>NC_133409.1:95369166-96687500 GCF_049350105.2 Macaca mulatta | reverse complement strand
CCATTACCTCAGTGTAGTGTGATAATAAAAAAATATTAAAGTAAATAAATAAATAACATTTCCATAATCACCAAAAGTTTTATTATTTGGTGCTATTATAAAAGTTAGCCTGCCCGCCCCAGATTCCCCTATAAGTCAGGATTTTCAGCCCTACTTTACAGCTGTACTCCTGACACTGCCTGGCCCAGTTTCTCACTGCCCCAGACCTCCCAGTCATTTCCCCACTCCCATGAGGGCTCAGGAACCACCTGCTTCTCTTTCTCTCTATTTAGTTCCTCCCATCTACCTTGAGGATGTCAACATCCACACAGACAGTTGTCCCACACCCTGGTCACACAGTTCCCCAATTCCTAGACTCAAATTGATTTGTGCAACATATTTTTATAGAGCACCTACTCTGTGCAGACACACGTTTCTATAGAGCACCTACTCTGTGCAGACACTGCCCAAGCCATGGGGAGGGCATATATTCACGGTCCTCACGGGGCTTCCGACCTAGTCGAGGAGGTGGATGATAAATCATGTGACACAGTAGGGTAAGGAATAGAGAGCTATGGGTTGGAATGGAGGGCTGTTTAGATGAGGTGACTGGTGATTCTTCTGAGTCCTGGAGGGAGGGAGGGAGTCATGAGAGGACCTGAAGGAAGTAATTCTGAGAAAACAGCAGAGCAAATGTCCTGAGGAGAGCCTGACTTGCATGAGGACAGCCTCCCATTTGGCAGCCATCTCACCCAGCCATTCACATCTGCTTTCCAAACTCACCCACCCTCTCGTCCTTCCACCCTGCTGCTGCCTTCCACGTTGTCCCGCCCTATTTGCACATCCTCCAGATGTGTAGGTGGTGAGGTAACAGAGGCTCAGCAGAAGTGCCTAATTCCCCTTCTCACAGAGCCCTTTGAACCCTGCCCTCATGTCCCCTCCCCACAGCTTCCTCAGCTTCTCCCCCTTTCATGGCTCATTCCCATCAGTATTCAAATTGGATTCTAGGTTCTTCCACCTGGAATTACAACTAAGCAGAAAACCCATCTAAACTCCACATCTTCCTCTAACTCTCAATTCATGCAAAATGCATTGAAAGTGATGGCAATATACGTGTGTTGGTTATATTATTTAAACATTTCCTTTTTTAAAAAATGTTTAACACTTTTATTTTTTTAGAGCAATTTTAAGTTTGCAGCATAATTGAACAGAAGGTACAGAGTTTCCATATGCCCCCTGCCCCTAAACATGCATGGCCTCCCCACTGTCAGCTTTCCCCGCGGGGCGGTGCATTTGTTACAACTGATAATCCTGCATTGACACAGCATTAGCATTAGCACCCATGCTGCCACTGCTGCTGCTGCTGCTTATTATCATCATCATTATTAGAGACAGGGTCTTGCTTTGTCACCCAGGCTGGAGTGCAGTGGTACAATTGTAGCTCACTGCAGCCTCAAACTCCTGGGCTCAAGTGATCCTCCCACCTCAGCCTCCTGAGCAGCTGGGATTAACAGGCACACGCCACCATGCCTGACTAATTTTTTTTTCTTTTTTTTTTTTTTTGGAGAGACAGGGTCTCACTATGTTACTCTTGGCCTCAAGAGATCTTCTTGCTGCAGCCTCCCAAACTGCTGGGATTACAGGCGTAAGGCACCACCCTCAGCCTAGTGTTGATATTCTCTGGGTTTGGACAAATGTATAAGGATATATATCCACCATTATGGTATCATATAGAATAGTTTCATTGCCCTAAAAATCCTCACTGTTCCACCTAAAAAAAAATTTCTTTCCCCCCTCGGTAAATAATTAACTCTTCCAAATAGCCATCTTCCACAGGCTGCTGGTGCTGCCTCACTCCAAGCCCTTTTGCCTATTTATGCCCAACCCCTGATCCTGCAGGTGCTCTTGCTGAGGTCTGGCTTCTCCGCAGCTGCAGACATGAAGGTCCATGCTTCTGCCAGAAACTGTCTTTCGGGACAAGGTGCTCTGGTTTTCCTCCTACCTCTCTGACAGGCGCTTCTCCATGGCAGTGTCCCCCTATTCTTCAGCCCATCCCTTAAATGTCAGTGTCCCCAGGACCTTGTCCCAGCCATCTTCTCTCTCTACCCTCTCTTGGGCAGACCCACCTAAGCTGATGGTTTAAATTGTCATCAACATGCTGATATTCTTAAATCCCTACCCTCTACTCTAAACCTTTATATCTGACTGCCTAACTCAACATCCCTAATTGGCATCTGATCCTATAGGCATCTGAACTCAGATATAATTCAGATCCTATAGGCATCTGAACTCAATGCATGCATAGTTTGGTTTGGGCCGCACTCAGTTTGAAGTGGCATAGGTTGAAGAATGAATGAGCATTAGATGAGAAGCGGGATGGGGTGGGGGGTGTGGTGGGAATGAATGAAGAGAATGAAGCGGCAGGGACAAGCAGAGGCCAGACCGGGCAGAGCCTTGAGAGTCATGTTAAGAATTCTGTCTTTATCCAAAGGCAATGGGAAGACAGTAAAGGGTGTTAGGCAGATGGAAGAGGAAGCTATGATAAGATTTGCTTTTAGACAAGCCCATTATAGCTTCACAGGTCAAAGAGGAAAGTCCAATTTAACTTCCTCCCTTATGGCTGAAATATGGGACCTCCGTCCAGCCCCCTTAAGCCATGTATAGTCATGCTCAGGTGCTGCCAAGGAGCTTTCAGCACACTGATCTCTTCCTCAAGCCTTGCCTCCAGGAGTCAAGTGGGGCCAGGCCTGGGTCTCTGGGCAGTGTCTGTATGAGGGGCCATGTACAGACGCCCCATGAAAGACGCTCCCGGAAGACAGATGAAGAGCTCAGCCCGAGGGCTTAGCAGATCATAGACATTAAACCGTAAGTGCAGCCGGCTCACTGCCCCTCTGACTCACAGGGAGTAAATCCCTCCTGGTCAGCACGGTTTCCACATCCATTTAGGGAAAGGCTTAGGGGAGCAGAAGTCCCAGAATGCCACCACCCCAACAAGAGAGAGATTTAAATCCCACTGCCATTGAGGGCCCAGAGTTTTTTTAAGAGATCAAGCCACTAAGATCTGAGCCTTGGGCAATTTGCGAGAGCCATATGTTCTCCATTCATCCTTTCACGGGAGATGGCCCACACAGTCTCGGCCCTCAGACCCTAGACTCCTTCCTGAGCCCCCACCCACCCATGGCAGGACAGCCAGGACCTTCATGGAACCTCAACCCGGCCTTCGGGTGAGGGGTGAGGGAAGAAGAAAAATGGATCCAATATGCCTTTGGAAGCAGGGTTAGTGTCATCACGTTGTGATTTTTTGGCAATAACAGCAACCAGGATAACCAGGTGTTCATGGATGCCCCTCCTCCCCGTGCAGGCCCTGAACTGCAGGACATTAGGCTGACCTCACCCCATCTTCACATACCCGTGGGGAAGGGCTCACCGCCCCGCTTTTCAGCTGGAGAAGCTGAGGTTCAGAGAGAGCAGGAAACATGGCCACATGGCTAGACGGCGGCAGAACCAGGGTCTGAACCTGATTTTCCTGAATTCCCAACTCCTTTTCCTTTGCCCAGACCCGCAGCAGTAGATGAGGGTCACCGTGTGGCTGGAAAGCAAAGCTGCTCCTGCATCCAGCGGAACAGAACCACAATGCAGACCCAGGAAGGATGGCCGAGGTAGAGGTACTGAGGAGGCAGCAGATGGGGAAGGAAGCTACAGAGCGGGCTCCAGGTTGAGACCTGCAGGGGCCTGACAGTGCTGTCCAGGGCACAGCCCAGAGTCTGGTTTATCCTTCAGCTCTCAAGGGAGAAGGGCCTCCCTTGGCAAGAAAGAATGGCAATCGTGTGGTCAGGAGGCCAACTTTGGCAGCAGGCCAGGAGGAGTAGGAATAAAGTTGGGAGGCTCAGAGCTGGGAGAGCAGAACAAAACCAACCACAGCCAAGAGGAAACAGACTCGCTCTGCAGCCATTTAGTGCATAGAGACACAAAGCAGCAGAAAACAGGGACTGGTCTTTGTAAAAGCAGCTGCTGGGCAGAATCATTGTTCTGTGTGCATGCCTTGGCCGGGGTGAAACCGGGAAGGCTTCCAGGTTCAAAGAGGTCTTCACAGTGTGCGTGTGCGAGGGTGACCATATGCATAGTGTGTGCCCGTGAAGCCACACATGCGGTACGTGGTATGTGTGTGAGTGTGACTGTGTATGAGAGTTTGTATGTGAACAGAACTTCTAAGAAAAGTCGCTGTCCTAAAGAGATATAGCACTCTAAGACTGTAATCAGAAACAGTCAGGTCATTTTATTCTTATTTGTTCGTATAGCTTGACCCCTGCATGTCAATAATGAAAGTAATTTGGAAAAATAAATTGTCAGAGGCTTGGCTGAAATGTTCACAGGGAGGCGTTGCCCCATTGACGGTCTGACCATGTGTGTACTCTCATGGATGCAGAAAGGCCCAGAACCACATTCCCTGTCCTTTTCCCCAGCCTCAGTTCAATAAATATTTTACTTCCTTGTGATGTATGTGTTCATCTTTTTCCACTTTAACACCTCATGGGCTGGATTTCAACAAAGTCTCCTCCCCGCTAAGAGTCAGAGCCAGCTGTGCCCAGGCTCATGCAGGGGTCTGGGAATGAGACTGTGGACTTCTGAGGAAAAGTGACAGAGGTGCCGCCACAGCCCAACCTGCCGAGTGGGGTCCCTGGGTACCCCCGAGGAACTTGTGCTGAACCCCAGTTCTTACAGAATAGACAGTTTTGAACAGATTTTCCTCCAGTCTAAGTAAATGAGGAACCTACATTCTAGTGTTGGGAAGCCACTAGCAGGCCGTGTGACTTACTCACGCCCCTGAGCCATTTCAGCATCTGTCAAATGAGTTGATTTGGGCAATTTCCCAGTGTGTCCATGGGGTAGGAATCCTACAAGACAGTCCAAAAAACTGGATTTTTTAGTTGTTTCTGAGAAGTGCTGCATAATTTATCCCTCTCTTCAAGATTCTCACAGTGCCTATTTGCATAACAAAAGTTCTAAAAGTTCTGCTGTAAAGACATCTGTTGAAAATGGTCTAAACCAGGGTTTTCCAAGTTTTGGTGACCCTGGAACCCCATTTCACTCAACAGCCATTCACGTTTCCCAAAATTAGAGTTCAGGGCACTTGCTGGCCCAGAAGACATCTGAGGCTCCTTCCAGTTTAACAGCCTATGGTTCTGGTAACACAACCCGCATGGGTTGTTCAGAGCAGGGCCTCTTCGCATTGTTCTGGAGGGTTCTGATCTGTTTGCCTTCCGCTGAGTAGAACTAGGCCCCAGAGAGAGTAATTATAGGCTGGGTGTGCTGGTTCATACCTGCAATCCTAGCACTTTGGGAGGCCAAGGTGGGTGGATCACTTGAGGTCAGGAGTTTGAGACCAACCTGGCCAACATGGCAAAACCCTGTCTCTACTAAAAATACAAAAATTAGCCAGGCATGGTGGTACACGCCTGTAATCCCAGCTACTCTGGAGGCTGAGGCAGGAGAACTGCTTGAACCCGGGAGGTGCAGGTTGCAGTGAGCCAAGATTGCGCCACTGCACTCCAGCCTGGGTGACAGAGAGTCCATCTCAAAAAACAAACAAACACAAGAGAGTAATTACCTCTCCCAGAGCAGCAGTTGCCACTGGGATACTGGAAGTAGAGGCCGTAACTCTTACTTATATTCAGGGTTTTTTTTTTTTTTCCTAAAAACAAGAAATCAATTAAACTTTAACATACATTTTTATAACAGCACATGTATATGATTTGTAAGTAAATATGCATGTATTAGAGATACAGTTTCAAAAACTTGTCATTGACAGCAGTGCATGATCAAAAATGTTTGGGGACGACTGACCTAGAAAATGTGCCTCAAGATATTAATTTATATTCAAAATCACTAGTTTATCTGATGCTTAGTAGAATGGAAAATAAATGTGTAACATGCCACACATGGTGTTTCTATCTTAGCTGCTTGTTCTTTTCTTATCTCCATGTCTAACAGTCCTTATGTCTACTTCAGGCCTGGAGTATGATGCTTTGTATGTCAATTCAAAATAAACTTACTAAGGAACTTAGATTTGTAATGTAATGATTTTGAATGCAGATCCTGGGCCACTATTTCTTGGGAATGTCTCCATTACATCATGAAATTGCATTCACTGTGGTCCACACATATATTTCTGATAATTAAGCAAATTTCTGAACACCTCTTCTAAGATTCAAAACAGTAAAATGAAACCCAATATTATTATAAAGTTATTCTCTGGCAAATAATTTAAGGAAGACAACTCATATGCATTTTTTTCTTAATAGTTCAGGCTAGGTTCCTATATAGAGTTCTCCCCGAAATACATGAGTGTAATTATTTAGCAGGTCACCGGTTGTAACCCTGAGAAACAAAGCAGCACAATGTGATTTGTACAAAGAATGATTTTACCCACTATGTCTCCAACTATTTATATCTGCCTCAAATTAAAATGCTTTGGCTGAACACAGGCATCCAAATGGAAGGCTCACCACAGTCTAGTTCTGCTCTCAGTGCTGGTGACACATACAGTATATGTGCCCAGTGAGAGGCTGCGTTCAGCGAAGTAGCTGGGTTCTCATAGGGTGATATCAAAATAGGACCTGTACCCCCTGGGGAGCCGTCCCACTGTGCCACTGCTGCTGCTACTATGCAGGGTAACCTCCCTCCTTTCCCACCCACTTTACCTTGGCTTGGGCATTTCCACCTGCCCTGTCCATCGCTTCCTCTTGGGCTTTCTGCTCTCCACAAGAACCATCAGGCAAAACAAGAACAAAATGAGTCTTATAAAATAAGGCATTTTGTGGATGTCTGTGAGGCAAAAAGCTGCTTTCCAGTAGCCTGTGGCAGAGCAAATCGCCCCCAGCTTGACCATTGATCCGTCTGCTGCCTCCTGACGGGTTGCTCAGAGGGGCTGTGAGGGCAAGGCTGGCCAGGCTGGTTGTCCCAATTTACTATTTGATACTGATGCCCCACTCACCCCCTCCACTCCAGGCTGTGACACAAGCACCAAGCTTTGCCCTCCCTGCTGATTAGTGATTGGCCATTAGTCAAGAAGTTTGTCCTGTCATGAAATTCTGCTTCCGCTGAATCCTAGAATAGCTTTGGCTAAAGCTGTTATATAAAAAATTAAATCTCTTGAACATGCCAGCTTTGTGCTGAGATTATTGGTCCATCTTCTGACTGCATAAAACCAGTCTGTCCCATCCACCAGGGGGTCAGCTCGGATTCCAAGTAGATTTGCAGAGAGGACTTGGTGGACGTTTAGATGGGTACATAAATGTGTTCAGGAAATGCTGAGTAAACATGAATGACCTGTTTCCTTAGGGTTGATTTATTTATGAAGCTAAGAGAATATGCTTTGCCTATGAGCACGGCTACTCCCTTTCTCACAAATACAGATCAACTTTTTCTAGTGAAAACATCAAAGCACAAAATACATTTTTAGTTTGAAGGATGGCATCAATCAAATAATTCATGATTATGTAAGCTTTTCTTCCTACTATGAGCATTAAATTGACTTTGGCCTTTAACCCTAAAATGTATAAAATCAATCATAAATTAGGCTTGATTCCTATCCTGGGATATGGAATTAAGCACGTTAGAATTGTAGAGATACATTGCTTGCTATGTCCTGGCAATGGAAAATTTCATGGTAAAAACATAGGGAGATGAGGATGGAGATCAAGAGGTGGGATAGCCGTAAGTGAAACAGAATTGGGATTTTAGTGTGTATAAAAGAATCAAAATAAGTTCTTTGATTCCCGTAAGCAAAGTGAGATGGCATGATACACTTTATTTTATATATTTTTTTATTATACTTTAAGTTCTAGGGTAAATGTGCACAATGTGCAGGTTTGTTACATATGTATACATGTGCCATATTGGTGTGCTGCACCCATTAACTTGTCATTTACATTAGGCATATCTCCTAATGCTATCCCTCCCCCTCCCCCACTCCCCACAATAGGACCCGGTGTGTGATGATTCCCTTCCTGTGTCCAAGTGATCTCATAGTTCAGTTCCCACCTATAAGTGAGAACATGCAGTATTTGGTTTTCTGTTCTTGCAATAGTTTGCTCAGAATGATGGTTTCCAGCTGCATCCATGTCCCTACAAAGGACACAAACTCATCCTTTTTTATGGCTGCATAGTATTCCATGGTGTATATGTGCCACATTTTCTTAATCCAGTCTGTCACTGATGGACATTTGGGTTGATTCCAAGTCTTTGCTATTGTGAATAGTGCCACAATAAACATACGTATGCATGTGTCTTTATAGCAGCATGACTTGTAATCCTTTGGGTATATCCCCAGTAATGGGATGACTGGGTCAAATGGTATTTCTAGCTCTAGATCCCTGAGGGATCGCCACACTGTTTTCCACAATGGTTGAACTAGTTTACAGTCCCACCAACAGGGTAAGAGTGTTCCTATTTCTCCACATCCTCTCCAGCACCTGTTGTTTCCTGATTTTTTAATGATTGCCATTGTAACTGGTGTGAGATGGTATCTCATTGTGGTTTTGATTTGCATTTCTCTGATAGTGAGTGATGATGAGCATTTTTTCATGTGTCTGTTGGCTGTATGAATGTCTTCTTTTGAGAAGTGTCTGTTTATATCCTTTGCCCACTTTTTGATGGGGTTGTTTGTTTTTTTCTTGTAAATTTGATTGAGTTATTTATAGGTTCTGGATATTAGCCCTTTGTCAGATGAGTAGATTGCAAAAACTTTCTCCCATTCTGTGGGTTGCCTGTTCACTCTGATGGTAGTTTCTTTTGCTGTGCAGAAGCTCTTTAGTTTAATTAGATCCCATTTGTCAATTTTGGCTTTTGTTGCCATTGCTTTTGGTATTTTAGACATGAAGTCCTTGCCCATGCCTATGTCCTGAATGGTATTCCCTAGGTTTTCTTCTAGGGTTTTTATGGTTTTAGGTCTAACATTTAAGTCTCCAATCCATTTTGAATTAATTTTCATATAAGGTGTAAGGAAAGGATCCAGTTTCAGCTTTCTACTTATGGCTAGCCAATTTTCCCAGCACCATTTATTAAATAGGGAATCCTTTCCCCATTTCTTGTTTTTCTCAGGTTTGTCAAAGATCAGATGGCTGTAGATGTGTGGTATTATTTCTGAGGGCTCTGTTCTGTTCCATTGGTCTATATCTCTGTTTTGGTACCAGTACCATGCTGTTTTTGTTACTATAGCCTTGTAGTATAGTTTGAAGTCAGGTAGCATGATGCCTCCAGCTTTGTTCTTTTGGCTTTGTATTGTCTTGGCAATGTGGGATCTTTTTTGGTTCCATATGAACTTTAAAGCAGTTTTTTTCCAATTCTGTGAAGAAAGTCATTGGTAGCTTAATGGGAATGGCACTGAATCTATAAATTACCTTGGGCAGTATGGCCATTTTCACAATATTGATTCTTCCTATCCATGAGCATGGAATGTTCTTCCATTTGTTTGTGTCCTCTTTTATTTCACTGAGCAGTGGTTTATAGTTCTCCTTGAAGAGGTCCTTTACATCCCTTGTAAGTTGGATTCCTAGGTATTTTATTCTCTTTGAAGCTATTGTGAATGGGAGTTCATTCATGATTTCTCTGTCTGTCTGTTACTAGTGTATAAGAATGCTTGTGATTTTTGCACATTGATTTTGTATCCTGAGACTTTGCTGAAGTTACTTATCAGATTAAGGAGATTTTGGGCTGAGACAATGGGGTTTTCTAAATATACAATCATGTCACCTGCAAACAGGGACAATTTGACTTCTTCTTTTCCTAACTGAATACCCTTGATTTCTTTCTCTTGCCTGATTGCCCTAGCCAGAACTTCCAACACTATGTTGAATAGGAGTGGTGAGAGAGGGCCTCCCTGTCTTGTGCCAGTTTCAAAGGGAATGCTTCCAGTTTTTGCCCATTCAGTATGATATTGGCTGTGGGTTTGTCATAAATAGCTCTTATTATTTTGAGATACATTCCATCGATACCGAATTTATTGAGAGTTTTTAGCATGAAGGGCTGTTGAATTTTGTCAAATGCCTTTTCTGCATCTATTGAGATAATCATGTGGCTTTTGTCTTTGGTTCTGTTTATATGCTGGATTACATTTATTGATTTGCGTATGTTGAACCAGCCTTGCATCCCAGGGATGAAACCCACTTGATCATGGTGGATAAGCTTTTTGATGTGCTGCTGGATTTGGTTTGCCAATATTTTATTGAGGATTTTTGCATAGATGTTCATCAGGGATATTGGTCTAAAATTCTCTTTTTCTGTTGTATCTCTGTCAGGCTTTGGTATCAGGATGACGCTAACTTGTAAAATGAGTTAGGGAGGATTCCCTCTTTTTCTATTGATTGGAATAATTTCAGAAGGAATGGTACCAACTCCTCCTTGGACCTCTGTGAATTCGTCTGTGAATCCATCTAGTCCTGGACTTTTTTTGGTTGGTAGGCTATTAATTATTGCCTCAATTTCAGAGCCTGCTATTGGTCTATTCAGGGATTCAACTTCTTCCTGGTTTAGTCTTGGGAGAGTGTAAGTGTCCAGAAAATTATCCATTTCTTCTAGGTTTTCTAGTTTATTTGCGTAGAGGTGTTTATAGTATTCTCTGATAGTAGTTTGTATTTCTGTGGGGTCGGTGGTGATATTCCCTTTATCATTTTTTATTGCGTCTATTTGATTCTTCTCTTGATTTTTCTCTCTTTTCTTCTTTATTAGTCTTGCTAGCGGTCTATCAATTTTGTTGATCTTTTCAAAAAACCAGCTCCTGGATTCATTGATTTTTTTGGAGGGTTTTTTGTGTTTCTATCTCCTTCAGTTCTGCTCTGATCTTAGTTATTTCTTGCCTTCTGCTAGCTTTTGAATGTGTTTGCTCTTGCTTCTCTAGTTCTTTTAATTGTGATGTTGGGGTGTCAATTTTAGATCTTTCCTGCTTTCTCTTGTGGGCATTTAGTGCTATAAATTTCCCTCTAGACACTGCTTTAAATGTGTCCCAGAGATTCTGAACAAAGATATGTTGTATCTTTGTTCTCATTGGTTTCAAAGAACATCTTTATTTCTGCCTTCATTTCGTTATGTACCCAGTAGTCATTCAGGAGCAGGTTGTTCAGTTTCCATGTAGTTGAGCAGTTTTGATTGAATTTCTCAGTCCTGAGTTCTAGTTTGATTGCACTGTGGTCTGAGAGACAATTTGATATAATTTCTGTTCTTTTACATTTGCTGAGGAGTGCTTTACTTCCAACTATGTGGTCAATTTTGGAATAAGTGCAATGTGGTGCTGAGAAGAATGTATATTCTGTTGATTTGGGGTGGAGAGTTCTGTAGATGTCTATTAGGTCCGCTTGGTGCAGAGTTGAGTTCAATTTCTGGATATCCTTGTTAACTTTCTGTCTCGTTGATCTGTCTAATGTTAACAGTGGGGTGTTAAAGTCTCCCATTATTGTATGGGAGTCTAAGTCTCTTTGTAAGTCTCTAAGGACTTGCTTTATGAATCTGGGTGCTCCTGTATTGGGTGCATATATATTTAGGATAGTTAGCTCTTCCTGATGCATTGATCCCTTTACTATTATGTAATGGCCTTCTGTGTCTCTTTTGATCTTTGATGGTTTAAAGTCTGTTTTATCAGAGACTGGGATTGCAACCCCTGTTTTTTTCTTGTTTTCCATTTGCTTGGTAGATCTTCCTCCATCCCTTTATTTTGAGCCTATGTGTGTCTCTGCGTGTGAGATGGGTCTCCTGAATACAGAAAACTGATGGGTCTTGACTCTTTCTCAGATTTGCCAGTCTGTGTCTTTTAATTGGACCATTTAGTCCATTTATATTTAAGGTTAATATTGTTATGTGTGAACTTGATCCTGTCATTATGATATTAGCTGTTTATTTTGCTCGCTAGTTGATGCAGTTTCTTCCTAGCATCGATGGACTTTACATTTTGACATGTTTTTGCAGTGGCTGGTACCTGTTGTTCCTTTCCATGCTTAGTGCTTCCTTCAGGATCTCTTGTCGGGCTGGCCTGGTGGTGACAAAATCTCTAAGCATTTGCTTGTCTGTAAAGGATTTTATTTCTCCTTCACTTATGAAACTTAGTTTGGCTGGATATGAAATTCTGGGTTGAAAATTCTTTTCTTTAAGAATGTTGAATATAGGCCCCCACTCTCTTCTGGCTTGGAGAGTTTCTGCCGAGAGATCTGCTGTTAGTCTGATGGGCTTCCCTTTGTGGGTAACCCGACTTTTCTCTCTGGCTGCCCTTAACATTTTTTCCTTCATTGCAACTTTGGTGAATCTGACAATTATGTGTCTTGGAGTTGCTCTTCTCGAGGAGTATCTTTGTGGCATTCTCTGTATTTCCTGAATTTGAATGTTGGCCTGCCTGGCTAGGTTGGGGAAGTTCTCCTGGATGATATCCTGCAGAGTGTTTTCCAACTTGGTTCCATTTTCCCTGTCACTTTCAGGCACACCAATCAGACATAGATTTGGTCTTTTCACATAATCCCATATTTCTTGGAGGCTTTGTTCATTTCTTTTTCCAGTGAGTGTTGCTGTCTGATTCTTGCTCTGGAAGCTTCGTCTCAGAGGTGTACCCCACCGTGTGAGGTGTCGGTCTGCACCTAGTGGGGGATATCTCTCAGTTAGGCTACTCAGGGGTCAGGGACCCACTTGAGCAGGCAGTCTGTCCGTTCTCAGATCTCAACCTCCCTGCTGGAAGATCCACGGCTCTCTTCAAAGCTATCAGACAGGGGCATTTACCTCTGCTGAGGTTTCTGCTGCTTTTTGTTTAGCTATGCCCTGTCCCCAGAGGAGGAGTCTACAGAGGCAGGCCAGCCTCCTTGAGCTGTGGTGAACTCCACCCAACTGGAGCTTCCCAGCCGCTTTGTTTACCTACTTAAGCCTCAGTGATGGTGGGCGCCCCTCCCCCAGCCTCGCTGCCGCCTTGCAGTTAGATCTCAGACTGCTGTGCTAGCAATGAGGGAGGCTCCCTGGGCGTGGGACCCTCTGGGCCAGGTGTGGGATATAGTCTCCTGGTGTGCCGTTTGCTAAGACTCTTGGTAAAGCACTGTATTAGGGTGGGAGTTACCAGATTTACCAGGTGTTGTGTGTCTCAATTTCATTTGGCTAGGAAAAGGAATTCCCTTCCCCCTTGCACTTCCCAGGTGAGGCAATGCCTCGCTCTGCTTCCGCTCTCGCTGGTCGGGCTGCACCCGCAGACCAGCGCCAACTGTCCGACACGCCCTAGTGAGATGAACCCCACACATCAGTTGAAAATGCAGAAATTACCCGTCTTCTGTGTCGCTCACGCTGGGAGCTGGAGGCTGGAGCTGTTCCTATTCGGCCATCTTGGGCATGCCCCCGAACCACTTTATTTTTGAAAGAATTCCTAATTGGGATCAGTTGGATCAGGGAACTTATGATGACAAAAGAGGATAAGGTCCTGCTCTGAGGGAAGGGAAGAAGGGAGAAGAGAAAGGAAGACAGCAGAGTGAGATACTCAAGTTAGTTGTAAGGTAGCATACATTTGGTGCCTGTGCAGATAGAGTAGAAGGTGAGAGAGAGAAAAGTCAACAATAATATCAAGAATTCTATGGTGGCTCACACTTGTAATCCCAACACTTTGGGAGGCTGAGGCAGGTAGATTACCTGAGGTCAGGAGTTCAAGACCAGCCTGGCCAACATGGTGAAACCCCATCTCTACTAAAAATACAAAAATTAACCAGGTGTGGTGGTATGTGCCTGTTAATCCCAGCTATTCAGGAGGCTGAGGCAGGAGAATCACTTGAATCTGGGAGGTGGAGGCTGCAGTTAGCTGAGATCACACCACTGCACTCCAGCCTGGGTGACAGAGCAAGACTGTCTCAAAACAAAAACAAAAACAAAAACAAAAACGAAGCTAGAGCATGAGCCTGGAGTTCAGAAGAAAGTCTAGCTGGTTCTATTTCTAGACTACATAAATAGATCTGGAGCTGTAGAGACCAAGTGAAAATTTTCCCTTTGCCCCATGAAGGATCACTGAAAAATCAACTGACAAAAGGAAGATTAATAGGAGAAAAGGCATACAGATTTATTAACATGCATGGGGGAAAATCACATTATGATTACCCAATTACCCAGCATGGTACAGACATTTATATACCCTTTTTCATAAGGAAGAGATGGGGGATGTAGACAATTCTTTTGAGGGACAGTAAATCATTAGGGAGGATGAATGGACCCAGGAGGAAAGTGAGGGGTGGAACTGCACAGGAACGAAAGTTGTCTTATACAGCTAAAGTCCAACAGTTAATCTCTTAAAGCTGCCCTCAGAAGACTAGATGAAAAGTCTGTCTAGGTGCAGTGAGGACTCTCAGTCTCTTCTCTTCTCAGATGGTTGATCTTTCCTGGTTATTTTGTGAGATCCCTAGGGAGGGGGTCTTAAGTGCATTTAAACGTTCTTAGATAGGGAAATTCCAGAGAGTCCCTTCCAATTCTTTGTGAAAGAAGAGCAGAGAGCCTGAACAATCAGTAGGTTAATAAAGAAATTAAGACAGAAATTTAAAATTTTTTTGAAATGAAAAAAAGTACAGCATACCAAAGCCTGTGGGATACAACAAAAGCAATGCTAAGAGAGAAGTTTATAGTATTCAATGCCCATAAAGTAGAAAGATCACAAATTAATAACCCCCTATGGCACCTCAAGGAACAGGAAAAATAAGAAGAACCCTGAGTTAGCAGAATAAAAGGAATAACAAAGATCAGAGCAGAACTAAATGAAATAGAGACCAATAAAATGATACAAAGAATCAACAAAACTAAAAGTTGTTTTTTTGAAAACATAAAGAAAATTGACAAACCACTAGCTAGACCAGGAAAAGAAGAGAGAAGCTCCAGATAAACACAATCAAAAATGAAAAGGGAGACACTACAAGTGATACCACAGAAATACAAAAGATCATCAGAGTCTGTTATGAACAGCTTTATGCTCACAAACTAGAAAACCTAGAGGAAATGAATACATTTCTGGAAACACACAATCTCCTGAGATTGAACCAGGAAGAAATAGACCTCCTGAACAGACCAATATCAAGTAGACCAATATCAAGTAGCAAGATTGAATCAGTAATTTTAAAAAAAAACTCCTAAAAACAAAAATAGCCCAGGACCAGATGGATTTACAGACAAATTCTACCAAACATACAAAGAACTAAAACCAATCCTCCTGAAACTATTCCAAAAAATCAAGGAGGAGGGAATTCTTCCTAACTCATTCTATGGGACCAGTATCACCCGGATACCAAAACCAGACAAGGACACAACAACAACAACAAAAACTACAGACCAATATTCCTGATGAATATAGATGCAAAAAATCCTCAACAAAATACTAGCAAATTGAAAACAACAGCACATCAAAAAGTTTATACACCATGATGAGGTAGGATTTATCCCAAGGATTCAATGATGGTTGAACATACACAAATCAATAAACATGATACATCACATAAACAGAATTAAGGAAAGAAACTATGTGGTCATCTCAATAGATGCAGAGAAAGTGTTTGATAAAATTCAGCATCCCTTCATGATAAAAATTCTCAACAAACTAGGCATAGAAGGAAGATACCTCAACATAATAAAGCGCATGTATGACAAACCCACAGCCAACATCATACTTAATGGGGGAAAGTTGAAAACCTTCTAAGAAACTGGAAGAAGACAAGGATGCCCACTTTCACCACTCTTATTCAATATAGTGCTGGAAGTCCTCACCAGACCAATCAGGCAAGATAAAGAATTTAAAAAATTCTAAATTGGAAAAGAGAAAGTCAAATAAATTATCCATGTTTGCTGATGATATGATCTTGTATCTGGAAAACCCTAAAAACTCCACAAAATCCAACCATGGAGGATGATGAAAAATTTAAAAAGACTCCACAAAAGCCCTCTTAGATTTGATAAATGAATTTTGTAAAGTTTCAGAATACAAAATTAATATACAGAAGTCAGTAGTGTTCATACACATCAAGAAAGATCTAGCCAAGGACCAAATCAAGAAGGCAATCTCATTTACAACAGCTAAAAAAAATAAAATAAAATACCTAGGAATATATTTAACCAAGGAGGTGAAAGATCTCTTTAAGAACTACGAAACACTGATGAAAGAAATCCTAGATGACACAAACAAAAATGAAAAAACATCCCATGCTCATGGATTGGCAGGATCAATATTGTTGAAATGGCCATGCTGCCCAAAGCAATCTACAGATTCAATGCATACCCTATCAAATTACTGAAATCATTTTTCACTGAATTAGAAAAAAAAATTCTAAAATTCACATGGAACTGAAAAGAGCTGGAATAGCCAAACGAATCCTAAGCAAAAAGAACAAAACTGGAGGTTTTACCTGACTTCAGATTATACTAAAAGCCTGTAGTAACCAAAGCAGCATAATACTGATATAAAAATCAACACATAGAGGCCGGGCGCTGTGGCTCAAGCCTGTAATCCCAGCACTTTGGGAGGCCGAGACGGGCGGATCACGAGGTCAGGAGATCGAGACCATCCTGGCTAACACAGTGAAACCCCGTCTCTACTAAAAATACAAAAACTTAGCCGGGCGAGGTGGCAGGCGCCTGTAGTCCCAGCTACTCGGGAGGCTGAGGCAGGAGAATGGCGTAAGCCCGGGAGGCAGAGCTTGCAGTGAGCTGAGATCCGGCCACTGCACTCCAGCCTGGGTGACAGAGCGAGACTCCGTCTCAAAAAAAAAAAAAAAAAAAAAATCAACACATAGAACAATGGAACAGAATATACAATCCAGAAATAGAGCCACATACCTACAACCAACTAATCTTTGACCAAACCAACAAAAATATACACTAGGGAAATGACACTCTTTTCAATAAATGGTGCTGGGAAAACTGGATAGCCATATGCAGAAGAATGAAACTAGACACATACCTTGCAGTATACAAAAATTAACTCAAGATGGATTAAATACCTAAATATAAAACCTGAAACTATAAAAATCTAGAAGAAAACCTAGGAAAAACTCTTCTGGACATTGGCCTGGGCAAATAATTTATGCCCAAGTCCTCAAAAACCAATGCAACAAAACCAAAAGTAGACAAACGGAGCCTAACTAAACTAAAATGCTGCCTGCACAGCAAAAGAAACAATCAACAGAGTAAACAGATGACCTACAAAGTAAGAAAAAATATTTGCAAACTATGCATCAAAGGGCTAATATTCAGAATCTGCAAATAACAACCACAATAAAAACAAGTAACTCCATTAAAAAGTGAGCAAAGGACAAGAACATTTTTCAAATGAAGACACACAAGCAGCCAACAATCATGTAAAATGCTCAACATCACTAACCATCAGAGAAATGCAAATTAAAACCACAATGAGGTACCATTTTGCACTAGTCAGAATGGCTATTATTATAAAGTCTAAAAAAAAAAGATGTTCACAAGAATGCAGAGAAAAGGGAATACTTACACACTGTTGGTGGGAATGTGAATTAGTACAACATCTGTGGAAAACAGAATGGATAGTTCTCAAAGAACTAAAAATAGAACAACAATTCAGCCATCCTACTACTGGGTATATACCCAAAAGATATCAAAAAGATACCTGCACTCATATGTAACAGAACAGGAGCTTCACCATCTTGTACAAACACCACCATTTTAAGTTTCCCTTGATTAAAAAACAAAATAAAACAAAACTGCCTAAATCCAGCCCCAAAACATCAGCCTAATGGCTGTCAGAATAACCAGAAACATTCCAACCCCTAAGATAAACCCACTCCAACCAGAAACATGCCAACCCAGCGACAGCTTCCCCTCTAACCAGAGACATTACAACCCTGCAGTAACCTTTCCCTCACATAGAAACATTCTGAACCCACGATAAGCCCCCCTCTTCCTAAACCCTTAAATATCCTTAGTCTGTAAAAGAGAACACTCCTGACCAAAAAATCAGCCAGAAGCCCCTCTCAGGTTTATTCTCCAAAACAAACCTGTCTTTGACTGTTGAGCCACTTTTCGTATTTCTTTCCTTTTTCTTTAACTCTAATATGTTTTCACTGCACTATTTATGATAGCAAAGATATGAGACTGATGTGCTGCCTCCTGCACTAAGGAGGCAACTTCCATAGCAAAGCTACAGAATCAACCTGTCCATCAACAAAGGATTGGATAAAAAAAAATATATGGTATCTATGCCATGGGATGCTACTCAGACATGAAGAAAAATGAAATCACATCTTTTGCAGCAGCATGGATAGAACTGGAGGCCATGATCCTAAATGAAATAACTTAGAAACAGAAAGTTAAATACTGCATGTTGTATAAGTGGGAGCTAAACAATGGGTATACGTAGACATACCAAATAGAATAATAGACACTGGAGACTTCAAAAGGTGGAAGGGTGGAAGGGGGATGAGGGTTGAAAAATTACCTATTGGAGGTCAGGCATGGTGGCTCATGCCTGTAATCCAGCACTTTGGGAAGCCTAGGTGGGTGAATCACCTGATGTCAGGAGTTCGAGACCAGCCTGGCCAATATGGTGAAATGCCATCACTATAATAAATATAAATAAATACAAATACAAAAAATTAGCCAGGCATGGTGGCATGCACCTGTAGTCCCAGCTACTTGGGAGGCTGAGGCAGGAGAATCCCTTGAGCCCAGGAGGCAGAGGTTGCAGTGAGCCGAGACTGCGCCATTGCACTCCAGCCTGGGCAACGAGAAAGATTCTGTCTCAAAAACAAACGAAAAACAGAAAAATTACCTATTAGGTACAATGTTCACTATTTGGGTGATGGGTACACTGAAGTCCCAGATGTCACCACTAAGCAATACATAAGCATGTAAGAAATCTGCACTTGTACCCTCTAAATATATAAAGATAAAAGTGTTTTTAAAAAGAGGAGCAGACAGACAGGGATATAGGAGGAAGGTCAGAGAGACCTTGCTTTTGAGACTTATTTCTGAGGCCTTTCAATTTTCAAAGCACGCAACATGCTGAATCATTTTCTGCCTCCAACAGAGGCATTAGAGTATGGCATGTCAACTTAAAATCATGAGACTGATACATTTGGAAAGGAGAGATTTATTTCTTATAAAGAGTTGTAACCTGCAGGCTGGGAAACAAAGCGTCAGGCTGAGACAGAAAGTAGGCACTTCTAGGGAGGGAGTATGTTATGGGAGTTTTACACTTGAGGATTGGCTAGGCATGCATATTTATCAGGATATAAGGAGCTATGAATATTTATGAGAGGACATCACAGGTGAATAGCAAATATGTATGTCACATATGTCCCATTTTCATGTTAGGGTGGAGACTTAATATTAAAATGCAGCAAAATTAGTCTCTATACCTCAAAACGTGAAACAGAAGACACAGAAGTACCTTGTGTGCAGCCTTCATGGACAGAACTGCAGAACCAGTCTGCAGTTAGTGGTCACTTATCAGGAAGGAATGCCTTGTCAGTTATCATGTGGAAACTGCAGGAGGGGAGGGAAGTTCCCCTGCAGCGTTAGGCAATTGGCTAAAGTCAGCAAAGGAGTGTCTTGTGTTCTTTGTCTTTCTAAGTCTGGTTTCTGTTTAACTCTTAGGAAAGTCTGGCGAGTGTTAGTGAGGAAGGGGGTTCAGTGAGGCATGACTGACCTTCCCATGGCTGGGAGATGTAGTTTTTAAAGTTTTTCTGGGGTCACCTTGGCCAAGAGGGGTTCATTCAATTGGGCACTTAGGATTTTTCTTTAATTTTATTTCAATAGCTTTGGGGGTACAAGTGGTTTTTTGTTACATGGATGAATTATATAGTGATAGATTCTGAGATTTTGGTGCACCTGTCACCTGAGTAGTTTTTTATCCCTAGTCCCCTTCCCAACCTTCCCTTTCTAAGTCTCTTCTAAGTCCATTATATCACTCTGTATGCCTTTGGGTACTCACAGTTTAGCTTCCACTTATAAATGAGAACATATAGTTTTATACACCAACAACAAGCAAGCTGAAAATCAAATCAAGAACTCAATCCTTTTTACAACAACTGCAAAAAATAAAATAAAATAAAATAAAATACCTAGGAATATACTTAACCAAGGTGGTGAAAGATCTCCACAAGGAGAACTAAAAAACACTGCTGCAAGAAATCATAGATGATACAAATGGCACACAACGCATGCTCATGGATTGGAAGAATCAATATTTAAGTCTTTGCACAGAATCTTGGAGAATCTTCACTCTTAAAGGATGGATGGAGCAGCCAGAACAAAAGCATAGAAATGTCAACCTAAAATAATGATGAGACTGCCAAAGCAATCTACAGATTCAATCCAATTCTCATCAAAATACCAACATCATTTTTCACAGAATTAGAAAAAGCTATCCTCAAATTCATATGAAACCCGAAAAGAGCCCAAATATCCAAAGCAATCCTAAGCAAAAGAAACAAATCTGGAGGCATCACATTACCGGACTTCAAGTTATACTACAAGGCTGTACTTACCGAAAAGCATGGTACTGGCATAAAATTAGGCATGTAGACTAACGGAACAAAATAGGGAACACAGAAATAAAGCCACATACATACAGCCAACTGGTCTTTGACAAAGCAAACAAAAACAAGTTGGGGAATGGACACCCTATTTAATAGATGGTGCTGGGAAAACTGGCAAGTCACGTCTAGAAGAATGAAACTGGATATTCATCTCTCACCTTATACAAAAATCAACTCAAGATGGATCAAAGACTTAAATCTAAGACCTGAAGCCATAAAAATTCTAGAAGGTTGCATTAGAAAAACTCTTATAGACATTGGCCTAGGCAAAGAATTCATGACTAAGACCCGAAAATGATTTTATTTTTATTTCACAGGTGGTAGTTTAGCTATAGGAAAGGATGAAATCTTCAGGGACGTAGAAGAGGTCAAAGTTCAAGCACAGAATCTTGGAGAATCTTCACTCTTAAAGGATGGATGGAGCAGCCAGAACAAAAGCATAGAAATGTCAACCTAAAATAATGAAAAAACTCAGGATCCAATTAGAGTTCATTCAAGTGCAAAGTGTGAGGGTGGCCATCAGGGAAGCAGAGCTACACCCAAGAATGGTGATCAATTGCACAAAGTGTGGGAAAAAATGAGGATTGTTTATACAAATCAAAACAAAAGAAAACAAAATAAAATAGTGGTGCTGAATAGAATTATGTTTCCCATACAAAAGCTCACCTGTAATATTTGATTGGCTGCTATCGATTATACTCTGAGAGGGTTGCTTAACATTCTATTGCAAAGAGGTGACAATCACAAGAGTCTCCATTTCCAATGTCATTTAGCCTAGGTTTGAATGAAGAATGAGGTGTCTGGTTAGCATGTAACATTTCAACACAAAGGTCAGGAAATAATGGTCATGTACCAGAGAGGAAAAACAGCCATGTTTCCAGGGCTTAACTTTTCCCCGTGGCTTAATAAATCTAGGAGGTCCTAACATTTTATTTTCTTCTTACAAAAGAACTAGAAAAGAAGTTGACTATGAAAACCAAAGAAGGAGCTTCAAAGAGGAGGGTAGTCAACATGCAGTGCTGTGAAGAGGTCAAGCAAGGTGAAGGCAGAAAATAGGTTACTGGATCTGGCAACCAACACATCATTCCTGGCTTCCGTAACTGCAGTTTCACTTGTGAAATGCGGCAGGAAGCCAAATTACAATGGGTTAAGTAGGTACTGGAGGCTGGGAGTAATTCATTACAGGGACTAATTCAGTGGTTCCCAAATCTGACCGTGCCTCAGAATTATCAAGGGAATTTGTTTAAAAGTCCTACTCCTCCTGAAGACTTAGTAGTGGGAGGCATGAGGCCTATTAAAGTTCTTTTCCATAGATTTTGTTCAAAGGATCTTTCTTTTCCTTACTTCCATTTGGAATAAGCTTATAAAGGACTGGCTGGAACCCTAGGATTGTGCCTGGATGTGTAATCACCCAAGTTCTCCTTGCGCACTGTCCAAACAGAGCCAATTTATCAAGACAGGGGAACTGGAATAAAGAGTTTAATTCATGCAAAGCTGGCTGTATGGAAGACTGGAGTTTTATTATTACTCAAATCAGTCTCCCGGAAAACTCATAAGGGATTGTGGCTTTTAAAGATAGTTTGGTGGATAGAGGGCTTGTTTTGGAAAAGGGCCATTACTGTCTTTGTTTCAAAGTTAAACTATAAACTAAGTTCCTCCCAAAGTTAGTTTAGCCTATGCCCAGGAATGAACAAGGGTAGCTGGGAGGTCAGAAGCAAGATAGAGTCAGGTCAGATCTCTTTCACTGTCATAATTTTCTGTTATAATTTTTGTAAAGGCAGCATAAGATGTTGGTTTTCAATAAACATTTGTTTTCTTGCATGTAGACAACTATAGGTCCTACCAATTTTTTACTTTAAAGCCCTTTTATCCATCGTTTTATCAATAGTTCAATTGTTGTAATTATAGTCAGGAGAAAACCATTGTTGGATGGTATAATTTTTTTTCTGAAATCACAACTTTATTGAAATATCATTCACATACCATAAACTCACCCCTTTAATGTGTGGCTTTTGGAACATTGGAATATTCAGTTATGCAGCTCCCCTAAAAGAAGACTCATACCCATTAGAAGTCATTACCCTTTCCCATTCCCTTCAGCCCCTGGCAACCAACACTAGTTTCTGTCTCTATGGATTTGTCAATTCTGGACATTTTATGTAAATGGAATGATATAATATGCAGCCTTTTGTAACTGATTTCTTTTTTTTTTTTTTTTTTTTTTTTGAGACAGAGTCTCGCTTAGTCGCCCAGGCTGGAGTGCAGTGGCGGGATCTCGGCTCACTGCAAGCTCCGCCTCCCGGGTTCACGCCATTCTCCTGCCTCAGCCTCCCGAGTAGCTGGGACTACAGGCGCCCGCCGCCTCGCCCGGCTAATTTTTTGCATTTTTAGTAGAGACGGGGTTTCACAGTGTTAGCCAGGATGGTCTCGATCTCCTGACCTTGTGATCCGCCCGCCTCGGCCTCCCAAAGTGCTGGGATTACAGGCGTGAGCCACCGCGCCCGGCCTGTAACTGATTTCACTCAGCATAATGTTGCCGGGGTTCATCAATGAAGCCTGTATCATCATTTCATTCCTTTTTATGGCCATAATATTCCATTGTATAGATATAACATATTGTTTATCCATCAGCTGGGCATTTGAGTTTCTGCTTTTGGGCTATCAAAAATAATGCTGCTATGAATATCTGTGTACAAGTTTGTGTGTAAATGTTTTCATTCCTTTTGGATATTATATGTGGCAGTGAAATTGCTGGGTCATATGGTCACCTTATGTTTAACTTTTTGAGGAACTGCCAAATTGTTTTTCAAAGTGGCTGCACCATTTTACCTTCCCACCAGCAACGTATGCGAGTTTCAGTGTCTCCATATCCTCATCAACACTTGCTATCTGGCTTTTTTGTTCTGACCATCCTTGTGCGTGTAAACTGGAAACACTGTGGTTTTGATGTGCATTTCCCTAATGACTAAGGATGTTGAGCTTCCTTTCAGGTGCTTATCGGGCATTTGTATATCTTCTTTGTAGAAATGTCTATTCAAATTATTTGCCATTTTAAAATCAGGTTATTTGCTTTTTATTACTGAATTGTAATTATTTAGGTATTTCAGATACAAGTCCCTTATTAGATATGTGATCTGCAAATATTTTCTCCCATTCTGTGTTGTCTTTTCACCCTCTTAATGGTGTTGAGACACAAGAGTTTTTTATTTTGATGAAATATAATTTTTGGTTGCATGTGTGTGTTTTAAGAGATAGGATCTTTCTCTGTGGCCCAGGCTGGAGTTCAGTGGTGCTATCACAGCCCACTGTGACCTTGAACTCCTGGGTTCAAACAATCCTCCCACCTCTACCTCCTGCATAGCTAGGGCTATAGGCTAATTTAAAAAAAAAAATTTTGTAGACACAGGGTCTTGCTATGTTGCTAAGGCTGGTTTCAAACTCCCAGCCTCAAGTGATCCTCCATCTCCCAAAATGCTGAGATTCTAGGCATGAGCCACCATGCCAGACCTGCTTGTGCTTTTGATATCATATTTAAGAAACCACTGCATATCCCATTGTCATGTTTACTAAGTTTCCAAGAACTTTATAGTTTTAACTCTTACATTTAAGCCTTCGATCCATTTTGAGTTAATTTTCTTATATAGTGTGAGGTAGTAGATGGTATAACTTTATTTGCTCATTTTTCTCAGGGCAGGGTATAGCCCCAGTGGATCAAGGTCAGAGCTGTGGGAAGGCCCCGGAGGCGTTTGCTGAGGTCTGATTATGCCAGAAACCTACATGGGACTCTAGTCACACACAGCCTTGTGCTTTATGTTAAGGGTTTGGCCCTATATAAGAGCAACAGGAGAGAAGGGATCAGGTCTGTATATTGAAAACTCTGGCTGCAACGTAAGGAATGGAGTGAGACTAGAGACCTGTTAGGAAGTTACTGCACCAATTTGGAGGAGTTAATAGCTAAATAGGGTAGTGCCTAGTTTGGGAAGTGGAGAGATGTGAGAGAAATATTCCAGGAGGTAGAATGGATGAGAGACAAGACTGGATGACGTAAAGAATACAACCTTTGGTCAAAAACAGGGTACGAGTAAAGTCACTGGTTTTATTGAGCAGCTCAAACTAGTTCTGAAGGCAACTGTTCAAAAGGTGTTCCCAACAGTTTTGAGCAATGCACAGCCTCCCATAAAACCTTAAAAAGTACATCTGTTAATGTGCACATTAGTCTTTGTTAGTCAAGTTCACTAAATGCATTAACCTTACATATACTTTCAATTAAAGAAAAACACAGAGGCTTTGAAGGGGTGGCCTACCCCTCCACACCTGTGGGCGTTTCTCGTTAGGTGGAATGAGAGCCTTGAGAAAAGAAATGAGACACAAAGTATGGAGAAAGAAAAAGTGGGCCCAGGGGACCGGCGCTCAGCATACAGAGGACCCACGCCGGCACCGGTCTCTGAGTTCCCTTAGTATTTACTGATAATTATCTTTACCATCTTAAAGAAAAGGAAGTGGCAGGATAATAGGATCATTATAGGGAGAAAGTCAGCAGTAAGACATATGAAGTTCTCTGTGACATGAATAAGTTTAAGGAAAAGTGCTGTGCCTTGATATGCATATGTAAACAACTCCATAAACCTTTTTAGTGCATAAAGAGCAGCATTGCAGCTAGCAAGTCCCACCTTTCACCCTAAGGCGGTTTTCTCCTTTCTCTGTAAACAGGACATACAATCGGGTTTTATACCGAGATGTTCCATTGCCCAGATGGACAGATGCTTTTCTCTATCTCAACTGCCAACAACCGCCAAGAGGCCTTCTTTCCTCTTGTACTAGTCCTCCTCAGCACAGACCCTTCACGGGTGTCAGGCTGGGGACGATCAGGTCTTTCCCTTCCCACGAGGCCATATTTCAGCCTATCACACTGGGAGAAACCTTGGACAATACCTAGCTTTCCTAGGCAGAGGTCCCTGCGACCTTTGGCAATGTGCATGTCCTTGGGTACTTGAGATTAAGAGAATGGTGATGACTATTAACCAGCAAGCTGCCTTCAGGCACTTGTTTAACAAAGCACACCCTGCACAGCCCAAAATCCTTTAAACCTTGAGTCACCACAGCACATGTCTCTTGCAAGGACAAGGTTGGGGGTAGGGTCACAGATTAACAGCATCTCAAATACAGAACAAAATGGAGTCTCTTATGTCTACTTCTTTCCATATAGACACAGTAACAGTCTGATCCTTTCTTTCTTTTCCCCACAATGCTTTTCAGTATTTTGGCCTAGGTTTTTGTTCGAATGAGTCCAAATGCGTGAGGTTTACTTGTTTTCTGATTCTGATCTATAAAAATGGGTGGTCTCAAGAGACCAAAAAGTTTATTCATAGCCAAAAATGACAAAAGGAGTTCTTATTCTCCTGAAATAGGAAATTTTGTATTCCCATAGTCAAAACAGTAAACAATTTTTGAAATTAAAGTTGAGAACCTTGAAATTCATTTATTTCAGTAGAATAAAACAATAAGCAGCATGAAAACATAAAGTGCTACATAAAAGTCCCATATTACATAAATTTTGAAAAGTTCATTGGCTTAAACAGTTACAGGTGAAACAGATTACGTATTTTTTTCAAGCATGCTAGTTTAATTACCTTGATATCTCATCATGTGCTATGTTGGTCAAAGAAAATGTCATGAGTTGTCTAGATCTGAGGATTAAAGTAAGGAGGAGTCCTCAGCCTTTACTTACCAGAATATCCATCCAGTTTTAGCTGTATGCTGGAATTAAGGAGTTAAAGTAGGACTTTAAAGATAATAGTTTTATGAAGAGGCCTTTCAGTGGGGCTTGGACAAAAAGGGCCCCAAAGACCAATTTTGCTCATTAACCTCACGCTGGGGGTCAGATTGACA
Organism: Macaca mulatta; assembly: GCF_049350105.2. Classification (NCBI taxonomy): domain Eukaryota; kingdom Metazoa; phylum Chordata; class Mammalia; order Primates; family Cercopithecidae; genus Macaca; species Macaca mulatta. The sequence goes on along the minus strand of NC_133409.1, from coordinate 96,661,083 downwards.
ACTTAAGAGTTTTTAGGTAGCATATGTGAGGTAAAAGGGAAGAAGAAAATGGTGCCCCTTTCAGATGGTGCTTCAGGTGCTAAAAAATATCCCAACACAAACAAGCAGGTGGCTAGCTGACAGGTGAGGGAAGAGATGCAAGTCAGATAGCAAAGGATCTGCATGATGCAAAATCTTCTTGGCTTTTTATTTAACTTAGCAGTGAATGCAGCAGGATTGGCTTAAAGTATAGGTACACCCCATGGAAATGTGCAACAAGATCACATCGATCCAGAGGCTGGCTCAAGTTTGAGGGGAAATGGAGGGAAGACTGTTCCTAGCACACAATCTCAGCAGGGGTTGAGGTCGTGGGGATTTCTTTCTTCTCCTATGAAGCTACCTGGTTTTCCCAGCTGGGTCGGTGACTTCTTGCTAGGAGACCACTGAGCACTGAACCAAGGTTTCTAATATGTTTCAAATCAAGACTTTTAGAATGTATTTTCTTACGGCAATAAAGTTATAAAATGGTAACCTATGATTTTCCTCATATAATGAGATCTTCATAAAGTCCTTGAGCTTTTTAGACTTTAACAAATTCAGCTACAGATATAAAAAATAATATGTAAACACTTTTAAAACGAAAATTTATTAAAGTTTAAGACAATTCTGTATTATATAATAGTGTACAATATGTTCTTAGTTTAAATGTAGAAATAAAGGAAAGTTGTCTCTCAGATGAAAACAGAAATTATGTCTGACAGTTAATAGAACGAAAGTTCCATAAACAGGAGTAAAAATTAAATTTGCCTTTAAAATGATTTTTTAAATTATTTCTCTTGTCCATAATTTCACTTAGTTAAAACCACATAAGGACTTTATGAATACCCTCCCCTATACTATTCAAGATATACATATGGGCTAACTTTCGTGGGCTGATCTAGAACCTAAATACCATTTCCAATATTGTCTGACTTGTAAAAAACTTAACTTACAAATAACACTTTTGGAGCATAACCTATTTGAAAGCTTGGAACTACCTGTATTTAAAAATTAAGTCTTCATTAACAACACCCTCAAGAGTGCCCTCAGTGCTGCGAACTGAACATGCTGAAGGCAACGTTTTTCTGTGATTATATGGTCTCACCAGCCATTGTGATGATAATATTATCTACTTGTGGAGCTAGCTAGAACTAAGTTATATATTGATTTTTCCACTGAAAATTCCTTCCTGGGCTCTGACTAGGTGGACAATTCTAAGTAAAGGTTTTTCTAACTTCTATCAGTTACTTGGGCCCTGAGGTTTTCTATTAAAATAGTACACGAAATATTTCAATATTATGCATATTCCTGGAATAATTAAAATTTATACTGATTATAAAGCTAGGCATATAATACATCCCCAAAGACATACATTTCAAAGCAGAGCAAACATTCAAATCTTAAGAACCCCCCATTTAACTTCTGGAAGAAAATCAAGCATCTCCTGGCTTGGGCCCTTTCTTCCTTAAAACAAAAATCTATGGAAGACTGTTTTATTTCTTTTTAAACTTGTGGATATGGCAGCAGGGGGCAGGGAGCGGTGATGATAACAGCATATCAAAGTGGTTACAAAGTACTCCCTCTTCAAGTAGCATCCAGTGACAAAGATGTGATCTCATTTCCTCATAAATGTTTGACTGAAATAAAATTATTTTCACTGAAGAATGTTTAGGACACAAATAAAGTCACAGAATGAGCAATCCCTATAAACATCTCCTATAAATGACATTTTAAGGAAGCTACTTGAGGAGTTTTGCTTTCCCTTTTTAACTCTTCTATCCCTATACATTCTACATACGTAGAAACAGTGTACTCAATAAGTGGTATTGAGTAACTAGTAATACTCACTGGAACTTAAAACATCATCTTTTATCCAAAAATTTCAAAGAGCTATATAGGAAAGTATTACAAATTTACATAAAAAGAAGGTGAAGCATGAGAAAAAACAAGTTATTTCCCTGCAAAGCAGATCAAATAGTGAGACAAGGAACTTTGACTTCCGGTCCCTTTAAGCAGGACATAACTGCTAGACATAGTATGAATGTCTAGATATATTTATACTAAACTTATAAGGATCAAAAAAGGAATGAAGGGTAAATACAAAATAACTTTTTTGTAAACAATTCTTAGATTATACCCAATGCAGAATGTTTAATGAAGCAGTTGAGTCACAGCTCTTAAGTCACAAAACAATATTATAACTCAAAGTCAAATATGTATTCATTGGCCAGATATATTCGTCGGAATATAAGAGCTGCCAATGCCAAAGTCAGGATGACAATCAGTACAGCTGATCCGCCATGATCAGTGTGGGTGTCTCTTGGCTGGCGGCCCTGGATTCCATCTGGTGAAGTAGAAGACCTTCTCTGACTCTGCTGCTGGGCCCGGCGCTGTCGAGGGCTCATGGAGGTATTCTTAGCTACAGGTTGGGTAGGTTGATGAAAGGATGCTGCCGAGGAATTCTGGACTCCATACTAGGAAATTTTAAGAAACTTTGTTTGAAACTGGCAAATAAGTTTGTAAATATACTTGTTATCTATCCAAGAATACACAGAATCTCAGAGGACAACATATGACTAAAGGCAACACTACCAAGAATGATTGTTACTAATAATATATCCCTTGGGGGGCATCTACATTTAGGTTCAAAAAAAAGTCATAACTTAGGACAGCTTTTTGACCTTTTAATAGTTTTATTAATATATTTAGAAAAACAATCTCTTAAAACATTGACTGTAGATGATATTTTAACACATACACTTAATGAAAATATTTATATACATATAATGTTTTAATTTAATTAAAAATGTCAGATGCCTTTTGTCTCTATTTTTTTTAATCTTTTTTTTTTCTTTAAGAGATGGGATCTTGTTACATTGCCCAGGCTGGTCTTGAACTCCTGGGATCAAGCGATCCTCCTGCCTTGGCCTCCCAAAGTGCTGGGATTATAGGCGTGAACCAATGTGCCCAGCCTCAGATGCCTTTTGGATGGTATATCACTGACTAAAAATCAAGTGCCTTGATATTATAAAATTCTAAATTGTTTCCTATTTAAAACAATCATACAGCACTTTGGGAAGTTTAGGCAGGAGCCCAGGCATTTGAGACTAGTCTGGCCAACATAGTGAGACACTATCTCTACAGAAAAATTTTAAAACTTAGCCAGATGTGGTCATGCCCACCTGTGGTCCTAGTTACTTGGGAGGCTGAGGGAAGAGGATCACTTGAGCTCAGGAGGTTGAGGCTTCAGTGAGGTATGATCACACGCCTGCACTCCAGCCTGAGCAACAGAGCGAGACTCTCTCTTAAAAAAAAAAAATCACATTCTTAGTTGTCCCTAGTGATACATATATATTTATATATATAAATGTTTCTATAATAACCTAGAATAACCAGCATGTGTGAGGGAGTTTTGCTTTTTAATAGAAAAAGAAATGGCTTATTCAGAACCTTGATTCCTGCCCTGGGAAAAGGAAAAAACCTGACAGACTGCAAAAACAAAACTGCCATCAATGTTTTTCCCATTTCTACATTTCCCATTGCTTTTTGATGCTAAAATATCTGCATCAAAAAGCAACAGATGGCCTGATATTATCTGCTGCATTTAAAGTTTTGGCAATCTCTTGCCTCTCAAGGCTAACAAAAAAAAAAAAAAAAAATCATAGCTTATCTGGGATTTGATGTATAACATCTCAATTAATTTATATTACACTTAATGTAAAATAACCACCCTTAGCCAAACCAGGTTTCAGTTACTTTCATAGTGATCAAATTATATAATCATACTCTGAGAGAGTTTATATGTATATAAAGTTTTAAATAATTAAAAACTTAACTTGCAATTGTAGACAATTTATTGCTTGTTGGTATTTTAACCAAAAATGGTCTCAATTAATGACCTATGTCTATGAACAAGAATTCTAAGTTTTATGTATTAAATCAAAATGAGAAATACTACTATAATAACATCGTTATTTGTACACTCTAATTTACTTAAACTTCTTGATTTACTTAATTGTATTCCTAGCATTTTTTAAAAGTACCAATCCTAAGATTCATTCATTCAGTCAACAAATAAACACTGACAATCTACTATATAGAAGGCACTAAGCCAGGCACTAGGGATACAGTGGAGAAGTTGAAAGAGACCCCTGATCTTCACAGAACTTACATTCTGCATGTAGCTGTTGGCTACTGTGTTGGACAGAGCAAGTCTAAAGCAAATTTTTGGCTCTAGGACTTTATTAAGTCAGTATCTTAATGCAGCTGAACAATCCTGCCAAAAATAGTGTCTATTCAGAAAGTGGCTAACATATGGATATTTTGTTTTATTCAGAGTCTAACACTATATTAAAATTAACTTTTCAGACAATCATAGAATTCTGGAGGGATAAGACAAAAATTATTTAATCCAGCCCCATTTAACAAAAAAAGAAAACTGAGGCCAGAAAGCATGAACAACTTGCTCAACATAATATAATTCATTAGAGGGACTGATGAGTTAGAATCCAGTTGTTAAGAGAACCAAATTTTTCAGATATTTGATCTAGTATCTTCTCCTCCTATTGCAAACAATGATAATGATAGAGACATACATATATATTGAAAGATAAGAGCCATACCGATGTACTGGCCGTAGCACCCTGGAATGTTGTAGGTATATCATCTTGTAAATCAGTTAGTGAAAAAGAGTGGTTTAAGTCTGACTCAGAAATAGTCTTTCCAGATGAATTGACTTCTGCCTATAAACAAGATAGGCCCAAGAGCAATGTTACAACAGGAAACATACACAATCTACAACCTGCTAAATCCCTTCTGTTGGATTTAATTGCTAGTTTAACATCTATTATCAGGCAGTTAAGCACTGAGCACTCTTGTGTCCAACACTGTACTAGGTATCATAGGAAGAAGCATGAACAACACCTGTTCTCAAGACGCCGTTACTTGATAAGGGACAAAACTAACACCCATGGTTCACAGTCCACAATGCTAAAAAGCTCTCAAAACTCAAGGTTTTCTTGGTAATTTTTAGGCAAAGCCTGATATGAGCTGATGTAAAGCTATGAATAGTCTTTATCCCACATTAGTGTAAACATTAATCCCACATTAATGTAATATTCTCAGATTTGCTGAGGAAATCCTAATGGATTTGATTATGAGGTGCTGCCCCAGATCGCATGGCAGGTTAGTTAATATATGGTATAGTAAGATCTTTTCTTAAGTCTGAAAAATTCTCATGTACAAAACACATTTGGTCCTGAGATTTTTCAGAAGCAATTTTAAGTGTAATAGGAATCCTCAAAAGGAAGAAAGTAAACATGTTCTGAGCTCCTCCTCCTCCAGGCACTACAATAGAAGAGAAGGGAACTGGTCCTGGAAAGACAGACAGTCCATAGAGAAGTGGACAGGGAGGAGGAGAGAGCATGCTGCTTAATGCAGGTTGACATTTCTGTCTGTGAAGCTAATTAAATTCCAGGAGGATTAAATACTTAATACTTTATATATGTATGTATTTATTTATATTTTTTTGAGACAGAGTCTCGCTCTGTCACCAGGTGGGAGTGCAGTGGCACCATCTTGGCTCACTGCAACCTCTGCCTCCTGGGTTCAAGTGATTCTCCTGCCTTAGCCTCCCAAGTAGCTGGGATTACCGTCATGCACCACCACACCCAGCTAATTTTTTGTATTTTTAGTAGAGACGGGGTTTCACTGTGTTAGCCTGGATGGTCTCAATCTCCTGACCCTGTGATCTGCCTGCCTCGGCCTCCCAAAGTGCTGGGATTACAGGCGTGAGCCACCGCACCCAGCCAATATTTTCAATAATTAAATATTTAATACTCAAAGTATTAAAATACTATATAATCCTATGGTTGGGTAAAACATATACAGAAAAAAGGGATATATGGGAGGGATGCCAAATTAACAGTAGCTGTTTCTTGAGGGTGGGATTATGAATGTCATTTTCTTTTTCTTTCTTTTTCTTTTTTTGTTTTTTTGAGATGGAGTTTCACCCTTGTTGCCCAGGCTGGAGTGCAATGGCGTGATCTCGGCTCACTGCAACCTCTGCCTCCCAAGTTGAAGCAATTCTCCTGCCTCAGCCTCCCAAGTAGCTGGGATTACAGGCATGCACCATGACGTCCAGCTAATTTTGTATTTTTAGTAGAGATGGGGTTTCTCCATGTTGAAGCTGGTCTCGAACTCCTGTCCTCAGGTGATCCGCCCACCTCGGCCTCCCAAAGTGCTGGGATTACAGGGGTTAGCCACCATGCCCAGCCATCATTTTCTTCTTCTTATCTATATTTTCTGTAATAATAGCTAGAATTTATTAAGCACCAGGGACAGTTCTGAATGCAACCCATGTATTACATATATTAATTCAATCCTCACAATAATCCTATGATATAGGTACCATTATTATTTATAGATAAGAAAAAGGCACAAAGTGAGTGGTTAATTAATACGTCTGACATCATACTACTACTAAGCAACAGAGCTGGGATTTGAACCCCGGCATTGTATACCAGAGTTCAAGTTTTACTCACTCACTATGCTATAAAGCTTTCATGAATGTAGTTAGGAATTCTGTAATAAGAAAAAACTTCCATGCCAGTATTAAAACATTTCATGTACCCTATACATATATACACCTACTATGTAACCACACAAATTAAAAATAAAAAAATATGAAAAAAGAAAAACATTTGCAAATGTTATATTGTAATAGAACTGCATTGCTTTCCTTTCTATGCAGAATACAGCAGTAAACAAAAGGGCTACAAGATTAGAATTTATTTAAGAATTTATAGTACCTTAAAACTGATTTGCCTAGCCAGTTCTTTGGCTTCTTGGTCAGCTTGGCTCAAATCGCTTCCAGATTTTAAAGGCAACAGGACATCCTTCATGGCAGAGCCACATCCTTCACAACAGAAATCTTGTGATCTGGTAGAAAACAATTTTTTAAATGAAAATAAATCAAATAGTTAAATGTTTAATTTCCTCTTACTGAGACACTCAAATGCTGAATCATTAAACTTAAAAGAAAGGAACACTGGAAAATTCCATATCACATTTATCCACATGCTATGAATTAGACAATTAATGTAATAATTATAGTCCTGAGACAAGTAAATCTTAGGCTGGCTTTAAAAAAATCCAGGGCTCAGATCCTATTTTTTCCAATAACTATCTAAAGAAAAATAAGTTTTACATCTATACAATGAGAAAATTGTCTATTATACAGTCCTTGAGATCACATATAACAAAACTATTTTAAGGCTGTGAAAAAAAGTCCTTTAACAAGATCAAATTATGTTAGCAGAAATACATATAAAGCAGTAAAGAAACTAATTAAACATAGAATTTACAGATATTTCTAGAAAAAAAAAAACCCTCACAAATAGAGTATAACTTGAAAGACTTGGGAGAACTTGCAGAAATTCCAAAGACTTAATTTATTACTGATTATATATTAAGTAGAGACTCAGGATATGTCTGTTAACTAGACTATTTTCTAAAATATATTTCTCTTTCCATTTTTCCCTTTGTATTCCAGATATAGTCAAAACTTCCTTGACGTTTACAAGAGTCATATGAGGATATGAATTACTGAAAGTAAACATGCATCATATATAAAAATATATAGTTACATTGTTGAACTTCTTTTTAAAAAATTGTTTTTCATAGTACTTCTAGTTCTATTAATTAAAAAACCTTAGGTCTTAAAGAACATACTATTTAAAATTATGAAATATCATATAAACAAAATATATGTAAAAGTAGCAATAATTTAGTTTTTCTGTTTGTTTGTTTGAGACAGGGTCTCCTTGTTCTATCACCCAGGCTGGAGTGCAGTGGTGCAATCATGGCTTGCTGCAGCCTCAACCTCCCAGACTCCAATAATCCTCCCATCTCAGCCTCTTCAGCCTCCCAAATAGCTAGGAACACAGGTGTGTGCCACCACGCCCAACTAATTTTTTTTTTTTTGTAGAGACAGTGTCTCCCTATGTTGTACAGACTGGTCTGGAACTCCTAGGCTCAAGTGATCCTCCTGCCTCGGCTTCCCAAAGTGCTGGGATTACAAACATGAGCCACTGTGCCCAGCCTAATTTAGTATTTATTGATGAGTATTTCTTGTTTTTCCAGAAGTGGCACTGTTGTCCACACGCCTTTGAGAATTGGTTATATGCAAATTATTTGCTTCAAAATGTATTCACGTTTAACTGAGTCAGATGAAACTTAAGGAGAGTGTTTATTTTGAATTTATTAGTTTATCTACAGTGGTAGCACACTACCTTGGTTGAATAAAAAATCTCTTTGTTTTTTTTGAGACAAGGTCTCAACTCTGTCCCCCAGGCTTGAGTGCAGTGGCACAATCATGGCTCACTGCAGTCTCAACCTCCCCAGGTCAAGCAATCCTTCCACCTCAGTCTTCCAAGTAGCTGAGACGCCCAGCTAATTTTTGTATTTTCTTGTAGAGATGGGGTTTCACCATGTTACCCAGGCTGGTCTCAAACTCCTGAACTCAAGCAATCCACCTGTCTTGGCCTCCCAAAGTGCTGGGATTACAAGTGTCAGCCACCATACCCAGCCCAAAACAATTTTTTAAAAGGTTTCTATTGTAGACTGAGAATCTAGAATATATAGTGAGAAGCCGAGAAGAACAAGAACTCCAGTTTTGTTTTGTTTTTTTAATCTTGCACATGAAATCAAATGGATAAAATCATCTAAATTGAATGAAAACAAATACTATGTATTCAAAGTACATAGTGTAATCTATCAAGAGTTGTACAAATAAAGTACATCCCCAGAGTTTGGAAATAAGATTTAAAAAGAAAAGTTGCTTATAAGACCAAGAAGTCTACCAAATCTTCCAGATGCTAAAATCTAACTATTTGATTTAGCAAATATCTGCGGAGGGCCTACTCTGGGGTGTGCTAGGGTAAAATATGCCATAATTTAATTAGCATAATATGTCTGAAGGGTGGTAGGCAGCAGACTCCAGAGCAGAAAAATTATCAACATCAAAAATTAGGTATCAGCGCTACTCAAAGAGGGGCTACTCTGAACGGAAGGACCGATCTTGGTTATATAGACAAAAATACACCTGCACCTGAAAAAAACAGAGAAGGCAGCACTTCTCTGTTTGTGATTGCCCCTGGGCAATCACAACTTGATAGAGAAAATCTCTTTTGCTTTATTCCAGATCACTTATTAAGCACTTGCTATGAGCTAGATGCAAAGATGGATAAAGTGGATTCTCTCCCGGCCCTCAAGGGGTTTGTAATCTTGTGGAAAGCTACAAATAATTGCTCTGGTTCTTTTCCATCTGTAATTCCATATAAGTGGAAACAAATGACTGGTATTGTTTTCCAGGAGAATATATCTCCCACTGTATTAAAAAAAAAATAGTGAAATAGTATCAACGACTTTTTAAGACTAGATAGCATTAAATAAATTACTTAGATTCTGGTCACTCCAAGGAAATTATTACAACTGAATTTCTAAAAGAGCAAAACTGAGATAAGATCCTGTAGCTACAGTCGCTCAGAAAGTAAGTCACATAGTAAGAGGCAGGCCCTACCTCCTAATAGCCATTACCCTGAATACCATTCAGACCTCAACAAGAATGAAACGCAAAACTTACTTTTTGGCAAGTGCTCTTCTTTCCTCAGGAGTGTAATCTAGAGAACCTATGGCTCCCTCTCCTTTTGTTGGCATAAACCCAATGATGGCTAATAATGCTGTCCTTACTGAAATAAAAAAGTAAATATCAATCTAAATTGCTTTGTAAAAGCAACTGGGTTTATTCTGGAAAAAGAAAAAAAAGAGAGTATTATACTTCATAACTATGAATTGACTGAAGTTATAAGAGATTTATATTCACTATAAATTAACACTTACTACTCCACGAAGGCTGCCAAGTTTCAGGATGATGTCCTGAGATGCTCAAACAGATTTTCTTGCCCACTTCAAATCGTCCATTAGCCTGAGGAATAAACAATACATCTAGAAAATTAAATACATGTGTTTAATGTTTATACTTTCTAAGTAAAAATATACTATTTATATATAATAATTTTAGAAATTATCTTAAAAAGATTTTTTAAAAAAATGTAACCTCTAATGGGGCACAGATTTTTTTGTCCTTATAGACTCCAAAAATACTTGTTGGATGCTGAATAATAAAAGCTGTTGTTAGAAGGTGTTTTACAGCACCTTTTGAAACTGAGTTGCACAACTGAAATCTAAATAATTAACACATAAAGTTTTACTGGCCAGCGAAGTGGCTCACGCTTGTAATCTCAGCACTCTGGGAGGCTGAGGCGAGAGGATCACTTCAGGCCAGGAGTTCAAGACCAGTTTGAGCCACCTAGTGAGACACTGTCTACAGAAAAAGAAAAAAAAAAAAGAAAGAAAATTAGCCAGGAGTGGTGGCGTGTGCCTCTAGTCCTACCTACTTGGGAGGCTAAGACAGGAAGACTCCTTGAGCCCAGGAGTTCAAGGCCACAGTGAACCATGACTGCATTGCTGCATGCCAGCCTAGGTGACAGTGTGAGACCCTGTCCCCAAGAAAAGAAAAGAAAAAAAAAAAAAAAAAGAAGAAGAGAGGAGTATCAGCTAATACTTGTTAAGCAGCTTCTATATGTCAGGTACTTTATGGTGTGATTACAATTACCAAACACAAAATTCCTTTTGACTGATGAGAAAACTGAATTTTAAAGACATTATGTAACCCACCCATAGTGTAATGGAAAGAGCACCAGTCAGAATCTAGGCCTACTGGCTCTTAAACAAATGCTCTCTCTGTTATACAAAATAGAGGTAAAAGTAGCATTAATTTGGTATTTATTGACGAATACCTGTTGTTTCACCATTTGCTACTCCATGTGGGTCAGATGTTTAACTTAGATAGAACAGGATGAAGACTGAGAAGAAGCAGTGAGATTTCTCAAACTAATCTCTGAGACTGGTGTAGTTTCATGTTTCAACAGGGCACTATGTGTGGAAGGTGGACTGCAGCAGGCTACACTAGAGAAAGGATGCCTTGGAGGTTACCAAAGAGAAAAATAGGCACAGCTTAAAGTGGTAACAGATACAGGGGAAGGTTTTTGTGTTTGTTTTTGCTTCTTTCAAGGTTAGGGGATAATTAAACATAGTTAAAATTAAAGGAAATGAGAGAAGAAAAGCGTAACAATTGAAGAGGAATTAGATCAATAGTTTTCCTTGGCCAGGTATGATGGTGACTAGCACTTTGGGAGGCTGAGACGGGAGGATTGCCTGAGGCCAGTAGTTCAAGACCAATGAGACCATGTCTCTACCAAAAAGCTTTTTAATTAGCTGGGCACAGTGGCATGTGCCTATAGTCCCAGCTACTCAGGAGGCTGAGGTGGGAGGATTGCTTGAGCCCAGGAGTTTGAGGCTACAGTGAGCTATGTTGGGCCACTGCGCTCCAGCCTGGGCAACAGAGCAAGACCGTGTCTCTAAAAAAAAAAAATTTTTTCCTTCACATGAAGAAAAGACATGTAAAGTTGGAGAGAAAGAGAGAAATTCTGAGATATAAATAGTAATAATAATGCTAACACTTATTGAATACTCTGTGTCAGACTCTATTCTAAGAGCTATACAATAAGATATTGATACTTTTCATCCCACATAAACTCAGTGAGGTAGGTATCATTATTCTCTTTGTAAAGATGAGAAAACTGAGGAAGAGAGTGTAAGAAAGGTGGGAAGTTGAAAGAGACAATGTGATTACAAGGCACAATAACATTAGCTAACCTTTAGTGAGTACTTATGAAGTGCCAGATGTGTATGCCCAGCGCTTTTCATATATTAATTCATTGAATCCTAACAACCATGATGTGACATTTATGCATTCAGTTGTATCATTTTTACTTCTCGGATGCATCAGCTTCCTAGGAATTATTTTGGAGGAAAAAAATTGTAGTCCCAGGGCCTGGACCCCCAAAAGCAAAATTATACTGTTCTAATATTTCTTAATGAAAATGATTTGCTTACTATATTTTGCACCTACTAGGAAGAGTTAAGTCATGAGCATTCTAAAAATCCAAAATTCTTACCGTTAGGAGAATAATGCTTGGTGGTTTCATGGGATACTCTGGTGGCAGTACTATCCGCCCATGATAAACTCCTCCATCAAAATCGGAGTCTGGAGGCCCTCTAACCGTGAAGTGCCATTCAAAAAGGTTATCCTGAACAAAAACAATAATCCACAAGGAATTAATAATATTAAAAAGTTTGATCATTTTATCTCAATATCAGAAATATTACCAAGCAAGAAAAACTAAATGCTTTATATTATTGCTAGTATAGTTTCTAATGTATGAGATGTCTTGAGAATGTAAGTGATAAATTAAATTTATAAGTGAAAGCTACTTAATCTAGCTTTCATGTTCCATTGAGCTAAAATCTTTTATAATAAACACATTAAAAATTTCTGTTATATATTCATAACTTACAGGTTTAAATTAGAAATTAATCCTTAAAAGAATAGCAAATTATTATAATTATATAATCAAAAAATTACTATGTTTGGGTTATTTTAACAAATCTTTAAAAATTAATCCTTATAGATACCTAAGAGCTTATTTATAAAATGGTAATATTAATATATTTAATGTCATCTTACAGTTAATATGTACTTTTCAGTATACAAAATACTTGCACTGAAGTTATATTTTTATTCCCACTGTTACCATGAAAACCTGCCTGAGTATATTTAAATGCCCTCCTTTTACAATGAGAAGACTGAGAGAGGTAGAGATGCTTGTACAAAAAGCCTTGAGTAGCTACGGAGACCCATCAAGAGGCTTCCAAACTGTAAAGTATCTGGGGTTCTTTCCACCTTCCCTCCCTCAGACTCAAGATCTAACCTCGGCTGGGTGCAGTGGCTCACACCTGTAATCCCAGCACTCTGGGAAGCCAAGGTGGGCAGATCACGAGGTCAGGAGTTCCAGACCAGCCTGATCAACATGGTGAAACCCCGTCTCTACTAAAAACACAAAAATTCCCCGGGCGTGGTGGCATGCGCCTGTAATCCCAGCTACTCAGGAGGCTGAGGCAGGAGAATTGCTTGAACCCGGAAGGCGGAGGTTGCAGTGGACCGAAGTCATGTCACTGCACTCCAGTCTGGGCAACAGAGCGAGACTCCATATGCAAAAAAAAAAAAGATCTAACCTCAACTTAGCATCTGAGACCCATTTTATAAAGACCACAAAATCTGTTTCTTCTAAAGTGGCTAATGAAATATTCAGGAAATACGGTGAATAAAATGTCAAACTACATCACACACATCTGTAATGACTCAAAGCAATGAAAAGCAATTTTAAAGAATTTGTTTTAAATGTTAAAATCCATATGAAGAACATGGAGATAGAAACTAACCTCTAAAGGTTGCGCATGGTAATGATCTGTTGGATCTTTCAATTCTGCCGCTTCTTTCATTAAACGCTTAACAGCTAAAATAAAATTCATAAAATAGAGATATTTAAAATATACTTTTCTGAATGATTAACACAGACTTACAAGCCTAATGAAAAATGTGTAGAGAACTAGTGCAAATGAGCATATGGCAAAGGTTTAATTATAAGATGATGGGAATAAATAGAGGGGGAGAGGAAGGAAATAGTTGCTAGGCATTAACACTTTAAAGAGTTACATATTAAATATATAGTGAAGACACTATTTTTATTTAATAAGTACTTATACATACTTCCTATACGGTGGTATTTGTTGAAGTGCTTTTACAGACATTAATAACTCATTTAACCCTTAATACAACATTACTAGATAGGTATTATTTTTATCCCTATTTTCCAGATGAAGAAGCCGAGACACGGAGAGATTATATAACTTGTTCAAGGTCACACAGTAATGACAGAGATGGGATTCCAACACAGGCAGTTTGGCTCTACCCTGTTACAATATCTTTATTAACAAAAAATGTATCATCTGGATCTCACGCTCGGTGAACAGGAAACACCCCTATATCCTCCATCTCTTGGGACTTTCCATCCACTATCTTGCATTAAATTAATGGACTCTCCCCTGAATTCACTGACTCTCCATAGCCCTGATGAAATTCCTTCTTGAAATGATTCTTCAGCTTCACTAAAACCTCCAGTCCACTGACCCCACAACTTTCTTCACCCCTCCTATACTTATATTTATTTTCCTCTTTATTCACACCCTTGGCTCTTAGGAGTCCCTCTTTCATGCTCCCTTAATAAAATCCAACCGTGCCTGACCCAACCCAACCATCTTATTTGGTGTCTACACCCAAACAGCTGAGCATTACTGAAAGGAGGAAAAAAAGTCAGAGAGGCTGGTGCAGTAATGCCATTACGAGTCATTACCAACAACCTCTACTAGGATACAATGCCACCTACTGTCCCCACATTTCTCTAGTAAGCCTTCAGCCTACTCTTTCCACCTAGCACTCCAAGATTATTTTCCTCTGTTTCAGTTAATGGCAGCCAGCTTTTTATCTCCCGGATGAATGACTGCTAGCAGGAGCTGCTCAGATGCCTATCACAATCTACAATCCTATCTGTATCTGCACCCTTTGTCCTCTATTGGCTCTCAAAATTCAATCCTTTGATATGCGCTCTGGATCCTAACCCCTCTCATCTCAAGCTTCTGGTGCTAAAACATGTCAGGATACTTCAGTAGGATGGCTGAGCCAGGGAAAAGGCTTCTCAAAACTGTGTCTGCAACCACTGTTACAGTTCAAAAGAGAGGTGTGCACCAGATGCTGGGAGGACAGGCTGGGCATCTAACTTTAGAGCAGATGGAAAAGAAAAGGAGTCAGGTACTGACATGTGGGGAAAAAAAAAAAAAAAACAGTAGAAACTACCCAGGTAGATACGAATAGGAAGAGGTAATAATAAAAGTAAAATGTGTAGAGGCACAGGTTGGAATGGTATGGGGAGAGAGATTAACTGAGAAGCAACCCCTACACGTATACAACCACAACGGTTTGGTATGTATCAGGACTTTTGCATAAAATTTCATTTGAGGCCAGGCGCAGTGGCTCACACCTGTAATCCTAGCACTTTGGGAGGCCGAGGCGAGTGGATCACCTCAGGTCAAGAGTTCGAGATCAGCCTGGCCAACATGGTGAAACCCTGTCTACACTAAAAATACAAAAATTAGCCAGGCATGGTGGCAGGCGCCTGTAATCCCAGCTACTCGGGAGGCTGAGGCAGGAGAATCGTTTGAACCCAGGAGGCGGAGGTTGCAGTGAGCCGAGATCGTGCCATTGCACTCCAGCCTGGGCTTCAGAGACAGACTCTATCTAAAAAATAAATAAATAAATAAATAAATAAATAAATAAATAAGGCTGGGCGCAGTGGCTCACGCCTGTAATCCCAGCACTTTGGGAGGCCGAGGCAGGTGGATCACCTGAGGTCAGGAGTTTGAAACCAGCCTGACCAACGTGGTGAAACCCCATCTCTACTAAAAATACAAAATTAGCCGGGCGTGATGGCGCATGCCTGTAATCCCAGCCACTAGGGAGGCTGAGGCAGGAGAATCGCTTGAACCAGGGAGGTGGAGGTTGCAGTGAGCCGAGACTGTGCCACTAGATTCCAGCCTGAGCAACAAAAGAGCAAAACTCTGTCTCAAAAACAAAACAAAACAAAACCCTCCAGGCTGGAGGGCAGTGGTATGAACACGGCTCACTCACTGAAGCCTCAACCTCCCAAGCTCATGCGGTCCTCCCACCTTGCTCTCCCCAGTAGCTGAGGCCACAGGCATGCACCACCATGCCTGGCTAGAGCGGGGATCCCACTATCTTGCCCAGGCTGGTCTCAAGCAATCCTCCTACCTCAGCCTTCCAAAGTGCTGAGATTACAGGCGTGAATCACCATGCCTGGCCAAAAAAAAGTTAAGTTACTATCCTACTTCATAATTATTAATATTCTTTTCCATTTCTTACTCTGAACTAAGCCCCTATATGCAGAGACTTTGTTCACTGGAACATCAACTATTTATTGAGTTCCTACTAGGTACTAGATGCTACAGCTTCATGCATCAAGAAAATATGGCTTTGGTCACTACAGACTTACGGCTGGGAGGTGCAGTCAAAACAAAACAGCATGATAAATGCTATATTTGAAACATGTACATACTGAGACACCCTCTCCCTCCAAGTCTAGAGACTGGGCTTTGGTCAATTCCTTGAACACACTTTACCTCCCCCCCACTCTTGGCCTTTCTATACAGCTTTCCTCAGGGCCCAGGCTGCTCCGGCCCCATCCTCCACCTCACCATCTAGTCTGGCTACCCTAGACCTTTAAGTAACTTATCAGGAACGTCTCTATGACACCTTCCCTTGTCGCCACCACCCCCACCCCACCAACAGTGCTTGGAGATTCCAATTTGGGCAGATCAAAATCCCTGAGGCGTCCTAGGGAGGGGTGGAGACTAGGAATGCTCTCTGAATTAGTCTGATTAGATTTAGAAACCACTGCCCTAGAGACCAGGTTGAGTCTCCTTGCTCTATGCCATCATAACACTGTATTTTTCCTCTTATGAAGTTCGTCTCACTTGTAATTACTTTTTTAATATCCGTTTTTCCTGCTAAGCAATAGTAATGACAGTGTAGCAGTACAGTCTCCTCAGGGCTTAGCACATGGTAAGCACTCAAATGTTAGTTGAATTATATTTTACTATCTTCTCTCAACATAGCTCTAAGAATCCAAGTAAAGGCAATGATTTTTCAACTTAATAAAACAAAATCCTTCATTCAAAGAAAGCTTAATGAGAACCCCACAGGTGAAACAAAAACCCCAGGGCCGCTTTGGTTGCAGAGGCCAGTGGAAGGACCTGCAGGCTATCTACTCCCCATCCTTCCATTTCACTCCTGAAGGGATCCATGGAACAAGGATGGAAAACCCTGCTTTCAAGCCACATAAACCTATCATTCCTTTAAGTTAATATTATTAGATAGAAATACAATTATGGAAGCTGTTATGAAGTTAATTAGTTTGGAGATGCCAAAAAGATTGTTTTTCCTTCATTCCTCATCAACTGGCTGAACTCAATAATGATTAAGCTGAAGTCAGATTTTATGTCATTCTATACCCTTATCACATTTTCTCTGCCTCTCCCCTACTCAGTTCACCTAAACAGGAAAGAAGAAGATAAACACTCAAAACTTGTACCTGGATATTATGAGAGATGTATAAAGGGTCAGAATTGTTATAAGAATGTATCTGTACCAATCCTGTAAAGGAACAATCATTAACGATCATTGGTTCAACAACTAAACAGCTGATTTTATTAGTTCCTAAGTCACTCAAGCACATATCATGTAAGAGCTAAGGGCATGTAGCCAAGAGGTGAGATTAGTCTCTTGTTTCCATAATCTATTTTTTCCAAAAATAACATATATTATGAATGCTTTAGTGAAAAGAAACAGGGACTCGATTTAGAGCTGCATTAAAATTCTGACTCTGACATTTTGTAGCTCTAAGTCCTTGAACAAGTCACTTGATCTGATTGTGGCTCGATGTTTAATCTGTCAATTAAGAGTCAATAATTTCTCCACAAAATTCTCCTTTCCTTTTCAGCCCTCTTTCTTGCCCAGGCCCTGACTCATTAAGGTTGAAAATGGACTGGCATATAAGGCCTTCTCAATGATTCTTCCTAACTCAAAACCATGCCTCAGCAGATGTCGCTGGCCTTATGGTATGGCTCCCTGGCTCCTGAGGAGAAATACCAGTGTTAGGAAACAGTCGCGGTTCAGAATGCTGCCTGGCAACCGGGCTACAGCATAGTCTGCCCCTCCTGATACTTCATCTCTCGCTTCTACACGGCTAGAGAGGAAACTTTTTTATTCCAGCTCCTCCGCTACCTCTTGGAAAGGTTGTTCCATGGAATCCTTTCTCTGTGGTGAGATAAGATGTGCCAGGAAATGAGGGGGTGGCCCCTGGATGCCTGCTCTTGTTCTTCCTTCTTATAGAGGCCACATGGGCACTCTGGAGCTATGCTCTAGGTGCTGTGGGCCTAGGCATTAGCATTCTTCACACACCGGGGCTAGCTCACTAGGCTCACATTGGGGTTTGTATCCCGCTAACAATAAAGGGATCTTCTACAGGCCACTGCGTCCCATATATGGATTTCTCTTGAAAAGCAATTGATATTATCAATTCCCAAAGCATGAATGAAATTCAGGAGACACGTATATTAAGGAAGGCATGCTCCCTAACTGCCTCTTCCTGCTCCCATAATGAACGTACTTAAGTAAATGCCTACAGAGTGATGTTTCTGCCCAGGAGGACCCTGCAAAGGTATCAGTTCAACAAACATTTAAAGAATGTCCGAGTGTTGGAGATAAAAGAATGACCAAGACCTGCTTCTTGTCTTCCATAACACTGAGTAGAGAAAGACATGAAGATAATTACAACACAAGTGGTAATATTGACCAAGTATTTATGTACAAGTATATGTAGGAACTACTTTAGTCTGCCTAGGGGAGCTAGACAAGGCTGAACCTTAAAGCTTGAAGAACTATAGGAATTTCAGATGGATTTAAAGGAAGGCATTCTAAGCAGAGGTTCCAATGGGAACCAAAGCATGTAAGTGAGAAAAGCTACTCCAGCTGGAGAGTCATTCAGGCAAAATGGATAGGTAAAAATGCAGGCCTGGTGCAGTGGCTCTCACCTGTAATCTCACCAATTTGGGGAGCCAAGGTAGAGGGAACACTTGAGCTCAGGCGTTTGAGACCAGCCTGGGCAACATGGTGAAACCCTCCTCTCTACAAAAAATATAAAAATTAGCTGGGCGTGGTGGCACACACCTGTGGTCCCCATTACTCGGGAGGCAGAGGTGGGAGAATCGCTTGAGCCCAGGAGGTTGAGGCTGTAGTGAGCTGTGATGGCACCACTGCACTCCAGGCTGGGAGACCCTGTCTCCAAAAAAAAAAAAAGAAAATGCAAAAGAGCATAAGAATGTGGACAATGAGGCTGGTGAGGAAGGCCAGGGTCAATCATTAGGCCAAGCTAAGCAGTTTACTTTGAACTTTATCGACAGCTATCAGAAAGCTACTGAAAATTTTTCAATTTGAGGGGTAATCATTTTTTGTTTTAATTGATCTGGTGACAACAGTGACTGATTAGACATATGTGTTTGTGTGTGTGTGTTGAGTTGTGTGTTTCAGGGCAGGGATGGAGCAAGGAAGCCGACCAAGAAATAAAAAATGACTCCCATAGGTGCCTGAGTGCTGTCTATCCATGGGATATGAAATATTAGGGTAAACTGCAAGTTTAGGGGAGGAGAGGAAAACTATGAGTTTCGTCTTTATACTTGTAAAGATTTTTTTTGCTTTATGGGAAATAAAGATGAAGACGTTGAGTCACCATAAGTTCTGTGTATCTATAGCTTAGGAAAAGGGTCTGAGTTGGACATGAAACCTTGAGTGGATTAGTGTGAAGGTGCAGTTGACACCAATGGCATGCACAGGTTACTCTTAGACTTCTGGTGGAGGCAGTGGGTACTTTTGCACCAGTCTCTTATACTCCCATCACCTGCTGCACATGTCAATGGCCCCCGATGAAGAAGCTGCCAAAAGAGGTGCTATATACACATCTACTCACTTTGTACTATAGGACTCTACTTCCTTGGCCAGAGCGGACCCAAACATGGGTCAAGTAAATTGATCCATAGACAACTACTGACAGGTTAGTCAGAGGCTTTGAGGTGATCCTACACAACAGCTCTACCCACAATCACAAGTCCATTCCAAAAAACACCATAAAGGAAAAAGTTTCCCCACCTATGAAATGAACAAATTTACTATATCCACATGCTACTACACTGGCCCTTAACCAACTATCTGTATTGTCTTCACTTCATCTTTCCACTCATACATCAAAGACAATCCCACATCAGATAAAGAGTAAAAGATTATGTCTCTCCCGTTGTGTGGTTGTTTTTTGTTTGTCTGGTTGGTTGGTGTTTTACGTGTGTGTGCACCCTGCCGTACGCAGGAAACTGGAGTTTTCAGTTGCTCCCCTTCACACAGGCATTACTCTAAAAATAACACAGGACTGAGAATAAAGCAAAGGAAGGAAGTATTTTCACGATGCCTCCCAGCATTTTCAGTAAGTCCCATATCTCACCTAATTCAACTTCTCCATGAACTCCAAATAATTCACACATTAACAAAAATAGATTTTTAAGAAGCACTGTTTTTTTTTTTAGAACCGCAACACTATCTTTGAGGAAATGAAACCAAAAAAAGGAAGCAATTTATGACACAGTTAGAAGCATGTCAACCAAAGCTCAACCAGCTGACAATAGTTGACATACTTTGGAAATGTACAAAATTCTGAAGAATTTTAAAAACATCATCATAGTATTACGTCTAACCTATCAAAATTGAGCGATGTTTTCTGACAACAATCTCTTGGGTTCCACCAGTTCTCCATTCCAAACTGCACTACTACTCACATGTGCATTATTCTCTGGACCTTTCACTGAGCACCTCTGCTGTCCTAAGGAACCATGTGACCAGGAAGCCATCATACATTTTTACCCAAACAGTTCTAGTTAAATCTACCACAATGTAAAGAATTCAATCATTTTACCATCTACCTTAAAAATTAAGCTTTTCTTTCCCTCTTTCTCTTTGGTCTTTTCTTCCTCCCTCCCCACCCCGGGGTTCTTTTTGTTTTTTGTTTTTGTTTTTGTTTTTTTAGATGGAGTCTCGCTCTGTTGCCCACACTGGAGTGCAGTGGCGCGATATTGGCTCACTGCAACCTCAGCCTCCACGGGTCAAGCCATCCTCCTGCCTCAGCCTCCCGAGTGGCTGGAACTACAGAAGTGCGCCAACACCATGCCCGGCTAATTTTTGTGTTTTTAGTAGAGACGGGCTTTCGCCATGTTGGCCAGGCTGCTCTCCACCTCCTGGGCTCAGGCCTCCCAAAGTGCTGGGATTACAGGCATGTGCCACCGTGCCAGGTCTTCATCAGATTTTTTTGAGGAGTCAGTGGCCCCTAAAATATTATGACCAATTCTACACACTTGGTCACCTAAGGACATTTCTGAGCTTGACAGCACTCAGGTTAACAAAGCTCCCTCCAATCAATATCCTCAGGCTTTTCTGGGGTTTTTGCATATTCTGAAACCATACAAAAAACCCAAAGATTCACAATGTCAACTCTTTCCATAAGGATGCTAGTCTTGCTAATTCCTACTGAGAAACAGCTTTTTTTGGAAGGAAATGTTAAGCAACGCAAAAGTTAGTGAAATCACTAATACCCTAGAGTTTATCATGCAGAGTTAACTGTAGAGTTTCTTCCCCCTGACAAAATGTATCAAGGTACAGATAGAAAAAATACCATTTAGAGGATCCAATGATTTATTTCAAGCCTGTTTCATTAAGCTGAGAAAGCTAGTTGCTTATCTTTATAATGCACCAGAAAGTAAAGGTTAGTATTGCTGGGACTGCTTGTGTAAATAAAGCAGGATCATTAAATGCAGGAAAGGAATCCTACGACTGAAGACAGATATGTTTCATATTAGCCAGTCTGGCAAAAATCAAGGTTAGCTCTCAAGAACAGGGCTCAACTAGGTGTTTTTTGTTGTTGTTGTTTTGTTTTTGTTTTGTTTTGCTTTAGCTCTACAGTTAACTGGTTTAGTTACAGAACACTTCCTTTATGTCTGTAATTGCATTCGCCCAAGTGCTGCAAATAGGATGTTTAAACGACTAACTCCTCAAATGTGAGTAAATCAGCAGGCTAATAGTCCACTGACAGCGACGGGGAGGGAATTAACGACGGTGTTCAGGATGCAGGTACAGCGAGGGGGTTGCTGACTATCGCCCACCCACATCACCTTTACACCTGTTCTCAGGGATGAGTTTCTGACCCAGCTCTACGGGACCGGGCGAAGACGAGAAAAGGGGGAGGCTGGGTGCTGCGGGCGCTGGCCGGCCGGGGGATTGGCAGCGGGCGTCCACCCGGCCACCCCGCCCTGCGGCCTGCACTTCCCGGGCAGGCGGCGGTCTCGCGTAGAGCGCGAAACCAGGAGCTGAGCCGCGAGTGGCGCCAGACGTGAGGGGACCGCGGCGACCGCCCCGGGGTCCAGGGTCACTCCGCACTCCTAGCCCAGGGGCCCCAGCCCTGCTCACCCGGACTCTTCAGGTTGTAGCGGGTCTCCATGGCGGGTCGCTGGCCTGGCTCCGGCCTCCCGGGCAGCTGCCACCTCCTCTCCACGCGGCCGCTGCCCAGGTCTCAGCGCGGCTCGGGCGGACGGGGCCTGGCCGAGGAGCCTTGGCAAATGCCGCCCAGTCCAGCCCGGACTGCGGGCGGGTGGCAAGGCTGAGTGCTGGCGAGGCGCTGGCTTCGCGATGGCGCCGCCTCCTCCGCTGCGCCCCCGCCTCCCTGAGTGCCTGGCAGGCACCGGCGCCGGCCGGGGCGTCGCTGAACCCGGCGCCCGGGCTGGAGGTCAGCCTCCTCCGGTAGCCGCAGGCCCAGCCCCGTCGCGGCCGCCCGGCTTGCGTCACCCGCCCTCGTCCGGGATTTGTGAAGTTGCCCTGACGTGGCAGTAGCTTCGTGGCGGTCGGTCCCTACCCAGCCGCCGCCGGCCCCGCGAAGCCGGCTTGGGGAGCTGCAGGAGCGAGCGGCGTCCTAGTCCTCTCGTTCCGGCCCCCGGAAACCGGCCTTCCGCCGGACCCTCTGGGGTCCGTCCCCAGGCGCTGGCGGGTTTCACCGAGGAACCGCGCGGCGCGAAGCGGCTCCGGCCCTACCCGCTGTAGGCGAAGTCTGGGATCCCCGGGCCCTGGAGAGCTCAGAGAGGGCGCCGGGCTCCGGCTGCAAAGCTGTCCGCATCCGGCTGCCCGCGCGCGGTCCCGCGGGGTCTGGGAAGGGCTTTGTTTTTAGATCCAGTCCCTGTTGCGGGGGGCGGGAGTTAAGTGAGGAGGGGGAAAGCCAGTGATAAGGGAATGGAATAGGAATTTTTTTTTTTTTTTTTGAGACGGTGTCACCGCTCTGTCGCCCAGGCTGGGGTGCAGTGGCGCGATCTTGGCTCACTGCAGCCTCTACCTCCTGGGCCCAGGCGATCCTCCCACCTCAGCCTCCAGCGTGGCTGGGACCGCAGGTGTGTGCCATCACGCCCGGTTAATTTTTTGTATTTTTGATAGAGACAGGGTTTCGTCGTGTTGGCCCGGCTGGTCTCGAACTCCTGGACTCAAGTGATCCGCCCGCCTCGGCCTCCCAAAGTGCTGGGATTACAGGCGTGAGTCACGGCTCTGGCTGGAGTTGGATATTCATAATAGTTTTTTTTCTTGGGTAGTGTGTTAGGTGCAAGACGCTGTTTTAGGCATTGCAGGAGTTTTGGGTTTTTTGGTTTGTTTAGATGTAAAAGCTGTCAAAAAAAAAAAAAAGGAATTACATTGAATTTGAGGGAAAGCATACAAATATGAAAGGTTAAACTTCAAAGGACACACTTCCTGCTTCATTGTCCAATGTGTGGGATCGAGAGAGAGGACTGAGTTCAAAAGTCTCAAGGAGTAGGAACCTACCTTAGGAAAGGAAAGGAGGGAGGGATTGGGAAGGTGGGCCGGATAGAAAGGGTTAATCAGGTTGGGCAAGTTTTATTCTGTTATATAAAGATATAAAACTCTTAAATTTGATTTGTTTTCTATTGTTAATATAAATCTGAATTTCTTGGTGAAATTGGGAGGAAAAAAGTGAAGGGTATCTAAAATTAGATGGTATCTTTTAAACCATTCCCTGAGGTTGTTTTCTGTATAGTAAACTGATAATCTGATTGGCTGAGACATGCAAACAAAACCAAACTCCAATGCTGTTTCATTCATTCATTGTGTTGAATCTTCAGATATATCTAACACTTGACACCCTCTCCTGCCACAGCTCTACAAAAACCCCTAATTTGTGCAATAGGCCCTACCACAGCAAGGCCTGCAAAGCAGGTGCTGTATATAATGCGCTCCTATTTGATAGCTGAGTACTAGAAGCCTTTTGCTATTCAGCCTCCAGGTCCATCAATCTCTGGGTGCAGTTGTCTTCTGGGGCTCTTCTTTAGCCACCACCACCTCCTCTGCTCCCTGGGGCTCTTCTCCCACTGGACTGGTTCAGTAGAAATAATCTCTCCTTCCTTGGTTAACAACAATAACAATTTATTGTGGACATGTGCCCATAACAATTTAATTATGGGCATATATCAAAGCTTAATTACAATCATGCTCCAAGATCAAAGCCAATTCCAAAATTTCTCTCAGTAGAGACATTTACAGAGAAAAGATAAGTGGCCGGCCAGGTGCAGTGGCTCGTGCGTGTAATCCCAGCACTTTGGGAGGCCGAGGCAGGCAGGTCACCTGAGGTCAGGAGTTGGAGACCAGCCTGGCCAACATGGCGAAAACCCGTCTCTACTAAAAATACAGAAATTAGTTTGGTGTGGTGATGCGCGCATGTAATCCCGGCTACTTGGGAGGCTGAGGTAGGAGAATCCCTTGAACCCAGGAGGTGAAGGTTGCAGTGAGCCGAGATCAGCCTGGAAGACTGAATGAGACTCCATCTCAAAAAAAAAAAAAAAAAGGCCGAGGTGGGTGGATCACTTGAGCTCAGGAATTGGAGATCAGCCTGAGCAACATGGTGAGACCCATCTCTACTAAAAATATACACACACTCAAAAATTAGCCGGGCATATGTACCTGTGGTCCCAGCTACTCTGGAGGCTGAGGAGGGAGGATCAGTTGAGCTCTGGGGGATGGGAGAGGAGGAGCAGGCTGCAGTGAGCCATGATCGTGCCACTGCATTGCAGCCTGGGTGATAGAGCATGTCTCAAAAAGACACAAAGAGAAGAGTAATTTTATTTAAAGGTTACTGAATTCTTGACTGACGGTGGGAAGGGAGCTCATTTCCCCGGAAAATTTCTTATCCAAAAATTACTTATTTTTTAAATCTAGAACACTTACTTCTTCCAAGAAAAATTTACAAATTATATCAGGTAAAGGTTCAATCCCAGATCAAATTTGGGGTAATTTTTCTTTACTTTTGATGATCCTAAGGAAAACTCCTTTGTTTTTCATTTCAAGATTTTTTTTAATCCTTAAAGCCGACTTCGTAGCTAACAAAAATTACAAAACATGAGGTTTAAAATGTTTCAGAATCTTAGAAAACATCTTAGAACCACAATCCTTGACCTGTGTAATTCATCTTTTCCTTAGTTAGGAACCAGAAGTTGTTTGAAGTGCAAGCCCTTTCCCCACCACCATTTGCATCCTTGTGCAAGGTCTGGACTATAGTTTTTTAGCATCTATTGTGTATCAGGCACTTGATATAACGTCAACTCATTTATTCTTCACAACAGCCCTGGAAGTGGTGGCACCAATTATTTATACCTATTTTACAGATGAAGATAATTGAGGTCTCAGAGAAATCAAGTATCTACTTCTCAGTTTTTTCAACTACAGATTATTATCTTTCTGGCATATGATTTTTTTTGTGTTAATGAGAGGAATTTTTCTAGTTTTCATCTATTTCTTGATTTGGTTTGAATACTTTGAAATATATTTTATAAAGGTTCTTAAAGCTTCAATGACTTATTCAAAAAAAGCTTCAGTGACTTATCTAGAAAATGAAAGAACCGTGATTCAAGTCCAGGTCTTCTGACTCTGAAACTTGGGTTTTTTTGCTACACTAAAAAGGAATCAGGCTGTTTTGCATCATTTGATTTTTCCACTATTTGAAAAAAGGATATGCTTCTTAGAACCTCCAAGCTATTCTTGGTTCACACACATATTCTTTAGCACTGGAAACATTTTTTAAATGATTTTCTTCTTGATCATAAAAGTAATACAGTGGTTGTTCAATATGTGGAATATGAACAAAATCCAAATCTCTCATAATCCTCCTGCTTAGAAAAGGCTGTGATACAGATTTTGGTGTATTTACCTTGAGCTTTGGTTTATAAGGCATAGGTATTTTAAGAACTGATATCCCATTATACCATATATACTTTTCTATATTTAAAATATCTGCCATACTTGTTTTGCCAGTTGCAGTGCTATTATCACTTAAACTGATAGTGTGAATTGGCTTATTTTACATCAATGTCTTCCTAGAGTAAAATTTTAAAAAAGAAAAATAGAAAGCCATATATAGACTTTATTGCATTGCTTCTCAGTCTTTTGGCTAAGATCAAATATAGACTTTATTGTAAACATTTTGTTAATTACCTTGAATATAATACTTTTTTTTTTTCAGAAAAGAAAAAAAAAACACACACACACACCTACTATAGTTGTTTCTCTTGTTTTACCCCCAGGATTCCCCCTTGGGATTGGTTAATAAGAAACATGGAACATTTTCCCATGGGGATGTAGCTGGTATTAATGTAATGGAGATGTTAGTTATTACCAGGGACACAAGTTTAAACTCTGGTTACCTGAACAAAAAAGGCAGGAAGGAGCTCTCGGCACCTTACTGCATTGCAGGTCTCATAATTACGCTTTTGCTTACCATCTGGCAGCCGGCTGGAAGATCTAGGAGAGAAAATGCTTCTGGTTTTTTTCTTCTCAGTTTCTGCTACGTTCAAGATATGTCTTGCTTGTTCATTCTATTTTAACACTTTTCTAATGTATTTCAGGAGAAAATATTATGGAGGGATATCAAGCAAATATATTTGAAATACAGTAGAGTGCTTAGAATACTAGTTTAGTAGGTTCCTTCACCAGATGACTTGTGTACCATTTCTCATTTTAAAAGGTTTTCCTATAAGTAAGCAAAGAAGTGTTTTCTAAATAAAATAGTTGTTTGCAACATTATTAAAGTAATTTTTAGCGTAGCTTTCTTAATTTGTCTTTTCTTTGAGACCGAATTTGCTACCATAGCTTTGAATTATCTATCTCTCTCAAAATTTCAACTTTTGGTGTTAGGGATGAGGAAAAGGAAGCTGCTTAGTATTGTGGCTTTTGCTTTATTTGCATAGACTGCATCTTGTTTTTCTCAAAATTTAAAGGTGTTTTAAAAACTAGTAACAAAATTACAATACTTATTCCTTAGTTCTGATGAACTGATGAGTTTGAGTTATTTCATTTTCTTTCTTTCTTTTTTTTTTTTTTTGTTTTTTTTTTTTTGTTTGGTTTTTTTTGGGCAGGGGGAGGGGGGACGGAGTCTCGCTCTGTAGCCCAGGCTGGAGTGCAGTGGCTCCATCTAGGCTCACTGCAAGCTCTGCCTCCCGGGTTCACGTCATTCTCCTGCCTCAGCCTCCTGAGTAGTTGGGACTACAGAGCCCGCCACCACGCCCGGCTAATTTTTTGTATTTTTAGTAGCGACAGGGTTTCATCGTGTTAGCCAGGATGGTCTCGATCTCCTGACCTCGTGATCCACCCACCTCGGCCTCCCAAAGTGCTGGGATTACAGGCGTGAGCCACTGCGCCCGGCAAGTTATTTCATTTTCTAAGTTTAGCTCTAAAGGAAACACCTGCAACTAAAACTGTCCTTTCTGGGGGAGAATATGGTGTGCACTGCGGTGTGCTGGTAGACAGCTGCCAACCGCTTCGAAAGTATGTTCTTCCCTCCTTCTGAGTCCTCTCCTCATAGCTATTCAAAGCGCTGTCCTTCTGCCTCTACCTTTCTTCTTGTGTTGCGTATCCTGTCATCCCAATTTGTCATTCCCTGGACCCCTTTTAGCCACTTGCTGATTGATGAAACTTGGTCACCAACAAACTAACCTGAATAGCTTAGAAGTCTGCTCTTCCTTGGGAGTAGTTTCAGCTTCAAAAGTCAAGAATTGTCTGAGTTCAATACTTTTAAACAAATTTGTATTTTATTCATGATTATGGCATCTACAAACTTCCCAAAAATAATGTCATAGATATGAGAAACATTCTTCAGTCTCCAGACAATGCTCAGCATATACATGATTTATGAAATTCTTAAAGTAATTCTGCAGCCACGGGGCATTTCAACAATATTATTAATGTCTTCAGAACCATCAGTACTATACTGCTTCCCATTAAAACCCAAGTTACAGTTGTAGGCATACTTTGAATGATAACCACATTCTCAAAAGAAGTCAACTTCTCAAAAGTAGTCCTGTACTTTTTTCAGCACTAAACAACCAGAAGGTGTAGGTATGCCACAATCTGCCTTCTAGCATCTTGTGAGAAAATACTGGGGCCAGTTTAACTTCTCTGGGGAATTCAAGTTGGGTTTAGGTACAGATGCTGGGTGGGCGTGATGGCTCACACCTGTAATCCCAAAACTTTGGGAGGTGGAGGTGGAAGGATCGCTTGAGGCCAGAAATTCAAGACCAGCCTGGCTAACATGGTGAAACCCTGTCTCTATACAAAAAAAGTTGGGGGAGGGGTGGGTACAGATGATCAGATGCTATTAAATAGTAATATATATCATATATGCAGAATGGAAAGCAAAATTTTTCCAAAAATATCATTTCTTAGAAAAGAGAGTCATCTTGTGTTTTTGTCTTTGTCCTTTTTGAACAAAATACTCTTCAGGAAGACAGTAAGTTTTGAAAGGGCCACAAGCAATAGAAGTTTTCTATCTTACAAAGGTCACCTAGCAAAATCAGGGGGGAAAAGGCAAAGACAGATTTATTCATTATTCCTTAGGGTATGACCTCGGTTAACAAGTATTGGAGATCAGTAAGTGGGCTTTTAAATAGTAAGTGGGCTTTTAAATAATCATTGAACACAGAAATATAAGAAGTACTTATTTGTGGTGATGATGAATATGTAGGGAAAAAAACTCTGATGTTTAACAAATGGTTCTTGAGATGTAGTAAAATCTCCACTGACAGCATTCTACTCAATTTAAGGCATGCTTTACCTTAGATAACTAGGAGGGAACTGTTAGAGGACTCAGAATGTTGTTTCAGTGATGATAAAGACCCAGTTGTAAACAATGCATGTGAAGTATTTGAATAAAATTTTTTGAGGAAAAAGCAGTTTTTCTAAATTAGTACCATTTGCATAATTTGTGATATTAGATGTAAATGAGTATTTAAATACTGAATCAATAAATGGTTTAAATAGGCTTAAAATTATTTACATTCATAAAAGTTTACATTTGAATTATAGGTTAAATAATGTAGACTTTTAAAGCTGCATAATCAAGTTGGAAAAAATACTAACACTTGGGGTATTGATGTGTATGTAGGTATGGAGGATGCAAGAAAGCTCCCCTAGGTGATTGCAACCCTAATCCCCCACCATCTCCCCTCCCTATCCCTTTAAACAACTACAGAGAAAACTGTGTCTCCCAAATTATGAGAATTGTCTAGGGTCGTTATTTAAAAATACAGATTTCTGTATTTCTCCCTGGAGATTCTGATTCAAGGAGACCAGGATGGGGTTGGGAATCTGCATCCTTAAGCACTCTAGATGATTCATAAAATTAGATAACTTTGGAAAATATGGGCCTAGAGCATTAAATGAAACAGTACTATGTGTATTGGTGGCACTGTTTATTGCATCTTATAAACCTAAGTGAATTCCTTCCTCTCCCACTGAGATGGAAAGATACATAGGACTGGTCTCCCTTTACTGTACTGCTTCCCAGGGAAGAGAAGCAAAAGCCTAATTACCAAGGCCACTTTATAAGCGGTCTGGGTGAAGGCCAGAACTAGTTCCAGGTTATTGGCTATCTAGGTGAGGAAAGTTGAATACTACAAGGCTTAGCTCTCTGCAAAGCCAGAGGAGAGAAAACTAAGTAGGAGCCTGAGGAACTTAGGTAATAATGAAAGCAGGAGGCAAACAAAAGCAGCTTATAGGAATGGAATTCTCCACATGGTGATGAGGGTTAGCATGGGACTGAGGTTTAATAGTTGGCCTTTCATGAGTGGGGGCTTGGTTTCATGACTCAGTTTTGGAAGAATAGAATACTGCTGGCCCCAGGAGCGTATTAGTAAAGATTGAGGAAGCAAGATGGACAAGGTCTCAGGCAGCTGGACACCAGTTAATGCCCCCACCCTCCTGAGCGTAGTCACTGGATCAGCTCCCTTTCAAAATAGCACAAAAGGGCAAACTCATGGATTCTTGATAATAGATAAGACCAATGTCATCTGAATTAACAAAGGACCCCTTAGGAGTCAGACATGAGCTCATGAGTCACTAAACTCCATGTAACGCTATCATATTATAGTTAAGGATAGAGTCTATAATAAAAATGATCCTCTCAGGCCTACAACCCCATCCACCCTTTACCCCTAATCAACCCAGCATACAAAAATACCCAAGATGGCAGTGAGAAGAAAAACCACTCTAGTAAACACTAGAAAGTCATGATCAAATGAAAGAAAAATTCAAGAACTTACTCAGAATTTCCCATTTGTTAAGATCTCTTAATTAACAGAGAAGGAAACTATTTTAGGTTGGAAAGAAAATCCTTAGATATTTCTGATCTGACCAATGGGTTCATTCTAACACTGCTTTACATACCACAGGTTGTGACTCATTAGTGGATTGTGAGACCTTTTTAAAAAGCAAATGAAAGAGAAAATGCCAGAATGCATTGCATGTAGAAAGGATATAACTTGGTAAGTTTTTTTTTTTCAGTAGTATTTGTATGAGTGTGTGATAGTTTGCAATGTGAACTGTATTTATTGTTGCTCACAATAACAAGTTTCAAATGGATTTCACAAAGGTGAACCACAGTTCTGTCCCAGGGGCAATTTTACATAGCGTTCAAACGTGGCTTCAGGCATGGGTTCACATGGATGTTCTGCTTTTTAAAGATGGTTTAGTTTCTTAAGATTGAATATGAGAACTACACTTCATCTCGGCTTTAACTGCTAGATCATTTATTGAAACCATAAATGTAATATTCTACAAAGAAAAGACTGTTGACTTGTAAATATTTGTTGCACTGTTCTTACCGTTGTTTTGGATTTTTTTTTAAATCATGGAATTAAGTTGTTCCTTAGAATAATATGGTACTCCAAATTGGTATCTCAAAATCGTGAACGAGACTACTAGAGCTTATATTTTCACTTTCCCAGGACTATTGCAAAATACTGATGATACAACTGAAATAAAATCACTGCCTGAACTTAACTGTAATTTATGATAAAAGTAGGTCTTTTGAGGACCTCTAGGCCAAGTATAACACATTTTAAAATCACTCAGTCTTTCAAAATTCTAAATGATGTGAAAGAGTTCTGCATTTACCGTCAGATTGTTCTCACATATTCTACTGTTCTTGATGACATGTTAAGAGAATATAAACATTCTTAGGCAACACTCTTATTAATACTTCCCTGGTACAAACAGATTGAAAAGGGTAGAAAAGTAAAATAAACTTTTTTTTTTTTTTTTTTTTTTGAGACGGAGTCTCGCACTGTTGCCTGGGCTGGAGTGCAATGGCGCAATATCAGCTCACTGCAACCTCCACCTCCTGGGTTCACACGATTCTCCTGCTTCACCCTCCCAAGTAGCCGGGATTACAGGCACACACCACCACACCTGGCTAATTTTGTGTATTTTTAGTATACATGGGGTTTCACTATGTTAGCCAGGCTGGTCTCGAACTCCTGATCTCGTGATCTGCCCACCTCGGCCTCCCGAAGTGCTGGGATTACAGATGTGAGCCACCATGCCCGGCCAAATAAACTTTTTATTAAATCTAATTCTGGAAATGACATTGATGTCATAAATGTATTAAGCTGGAAAAGTATGAATACTAAAATAACATTTAAAAATTCCTACTTTTAAGATAATTCACCTCTAATTACAAGGAAAAGCACCACATGTCAATAAACATTTCCAATTTACAGTCTACTTCTATTTAGTCTTAAATTAATGGTAAATATAGCTATTGATCTATTGGTTGAACAACTCAATTTCTTGGATGTTAGCTATTATTATCCATGGTCTCTGCTGCACACAATGGTAAAGTCCTACAGAAGTGCAGTTCTAAAAACTGACATCTATAAGGGCCTATCAAAAATTAGTTTACTTTTCATTATTTTTAGATATTAAAATCCTTTTATCTCCAGTATCTGCCTTTTAGCCATTTCAGTAGCACAGCGTCTGGAATATAATTGGAACCCTATAAATATCTGTTGGATAAAAGAACATTGTTAATTTCTCTCAGAAAGTCACACCATCATAGGATATTTAGCAATAATTATTGACAAAATAATCAAAACTCATGGCTCCTTTTATTTACCCCACACTCTTTTGGGCATGCTTGTCCTCAACATATTGAGGGAGAATGAAACAAGTCCGGAGATGCAGCAAGGCCAGGGAGCAGGTCTTGTGAACTTTGCTAAGGAATTTGGGCTGATATCTAGGAGTCATGGAGAGCTTCAGACCTGGAGAGTATTAAGCAAGGAAGCTTAAGAAGGTCAGGAAGCAAGGAAGGTCAGAATTGTGGTGGTTCAGAGAGGCCACTCGGGGTCTGTGCGAAGGATGGATGGATGGGTGGATGGGTGGATGGGTGGATGAACGGATGGGATAGAGACACTTGTTAAACAGCTACTAAAAGGTCTGATGCAGTTGCTCATGTCTATAATCCAAGCACTCTGGGAGCCCAAGGTGGGAAGATCGCTTGAGCCCAGGAGTTTGAGACCAGCCTGGGCAACATAGCGACATTCCATCTCTACAAAAAAAAAAAAAAAAAAAAAAAAATTAGCCAGGTGTGGTGGTGCACACCTGTAGTCCTAGCTACTCGGGAAGCTGACATAGCAGAATCACTTGGGCCTAGGAGTTTGAGGTTATGGTTCGCTGGTATCGTGCCACTGTACTCCAGTGTGGCAACAGAATGAGACTGTCTCTTAAAAAAAAAAAAAAAAAAGCTACTAAAATCCAAGTAAAAGGAGATGGTGGTCTAAACCAAGACAGCGGCAGAGGAGATGGAGAGAATAGATTCAATAGACCTTTGTAAGGCTGAGCTGAAAGAACCGAGTGACTGACTGCAGGTGAACAGGAGGGGAGGGAAGAGTCAAGAATGAGGCCCAAGTGTCTGGCAGAACTACAGGGAGGAAAGTCACACCATCATAGGAGATTTAGCAGGAAGGAAGCCAATTTTAGACATGTTAGATTTGAGGCTCTTCACCTATAGAAGATTCTAGTAAAGGCATGCTAATTGCAATTTAAGATATAGATCTGAAGGTCAAAAAAGAATTAGGATGGAAACGTACCTTTTTGGATTTTATTCCAGATCAGTATTTTATTTTTTTTACACATATTGAAATCTCAAGGTAAAAAGTTGAATACAGTTAAGACCAAAGGCTTACTATCTCTTAATTTTCTGAGCTTGAAATATAACTATTGCCTATTAGAAAACCAAATGTCTGTAAAAGGTATTTACATTTTCTTTAGATATTTAGACACTTAATACCATCTTCAGCATTAGTTATTTAATGGATTAGGAATAAAAATGCGTGATCTTTGACTTTCTTCTCTGGGTGAAGTACATTTGGAAGACTGCTCCTATTGGTTCTATGTCAGGGCAGCTCATGTAAGAATAGGTATTTCTTTCTCAATATGCCAGCATTCACGCCCATGTAGTAATGTAGTAATTTAGGTGGATAAACTCCAATGAATCTGGTGGGCTCTGATACACTCTCCTGAATACCGCCCTCCTTTTGCATCCTCAAATGGCACACCCCATAGTCTTAGTCCACCAGACAAATCCTCCAAGTGCCCGTCTTCATATTTGTGAAAGGAAGCTATTTTTTAAAAACATTTGGTGAAGCTGCTTACAGTTGTAGTTGGGAGAGTGGGCTTACTAGCTATATGATCTGGAGCAAGTTATTATTTCATCTTTTTGACCTTGGTTGCCTCGTCTGAAAAACAGAAATGGTAACAGTACTTACCTCTTGGATTTATGAATTTTAGTAATGCAAAAGTACTTCAGAGCAGTGCCTGGGGCATACTGTGTACTCAATCAGTATGTAGTACTACTAAATACTTCTGTTGAAGACAAAATTTTCTTTCTCTTAAGCTCAACATCACTACTGATGTAAAATCTTGGAAATAATTATTTCAGATCAGGTTTTCCAATCAGAAATAGGATTTCATATTTGAGATATAACATCTAATGCTAGCCCCTCTCTGAGAACTCCTAGGGGATCTGAAAAAGGTCATTGTAGGATGGAATCTTACTAAGCAAAGTTAAGAATGATAAGGTAAACTGTTAGGAAAAGGATTTCCATATGACTAGGGGATTAGGGCCACAGCAGCAAGAATTAGTATCTGAAGTTTACTAAAGTAACAGTTCTACAGCCCTAACTGGCATGTACCCATCAAAAATGTGGAGATGTAAGAGAGTTTAAAAATAAAACCATAAATTAAAGTAGTGAGATTTATCATCATTTCTATAAAAGGAGAGCTGGTTAATCAGGACAAATAAATTTTACCAAATGGATGTAACAGGGCCAATGAAACAGTGACATACATGTATGGTAAGCAACCTCAGAAACAGGAAAGGCTGTACTTCCTTGTCACCAAAGAGACCATTCTGCTCCCAGAAAGCTTGGTTATGAATATACTTGAAATGAGAGCTTTACCAAAGCATGAACCCAGGACACATGCTTTTAAACTGGCAGTTAACATTCCTGAAAGCCATGGCTTAACAATAGTTATAAGTGATGTACTGCTTAAAGTAAAACATGAGCTATACCTGATTACAAATTACATCCAGTCTGTACAAGTTGAATGCATACCATACTTTAATAACCAAGACAATTCGGCTGTTTTTCCAGAGTATATTTCAGAGTTGGCATATAACCCGTATGTAACAATATTGCTATGATTTTAGTCATATTTCAGGGTCCAATATATGTTCACAAAAGAACAGTTTGTGAATGTCAACCAGTTTTTGCTTTATATTCCTTCAAAAACATTCCA
This sequence comes from Macaca mulatta, assembly GCF_049350105.2. Lineage (NCBI taxonomy): Eukaryota > Metazoa > Chordata > Mammalia > Primates > Cercopithecidae > Macaca > Macaca mulatta. The sequence continues at coordinate 96,626,201 of NC_133409.1, read as the reverse complement.
CCCTGGTCATTCACACTAATCTAATCACTGAAAATAACCAAAATAATTCACAGTCTCACCTCTATGTAAAAGTTCTAATTGACTCAAAAGGCAAAGGACTGCCCCTGCTTTTGAGGAAGGAAACCTGCAAGGCAAGTTCTCAATCCCTAAAACCAAGCAAAACTGTTCCAGTGCAGTTGCTGTAGCCATGTATTTAGGCTTCGTATTTATAGAATTAAATTTGAGAATGAAACATGGCCATACACATTGCAATAAGCTGCCTCCCATATCAAAAATACAATGCAAAATAACTTGAAGACATTTCCAATAACACATATTTGAAAAACTGAACGCTTAGAAATAACTCCTGCATCTTTCTTTAATTAGGAAGTCATTGCCACACTTACAAAGTTAGAGGCAGTAATCTATATTAGCGTGTGATTAATCAAAGAGTGCACTTACTACCATGAACTTGGGCCCTATGTCATAGGATTATTTTTGCCTTTCCCCCAAAGAATCATTTGCTCTTGAAGTAATAGGCTTTTTAAGGCACATTTTAACAAAAACCCATCATATACCCAGCTTAAACATGGAAGCTCCACCTGGTTATAGTAATAAATATACCTAAGTAATGTGTGATTTACCAAATAGGCTAGTGTCTCTAGCTTGAGAATAAAGTCATATTAGAAAACTGATTCTTCATTTGCTTATTCAAAGTGAAACAACATGTAAAAAATATTAGAGAATTAGATTTACAACAATAGCCCATAAGTGCCAGGTCTGTTGGCAAAGGTCCAACAGGATATAGCTCTGGAGATTAGGGAGCCCTGGGCTCCTAACCATCCAGGTTTCGGAGTAGGAATCATGAGGAAAGGAGTTAGGTCACCTTAATTATTTTTAGAAATCTCCTTTCAAAATGCACAGACCCTTGGGAGGCTCAAACCTTAAACCCCAACCAGATATCATCTTAAATTCAGTTACCAGCTTCAAAGAAACAGGACTTGGGGAGAGGAAGGAGAGAGGTTGGAAAGAAGCCACAGAGAGAAGTGGGAAAGTTTAGGATGGGCGCAGTAGCTCAGGCCTGTAATCTCAGCATTCGGGGAGGCCAAGGCAGGAGGATTGCTTGGGGCCAGGAGTTTGAGACCATCTTGGGCAACACAGTGAGATCCTGTCTCTACAAAAACAAAATTTAAGAATTAGCCGGGCGTGATGGTGCACACCTGTAGTTCCAGCTACTAGGGAGGCTGAGATGAAAGGATCCCTTGAGCCCAAGAGGTAACAGTGAGCTATGATTGTACCAATGCACTCCAGCACAAGCAACAGAATGAGGCCCCCTCAAAAAAAAAAAAAAGTTTCAAGTATAAGTTGCTTTAGGGACTTTATATATTTTGCTAGGACCAACTTTGATGTTCTTAGGAGGCTCTGCTTTAAAAAAAAAAAAATCTCATTTTCTAATTCCCCACAAGCATGCCTTAGGGTGCTAGCCCTGGAGATGCACATAAAATCATCTACTTGGAATGATTTAGCATAGGTGTAGATTTAGGACTCTTAATTTCCTGTTAGTCTAAAGTAAACGTAAGTGAAAGAATTTCACAGAAACAATTACACAGCTAATTGTAATGTCTCTCCAGCCATCCTTTTCCCATTGACCTTTAGGGGTCTTCAGGATGACTCTTCAGCCTTGCAGAGCATGCTGGTGGCAGGCTGAGCTGGGCTCATTCATAAGGTGAGAACAAGTGGCGTACACGAGGCACGTTATCACCAGTGAGAAGGAGATGTGGCGGTGACAGAAGTGACTGACAGGATGGAACTCCATGGTGGGGATCTGCGATTTGTTCTATTCACTATGGTCATAGAGCAATAAAGAACTGGTCCTGAAGAAGCATTTTAAATGCAGCACACCAGACCATCGCACAGGGCCGGAAGTCCAGAATTGTATATATGTTTTTTAGTCTGCAGTTGCCCATCACATACTTTTGGGACAAGTTTGGGCCTCTGATGTTACTTTAGCCCTGGGTGGCAGGTACAGAAAAACCTCCAGAAACCCTGCAATTCAGTGACATTCTTACTTCTCTCCAGTGATCGGCACCATTTTGGAAATCTGGTCCCAAAGTTTCAAAAGAATAGTAATGCAACAAAAAGAAATAACCTCTCTGTACAAAGTGATTATAGAGATGTGTGTTGAGGTAAAGAACTTCATAAAAACCGTTGAGCAGGGAAGCACAGCCATCACTATAGAAATTTTTAGGTAAGTCTGGTGCTAACATTATTCTACAAAACTGTTTACACCCATTATAAATAGGGGACAGTTCTTATTGCTCCTGGAGCTTGTAGCTCCAATCTGTTCCAACTCCACTGAAAAATGATTTTTCTCAACAACTGGTAGCAAAGATTTCCAAATTTACAAAAAGTCATTACCAATGCATCACTTTTTGATTAATTTCTGATTGCCATATAGATGTGGACTACAGTATGCATGTCCTTGACACCAAGTACAGAAAAAAAGCTTAGAAAAGTTGTTTTATCAAAGTTCAATTCAATGAGAAACATGAAAAAGTGCAAAATATGTACAGTTCCTGGCAGTTCTTACATGGGATTTTTTTGAATACAGACCATAAAAGTTTACATTTGTGTAATGAAAGGACAATGGATTTCACATCACTGTTAATATACAAGTTTTTTGCTTCAAAGTGCTTACTTTATTTATAAAAGACAAGATCAAGAGAGTTGCAGGAATTTTTTTTTTTAAACAACAAATCCATGGTATGTGTCCCAATCTCCTTCTTCCTCTTCCTTTAGTGCAACATGGCGCAGCAGTCTCATGGATAAGGTCTGGTTTCAAAAGGTGTTCCTGAAACCTCACCTACAGCAGCACTCTAGGGGCCCCATTAGGGGTGGCTCCCTTTTTCTTCTGCAGCCGATTCTGAACCTTTCGGGATTTTACTACTTTCATTCTCACCTCAAAAACTTCATGAATGGCCTTCCGGAAGCAATGAAAATTATAGTCAATTAGTCCTGGAGAAGAGAACAAAAATACTTATAAATGTCACGTCGAAATAATCTCCATCTTTTCATGGGACCCACGGCCAGGAGAAGCCAGTAGGGGGCAGTAGAGGATGGTCTTAGCGTAAGGACTACAGATTTCCCTGGGATGTCTGCAGTTGGCTTTCAGAAATTGCTATAAACCTTTAGGAATTATAGGCAAAGTCTTGTGAAGGAAAATTTTTCCTGAGGCAAGGTTCCAGAGCATAGACCATATTTTCAAAGGTTCCTAGGACCCTAAAAGATTTAAAGAACCACTGAACTGAACTTTTTTTTTAACCTTTCAGAATTAAAGATTTCTTACAATTAAGAGAAATCTGTAATGAAAAATGTGTCTCCCCAAAGGGCGTTATTAGACTGACTCTGAGTAGAGGCAGACCGTGACTTGGAATCCCAAAGCTGTGTATCAATCAATATTTACTGAGTATCTATTATATTTAAACCATTCTCATAAGCCCCAGGGAAAGCGAAGCCCCTAATTTCAGAGTGTTAACAGTCATCTCACGAACTCCAGCGGAAATTCAACAACCAATGACGCTCAGCTTTTCAGTACTAAGTATTTTAAGTGGAGAAATAGTAGGAGAGAATCTTCTTGTGTCTTCAGAAATATATCAGTGACACAAAAAATAGAATAAAAGATAATCCAAAGTCTTGAGGAGTGCATTTTTCATCATTACTAGTAATTTGTAAGTCCTAAGAGCAACGTTATGTTTACACCAATTAGGATAAGGTGGTCAGTTCTATTTACTATCTTTAAATTTATTAAAATAACTAGCCCAACAATTACTTCTATCTATCAGGGGATGCTTCTAGAGCCCCGTCCAAAGGAAGAATTAGGATTCCAGCCAAGGATTAAATTCTTCAAACTAGTTATACAACTAACTGCAAGGGGAGGGCGCCATCTCGGTTTCCAGGAGCAGGAAAACCTCTGAGTAGTGCCCTCTGCTGCTTCTGCAGAGATAGGGAACCACTAGTGCAGTAAAACCAGCAGTCAGTTTCCTCAAGGAAAGACCACTGACACAAGCAACGGGAAAAGTAATAAAAACAAGGGAGCAAATGAACGATTTTTAAATGGCAATTTGAATATGAGATGTGAGAGCCTCAAGATTCTCTGCTTTTATGTGCAACAAAGTGTCCTAAAAAGCTTAGCTAAAAGAACTTGGCTCAATGAGAAGGGTACAATGAAATACTCAACTTGGGAAATTTCAGACATATCCTATTGTTCTTATTTTTGAGGCAGGGTCTCACTCTGTCACCCAGGTGGGAGTGCAAGGCTCGGTCACAGCTCAGTGCAGTCTCAACCTCCTGGGCTCAAGCAATCCTTCCACCTCATATTTTAATTTTTTCTAGAGATGAGGTCTCACTATGGTGCCCAGGCTGGTCTTGAACCCCTAGGCTCAAGCAATCCTTCCACTTTGGCCTCCCAAAGTGCGGGCATTACAGGCATGAACCACTGGCACCCGCCCCTATTGTTCTTGACAAACCTTAACATATCTTTGCACATTTCAAAATGTAACAGTAATCTTGCTGTGTTTGGAGTTTTAAGAAGTAAAAGTTCACAACTGAGACTTTTTAAAGACAGTAAACATCCATAAACAGTGTTTGCTATTTCAACCCTCATGAAAAGCTTTTGAAAATACGTGAACAGAGACATAAACAAAATAAACACTCTCTTCACCCCACCTACAGTTCATAAGGCCCCACATCCTTCTCTGGTTCAGGAGTTCTCAACCCTCGCTGCATAGTAAAATACCCAGGCACCAAGCACACCAGGAGGCCAGGCACAGCACAGTACTTTGGGAGGCCGAGCAGGGAGGATCACTTGAGGCCAGCAACCTATAGCCCTGACTGCCATAAAGTGGTGGTGTGATATTGAGAGAAAGTCATTTATATTTTCTAGGCCTGAGTAAAATCATCTGTGAAATGAGAGGGTGAAACAAGGTGTATTCCTGTCTATCTTTAAAATTCCATGATCTATTATATAATCTGTTCCTGTTTCTAGCAAGATGAAAATAAGGAGTAAAAGATGAACACCATTTAATTTAAAGTTTTGAGGCCAAAGGACACAAAAAGCAATTTGGTCAGTCATGGTACAAACAGGAAAAATACAGGACATCACTAAGCAGCAAGAAAATGTAAATTCACATAATATACCAGCTTTCAATTATCAACTTTTAAAAATACTAATACCCAATATTGATAAGAACACAGCAAAATAAGTATTCATATTCTCTTTACAGCATAAAACCGGAAAATCTTTCTGAAGAACATTTTGGTAACATGCATTAGAAGCCCCCAAAATGGGCCTACCCTTTTGATCTAAGTAATTCCACTTGAAATTTTTCCTTAGGAAACAACCAAAGATGCACATAAATATTTAGTGCAAAGGAGGTCATAATGGTATTATTTATCACATCAAAATCTAGAAACAATATAGATGTCTGAAAATAGAAGAATCTAATACAATCATTAAAATGATGTGGTTAAGCCGGGCGCGGTGGCTCACGCCTGTAATCCCAGCACTTTGGGAGGCCGAGGCGGGCGGATCACAAGGTCAGGAGATTGAGACCACGGTGAAACCCCGTCTCTACTATAAATACAAAAAATTAGCCGGGCATGGTGGCGGGCGCCTGTAGTCCCAGCTCAGGAGGCTGAGGCAGGACAATGGCGTGAACCCGGGAGGCGGAGCTTGCAGTGAGCCAAGATCGCGCCACTGCACTCCAGCCTGGGGGACAGAGCGAGACTCCATCTCAAAAAAAAAAAAAAAAGATGTGGTTAAAAAAAGACGGTGAATTGGAAATATGTCTGTAAAAATTTAAGTGAAGGTTATAAGGTAGAATTCATCATGCAATCTATTATAGTTCTTTTAGAAAATGCATATGCAAGAAAGGACTGGAAAAGTATACAGGAAATGTTACCTGAATGAGAAACACTGATAATTATTGTTTTTTTGCTAAATATTTCTAAATTTTCTAAAAGAATCTATTACTTTTCTGATAAAAAGAAACAATCTAAATTATGTTTTCATAGCCAATGAATTAGGAAAATGTCATTACATATATAAGTGAAATACATATAAAACTATAGTAGAATATAAAACTATATTAGACAATATGGCCCCAGTTTTGTTGGAAGGAAGGAAAAAAAAGGAATGAAGGAAGGGAGAAAAGGAGCGAGGGTAGGAGGGAGAGGAAATAAGAGAGGAAGAGAGCCGGACGTGGTGGCTCACTCCTTTAATCCCAGCACTTTGGGATGTCGAGGTGGGAGGATCCCTTGAGCCGAGGAGTTTGAGACCAGCCTAGGTGAGAATTATGGTGAGACCCCAATCTCTACAAAAAAAAAAAAAAAAAAATTCCAGGTGTGTTGACATGTGCCTGTGGTCCTAGCTACATGGGAGGATGAGGTGGGAGGATCACCTGGGCCCAGGTGGTCGAAGCTGCAGAAAGCCGTGACTGTGCCACTGCACTCCAGCCTAAGTAACAGAGCGAGATCCTGTCTCAAAAAAAAAAGAGAGAAAGGAAGAAACAAAATTCCAGAAATTTAACATGGGTTTAGCTCTAGATGGTGAAATACGAGGTTTTATTCTATATACTTTCCTAAATTTTCAAAGCATTTTTAATTTAATGGATTTATATTGCTTATAATATAGGAGGAAAAGGCTATTTCAGGATATGTTACTATTACATATTCAGGATATGTAACTAATTATTTGTTGGAGATTTTTTTTTAACCCAACAAATTAGTAAACCATACCCTGTTATTAACAAAAGTCCCTAGCCACATCAGTAAGCTAGGGACTTTTGTTAGTAACTTTTGTTTAGATATTATAGAAAGGGGAAATTAGTTTAATTGCTTTTGTTTCAAAATAAAACTGAATTTGATCCTAAAAAAATATTCGGTGTAGTTAAGTATATTCATGGTCTTCCCTTTTCGGAATCATGATGCCATCCCTGTGTTCTGAAGATTTAAGAAGTATTTTGAGGCTGAACAGAAGTCAAACCACCTGTTGTCCCCTCCTTTACGTGGGAAGAACAAAAGATCACACGGTTACCTAAGACCTTCTAGAGATGTGGACCAAAGTGGAGACCTCCATCCTCAATATAGACTGGGAGTCTGCTCCCTGGTAAAAGACTTCATTCACTGCCTGGCAACAATGCCCAGCTAGCTTCCCCCTAGCAGAGATGCCAAGGCGCCTGGGAGGATCATGGGGTTCCCCTTCCACCTCGCTGCAATCGCAGATGCACCACTAGAGGGCAGGCCAGTTCACTGGCCCAGAAGCTGACACTGTGGGCAGGAGCCCACCCAGCTCTGGCCTCCCAGCCAAGGGGGCCTGTGACTGGCATCTGGAAGTTTTGAGGGGCATGCTGTTGTCCCACATTCAACAAACAATACATGCAGTAGCAGTCTGATGCTTCTTTTAATGCTTCTTTTAAATCATACCAAAAAGTTACCTTTTCTTTCAAAGCTTTCCTCTCTGACAAAGCAAACGAGAGCCAGGAACTTTGTCACCTCTTTTAAATAAAGCACGGTTGTATTATTAAGCTTTATGATGGCTGTGGATTCCTTGTCATAGGGGGTTCCTGCTCCATCTTCTTTGAGACTAAATGGGGACAGAAACCAAAACATATGTGACCATTGAGAAAGAACTAGAAACTAAGCCAGTGACAGAGACTGGCTTTAAGCCACAAAAAGTGATAATTGTAAGTTGTTTACACTTGCAGTGCCTTTCAGCAAAAGATCTCAGAAACACACGGGCACAGAAACATACACAGTCCTCAACAGTCACTTCCTACTGACAATGAGTGGCTATCTGCAGCAGCTGGGCCACTCTCTAGGCACCTGAAGAAGCCAGCTGAAGGATGAGGTTAGCTCTCCCCACCTCCGTGGCCAAGGGCTTCTTGTTTTCTCATCTAGAATAGCCGGGCTGTTAAAAGCATGGTCTGATGAAAGACTAAGAAAGGCTGAAGATATGTTCCAAATTCAAGGAGTCTAAAGAGACCTGAAAGCCAAGTGCTAGACTGGATCCTGAATTGGGAAAAACTGCTATAAAAGATAGAATTGGGACCACTGGGAAAATCTGCCTATGGTCTATATATTAGATAATAATGTAGCCATGCTAAATTTGCTGAACTGTGAACTGGTTCAACTTACTCTCAAATGGTTTACCCAAAAAAAATGGATACACAATATGTATTAGAAAAAGAGAGATGTAGCAAATATGGCAAATTGGTAAAAACTGATGAATCCCAATGAAGAGTTGTACAGGAGTTCATTTTACTACTCTTGTATATTTTCTGTAGGTTTGAACGTTTTTTCAAAATAAAGAGTTAAATAAGATATATAGGTCTATTTGGCCAGGCACAGTGGCTCACGCCTGTAATCCTAACACTTGGAAGGCAGGTAGACACAAGGTCAGGAGTTCAAGACCGGCCTGGCCAATATGGGTGAAACCCCGTCTCTACTAAAAATACAAGAATTAGCCAGGCACCACGTGGTGGCGCACACCTGTGATCCCAGCTACTCGGGAGGCTGAGGCAGAAGAATCGCTTGAACCCAGGAGGCAGACATTGCAGTAAGCCGAGATCCCACCATTGCACTCCAGCCTGGGTGACAGAGCAGGACTCCGTCTCAAAAAAAAAAAGAAGATATATAGGTCTATTTAAGAAAAAGTGTGATCTGTAAACACAAATGACTTGAGTTTGAATCTCAGTTCTTTTATTTGCTAGCTATGTGAGCTTGGACAAGTCGAATAACTTCTTTGAGCCTCAATTTCCTCATATGTACACTAACAGTAATTATTTCAAAGTTTTCTAATGAAGACTAAATGAAATAATGCATATATAGCACTAAACATAATGCTGAGAACATAAAATACACATTTATTATTACAGCTTTAATGACTGAAACTGCACCTTCTGAAGATACCTGTGTAATAAAAGAGTTATGAATTCTTTCCTCACAGGCAAAGGACACTTCCCTAAACCTTTTCCCCCTTACCTAAAACTGTACGTAAATTTTCTGATTTATTTTTACTCCCCAAATTTATGAATAACTGACCAGAAATTTGACTTAATTGGAATTGTGTTAAACCTTATCACATTCACTAAGAGCTAGCACTTATTAAATATTTACTATGTGATATGAACCAGTCTTAGTTCTCAAAATGCATTATCCTCTGTCTGCTATAAGAATCCTCTAAGTTTCTTTCTTTTTTTTGTTGTTGTTGAGACAGAGTCTCGCTCTATTGCCCAGGCTGGAGTGCAGTGGCATGATCTCGGCTCACTGCAAACTCTGCCTCCTGGATTCACACCATTCTCCTGCTTCAGCCTCCCGAGTAGCTGGGACTACAGGCGCCCGCCACCACGCCCAGCTAATTTTTTTTGTATTTTTAGTAGAGACAGGGTTTCACCGTGTTCACCGGGATGGTCTCGATCTCCTCACCTTATGATCCTCCCGCCTCAGCCTCCCAAAGTGCTGGGATTACAGGCGTGAGCCACCGCGCCCGGCCAAATCCTCTAAGTTTCTAAGGAAACTGAGGCTAGAGGAAAATAAGATAACTTGGTCAAAGTTGATGATAGGGGTAAAGCCAGGACCTCAAACCTAGATATGGCTAATTTCAAAGTTTATTCTTTAATCCTGTAAATACACAAGGGGGTAGAGTATCAAGCCAGATTTAATGAAAAGCCTGAATTGCACAAGAGTATTTTTAGGAAATGTAGGTTTTTAGTTTTGAGAGTATTTTAAACTGCTGTATACATGGCCACTTAAAAGTAAATTGTGAGGCTGGGTGCGGTGGCTCATGCCTGTAATCCCAGCACTTTGGGAGGCCGAGGCGATCACCTGAGGTCGGGAGTTCGAGAACAGCCTGACCCACGTGGAGAAACTCTGTCTCTACTAAAAATACAAAATTAGCTGGGCATGGTGGTGCATGTCTGTAATCCCAGCTACTCGGGAGGCTGAGGGAGGAGAATTGCTTGAACCCAGGAGGCGGAGGTTGCAGTGAGCCGAGATCACGCCATTGCACTACAGCTTGGGCAACAAGAGTGAAACTCCATCTCAAAAAAAAAAAAAAAAGTAAATTGTGGAAGTTCGTTTTTTTGTTTTTTTTTTTTTTCCAAAGGATTCAACTCACTATAACCTACCAAAACATTAAAGAAAAACCTTTTAAGTGCTGGACTTCAAATGTTAAAGATGCTTTAACAGAATTCGTTAACTTCCATTGCACTGCTTTTAACTACTATATTTTAAGGCCCAATCTCTCTTGCTTATAAGTAATGTTCTGAGAACAAGAAACTGAAACATTTAACATGTTTTATCCAATGAAGAAAATGGCATTTAAAATTTCCAAGTAAATACAATACTATATAGATATTAAACACTGTGTTTATTAGCAGCATTTAATAATACAGGAAAGGCCGGGCGCGGTGGCTCAAGCCTGTAATCCCAGCACTTTGGGAGGCCGAGACGGGCGGATCACGAGGTCAGGAGATCGAGACCATCCTGGCTAACATGGTGAAACCCCGTCTCTACTAAAAAATACAAAAAAAAACTAGCCGGGCGAGGTGGCGGGCGCCTGTAGTCCTAGCTACTCGGGAGGCTGAGGCAGGAGAATGGCGTAAACCCGGGAGGCGGAGCTTGCAGTGAGCTGAGATCCAGCCACTGCACTCCAGCCTGGGAGACAGAGCGAAACTCCGCCTCAAAAAAAAAAAAAAAAAAAAAAAAAAAAAAAAAAATAATACAGGAAAATTCTTAGGTGATAATGTTAAATGAAAAAAGCAGGATATAAAATTTTACATACAATGTGATCTCATTATCCTAAAAATTACGCATGGAAATAAGAACAACTATATAAATAATGTAAACACTGACTGTCTCTAGGTGGTGAGATTATGGGCTACTTTAATTTTATTCTTTAGACTTTTATGTATTTTCTGCAATGAGCATGCATTACTTTCACAATCAGAAAAAGGTAAACATTAAACAAATTAGAAAAACAAAAACTCCACCAAAAATTACAAGTAGATATTGATGAGGTCTGCAATTGCAAAAACTGTTTTACTACTCAAGTGTTTCATCTGTAAGCAATGAAAACGCATGAAGATAGAACATATTTCAAAATGTGTGCGTGTGTGTGTGTGTGTGTGCATGCGCGAGCACAGAGCTGCCAGCTGGGGCACAGCCTCAGCTGAGAAATTCCTGAGGCACCAGGTCACCTGATTCTAGGGCCTGCTGGTCTCCACTGGGCAGCTGGGGCGGGGCAGCAAGGCCTCCAGTTACAAGACCACCTGCTTCCTCATTGCCTAAGAGGGCCCCAGGCTCTGCACACAACCCTGCCTCCTGCTGGTTAACAGGACTGGCTTATTGCTGCTCTAGCAAACAATCTGAGGAAACCCCAGAGCCCACAAACCGTCTGTGACCCAGACTGGTTCTTACTGAATCCTGTGGGTTCTCAGAAAACTGTACTCCACCACAGAAAAACCAATCTGACAGCGAAGCCAGGCTGCCTCCTCCTAACCCCTCCCTACCCATGTTTGTTTTAGCTGGGTAGAAGTAACTCTGATTAACATCATTTACATGAACAACTTACCACTTACATCTAATGACCATATGGCACAATAATGATCCTGCACATTGTTAAGCATGTGCCAGATTAATTGTGTTGTTCATTGTACTTGATTACCATGGCAATCTGCACTGTAATCAGGGTGCGTTCATCTTCCATGACTATTTCAAGGTCATCCACTTAAACGGTTTAAAAATAATAGAATGCTTCAGGGCAGTAATCTTGGGCAATAAGGTCTATTTCTAAAGCCAGATGTCAGCATTTAATAATAACAGTAATAATAAATTATGGCAGCTACATTTATCCAGGGTCTACCAGGTGAAGGCACGTTATGAGCCTAATGATATTTCATCCTCGCTACAATCCTGTAAGTATCATTTTCCGTGTGTGTGTGTGTGTGTGTGTGTGTGTGTGTGTGTGTGTGTGTGTAACAGTTAACAGAGAGAATCTGAGCTGAGTGGGCAAAGGATTTTTAAGTAGTGGAAGAGAGAAATGGAGACTAGACTCTCACAAAAGCTAACGAAAGAGGCAGAGTGTCAAGTTGTGTAAGGCAGGTCACAGGAAGTGAGTAAAGAGGAAGATGAGCAGAAGTTTTACCTCATCAATTAGATGAGGATGTCAGATACAATACAGATAGCAACACCTTAACATCTTAATAAGATGAACAACTAGTTCACACCCAGTCAGTCTGTACACCACCTGTTCAGCACATTTATAATTATGTAGAATTGTTTCTACGTCGGGTAACATAATCAGTTTCCCCCACTCCTTGTTAATTTTATATTAAGTGTATAGGAAGTTCTGTTTTCTAGGAATGATATGTTAACAAATTTTTTTCAGCAGAGGATCAGGAATCAGATCTGAATTCAAATTCTATTTCCAGTCCTTACTGATAGTGTGAGCAAGGGTAGGAAATGTAACCACTTTGAATCTCAGTTTTTTCATCTGTAAAGTGAATACAGTACAGTTGACCTTAAACAACACTGATGTGAACTTCCTAAATCCACGTATCCGTGGATTTTCTTCAGCTTCTGCCACTCCTAAGACAGCAACATCAACCCCTTCTCTTCCTCCTCCTCAGCCTACTCAATGTGAAGACAATGAGGATGAAGACCTTTATGATGACCCACTTTCATTTAATAAATAGTAAATATATTCTTCCTTATACTTTTCTTGATTTTCTTCTCTGTAGCTCACTTTATTGTTAAGAATACAGTACATAATACGTAACATACAAAATGTATGTTAATCAACGATTCATGTTATCAGTAAGGCTTCCAGTCAACAGTAGACTATTAGTATTAATAGCTAAATTTGTCGGGGGGAGATATCTGCGGCTTTTTGACTGTTCAAAGGGTTGGTACCCCAACCCCTGTGTCGTTCAAGGGCCAAATGTAATTCTTGCCACATAGAATAGTTGAGAATTAAATGATAACCTGGGCACAGTGGCTCATACCTATAATCCCAGCTACTCGAGAGGTTGAGGTGGGAGGATCATTTGAGCCCAGGAGTGATCTATCCTGGACAACACAGGGACACCTTATTGCTAAAAAAATAAAATAAATAATACAAAGCATGCAATAAGATTATTCGCATAATGCCTGGCATTTGCTCAACAACTGTTATTATTGCATGCTAAATGGTATATTTATATATAGATTTCAGTCATTTAAGACAAAAATGTTAAACTCAAGTAAATGTAAATGCAAAATGCCTGAAAGGTCATGAAGGAAGGATGGCTTGATTGTGGCCTTAATGAATGTTGTACTTACCCATAAATACAAGAGATGTCAATAACCACATCTATCATATCACAGCAGAGCTCATAGGTTTGCATATCCACTGGAGTACTATCAGTTGCAATATAAATTTTACTGACCACATCAAACAGAAATGCCTTTTCAATTCCAGAATTCTGAAATAAAAAAAAAAAATGCTGCCTTAAAGCAACAGCCAACTTCAGACCATGTCATAACTACACAAAATTGAATGCCATTCTCAATGTAAAATACAAATGAGCAAAACTCAAGTTACAAAAATTTAAATTGTACCATTTTATTACAATTTAAACTTCACTGTCATAAACTTCTTTATACTGGACTTGCATAAGAAATAAAAAGTAGAGGCTGGGCGCGGTGGCTCACGCCTGTAATCCCAGCACTTTTGGAGGCCGAGGCAGGCAGATCACCTGAGGTCAGGAGTTTGAAACCAGCCTGACCAACAGGGAGAAACCTGTTTCTCCTAAAAATACAAAATTAGCCAGGCATGGTGGTGCATGCCTGTAATCCTAGCTACTTGGGAGGCTGAGGCAAGAGAATTGCTTGAACCCGGGAGGCGGAGGTTGCGGTGAGCCAAGATGGCACCCCTGCACTCCAGCCTGGGCGACAAGAGCGAAACTCTATCTCAAAAAAAAGAAAAGAAATAAAAGAATTTGAATTATCACAAATTATTTATTTTAGGTAATCAAATTGGGCAATATTTCCTAACAGAGATGTATACCTGCAGTTAGGAAAAGGCCAAGTAAAAATACTTTTACTGACTGTAAATTTTAAAATAAGCTTAGAAACACTAAACAAACACACTCAAAATTGTGTAGTGATAGAGTAAACGTGAGTACAACCAACAGTTCTGCCTCAATTCAACTCAGCAGAGCCTACCTGGAGCTGGTAGTGTGTAGGGTTCATTCAGCACATCATTCACAGCATGTTAAACTTATAAAAAGCTATTCAACCATCTGCGTCTTACCAATAAAACCAAGCTTTACATTCCCTACCTCTGGTGGGGCTCTATTAATATTTAATGATTGCCTACAACTTGAATAAGCACTCCAGTTATACCACTGAAGTGCAGGAATGCATTTGAGTACATTTTATTTTTATTTTTATTTTTATTTTTTTTATTTTTAGAGACAAGTTCTCGCTCTGATGTCCAGGCTGGAGTGCAGTGGCATAATCATGGCTCACTTCAGCCTCAAACACCTGGGCTCAAGTTCCTTCCACCACAGCCTTCCAAGTAGCTGGGACTACAGGCATGTGCTATCACACCTGGCTAGTTTTTACTTTTTTTTTTTTTTTTTTTTTTTTGTAGAGACAGGATCTCACTATGTTACTTAGGCTGGTCCCAAACTCCTGGCCTCAAGCCATCGTACTGCCTCAACCTCCCAAAGTGGGGCGTGAGCCACCAAGCTGGGCCGGGAGTTAAATTTTAAAGGACCTAAAACAACACGTAGGAGTAATCTTTAACACTCAAATGACCTTGAAATGCTATAGGAGCAGTTGGAAATAAGATCTTTTTCACTCTTGCAATGCTATTTTCAAATTCTACAAGTGACGCAAACAGGAGCATATTATTTACTTACTGAGATAAAGATGTTCAGCAAATTCTCCAGAGTTGGGAGTTGTGGAATCAGTTTCTGAACCACTTTGCTAAAAGCTTCAAATATTGAATGATCATATATGCTTGTCAGATAAAAGCTGAAAGAGGAAACGGTATTTCATCATGTTTTCCCTTTGAATGAGGAACAGGCTGCTTAGGCTATGTCAATACACCGGTCATCTGCCTTCTGTATCTATAGTCCTAACACATAAAGTCCAGCCCTCCTCAGAGTTTACAGTGACCTCAGTAAAAAGCAAGCCATTCCTCCCCACCTCCCAAAAAGCCCGAGCTGTGCCTATTCTCATCTGCCGACTGGCAAGCTTAAAACCGCAGCAATCTGTGTCCATCCCACAGCTTCCTGACATTCTGCAGGACAATCCATGCCAGATCATCTTTACACAAGCCTCTTAGGTTGTCCCATTAGTAACTTCTATTCTTGATATTGAAGCAAATTTTTTTTCCATTTCCCAATTTACAAAATGAATGATGCATGTACTACCTCACAAAAAATGACAGACATTGTTTTCCTTTGTGAGGATTCCTATTTGGATTGTTTTCAGGCTACTCCTTTACTTATAATTACAGATAATAGCTTTATCGAGAACTGTAAACTTTAGCATCAACTAACTACTAGAATTATATTCATGGGTTTTCTATAATGTGTTTTTCATGTGAGGGGAGAACCTTAGCTTTGACCATTTGTTAAAAAACAAAAAAACACTGCTTTCACTAAAGATTAGCATTAGCACATGCAAAGCTCGTTTTCCCCAATCCTACCGGTCTACAGCGTGAAACAGGGTAAAGAAGGTAAATTACTGCCCATGCCAAGCCAATCATGGTGACTCCGAACCGCAAACTGGCTTTCCTTCATCCTTTATTGGGGTCCTCAAGGGGTTTCTGTTCTCACCTGAGGTGAATTTTTTCTAATCCAGCATCTGCAAGGTCATCGTTTGCTCGCTGGTGAATATCTCTTTGGGTTTCAATTTTGTGGTCATCTGACAGACCATCCACTTTATGAATAAACACCTCGAAGTTGATGTCGGTATTCACTTTGTAGGCCCTGGTCACCGTGAGGTGGAGCCTGGCCAGGGCTTCCATGTAATCGTCCTAGGACCAAAGGCAACGCCTGTGAGAGAAGGCCACTTTGCTTCCTGACCCTCCCCCACACACACTGTTCACCTGGAAACTATGTGGCTGCAAACCCCTGAAATATGTTGCAACGATTCCCCTCAACAAGCTGGCTTCTTAGAATTACAGTGTGAAAACTTAAGTTCTGTTAACAAAAAGAGGAAAAAGAAATGCTTTAAAAAATGCAGCTGATTTAGGCAGTTATGACTGAGGTTGATGACAGTCATAAAGATCAGAGTTGGCAGGGTACGGTGGTTCACGCTCCCAGAACGTTGGGAGGCCCAGGCGGGCAGATCATGAGGTCAGGAGATCAAGACCATCCTGGCTAACATGGTGAAACCCCTTCTCTACTAAAAAAAACAAAAAAATTAGCCGGGCGTGGTGGCGGGTGCCTGTAGTACCAGTTACTCGGGAGGCTGAGGCAGGAGAATCGCTTGAACCCGGGAGGCAGAGATTGCAGTGTGCCGAGATCACACCACTGCACTCCAGCCTGGATGACAGACTGAGACTCGGTCTCCAAAAAAAAAAAAAAAAAAAAATTCAGAGTTGTGGTTTCAGGAAGAGAAATGGACCCAACTCCACATAAGACCTTCCCCAGAATACTGTTCATCCTAACTTTTCCAGTCTCTTGTGAACTGTGATGAACAATTAGAGATAGAGGCATGATACAGGCCACTGGGCAGATGGGGAAGGAGGTGGGGAGCAATTTTAAGAACCACTGGTTCAGTGCAGAAGTCAGCAGACCACAGTCTGCAGGCCCTGTGCCTGTTTCTTAAAAGTAAGTTGTATTGGAACGTGCTCAATTGCTTTCATATTATCTAAGGCTGCTTTTGTGCTACAGTGGCAGAGTTAAGTTTCCTCTAGAGAAACTCCTCAGAGACAGTACAGTCTACAAAGCGTAAGATGTTTGCCATCTGGCCTTTTACAGAAAAAGGCCCCTGGTCTAGAGTAATTGCCCCAAACAATACTAACTTTTTTCTTCTTCCCATGCCTATAAAATGAACACCTGTGTATTCATCTCTGTTTAAGAAATGAAACATTTACACCAAAGCCCTCTGTGTTTCTCCTCATCCTCCCAACCCATGCTATCCCCCTACCCCCTCATCCTCTAGAGACAACCACTATCCCAAGTTTAGTATTTATTCTCACTCATGTATACATTAATACAGACATATATATCCCCAAACACACAGAATTCATTTACATTGTTTAAAAATGGAAAGAAATATTAAGTTGTGTGTATATTATAGTTTGCCTTTTTCATTCAACACTGTCAGTGAGATTCACCTACATTGAATGTTATGTAGTACATAACTACAGTACATTAGTTCCTTTTAATGGCTCTATAAAACTTCCTTTTATGGATGATCTATAATTTATCATATATTTGCCTGCTGATGGACATTGTAAATATTTCCATTTATATGTGATTACAATGATATGTGTACAGTCTCATGTACATGTGGCTTACTCTGAAGGGTGACTTGTCGGGTCATAGGTAGGAGTGCCTTGACCGTACCTGGAAGTGTGTAAACAGCATCTGATGCTTCAGACCCTCACCAACAATTGGTGGTGTCAGATCTCTTATTTATTGCCAATTTGAAGGGTGCGAACAGGTCTTGTTTTCATAGCAAAAAAAAAAAAAAAAAAAAAAGGAAAGAGATCTGTAGGACAGAATCTAAATGCCTTCCCCCACCGCACCTCACCCCCTGCCACTTACGGTGTTCCAATACAACTTACTTTTAAGAAAGTAAGAAAACAGAAAGCCAATATAATTAGGGGTGTTTTCTGGCATTTTTCTATGCTTCAAACATCAATAAAAATGTATCCTTAGTCTCTAGGTAAATCAAATATTAATTATATAAATAGGAAACTATGAAGAGGGAAAAACGCAAATGGAGTCCTTCCCATCCTTCACACTCTACAGAGTTGTTTAGAATAAAAGACAAAAGCCAGGAGCAGTGGCTTGCGCCTGTAATCCCACCTACTGGAGAGGACTGCTTGAGTTCAAGACCAGCCTGGACAACACAGTGAGACCCCTAGCTCTAAAAAAAAAAAAAAAAAGTGTATGTATGTGTGTGTGTGTATATATATGTGTGTGTGTGTGTGTATATATATATGTGTGTGTGTGTATATATATGTGTATATATATATTTAACCAGGCTTGGTGGTGCGCACCTGTAGTCCCAGCTACTCGGAGGCTGAGGCAGGAGAATTCCTTGAGCCCAGGAATTTGAGTTTACAATGAGCTATGATCCTATGATCATGCCACTGCACTCCATCCTAGGTAACAGAGTGACAGCCCGTCTGTAAAAATTAAATAAAATGAGGCCGGGCATGGTGGCTCATGCCTGTAATCCCAGCAATTTGGGAGGCCGAGGCAGGCAGATCACAAGGTCAGGAGTTCGAGACCAGCCTGACCAACATGGTGAAACCCCGTCTCTACTAAAAAAATACTAAAATTAGCCGGGCGTGGTGGCGCATGCCTATAATCCCAGCTACTCAGGAGACTGAGGCAGGATAATTGCTTAAACCTGGGAGGCAGAGGTTGCTGTCAGCCAAGATCGAGCCACTGCACTCTTTCCTGGGCAACAGAGCAAGACTCTGTCTCAAAAAAAAAAAAAAAAAAAATTAAATGAGAAGCAAATGTCGGATGCTGGGTCACCAGATTAAGCATTAAAAACTAAAGGTATTACTGTATGGTTTCACATAGATGAAATTCTAGAAAAAGCAAACTAAAGTGACAGCACTTCAGTGGTTGTCTGGGGCTCAGCGTTTCAGGGCACCACCTGAGAAAGGGCACAAGGGAAGCTTTGGGGTGGTGGAAATATTCTATAACTTGAAGGAGAGGTGGTTACATGGTGTACACATTTGTCAAACCTGTGGAACTGTACGCTTAAAATGAGTGCATTTTATTGCATGTAAATTACACCTCAAGAAAAGTGTTACTGCTGTCTTTAACTGAGGACGGGAGTTAAGGGAACATGTCTGTGAGCAAAACTACCCAATGTCAAGAGAGCATCACATCTCCAAAGATTGGAAATTGCTACTCTAACCTCCCTGCCAAGCATATAAAATGGTCTCATTACCAACTAACTGATAAAGAAGCATGTAGCTATAAGGACTAAAAAGAAGAAAATACTTGGTTGGTTAGAACAGAAGGATTGCAGGTGATTTTTCCCATTGTTTATTACTTTCTATGACAAATAAACATTGATGTGAAATACACTGCATAGTTTCTACTCTGAAATTAGATCTGGGGATTATGGGCAGGTCACAAACACCAGCACAGGTCAAGAAGAAACTCTCTTTTGGATCCACAGGCACATGTGCGAGGGCTTCAGGAGATATGGTGCTTTCTGCAGGCTGGGGAGCAGGGCTGGGGTGTCACCACAGATCACGGGAACCACTCTTGCTTTCATTCTTTTTTATTTCATGACATTCTCTGAGGACACATTTTCTCCTTGGGGATATATTTATCTGGCAATCCTGTGACTGTAAGGAATTCATGAACAAAAAAATAAAAATATGAGGTGTGAGACCAAAATAGCACTGCTTAGAAATAAAGGAAAGGGGCTGGGTGTGGTGGCTCATGCCTGTAATCCCAGCACTTTGGGAGGCTGGGCAGGTGGATCATAAGGTCAAGAGAATGAGACCATCCTGGCCAACACTGTGAAACCCTGTCTCTACTAAAAATATAAAACTTAGCTGGGTATGGTGGCTACTCAGGAGGCTGAGGCAGGAGAATCACTTGAACCTAGTTAGCGGAGGTTGCAGTGAGCCGAGATCGTGCCACTGCACTCCAGCCTGGCGACAGAGTGAGACTTCATCCAAAAAAAAAAGAAAGAAAGAAAGGAAAGGACACTCAAGTGCTGTGGAGACACTTCCCTAAAGTTTTGATTTTCCTGTCAGTGCTTCTAATCACATCCAATAAAAGTTCCTGCAAACATGATTTTTACACACTGCTTCCAACAGAAAAGTATACTAGGTTTTGAAACTGCTTATTTAATTATTCCTTATTTTAAATAAATTACAGCATTCAACAATGCTTTTCCTACTCTTTATTTTTATGTGTGTTTTTTTTTCTCTTTTTGAGACAGGGTCTTGCTCTGTCACCCAGGCTGGAGTGCAGTGGCACAATCATAGCTCATTGCAGCCTCAAACTTCTGGGCCTAAGTGGTCCTCCCACCTTGGCCTCCCAAAGTGTTCGGATTATAGACATGAGCCACTGTGCCCAGCCTCCTCTTTTTAAAAAGTATAACTTTAGGCCAGGCGCAGTGGCTCACACCTGTAATCCCAACACTTTGGGAAGCCGAGGTGGGTGGATCACAAGGTCAGAAGATTGAGACCATTCTGGCTAACACAGTGAATCCTCATCTCTATTAAAAATCAAAAAATTGGCCAGGCATGGTGGCAGGTGCCTGTAGTCCCAGCTAATCTGGAGGCTGAGGCAGGAAAATGGCAAGAACCCAGGAGGCAGAGTTTGCAGTGAGCTGAGATTACGCCACTGCACTCCAGCCTGGGCAACAGAGCGAGACTCCGTCTCAAAAACAAACAAAAAGTATAACCTTAAAAAATGAACTTCTCAAACATTCCTATATCTTTCTCTGCCCCACAAAAAACACCCAAGAGAAGAGCCAAGCATAGTAGCATGCATCTGTAGTCCCAGCTACCTGGGAGGTTGAAATAGGAGGATCACTTGAGCCCAGGAGTTTGAGGCTGTAGTGGGTTATAATCACACTTGTGAATAACCACTGTGCTCCAGCCTGGGCAACATAGTGAGACCTCGTCTGAGGAAGAAAAAAAAAAAAAAAAACTAAAGAAACACAATTAAAATAAAAAACACATTTACCAACCTAAATTGAAGGTCTGCCTTCAATTTAAAAATAGATGTACCTATTTTAGCCATATTATAACCATATTAGAAACACCTAAAAGAGATTACACTGTACATTTAAATTCCCATAAATGCAAATTGCTATGTAAGCACAACATGGTAATTAAGCAAGTACTTACTAACCCATTGTCTTGTAATGATGAGTCATCTGGTTGGAAATCTACTCACCCATGGGTAGGCCTACTACACCTACCCAGTTCAACAACTACAGAAACAGCTGCTGCGTGACTTAGGGAGAAAAATGGAGCTTAGAAGAGAGAGATAAGCATGACATTCCTAGAGCCTCCCCTTCCCTACAGCAGCATGCACACACCCCATCCACTCCCCTCGAGCTCCAAGCTCCCTAATTTATGGTGCTGGCAGACCTGAGACAGTAAGGCAGGGGATACTGCCAAGACCACAGATGGGCCAGAAAACAGGTCAGTACAAGTGGGACAGTCAGAAAAGCAGCTGCTGACAGCAGGCCCTGGATGTGGTGCAGGTAACACACGTGTTTCTGGGTAGACCCATGGGAAGAGAGTAAACTGCTGATCACAGATCAGGCATTGGATTTGAAGTCTCCCTCCTCCACACCCCTACCAAAAAGGAAAGAAAGAACCCCTCTAACCATTGGCCATGCTCCCACAGCCATACACGTACACAAATGCAGCCACTTGGAACTGAGAGGCTTAGTTGAAAATTTTGTTATTACTATTAAACAGGCACCTAGTTGCTGAATGAACTTACGATCCTCTCAGGCATGGGGAGTCTACTCAGAGGATGGTTCTCGAGCATGGGCTCAGAATAGTATTATCAGGAATAATCTTTGTAACACTTCAGCCCTAACAGCTCTGGTGCTCCTAGAAGGGCCAGGTGTGCTTAGTGGGGCAATGCACACCCCAAGCTGGCCAACTTGTCTCAATGTGGGTCCACAGTTCCAGGGAAAGGGTACAACCTGAACCTCAGAGTTGGTTCAGTGCATGCAGAGAAAGGCTGATGCCATTTATTTCCCCCCAGCTGCAAAAGGGAGCCCTTGGGGAGCCTTCAGGCTGCGCCCAGACATGGATAGTTTGGAAAGTACCAATGCCCCATCCTGCTGCACATCCCCTTCCTAAAATGTATCTGCCTGACACGCACCTGTGGTCCTACTGTCTCCCTTTGCCTCCCCTTTACACCAACTCCAGCAGAAAAGCCCCAGGATATAAAAAACCCAGGGTGCCAAGGAGCCAATGAGGAATACTGGAAAAGAACCTGCTACAGGGATGACTCACGACTGGGAATGGGGCTCTTCAAAGCATAGAGAACGGGTTCCCAATTCTTTGCTTCCAAAAAAGTGAAAGGAGAACCTACTCCGGAAGCCTGTTGATAAACTACTAAAAGTAATTTTTCACAATAGAAAACTGGGTGATTTAGGGGATATAACTTGGAAGGAATCTGAATAGCTAGACGAATGCTAGAATAAAACTCACCTCATATCCACCTACTTACTTATGTGAACAAAGTTTCTCAGTGCTTATAACTATATAAACAAAAAACAAAAATAGAACTGATGCCAAATATTGTCTTATTCAAGCATGGATACATGAACTGGAAAAAATATCAAACATCCATCTTCTTAAGAGGGATATTTATCTCAAATTTTACTTTTTATATTTAATAATCATCTATAAAATACATAATATAATTATATTGTCTTAAGCAATAATTATAATAATTTGTTTCAGGGTCGGGCTCAGTGGCTCACGGCTGTAATCCCAGCACTTTGGGAGGCCAAGGCGGGTGGATCATGAGGCCAGGAGTTCAAGACCAGTCTGGACAACACGGTGAAACCCCGTCTCTACTAAAAATACAAAAATTAGCTGGGTGTGGTGGCACGCACCTGTAATCCCAGCTACTCGGGAGGCTGAGTCACGAGAATTGCTTGAACCCAGGAGGCAGAGGTTGCAGTGAGCTGAGATATCACACCACTGCACTCCAGCCTGGTGACAGAGTGAGACTCTATCTCAAAATAATAATAATAATTTGTTTCAGAAGAAAAATGTTCACACCTAGAACTTTATCTTCATAGGAAATAATAAGCAGTTGAAAATGTAAATTGATATACATGTTTTTGTTGCAGAGAACCTGTGATCTTTTGTAGATGTTGACCAAGGGTACCACAGTGGGGATGACATATTTGGCCTGAATGGGCCCCTCCATCAGTGAGGTTTCCTAGGTCTATGATTGGCTGAAGTGTCAATTGTTACCTGATGCTCAATGGGTTGATTGTTGGTCACGGATGGAGCGTTTTATCTTTGGAAAAGTCTGAGAGCCCTGACCAAAAAACACTTGTTTGGTAGAAAGGTCTATTCCAGAGTTTAAAAACCAAACCAAAAACATGGCATGGGGTGGAGGGGACCGGCCAGGCCATCATACCCCTGAGACTCTGAGCTTTACCTGTGAGTCAATGACAAATATCAGTGCTCCTGTTCCCCGGAAGATCATCTCATAGTCAAATGTAGGGTCAAAAAAGTCAATCTGTCCTGGGAAGTCCCAAATCTGAAAATTGACAAAGGAGCTGTTGGAAACATCTTCCCGGCATATCTTGTTAGTGCTCTCCAAGAACAGTGTTTCGTTGGGAGACATTTTGTGAAAGACAACTTTCTGAATAGATGACTTGCCGCTTCTCCTCAGGCCCATGAGCAGGATTCTCGGCTTCACTTCAGTGCTGAAGGGGTCGCTGAAGTCCAGAACTGGAGAAACCACAAAATGAGAATGAAGGTGAGACGCTTTCACAGCGGTTAATTAGAGGAGTTTCACTTCCACCTCAAATGTGATTTATGATTCACAGATGATGCCACTCTTCCAAAGAGAGTGCTAACGGCATCCCTCCACTTAAACCCCAAGTCTTGCTGACTTCAGAGCCTGAACACTTAACCACTGGTCTATACTTCCCACCAGGCAAAAGGGACAGCTTTTGCTAAGTGCAAAACACTCAACAATGCAGTCTCGCCACTTCTCACACCGTCCCAGGGGCCAGACACCAACATAATGCCACATCACAAGCAGGGACTCAGCAGCGCGAAGAGAGATTTATTTCCCGGAGCAGACTGTCTGTGGAAAGAATCCAGGTCTGAGCATTCAGGAGCCATATTGTTCTCTGAGAAGTCATCACTAAAGAGATGCTTGGTGACGTGAGTTATGCCTCTCTCAGTCACCCTCCTCTGGCTAGTAGTCTCCCAAGCCACGGAGGCCTGGAAAGTGCCTTGGACTAGATGTCGCAGGTTTGGACTGTGTTACACAGCCGAAGCAAAGTCTGTGAGAGGCAGACATCTCTCAGGCCCACCCTGGTTCGGGGCCCCCATCCAGTAAGGTAGCTACTAGCCTAATACAGCTATTTAAATTAAAATTGATTAAAATTAGCAATTCAAATTCTCCTCCTATGAGGTTTCTAGAGAAGCCAAGTTCATAGACACAGAATGTTTTCAGGGCTCGGGGGAAAAGAGGAATGGGGAGTTCTATGTTTAATGGGTATGTAGCTTCAGGTGGGGGAATATAAGAACATTCTGGAGATAGATGGTGGTGAGGGGTGCATAACATTCACATTGTTATGTGCCCCCACCACCAAAAATGGTTAAAACTGTAAATGTTATGATGTGATATATATTTTATCACAATAAAAATTTGGGGTTTCCTCAGTTTCATCATGGCTAGTACTCAACAGCCACATCCAGCAAGTGGCTAACATACGGGACAGCACAGACACAGAACAGCAGTCCCCAGCCTTTTGGCACCTGGGACCAGTTTCATGGAAAACAATTTTTCCAGGGACCAGTGGGGGTGGCGGGGTGGTTTCAGGATGATTCAAGCAGGTTACATTTATTATGTACTTTATTTGTATTATTATTGCATTGTCCTATATAATGAAATAACTCTCAAGTCACCATAATGTAGAATCAATGGGAGCCCCGAACTTGTTTTCCTGCAACTAGACAGTCCCATGTGGGGGTGATGGGAGACGATGACAGATCATCAGGCATTGGATTCTCACAAGGAGCATGCAACCTAGATCCCTCACATGTGCAGTTCACAACAGGGTTTGCACTCCTATGAGAATCTAATGCCACTGCCGATCCCTTGAGCCCAGGAGGTTGAGGGTTGAGCCAAGGAGGTCAAGGCTGCAGTGAGCTGAGATCACACCTCTGCACTCTAGCCTAGGTGACAAAGTGAGACCGGCTCAAAAACAAACAAACAAAAAAATACGTAGAATTTAACAGTGGTGACAATTGCACACCTTTGTGAATATACTAAAATCCACTGAGCTCTGTACTTTAAAAGAGCAAATACTATGGTATATAAAGTATATCTCAATTTTTTTAAAGGTTTCATGAATACACAAAAATAAAAAACCCAGTATGAAACTCAAAGAAGGATCAAGAAAAGAAACCAACGTCTTAAGAAAAAAAAAGGGCCGGGCGCGGTGGCTCAAGCCTGTAATCCCAGCACTTTGGGAGGCCGAGACGGGCGGATCACGAGGTCAGGAGATCGAGACCATCCTGGTTAACACGGTGAAACCCCGTCTCTACTAAAAAATACAAAAAACTAGCCGGCCGAGGTGGCGGACGCCTGTAGTCCCAGCTACTCGGGAGGCGGAGGCAGGAGAATGGCGTGAACCGATGAGGCGGAGCTTGCAGTGAGCTGAGATCCGGCCACTGCACTCCAGCCTGGGTGACAGCGCGAGACTCCGTCTCAAAAAAAAAAAAAAGAAAAGAAAAGAAAAAAAAAGGAGCAGTGGCTCATGCCTATAATGCCAGCACTTTGGAAGGCTGAGGTGGGAGGCTCACCTGAGGCCAAGAGTTCGAGACCAGTCTGGGCAGCATAGAGAGACCTCTGACTGTTTTAAAAAAAGTTTTTTTTAATTGGCTGGGAATGGTGACATGCAGCTGTCATCCCAGTCACTCGGGAGGCTAAACTGGGAGGATCCCTTAAGCCCAGGAGTTCAAGGCTGCCATGAGCTTTGATTGCACTACTGCACTCCAGCCTAGACAACACTGCAAAACCCGTCTCAAAAAAAAAAAAAAAAAAAAAAGAATATAAACAAATATAGAGATGTATATATATTAAATTATTTTCCTAAATGTCTTATTTCCTTCTTAACTGTACCTCATTATGTCTTTCTTTTTCTCTGGTCTAACCTAATCCAATACAGACTGAAAAGTAACCAACAATTTTTCCCCCAAAATTCTACAATTGTCTAAAACACATGTTAATACTTGATAATATCTTAGTAAATTTAATTTACTATATATAATACTTTGATGTTTGAATTCAATAGGTGTAGGCAAACATACATATTTCAGATAATACAATGACTGAATAAAGAAAAATTAAGTAGGTACAGATGTGCATAGACATTACTCCACTATAAGCAACTCCTCAGCCCTACCTTATCCACCCATACTTTTCCAGTTCAACTGAATCCAATTCAACACATTGCTGATGACATACAATGTAGGCAGTAATGTGGAAGTAAATGACCCAAAATGTAACCAGCTTTCTTCTTCATCAGTGATTATATGCTACCCAGTCACAGTACTGCCATTACAAGTCAATCTTAGCAAGAACAGGGCATGAACTGAAAATGAAACAGGACTTCAAGTTTAAAAATATCAGACAGATAATATGTTCATCTTCCCTTCCCATACTAAATTCCTAAAAATAATAGAAATGGTATGCATAATAAACAAATAGGTGGACAATGAAACATGGATAGCTAAGTTTGAAACAAAAAGGAGAACTCAAAATTGACAACCAGGAAATCCTTAAGAAACACAAAGATCAGACTGAAGAGGGAATCTACAGTCCTTGACTATGAATGGCAGAGTTCTGCTGTAGAGTGTAGAACTGATGGAATCCCACCATAGGAAAGATTATGAAGACAAGCAACAGAGTCATTATTTGGAGAATAACAGTGAAAACAGCCAAGCAGATAAACTCTGTGCACCACGGCCCACTCACCTAAACTTACCCTACACACACTAGGATATCTTCTAGGTGAAAGCAGTAAATGGAGGACGTTGGGCATGAGAAGGAAGTCAGTGCCCTCAGTGCTAGTGATGCCCAGAAGGACAAGGAAGCATCCCCACGACTGCCCTAAAAGTCCTCTCACCTCCCCTAACTCTCACTACAATGTGTGGAATAGAGCACTATCAGAGGTGGACACAGTACCATCTTCCCTCCAACATTTCCTTGAACATCAAATATTCGAGTAATGCCAAGATCATGGAAGACAATATAGACTCAACAAATGGAAGAATGTACACCTGAAGAAGCAGAGTTAATGACGGAATCAGAGCAAACTGTCAAGCTAAGTATACTTCAAATACTCAGAGATATGAGAAAATATGGCATTCATGAAACAAGAACAGACAGTTTCAGAGGAAGAGCAGTTATCAGACAGTTATAGAGGAAGTGCAGTCATGAAAAAGGGGTATATAGATCTTGGCAATAAAAAATGTATGCATTAAAAAGCAGAATAAACACAGATGAAGACGGAAATAGTGGACTGGCTAGTCAAAGTCTCTCAAGATGCAGTACAAAAGAATAGAGCCCTGGAAAGTATGAAATCAAAGTTAAAGTGGCATCAGGAATAAGATTCAGAAGAACCATTATTCTACCAAAGAAGTTCCAAAAGGAGAGAATGCAGAATATGAGGAGTAAGCAACATTTGACTAAATAATAGATAATCCTTTCCTATATTAACAAAAGATAAAACTCAAAATGAACAAACTCACAAAATAAAATGGAGAAACTTAAACAAAAACAAGCCCACACTTAAAAAAAAATCATAGTGTAACTTCAAAATATCAAGGATATCTATAGGAACAAAAAGAGAAGTGAAAAAAAATTAAAAAGCAAGGATAATAATAAAATCCTTAGAAGGGGGAAACGATTACCTATGAAAGAACTAGAAAGACATCAGATGCTTATCAACAACACAGATATGAGAAGACAACAGAATAGATCTTAAAAAGACAAAAGGAAAAAAAATCTGTGAACTCATTAATATACCAATCATATCATTTCTCAAATGTGACAGTGAAATAAAGACATTTTCAGATATTCAGGGACTCAGAAAGTTTATTGCCCACTTAATCCCTTTGAAAGAATTACTCAAGGATGTAACTCCTGAAAGAAAAATACACCCAAAATGCCATACAATGTAATCAGCAATGGAAAACAATGAATGGTAAAAGAGAGGTAAGTCAAAGAATGCTATGGTTGCTGCTAGAATAGCATAGTTAAGTATTTTTTTTTAATTTAAGGATAACCATTTCAAATATAAATATGTACCAAAATGCATTTTAAAACAATCCAGAAGGATACACAGCAAATGGCAAAGTGTAGGTAGAAGGAGAATTTAGGGGGATCATGAAAGGGAATTTGGTTTTAATTTTTAAAATGAGGCCGGGCGCAGTGGCTCAAGCCTGTAATCCCAGCACTTTGGGAGGCTGAGACGGGCGGATCACGAGGTCAGGAGTTAGAGACCATCCTGGCTAACACGGTGAAACCCCGTCTCTACTAAAAAATACAAAAAACTAGCCGGGCGAGGTGGCGGGCGCCTGTAGTCCCGGCTACTCAGGAGGCTGAGGCAGGAGAATGGCGTAAAAACCCGGGAGGCAGAGCTTGCAGTGAGCTGAGATCCGGCCACTGCACTCCAGCCTGGGCGACACAGCGAGACTCCGTCTCAAAAAAAAAAAAAAAAAAAAAAAAAAATTTTTAAATGAAATATATTCACATATACAATTAAAATTGGTTTTCAAAAGGAAAGAAAAACAATTTTTAATGTCTAGGGAGTCATGAGGGACACTGAAATGGGAAGACGGCCAGGCCTGGTGGTGCACACTTGTAATCCCAGCACTTTGGGAGGCTGAGGTGGGAGGATCGCTTGAGCCCAAGAGTTTGAGACCAGCCTGGTCAACACAAAGAGACCCTGTCTCTACAAAAAATTTAAAAATTAGCCGGACATGGTGGTGGGCATCTGTAGTCACAGCTACTCGGAAGGCTGAGGTGGGAGGATCCCTTGAGCTCAAGAGATTGAGGCTGCAGTAAGCCATGATTGTGCCACTGCACTCCAGCCTGGGCAACAGTTAAGACCCTGTCTCAAAAAGAAAGAAAGAAACAATAATTTGTTGGACATGGTGACACACGCCTGTGGTCCCAGCTACTTGGGAGGCTGAGGCAGAAGGATTGCTTCAGCCCAGGGGTTTGAGATCAGCCTGTGTAATAGTAAGACCCCCAACTCTAAAAAACAGAAAGAAGGGAAAAGAAATAACAACTTAAATCTATAGAACTATAATCTGTCAATGAAAATAAGTAAATAAAACAAAATTTACAAAGTAAAAAGAGACAACAACTGACACACTGTTTTATGTTTTAATTTGCAAAGCTTGGACCTTTAAGTTTAATTCCAAAGAGGCACAAGTTCACTGAAAACCTTTCATATTCCCTTTCACTTTATTTGCCAAACACAAATGTTTCAAAACATAAAATACTCCTTAAATTGTGATCTCAACTCCACATTTTCTCTTTCAGCTGTGCTCTTAGAGTTTTTGTGTTATGCTTACAATAAATATGTGGGTTAATGGGCCCAAAGTAGTTGCTTGGTAAATGTTGGTTAGACAACAAGATATGTAAAACATGGTTCCCATCTTAGAGAAACTTAGAAATTCAGTCCAAACTATGAGTGTTGGTGTAAAGACAGACAAATAGATCACTGGAACAGACAGGGAAATAAACCCACACACACACAGACAACTGATTTTTCACCAATAGGTAAAGCCACTTCCATGAAGAAAGGACAGTCATTTTCACAAAATGACTGATGGACCAACTGTACATCCATATGCCAAAAAAAAAAAAAAAAAAATTTCAACTCACATCAACTCAAAATTGGTTGGCCTAACTGTAAGACCTAAAACTATGAAACTTCTGGGATAAAATATTTATGACTTTCCATTAGGGAATATTTTCTTAGATATGACACCCTCCCCCCAAAATTGGTAAACTGGATTTTATTAAAATAAAACTTCAATACCCATGAAAACTAAAAAAATAAAATAAAAAGAAAGAAAAGCACAACAAATCCAAAAATGAAGAATCTGTTGGGACTTAAAAGAGAGCAGCAATTCTCAAAAAAGTAATAATCAAGTAAAAGAAAAACATCAGATGACATTGTTAAGTAATAAAGACAAGACAGAGGAGAAGAAAGTATCTGCAAATC
The DNA here is from genome assembly GCF_049350105.2 of Macaca mulatta. NCBI lineage: Eukaryota > Metazoa > Chordata > Mammalia > Primates > Cercopithecidae > Macaca > Macaca mulatta. Next base: position 96,595,976 of record NC_133409.1, on the reverse strand, counting down.
GGCCGGGCGCGGTGGCTCAAGCCTGTAATCCCAGCACTTTGGGAGGCCGAGGCGGGCGGATCACAAGGTCAGGAGATCGAGACCACAGTGAAACCCCGTCTCTACTAAAAATACAAAAAATTAGCCGGGCGCGGTGGCCGGCGCCTGTAGTCCTAGCTACTCAGGAGGCTGAGGCAGGAGAATGGCGTGAACCCAGGAGGCGGAGCTTGCAGTGAGCCGAGATCGCGCCACTGCACTCCAGCCTGGGCAACAGCGTGAGACTCCGTCTCAAAAAAAAAAAAAAAAAAAGAAAGTATCTGCAAATCATGTATCTGGGAAGGGACTTGTATGCAGAATATATGAAGAACTCTCAAAACTCATTAATAAGAAAACAAATGACCCAATTTTATTTTATGTATTTATTTATTTACTGAGACAGTCTTACTCTGTTGCCCAGGCTGGAGTGCAGTGGCTCAATCAGAGCTCACTGCAACCTCCACCCCTCAGGCTCAAGCGATCCTCCTGCCTCAGCCTCCAGAGGAGCTGGGACTACAGGCACGCCCCATCACACTGAGCTAATTTTTTGTAGAGACGGGGTTTCGCCATGTCTCCCAGACTGGTCTTGAACTCCTGGGCTCGAGCAACCCATCCACCTCAGCCTCCCAAAGTGCTGGGATTACAGGCGTGAGCCGCTGCACCCAACCAATGACCTAATTTTTTTTTGTTGTTTGTTTTTTGTTTTTTTGAGACGGAGTCTCGCTCTGTCACCTAGGCTGGAGTGCAGTGGCACGATCTTGGCTCACTGCAACCTCCACCTCCGGATTCAAGTGATTCTCCTGCCTCAGCCTCCCAAGTAGCTGGGATTACAGGCACGCACCACCATGCCCAGCTAATTTTGTATTTTCAGTAGAGACGGGGTTTCACCATGTTGGCCAGGTTGGTCTCGAACTCCTGACTTCAAGTGATCCACCCACCTTGGCCTCCCAAAGTGCTGGGATTATAGGCATGACCCACCACACCCGGCTGACCCAATTTTAAAAGTGAAACAAGCAAAAGATTTGAAGAGACAACTTGCCCAAGAAGATTTATGGAAGGTAAAAAAGCACAGGAAAAGATACTCAATACATCATTAATCATTATAAAATGTAAATCAAAACCATAATGAGATACTATTACATACCCACTAACATGGCTAAAATTAGGAAGACACAGAGTAACAAGTGTTGGCAAGGATGTGGAGGTACCAGAACTCTCATGCACTGCTGGTAGAAACGTAAAATGATACTGTTTTGGAAAGCAGTTTGGTGGTTTCTTAAGAAGTTGAACACACACCTATCTTATTATCCCTTCCATTCCACTGCTGAGTTTTTACCTAAGGGAAATGAAAGTTTTTGTCCATATAAAACATGTACACAAAGATTCATAATAACTTTATCTGTAATAGTCAAAAACTGGAAACAACCCAAATGTCCATCAGCAGGTGACTAGATACACAAATTGTGGTGCATCTCAGCAATAAAAAAAAATAAACTATTGATACACATAACCTGGATGAATCTCTAATTATGCCAAATGAAAGAAACCATTACTCCTCTTTCATAAATTTATTTTTAAAAATGTAAACTAATCTAATCCACAGTGGCAAATAGCATATCAGTGGTTACCTAAGAAATGGAAGAGGCAGGGCCGGGCACAGTGGCTTATACCTGTAATTCGAGCACTATGGGAGGTCAAGGTGGGTGGATCACCTGAGGTCAGGAGTTCAAGACTAGCCTGGCCCACATGGCAAAACCCTGTCTCTACTAAATATATAAAAAATAGCTTGGCATGGTGGTGGGTGCCTGTAATCGCAGCTACTTGGGGGGCTGAGGCAGGAGAATCACTTGAACCCGGGAGGCGGAAGTTGCAGTGAGCTGAGATTGCGCCACTGCACTCCAGCCTGGGTGACAAGAGCAAAACTCCATCTCAAAAATTAAAAAAAAAAAACAGAAACGGAAGAGGCAGTAGGCAGTAAGGAAAGGTCAGAGAGAGGAAGAGGTATGGGAAAATGTTTGGAAGTGATGGATGTGTTCTTTATCTTCATTGTGCTGATGGTTTCACAGGTGCATACATATGTGAAAACGTATCAAATATGTGTTATTTTATGTCAATTAATTGTTGTAATTGACAGTTACAGTTGTTATTAAAAAAATGTAACCTCAGAGATAAGAACAGAAACCTTAACAGTTATAGTTGCTCTGCTATCACCTCCCAAACAGCAAGTGTTTAATCAATGCAAAGTAGAGGGAAATACTTGTGGGCCAAGGGAGAGACCCATTGGATCACACAGATTACGAATGCAGATTTAAAGTACTGCAGAATTTGGATGGGGTTGAGAAAACGAGCGGGCAGGAGGTCCTCCAGAAGAGGGAAGTCCAAATGTGAGCAAAGGCACAATGCCTTGCATGGAACAGGAAAATATGCATGCAATGAGAACTCATGGCTATCGTGTATGAAGGTGCCTACAATGTGCCAGCCACTACTTTAGGCATTCTACATGCTTCATCCCATTCATGCTCCTTCAAGAACAGATACTATTGTCTCCATTTCACAGGTGAAGAAATTCTGGTTTTGGTGGAGTGTTCACCGAGAGCTCTCACCACCAGAGCCTTCACCACCAATCAGAGCCTTTACCACCAATCAGTTCTCTATTTGTCACATTAAATACTAAACTCTACTTTAATTTGCATATCTTATGACTTAAAGTTTACAGGCTTAGAAAGGTCAAGTAACATTCAAACTGAGGACTGGCCCACTCACGGTCTATGCATTCTCTTTCTGCTGTGCAACACTGCACCCAATTAATGCAAGCAAAACTCCTCGTTAAATTATGTGCAAGTGCAAAAATATTCAAGTGTTTATAAATGCCTTTCTTCCCAATTTATACAGCTAGATATGGGCGTAGATTTTAATGTTTCTCCAGCACGGTCTGTAAGTCTCTATGTGGTATGATCATCCACGCTGATGACCTGTAGAAGTTGAATCTCCTCCTCCTGGGAGGGTGGCGAAGTGACAGACACCACTGTGAAGCGGGGAAGGAGTATGCATGCATGTTTACATACACAGAAACGCTGGGGAACTAAATACACATACGGCTGCAACAACACATACAGCTGGAAGTATTTCCTTTTCCCTGCCTGCCAAATTCAAGCACGGGCCACCAACCATTAAACAGCTGAGAAAGGGTGGCCTGGATCAGCAAGAACACCATCAACTTTGCAGGGACTCCCTGGTTCCGAACAGATGCATTTTATTACATTCAGCTAGGGTGTATGGAAATACGCTGTGTAGGCTGGGTACAATGGCTCACGCCTATAATCCCAGCACTTTGAGAGGCCAAGGAGGGCAAATTTCTTGAACCCAGGAGTTCGAGAGCAGCCTAGGCAACATGGCAAAACCCTCTCTCTACTAAAAAATATATATATTTTTTTAATTAGCAGGTTGTGGTGGCTCGTGCCTATAGTCCAGTTACTCAGGAGGCTGAGGTGGATCACCTGAGCCCAGAAGTCAAGGCTGAAGTAAGCTGTGATAATGCGCTCTGTACCACCATGCCCAGCTTTTTTTTTTTTTTTTTTTTTTTCTTTTTGTAGAGACAAAGTCTCCCTATGTTGCCCAGGCAGGTCTGGAAGTCCTAGGCTCAAGTGATCCTCCCACTTCAGCCTCCCAAAGTGCTGGGATTACAGGCATGAGCCACTGTTCCTGGTCTGGGCTAGACATTTCTACAAACTTCACTGGCCCAGTGAGGGAGCATAAGTCTGTTCTACCCCTGAGGAATCTCGGGGAAGGAACCTGCCTAAGATCATATGACTGGTCATCTGAGTGCTCACCCAGAACCTTCACCACCATCTTTCTGTCTGTAACATTTAATACTAAACTGTAGTCTATTTGCATGTCTCATGAATTAAAATTTACAGGGGACCTTCTCCTTGAGGTGTTCTACAAAATGGCTTCATTCCAGCTGCTCTTCAAATATTTTATATCTGTGATTTCCAAACCTTAAGTCAGAACACATTAATCTTCATAAAATCAATTTGTGGGGATTAAACAGCAACAGCATTAAACAACGACAAAGACATTTAAAAAGAAAAAATCTAGAAAATATTGGAGCACATAGTATGGCATAAGAGTAAAAATACGGCTTAGTGAAACTTTCTTGGGTTTATTTACATGTATGTGGGTACTTGTTCAGAGTATAAACGTTTTTTACTGTGGGCCAGGGTAAAAAATGTTGTAGGCCACAACTTCACATCAGGAAAGGTTTCTTACATGTCAGAAATGGACTGCTGACAAAAACCTTCCTTCTAATCTCCTCCCACCCTCTCCTCAAGTATCTTCTCATGGAGCCCGGGTAGCTTAGCCCCAGTAAAGCGTTAATCTGAGGATCCAGGGTTCAACTACAGGCACTTAAAAAAAAAAAAAAAATTCCGGCCGGGCGCGGTGGCTCAAGCCTGTAATCCCAGCACTTTGGGAGGCCGAGACGGGCGGATCACGAGGTCAGGAGATCGAGACCATCCTGGCTAACACGGTGAAACCCCGTCTCTACTAAAAAAATACAAAAAAAAATAGCCGGGCGAGGTGGCGAGTGCCTGTAGTCCCAGCTACTCGGGAGGCTGAGGCAGGAGAATGGCGTAAACCCGGGAGGCGGAGCTTGCAGTGAGCTGAGATCCGGCCACTGCACTCCAGCCTGGGTGACAGAGCGAGACTCCGTCTCAAAAAAAAAAAAAAAAAAAAAAAAAAAAAAAAAATTCCCTAGAGTACAGCTCTGAGTTCCCCAAAGGGTCTCACTCCACAATAGGCGTGGTAGAGGCAGAGAGCTTATGCCAGTAAGGGAGGCACCTCAGCCTCTCAGCCTCCTGCAGAAGGCTGGGCTTTCTCCACCGACACCTCCCTAAGCATTAAGCTCTGTCTCAGGCTTCTAGGCAGGCAAAAGAGAATGAAAGATGACAGCCCCACTGAAAGGAGCAATCAGGGGACAAGTCTTTAAAAATCTGCTATGGGAGGGCTCCCCTTCAACCTACCCAGGAAGTTGCTGTAGTGAGATGAAATGTACAAGAGGGCAGTTTGTTCTCATTTCAGGAAGGTTCCCTGAACACTGGCCAAGCGTGAGGCAGGGCTGCAGATACAAAGAAAAAGGATTCATCTCCCAGCAATCAGAGGGGAATACAGACATGAGAAACTGGCAATTACCATGCACAGCCAGCTAGGTGTTCTAGGCACTGAGAGAGGCTCCCTGGAGGAGTAGTATCTGAGTCTTAAAGAAGAGGAGGCATGGACCAGATGAATGAGGGAAACGTTGTTCCAGGAAGAGATTTGCAAGTTCAGGAAACTGGAGGTTAGGGAATGCAGTTTGAAGGCAAGATGAGGCAACACTGTCCAGGGGCTTCCCCACACCATTTTTTTTTTTTTTTTTTTTTGAGACAGAGTCTTGCTCTATTGCCCAGGCTAGAGTGCTGTGGCATGATCTCAGCTCACTGCAACCTCTGCCTCCCGGGTTCAAGCGATTCTCCTACCTCAGTCTTCAGAGTAGCTAGGATTACAGGCGCCTGACACCACACTCAGCTAATTTTTATATTTTTAGTAGACAGGGTTTTCACCATGTTAACCAGGCTGGTCTCGAACTCCTGACCTCGGGTAATCCATCTGCCCCAGCCTCCCAAAGTGCTGGGATAACAGGTGTGAACCACCTTGCCCGGCCCCCCACAGCATTTAGAATAAAATCCAAATGCCTTCTTCTCCCCCTCACCCATGCCTGGTTCATCTTCTCCACTTGTTCCCTCTCCTTCAGCAACACTGGCCTTCCAGAAGGTTCCTCACCTCAGGGTCTCACCTTGCTCTTCCCCCCACCTAAAAGAGCTCCTTCTCCAGTTCAGTCCAGCTGCAATGTCACCCCCACTGCTAAATCAGGCACTATCACTTCCTGGGCCATAACCCTGTGCCTTTTTAATAGTCCTTATTACTATTAATAGTCCATCTTTAGTACGTTTGTCTTCCTGTTTGTTTACTTGTTTTTTGTTTGTCTCTCACATATGCACAGGCAAAATATAAGGTAGCACATGGCATGAGTTCAATACATATCTTTGAAGAAATTGGTTGATGGAGAGGTGACTGGCTAGCTCAGGAGTGTGATGCTGGGATGTTTGGATTTTACCCTAAAGCATTGAGGAAATCCTCAGAATTTTTTAGGGGGGAGTGGGGGGACAGAGTCTTGCTCTGTCGCCCAGGCTAGAGTGCAGTGGCGCAATCTTAGCTCACTGCAACCTCCACCTCCCAGGTTCAAGCAATTCTCCTGCCTCAGCCTCTCGAGTAGCTGGGATTACAGGCACACACCAGCACGCCTGGCTAATTTTTGTATTTTTAGTAGAGACGAGGTTTCACCATGTTGGCCAGGGTGGTCTTGAACTCCTGACCTCATGATCCGCCAGCCTCCGCCTCCCAAAGTGCTGGGATTACAGGCGTGAGCCACCAAGCCCAGCCTGGAAATCACTAAGGATTTTAAGGGGAGATTAATGTGATTTACATTTCATTAAGTTCACTCCAGAAACACTCCCTTGCGGGAGCCAGGATGGAATTAGGAGGTTGTTCTAGAACATGAATGACAAAGAACTAAGGCACAGGCTGTGGAAACAGGCAGAAGAAACGGACTTGTGAGCTCAAATCCGTGTCACATTAGGCATGGCGGACAAAGGAGACAGAAGCCCTGGGTTCCTGACCTGGCAGCCCATTCACCAAGAAGGTTAGGGGGACGGAGCTGAAAAAGTATTTGAACTTGTTGAGTCTGAGGGGCTTGCTGGTCTGCAGCTTACGTTGGGAAAGGACCCAAGGCCTCAGAAGGGAGGTAAGAATGTGACAGGCTTGAAGCAGGGAATGGAGGCTGCTGAGCTAGCCCATGCCTGATGGTCCTTTTCCCCTGACCTCGTTGGGTGAAAGTGAGGGCATTATTTGAGGAGTTTTAGCCTTGGCCACAGCTCAAAAACTAACCCACTCCAACCTCTCATCAACCAGCGGTTGCCATTTACTGACTGCCTACACAGCACACAGTGTCATGTCTCAAGGTGGTAACACTCATCCTTTACAAATGTCAATGACGCCTCCCATGCAGGTACTCATCAATAGCCATGATGTTTCAGTCAAGCAGGCTGAGTAAGCTCTAGAGATCTGATATACAACAGGGTACCTACAATAGCATATTGTATGCTTAAAAACTTAAGGCAGATCTCATGTTAGGTGCTTTTACCATAATGACATTTTAAAAAACTGTCAAGACATAAAGTACCAATTCAAAGGTACTTAGGGAACATCCAGGCATTGAGAACCTTTATGTCTGTGGAATATTATAAGGCAACAAAGTGGTCTTTACCTGGGGATATATACATTATATATATAGCTCTGTGTGTGTGTGTGTGTGTATGGCCATGGATGATAACAGACTTCCTGATTGGTTTTCTTTTTCTTTTTCTTTTTTTCTTTTTTTGCGAGAGAGGGTCTCACTCTGTCACTCAGGCTAGAATTCAGTGAGTGGCTCAATCACAGCTCACTGCAGCCTGAAACTCCTGGGCTCAAGTGATCCTCCTGCCTCAGCCTCCCAAGTAGCGAGGACACACCACCTCCACCACACCTGGCTAATTTTTTAATTTTTTAATTTTTTTCGGGGGGGGGGCGGTAGTTAGAAGCAGGGTCTCGCCATGTTGCCCAGGTTGGTCTTGAACACCTGGGCTCAAGCAATCCTCCCACCTTGGCATCCCAAAGTGTCGGGATTACAGGCATCAGCCACTGCGCCTGACAACTTCTTGATTTAAATCTTTATTCTCTATATTCAGAAAACATCAATGTGGCCTTTTGCCATTTTTCCCATATGGGTTATTACACACATACTTGAAGAATAAAAAACAGTTGCCATTTGAAGGGGTATTAGGTATTGGTAAGCAACTTCTGCCTTTCTATAAAATTTTAATATTATATTCCAAAGGGGGCTGTATTCCTATTAGTCTAACATTTGGGCCCAATAGCCTGTGTAACACAAAGTACAGAAAAATATGAACACATGATTTTGCAGTTTGTAACTTAACAAAATTAAAATTGTTAAAACAAACTGAGGCCGCAGTGCTTACCCACAGCAAACACTCAATAGATGTTTGTTGAGATGATTACGTGAAAGTGACTGAGCAGAATTTGAGGCTAAATTAACTGAAGCTTTAAAAAGAAACTTCATGTCTGACTTTGGCCCAGATCAGCACTTGGAACTGGGTATCAAGAGGATCAGCTTTATGCCTAGGTGAAGGTTTATTTACTGTGGTCAGGGACACCAAATAGACCTCATATCTCCTACACTCGGTGCTATCAATACCCAGATTGCCCAAAGATCCCAGCCTTCAAACTGGACTGCTGTAGACCCCAGGAAATTCAATCACCCAAGGAACAGCACTATGGGGAGGGGTCATCAAATTGGGCCATATCAATCTTTAATACCTGAAGGCTAATCACTTAATCCGGAATTATCCAGTAACCAGCAGAGCCCTGTCAAAAACCAAGAGGACTTAGTAAATAGAAAAAGAAGAGAGAAAAAGGTGGATTAGTGCTTTGAGTACAACAGGGCTGCCTGGGGACCCCGCCTGACTGATCTGAGGGTTAGGAATGCTTACAACAAAGAAGAAACCAGAAATCAGGAAAATGGGAATTGAAAGCCAATATTCACCTCCTTACACAGCTCTTAAGGTTGGCCCTGCCATCCTAAGCTCGAGGGTCTCTCCAGGAAGAATGAGATATCATATGAAACGCACTTCACAAATTCTAGTGCATTATCCGAATGAGAACTATTATAATTAAGGAGAGTTCTCTGAGAGGTAACATCTTTGAACAGGCTCAAAACAGGAAAATAAACTATTTAATGCAAGAATTAAGATAACATAGTGGTGAAGTGATGGCAAGTGGAATGGCTGAAAAAGCACGGTGTTAGTGTCAGACTAGGGTTCAAGTCCCAGCTCTTCATCTACTAGCTATGTGACCCCATACATGTCCCCTTGCCCATGAGCCTTCATTTCCTCCTCTATCAGCATACACATGGACACGCACACAGGCACACAAGGACACATACACAGGCACAGAAACACACACACTCACTCCCCTTCCTTTTTTCCCACTCCAAGCCTAGGCAACAAGAGGGTCTTCAGTGGAATGTGACTATAGTAAGAGGCTCATTCAACCTTAAGGGAAAATTAGAATTTCTTTGCTATTAGTATTCTGTGGGATCAACAAAGGCTTAAGCCTCTATGTGCTTACGGTTTTAGGAAGAGGCCTCTGGTGTGTTTCTATTTGCAACTTTCTCTGTGGCTCCTTTACATTTCTGGAGCTTATGTTGATCAATGGAACTACTTACACATTCAAGACCCAGGAGTTCAATAACAAATTCTAACCCAAGTGAGAATGAATCATATGAATAATAATACTACTACTAACAAGAGCTATGCAAAAATCATGAAGATTCACCGTCCATTTGATTAACTACTTAGCGGGGAAAATTAAATGCAAACAGAACACATATTTTTCAAAGGCATAAAGATTTTTGAAGGTGATTCTTTTATTTATGCATGAAAACTAAATCTTTATGAAATCCTCTCAAATCACACTGGCAGATAACTTAAAAACATGATAAATACCACATATGAATATTTCCTTAACATATGTATACAGTAGCAGTCCTAATGATAAGGGGAGTGCTGGGAAGGGAAGGGTGTGGTCCCTTTAAATGATTTGGAAGGGAGAAGGGAAGTGCCAGGTAGAGAGGAGGGTGTGGTCCCTGGCTAGGGCTGCACCCCGACAGGCCTAGGTGAGGTCAGGCATTTCCAGCCCAAATGTTGCAAGACCACCCTGGCCTGCCACATCCCCGTCCTGTGCCTATAAAAACCCAAGAGCCTAGCAAGGCAGACACAGAAGCAGCTGGACATCGAGAGGAGCACATCCGGGGAGGAACACACAAGCGGCTGGAAATCAAGAGGAGCGGATGGGTGGAAGAAGATTCAAGAGGCTAGACGTCGAGAGGACATTGGAAACACACCAGGTTGGCCAGAGTAGTCAGAAAACAGGTGCCTGACTCCAGGGGAAAACCGTCTCTCTTCTGGCTCCCCCATCTGCTGAGAGCTACTTCTACTCAATAAAGTCTTGCACTCATTCTCCAAGCCCAGGTGTGATCCGATTTTTCCGGTACTCCACGGCAAAAACCCAGGATACAGAAAGCACTCTGTCCTTGTGACAAGGTAGAGGGTCTGACTGAGCTGGTTAACACAAGCCCATAGACAGCAAAACTAAAAGAGCACCCTGTAACACATGCCCACTGGGGCTTCAGGAGCTGTAAACATCCACGCCTAGACACTGCCGTGGGGTTGGAACCCCACAGCCTGCCCATCTGTGTGCTCCCCTAGAGGTTTGAGGAGTGGAGCACTGAAGAATCACGCCAGACCCCCATCACACACCCTGCGAGGGGGACAAGGGAACTTTTCCCGTTTCACTAATATGTTCTGATTTACTAATGTGCCTTCTTACAAACTTTTTAACCATCACTTTGAGAGTGCACTAAGGTTGGCTTTATGCAGTCCTCTATTTTACACACTGAGAAACGGAGCCGAAGTCTTTCTCGGAGGACCACAAGAGGAGAAGGTCGACCAGCAAGCACCCTGGACCCTGTAGCCCAGAAGTGAAAAAACTTTTTGTCTTTTGAGTGTCACAGCAGAACTAGGAAAGGCCATTACAAGAGAGATCTAAGGCTATGGCACAGGAGGGAGAACAAAAATATTTTTTTAAAAAATAAAAGAATACCAAAAGAATAAAGGAGGTAGAGAAGAAAGAAAGAAGAGGCCTGGTGCAGTGGCTCATGCCTGTAATCCCAGCACTTTGGGAGGCCAAGGCAGGCAGATCACTTGAGGTCAAGAGTTCAAGACCAGCCTGGCCAAGATGGTGAAACCTCATCTCTACTAAAAATACAAAAGTTAGCTGGGTGTTGTGGTGGGCACCTGTAATCAATCCTACCTATTGGGGAGGCTGAGGCAGGAGAATCACATGTACCCAGAAGGTACAGGTTGCGGCGAGCTGAGATCGCGCCACTGCACTCCAGTGTGGGCAACAGAGTGAGGCTCCATCTCAAAAGAAGGAAAGAAAGAAGAAAATGAGCAGGAACGAAGTGGCTATGCTAAAAGTGAAACTGTCACCAGCATTTGCTATGGGCTGGGGGAGGATTGAATAACACAGGTGGTGAACTTGGGGCAGACTCGGTTATCTTTGAAAGACAAAAGATGATCTCTCAAACCCAAAGCCATCAGCTCTTATCCAGAACTTGTTGTTTGTTTCTGCCTCCTGTTTCCATTAGACTACCCTCTATCTAGTATTAAAATGGAAGAGATCGCTAATAAAAGTAGAGAGTTAGTATTCTCTGATGCCCTGAATCACTGACACAGGTTTATAAAACGTCTGATATAAAAAGATACTCTCTAAATACAGGCATTCAAACAAGTATTTACCTAAAGTTTAACTTTGATCACATCATGTTAAACTATTCCATAGTTTCATCTGTTCCAACTCTTCCGTATTTCCAGGGCCAGAAGCAAATCCAAGAGACAAGCTGTGTCCAAAGCTGTAGTCAACCCAGCTCTTTTCCGATAAGGCAGAATTAGAAGAAAAGGGGCTTACATTTCAACACACTTGATCCTCTTCTAAACTTCGCTCACTTCTAGCCCATGATAGGGCAGTAGAAAAGTCCCCTGGTATCTCTGGGCCATGATTTCAGTATCAGTATAACCATTATCTCTACTTCCAAGGAACAATGAAAAGGTGAAGTCACTAATAATCTTTAAATATTTTAGGAAAAAGCCATGCAGTCATGCATGCCTATAATCCTAGCTACTTGGGAGGCTGAAGCAGGAGGATTGCTTGAGCCCACAAGTCCGAGACCAGCGTAGGCAACATAGAGAGACCCAGTCCCTTCCCCACAAAAAGCTGACATTAATGAACCAATGATTAATATATATGAATTGCTGGATTCACCCCATCTACATCCTTCAGGAAAGAAGACCCTGGATCTTTCATGCCTCCAGAAACCTACACACAGTCACTTCTTCAGACCCTAACGGTGTGCACAGGCTGCTATGAAGACAAAGACTGAACTTCACCGGACTGTGGGTGAACAGCTACGTTAAGCCAAGTTTCTCCTAAAAAATGGGAGGGGTTTTGGGGGGAAAACAATTTTACTTTCTGATTAAATATGATCTTGTAATTGCTTTCCTTGTTATTACAGTTTTTAAAGCACAGTGATTTATTAAAAGATTTAAAGTCCACGAATCTAAAAATAATCATTATTTTTGGTGCAATTGTTTTTAACGGCCTAACCATTGCCTCCCCTCTGGGAGTTTTATCTGGAGTGTGGGGATTGAAGGTGAGACTCACCTTACCTGTAATTAACTACCATGAAAGCAAGGTTGAGAGGTGCCCAAATCTGCCCTAACAGAACTAATGTGCCTGAGAACACTTTTGTTATTCATGAATAAAATATGGAGTGGAAGCCAGAGAAGTGCAATTTAAGTCTCACCTTAGTTGCCCTATGTTTTCAAACTTAGTACAATGTGGTAAAACTTACAAGGCGCACTCGGTTTAAAAATAAGATCAGAGGTTCCTTTATAAGTCCCACAGACTGAGGGAAATGAAAACTGCTTTACATAGCCACCTTCAGTCCGCTTCTCTTGCACAGCTCCTGATAAATTGCTTTGCAACTTAACTGGCAAGACTAGTTGGTCCCACATCCCACCCTCAGCCTCCCACCTGCCAGGGTAGATTTCTGAACTTAGTGGGAAAAGCCCCAGGTCTCCACTAAGTGCAGGCACTAAACCAAGCTAGGAAGGGGAAAGGGGAGAGGGGTCCATTACAGAAATGCTTTGCTAGTGGTTCAAAGTATATCTTTTCTCAGAATAGGTCCTTTTTTTTCCCTACATTCTACTTCTTAAGTTTGAGAGTAGGTAAATGTAAATTTTTTTTTTTTTTTTTGAGATGGAGTCTTGCTCTGTTGCCCAGGCTGGAGTGCAATGGCGCAATCTCGGCTCACTGCAACCTCCGCCTGCCAGGTTCAAGCAATTCACCTGCCTCAGCCTCCTGAGTAACTGGGATTACAGGCGCGCACCACCACGGCCGGCTAATTTTTTTTTTTTTTTTTTTTAGTAGAGATGGGGTTTCACCGGTAAATGTAAATTTTACCAAAAATAAAACAAGATTATAATGCAACACGTGAATCAGCCTTTTGAAGCGCACAGGAAGGGAAGTCACAAATCCCAACCTCCCCCTCCCAAACCCCACTCCCCAGACCATATCAGCTGGCCTGACAGCCATCAGGAACAGTCCTCGCTGGAATTGCTGACTGAGGAGCCTGTCTGCCACTAGAGAGCAAATGTTCTGACAGAGATTCTGCATCAAGGCCTAAACCCAAAAGTCAAAGCCAGGAAAATCTGGAAAGAACAGAGGTCAAAATATAATGGAGGAAATCTGAGCAGACCACCTATCCACAGCAGGCCCAGGTGGACAGAAACCAGGCTTAAGCAAAGTTTGCCGAGCAAACATGTTGCTTTTCTCACAATATAAATACATTTAATCCTTTTATAGCAAGATCCCAAGCTGATCCCAAGAGCTCATTCAGAAGGATTTTATTATGCAAGTCACCAAAAATCAGTTACAGGCAAGTTTGCCTTTAGGTTAACAGCTAAGGAGCCTGGAAGTCTGGGCTCTGGGAAAGCCCTTTGTTCCAGGAATCCCGTCCCTCAAGCAGGGCTTTAATTTCACTTCAATTTCAAGTCCCCAAATCAAATTTTAAAAGTGCCCACTTAAAGAACTGCGGAATAAACGAGGGGTCCAGTACTTTTTCTGGACCCTCCAGGCCTCAGGACAGTATCAAATTACAGGGCTTTCCCTCCTGGATATGGCCCCTCCACCCCCCACTGTTTTTCTTTTTTAAAAAAGAGAATCCCACACACACCCTACTGTGTCCACCATTTCAAATACCTTGCTAATACATCCCTATTCTGCATCTCTCTGGAGTCTTCTAAGAATCTGGAAGTAGCTAACAACGGAATTTGAATAATAATGAGGCGACTGAACAATTTAATTACGGAAGGTAGCTCTAGAGACTCCAATAAAAGGGCTGAAAGGCTTTATCTACAAAAATGTGGCCTGGTGCTCAACGGTAAGACCAATTACCGGGAGTGCAGAAGACAGAAAGCACAAAGGTGCACACATCAGTTTAAGCAAATGAGGAATCAGCACAAATCATCCAAGAGAGAAAACACTATGAAAAAGTGTTTTCATAGTGGCAAGGCTGCTTTCTCATCTACCAGGTGCAAGGCATAGTGTTAACTTTATTTCCTTTCTGATTCATTGAAAGTCGTGCCTGCCAGATGTAGAATACTGAAACTACCCTCGTGAGAAAAGCTTTGTATAGAGAATTTAAAATAAGTTCAGTGAATTCTCAATAAAAGTTCTTTAAAAATCAATAGTCACAAAGGTACTTGTATCTCTCACACGATTTCTTCAGTGTGAAACATTAAAGTTAGTTCCTTCTCTTGGATGCATACAAGTTTCACTAAGAATAACATCATGTTTAACAGTCGCTTTCTATTGACCTTTCCAAGTGACCTTACAATAAAGGAACTTTTGCTCACTTCTGAGGGAAACTAAAAAAAAGTTTAACCTTTCTGGAATACCAAAAGGCTCTCAACTTCCTTAGACCTTAAGAAAACGCAGGAAGCCCCCACAAGCTGAACGATTGCTAAAACCCGCTTCTAGAACAGGAAAAAGAGTTTGCTTCAATGGCAAAGAATTCCCCCGCCGCGCGCTCCCTCCCGGGCAGGCACTGCCATGTCCAGGTGGTGATACCGAGAGCAGATAAGGTGTCCTGACAACGGTGTTTGCGTGGATCCCGGGAAACCTGCGGCCACTCGGCGACTCCCAGAACAGCTTGGCGAGCATCCCCCCGCCGCCCCGCGGGTCTCCCCAGCCAACACCTGGGTGGACCCCTCCTGCGGCGACGCGGGGCGAGACTGACACCCGCAGCTGCCGACGACCCTGCCAGTCACGCTGCCGCCGGCTGCCTTTTTTTAGCCACGACATCTGACCCTGGCTTCAACAGCACCGTTAAGGGAGAGAGGTCCCAGGACGCGCCCGTGGTCCCCTCCCCTCCCCAACCGCCAGACGCTGCGGAGAACTTGGGGTGAGGGGCGCGGGAGGCACCGGCTCTGAAAGGGGCAGAAGCGCGCGCTCCTCCGGCCCAGACGCTTCCTCCCTCCTTCCCCTTTTCCACCGATCCTGGTTGCCCCTCCGCCACCAGCACCGCGCTCCCTCATTTGGCAGCTCGAGGTCATGCTTCTGGCGTCCCTCCCCACCCCAACCCCTCAACTCCGCTCCCCTGGACCCCCTCCAAGTCTGTGACCAGCGCACTGCCGGGCTGGGGCGGGAAGATGCCAAGAGGAGGAAAGGGGCGCGAGCCGAGGACGCGGGGAGGGGGGGCGCTCACCTCCCTCCTCTGTGCCGCTGTCCGGATCCGCGTCCGAGGAGTCGGGCCCGTCTCCGTAGTCCGCTAGCCCCACCAGCTCATCCTCCTCCTCCTCCTCCTCCGCGTCGTCCTCGTCCTGCGGCTGCGGCTTCCCCAGCACCTGGCTCATCGCGCCCACCGGCTGGCCGGCCCGGGGACGGCGGGGGTCCCGGGGTGGGGGCCAAGCCTCCTAGCCGGCCGGCCGCAGCCTATTTCTGAAGCGGAGGTTTGTCTAGAGCTCGGCGGGGGCCGGCGGAAGCGGGGGCCGCGCGTCCCCCAGCGGGCGGCGCCCAGGTCCGGGTCCCGCGGTTCCCAGCGCGCCCGAAGCCCCCTCCCCCGCCCCGCCTGCCGGCGGAGGAGTCAGCCGGAGCGCGGCAGTTCCTCCCCGAGGAGAGAGAGAGAGAGACTGCGTGACCCGAGTCACCTGACACACACTGTCACACACTCACATACACACCCCGCACGGGCGCGCGCCCGCCCGGCCGCGGGCACCACTCGGCGGGGCGCTGGGCCGAGGACACACACACACACGCACGAGGAGAGCAGGGAGGCGCGGGGCCCCTGCACCCTCCCAGACACTCACACGTAGACACACGCCCAGTACACGGGGCCCCCGGGACGCCGCGCCGTCACCCACCGCGGCTGCGCGCCAGGGGCCCCCACGCGCCGCTTCTTCACGTGGTCCCCGCACAGGCGGGGGAGGGGGCGCCGCACACCCTGAATGTCCCCCCGTCGTCCCACTCCCACACGCACACACATCCGCAGAGCCCATACCGTGGGCGGATGCCTCCTGCTTACAGTCCCGAGCTAGGGTCCCAAGTGGGTGGCCTCCCAACACTGTGGCGCGCCCAGATCCCCCACCCCAGAGCAGCGTGCCCAGGACACCTTGTGGACGCTCAAGAGCCCCAGGCGGAGAACTCAGATAAATGCACAGTGGAGGCGCAGTCTCCATAGCAATTGTCTTTTAGTGTGCCTTTATGGTTCAAAGTGCTTCCCACCAAGAATATTCAAAAAGCAGGCCTACCCAGATGTAAATGTTTCTGAAGAAATCACATGACTCCTGGCTGCTTAGACTAAATAATTCCTCTGCAGCTTTTTGGAAAAGGTCTCAGTGTATAACACACTCAGGGGCTATTCATGGCCACCTCCTCATGTCTCATTGTTGCATAGACTGTAATCCCACATAAATAAAATATTTCAAGGCTTTTGTGGGAGTAGGGGAGTGGCGGTGGTGGGGGGGCAATTCTCAAATAGGAATAGCAGCAACGTGGAGTGAGACTCTAAAACCTGCATTCCTCCTTCACAAGCTTTTCACCACGGAACACACTGTACCTACCCTTTCTGGGTACTGCAAAAAATCACGTGGATGAACTTCCTTCTGTGGAGTACAATAAGAAAAAACCGGCTGGTCAGCATGATGATCCAGCTCCTACAGGTGCCAGCAGCTCAGCCGGTGGAGCAGTGCAGAACCGGCGGGAAGAAGCTCGGGCAGGAGACTCTCGGGGGCCCAAGGGTGCTAACCTCCATACGAAACATTTATTAACCACTTCCTATATGCCTGGGGCTGGGCTAAGTAGGGGGTCCAAGAATGCTCAGGGCCGTGTTCCTGCCCTGAAAGAGCTCGCAGTCTACCAAATCATGACTCATGTCCTGGATTTTTTTAATTTCTGAGTGTAGAAAGTGGATGCAGACACTTTCCAGAAGGTGGCTGCTTCTAATTGGAAAGGTCCTGAGATTTTCCAAGGGAGGCAGCCACTATAATTTGGTATGACTGTATCAGTTAAGGTCCTTCCCAGGATTAAATAGATGGTACGTGCAAACTGAAGCCTTCAAGTGAAGGAACAATTTACAGGGGTGTAGACAGAGTTCAGGGAATCAATGCGAGTATTAGCAATAGTGGGAAGAAAATACCACCCCTAAATTTACAGGAGTGAAGGAAGGGAGCTATAGTCCTGGAGAGGGGCCGCAAAACAGGAGCTGTAACTGATGAGGAAGCTGCTGCTGCCAGCATTGCCTCACATCAAGAAGAGAGCAAAGAAATACCCTGACCTCTCTCTCTCTCTCCATCCATCCTCCCTCCACTCTCCTGTGTCTCCCATTGGCTAAACCCATCTGGTAGCCAGAAGGCAAGGGAGACTGGAACCTAGTCCAGGACAGAGGTTGGTTAGGGAGGGCAGGGAGTGGGTCCCAGGGTGGGGTGAGGTGCAAGGAGCATCACCAACACAAGCAGGCACTACTTACTCCCATCAGAGGCAAGTTACTTAAGCCCTTCTGAACTTGATTGTTTATCAATAGAATATCACTCCTTGTAAGGATTATTAGGAAGATTAAATGAGGGGAAAAAAATCTCAGGTACTTACAAAGCTCATTTCCTAGGAGTAATTTTCCTAGCCTATTTTCATCCCTTCCATCAAAGGAAACCTCAGGGAGGAGGGCCTCCCAGAGTGTGGCTGAGGACTTTCAGCTATCCTATAGCTAGCCCACCAGCCTCAAGAGGCCTTTGAACTGGCCTGATTCAAACGGCAAATAACAATTTAGGAGATCCTAGAAGACTGTCCAAGGTCAACCCAGACTCAGATGTATAGGGCATTCCTGGGCAGGTTGCCAAGTGTGTATGCCCCATGGACCCAAGGGATCAGGAAAGGGCAGGTCATAATCCAACAGCCCCACTGTGCCTATGGACCAGAAAGGACAGAAATGTCTGATGTCCTCTAACTTCCCCAAGAAGAGAGATCTTAGAAGGAAACAGTAGATTGTGGCACACTCCAAGATACTTAAGAATTGGACCATTCTTTTTTTTTTTCTTTCTTTCTTTTAACATAGAGTCTCACTCTATCACCCTGGATGGAGTGCAGTGGCACGATCTCAGCTCACTACAACCCCTGCCTCCGGGTTCAAGCGATTCTCCTGCCTCAGCCTCCCAAGTAGCTGGGACTATAGGCATGCACCACCACACCCAACTAATTTTTGTATTTTTAGTAGAGACAGGGTTTCACCATGTTGGCCAGGCTGATCTCGAACTCCTGACCTCAGGTGATTCACCCACCTCGACCTCCCAAAGTGCTGGGATTACAGGCATGAGCCACCACACCCGGCCTGGACCATTCTTAAGAATAGAATAAAATCCCACAAAAAAATCAGTAGAAGTCAAATCCTCAATTATATTCTACCTCAAGCTAGATAAAAGAGTCACATACAGATTTAAGATATTCTAATTTACTACCATTTCAGAAATGTATAGTTGAACAGAACAGGAAAAGCTTTGATTGCTTTTTTCTTTTGCTGACATCATTTCAGTACTGTCAGCTTTCAAAGAAGAGATATGTTGAAAATATCCTAGAAATAGAAGTTCTTGAATTTAAAAAATCATGTGTGTAGAATCTTTCTGAATTTAAATAAAAACTGAAAAAAAACTACAAGAACCCTGAAAGCCTTTAAGACACTCAGCGTGGGATCTGCTCAGCGCATTGGCTGCTGCCTTGGCCGCTCTGGACTGGAGTTCAGCCTATGTCTAGGGATGTCTCCCCAGTAGAGTGCTCGGAAGAATGTGAGGATTTGTCTCTGGGCTACCCATGGTTCTTGCTGTTGTATGTAACCATGGCAAGTATGTAACCATGCCTTATGTTTGACAGGTGCTTAATAAATGCTTATGGAAAGAAAGAGAGAGGGGAGAAAGAAAAGAAGGAGAGAAGGAAGGGAGGGAGGAAGGGAAGAAGAAAAGAAGGGTGGGAAGAAGAGAGGAAGATAGTATATGGTTCTTCACACAGATCTAGCCTATTTCTAAGAGAAACTTCAGGAAGAA
This sequence comes from Macaca mulatta, assembly GCF_049350105.2. Classification (NCBI taxonomy): domain Eukaryota; kingdom Metazoa; phylum Chordata; class Mammalia; order Primates; family Cercopithecidae; genus Macaca; species Macaca mulatta. Next base: position 96,576,603 of record NC_133409.1, on the reverse strand, counting down.
ATAGCAGCCAAGTTTTCTACTTGCTCCAAACCTTGAGAAATGCCACAGTGTGGGTAAATATGAAGTGTTAGCTATAAGACAGCAACTAGGAATGAGCTGACATGCAAAAAGAGCATAAGTCTTAGGCCTTCATCTGTCCAAGACTGCCTGAGATCTGAAGAGACTACAATATCACGATGACTAAATGCTTATTTTATTTAAACTAACTTTTCCTTCTAAAAATAAAACAAACAAACAAACAAACAAAACTCTTAACTTTTAGGCATTTTTAGCATCATGAAAGAAGAGCTTTGTCTATTACCCATTAAAATTTAGAGCTAACATTTACTGAGGTTTTCTACAAATGAGGAGGCACTGTTCCAAGATAATATGAACTTTAAAATATTCCCTTTAAGAATGTGATATCATCCCCTCTACTTTATAGATAAGAAAATACAAGTTAAACAAGTCACCCAAGGTACTGCACAGAATGGATGGAGGAACTACTTTGGAACTCAGCCTGACATGAAACCTTAGTCCAAGCTTATACACCCCGTGGCCCACGATGGCTTTGAAAGCAGCCCAACACAAATCCATAAATTTTCTTAAAACATTATGAGATGTTTTTACTATTTTTTTTAGCTCATCAACTGTCATTAGTGTTAGTATATTTTATATGTGGCTCAAGACAATTAACTCTTCTTCTTCTTCCAATGTGGCCCAGGGAAGTCAAAAGATTGGACACCCCTGCCTTAGTCCTATTTAATGGCCTAAGGCTAAACTCTACATAAAGCCATTGAACTGAAAAGGGTAGAAGGGAAGTGATGAGCTGCTCCCAATCTCCTAAGAAGCAAAGCTCATATAGACACTCAAAAAATGGATCTGTTGCCTCAGCCAGATTTAATTTGCAGGATACACTGAGAGGAAAGGAGGAAAAAAAAAAAACTGGAAAACTTCCTAACCAACGAAAGAACGAAAACTTCTTGTTATAATACAATTGTGGATTGTCATCATTCCTTTTACTAGGAAGACAAATGGCAAGTGATTTAGTACCCTTTCTGGTTTATGTTATTTCTATACTGTATGCTAAGCCAATGTGTAAAATCCAAGTGTACTTTGGCTTGAAAATTTGAATTTTAAAGGCAAGAAGTTTGTCTCCTAATTTCAGCGAATTATTTTGCTGTTACCAGTTAGATGTCTTGTGATGACAAGGAATATGAGAGCTATTTAAAAGAAATCTGTACAATGTAGGCAGAGTAATTGCAGTTCTGAATAGGGCAAGCAATTAAATACAGCCTGCATCCTGCATCTTAGGGTATTTTGAGGCATCTCATGGCATTGTGCCTGGTTCCTGGGATTCACATGTTGAAAGCTTTTCACGCTTTCTTTTTAAATATGTATTTAAAGCTATTCATCCTCTCTTGAAGCAAGCAAAGGAAAGAGCCTTCTATAGAATCCTGCTGGACTCATTCTAACCCAGGGAAGCCAAACAAATTTCTAAAGAGGGCAGCTCACAGCCTCCAGTTCACCTAAGACGTTTGATGATCTAATGAAATCATTAAAAATTATTGAATAATTTTTGAGAGGCAATCCCTCATGAAAGAGATCTTATTAAAATGTTTTACAATTTAAAAAACATGCACATGGTAAAATTGTCCAACAACACAAAAGAATATCCAACGAAAAGCTAGTTTCTCTCTCTCTTGACCTACAGCCCCAGTTCTCTCTAGAGGGAAACACTTGGTCTTTAAATGTGCAGACATACTCATAACCATTACAGAGATTATATTTTATAACTTTGTCACTTTAACAGTTGATGAGCATCTTTTAAAGAAAGAAAATGAAGAAGATGGAATTTTCAGATCTGTGCTTTGAAGGAATTTTCAGATCTGTGGTTTGAAGGAAAAAAACAGAGGGAGGTGAAAGAGTAGCTGAGGGTGAGGGAAGGAGGCTGATTTTGATGGGGTAGCCAGAGAAGACCTCTCTAAAAATGTGACATTTTAGCTGACCAGGAGAAGGAGAGAGCAAAATGAAAGTCAGGATGAAGAGTGTTTCCGAGGAACTGCTGTTTTCAGCAACTGAAAAAACCAAGAAGGGGCAGGGTTTGGTGTTGGAGGAAAAAAAGGGCCAATGTAATGAAAGAGCAGGAGGATGGCAGGCACAAGGGACAGGCAGTTTTTTCAGCCAGGATAGGGAGTTTGGATTGTATTCTAAGTGCCACTGAAAGCACTGAAGAAGTTTAAGAAGGGAGGTGGCTAGGCGCAGTGTCTTACATCTGTAATACTAGCACTTAGGGGGACCAAGACAGCATAATCTTTTTGAGCCCAAGAGTTCTTGACCAATCTGGGCAACACGGGACACCTTGTCTTTACCAAAAAATAGAAAAAATTAGCCAGGCATGGTGGCATGCAATTGTAATCCTAGCTACTCAGGAGGCTGAGGTGGGAGGATTACTTGAGCCAAAAGGTCGAGGCCGGAGTGAGCTGAAATTGTGCCACAGCACTCCAGCCTGGGTGACAGAGCAAGACCCCCCCCAAAAAAAAGGAAGGAAGGAAGGAAAGAAGGAAGGAAGGAAGGAAGGAAGGAAGGAAGGAAGGAAGGAAGGAAGGAAGGAAGGAAGGGAGGGAGGGAGGGAGGGAGGGAGGGAGGGAGGGCGAGGAGAAAGGGAAGGAGGGAGGGAGGGAGGTGGGTGAAATGTGTTGTATACTTTTCTTAAAGCTCACTCTGGGCCAGGTATGGTGGCTCATGCCTATAGCCCCAACACTTTGGGGAGCAGAGGCAGGAAGATCACTTGAGGCCAGGAGGTCAAGACCAGCCTGGGCAGCAGAGCAAGACCCTGCCTCTATAAAAAAAAAAAATTAAAAATTAGCTGGGCATGGGGGTGTAAGCCTGTAGTCCCAGCTACTCAGGAGGCTAAGGTGGGAAGATCACGTGAGCCCAGGAGTTTGAGGTTACAGTGAGCTACAGTAGTGCCACTGCATTCCAGTATGGGCAACAAGGCAAGACCTTGTTTCAAAAAATAAGAAATAAAATTAAAAACATAAATAAATACAAGCTCACTCTGTTAGATTGTTTCCAAGGTGGCCGCAACCATCCATCTCACCTCACATGCCTTTTTGCAAATGGGCCTTTGCCATTTCTCCCTCTGTTTCCACTTCTCTTGAATCTGGGCAGGCCCTGTGACTTGCTTTAACCAACAGAATGTGGTAGAAGTGACAGGGACATAGTGCAACTTCTGAGAATGGACTGTAAGAGGACTTGCTGCTTTCTTGGAGCCTTGAGCCATATGGAAAGAATACTGGGCCAGCCCGCTGGAGAGTCCCCATGGATAGTGAGGTCCTGGAGGATGCCAGAGCACGAGGCCCCAGCGTTCCAGCCATCCCTGCTGAGGGGCTAGACATGTGAGTGACACCACCTTGGGTTCTCCAGCCCAAACTTCAGTCATGTGAGAAAGTCCAACCCACACTACATGCAACACAGCCTTCCTATTCCAGTTGAACTTGCCCTGCTCAGCTAACCCATATAATTGTGAGCAAATAAAATGACTGTTTCTTGTTTTTCTGTTTTGATTATTAAGTGGCCGGACGCAGTGGCTCACACCTGTAATCCCAACACTTTGGGAGGCCGAGGTGGGCAGATCACCTGAGGTCAGGAGTTCAAGACCAGCCTGGCCAAATGGTGAAACCCTGTCTCTACTAAAAGTACAAAAATTAGCCAGCCATGGTGGCTGGCACCTCTTGTCCCAGCTACTCAGGAGGCTGAGGCAGGAGAATCACTTGAACCCAGGAGGTGGAGGTTGCAGTGAGCTGAAATCGTGCCATTGCATTACAGCCTGGGTGACAAGAGTGAAACTCCATCTCAAAAAAAAAAAAAAAAAAAAAAAGATTTGGGGTGGGCTGGACAGAGTGGCTCACGTCCTAGCACTTTGTGAGGCCGAGGTGGGCGGATCACTTGTCAGGAGTTCAAGATCAGCCTGGCCACCATGGTAAAATCCCGTCTCTACTAAAAATACAGATAAACTACCTGGGCATGGTGGCGCGCATCTGTAGTCCCAACTACTTGGGAGGCTGAGGCATGAGAATCATTTGAGCCTGAGGGGTAGAAGTTACAGTGAGCCGAGATCACACCATTGCACTCCAGCCTGAGCGACAGAGAGACTCTGTCTAAAAAAAAAAAAAGGAAGATTTGAGGTCATTTGTTCTGCAGTGGTAGATAACTGATGAACTGATGAACATATTCTGGCTGATATGGGAAAAATGGATTGTAGGGGACTTACAGGTGGAAGCAGAAATAACAGGTAGGCCACTGCAGTTGTAAGAGAGAAATGAGTGAGAACAGTGGAAAGGGAGAGAAGTCAATAAACTTGAGATAAATTTTGGAGGTGGAACAGATAAGATGTATTGACAGATTTAATGTGGGTGGTCGGGGAAAGGACTGCTCCTAAGTATTTGGTTTGAGCAACCGGATGTAAGGTAATGCTGTTTATCAAAATAAGTAAGACCCAGATAGGAACAGAATTGGGAGGTGAGAAGTGAATCAGGGTCCTAGATTTCTAACATCCTAGTTACTGTGTATTGCTACAGAGCAATCTCTCTTAATCCTGCGATTTTGGCCATTTCTTAGATATCTATCATGTTGTCTTTGAAGTAAATAAATGAAGTTTTCTGACTGCAAGCCATGAATGAACTAAAGATGACTTTTGTGATTATCCAAAAAAATGTCTCAACCTAGTGAGATGGAATTGCTACATAGGAACTTTTATTAAAAATTAACTTTTAGGCAGGGTGCGGTGGCTCACGCCTGTAATCCAAGGACTTTGGAAGGCCAAAGCAGGGTGGATCACTTGAGGTCAGAAATTCAAGACCAGCCTGGCCAACATGGTGAAACCCCATCTCTAGTCTCTACTAAAAATACAAAAATTAGCCGGGCATGGTGGCGCTGTGCCTGTAATCCGAGCTACTCAGGAGGTTGAGGCAGGAGAATCACTTGAACCCGGGAGGCAGAAGATGCAGTATGCCGAGATTGTGCCATCGCACTCAGGCCTGGGTGACAGAGCAAGACTCCATCTCAAAAATTAAATAAATAAATAAATAAAATAAAAATAAATTGGCCGGGCATGGTGGCTCACACCTGTAATCACAGCACTTTGGGAGGCTGAGGCAGGTGGATCATGAGGTCAGGAGTTTAAGACCAGCCTGGCCAAGATGGTGAAACCCCATCTCTACTAAAAATACAAAAAAATTAGCCAGGCGCAGTAGCAGGTGCCTGTAATCCCAGTTACTTGGGAGGCTGAGGCAAGAGAATCGCTTGAACTCAGGGGAAGGAGGTTGCAGTAAGCCAAGATTGTACCACTGTACTCCAGCCTGGGCAGCAGAGTGAGACTCTGTCTCAACAACAACAACAAAATAAATAAATAAATAAATAAATAAATAAATAAAAATTAACTTTCATCCGGGTTCAGTGGCAGGTTCCTGTAAGTCCCAGCTACTTAGGCGCCTGAGGTTAAAGGATCACTTAAGCTCAGGACTGCAAGGCCAGCGTGGGCAACATACCAAGATCCTGTCTCTAAAAAACAAATTTAACTTTTTATTCATATGGACTTTTAAGGACAAGCTTCTGATATAAATAGTGCTATCACATGAGAGCAGAAAGCTGTCTGTTGACAACAGAGTCAGCAGTACAGAGGTATTAAATGCTCCACATGTCTGTAGATTGGTTTGGACTTGGCAACCCCTGCTTTGGATGGGAGAGTTACATCAACTTATATATTCAATGATATAAGTAAGCAGATACTCCAAGAGAAACAACTTGATTAAAAATTCACTAGAATGAAGTCTCAGAACTGTCACTTACACATACTGTTTTACATTACCTAACAAAAATAGCAGGCACTGTCAGTCAGCTACCTCCAAGCCATTCCCAAACCTTCTTCAAGCCCACTTTCCAAATTGGAGAAGGGAAAATCAGATACTTTCCAAGACTCTTTCACATCTGTTCTTCCTGCTGTAAGGAGGAATCCCCCTGGGGAACTTCTAGGAAAGAGTTTGCTTCCTGATAAAAGAGGCTGACGAATCAGAAGAGTCCTCTGATACCACCATTTCCCAATTTGAACCCCATTTGTAAGAACATGGTACTTGGAGGTGGGGAGGCCATTTTGTAACCATGAAATGACCATGCAACCCTGAGGTTGAAGATAAAAGTCCATGATGGGAATAGCAGTGTAAAGAGAGGAAAGCTCCAGATGACCTTGCTGAGCAGGTGCACTCTAACTGGGAATGCCTACTGCAAACTTCTTTTTTTTTTCACCCAACGAGAAGAGCCATAACTTTATTAATAATACAAACAGCACAAATTTCAAACCAAGCTGCAGTTACTCTTTTGAAACACACACAAAAAGTCCTCATCTTCAGATTACATTAATTCCATGATAGCATTTACAATATCAGCACTGTTGTGCTTCAGGAGTCGGACTGCCTTTGCTCACACATTTGCTTGTGACAAGACCTATCCTATATCTTTAAGTTTCATACCTGTCTCCTCAAACTCCTCCTCTTCCCTCTCCTCTTGTACAGTTAAGTCTGTATGTTTTCTTGAATGTTTGAGACAATTTCACCTTGAACTTTGAACTTCTCAGCAGCTCTTAGCTGTGCTTGTTGAGATAAATCTTTGATCTTAGTTTCCCCCCATCAACTGTGTAGGTATTTGAAGCTAGGCTCTTATAGACATCTGGTTTTGTGATAACAAAGAGGAAATTCTTAGATTTCAGGATAGCGACTCTAGTAACCCTCGTAGTCTCTTGTAGCCTTTCACAGACCCAGTTTGGATGTAGCCATAGCCTTCTGTGACTTCTGTTCTTTTCTTTCTTTCTGTCTTTTGAGATGGAGTTTCTCTCTGTCTCCTAGGCTGGAGTGCAGTGGCGCAATCTCAGCTCACTGCAACCTCTGCCTCCTGGGTTCAAGTGATTCTCCTGCCTCAGCCTCCTGAGTAGCTGGGATTACAGGCATGCGCCACCATACTCAGCAAATTTTTGTATTTTCAATAGAGACTAGAGATGGGATTTCACCATGTTGCCCAGGTTGGTCTCGAACTCCTGACCTCAAGTGATCCATCTGCCTCAGCCTCCCAAAGTGCTGGGATTACAGATGTGAGCCACCGTGCCTGGCCATGTACCTACCCTTCACTCCAACTGTGTTTTGCTTTCTTGACTGGTTCTTCATCGAATGCGGCTGCTGCTGCCACCTGGGCTTATTGTGTGGAATTTTGTTCCTTGAGGTCTGATACTGATTCACTGTCAGATTCACTGTTCCTTTAGTTCTGACACTGATTCACTGTCAGATTAAATGCCAGATCTGTGCAGGGAATATAAAGATGGCAGCAGAAAGAGCCCACACTTCTTATTTCAGGAGAAAATTATAAGTCTATTCCTTAAGCTAGTGCTTCCCCACCTTGTCTGGTAATGGCACACATAGAAAATGATACTACTTGGGCCTAAGCGGTGGCTCACTCCTATAATTCCAGCACTTTGGAAGACTGAGGTGGGAGGACTGCTTGAAGCCAGGAGTTCAAGACCAACCTGGGCAATATAGCAAAACTCCCATTTCTACAAAGAAATTTAAAAATTGGCTGAGGCAGGAGGATCGCTTGAGCACAGGAGTTCGAGGCTACAGTGAGCTATGATCACACCACTGCATTTCAGCCTGAGCAACAGAATAAGACCCCATCTCTTACAAGAAAAGAAGAAAGAAAGATACTATTTGTATGGTGCACTGGTGTGTAAATGGACAGGCTACTTACAGCCAGAGGTGACTGGCCCAAACACTTTAGTCACCCTCAGGCCTTTGCTAGCTGCCCTAAAGGCTGAGGGGATCAAAAACTTGACCATACCTATAAGCCATTTATGGCACACAAGTGATGGTGGCAAACTAGTTGGGAAGTTCAGCTTAAGCCAGGTGGGTGGGGTGCTGTAAACTTTGCAGCAACTGACACAATAGATATCCTTTATGAGTGGAGGGAAGAAAGGATGGATGAAGCTTGATCATACACTTGGTGATGAAATTCAGGAGTCATCATATTCAGAGGATCCTGGTAAAGGTGTCTCTGGATATTACAGGAGACAATTAAGACTCCTCAAGAAAGTGACCATGGCTGGGTGCAGTGGCTCATCCCTATAATCCCAGCACTTTGTGAGGCCAAGGCAAGAGGATCACTTGAAGTCAGAAGTTCAGCCTGAGCAACAAAGTAAGACTCCATCTCTACCAAAAATAAAGAATAAAATTACCTAGACACAGTGGCATGTGCCTGTAGTCCCAGCTACTTGGGAGGCAGAGGCAGAAGAACCACGTAAGCCCAGGAGTTTGAGGCTGCAGTAAGCTACGATGGCACCACTGCACTCTAGCCTAGGTGACAGAGAGTAAGACCCTGTCTCAAAAAACACTGGAGGGGGAACCTTGCTTTTACTTCTCTCTGCACTTTTTCCTTTGTTCTTCTCTCTGCATGAAAACTGGCTTTCTCTGCTTTTCCCACCAGAGGGCAGGAGACAGCTGCCCCACCTTCCTGGTCCCAGTGATAGTGGGCCCATCCTCTGGAACCAGGCTACCTGGGTTTAAATCCTAGTTCCATCCTAAGTAGCTGTGTGACCTATAGCAAGTTACTTAACCTCTCTGTGCCTCAATTTACTCATCTCTAAACTAGTGATAATGTAATATACCTCAGTAGGGTTGTGGGAAGGAATTAAATCCATTAAACTGTATAAAATAATTTAGGACCATGTATTACTCTGTTTCCATGCTGCTGATAAAGACATACCTGAGACTGGGCAATTTTACAAAAGAAAGAGGTTTAATTGGACTTACAGTTCCACTTGGCTGGGGAAGCCTCACAATCATGGTGAAAGGCAGGGAGGAGCAAGTCCTGTCTTACACGGATGGCAGCAGGCAAAGAGAGAATGAGGAAGATGCAAAAGCGGAAACCCCTGATAAAACTATCAGATCTTGTGAGACTTATTCACTACCAGGAGAACAGTATGGGGAAACCATCCCCATGATTCAATTATCTCCCACTGGGCCCCTCCCACAACACGTGGGAATTATGGGAGTACAATTCAAAATGAGATTTGGGTGGGGACACAAAGCCAAACCGTATTAGACAATAATCACTATGTAAGTGTTAGCTATTATTATCTTTAATTCCCAGGCAAGAAAATCTGATTGTCTGAGTTTGAGCCAGTGTTTCACTCCTGGCCTAATCCCCTAATCGTGCACTATATATCACTATGTACTAGTCCTCTAGAGCATTTATCTCAATTGCAATTTAAGATTTTAATGAGGACTGTATTCACCACTAGACTGTGGGACCATCTTCTTTTGTCCACCATTCTATTCTCAGTGCCTAGCACAGTAGCTATAATATGGATGAAATATAATTCTAGTGTATACCACTTACATTGTATTTTATGTGCAGCATAAACATATAATATAAATATAAACATAAATAGCTTGATGGTGGTCAAGTCCCAATAAATATGTGTTGATGACTGAATTGATGTTCCCCTCCACTATGGCTGGAGATGCCGCTGTGTGGCTGCAGAGGTCTACCCTCAGGGATGGAGAGGTGGTTCCTAATAAAGCGGTGTAAGCCGAACAGAAACCTCCAAATATATCTGCCGTTGTCAGGCACAGGGAACACAAAGTCAAATAGATGTTGGGTAGATATTGTTGGCAGCATAACCAGTTCCTCCCTCTCACCCCCTTCATCCTTAGTTTGATAACTTTATTTATTTACTTTTGAGATGGAATCTTGCTCTGTCACCCAGGCTGGAGTGCAATGGCATGATCTCGGTTCACTGCAACTTCCACCTCCCAGGTTCAAGTGATTCTCCTGCCTCAGCCTCCTGAATAGCTGGGATTACAGGCGCCCGCCACCACGCCCAGCTAATTTTTCTGTTTTTAGTAGAGATGGGGTTTCACCAGAGTGGCCAGGCTGGCCTCTAACTCCTGACCTCAGGTGATCCACCCGCCTTGGGCTCCCAAAGTGGTGGGATTACAGGCGTAAGCCACTGTGCCCTGCCTAGTTTCGTAACTTTAAATGTTGGGTGTCAGCACATTCAGGGAAGGAACCCCAGACCCAGAAGTTGAATCATGGTTAGTCTACGGTAATTATGGTAACCACTCCCCTATCTTTGTCATCCAGTGGTAACCAATGACATGTGAAAGGATATATGTCTCGGGGGCATCTGATAAGAAGTTGTTCCCCAGCTGAAATGAATACAGTGGGAAAGCCTGCAACCTTTCTTGCCTGGATGTCATCAAAGACAAAAGCCAAAACTGAGGGTGGTACAGTAGAACTATGACAGAAAGAGCCCAAGACCACATATGTTTATCATATAAATTACTACTTTTTTTTTGAGACAGGGTCTCACTCTGTCACCCAGGCTGGAGTGCAGTGACACAATCATGGCTGACTGCATTCTTGACTTCCTGAGCTCAAGCGATCCTCCTACCTCAGCCTCCTGAGTGGCTGGGACCACAGGTGCACACCACCACACCTGACTAATTTTTTTTTATTTTTTGTAGTGATAGGGTCTCCCTATGTTGCCCAAGCTGGTCTCAAACTCCTGGGCTCAAGCAGTCCTCCCACCTTAGCTTCCCAAAGTGCTGGGATTACAGGTGTGAACCACCCTGCCCAGCCTACATGTTTTTGTTGTTGAAGCCACTCTAGGCAAGCACACTCTTGTAGCCAAACACAATGTAACTGATAACTATAGTCCCTTTACCTTAGGAACTGAAAATGAGGAAGGAAGACAGATTAGAAAATCAGAAGCTTAAAGTTAGGAACAGAGAGTGATGACCACTATCACCACTCCTATTCCACAATGTCCTTGACTGCATAAGATTGGAAAATGAAACAAAAGAATTGTGACACTGGCCGGGCGCGGTGGCTCAAGCCTGTAATCCCAGCACTTTGGGAGGCCGAGGCGGGTGGATCACGAGGTCAGGAGATCGAGACCATCCTGGCTAACATGGTGAAACCCCGTCTCTACTAAAAATACAAAAAACTAGCCGGGCGTGGTGGCGGGCGCCTGTAGTCTCAGCTACTTGGGAGGCTGAGGCGGGAGAATGGCGTGAACCCGGGAGGCGGAGCTTGCAGTGAGCCGAGATGACGCCACTGCACTCCAGCCTGGGAGACACAGCGAGACTCCGTCTCAAAAAAAAAAAAAAAAAAAAAAAAAAAAAAAAAAAAAAAAAGAATTGTGACACTAGAACTGTGCCATTTATTTTATTTTATTCATAAGATAAAAAAATTGATAAATTGGACTTTGTCAAGATTAAAAAACTTTTTTCTGCAAAGACTCTGTTAAGAGGATGCAAAGACAAGCTATGGACTAGGGTGGAATATTTGCTAACCAAATATCTGACAGAAGCCTCGTATCTAAAAAGTATAACGAATTCTTAAAACTTAGGGGAAAAAAATTCAATTAGAAAATAGGAAAAAATATTTCACTGACAAGGATATAGTAATGTCAAATAATGAGACATGAGAAGATATTCAACACCATTACATTAAGGAATGCAAATTATTGTTGTTGTTATTATTATTATTATTATTATTAGAGAAGGGTCTCACTCTGTCACCCAGGCTAGAGTATAGTCATAGCTCACTGCAGCCCTGAATTTCTGGGCTCAAGCAATCCTCCTGTCTCAGCCTGCTGATTAGCTAGGACTACAGGCTTGTGCCACTATGCCCTGCTATTAAATTTTTTTTTTTTTTTTGTAGAGGCCGGGCGCGGTGGCTCAAGCCTGTAATCCCAGCACTTTGGGAGGCCAAGATGGGCAGATCACGAGGTCAGGAGATCGAGACCATCCTGGCTAACCCGGTGAAACCCCGTCTCTACTAAAAAATACAAAAAACTAGCCGGGTGAGGTGGCGGGCGCCTGTAGTCCCAGCTACTCCGGAGGCTGAGGCAGGAGAATGGCGGGAACCCGGGAGGCGGAGCTTGCAGTGAGCCAAGATCTGGCCACTGCACTCCAGCCTGGGAGACAGAGTGAGACTCGGTCTCAAAAAAAAAAAAAAAAATTTTTTTTTGTAGAGACAGGGTCTCACTATGTTGCTCGGGTTGGTCTTGAGCCCCTAACCTTAAGCAATCATCCCTCCTCAGCCTCCTGAAGTGTTGGAATCACAGGCATGAGCCACCACCCCCTGCCCAGAAATGCAGATTAAGACCACAGTGAGATACCACCACATAACTACCAAAATGACTGAAATTAAAAAATAGTGACAACACCAAATGCTGCCAATGATACAGAAAACTCAGATATCTCACACATTGGTGGTGGGAAGTGTAAAATGGTATAACCACCCTGGAAAACAGTTTGGCAGTTTCTTATACACTAAACATGCGACTACAAAATGACCCAGCAATTGCCCTTCTGGTTTCTTATCTCAGAAAAATGAAAACTATGTCCACATAAAAACAAGTATACAAATATTCATAGCAGCTTTATTCATAATAACCCAAACCCAGATGCTGTTCAATGGGTGAATGGCTAAACAAACTGTGGTATATCCACACTGAGGAATACTACTCGGCAATGGAAAGAATCAACAGTTGACACACACAACAACTTGGATGAATCTCAAGGGCATTATGCTGAGTGAAGAAAAAGGCAGCCTCAAAAGGTCACATACTGTATGATTTCATTTACATAATATTCTGGATTTTTTTGAGATGAAATCTTGCTCTGTTGCCTAGGCTGGAGTGCAGTGGTATGATCTCGGCTCACTGCTACCTCTGCCTCCTGGGTTCAAGCAATTCTTCTGCCTCAGCCTCTTGAGTAGCTGGGACTATAGGCACACCACCATGCCTAGCTAATTTTTGTTACTTTTGGTAGAGATGGAGTTTTGCTGTTTGGGCCAGGCTGGTCTCGAACTCCTGACCTCAAGTGATCCGCCCGCCTTGGCCTCCCAAAGTGCTGGGATTACAGGCATGAGCCACTGTGCCTGGCCTACGTAACATTCTTAAAATGACAAAATTAAAGAGATGGAGAACAGATTAGTGATTGTCAGAGATTAGGGATGGTGGCGGGGAGGGGGTTGGGTGTGACTATAATTAAGTAGCATGAGGATGATTCTTTGTGGTGATGGCATAGTTCTGTATTTTGATAGAATGGTGGTAATATGAAACTACATATGTGATAAAATTGCACAGAGCTACACACACACACACACACACACACACATTGTACCAATGACTCAATATCATAAAGATGCCAATTTTTTCCAAATAGCAGTAGTAGGAAACATTCTTGCTCCCATTACATGAAGGCTGAAGATTTTTTGTGGCCATATTGGACTCTGCACAATTCCATTTGTCTTTTCATTCTGGGATCCCCACTGAAGGTGCAGCCACTCTTTGGGGCATGATAGTCTCATGACAAATGGCAGAAGTTCAAGGGAGGTAGGGGAAGCACTAAAGCATACAACGTATTTTAAGCTTCTGTTCCAGTGTGGTGTAGGCCAAAGCAAGTCAACACAAGCCCAAAACTAATGGAGCAGACTGGGTTACCCCACCTATAAAAAAGCATGGCAAAGATGGGAAGGGTACGAATAATTGTGAATAAATAATGCAATCCACCACATATGTTTACTGAGATTTCAAATTAAAATCTCGAGTTTATCATAACAAATGAATTAGAAAATGTCTATGGAGGAGCAAAGAGCTAAGAATACTTGAGTTTTTTTTTTTTTTTTTTTTTTGAGACAGAGTCTTGCTCAGTCGCCCAGCTTGGAGTGCGGTGGCGCCATCTGGGCTCACTGCAAGCTCCGCCTCCCGGGTTCTTGCCATTCTCCTGCCTCAGCCTCCCGAGTAGCTGGGACTACAGGCGCCCGCCACTACGCCCAGCTAGTTTTTTGTATTTTTAGTAGAGACGGGGTTTCACCGTGTTAGACAGGATGGTCTCGATCTCCTGACCTCGTGATCCGCCCGTCTCGGCCTCCCAAAGTGCTGGGATTACAGGCTTGAGCCACCACGCCCCGCCTACTTGAGATCTTTATAAATAAAAAAGAGAAATAAGTCAGGGTAGGACTTGTATATTTGGAAATCAACACTTGAAATAAAATCACAGGCCAGGTGTGGTGGCTCACACCTGTAATCCCAGCACTTTGGGAGGCCAAGGTGGGTGGATCACTTGAGGTCAGGAGTTCAAGACCAGCCTGGTCAACATGGTGAAACCCTGTCTCTATTAAAAAATTCAAAACAAAAAAAATTAGCTGGGCATGGTGGTGTGCACCTGTAATCCCAGCTACTCAGGAGGCTGAGGCAGGAGAATCGCTTGAACGCAGAAGAGGTTGCAGTAAGCCAAGATCGTGTCACTATACGCTCTGTGTGGGCAACAGAGCGAGACTCTGTCAACAAAAACAAAAGAGAGAGAGAGAGAAAGAAAGGAAGAAAGAGAAAAGGAAGAAAGAAAAAAAGAAAGAAAGAAAGAAAGAGAAAGAAAAGAAAGAAAAGAAGAAAGAAAGAAAGAAAGAGAAAGAAAGAAAGAAAGAAAACCACAGATTTCAGACAGTATGATGCTAGCAGAGTGATTGGCAAATGGAACAAAATAGAGGACTGAAAACAAACCTATATGTGTATAAAAATCCATTGCAAGAGAGTCTGGCATTGCAAATGAAAGGAGAAATGAATTTCAGATGGAATGTGGACTTACACATGAAAGGCAAAATTGTAACACTTGAAAGAAAATATGGGAGAATATTTTTATATCTTTGGGGTCAGAAAGGACTTCTCAAAACACATGAAACAGGGCAGAAGACACCATCAATTAACAAAAGAGGAAACAGGACTAGCTATTAAACATTAAAGATGCTCAGCTATACTGGTAATTGGGGAAATACAAACTACAACTATTATGAGATATCATTTAGATGAAAACAAGTGCTGGCAAAGATTGTGGGACATGAATGACTTTCATATACAGGTGTTGGAAATGAAAATTGATATGACCACTTTAGAAAACAATTTTAGAAAACGACCAGTTTAGACGGTTTAACATTACCTAGTAAGTTTGAACATGCACATACCTTAAGACCTGATGATTCCACTTCTAGGTATATATCCTAAAAAACATTCTTTTTTTTTTTTTTTTTTTGAGACGGAGTCTCGCTCTGTCGCCCAGGCTGGAGTGCAGTGGCCAAATCTCAGCTCACTGCAAGCTCCGCCTCCCGGGTTCACGCCATTCTCCTGCCTCAGCCTCCCGAGTAGCTGGGACTACAGGCGCCGCCACCTCGCCCGGCTAGTTTTTGTATTTCTTAGTAGAGACGGGGTTTCACCGTGTTAGCCAGGATGGTCTCGATCTCCTGACCTCGTGATCCGCCCGTCTCGGCCTCCCAAAGTGCTGGGATTACAGGCTTGAGCCACTGCGCCCGGCCCCTAAAAAACATTCTTACACACATGCATCGGGAGAAATATTTAAGAATGTTCACAGGCTGCACTGAAGCTAACAACAGGAAAGATAGCTAATGAAGTCAGCTCATTAAAGAGATGTTGTTGAAAATAGGAGCAGATTATGTTATCACAAAGCAGTGAAAATGATCATTTGCAGAGCAAACTTCTTTCTCACAAGGCAGAAGGAGGGTGTGCTAGGGTGGATATAAGAGGCTGGCTGTGAGTGAGCTGAACGTAGGGGCAAGAACAGAGCTGCAACCTGGAAGCCTTTCTCATAAAGAGGGAGATTTAGGAGTCTTCTTCGTTGGTTGCCCAAAAACTGTCTGCCCACTTGGAGATGAGCAAGCAAGATCTACAGGCAGCTCAGCCACTGCCTGCTTTGGCTCTCATGAGGCCTCCTGCCAGGAATCCCCATTAATCAAAGTCTGGGAACAAAAGCACACCAGTCAGTTCCCAGGAGCACTCACATGTCTTGCAGGCTGGCTTGGGCTTTCTGTTTCTTTCAGGGTCATTGCTGTGACTGCCCACAAATATAACTTAAAATCTCATCTCAGTGTGACTTTACGGTGATGTTTTAAAAGTCTTTCAGGGAAACTGAACATTTGCATCTTTGGAAGTTTATTCAAGGGACTAGCTAGGAAAACTCAATGTGGAAAAGTACAAGAGAGAAATTATCACACTGAAAGGTCATGTGGACAGGTGCGGTGGCTCATGCCTGTAATCCCAGCACTTTGGGACGCTGAGGGCAGGTGGACCACGAGGTCAGCAGTTCTAGATCAGCCTGACCAACATGATGAAACCCCATCTGTACAAATACAGATGTATTGTAAAAATACAAAAAAAATTAGCTGGGCATGGTGGCGGGCGCCTGTAACCCCAGCTACTTGGGAGGCTGAGGAAGGAGAATCGCTTGAAACCAGAAGGTGGAGGTGGCAGTGAGCCGAGATTTCACCACTACACTCTAGCCTGGGCAATAAGAGCAAAACTCTATCTCAAAAAAAAAAAAAAAAGAAAAAAAAAAGAAAAGAAAGGTCATGTGTACAAACCTTGACTTTGGGGGTTATCTGGGAACTCATTAGTAAACTGCCTGGAGAGGAAACTGGAGCTACAAGCCAGCAGAGAAAGGAAATGTATTCTTCTATCAGCTCCAGGTGGAGAGCAACAGGAATGGGGCACAAATCTGAAGAAGGGCTGGGCGCAGTGGCTCACATCTGTAATCCCAGCACTTTGGGAGGCCGAGGCGGGAGGATCACGAGGTCAGGAGTTCGAGACCAGCCTGAACAACATGGTGAAACCCTGTCTCTATTAAAAATACAAAAATTAGCCAGGGGTGGTGGTGGGCACCTGTAATCCCAGCTATTCAGGAGGCTGAGGCAGGAGAATTGCTTGAACTTGGGAGGTGGAGGTTGCAGTGAGCCGAAATCGCGCCACTGCACTCCAGCTTGGGTGACAAAGCGAGATTTCGTCTCAAAAAAAAAAAAAATTATAATAAAGAAAGAAAGAAAAAAAAAGAAAAGTCAGATTCACGATAAGCTTGTCCCAAAGCCTCAGGCACGATCGATAGTCCATTTTAGGGTGCTGCCTGACTCCTCTTCCATCTCTCCGCCTTTGGAGAGCAGATATCTGTCCATGCTTCTTCAAAGAGTAGAATGAGATCCCATCCATCTGTACATGGTTTCAACAGTAGCTTATGGAATGCTTCCTGCGTTCAGGGAGCTCTTCTAGGTACTGAAGAAGTGACTGTGAATGACAATAGACAAAACCAGACTGAGATAATGGTATGTAAAGTGTGATATGAATATGGGGGTCAGGCTCGCTCAATGCTTTTGCCGTTTCCATATGGGATGATTCCAACAAGCTACTTATAGTCAAGCTGCTAGAAATAAAGGCTTCCTTTCCCCTCTCCAGCTACCCCAATAAATCTGGGTCATTCATCATTGTTGTTCAGTTTGCACTGAGCAGCCCCAGTTAAGTGAGCTATGGTTATATTGAAATATCCACTTGGCCACGAAATGAGCGAAGGTGGGAGGTTCCTCCTGCTAATTCTCCTCACCTTCCAATACACTTCCTGGCAACCCCCAAGCGGAAAACCTTACCCTACTGTAGGCCCCCCTCCTCCCACTCTTCAAACGGCGGCGGCCCCAGCCAGGAGCGGGCTGCAGACCAGGGCCAGTCCCAGGGCCTCCGGGGTACCCCCTCTCTCTCCGGAGGGTCCCTGCCGTGCCCCGACTTGCCGCTGGGGGGCGCTGCGGCCTCGGAGTAGGAGCCGCCGGCGGGGCGGGGCGGGGCCGGCGGGACTGGGTGGAGGGCCCTGCGGCGGCGGGCGCGGCGGGCTCGGCCACAGGTAACCCGCAGGATCCGAGAGCGCTGCCTGGCGCGCGGGCGGCTGGAGGCACGGCGCTAGGCGGCGCCGAGGCCCTGGGGCCGCCGGAGCCAGCGAGAGCCCGTCCCCGTCGTCGCCCCTCGCCCCCACCCTGTCGCCAGCCTCGGTCCCTGCGGCGCGGACGTCCGGCGCGGGAGAGAAAGGTACCAGGCGACCTCGCCGGCTTCCTGGGACCCCCGCTTACACCGGGGTGGGCGACTGAGGTCGGGGAGGACGCTGTCGGGGGAAGGGGGCGCTGCTCCCTCGGCACCCCAGGATCGCCGACTGCCCGCTGGGGAGACCCGGACACTGCGTCTCGCCCCCTGGTCTGCGGCCTCCGAAAACGCCCGGCGCGAGGGGTTACTCCCCGGGGCGCCTCCTTCTTCTCCCGGCCTCAGTTGCCTCCCTGGAATATGGAACTTCGGGCGAGGGAGGTGGAGAACTTTCTTCTGGGGCTCGTCCCTTGTTCTCCTGCTCGCTTGCAGTTTGAAGGAAGGGCGGTGGGGGCGGGGGTCCGAGTACCCCGCGGTCTGCGGCGCGGAGGAGGGTCGGTCCCGGGCCTGCGGCCGCCTCCGAGTGACCCCGTCCCTCCCCGCCGTGGACGACCGCACTGGGGTGCAGGCGCAGGAGGAGAGGGGCCGATACTCCTTAGGAGCCCCATCGACGAATCCTCAGCAAGTGGCATCTCCCGGGGTCCAGGGAGCCGGCGTGCTGTCTGGTTTGGGTCCAGACATCCGCTCACCGGAGCTTATCTTGGGCATTTAAGCGTGTTGCTTCCGGTAGATCTCGGGGACAGGAGGGGAAGTGCAGCATTATTTGTGACCTGAGAGGGACTCGAATGCCTCAAAGCTGGTCAAGAATGTTTCCCCCGCGAGGTAGCATGAGATGGGTCACGTGGTAGTAAAGAGCCACTTTGGGCCCGTGAGACGGAGTTCTGATTCCACCGCTTGTTAGGTGTGTGACTTTGGAAAACCCACTACTTTAAACCTTCGTTTTTAGAACTCTAAACTGCAGGTATCGTACATAACCTCGTAGTATTGTGTTCATGCAGTGAAGTGATGCGAATGAAGTGCTTGGCATTGTACTCTTGTGTGTTGGACACCTTGTTTTGCAAACCTGTTGGATGTTGAGTTCATTCATGCTTAGGTTCTGTTAGGCCAGTGTAAGTGGAAAGAACTTGGGCAATGAAGACAAACACAACTGGGTCCAAGGTGGTCCCATCCATGGTGTACTGATTGGGGATTTCTCATCCCCAAAACACCAATAGCAACCTTGGCAGGGTTTTTGTTGTTGTTTTGAGACAGTTTCCCTCTGTTGCCCAGGCTGTAAGCTTTGAACTCCTTAGCTCAAGCGATCCTCCCACCTCAGCCTGGGACTACCACACCTGGCTAATTTTGAATTTTTTTATTTTACTAGAGACAGAGTCTCACTGTGTTGCCCAAGCTGGTCTCGAACTCCTCCTGTCTCAGCCTCCCAAAGTGTTGGGATTACAGGTGTGAGCCACCATACTGGTCTGCAGCCTTGTTCTTGAGTGTGATAGGTGTGTCTATACCGATGCGTGTTACACTTTGTCATCTTTAGTATTTGTTTAGCATATGGTAACAAAAAATCTTTTAAAAATTAGGGATACAGATTAAAGCTGGGGAGCATTTTCTGCCCTCTAGGTCATACTGGAGATGGGGGAAGGGTAGAAGAGGGATGAAGAGGAATTAAAGAGACCAGAAAACAACTAGTCGCAGTGTTGGGAGGTATAAACCAACGGTAATTTTTTTAAATGCGAATTTGTTAACTCCTTATTTTTTCATGGTGGCACCGAACATTAATCTTAGTCTCCCACTTAAACTCATCAGCCTCCCCAAAGCCTTTCCAGATAAGCATATGCTCTGTGTAAAAGCAGACTGCCTGCGATCCAACGCAGCTTACAGACAAGGCACACTTCCAACTCCCAAGGCCTCTTTCTTGTATGGAGATACTGGTGCTGCCACCGTGAAATACATCATACACTCAGACAGTATAAACCTTAGAGTGCAATGGAAAGAATAACAATAGATCACACTGAAGTATGTGTCACCCGGCTGAAGAACTAGAACATCCCCAGGCCCCTGGAGCCCCTGAGTACCCCTCTCCGTGGCCATCCACTCACTTCTCACCTCCCACCCAGGGAACCACTATTCTGGATGTTGTGTTAATTTTTTCCCTTGCTTATATGAAAAACCCTGAGGAAAGGAAGTTTCCCAACAAGCATTTCCACAATAACCTGGATCGTTCTTTTTTTTTTTCTTTTTTTTCTCAACGAGCGTTATTATTGAACTTAAAAGCAGGCTATTGAGGGTAAGACAGAAACCACAAAAAAGCCGAAAGTCTTAAAGTGGGGGGATCTTTGAGTCTGTCTTTTTCCAGGTTTCTCCTGTCTCCCTGGCACGGATCCCGAAGGTGTGTTCTGTCTGTGTAGGGGAGACCCAGTCTCTTCCAACATAGCTTGGAGGCTGTAATTTTAAAAGCTTTGCTTGAGTCCCTAAGAAGTGGGAAAACAGTAATTTGGGTGCATGGGTTTTAGAAGTTTTTTTAAAATGCAAATTATCCAGAAGGCATTGTGTGGGATTTGAAGGATTAAGCTAAGAGTGACCTTTAAAAATGGTTTTAACAACCCAAATTCCTCTTTTCCTGGTTGGTATGTTTGTGTTACGGTCTTTAAGTTATTTCTTCAAGGTCACATGGCTTTCCTTGGTGAATCTTACACTATTCTATTACTTCTTGGTTAAGGCAAAGATTCCGAAACTTGGTTTCATGGAGCCCTTAGTGTCTGAGTAATTTTTTCACAATTCCCCTAGGCTTCAGTAGTTAGTAATTTTTTCATAATTCCCTTAGGCTTCAGTAGTTAGTAGTTAGGTTCAGACAACTGAGTATTTACTTAGAAGTTGTTTGAAAAAATAACATATATAAACTGAGAGAAAAAAATATTTTATGTCTTTTAAAGTCACAATTACTAACCGGATGTGTATGCCTGTATTACTTCTCAAACCTTGGGATCGTGTTGGACACTGCCACTCTCATTTCCTGTTTCACATTAATATTTCCGCTGCATTTGGCTTTTATCACAGCAACCACAGAAAACCCAGCTTTGCAAAGATGTATTGTCATGGATAGGAATGTAACATGATCTGCTGTTGAAACTGCAAACTACCTCCAGTTAGTAGGTTCAGCAATGTCCAGACATGTTCGGTATACTGTTTTCCATGGAAATTTTAGAATTTTCTGCATTGCCCGTTTGAATTTGCTATAGTTGCAAAACACCCAGTCGGGGGTCCAAAATAGTAAACTTTGAAAACATTATGCTAGGTGAAATAAGTTAGTCACAGAAGGGACAATATTATATGATTCCGCTTATATTGGGTGCCTAGAGTAGTCATACACATGGAAACAGAAAGTAGTTCCATGGTGGTTACCAGGGGCTAGGGGGAGGACAGAATAGGGAATTCATGTACTATTTTTGCAACTTCTATGTGAGATTAATATTATTTCAAAATAAAGTTTTTAAAAGTTTTTTAAAAACAAGTTCTGTTGATAGTGCCCCACTGTGGGACTGTACCAAGGCACTGAGGTTAGGGACAGCAGCAGAGGAAAAACTTAGGGGTGACATTACCTCTGTTTCCCAGCTCTTCCTCATCCCGTCAAGGGGGAAGAGATGGAAGAAATAGCTATGTTCTCTCTTTTTTATAGGGAAGTGTCTGCATTATTTACTAGTGGTTTCCTTTATAAACCTGAGGATCAGCTATTAAATTTCCCACTAAAACAAGAATTCTTAACCTGGGGTTCAGTGGTGGGCTACGGATACTCTAAGATCTCCCGAAATTATGTATAAGTATTTAAGTGAATGCTCTTATGTATGTTTGAGGGGGAAGAAGTTCCATAGCTTTCATCAGATTCTCAAATGGTTTCCTAAGTCAAAAATGTTAGTAAGCACTATAAGGAAATATTTACAGAGCCCTACCCACACCCACCCCATAAAAGGCCCCTTTATTTGGATGTCTTATCCCGTTTCAGTTCTCTCTTATATCTTTCCCCCACCAGTTACAAGAGGCTTTCTTTCTGCTCAGACCTCAGATAAGCCTGACCAGTTCTTTTTCCTCAGAGCCCCCAGATATTCATCTGGATCCTGAAAAGTCCAGGACCAATTCCTCAAGAGCCACAGGAAGGCCTAGAATGAACATCTTGGAGTTCTGTATAGGGCAGATGTGAAACTGAAGTTTCACAACTGCCACATCTCTCTCTGCCCTCGTTAGGGTCCAGAAAAATATGAATTAAATGATAATACATGAGGTACACAGCTTTGGAAAAACTCATGAAGATGGTACTGAATGACTGAAGTCCAGTACATTCTGCCTTGGGGGAGGCAAATTTAATTTTAAGAGTATCTTCTGGTTTACACTTTATGTTCCAAATGTCTTCTAAATATAGCATATAATACATCCTACCTTGTTTCATATGCTGTGATATAGGTGAGCTATAGCATTTACACAGTGTTAGAAAAGATGTTAAATGTCAGAATTTACTTAATAAATAGGTCTCTACTCATTCAGACTGGTTTCATTTTATTTTATTTTTGAGGCAAGGTCTCACTGTCACTCAGGCTAGAGTGCAGTGGTGGGATTTCGACTCACTTCTACCTCTGCCTCCTGGGTTCAAGCCATCGTCTCACTTCAGCCTCCTAAGTAGCTGGGACTACAGGCACATAACACCATGCCCTGCTAATTTTTGTATTTTTGGTAGAGACAGGGTTTCACCTTGTTGCCCAGGCTTACACTGGTTTTAAACTCAGATGAATGGGGTCGGTAAGTGGCAAAAATGATAACCTGCAAGCTCTTCTTACACATATGATTCCTCAATATTTGCTTTTATCTTAGAAATACCTCAATAAATCATGATTTGAGTCTTTCACCAATACAGGTATATTCTGGTAAGGTAGGCTAACTGCTGTAACAAACATTTCCAAACCTCAGTGGTTTAATCTAGCTCACACAAGTCCAAATCAGTTATTCCTGTTGGGCAGCTCTCCTGGGTAGCTGTCCTTCAGGTGACTCAGGGATCAAGGTTCCTTCCTTCTTGTGATGCCACCATCTTCATGTGGTCTCCAGAGTCACTGCAAGCGGGAAAGGAGTATGGCAAAAGGAAATTGTGTTGACTGCCTTCACCAGCAAGTGAAACACATCACTTCTGCTTACCTTCTATTGGCAAAACCAGTCACATGGCCCCACCTAGATTCAAGGAAGCTAGGAAATACAGTCCCTGGCTGGGCAACTGTTTCTTAGCAAAAATAATTTACTTTGGGAAAGGAATAGAACTCTTTGGTGGATGAGTAGCCATTTTTTTGTACAATAAGGTGCTAGTCTTTTTACTGGTCAATTAAATGTAACTGCCTTTATGTAATTTGTTTCTCACTCTTTTTTTTGTTTTTTGTTTTTGTTTTTTTTTTTTTTGAGACGGACTCTCGCTCTGTTGCCCAGGCTGGAGTGCAGTGGCGCGATCTCAGCTCACTGCAAGCTCCGCCTCCCGGTTCACGCCATTCTCCTGCCTCAGCCTCCTGAGTAGCTGAGACTACAGGCGCCCGCCACCGCGCCCGGCTAATTTTTTTTTTGTATTTTTAGTAGAGACGGGGTTTCACCGTGGTCTCGATCTCCTGACCTTGTGATCTGCCCGCCTCGGCCTCCCAAAGTGCTGGGATTACAGGCGTGAGCCACCGCGCCCGGCTCACTCTTTTTTTTTTTTTTTTGAACGAAGTCTCGCTCTGTTGCCTAGGCTGGATGGAGTGCAATGGTACGATCTCGGCTCACTGCAACCTCCACCACCCAGGTTCAAGTGGTTCTCCTGCCTCAGCCTCCTGAGTAGCTGGGGTTACAGGTGCCCACCACCGTGCCCGGCTCATTTTTGTATTTTTAGTAGAGTCGGGATTTTGCCATGTTGACCAAGCTGGTTTCAAACTCCTGACCTCAGGTGATCTGCCCATCTCAGCCTCCTAAAGTGCTGGATTTACAGGCGTGAGCCACTGCACCTGGCCCTATTTCTCACTTTCTAAACATATATGTGTATGTGTATATATGTGTATGTGTTTATATATATATATACACACACACACTATATAAATAAAATGTTATGACTTCATAGTGGAGGGTGTGGAGGCGACTTCCATACAGGAAACAAATGTATCATAATTGCCATGAAAGCAAATAAAAATGCCATTAAGCCATCTAGGTTCAGATATTTATTAGGGAATGAAGCATATTTAATTTACTCAGAATCATCCAACCATGTAGAGAATTGTACATTTGAGAAAGATGGGGCAGAGAAAGATTAGCAAAGGACAAGAATATGCATGTCTTAATGGCTTCTTTAATGTTATCATAAGAGTTTAAAACTACTTTAGGCTGCCGGCAATAGGCTAGGTATGAAACTTATTTCCCCTTCCAAAAAAAAAGTTTTTGCCATGGAATGTGTTACATAATCACAAAGCGTATGTGTCACTTTTACTTATTTGCTCTTAAGGGAAAGTACAGTTGTAAAATTTGGATCTGTTTGTCTTATTTGTCTGAAGTAAATTTGTGCCCAAGAGGGTGCACAGCATCAAATGGTAGACATTAAAGGATTGCAAGATCATGTGAAAGATCCCAAGACCCAGTTAGAGTCATGGAGAAACTTCAGTAATGTGCACTAATTCTAGTAATGCTTCAGCGTCATTTATCCATTACTAGTTGACATTGGGCTGTTCTACCTAAGGAAAAGGCCCAAATAATTAAAATTTACCATCTTTTAAATCCTAATTTTCTTTTTTTTCTTTTTCCAAGACAGGGTCTCCTTCTCCTACCCAGGCGGGAGTACAGTACTGCAATATCGGCTCACTGCAAACTCCGCCTCCTGGGTTCAAGCAATTCTTGTGCCTCGGCCTCCTGAGTAGCTGGGGTTACAGGTGCGCCACCACACTTGGTTAATTTTTGTATTTTTAGTAGAGACGGGGTTTTACCATGTTAGTCAGGCTGGTCTTGAACTCCTGACCTCAAGTGATCTGCCCACCTTGACCTCCCAAAGTGCTGGGATTACAGGCCTAAGCCACCACAACTGGCCTTAAATCCTAATTTTAAAATAAAGTTTCCTGTTTCATGGTGCTCATATTGGTGTAGTGAAGGAAAAAATGTTTTTTCCTCTACTCTTGTGAGTTCTCAGCTGGGACCCCTGTAACAAAACATAGATTAACAAGAGAAAAACAAATGGAAGTTTATTAACATGTATATTTCATATATACATGGGAGAAAACTCGGGAAAGAGTAATTCTCAAAAAGATTTCTTACAACTCTGGCTTATATAGCATCTTCAACAAAGAACAGTGTACTTTTAGAGAAGTGACAAGACAAAGGAAAAATTCCTTGAGTCTTTAGTGATGGCGAGTTGTAGGAAGGCAAATACATGGGGAACTAATGGCAGATAAAGGCTAGTTAGTGCAGTTTGTTATATAGATGCCTCTGGTGCCATCTCTAGGCTGATAAGGACCTAAAGCTGTCTCCTGTGACGAACCTTTATCCTTCCTGGTGGAAAGGGGAGAAGGGACACCTTTGTTAATTTATGTCCTGCTTTTAGGCAAAAGGGGAAGGCAAAGAGCTTTTCTTTTATCCACTTGTCAGTTGCCTTCAGCTCAAAGTAATCCTTATGCCAAAGTGGCATATTATGGGGTAGCATATCCTGATACTTTTCATTGGAATTAAAGATGCACTAGCTGGGTGTGGCAGTGAGTACCTGTAGTCCCAGCTATCTGGGAGAGGCTGAGGTGGGAGGATCGCTTGAGCCCAGGAGTTTGAGGTTGCAGTGCAATATGATCATGCCTGTGCATAGCCACTGCACTGCAGCCTAGGCAACATAGCAAGACCCCATCTCGGGGAAAAAAAAAAAAAAAAAAAAAATATATATATATATATATATATATATATATATATATATATACACTAGATCAAATGTTGGCAAATTATAACCATGGCCAAATCCAGCTTGATGCCTGTTTCATTCCTTTGCGTGGTGTCTATAGCTGCTTTCAACTGCAATGGCAGAGTTGAGTAGTTTCCACAGAGACTCCCTGGCCCACAAAACCTTTACAGAAAAACATTTGTTGAGGATGCCTTCACTAGATACAAAATTAGTATAACTCAGTTTGATAATAACTCTGTTCCTAGTTAGAACCTACTTAATCTCTGTGGCCCACTGTTATTTCACGTCTGTAGTGGGGATAAATGACCTTGAACAAGTGACTGAATTTATTTTCTCTTTTTCTTTCTCTCTTTTTTTTTTTTTTTGAGACAGAGTCTCTCTGTGTCACCCAGGCTGGAGTGCAATGGCGTGATCTCAGCTCGCTGCAACCTCTGCCTCCCAGGTTCAGGTGATTATCCTGCCTCAGCCTTCTGAGTAGCTGCCATTACAGGCGCCTGCCACCACGCCTGGCTAATGTTTTTGTATTTTTAGTAGAGACAGGGTTTTGCCATGTTGTCCAGGCTCTTCTGGACCTCCTGACCCCAAGTGATCTGCCCACCTTGGCCTCCCAAAGTGTTGAGATTACAGGCGTGAGCCACTGCACCCGGCCAAATTTATCTTCTTGTTAGCTGTCTTCCAGTTAGCTTCCTTAGACCAATACTTCTCATACTTATCATGTATATATCAACCAAAAAAGCCAAACTCCTGTAAAGTATTTAAAGAGGTTTATTCTGAGCTAACTATGAGTGACCATGGCCTTGGTTCTCTTTTCTTTCCTTTTTTTTTTGAGACAGAGTTTCACTCTTATTGCCCAGGCTGGAGTGCAATGGCATGATCTTGGCTCACTGTAACCTCTGCCTCCTGGGTTCCAGCGATTCTCCTGCCTCAGCCTCCAGAGTAGCTGGGATTACAGGCATGTGCCACCACACCTGGCTAACTTTGTATTTTTAGTAGAGATGGGGTTTCACCATGTTGGTGAGGCTGGTCTCAAACTCCTGACCTCAGGTGATCTGCCCGCCTCGGCCTCCCAAAGTGTTGGGATTACAGGTGCACGCTCCCATGCCTAGTTAATTTTTGTATTTTTAGTAGAGACGGGGTTTCGCCATGTTCCCTAGGCTGGTCTCAAACTCCTGGGCTCAAGCAATCCACCTGCCTCGGCCTCCCAAAGTGCTGGGATTACAGGCCTGAGCCACTGTGCCCAGCCCATCAGCTTGGTTTTATACATTTGGGGAGACATAGATACCAATCAGGCTGAGTGAGGTGGCTTATGCCTATAGTCCCAGCACTTTGGGTGGCTAAGGCGGTCAGATTGCTTGAGCCTGGGACTTCACGACCAGCCTGTGCAACATGGTGAAAGCCCATCTATTTAAAAAAAAAAAAAAAAAAAAAAAAAATTAGCCAGGCATGGTGGTGCATGTTTGTAGTCCCAGCTATTCAGGAGTCTGAGGTAAGAGGATCGCTTGAGCCTGGGAGCTCGAGACTTCAGTGAGCCAAGACCGGCACCACTGCACTCCAACAGAGTATAAGACCCTGAGCAAAACCCTGTCTCCAAAAAAAAAAAAAAAAAAAAAAAGGCATCAATCAATACCTGTGAGGTGTATTGGTTTGGTTCAAAGTTTTTCTCATTGGCAATTGGTTGCAAAAGTTATTATCTAAAGACCTGGAATCGATGGAAGTCTCTGGGTTAAGATAAGGGGTTGGGGAGGCCAAGGTTCTTCTTATGTAGGTGAAGTCTCACAGGCGGCCACCGTTAGAGACCATAGATGGCCAATGTTTTCTGTTTAAACCTTTAAAAGATGCTGGACTCTCAGTTGATCTCTTCAGGATGTGGAGGGACTAGAGGGGGTAAGATCTAGTTATGTTAATAGAGATTCTTTGCAGAAGCAATTTTTCCCCCACAAAAGATGGCTCTGTAGGGCCATTTCAAAATATGGCAAAGAAACATATTTTGGGATAAAATACTTTGATTTTCTTCTTTCTCTGTCATGTGATACTAGAGTCAGATTGGAAATTGGTACCTTATTGCTACAAAGAATCTGTTTTGCAGTCTTAAGATCTCTGTTTTAATGTTAATGCTGGTCAGTTGTGCCTGAACTCCAAAAGGGAGAGGGTATAATGAAGCACGTCTGCTTCCCCCACCCCCGCCTGTTTTTCAGGTTTCTTTGGAATCCCTTGGCCCAGGTGGGGCTGAGGGGGATCTATTCAGTTGGATGGGGGAGCTTAGAATTTTATTTTTGGTTTAAATGTAAGAATAATCTGGGGAATATATTAAAATTTGGGAATTCTCAGCCTTACTCCATAGATTCTAATTCACTAGGTCTGAGGAGGCACACATTTAACAATCACCTCAGATTCTGATGAGGTGACCTGTGGTCCACACTTTATTTTATTTTTTGAGACAGGGTCTCACTCTATGACCCAGTCTGGAATGCAGAGGTGTGATCATGGCTCTGTAGCCTCGACCTCTCAGGTTCCAGCGATCCTCCCACTTCAGCCTCCCATCTCAGCCACCCGAGTAGCTGGGACTACAGGCGCATGCCACTACGCCTGGCTAATTTTTGTATTTTTTGTAGAGATGAGATTTTGCCATGTTGCCGAGGCTGACACTCTTTAAATAATTTGAGTCCTTATGGCAACTTGTCTTTTGGTTCCTAAAAATAGTTTGTTTCATAGCTCTAGATAAAGTTCTTGTCTCAACCAGCATTGAAGCCTTGCCTATCTGGTAGGAGAGCTTGGAACCAAGAGGGGAATGCCCAGTGGCATTAATCATTAGCTTCTGGACAGAGCGGTAGGCTTGTCCTATAAGTCAGATCATTCACTGTCTGAGGTTACCTATAGAGATCTCTGCAGCTTCGCTTCCAAATAGAAATGATAGAAAAAGTTGGCACTGGGGCTTTAGTGAATGTGAATGGTTTATATCGGAGCTCAGTTTGCCTCTTGATGCTAAGAGAGGACAAATTAAAGTTAAAATGAGCACTGTGGCCCTGGATTAGCCATCTTTTTAAAAAATCAAGGTAAAAGTTAATAAAAGAAAGAGCTTTGATAAGAGGAAGGACCTAAGTCCAGGCACTTTAAGAACAAACACTTGTTTGTTTATAATTTTTGAATCTCCAGAGTATACTGTCCTGAGTTACATAATATCTATTGAATGGCTTGCTCACTGAAGCCTTTGTTTTCCTCCATTGCTGTTCAAAAACTTAGGAGAGAGCTGCAGATCGGTAATGAATAACAGCAAAACCCCCTGGCACCTGTTGGATTTTTATACAAAACCAAAAAAAGTTAAAACTTGAAGGAAGAATGACAGAACCTCACATCTCCAGTACCTGATATGATTGAAGTTAGGTTGCTAATGTTTAGAAGCACTGTTTTAAAACTGAGGTTTGATGCCTTAAAACATTTTTCATCTTTGTTACCCTGCTGAAATAAAATCTAAAAGTTTCGTTGGGTGTAAGCCAGGGTATATTGTACTTTGATATATAAACAAACATTTTATCATCCAATGACAGACTTATAACTAATTAGATATTTTCCTGTTGGGATATATCTGGGGAAATTGATTTCAAAAACTGTTAATAGGGACTTTAGAAATTCTACTTGAGGGCTGGGCACGGTCACTCATGCCTGTAATCCCAGCACTTTGCGAGGTTGAGGTGGGCGGATCACCTGATATCAGGAGTTTGAGACCAGCCTGGCCAACACGGTGAAAACCCATCTCTATTAAAAATTAAAAAATTAGGCAGGCATGGTGGCGCACACCTGTGGTCGCAGCCACTTGGGAGGCTGAGGCAGGAGAGTCGCTTGAACCTGGGAGGCAGAGGTTACAGTGAGCCAAGATCACACCGTTGCACTCTAACATTAGTGAGAAGAGCGAAACTCCATGTCAAAAAAAAAAAAAAAAAAATCTATGTAAGACTATCAAAGGATTCCTTTACATAATGAGCTCCCCTAGTCCCTAAATATTTAATATATAGGATAGCTGATTTTATTGCACTTTGCAGATATGTGTTTTTCACAAATTGAAGGCTTGTGGCAATTCTGTGTTAAGCATCTATCAATACCATTTTTCCAACAACATGTGCTCTCTTCGTGTCTCTATGTCGCGTTTTGGTAATTCTCACAATATTTCAGACTTTTTCATTATTACTATGAAAAATTGTTTTGGTGATCTGTGATTAGAGGTCTGTCTTTCTTTTTTTTTTTTTTGAGATGGAGTCTTGCTCTGTTGCCCAGGCTGGAGTGCAGTGGCACGATCTCAGCTTATTGCAACCTCTGCCTCCCAGGTTCAAGTGACCTCCTGCCTCAGCCCCCTAGTAGCTGGGATTACAGGCACGCACCGCCATGCCTGACTAACTTTTTTTTTTTTTTTTTTTTGACATGGAGTCTTGCTCTGTCGCTAGACTGGAGTGCAGTGATGCGATCTCTGCTCACTGCAACCTCTGCCTCCTGGGTTCAAGTGATTCGCCTCCCTCAGCCTTTTGAATAGCTGGGACTACAGGTGTGTACCACTATGCCCAGCTAATTTTTTATATTTTATTAGAGATGGGGTTTCACCATGTTGGTCAGGATGGTCTCGATCTCCTGACCTTGTGATCCGTCCGTCTCGGCCTCCCAAAGTGCTGGGATTACAGGCGTGAGCCACGGCACCCGGCTCAATTTTTGTGTATTTAGTAGAGACGGGATTTTTCCATGCTGGCCAGGCTGGTCTCAAACTCCTGACCTCAGGTGATCCTCCTGCCTTGGCCTCCCAAAGTGCTAGGCACAGGCGTGAGCCACCATGCCCGGCTGATCAGAGATCTTTGATGTTATTATTGTAATCATTTTGGGACAACATGAACCATGCCCATATAAGAAGGAGATCTTAATTAATTAATAAGTGGCTGTTCCACTGACCAGTTGTTACCCATCTCTCTCCCTCTCTTTGGGCCTCCTATTCCCTAAGACACAGCAATATTAAAATTAGGTGAATTGGCCGGGCACAGTGGCTCATGCCTGTAATCCCAGCACTTTGGGAGGCTGAGGCAGGCGAATCACCTGAGGTCAGAAGTTTGAGACCAGCCTGACCAACATGGTGAAACTCCGTCTCTACTAAAAATACAAAGTTAGCTGGGCGTGGCGGTGCACGTCTGTAATCCCAGCTACTTGGGAGGCTGAGGCAGGAGAATCGCTTGAACCCGGGAGGCGGAGGTTGGAGTGAGCTGAGATCGTGCCGTTGCACTCCACCTAGGCAACAAGAGTGAAACTTTCTCTCTAAATAAATAATAAAAATAAAATTAGGTGAATTAATAATCCCACAATGGCCTCTAAGCATTCAAGTGAAAGGAAGAGTCTCACAACTTTCACTTTAAGTCAAGAGTTAGAATTAGTGAGGAAAGATGTCCAAAACCAAGATAGGATGAAAGCTAGACCTCTTGTGCCAAAGGGCTAGCCAAGTTGTGAATGCAAAGGAAAAATTCTTGAAGGAAATTAAAAGTGCTACTCTGGGGCTGAGCACAGTGGCTTCCTCCTGTAATCCCAGCACGTTAGGAGGCTGAGGCAGGAGGATTGCTTTAGACCAGGAGTTCAAGACCAGCCTGGCCAACTGATATGGTTTGGCTGTGTCCCCACCAAAATCTCATCTTGAACTGTAGCTGCCATAATCCACATGTGTCATGGGGGGGACCTGGTAGGAGGTAATTTAATCATGAGGGCAGTTACCCTCATGCTCCTCTTGTGATAGTGAGTTCTCATGAGATCTGATGGTTTTATAAGGGACTTTTTCCCCTTTTGATGGACTCTTCTCCTTGCTGCTGCCATGTGAAGAAGGAGGTGTTTGCTTCTCCTTCTGCCATGCTTGTAAGTTTCTGGAGGGCTCCCCAGCCCTGTGGAACTGTGAGGTAATTAAACCTCTTTCCTTTATAAACTACCCAGTCTTGGGTATTTCTTTATAGCAGCATGATAATTGACTAATATACCAACGTAGTGAAATCCTGTCTCTACAAAAAATTTAAAAATTAGCAGGGCATGGTGACATGCACCTGTAGTTCTAGCTACTCGGGAAGGCTGAGGTGGGAGGATCGCTTAAGTAAGCCTGGGAGGTTGAGGCTGCAGTGAGCTATGATTGTGCTACTGTATTTCAGCCTAGGTGACAGAGTGAGACCCTGTCTCAAAAAAAAGGGAGGGGGGTTATTCCACTATACCCATGAGTGACAAGAAAGTGAAACAGCCTTGTTGCTATTGCTGATATGGAGAAAGTTTAAGTGGTCTGGATAGATTAAACCAGCCACAACATTCCCTAAAGCCAAAGCCTAACCCAGAACAAGGCTCTGACTCCTGTCAGTTGTGTAAAGGCTGAGAGAGGTGGGAAGCTGCAGAAAAGAAGCCTGAAGCTAGCAGAGGTTGGTTCATGAGGTTTAAGAAAAGAAGCCATCTCTGTAACATAAAAGTGTGAGGTAAAGCAGCCAGTGCTGATGCTGAAGCTACAGCAAGTTATCCATAAGCTCTAGCTAAGATTGTTGATGAAGATGGCTATACTGAAGAATAGATTTTCAATGTGGGTGAGACAGCCTTGTACTGGAAGGAGAGTCCATTTAGGACTTTTTTTTTTCTTTCTTTTTTCTTTGAGATGGTGTTTCACTCTTGTTGCCTAGGCTGGAGTGCAATGGCGTGATCTCGGCTCACTGCAACCCCTGCCTCCTGGTTCAAGCGATTCTCCTGCTTCAGCCTCCCGAGTAGCTGGGATTATAGGGATGTGCCACCACACCCAGCTAATTTTTTTGTTTGTTTGCTTCAGTAGAGTTGGGGTTTCTCCATGTTGGTTAGGCTGGTCTAGAACTCCCGAACTCAAGTGATCCGCCCGCCTTGGCCTCCCAAAGTGCTGGGATTACAGGCATGAGCCACTGTGCCCAGCCCCATTTAGGCCTTTCATAGCTAGAAAAGACAAGACAATGCTTGGCTTTAAATTCCAAGGATAGGCCGACTCTTGTTAGGGGCTAATGCAACTGATGACTTTAGTTGAAGCCAATTCTTATTTACCATTTGGAAAATCCTAGGACCTTTTAAGAATTATGCTACATTGGCCAGGTGTGGTGGCTCACACCTGTAATCCCAGCATTTTAGGAGACCAAGGCAGGAAAATTGCTTGAACCCAGGAGTTTGAGACTAGCCTGGGCAACATGATGAAACCCCATCTCTACAAAAAATAAAAAATTAGCCAGGTGTTGTGGTGTGTGCCTGTAGTCCCAGCTACTCAGGAGGCTGAGGTAGGAAGATCATCTGAGCCTGGAAGGTTGAGGCTGCAGTGAGCCATGACTGTGCCACTGCACTGCAGCCTGGGTGACAGTGAGACCTTGTCAAAAAAAAAAAAGAATTATACTACATCTATTCTGCCTGTGCCCTATGAATGGAACAGCAAAGCCCAGATGACAGTACATCTATTTACAGGGTGGTTTACTGAATATTTTAAGCCCATTGTTAAGACCTGCCACTCAGAAAACAAGATTTCTTTCAAAATTATTGCTCATTGACAATGTACCTAGTCACCCAAAAGGTCTGATGGCATTGTACAAGGAGATTAATATTTTCATGCCTGCTAAACACAACATCCATTCCTCAGCCCATGGATCAAGGAGTTAATTTCTCTTTTCAAGTCTTACTTAAGAAATACATTTTGTAAGGCTATAGTTGCCAAAGAAAGTGATTCCTCTGATGGATCTGGGCAAAGTAAATAGAAAATCTTTTGGAAAGGATTTACCTTTGTAGATGCCATTAAGAACATTCATGATTCATGAGAGGAGGTCAACATTAACAGGGTTCCCAAGAGGCTGATTCCAACCCTTGGGTCACTTTGAGGGATTCAAGACTTGATGGAGGAAGGAAATGCAGATGTGGTGGAAATAGTAAGATAACTAGAATTAGCAGTGGAGCCTGAAGATGCAACTGAATTGCTGCAATCTCATGATAAAACTTGAAAGACTGAGGAGTTGCTTTTTATGGATGAACAAAGAAAGTCATTTCTTGAGGTGGACTTGTGAAAGTTGCAGATACCAGATGAAATCACTTTTTGTCAGACCCAAACAAACTAGAGCCAGGAGAGCATGAAGGGGAAAGCTCATGTTTGCATAGCTGAGATAAAGACTGTCTCAAGGACTTTCCAAAATAACCCCACAAATAATTCTTTCTTTAGAATTGCAGCAATTCAGACAAGATGCCCTCAAAAGGATACCTGCCCAGTAACGGCACTTTCACCAATGAACCTACACCATCTCTGAGTCCCTGAAACCAATGAGCTCTGTTTTCAAGCAGCTTATGTGAACCTCTCATTCCGCCAATAAAAGCTTCCCTTTACCCTCCCCTCTTCAGATGCATATGTGGCTTAACATTGTGCATCTCAGTTTATAATTCTTTTTTCTAACTCCTGAAGAAATTTAACATATTTGGAGATATTTTTTGGTTGAAAGAATCTATCCTGGGTAAAGATGCTGTAAATATTGTTAAAATGATGACAGAGAATTTAGAATATTACATAAAATTAGTTGATAAAACAACAACTGGGTTGGAGAGGATTGACTCTGATTTTGAAAGGAGTTCTGTGGATAAAATGCTGTCAAACAGCTGTTGCATGCGACAGTGAAATCTCAAAGGAAGAATCAGGCTGGGCGCAGTGGCTCATGCTTGTAATCTCCGCACTTTGGGAGGCCGAGGTGGGAGGATCACCTGGGGTCAGAAGATCCAAACCAGCCTGGCCAACATGGTGAAACCTCGTCTCTACTAAAAATATAAAAATTAGCCCGGTGTGGTGGCGGGCGCCTGTAATCCCAGCTACTCAGGAGACTGAGGCAGGAGAATCACTTGAACCCAGGAGGTGGAGGTTGTGGTGAGCTGGGATCGTGCCACTGCACTCCAGCCTGGCAACAGAGTGAGACTCCGTCTCAAAAAAAAAAAAAAAAAAAGGAAAAATCAGTGGATTCAGAAACTTCATTGTTATCTTATTTTATGAAATTGCAACAGTCACCCCAACATTCAACAGCGATCACCCTAGTCAGTCATTAGCCACCAGGCTTGAGACAAGACCCTCCACTAGCAAAAACATTATGACCTGCTGAAGGTTCAGATGATCATCAGCATTTTTAGCAATAAAGTATTTTTATTTTTGTTTATATATTTTTCAGATGGAGTCTCACTTTGTTGCCCAGGCTGGAGGCAGTGGTGTGATCATAGCTCAGTGCCACCTTGAATTCCTGGGCTAAAGCAATCCTCCTGCCTCAGCCTCCCAAGTACCTAGGACTACAAGTCTGCACCACTGCACCTGGCTAATTAAAAAAACAAAAAAAAATTTTTTTTTTATTTGTATAGATGGGGTCTCACCAACTTGCCTAGGCTAGTCTCGATCTCCTGGGCTCCTGCTTTGGCCTCCCAGAGTGCTGGGGTTACAGGTGTGAGCCACTGCACCTGGCCAATAAAGTATTTTTAAATAAGGTATGCATGTTGTTTCTTTTAGACATAATACTATGGTGTACCGAATAGACTACAATATAATGTAAACATAATTGTTATATGTACTGGGAAACCAAAAATATTGTGTGACTCATTTTATTGTGATATTTGCTTTATTATGGTAGTCTGTAACCAGACCCACAATATCTCCAAGGTATGCCTGTATAATTCAAATTACTAAAATTCAGCCGGGTGCCGTGGCTCACGCCTATAATCCTAGCACTTTGGGAGGTCAAGGTAGGTGGATTACTTGAGCCCAGGAATTCAAGAGCAGCCTGGGCAACATGATGAAACCCCATCTCTACAAATAATTCAAAAAGTTAGTGGGGCATGGTGGCGTGTGCCTGTGGTCCCAGCTACTCAGAAGGCTGAGATGGGAGGTTTACTTGAGTCTGGGAGGTGAAGATTGCAGTGAGCTGAGATCGCACCACTGCACTGCAGCCTGGGTGACAGAGTGAGACCCTGTCTCAAAAATAAAATGAAATAAAATTCAAAGTACATCCTCTTTTCAGGAGTTCATCCTTGTCAGGAAGGTAGAAATACCTTGTGGACTGCATTCTCTAAAGTTTGCAAAATAAACAGCCATCTTCTATTATTAAAATGGTAGCTCTATATCATTTCTTTCTCCCCTGCAAAATGTGTAATAGGTCTAATTTCTCTCTAGAAAACATAATTTCTTTCCATTTTATTACTAAATCCTGGAGAAAAGGAGGCCATTTTGAAGAAAACAGAGCTTGCAGCTTTAAAAACTAATTGTTATTTTGATATACCAAAACCCAGTTTTGCCTTTATGCTCAGTGCATTTCTGTCATTGTACATCCTAAAATGACTAATTTATATTCTTCCCTTGATACTTAAAGAGTCGAAAACCCTAACACCGTACTTATAATTGACTGGTTGTGTTAAAAGTGACCATGTTTTTGTGCATCTAAAAATAGAACATAAAATATTGTATCCGATTTTGCTCCAGGACTTCTGTGGTTTCTTATTACAACCCCCTCTGCTACTCTTTTGAAATTCCTTTAATGTCAGGGACATTTACTTTAAGAGTAAGATAATAAATCTTAAGAGACTTTTAGGCTGGGCACAGTGGCTTACACCTCTAATCCCAGCACTTTGGGAGGCCAAGGCAGGAGGAATGCATGAGGCCAGGAGTTCAAAACCAGCCTGGGAAACAGCAAGACCCCAGCTCAGCACCACTAACAAAATTAGCCAAGTATGGTATTCCCAGCTACTCGGGAAGATGAGGCAGGAGGATTACCTGAGCCCAGGAGTTGAGTCTGTAGTAAGCTATGATTGCATCACTGCACTCCAGCCTGGTCCACAGAGTGAGGCCCTGTCTGAAAACAAAACAGAAGACTTTTGGTATATGTTGCGAATTTACTAGCTAAGTAAATTGGATGGAGTTAATATCCCAGTTACGTAAAGTTATTCTTCTTATAGTGTTAATGAAAGATAGGTACAAGAGAAAACATTTTCCCCAAATTTAAGCAAATAGAAGCTGTGTAACTCGTGATGGATTTTGTATGAAAAAACAACATCAGAAGCTATTCAGATATTTAAGTGAGGGGGGAAATGTTATAATACTAAATCTAGAAGGGAAACCAAAGTATTGATTGTAACCTACTCAGATGTCATAAATCCACAGCAGAGCTGCCTGAGCCCCACAGAGTAAATGACATTTATTAAGACTGAATGTGTTGTTATACTAGGATCAGGGATGCAAACTGTTTTACTATTCTCTGCAAAGCCTGAACCCTCCACTTGAGAAATAATTTAAAAAAATTTTTTGAAGCCAGTGACTCTCTTTTGGCCTGACAATTTTTTTTTTCTTTCTGATTAACGGTAAGTAATGTATCTTAAATCCCCAGGCCCCACACCCAGACCTGGCTGAATTACCTCACTTGGAAACGGACAATAAAGATGCCCTTTACGAGAAGTCTGTTTCATGAAAGACTGGCAGGCTTTAAAGAGAGGAGTGTAAACCTGGCGGCCCGGAAGGCCTGGGTTCTGATTTCATGTCTGACAGCAGCCTTTGTGCCCTCTGCCAAGTAATTTTCTGTGGCTTTTCTTTTCTTTTTACTTAGAAAGGTGACCGCTGGACTGATGGTTCAGACTGGTCCTCATGAACTAGTCTGCTGCTCCCATGGATTTGAGCCAGTGACATTATTTTAGCCTCACAAATTTTCATAAGGAAAATACCCTCATAAAACCATCTCTCTGGTCAGAAATAGAACTTTGCCAGTCACCCCAGAAGCTCCTCCTTGTTTTCCATCCCAATTATCATTCCCTTCCTCCAGCAGTAACTACAGGCAGTTCTTGCTTTGCACAGCATTGTGGTACTGTAAAAATGATCACTCATGAAACACTGATAAGCTATCCTAATAATCAGTGGGAAAAATTGTGACTGTTCTGGAACCTTTAAAAATTTTTGTCAAAACATTAAAAGCCCTTTTACTCTCTGTTATAATTATACAGGGAAGTGAAAACATAGTAAAGTGTTGTACCCTGTAATTTAAAACATTACCAACACTGAGAATAGAAGATTTTATTTCTTTGTAAAAACTTATCAAGAGTAGTTTGAATAGTGCTTGCCTTCTTTTTTCTCATCATATAACTTATGATATACAACAAGCATCTTTTCTATGCCTTGATTCATTTTTATACTCCTTTTGAAGTTTGGATCAGCTTCCAAGTTTTATACTTTGTGCTTTCCACATTGAGAAGTGCCTCCAAGAGTTCCTTTTTTTGAGACGGAGTCTCACTCTGTCGCCTAGGCGGGAGCAGTAGCGCGGTGTTGGCTCACTGCACCCTCCGCCTCCCAGGTTCAAGCGATTCTCCTGCCTCAGCCTCCCCAGTAGCTGAGACTACAGGTGCACGCCACCATGCCCAGCTAATTTTTGTATTTTTATTACTTTTTTATTTTCATTTTATTATTAATTAATTAATTAATTAATTTTGAGACAGAGTCTTGCTCTGTCGCCCAGGCTGGAGTGCAGTGGCATGATCTCGGCTCACTGCAAGCTCCGCCTCCCGGGTTCATGCCATTCTCCTGTCTCAGCCTCCGGAGCAGCTGGGACTACAGGCGCCTGCCACCTTGCCTGGCTAATTTTTTGTATTTTTAGCAGAGACGGGGTTTCACCATATTAGCCAGGATGGTCTCGATCTTCTGACCTCATGATCTGCCCACCTCGGCTTCCCAAAGTGCTGGGATTACAGACGTGAGCCACCGTGCCTGGCCAGAGTTCCTTTAATGCGAAGTTTTTGCTGGTGTCATTTCTTCATTTTTTCATCTCAATCACTTTTCTCATGTATGTCAGTAACTTTTCTTTATGAAGGTCTTATAGGTGCACGTCTAGAGTCTTTGCGTGGTGGTGATGCCGACATTCCCATGGTCAGCTATTTCTATTATATGTAACTCTGTTTACATTCTATTCATATTTTACTTCCAGTGTTAATCACTTTTCATTTCTTTGCTACACTTTCGTCTTTGTTGGCCAGTTTCTTCCTTCAATTTATTCATTTTGTAAAATGTTATATGGGTTTATCCCTGGGAGATCAGGAAGCAACACAGATACTTGGTTTGCTCTCTGTGCAATAACTGAGTAACAGATGTGGAGTGACCAATCATAGACTTGGAAGGGGGTGATGTAATTGGTCACTGATCATGATGCACATTTGTTAATTACATAGTGATCTGTGGCCAGAAGAGCTATTCGTGAAGTTTGTGCTTCATGTTGTTTCTCAAAGTTAATTCAATGTGGTAAGTGAAATTTGAGGTATGTCACTGGGGCACTGCTGTAGTTTAACTAAACTGGAATTGAAATTGTACATATTGGAATCATGTAAAGTGAAGACTACCTGCATGATTCTTTTATAGCAATCATTTCCTTGTTTTTTTTTTTTTTGGAGACAGAGTCTTGCTCTGTCGCCCAGGCTGGAGTATAGTGGCGCGATCTCGGTTCACTGCAAGCTCCACCTGGGTTCACGCCATTCTCCTGCCTCAGCCTCCAGAGTAGCTGGGACTACAGGCGCCCGCCACCACGCCCGGCTAATTTTTTGTAGTTTGTTTAGTAGAGACGGGGTTTCACCATGTTAGCTAGGACAGTCTCGATCTCCTGACCTTGTGATCTACCCACCTCGGCCTCCCAGAGTGCTGGGATTACAGGCTTGAGCCACCGTGCCCGGCCTGTATTTTTTTTTAATAGTTCTACAATGTACATTTTTAGATAATATAGTATAGTGTTGTTCCTTTAACTGTTTTTGTTGTCTTCTGAGGTTTGTTTGTTTGTTTGTTTGAGAGGGAGTCTCACTCTGTCACCCAGGCTGATGAGCAGTGGCACGATCTCAGCTCACTGGAACCTCTGCTTCCTGGGTTCAAGTGATTCTTCTGCCTCATCCTCCTGAGTAGCTGGAATTACAGGTGTGTGCCATGATGCGTGGCTAATTTTTTTTGTGTTTTTAGTAGAGACGGGGTTTCGTCATGTTGGCCAGGCTGGTCTCGAACTCTTGACCTCAAGTGATCTGCCCACCTTGGCCTCCCAAAGTGCTGGGATTACAGTTGTGAGTCACCACACCCTGTGTGTGTGTGTGTGTGTGTGTGTGTTTGTGTGTGTTTAATCTATGGGTTTACCCTCTGTATTAAGCCATTCTTGCATTGCTATACAGAAATACATGAGACTGGGTATTTTATAAAGAAAAGAGATTTAATTGGCTCACAGTTTGGCAGGCTGTACAGGAAGCATGGTGCTGGCATCTGCTTAGCTTCCGGGGAGGCCTCAAGGAGCTGTTACTCACGGTGGAAGGTGAAGGGGGAGCAGGTACTTCACATGGTGAGAATGGGAGTGAGAGTCGGGGAGGTGCCATATACTTTTAAAGAACGAGATCTTATGAGAACTCACTCACTATTATGAGGACAGCACTAAGCCATTTGATTTGGTTTGGATCTGTGTACCCCTCCATATCTCATGTGGAATTGTAATCCCCAGTGTTGGAGGTGGGGCCGGGTGGGAGGTGATTGGATCGTGGGGGCAGAGTTCTCATGAATGGTTTAGCACTGTCCCCTTGGTGCTGTTCTCATGATAGTAAGTGAGTTATCACAAGATCTTGTTGTTTTAAGAGCATGTAACGCCTGCCCCCTCTCTCTTCCTCCTGCTCTGGCCATGTAAGATGTGCCTTTTTCCCCTTCACTTTCTGCTATAATTGTAAGTTTCCTGAGGCCTCCCCAGAAGCTGATGTCGCCATGCTTCCTGTACAGTCTGTAGAACCATGAGCCAATTAAACCTCTTTTCTTTATAAATTATGCAGTGTCAGGTATTTTTTCTCTCTCTCTTTTTTTTTTTTTATTGAGATGGAATCTTGCTCTGTTGCCCAGGCTGTGCAGTGGTGCAATCTTGGCTGACTGCAGACTCCACCTCCCAGGTTCAAGTGATTCTCCTGCCTCAGCCTCCTGAGTAACTGGGATTACAGGCACATGCCATCATGCTCGGCTAATTTTTTGTATTTTTAGTAGAGACAGGGTTTTGTCATGTTGGCAAGGCTGGTCTTGAACTCCTGACCTCAAGTGATCCACCCACTTCGGCCTCCCAAAGTCAAGCATTTCTTTATAGCAGGACTAATACGCCATTGGTGAGGGATCTGCCCCACCCCTATGACCCAGTCACCTCCCAGCAGGACTCACTTTTAACATTGTAGATTATATTTCAGCATGAGATTTGGGAGGTGACAAATATCCAACTCTGTCACCCTCTATCTTAGTCTGCCATAACAAAGTACTATGGACTGGGTGACACAAGCAACAGCAATTTATTTTCTCACAGTTTTGGAGACTGGAAGTCCAAAACCAAGGTACTAGTGGAATTGGTGTCTTCCGAGACCTCTCTCTTTGGCTTCAGATGGCCACCTTCTCTCTGTGTTCTCACTTGGTCTTACCTCTGTGTATGCGCATCCTTAGTGTCTCCAGTCAGACTGGGTTAGGGCCTACCCTAGTGGCCTCATTTTAACTTAATTACCTCTTTCAGGGCTCTGTCTCCAAATAGTCACATTCTGAGGTATTGGGAGAGCTTAAATATATGAATTTGTTCTGCCCATAACACCCTCCATGCCTTTCTTTTCTTTACTACTTGTCTATCAAAATAGCTGGGCTGTTTACCACTAGTCTCATAAAGCATAAATTATGGCCACAGAAATTTTATATTAAAGCATTAGGATCATCCATGAAGTACAGCATTGAAGATTAGCCTGGTTTAAGTAGGGTAAAATTATGCTGCAGTTACTAAGAGTGTATAACAAGTTACCCTAAAACTTAGTAGCTTAAAACAGCAACAATGATTTATTGTATCTCACTGTCAGTCAGTTAGGGATTAATTAGAAAGTGACCTGACTGAGAGGTTCAGACCTTAGTCCATAAAGGCAATTGCAGTCACATGCCAGGTGGGGCTGCAGTCATCTCAAAGCTTGACTGTGGTGGGATGGTCCACTTCTAAGATGGTGCATTCGCCATCTTAGTTGGTGGTGGTTGCTGTGGGAGGCCATATCTCCTTTCCACTGGCTACTTGAATTTCCTCATGGCATGACAGCTGGCTTCTCCCAGAGCAAGTGATTCAAGATGCTAAGACAGAAGCTGCAGTGCTTTTCATGCTAGCCTCAGAAGTCAGGTATTGCCACTTTTACCATGTTCAATTGGTCACACAGACTCAGCCTTGATCCACTGTGGAAGAAGCCTTCACAAGGGTGTAATTATAGGGGGTCAGGATTATTGGAAACTATCTTGGAGACAGACTACCATAAATCGGAGTGGTAAAAAGTGTCTTACTTTTGGGAAACCTGTTTGCATGTCTCCATCTTCAAACGCTCACTTACCTTGCATGCATGTCATCAAAATTAAATGTTACTAAATGCTGTCTTTCTACTTCTCGCTTAATGAGGTAATATTTTTAAGAGTTTTCAGGATAAATTTTTATGCTTAATCTCTCTAACAAAAACCATTATACACATCCAAATACATATATTTATCTATTAATAGATTTATTTTCTACATTATCATTTATCTAAGATACTGGTCTTAAACCAAATGGTGGATCATGAACTCTAAAATATGGCAGTAGATTTTGGCTTATGTTGCTGGGAAATATTGTGACTCTCAGGCTACAGTAATAACTTTGCAGCTTGCTGAGTGAACCCTAATACGTTGATTGAGTTATATATTTTTTTCTCAGTTTGTTGGTCTGTTGTAAATGAAAAGAGAATTTCTCATTGTTACAGACTGAATGTTTGTGTCTCCCCCGTGGATTTGTATATTGAAATTCTAACCTTCAATGTGATGGTACTAGGAGGCAGGGCCTTTGGGATGTAATAAAGTTGTGAGTTTGGAGCCTTCATGAATGGGAATACGTCCTTATAAAAGAGACCTCAGAGAGCTCTCTAGGCCTCTTTCCACCATGTGAGGACACAGTGAACAGATGGTGTCTATGAACCAGGAAATGGGCCCTCACCAGATTCCAAATCTTCTGGTGTCTTCATTTTAGACTTTCTAGCCTACAGAACTGTGAGAGATAAATGTTTGTTGTTTAAGCCACTGAGTCTATGGTATTCTGTTATAGCGGCTAGAACTACTAAGACATGAATCATTTTTAATAGTGAAAATAATAAGTGGAAATTATGGGGAAAATTGGTAATAATTTTGGGCTGTAACTGTGGAAAAGTAGAATATATGTGTGCATTAGGGTTCTTTAGAGGGACAGAACTAATAGATGTAAAAGATGTAGATATGAAAGGGAGTTTATTAAGAAGAATTGGCTCACATGATCACAAGGTAAAGTCCCACAGTAGGCTGTCTGCAAGTTGAGGAGCAAGGAAGCCAGTGGTGCATCAGTCCAAATCTCAAAACCTCAAAAGTAGGGAAGTTGACAGTGCAGACTTCAGTCTGTGGCCAAAGCCTGAGAGCCCCTGGCAAATCACTGGTTTAAGCCCAAGATTCCAAAAACTGAAGAACTTGGAGTCTGATGTTTGAGGGCAGGAAGCATCCAGCACGGCAGAAAGATGAAGGCTGGAAGACTCAGCAAGTCTGCTCTTCCAACTTCTCCTGCCAGCTTTATTCTAGCAGAGCTGGCAGCTGATTAGATGGTGCCCACCCAGATTGAGGGTGGGTCTGCCTCTTCCACTGAATCACATGTTAATTTCCTCTGGCAACACACTCATAGACAAACCCAGGAACAATACTTTGCATCCTTCAATCCATAAGGTTGACACTCAGTATTGACCATCACAGTGTGAAATTCCACTGAGGAGTTGTATGTGGTCTTGGCTAGTTCTTCGCCTGTGCTGTGTCCTGGGGTTCAGCACCATGGGCAGCTACTCCTGCCATGCCCTGCCACCCCAACATTTGACATGCAAAAGGGGTAACAGACAACTTTGGGCAATGTGGAGGGGTGTGCACATCTGTGGCGTAGGCACTTTGCGTCCTGTTGGTTCAGAGTTCACCTTTTTTCTAATTGTCTTCTTAAAATGAACATTTTTTTGTTTGTTTGTTTTTTGTTTTTT
Organism: Macaca mulatta; assembly: GCF_049350105.2. Taxonomy (NCBI): domain Eukaryota; kingdom Metazoa; phylum Chordata; class Mammalia; order Primates; family Cercopithecidae; genus Macaca; species Macaca mulatta. The sequence goes on along the minus strand of NC_133409.1, from coordinate 96,532,801 downwards.
GATTTTAATTGAGACAGAGTTTCACTCTTGTCCCCCAGGCTGGAGTGCAATGATGCTATCTCTGCTCACCGCAACCTTCGCCTCCCAGGTTCAAGCGATTCTCCTGCCTCAGCCTTCTGAGTAGCTGGGATTACAGGCATATGCCACCATGATCAGCTAATTTTGTATTTTTAGTAGAGACGGGGTTTCTCCATGTTGGTCAGGCTGGTTTCGAACTCCCAACCTCAGGTCATCCACCTGCCTCAGCTTCCCAAAGTACTGGGATTACAGGCATGAGCCACCGCTCCTGGCTGAACATATCTTTAAATTCATCACCTCAATATACATAAAACCAGCATAACTCAGAGGAGCCTCAGGTTAAAGCTTCTGTGCCAGAGGACTGAACTCTTCAATGTCCATTCTTGCTTGGTTCAGTCCTCTAGCCTCTATTTCCACTGCCATCTAAGGATTTCACCAGCCTTGTAAGCGTTAGGGTTGTTTTATGCTCACTGCAGCCTCAGACTTCTGAGTAGCTAGGACTATACAGGTGTGTGCCACCATGCTGAGCTAATTTAAAAAAATATTTTTAGAGATAGAGTCTTGCTATGTTGCACAAGTTGGTCTTGAACTCCTGGTCTCAAGCAATCCTCCTGCCTCAGCCTCCTGAGTAGCTGGAATTACAGGCACAAGCTGCCGTGTCCAGCTTAGGGTGGTTTTTATTTAAACATTATGACAGTTATACAGAGATGTATCAGGCTCTATCTTCTTTCTGTAAACATTTACTCTGCTTAATTATTATGAACAAAGAAAGCTGACAGTAGTGTTTCTAATGTTTCTAGAACTATGCTGCTACTGTATAAAATTGATTAAATATTATCCTTGAAATATATCCTGGAGAGCATACATTCTAAGAAATAAAGTATTGCTTTTTATTCAAATCATTCACTTTCCCTTTGTGGCAGTCTTTTAGAAATTGCCCTGTTGGAGCTCTTCCTCATGTTTCCAAACTGAGTATCCAGACAGCCTTTTCCTGTAGCACACCAGATATAAGAAAAATGAGACCTGAAAGATCATGATCACAGAGACAGGAAACTTACCTGACATTGATGAATTTGGATAATAATGTAGTTATTATAGCATCAATTAATAACAAATTTTTTCTTTTTTTTACTTAAAGTTTTTAAATATAATTTTCCAATTCTCCTAGATCCTTTTTTCTTTTTAAGAGAGAGAATATAGACAATATTTATATGCCAAAGCAACTTAGATAAGTAACTATTAAAACTGGAGAAGCTTCAAAAATACCTTATAGATTAGCAAGTTTCTTTCTTTTTTTTTTTTTTTTTTGAGACAAAGCCTTGCTTGTCACCCAGGCTGGAGTGCAGTGGTGCGATCTCGGCTCACGGCAACCTCTGCCTACCAGGTTCAAGTGATTCTCCTGCCTCAGCCTCCAAGTAGCTGGGATTACAGGCACCTGCCCCCATGCCCAGCTAATTTTTATATTTTTAGTAGAGATGGGGTTTCACCATGTTGGCCAGGTTGGTCTCGAACTCCTGACCTTAGTGATCCGCCTGCCTTGGCCTCCCAAAGTGCTGGGATTACAGATGTGAGCCACCATGCCCGGCCAAGTTTCTTTTTTTAAATGAGGTTTTTCTCTCAAGTTTTGTATTCAATTTGCTAGTTAGGATCATTTCAGAATGAGAGAGTAGAGAGGAAGAGAAAGAAATGAAATAATTATCTCAGAGTCACCATATCTACACTTACTGGAAGGTGCTAATATTATATCGGTGTTCTGGAATTCTTTTTTTTTTTTTTTTTAATTTTTTGAGACAGAGTCTCCTTCTGTCACCCAGGCTGGAGTGCAGTAACCTGATCACAGCTCACTGCAACCTTTGCCTCCCGGGTTCAAGTGATCCTCCTGCCTCAGCCTCCTGAATAACTGGGATTATAGACATGTGCCATCATGCCCGGCTAATGTTTGTATTTATTTATTCTTTTTTTTTTGGTAGAGACAGGGTTTTGCCATATTGGCCAGGCTGGTCTCGAACTCCTGACCTCAGGTGATCCGTCCGTCTCTGCCTCCTAAAGTGCTGGGATTACAGGAGTGAGCCACCGCACCCAGCTTGGTGTTTGGAATTCAAAGGAGAATTTTGTTAATAGTTCCTTGAGGTTTACATATAACTTGGAAGAAACTGAATTTTTTGAATTGGGATAAGCAGTTTCAGGTATCATATATGCCTTTCACATAAAGGCATAAAGGCCTTTTGCATAAAGGCATATATGATATGAGTACATTAGTTGATGGGAGAGAATAGAATTAGTGAGAGATGAGATTTCTTGTGTGCTGCAGTATTATGCGCTGTTTGTAGGAAGTTACGTAGTTACCCAAGTGATACAACAGTGTGAAGTAAGAGATTCATGGCTTTATGTTAAACCAACATGTGTCCATTGCAGAACTGATGCTAATTTAGAATTCAGTTTTTTTTTTAGCAGTTCACATTCACTCATAACAACTCAGTATCATTTGCTAAATAAAGATGCTTTGGTTTTATTCATAAAAGAAAATTAGGAACATTATTAAAATATGGCAGCAGTATAAGCTCTCTAATGTATTGTAGTTTGTTTGAACTTCACACAGCTGCAGAAATGAATCAACATTCAACCCAGACTTTTGTGAACAGAGTGTGAGAAATGATGTTATTGAATCTTTACATCCCTGGAAGCTTGTCTAATAAAATGAGTAGCTGTCACACTGAGTTTTGTACAATTCATATCATAAAATTATGACTATTATATTTATGTTCTACTGTACTCCACAAGCTCATTAGCGATAACCAGTGCTAGTTTTAAAAATGAAACAGGCCGGGTGCAGTGGCTCACGTCTGTAATCCTAGCACTTTGGGAGGCCAAGGTAGGCGGATCACCTGAGTTCAGGTGTTTGAGACCAACCTGGCCAATATGGTGAAACCCCGTCTCTACTAAAAATACAAAAATTAGCCAGACATGGTGGTGCATGCCTGTAATCCCAGCTACTCAGGGGGCTGAGGAGGAGAATCGCTTGAATCCAGGAGGTGGAGGTTGCAGTGAGCTGAGATTGCACCACTGCACTCTAGCCGCCTGGGCAACAGAGTGAGACTCCATCTCAAAATAGTAATAATAATAATAAATAAAAATAAAAATGAAATGAAGGAAGTTTATAGTGTGTATCTTCTTTTGGGATTAAACTGTTTTTACAGATTCAAGGTTATTGAAATTTATTTGTAGCAGAGATGGGTGAATAATAGACAGTTTTTTCCAGATGTGTAATACAAGCTGTCTGATGGCTTCTATCTGTCCGCCTTAGAAACAAAGACATCTCCGTGCTGCAGGATAGGAAGCTGGAGTGAAGCACCTCCGACTGGTAAATGCTGAAGAATACAGTCCTAACACGTATAAGACACATACAGGAATCACAGTGTCTGATTACACTAACTAGATCGCCGCTGAAATACCAATACCATTTTAAGTCCTAATCTGAGTGGGCTTCACATGCTTCTGTTCTGTCTTTCATATTTAATATATTGCGTTTTGTTTTAGAGAGAGAACAAAGTCTGTTGCATAAGACAATATAAAAGATTGTCTTTGGGCAGTTCCCGTAACAGACTTTCTATTTTAACAAATCTCTTAAGTTACTGGAGCTGTTTATTTATTTTTAGAGATGTTTTTACATTGTAGAAAAGTAAACAAGTGCGTCTATGTATTGACCATCAAGATGAGTTTTAAATTTTTTTTTTTTTTTTTTTTGAGGCAAGGTCTGTTACCCAGGCTGAAGTGCAATGGCACTATCAGAGCTCACTCAAACTCCTGGGCTCAAGTGATCCTCCTGCCTCAGCCTCCCAAGTAGTTAGGACTACAGTCACGTGCCACCATGCCCAGCTAATTTTTTAAAAAATTCTTTTTTGTGAAAACAAAAATCTTACTATGTTGCCCTGACTTGTTTCAAAGTCCTGGCCTCAAGTGATCCTCCCACCTCGGCCTCCCAGAGTATTTGGATTACAAGCATGAGCCACCATACCTGGCTATATTTTCTAACATATATGCTTTTTGAAATGAAATATATAAGAGCAGTTTTATCAGTTATTTTCTCATGTAGTGTTTTTTCTGAGCATTTTCTGTACAACAATTTTTAATAACTGCAAAATATTTTATCATATGGATATACCATAATTTTACTGGTTTCATATTATTAGACATTAAGGAAGCCTCTGGAATGTCATTTAAAAAGCACAGAAAGTATTGTGCATAAATGTTTTGTACAATTAATTCCTAAAGATGAATTACCAAAAATTAAAGTACTGGATGCAAGATATGAACATTTTTAAAGATCCATACAATACTTTTCAAATAATTATATTTTAACACAGCATTTAATCAAATTTGAGACCTTATAACTTTTTCAAAAGATATATGAAAATTAGGGCCGGGCGCGGTGGCTCAAGCCTGTAATCCCAGCACTTTGGGAGGCCGAGATGGGCGGATCACGAGGTCAGGAGATCGAGACTATCCTGGCTAACACAGTGAAACCCCGTCTCTACTAAAAAATACAAAAAAAATAGCCGGGCGAGGTGGCGGGCGCCTGTAGTCCCAGCTACTCGGGAGACTGAGGCAGGAGAATGGCGTAAACCCGTGAGGCGGAGCTTGCAGTGAGCCGAGATCTGGCCACTGCACTCCAGCCCGGGCGGCAGAGCCAGACTCCGTCTCAAAAAAAAAAAAAAAAAAAAAAAAAAAAAAAAAAAAAAAGATATATGAAAATTGTCTGTCACCCAGGCTGGAGCGCTATGGCGCGATCTTGGCCCACTGCAACCTCTGCCTCCTGGGTTCAGGCAGTTCTCCTGCCTCCCTCCCGAGTAGCTGAGATTACAGGCGCCCGCTTGTAATTTCTTTGTATTTTTAGTAGAGATGGGGCTAATTTCTTTGTATTTTTAGTAGAGAGGGGCTTCACCGTGTTTGCCAAGCTGTTCTCGATCTCCTGACCTCAGGTGATCCGCGCGCCTTGACCTCCCAAAGTGCTAGGAATATAGGCATGAGCCACCATGCCTGGTCAAAAATCTTATTTTATAAAAAAAAGTAACTGACCTTCATTTTGGGACCGCTTCAATAAATCTTTCTCATTGAAGGAGCTCATCCTCACTAGTCTCCTTCCTTGGTAAGAATGTCTTTTGTTAGATTCATTATTGTGAAACAAAAATATGATAATGTATATCTGTGTACTGGACATATGAATCAATCTCTAATTTATCAGGTGTAAAACCACAGCCCTTCAATAATAGAGTCTTGCCTTTAATAAGATCTGGAATAATAAAACAAAATAATCTTTTATGAACTCTAACTGGGGAGTACTGTTATTAGTCCCTGAAGTTAAAAAAGCTGTCCTTGTTTTGTAAGAGGTTAATTGTAACACTAGTGGTGATATTTTATCTAGTAGTCTAAATTCCTGCCTCCACTGGCAGGCGCTTCACTTCTCTTTAACTTGATCAAATGTCCAATTTTAGAATAACAGAGAAAAAAGAGAAAATAAAAAAAGAAAGAATAACAGATGGTTAGAGCTTGTTTTATACTGATTCTTAATATTTTTCCCTCCAGGATACAGAAAACGTTTCTTTAGTCCCTTCCAACTTAATCATCCTTGCCTCCATACAGAAATCCCAAGGTGCCCTAGGTGGTTCACAGTGTTAACTGCAAGCACTCATATATCTGTCAGGCCTTTGTTTGGAGGCTAGAGCAGGAACATCACATGATACACAGGAAAAGATCCTGTGTTCTTGCCTGTTCACACGTGACCCACCAGAGTTTGTCAAGAGTCTTCTGTATTTTAATAACGCGTTTCCAAGAACTTACTTTGCTTTCATCTAAACTACCTTGTAACTTCCTTAAGGGAAAATTGTATGCATTTCTGTTTGGAAGTAAAATGGAAAAGACATTATTTTATCCTAGAATGTGAGTTACATTTTTACGTCTGCATAGAATTCTGAGGGGTTATTGATGGGACCTACCTTGGCCTTTGAAGCAGGAAAGGAATTCTCAGGGAATTGGGTGGGCCAGGACAGAGGCAGGGGAGTGCTGCCACATGCGGCATAAGATTTCAATAATGCTATTTGTTTGTGTCAGTGTTGAAGGGAGGGAGAATTGTGGTAGAGAAGGGAATAGGTGACTTTTAAGATAATCTGAGTAAAAACAAAAAGACAAAACCTGAAAGCAGAGGGAACGGTCGTTTTCCAGTCTGCCCTGAAATTCCTCCTCCCTATTTGCTCTGAAAATTCTGGCCCACATAGATCCTCTTTCTTTAATAATTTGTAGTGCATGTAATTACAGATTTTCAGACATATTGCTTTCATTTTTTTTTTTTTTTTTGAGATGGAGTCACGCTCTGTTGCCCAGGTTGGAGTGCAGTGGCGCGATCTCGGCTCACTGCAACCTCTGCCTCCCGGGTTCAAGCAATTCTCCTGCCTCAGCCTCCCAAGTAGCTGGGATTACAGGTGCTTGCCACCATGCCTGGCTAATTTTTTGTATTTTTTGTAGAGATGGGGTTTCACCATGCTGGCCAGGCTGGTCTCGAACTCCTGACCTCAAGTGATGTGCCCACCTCAGCCTCTCAAAGTGCAGGGATTACAGGCGTGAGCCACCACGCCAGGCCTAATTTTTTTTTAATGTGAATATTTGCAAAGTGATTAAGAGATCAGGCTCTGGAGGCAGGTCAGCTTTGGATGAATCTGGGCTCCATGACTGCGTGACGTTGGGCAAGCTGCTTAACCCTGGTGCCCCAGTTTCCTCTATTTAAAATGGGAATAGGCTAGGTGTGGTGGCTCACACCCATAATCCCTGTACTTTGGGAGGCCAAGGTGGGAGGTTTGCTTGAGGCCAAGAATCCAAGACCAGCCTGGGCAACATGTTGAGATCCCATCTCTACAAAAAATTTTTAAAAATTAGCCAGGTGTGGTGGCACATACCTGTGGTCCCAGTTGCTTGGGAGGCTGAGGTAGGAGGATCAGTTGAGCCTGGGAGATCAATGCTGCAGTGAGATGTGATCGTACCAGTGTGCTGTAGCCTGGGTGACAGAGTGAGACCCTATCTCAAAAATAAATAATTAAAAAATTTTTTTAAATGAGGATAATAATAGTACCTGCCTCATTAGGTTATTTTGGATAAAGTACTTAGCCAGCAAAATTAATACATATTCATTGTAGAAAAGCAGATAATATAGGAAATGAGCAGAAAAGAAGATAATCCTCTCCAATCTTTCTACCCATAGGTAACCACTATTACTGTATTGGTACATACCCTTATATATTTTTTTGTATACACAATTGACATCATGCTCTTCATGCTGTTTTATAACTTTGTCCCCTAATAGTATATCATGAGGGTTTTCCCATTCTACTCAATTTTCAAAATCATTATATTTAAAACACAGAGCTACACTGAGTAGATATAGTTATATATTTATTAAGCTGTTTCCATAGTGTTGAACCTTTAGGTGGTTTAAGTTTTTTACATGTAATGCTTAAACAAACATTTTTTGTACATTAATTTCACACTTGAGGTTACTTTACATGAAGAGAAATGGAATTACTGAGTCAAAAGATATTTATTTATAGTTTTTAGGCTTTTGATACATACTGCCTAATTGCCTCCTAGAAATTTTGCCAGCAATACATGAGAATTTGTTTTCTTGCCTTTTTGTCAGTATCGATTATTCTTGGTTTTTAAACTTTCAACTTGGTAGATAAAAACATTGTATCTTATTTTATTCTTCTTTGATGATAAAGAAGGCTGAATATTTTGTATGTTTTTAGCCTTTGTATTTTTGTTCTGTGTGTATGTGAAATGCCTGTGAATTTTTTTGCATATTTTTCTTTCAAAGTCTTCACCTTCCTGTAAATTGTGAATTTGTAAGAGTTTTTTTGTTTGTTTGTTTGTGTATTTGGTTTGTTTTTTTGAGACAAGGTCTCACTCTGTCACCTAGGCTACAGTGCTGTGGTGTGTTCATGACTCACTGCAGCCTCAACCTGCCAGGCTCAAGCAATCCTCTCACCTCAGCATCCCAAGAAGCTGAGATAACAGGCCCGTGCCACCACACCCAGCTAATTTTTTATTTTTTTGTAGAAATGGGGTCTCACCTTGTTTTCCAGGCTGGTCTTAAACTCCTGAGCTCAAGTTATTCTCCCATCTTGGCCCCCAAAGTGCTGGGATTACAGGTGTGAGCCACTGTGCCCAGCCAGAGATTTTTATATAGAAAAGCTGTCAGTTGACTTCACGGATTTTTTTCAAGCAAGCTGGGTGCAGTGGCATGTGCTGTAGTCTAGCTGTTCAGGAAGCTGAGGCAGGAGTACTTGGCTCAGGAGTTCAAGTCTAGCCTGGGCAACACAGTGAGACCCTGTCTCCTAATTAAAAAAAAAAAAAAGACTTAGTTTCAGCAACTTTGTTAAATTAAGGTTGGTCCGTTAAGTTTCATTCATGAGGTCTCTTAGAGGAAAACAACAAATCAGTGGATATTTGTATTATAGTATATGTGGTATATTATTTATAGATATGCTGGGACATTTTTTTCTCTCTGAGTATACCAAGTACTTGTTGGTAAGTTGATTTAACTTTTGGAGTTTGCTTTGTTGGTGGAATACACTTCTTCATTCATCCTGATTGGGTGTTATGAATCCCATTTTGTGTGATGCTTATGACTATCTTGGTTGATTACTCAACTATTTACTAGAGGCTGTCTTAGTATTTTAACTCTTAACAGTCAGCCACAGGGTTTACGCATTGTACTTTTCAGTAACTCCCTGTGTAGGTGAAAAGTGGAAGATGGAAGGCCCACAGATTTTGTGGTTTTAGAGCAGTGTTCTTAATGCTTAGTATCCCAGTGCTTTCTATGACTGGAAAGGTGGGATTCTTAGAAAGACCGGAGCAGTTGCAAAAGATTTATGCTTCACTGATTCTCTTTGGAGAGTTATCCCAAGAGCTCCCCGTGTGGGGCAGATAGATGATTGTTGCTCAGCCTTGTACACATATAACTCCTGAAGCTTCTTATGTTGGGGGAGGCATTCATCTGTGCAGTATTGTAGGGTTTGACCATGAAGCGTATATTTGGTGAAACATGGAGCTGAAGTGAATTCTCTTAGAGTATATTTGGAAACTTTACTAGGACTTTAAACACTTTTGGAATTTCAAACAGCCATAAAAATTCTTGTTATACTGAAGGAGTTCCTGAGCCAGTGTGCCTCTCATTTCACGGCCTAAGGGCAAGTTGCCCATAGAGGTCCAAGGAGACACTGCTGATAGCAGAAAGTCTTCCAAAAAGAAATTTAGTGACCCACACCAAGCATGTAGGCTTTGAGCCTTACAGATGGCTTTTTAATAGTTTAGTCTCTTAACATAAGGAAGTTTCTGAAGTTCCAGTCAGAGAGTCTAAAAATTCACATTTTACCTAATAGATGATAATGAGGCTATTTATTTTATCTCTCTGGATTTTTTCACTCGACGTTTAATGAAATATTCCATATTACCTATAATTTTTATTTGAAGGTAAAAATAGACTACAGAAAAATGTGTAAAATTTGTATCAATCAGCAGAGCACAAGTCAAGTTTCTACCAGTATTATTTATAAACATTTCGATCTTATTTAGCCATGGTTACGCTGTTTTTGATGGTTGAACTCAATTGAAGGTTTGTTGAGAATTAATTTTTTAATCTTAATTTTTCTATTTTTAAGTGTCTCAAGCATGGGTGTTCAACCTTTTGGCTTCCCTGGGCCCCACTGGAAGAAGAATTGTCTTGGACCACACGTAAAATATGCTAATACTAATGATAGTTGATAAGCTAAAAAAAAAAAAAAAAATTCTGTGCATAATTTTCGTGATATCTGTCACCACAGATAAGCAAAAACGTCCCCTCATTAAAAGAGTTGGACACCTGTGTGGATTGCCTTTTCTAGCTAACCTTTTGTATTTCCCTGGCCCCTAATCTGTATTTAGAATTTTTAGTGGTATTTCGAGAAATATAGATGCTTTCCTAAGGCGTATCATTTTGTAAAAATTGTATTGCAAACCTTTTCTCTTGATTTTCCCTTCCTTAACTTCTCCCTTCCTTTCTTCCCGCCCCTTACCTCCTCATCCCTCATTTATGGGTCTGTTTATTTTTCACCTCAAGAATAATGATTGTTACCTGGGACTTGTCTTATAAATTCAGCTCTTTCTAATGAGGCACTAAAGCTGTCTCCTGGCTTTTGGGTTTTCCTGAGAACTGTTAATTACTTTTGCACTTTCCTATACCCAGCTCAAAAGTAAATTGCAGAGGGAAGAGAGGAGGATGCACCTGTTTATAAATTGTGGTAGTTGAGCAAAATGCTTAATGCAAAATATTAACAGCATAACCTCATATAATCAGCTCAGTCTTGTCTAGAGTAGGTTTACTGCAGCTGTAGCTGTCAGATGTTTCATACTATATACAGACCCCTACCATGATGCCTTTCGTATCACTGTTTATTTGCTGCCACTGTTGTCATTCACAACCTTAGCTCAGATCTCTGCCACGTTAGCTTTTTCATTGGGCTTTTCCTGCCTCCGTGTCAAATCCTTTCAATCTGTAAGTCCAACAAGCGGCTGCTGGGTTTTAATATGTCCAGAGCACTGTTAGGAGTGGGTCACTGCACACCCCTCCCAAAATTCCTCCTGAGTACAAAGTTCTTACCCACTTCCAGCCTCTTTACCATAAGCCCCAGCTTAATTTTCTAACCTCATCAATTGTCACCCCTGTTGATCTGTATAGTCTGCTTTTTTTTCAGCAGGCGGCACTTTTCTTACCACCCATCTCTGTGCAGAGAAATCTGACCCACCTGGGAAGCTGAGATGATGCCTCTCCTCCAGCATTCCTTTCCAGACCCTTCCAGCTCGCAGTGCTCCTGTGCCTTCTGTAGCTCCTGTGTCACTCGTCTGGAATTAGTTTTACATTTGTAGACCCTTATTACTCTTGCCTGAGGGTAGGAACCAACCCATCCATTTCTAGGTCCCCTCAGCATACTCAGACTGCATGGCCTACAGTCTGTGCTCCGTGTGACATTCTCTTCTGGTTCTTTTCCTTGTCAATACTCTCATCTCTCCTACTGTAAAACAACAGCTACCCCAAACTCTCTTTACCCCAAATTCTTCTCCTTCTACAGCCATTTCTGTACAGCCATCTCTCTCTCCTTTTCTCCATAAATGGTTGTTTTAATGAGTAGCTTTATTGATTTTCCTGATACACAAGCTCATTCAAGAAAAAAATGCAAATAATACAGGACTTGGTGAAGGTAAAAATCATTTAAAATGCCATCACCCAGAGATAAATTACTTTTCACTAAACATCCTGTCTCACTGCACACACATACACACACTCAACATTCATGACACACAATTTTGTATCAATGAAATCACACCTAAATGCTGTTCTATGACCTGCTTTAAAAAATTTCAACATTATATTGGGCACATCTTTATAAGCTAGTTCTTGTTAATCCTCAGGAAAACATTACTGAAAATGGCTGTGAATTATTCCATTATTCCAGTAAGTCAAAAATGATTAATAGGCCAAGCACAGTGGCTCATGCCTATAATCCCACCACTTTAGTAGACCAAGGTGGGAGGATCACTTAAGCCCAAGAAGTTTGAGATCAGCCTGGGCAACATAGCGAGACTCTTGTCTCTACAAAAAATTTAAAAAGTTAGCCAGGCATGGTGGTGAGTGTCTATAGTCCCAGATACTTAGGAGGCTGAAGCAAGAGGATTGTTTGAGCCCCAGAAGTCAAGGTTGCAGTGAGCTGAGATCGTGCCACTGCAGCCTGGGTTACAAAGTGAGACCCTACCTCAATAATAATAAAGATGATGATGTACTCCCCCTTTAAATGAGCATTTCTGTTTTCCTTTTTTTTTTTTTTCCCCTCTTATAACCAGCACTATAGTGAACATCTTTTATAGCTATCTTTAGACTCTCTTTCCTCCCTGTTACCTTTTTAGGATAAATTCTTAGAAATGAAATCGCTGGGTCAAAGTATATTTATTCTAGATGCTGTTAATGCCCAACTGCCCATCAGAAAGGTAATGTTGTACCTAGGTAAAGTTGTGAGTGGATGTTTCACTGCCCTCACCAATGTGGATGTTGTCCAATCACCCTAATTTTTACTAGTTTTATGGCTTTATATATATGTTTACATTTATATATAATGCATTTCTTTGAAGACTAACTTTGAATATCATTTTGTAAGTTAATGTCTGTGTGTGTGTGTGCACGTGCGCACACTCATGTGTTTTCCTTCCATTAGACTGCAGTCTTCTGGGGACCTGAACCTAAATAATTTCAGGTGGATCACTTGAGATCAGGAGTTCAAGACCACCCTGGCCAACATGGCAAAAACCTTTCTCTACTAAAAATATAAAAAATTAGCTGGGCATGGTGGCAGGCGTCTGTGATCCCAGCTACTCGGGAGACTGAGGCAGGAGAATCGCTTGAACTTGGGAGGTGGAGGTTGCAGTGAGCCTAGATTACACCACTGCACTCCAGCCTGGGTGATGGAGTGGGACTCTGTCTCAAAGAAAAAAGAAAAAAAAAGAAAAAGAAGAGATCTAGGCAGGAAGTTAATTGCTGGAGTTACTAGCACCTGGAAGGTATTGAAGCCATGAGACTGGATGGGACCCCTAGAGAGTAAGTATATATAGACAGGAGGCCCAAGGACTGATCTCGTGGATTACCTAATGTTACAGCTGGGGAGAGGAGGAAAAGCCAGCAAAACAATGTGGGAAAGAGTGGCCAGAAAGTTAGGAAGGAAATAGGTATGTGTGTGTGTGTGTTCGTGTGTATGTGGGTGCATGTGTGTTTTACTGAAAGCTGAGCAAACTCAAGGAGAAAGGATTCACATTTCAAATCCTGGATCAAGTTAATCCAGGAGTGAGAACTGACATTTGAGCTTAGCAATGTGGAAAACACCAGGGACCTTGATAAGAGCAATTGTAGTGGGGTGGCCGAAGGAAAGCCTGACTGGATTGGCTTCAAGATAGAGAAGGAGGGAGGCTGAGGCAGGAGAATTGCTTGAACCCGGGAGGTGGAGTTTGCAGTGAGACGGGGTCACGCTATTGCACTCTAGTCTGGGCAACAAGAGAGAAACCCCGTCTCAAAAAAAAAAAAGAGAGAGAAGGAGGAGAGAAAGTGGAATCATAAGTGTAGACCACTCCTTCTGAGGGAGAATCCACCCCACCTCCCTCCTAGCTTCTGGTGGTTGCTGGCAATCTTTGGTGTTCCTAGCTTGCAGATGCAGCACTCCAATCCCTGCTTTCATCTTCTTAGGGTGGTCTCCGTGTGTACATGTCTCTGTGTCCAAATTTCCCCATTCTATAAGACACGAGTCACATTGGATTAGGACTCACACTAATGACCTCATCTTAATTTGATCATCTTCAAAGACCCTATTTCCAAATAAGTTCACTTTCTGAGGTAGTAGGGGTTAGAACTTCAGCTTATCCTTTTGCGGGGCACCCAATTCAATCCATAACAGCAACCCTTTAAGCTCCCTCATTGTTTCAAATAGCTTATTTGACTTTCTTGGATCTTTGGGATATATAATATATACATTGGAAATAATTTTGTTGGTTTTCTACTTTGTAAAGTCTGTAACTTGAATTTTGCTCCCTTGTCTAATTCCGTTTTACTTTAACCTCCTTGAAAGGTCTGACTACACTTATGATTTCTATTTCTTGACTCCTGGGTCTTTCCCACCCACTGAAACCACTATGTTCTGTATCATTAACCACCAGCCTGAGTTGTGGATGCTTATAGAAGTTCTTGCTGGCAGAGCTCTAATCTAAACTGAATAAGCACCTTACCTTACCTGTAGGGAATTAGGCTTAAAAGTTGAAAGACCACTCAGTCTCACTGGCCCATGTCGGAGTATATGCCTTGGCCCTGTGAGCGGGAACTAATCCCCTTCAGAGAAGGTTCTGCCGGTGCCCTGGTTACCTTGGCTCATACATGGCTAGGAAGAGCCCCAGAGAAAGGGTGGTCACTGCCTGCTCCCAGCCTCCCATCCACCCCCATGGTCACTGCCCTCGTGGTCACTGTCCTTGCTCTGTGTTTTTGTGGTGAACTACTTATACTTTTTATTTAATAGAGTTTGTTTAAATCAGAGATTATTAGATTTTTTTTTTTCTCTAACTTCGCATCCCAAATATCAAATTCAGGCATACCATATAAGTTTTTCCTCCCTTGCCTATGCCTTTTAATCTTATATAACCTTTGATGTAGGTCTAGAGAATTTATTTAACAGCATATTGTTTCATTTTAAAAAATTTGGCTAGGAGCAGTGGCTCATGCCTGTAATCCCAGCACTTTGGGAGGCCGAGGTGGGTAGATCACCTGAGGTCAGGAGTTTGAGATCAGCCTGGCCAACATGGTGAAACCCTGTCTCTACTAAAAATACAAAAATTAGCCAGGCATGGCAGTGTATGCCCGTAATCCCAGCTACTCAGGAGGCTGAGGCAGGAGAATCGCTTGAACCCGGTGGCGGAGTGAGCTGAGATCGCACCATTGCACTCCAGCCTGGACAACAGAGTGAGACTCTGTCTCAAAAAAAAAAGAAAGAAAAAATAATTTTTACTCTAAAGGTGTGACTTCTTCTTTACTTTTCCTTTTAAATCTCATCTTTATTCTCATCCTTTAAAGGTTATCTAAGTCTCACCAGAAAATTTCTGTGTACCAAAAGTATAGTGTTTACTAATCAAGTATAACAACATTATACTTTTGTAAAGTAATGTCTTATGTTACCAATTTGGATGATTTTTCTAAGCATTGTTTTCAGGTACTGTTAGTCCAGTTAATGGTGAGAGTTTAGGCTTAAAAACTGTCAACTTATAGCTGGGTGTGGTGGCTCACACCTGTAATTCTAGCACTTTGGGTAGCCAAGGTGGGTGGATCACTTGAGGTCAGGAGTTTGAGACCAGCCTGGTCAACATGGTGAAACCTCGTCTCTACTTAAAATAATAATAATAATAATAATAAGAAGAAGAAGCAGGATGTGGTGGTGCATGCCTGTAATCCCAGCTACTCGAGAGGCTGGGGCAGGAGAATCGCTTGAACCCAGGAAACAGCGGTGAGAGGTGAGCCAAGATCGTGCCACTGCACTCCTGGACAACAGAGTGAGACCCTGTCTCAAAACAAAATGAAACAAAACAAAAATTTTCAACTTGTAATGACATAGATGAAGGAGAAACAGGAGGCAATGTTTATGTGTCGAACTTCTCCAAATAGATGACTGTCTCGCCTTTTGAAACCCTGTCTCAAAAAAAAAAAAAAAACGAAAACCTGAAAACTTACTGGGTCTTGTACAGTGACGCCCTCAGGATAGCCTGTGCCTAAAGTGTGAACACACTGCCTATAGATTCTTCCAGAAAACCTCACAGTAAAGGATGCTGATGGACAAGGGATCTATGTGTGATGCTACACAGCTCACCCAACTTCCTTTTATCTTTTTTCCCACATCTCTGTAGCTGTCATTAGCTTGAGGTAGAGAAAAAATGTTCAGAATGTACAGTGGTCCCTAAACAAATTATTATGAGTTCATAAAGGCATTTTCCATCTGAGGATATCTAACATGAATAACTTTTAGAACTTTTTCTTATCTTTTGTTTTGTTTTGTTTTGTTTTTTTGAGACGGAGTCTCGCTCTGTCGGGAGTCTAGTGGCGCGATCTCCGCTCACTGCAAGCTCCGCCTCTGGGATTCACGCCATTCTCCTGCCGCAGCCTCCCGACCAGCTGGGACTACAGGCGCCCGCCACCATGCCCAGCTAATTTTTTGTATTATTAGTAGAGACGGGGTTTCACCGTGTTAGGCAGGGTGGTCTCGATCTCCTCACTTTGTGATCCACCCGCCTCGGCCTCCCAAAGTGCTGGGATTACAGGCGTGAGCCACCGCGCCTGGCCTTTCTCATCTTTTTAAGTCTGAAAACTGCCCAGTCCAGTGTTGCTCTGGATGTAGGCCAGTGTGCACATCCACCCACAGTGAAAGTGAAACCAACCATGAGTTGAATGAAGTACTATGGGAGTGTTTGTGGGAAGCCTGACAAACCTCAAGTTTGCCTGCCTTTTCTAATCCAGTAGTGGATTCTTGGTACGGCTATAAGCTGTTTCAGACCGTGTGAAACCTAGTGTTAACTTCAGTTTAATTTGAAATTATTTGTGTTTTTACTTTGGCTCCTTTACAGCCAGAGTAAAACTTATTTTATATTCTTGTATTCCAAGTTTAACTTAACCTTTATTCTTGACCTGACCAGAATTTTTAGACTTTGGGTCAACCATAAAGAGGCTCAATATATAATGAGAAATTTATCTCACTTTAAGTTGTCAGAAAGCAACACCCAAAATGCTCTATGTAAAAAAACATGCATAGATGCATGAAAATGCAGCTCATTTAAGAAACAAACCCAAGGAGCCCAAACCTAAAATCTGGACATTTCTTACTTAAGCAAAAATATCAGTCATGCACATATGACTCTCATTCCATGACTATTTTCAAATTGACTCATCACATGCCTATTTTCAAATTAAGTAGTTGCCATGCTCTAAATTGTGTTTATGAAGTTAGGAGCTAAACAGAAAACAATTCTAAAACCTGCTTATTTCAATTGATTCTGTATGTTAGCATATCAGTACTGGCATGAATATGATTGGAACATGCAGGGTTGTAGCACACCCTTGTTTCTGGTTGACTGCCAAAAATAAAGACATCAAAGAAAATAGAAAAACTGGGCAACAAATCATAACTGCATAGGTTTTTCAATTTAGTAGTTATTCTAGATCTCTCTCCACAGCTTTTCCAAATGAAACTGTCCCTCTTACAGCCCCCAACCTCCCACTGTCCTAGATAGATGAGGTGATTGTTCTCATCACCTTTATATTTGTACATGTGTGGAATTGTTTTCATAGGACAGATTCCCAGATGTGGAAATGCTCAAATATTTGAGTGAACACTTAACAAATCCTGCCAGAATGTCCTCCAGAAAGGTTGTACCCATGTGCACATCCACCCACAGTGAAAGTGAAACCAACCATGAATTGAATGAAGTACTGTGGGAGTGTTTGTGGGAAGCCTGACAAACCTCAAGTTTGCCTGCCTTTGCTAGTCCAGTAGTGGATTCTTGGTATGGCTATAAGCTGTTTTAGACAGTGTGAAACAATTTACAGATATCTTTAGCAAAGAACATTTTCATAGGTACTTTTACATGAAAAAATTATAATATTAAAGAATCTTTTAAGATAATGCATAATCCCACTGTATACATTTTTATCTTTTGCAGATTACCATCTACATGTGAATATATTTTACCCCTTGTAATTAATATGTGTGTGTGTGTGTGTGTGTGTGTGTGTGTGTGTGTGTAAGACAGATTCTTGGTTTGTCATCCAGGCTGGAGTGAAGTGGTGCGATCTTGGCTCACTGCAACCTCCGCCTCCTGGGTTCAAGCAATTCTCCTGTCTCAGCCTCCCAAGTAGCTGGGATTATAGGCGCCCACCACCAAGCCCAGCTAATTTCTGTATTTTTTAAGTAGAGACAGAGTTTCGCCATGTTGGCCAGGCAGGTCTCGAATTCCTGACCTCAGGTGATCCGCCCACTTTGACCTCCCAAAGTGCTGGGGTTACAGGCGTGAGCCACTGCACCCAGCCAATATGTGTGTATTTTTATCTTTGACTTTTTCCACAGAACTGTCTTATAAGCTGTTTCCTCTTTCTCCATATCTTTCATCATGGCTATTTAAAAGCTGTATCTTGTATTTTGTTATTATATCATACTTTGTTAATTCAGTTCTTAATATTGAATATTGAATATAAAACTAGATACTTAAACTGCATGTTCTTAAGTGATAAGGTTGATTGATTTGATGTGGTGATAAAAGTAATACAGTGCTTATAGAAAAACTTGGAAGACACAAAAAAATAGGATGACACACACAAATCATCCTGTAACTCCTGTTAATAAATTCTGTGAACATTAGGATGTATTTCCTTCCTGTCTTTTCTTAATATTTTATTTTCTTGTTTTACAGTCTGCAACCACGCTATTTGTGAACAACATTCATTTTTACATGTAACTTTTTCAAATATCATTTTTCCTTTTTTTAAAAAAGGTGAAAGGCTTTTTTAAATTATTTTTTTTGAGACGGAGCCTCGCTCTGTCGCCCATGGTGCAGTGTAGTGGTGCAATCTCGGCTCACTGCAAGCTCCACCGGGTTCATGCCATTCTCCTGCCTCAGCCTCCCCAGTAGCTGGGACTACAGGCGCCTGCCACCATGCCACCACGCCTGGCTAATTTTTTGTGTCTTTAGTAGAGACGGGGTTTCACCGTGTTAGCCAGGATGGTCTGGATCTCCTAACCTCGTGATCCACCCGCCTCAGCCTCCCAAAGTGCTGGGATTACAGGTGTGAGCCATCGTACCTAGCAGGTGAAAGGTTATTTTTTTTTTTTTTCTGGTGAAAGTAATTTGAAATTGTTACTGAAAATTGAGAAATAATCCCAGTCATCTATAATTCCATCACCTAGAGGCAAACATCATTTATAATTTGGTTTATTACCTTCACATATTTTTCTCTAAAAAAAAAATTGAGGCCGGGCGCGGTGGCTCAAGCCCGTAATCCCAGCACTTTGGGAAGCCGAGACGGGCGGATCACGAGGTCGATCGAGACCATCCTGGCTAACACGGTGAAACCCCGTCTCTACTAAAAAATACAAAAAACTACCCGGGCGAGGCGGCGGGCGCCTGTAGTCCCAGCTACTCGGGAGGCTGAGGCAGGAGAATGGCGTAAACCCGGGAGGCGGAGCTTGCAGTGAGCCGAGATCCGGCCACTGCACTCCAGCCCGGGCAACACAGCGAGACTCCGTCTCAAAAAAAAAAAAAAAAATAAAATAAAATAAAATAAAAAATTGAGATCGTACACCATCATTGTTTTTTAATTAGGGGGTGGTCACGGACCTTTTTAAAAATCTGAAAAAAATCCAAATTAAGAATTCTTTTTGTACCGAGTGGCCAGTTGAAAAAAATTTTTTTTACTTAAAAAAAAAAAAAAAGAAAAAAATAGAATTCTTAGTATATACATACATTCATACCCACCCTTTTTCCCTTAAAAACATGATAAAGTAAGCATTTCTGTATAATTATGAACTCTTATAAATATGCATGTTTTCTGATTATTGTGCATTGAATTATCTATGTCCTCAAATTCATATGTTGAAGTTCTAATCCCCAGTACCTCAGATTGTGACCTTATTTACAGATGGGATCTCTACAGAGCTGATCAAGCTAAAATGCGGTCAGTAGAGTGAACCTTGATCCAATATGATTGGTGTCTTTATAAAATGAGGAAATTCACCCGGCGCGGTGATACATGCCTGTAGTCCCAACTACTCAGGTGGCTGAGGTGTGAGGATGGCTTGAACCCAGAGGTTCTGGGCAGTAGTGTGCTATGGCGATGGGGTGTCTGCACCAGCATCAATATGGTGACCTCCCAGGAGTAGGGGCTATGAGGTTGCCCAAGGAGGGATGGAGTGACCCAGGTCAGAAACAGAGCAGGTCAAAACTCCCTTGCTGATCAGTAGTGGGATAGCACCTATGAATAGCCACTGCACTCCAGTCTGGGCAATATAGTGAGACCCTGTCTCTAAAAAAAGAAAATTTAACTGGCCGGGCATGGTGGCTCACGCCTGTAATCCTAGCACTTTGGGAGGCTGAGGCAGGCGGATCACCTGAAGTCAGGAGTTCAAGACCAACCTGGCCAACATCTCTACTAAAAATACAAAAAATTAGCCAGGTGCGGTGGTGCGCACCTGTAATCCCAGCTGGGGTAGGGGATGTAGGGAGGGGGCGGGGCAGTGCTGAGACAGGAGAATTGCTTGAACCTGGGGAGGCGGAGGTTGCGAGGAGCTGAGATTAGGCCACTGCACTCCAGCCTGGGCGACAGAGTGAGACTCTGTCTCAAAAAAAAAAAAGAGAAAAAAATTTCATTAAAAATTTATTTTAAAAAGGAGGAAATTTGTGAAGAGACATAGAGAAGATGGCCATTTACAAGCTAAGAAGAGAGGCCTGAACAGATGTTTCCCTCACAGCCCTCGGAAGTAGCCTACCCTGCTGACACCTTTATTTCAGATTTCTAGCCTCCAGAACTGTGAGACTGTAAGTGTCTGTTGTTTAAGCCTCCCAGTTTACATAATGCAGACATTTGGATGAATATTTACTTTGTACTAGGCATTGCACTAGGTTTAGGAATACTAAGTCAAAGAAGTCAAGTTCTCTGTCTTGAAGGTACCTAGATTGGCATGTGCATAAAGAACCCTGGGGTTGTGCAATTTTGGGCAATGAACAGGGCATCATGGGAGCCTAGGTTAGGCAAGGGTCAGGGAAGATTTCCCAGGGAATGCATCACTTGAGCTGAGTTTTGAAGAACCACTAGGAGCTTACTTAACTATTTTTCTGTTGCTGGACACTAGGATGTTTCCGGTTATTCATTTTTGCAAACGAGAACTTTCCTGTGTTTTGGATTATTTCTTTAGGATAGATTCTCAGCAGCGTACCACTGCTGAGACAAGAATATGAAACTAGAAACATCATGTGAAGGGAGCATAATATTCTACCAGATGGAGTTTTCCTGGCTTATTGAATCATCCTCTTTTATTGGATAGCAGTCCCCTGATGTTCTGTTGCTAGTGTTTTGTTATTATAAATAGTGCTGTAGCGTACATTTTTTGCATAAAGCCTTTTTCCATAATCAGAATTATTTCTTTAGTGGTTGAATCATAGAAATAGGAATTACGGTGTGAAAAAGGTCTCCTTACTTTTCAAAAATACTGACATATTCTCACTAATAATCAAGTGAAATTTATTAACAGATTAATTTGATTTCTTATAGTCTTTTATATTGTTTGGGTGTGTGTTAAAACAGTTTAATACTTCCCTCTTTTGAAAGCTGAAACTTTCCTAGAAAGTAAAGTTTGGTTTGTATCATGTGTGATGAAGAACCCCTTTTCTTTAAGTTCCCCCTCCGCCTAAAAGAAACTTGCTTAACGGGCACAATACTGACACAAACTTGCCCACACAATTTCTGTGCTGGTTTCTCACTAGCTGGTGTGTATATTGCATTGGCCTCTGTTCATACTCTCCTAGATCGTTGTCTGTCTGAAAGGTAACTATCCCAGAAGATCAGCCTTCCAAGTGAGCTATTTCTATTCTATTTTGTGTGTCTTTCAAAGTGACTCCTGCATTCTCCACCAGACTCAAAATCCCATTTATGTTACTCCATATCTACTGTAATGGAGTAACAGAATTGCAGTCGTGGTGACACATGGGAATAGGGGTGCATGAAGGAGCCAGGTCAGGAATGACAGGGTGCTCTGTCTCAGTGAGGGGATGGTTTGCCAGCAAGGATTGTATTGTTTCCTTCATCTTAAAAGTGAGTATGAGTACATTTTATTGACTCAACAAAATAATAAACATCAAGGGCTATTTGTATATTTTGTATATTTTTTGTATATTTTTGTATATTTTTTGTATATTTTGTATATACAGTTTTGTGTATTTTTTAAAAAGATATCCCACTCACTAATTACTTTTTTAAAATTTTACTTTTAAAAATCAGGAAAAAAAAAAAAAAAAAGCAAAGTTGGCCAGAAATAGTGGCTCACGCCTGTAATTCCCAGCACTTTGGGAGGCCAAGGTGGGAGGATCACTTGAGGCCAGGAGTTTGAGACCCGTCTGGGCAACATAGTGAGACCACATCTCTACATTTTTTTTTGTTTGGTTTTTTGCTGGGCATGGTGGTGCATGCCTGTAGTCTCAGCTACTTGAGAGGCTGAGGTGGGACGATCACTTGAGCCCAGGAGGTTGAGGCTGCAGTGAGCCATGATTGTGCCACTGTACTTCAGCCTGGGTGACAGGTAAGACCCTGTCTCAAAATAAAGAAACAAAAAGAAGAAGCAAAGTTATATGTATCTTAAATATTATAGGAGCACACAATGTAGAAAGTGTAAGTATCCCATAATCCTACCCCATAAAGAGAACCCACCATGATCTGCAGTTTAGGACCTATTTCTCTAAATTTTTTCCTTGCGTTTAAAACATACGGTGATGCTCAATTTCATTAACAAAAAATGAAATACAAAGTAAACAAAAAAGAGCATTCCCCCCTTTAGCTCCTAAAGATAAAACAAAAACGTAAAAAGAGTAGTTATATCCACGTTGGTGGCCACATAGCAAAATGGGTATTCTCATACAATGTTGGTAGGAATATAAATTGGTTCAAGTTGAACATCTCAAACCTGAAAATCGGAAATGCTCCAAAACCCAAAAATGTTTAAGTGCCAACATGATGCTCAAAGGAAATGCTTATTGGAGCATTGTAGATTTTGGATTTTGGGATTTGATACGCTCAAAGTATAGTACAACTATTCCCAAACCCCCCAGAATTCAAAATCTGAAAACTTCTGATTCTAAGCATTTCAAATTAAAGGATACTCAACCCGTATAATCTACTTAGAGGGCAATTTGTCAGTAATGATCAAAATTTTATGTATGACACATGTCATGTGCATTTCCTCTGTTGACTTTAGAAAAAGAGGAATGTTGATAGCTGTTTTATGATAATGTTACTAGCAATAGTGATCGTGGTAGTGGCAGGAATACTGCTGGTTGTGCTGCTTGTGATAGTGGTACTGGTGGTACGGCTGGCAGTGCTGGTGGTACTACTGCTGCTGGTGATGGTACTGCTGGTGGTGGTGGTACTTCTGGCAGTGCTGATACTGTACCACTGATAGCACTGGTGCTGGTGGTACTGGTGGTGCTGGTGATTTGAGCATTTGCTGCCTTCTACTATGTGATGAAGCTTAACGAACTCACACCCAAGTCTGCTTTGTACCCAGAACAGTGCCAGGGGCAGTGTGGGTCAAAGCACTTCTTTTGATTCTCTCATAACATAGGCAGAAAGATAAGCTTCCCAGGAGGAAAGATTTTTACCATTGCCCCTCATAAGGTGGAGATAGCTGGTGTCCATTCAAGCCCCTGCTCACACATTCAGAAGGCACTTCGTAGGAACTCCCTCCCCTCCTTTGCTTCTGAGTCCCAGACCAGCAGTGAGATTCTGCCCTTTGAAATATTTATAACGTTCAATTCACCATAAAACACTTTGTAAATGTAAGTGCTGTAAGTGGCACAAATTATATCAGCAGCTTTTTGAGAAATGGGGGGAAAAGGAAAAGGAATTTAAGGGAATGGGATCCAGTGAGCCAACCTTGCTATTTTCAAACCATAATAAATGGCCGTAGATCTGCATTTTGTAATTTCAGAAATGACTAATGCTTGGACTATTTTTGAGCATTGTAAGAGTGGCTTCATCCCAGTATAAATCGTTCTTTCTACGTTGCACAGATTATGTTGCTTTTTAAATCAATATTTTTATTTCATAGTAATTTTGTTTCCAGGTCTAAAAATCCTGAAATTCCTTTCTTAAGGGGGTCCCTTTGTATCAGCCACTAAGGAAGTCATTGACACCTAACTGGCTTCTCCCAGCACCCACTACGTAGGCTACCCTCTCCCCAGTCCTGCAGGAGAGGCCCCTTGCTCACAAATGCACAGGGGCCAGAATTTTTCACTGTTGGAAATTCTCCTCACCTTGTGTAGATACTATCTCCATCCAATCATCACTCCTTTGTTCTGCTGTTTGGAGCCCCCAGAATAAATCTACTCTTTGTATCCTTCATGTATTGAGGATGGTCACGCCCCTACCCCCACCCTCAAATGATTTCTTCCTCATTGGACAGGATTCCTGGATGTCACCCTCCTGGTTACCTACTCCACTAGGTAACAGACCATCTATTCTCCTGAGTCTCCACCACCTTGTTCATAATACTGTATTTCCGATAATGAATCCTAAAATTAAGTTTGTTAATTTGTTTTTGGCACCCATATCACACCAGTGTCTCATATTGATTTATAAACAAACCAAAACTCCAGACCAGTTGCTTTTTGAGCCTAAGTGCAAGATGTAACATGCTTCTCTGAAATGTTGTCTTTTTTCCTTTGGGCTCATTCTTTCCAGATCCAGATATCTTTTGGAATTCTGATTCTGTCCAGTGGGTCTTATCTAAAGCATTCATCTCTCCTAGCACAGTGTCCTTGGATGACTTGAAAAGCCTGCCTGTAGATTGCTGATGTATTTACTTAGGCCCAGGACTCTGAAGAGGGTGACAAATCCCCCATAACGAGTTAGCCAAATGCATGCTGGCAGCCAACGGACTCAAGGCTCCTTAGAGAAGGCAGAAGGGTCTGGCTGTCAGAGGGTGCCACAGCTGCTGGGGTGGAGAATCTGCTGGGGTGGAGGATTGGAGGAGTTTTGGTTTGGCCATTGACATGTAAATGTCAGAGGGGCCTGAGGCTGTTCCCCAGTGGACCCTCCCGCTTTCCCACACAAAGCCCTGGTTCTGTGAGGGCCACGGCTTTGCCTTTGTGAGGCCCAGGCCGTCCCAGCTGCAGAGGGAAGTCCCCGTAAGTATTCAGTCTTGTAAAACTGTTCCATTTTACACTGTGGTTGTCGACAGCAAGGTTCTCCCAGCTGCATGGAGTGGGAGTGTTCTCTTTGTAATGCGCTCTTTTCTGGATATAGACATAGGTCCTTTAAAGGTTTTTGAAATGAAAATGAATACTACTAGGTGATTATTAATTTGAATCATGTAAGGAGAGAAAGAGTGATATATTTTTGCACATGTATGTGCATTTACAAGAACAAGATTAGCTACGAGGTTCAAAGTACTTTTTGAATTTTACCTGATATTTCTGAAGGATAATGTTATTTTTGGCATTGTGTTTTCTATAGTCCTCCTCTCTCTCTCTCTTTCTCTCTCTCTAACCTATTTTGAGACAGAGTCTCACTCTGTTGCCCAGGCTAGAGTGCAGTGGTGCAATCTTGGCTCACTCCAACCTCTGTCAAACGCTTCTCATGCCTCAGTGTCCTGGGTATCTGGGATTACAGGTGTGCCCACCACCGTGCCCTGCTAATTTTTGTATTTTTAGTAGAGACGGGGTTTTACATGTTGGCCAGGCTGATCTTGAACTCCTGACCTGAGGTAATCCGTCCGCCTCGGCCTCCCAAAGTGCTGGGGTTACAGACGTGAACCACCGCGCCTGGCCAAGAATGAATATTTTGAAATGTTTTTTCTTTTTTCCTCTGAAACTTCAGTGTCCTAAATTCAATATGTGAATTGTGAAATATGTGATGCTCTTACCACAAGGTAGAGGATATATGTCTTTGTCATGCTGTGGGCTTATTTTTTTATAAGTCCTTTACTAACTGGCCAGCGATTATTTAAAATACAAATTTAGATTTCAGGTTCAGAATTTGGAGTACTGGATTGAGTAAGAGGAAAATCTTGATCTTAAAAAATCTTGAGGTAAAAGGTTTTGTTTGGTAAAGTTTTCCCACATAGGACTCACTTCCTTCACTGCTTACAGAGATGGCGCTTTTAAAGAAAACATTTTCTTAATAAAATACAAATGTTTTCAGATCTCTGCCTCTTTGGTACAGATGCCTTTTGCAATATGAGTTCAGTCCACAGTGTGCATCTTTAAGCCTTGAATATTCAGATACGTTTTTGCTCTTTTAAAAGTAATTACAGTAATAGAATTTATGTTTACACACCAGAATATCCATAATGAGATTGGAAAAAAAAGTGCAAGCAATCAGTCTTCTGTCCAGAAGCCATAAAGTCTGTTATTGAATGTGAAATCTATTCTTAATTTTTAAGTGTCTCTTGCTCTAATGAACGTAATTAGTGGAGTTTGGTACAGTGGAAAGAATACCAAACAAAGTGTTTTGAGACCTGGGCTTTGTCTCTAGCTACCTAGGTGGCCTTAGGTGAATGACTTACGGACCTCAGTGATGGACTGTATCAGTGGTTCTCAACCCAGGGGCCCTTGGAAATGTTGAGTGGGAACATGTCAGGTTGCCACACTGTATGGGAGCATTAATGGTTTGGGGACCCTGGATGTTAGGCATCTTGAAATGCCCCAGGCTGTCTCACCCAGCCCTTTGAAGAATTGGCTCACTCTGAATATCAATGACACCCCCATGAGTAACACTGGACTGGATGATTACTTAAGTTTTTCCTGCTTTGTTACTGTCAAGTTCGTAAATGGAGTATTGGCAAGCATCTAAAATGATGTGATGCCAATACGCTCAGTGTCTGTCTCTCACATTTAGCATTGAACGCTATGTTTTCTGGGGTGAAGTCATATCCGGTAATGCTGGGTCAGGACACTCGGCTGTGGCAACTCAGATTCAGAGCTTTGTTGCTGGGAGAAATCTCTACTATAAGCACAGAAAATACTGACATGGCTCAAAAGCAGGTGCAGAGCTGGGGCTGGGATTTTTGGTTGGCTTTGGATTTTCCTTATATTGTTTCCTCAAAGGGAAGCAGTGGGTTTGTGGCCACATGCTTGCCCCCAGGCCCTGGGCTTTTCTGCTGTAAACAAAGGGCAGCTGCCTCTTCACACTGTTCTGCTGCTGTCCCATTTGATGAGAAAGGGGTTACTCCGGAGCCTCCGGTGCTGCCCTGCAAACCCAAATCCGGCTGCCTGTTGTCACAGGCCAGACTGCAGGAACCATCTAGACAACTCTGACGAGGCAGAAGGGGATTTGGTCTGGAAAAAAGATTCCCGGGGTGTCTAAATTTTTTGGTAGGTTGGCATGATTGAATTACTCCTTATTTGATGGTGAAGTGCTGTTAAATGAAAGTCCAACAGGAAATCTTCTCTCTGAATTGTCGTTTTGTAGAAAGCAAAGGTGAGTTATTACTAATCCTCACCAGAAATTTGCTGTGATGTTTGTGCATATATACAACTCTTAATAGCTACACTGTTCTATTACCTGAAGCATACATTTTAATTAATGTGTTATTTTCCCTATAAAAATAATTTATTTAAAGAAAATTCAAATAAGAAAAATATCAGTAGTAACTACATTTGATACGTATCTTGCCAGTCTTTAAAACATTTTACAAAAATGGGGTCATAATGTATGACGTTTTACAACCTACTTTGTTGACTTTGTAATACATCATGTATTGTTTCTGAGATATATAGTCATGCGCCACATAACGACTTTTTAGCCAGTGACAGACCATCTATACGAAGGTGGTCCCAAAAGATTACGATAGAGCTTATATAGAAACCTGATGTATGGCACTTGAGATTGGCATTGCAGATCAAGCAGCAGAAATGATTGATATTCAGTAATGCTGCTGGGACATTTGATTATATATATATGAAAAAATTATATAAATAAAAATATATATATACCATCTAGGTTTGTGCAAGTACACTCTATGATGTTTTCACATGACAAAATCACCTAACAGTACATTTCTCAGAACGTATCCATGTTTGTAACATGATTGTATTACAGAATTTTACATGACTTCTGTCTTAGTTCAGGCTGCTATAACAAAATATCATAGATGGGTGGCTTAAACAATCAGAAATTTATTTCTGACAGTTCTGAGAGCTGGGACATTAGAGATTAGGGTGTCAGCATGGATTAGTTCTTTTTAAAATTTTTAAAATACATTTTTAATTTTTTTTATTATACTTTAAGTTCTAGGGTACATGTGCACAATGTACAAGTTTTTTACATATGTATACATGTGCCATGTTGGTGTGCTGTGCTCATTAACTCATCATTTACATTAAGTATATCTCCTAATGCTATCCCTCCCCACTCCCCCAACCCCACAATAGGCCCAGGTGTGTGATGTTCCCCTTCCTGTGTCCAAGTGTTCTCATTTTTCAATTCCCACCTATGAGTGAGAACATGTGGTGTTTGGTTTTCTGTTCTTGCAATAGTTTGCTCAGAATGATGGTTTCCAGCTGCATCCATGTCCCTACAAAGGACATGAACTCATCCTTTTTTATGGCTGCATAGTATTGCATGGTGTATATGTGCCACATTTTCTTAATCCAGTCTATCACTGATGGACATTTGGGTTGGTTCCAAGTCTTTGCTATTGTGAATAGTGCTGCAATAAACATATGTGTGGATGTATCTTTATAGCAGCATGAGTTATAATCCTTTGGGTATATACCCAGTAATGGGATGGCTGGGTCAAATGGTATTTCTCGTTCTAGATCCTTGAGGAATCACCACACTGTCTTCCACAATGGTTGAACTAGTTTACAGTCCCACCAACAGTGTAACAGTGTTCCTGTTTCTCCACATCCTCTCCAGCACCTGTTGTTTCCTGACTTTTTAATGATTGCCATTCTAACTGGTATGAGATGGTATCTCATTGTGGTTTTGATTTGCATTCTCTGATGGTGAGTGATGATGAGGATTTTTTCATGTGTCTGTTGGCTGCATAAATGTCTTCTTTTGAGAAGTGTCTGTTCATATCCTTTGCCCACTTTTTGATGGGGTTGTTTGTTTTTTTCTTGTAAATTTGAGTTCTTTGTAGGTTCTGGATATTAGCCCTTTGTCAGATGAGTAGATAGCAAAAATTTTCTCCCATTTTGTAGGTTGCCTGTTCACTCTGATGGTAGTTTCTTTTGCTGTGCAGAAGCTCTTTAGTTTAACTAGATCCTATTTGTCAATTTTGGCTTTTGTTGTCATTGCTTTTGGTGTTTTAGACATGAAGTCCTTGCACATGCCTATGTCCTGAATGGTATTTCCTAGGTTTTCTTCTAGGGTTTTTATGGTTTTAGGTCTAACATTTAAGTCTCTAATCCATCTTGAATTAATTTTTGTATAAGGTGTAAGGAAGGGATCCAGTTTCAGCTTTCTACTTATGGTTAGCCAGTTTTCCCAGCACCATTTATTAAATAGGGAATCCTTTCCCCATTGTTGTTTTTGTCAGGTTTGTCAAAGATCAGATGGTTGGAGGTGTGTGGTATTATTTCTGAGGACTCTGTTCTGTTCCATTGGTCTATATCTCTGTTTTGGTACCAGCACCATGCTGTTTTGGTTACTGTAGCCTTGTAGTATAGTTTGAAGTCAGGTAGCGTGATGCTTCCAGCTTTGTTCTTTTGGCTTAGGACTGTCTTGGCAATGCGGGCTCTCTTTTGGTTCCATATGAACTTTAAAGTAGTTTTTTCCAATTCTGTGAAGAAAGTCATTGGTGGCTTGATGGGGATGGCATTGAATCTATAAATTACCTTGGGCAGTATGGCCATTTTCATGATATTGATTCTTCCTATCCATGAGCATGGAATGTTCTTCCATTCGTTTGTGTCCTTTTTTATTTCACTGAGCAGTGGTTTGTAGTTCTCCTTGAAGAGATCCTTCACATCCCTTGTAAGTTGGATTCCTAGGTATTTTATTCTCTTTGAAGCAATTGTGAATGGGAGTTCACTCATCATTTGGCTGTTTGTCTGTTATTGGTGTATAATAATGCTTGTGATTTTTGCACATTGATTTTGTATCCTGAGACTTTGCTGAAGTTGCTTATCAGCTTAAGGAGATTTTGGGCTGAGACGATGGGGTTTTCTAAATATACAATCATGTCATCTGCAAACAGGGACAATTTGACTTCCTCTTTTCCTAATTGAATACCTTTATTTCTTTCTTTTGCCTGATTGTCCTGGCCAGAGCTTCCAACATCTGTGTTGAATAGGAGTGGTGAGAGAGGGCATCCCTGTCTTGTGCCAGTTTCCAAGGGGAATGCTTCCAGTTTTTGCCCATTTAGTATGATATTGGCTGTGGGTTTGTCATAAATAGCTCTTATTATTTTGAGATACATTCCATCAATACCGAATTGATTGAGAGTTTTTAGCATGAAGGGCTGTTGAATTTTGTCAAAGGCCTTTTCTGCATCTGTTGAGATAATCATGTGGTTTTTGTCTTTGGTTCTGTTTATATGCTGGATTATGGTTATTGATTTACGTATATTGAACCAGCCTTGCATCCCAGGGATGAAGCCCACTTGATCATGGTGGATAAACTTTTTGATGTGCTGCTGGATTCAGTTTGCCAGTATTTTATTGAGGATTTTTGCATCAATGTTCATCAGGGATATTGGTCTAAAATTCTCTTTTTTTGTTGTGTCTCTGCCAGGCTTTGGTATCAGGATGATGTTGGCCTCATAAAATGAGTTAGGGAGGATTCCCTCTTTTTCTATTGATTGGAATTATTTCAGAAGGAATGGTACCAGCTCCTCCTTGTACCTCTGGTAGAATTCGGCTGTGAATCCGTCTGCTCCTGGACTTTTTTTGGTTGGTAGGCTATTAATTATTGCCTCAATTTCAGAGCCCGTTATTGGTCTATTCAGGGATTCAACTTCTTCCTGGTTTAGTCTTGGGAGAGTGTATGTGTCCAGGAACTTATCCATTTCTTCTAGGTTTTCTAGTTTATTTGAGTAGAGGTGTTTATAGTATTCTCTGATGGTAGTTTGTATTTCTGTGGGGTCGGTGGCAATATCCTCTTTATCATTTTTTATTGTGTCTATTTGATTCTTCTCTCTTTTATTCTTTATTAGTCTTGCTAGCGGTCTATCAATTTTGTTGATCTTTTCAAAAAACCAGCTCCTGGCTTCATTGATTTTTTTTTTGAAGGGTTTTTTGTGTCTCTATCTCCTTCAGTTCTGCTCTGATCTTAGTTATTTCTTG
Organism: Macaca mulatta; assembly: GCF_049350105.2. Classification (NCBI taxonomy): domain Eukaryota; kingdom Metazoa; phylum Chordata; class Mammalia; order Primates; family Cercopithecidae; genus Macaca; species Macaca mulatta. Next base: position 96,502,141 of record NC_133409.1, on the reverse strand, counting down.
CCTTCTGCTAGCTTTTGAATGTGTTTGCTCTTGCTTCTCTAGTTCTTTTAGTTGTGATGTTAGAGTGTCAATTTTAGATCTTTCCTGCTTTCTCTTGTGGGCATTTAGTGCTATAAATTTCCCTCTACACACTGCTTTAAATGTGTCCCAGAGATTCTGGTATGTTGTGTCTTTGTTCTCATTGGTTTCAAAGAACATCTTTATTTCTGCCTTCATTTCGTTATGTACCCTATATTTTTAATTTTTTTGTAGAGATGAAGTCTTGCCATCTTGCCTAGGCTGGTCTCAAACTCCCGGGCTCAAGAGATTCTCTTTCCTTGCCCTCCCAAAGTGCTAGACGTGCGAGCCACCCTGGTTCAGTTCTGTCAATGCCCCTCTTCCTGGTTTCCTTGCTGTGTACTCACATTTGTAGAGCAGAGAGAAAGGAAGCAAGCTCTCTTGTTGTCTCTTCTTATAAGGGCACTAATCCCATTGTGAAGGCTCCACCCTCATGACCTAATTACCTCCCCAAAGTCCCATCTCCAAATCACATCACACTGGAGTTTAGGGTTTAAACATATGAATTTGGGATGGTGGGTGGACACAAGCATTCAGTCCATAGCAACTACTGGTAATCCACCAAGAGGATGGTGCCAAGGAGTGCAGGTCCTAGAGTTGGACCCTGTGGGTTCATACCTTAGCCCTGACACTTATTAACTGGGCAAATTATTGAATGGCTTTGTGTATCATTTACTCATCTGTAAAATGGGGAGAATGTTAATACCAGCCACATTGGTGTGTTCTGAGAATTAAATGAGATAATAGATATTGGGTGCTCAGAATAGAGCCTTACATAAAGTAAGCACTTAATATCTGTTAAATATCATCTTATCAGCACCACCATCACCATGATTATATGACCATACATTCCACTAACGAATCCCCTGGCATTAGATTCTTGCAATTAAATTCTTTCTGACATCCAGAGTATTACTTTAGGATCATTTTTTAGATGTGGAATTTCTGAGCCAAAGAACAAACAGCAGTTTAAAGATACATATTGCTAGATTTATTTCCAGGAAGCTTGTCTCAGTATTCACTCCTACCAACTTTTCTCAGCATTAAAAAATTCAGCTTGTCTTCCTTCTAACATTCTGTGTGCTGTGGGACCTCCCCATTCCAATAATTTGGAATATAGATTCATTTCATATTGTTCTGGGGCAAGCATTATTATGAAAATGAATTAGCCACAAAACAAATCACATAAAACATTTCATCATCAAATGAAAAGAATAAGGCGGCTCACCTACACTTGTTTTTTCACCTGTGTTTCACCTTCTCTCATTGATCAAGGAATGTTTGTGTGTGAGAGGATGTGAATGTGTAGTCCTCAGACTCTCTTCCCTGCAACCCAGTTTAATGTCTAGACGTACTGCAAGGAAAAACATGATCTTTGGTAACATCATGGGAAAAGTACATGAAATTAGCTACATAAATTGTGAAATAGCAAGTCAGTCTTTTTATTCTGTGATGTGTAAAAATAACTTATTTCATTGTATTTACTTTTACTTTTCCACAAAGAAATTGCTGCGAGTTGGTATGTACAGAGGTAAGATCCACAGTGTACCATTTGTTACTTGATACTAAGTCCTGTGGCCCAGATGCTTTTTCAGCCTGCAAGTGCTACCAAGTGCCCGGTGGTGACTCAGTTCTCCCACTTGTCATCTCTGTTTGGATGACTAAGAACCCTTTCTACAGCATGTTGTGACCTAGCCAGCCTGGCCTTCACCTGTATCCAGTGCAGTATTGCCAGAGGAAGCCTGCTTGCATTTTGTTCTCAACAGTCCACCCACCTGCATTTGATTATAAACACAAATGCAAACATGAGCATTTAATACACATGACATAATGAAGCCAGGTGTAGTGGCGCATGCTGCAGTCCCAGCTACCTAGGAGGCTGAGGCAGGAGGATTGCTTGAGCCCCAGAGTTTGAGGCTGCAGTGAGCTGTGATTGCACCACTGCACTCCAGACTGAGGGACAGAGTGAGACCCTGTCTCTAATTAGCAAATAAAAACAAACCACATGACAATGCAATTATGAGGGAGGCATCCAGATGATTTCAAATATGTTCAGTTTGTTAGATTCTCATTAAGAACATAGAATGTAAAAATTCTCATTGAGGATTCTCTGATTTCTGAAAATACATTTTAGGCCCCCAGAAGTATGCTTAGTAAAGGCCAATTTGGGTTTTAGACACTGTCCAAGGTACTTTGGATAATTATTGGCATTCCAAAAAGAAATATAGGTTACATTTCTATTGTTTCTTTGGATTGAATATTTGACTCGTTTTTGATCAAGAACAGTGGGTTTTAAACTTTTAACTGTGACCCACTATAAGAACTATATTTTACATGGTGACCCAGTAGGTACACATACATACATAAACACACACACAAATGAAACAAATGTTTCCCACCCAAAATATATCGATCTATTCTATTCTATTCTATTCTATTCTATTCTATTCTATTCTATTCTATTCTGTTCTATTCCATTCCATTCTTTAAAATGCTGCTTGTGACCCATTAACTTATTTTCATGACCCACAAATGGGCCATGACCTCCCGTTTGGAAATCCAATTCCAGAGGTGGTTTCTTAGGACTGTGGGTTGACTGATAACGTGTCTCATGCGTCGCACATTGCCTTCGTCTTGGTACTGGGTCCAGGGCAGGCTGCACATGCCCAGGGCATTGCTCCTGGAGGGGTCTCAGTGCCACAGGACTGGGCAGGAAATCAAGGCAGAGCCCTTTGTGTTGGCTGCCTGGGGGCTTGAACAGCTTTGCTTTTGAGAACTTTGGTCCTTCCCTGAACCAGCTGCTGCAGCTGACAGCTCTGCCTGAGTGGGAAAGTTTAAACGAAGACAATAATTCAGTTTGAGTGCCCCTGAATCGTGTCTTTGTCTCTGCTCTTGACAGAACAGAAGGAAGTTGTTCATTATTAAGGATGCCAGCTGCCCACAGATTGATATATCTGTAGCCAGGCTGGCTCACTCTCAAGTAGGTAGCGATATGGCTCCCCAATTGGTATATTTTGAAGAAGTCCAGAAAATATTTTCTTTAAATGTCTCTACTCAGTCTCCTGTGCCTAAAATTTCAAGTTTAGAAGTTTGGTCTTTTGTATCTTCTAAGTTTTTGGTCTTCTGGAATTCCAGATCAACATAAAAACATCATGGGAAAAGAGACTACCTTAGGATTGTATCAGGTAGTATATAATGGGGATTTGGACAGTGCTGAGAGCAAGGCATGCACATTTGGGTGGAGCAGGGGATACAGGAGCGAGGACCCACGGACTAGAGAATGGTGAGCAGGAGGAAATGGAGAGGAGGAGGCCGCAGGGCACGCTCGGCCTGGTGAAGCCTCTGTGTCTAACGGTAATTGGAAAGCTCCATAAACTGTAGAGCCATTTAAATATATTAATGAGAATTTTATGAAGACCTTGTGACTTGGGGTGGACTTGAGCAAGGCTTAGAGATGAAGGAACCAACACTCAACAAGAGTGACCAGAACTCTTATGGCCACTTGGCTACTCAGGGATTCTGTGTCCTAGGTTGTCCACTGTGTTTTGTTTAACAAATTTATTCCCATGCAGACAGCATGACTAATTGTATGCTACCCAAGAGTCACCTTTTATTTTTCCCAATAGCATCTGAGCACCTTGCATTTATATGGGCATTTTTTCCTTAGTTTTCTGGTCATTCAGATTGGTCCAGATTAACTCAGTTCAATTGCATGCCCATTTGCTTTTCTAGTTGTTGGTCGTCATAGGATTTAGTGCTGGAAAAGACCTTAGCAGTCACCTCAGTCAATGATTTTCCAGCTGTGGTTTTCAACCCATTACTGGGTCTTCAAATCAGTTTTATGGGTGTAACTGACAGGGATTGTTGGGAGAATCCTGTAAATATTTATCTTCCCAGCAGGTGTTGTGTAGTACACAAATACGTGATAACTCATAATGAATAGCAAGGTACAAAACAGTGTGTTTTGTGTAAGTGATACAGATAGCTTCATTCTTTTATTTGACAAATATCAGATGTCATTGAAGCCCTTATTGTTCATTGGTACTGTGATGAGGTGCAGGCGATGCAAAGATGAGTAACATGGGCCCTGCCCTGGAGATGCTCAGATGATAGCGGGGAGACAGGTGCAAAAGGCTGTTGTGACACAGTGGTGACTGCAGAGGATACCTCGTTACATCCTCCTTGCCCTAATGAGCACCCGCTCTGGAGGTCCTGCTCTGGAAAAGCAGCGGGCTGGCTGATTCAGCTGGACCGAACACAGCTGTGAGAAACTGCACGGTGTGTCTGAGAGAAAACCCACCTCTGCAGTCTAGAAAATGAGAGCAGGGAAGGCTTCTGGGGAGAAGTGCCGTCTCCGCTTGGCCTGTGCAGTGTGTCACATGGTGGCCCCCAGAAAGATAAGTCCATGTCCTAAGCCCCGGAGCCTGTGAATGCTCCCTGATTTTAAAAAAAGGTTTTGCAGGTGTGATTAAGGTGAGGCAGTCATCCTGGATCATTTGGGTGAGCCCTAAATCTAACAAGTGTTCTTTTAAGAGGCAGAGGGAGATCTGACATAGAACAGGATGAGGCCATGTGACGAGTGAGACTGAAATGATGAGGCCACAAGTCAAGGAATGTTGTTGCAGTCATCAGAAGCTGGTAGGGTCTCCCCAAGAGCTTCCAGAGGGATCACGGCTCCGCCGACAACTTCATTTTGGACTCCTGGCCTCCAGAACTGTGAGGGAGCACATTTCTGTTGTACCAAGCCACCACATTTGTGTTAATCTGTTATGATAGTCCTAGAAAATGAACACAGTCTGGATTTTCATAGGCCGAAATTACAAAAGGGACGGTGTTGGGGTAGAGGACACGTGACCCCAAAATATTTCAAGTTGAAGAAACTTGAGAAAACTGCAGATATAGGAGGGTTGCTCTTACTTCCCCCGCAACCCCTGCCCTTTTCCCCTGAAGCCGTCCTTACAATCTAGGAAGAATTGTCTGAACTTTCCCTGAAGCAGGTCCTGAGATCTTCGTACATGAGGTCCTCTCCTTATACCTGGAGGAAAAGAATGTAATTCTCCCTGAAGATGAAGAGTCACAGAGAAGAATCTGCACAAACAGGTCGTGCTGTGCTTCCTCCGATTTATTACCATTAGATCCTGTTGCCTTTGTCCAATCATACTTCATTGCTCTCCACTTCTTCATCACACCCAGAGTTAAAAAAACACACGTTTCCCTATTGCTTTGGGTCTTCATTTCCTTATGAAGACTCCCACATCACCTAAAACTTACATTGAATAAATGTGCATGCTTTTCTCTGGTTAATCTGTCTTTTGTAACGGGGCCTCAGCCACGAACCTAGCATGGGTAAGGAAAGATGCTTTTCCTCCCTATAAGGGCATTTCTGGACAGAGCGCCGGGACTGGGAGACAGAGCCCTGTTTGGGAAGAGAGAAGTGAGTTGCCTGGCTGGAGCGCGGATTGTGTGAAAGGTATGGCAGGAGATACTGCTGGAAAGCATGTAACTGACCCGGTGCCTTTGTGGTGGTTTGAGTAGTTGCTTGTTTGTAGAGGATCATTTGATAGTTCATTGTGCTGCCTTTTAGGTAATGGCTGTTAACACCGGGTGACCCAGCAAAAAACATAGGGTGAGGTTTGTTTGTTACCCAAGTGGCTGCACTCATGTGTGTTTGCAGGGAGAGTAATGCTCCCTGATGTGTAAATGCTCCTTGATTTTGCCTGCTGAAGACAACCACGCACACCCCACTAGAGGGTTGCCTTAAGCCACTTTCTGCGTTTTGTTCTTGAACCTGCACTTCTCACTGCTTTTTCCTAAACGAATATATTTTCATGGCATTTTATTTCCTTGAAATGATCAATTAATGTATACTCATTCCTGTGAGATGTAGTAAACATCTTTAAGCCAGGTGAAGAAGTTTGTAACATGAAACCAGTCCACGCCTCTTTCAGAGATTCACAACAGGCCCTCCCCATTCTAGAAGAACTGAACCATTTGGTACATTTTTTTCTTTAGTGAGCTAGAATTTAAGAATGAGTACATTTTGGGACCTAATTAAGTTTTATATCTACCAGTTGAGAAATAGCAGGTGAAAGTCTTGTATCTTTTCAGCTGTCTTCCTAACCTGCATGACACATTATTATATTTTTGCCTTTCCCCGTGCCCCAAATTCCACATATACTCATGGCTTATGACTTTTGATTATTAGTTTTTATAATAGAAATAATCCAAGTTTATTGTAAAAATGTCACATGATAGATGTGAATATATGGCTCCATAACCCTTCAGCTGGCTGCACACACGGACTCACACTTCAGTCCTCACATTGGCTTCCTTTTGTAACAAATTACCACAAACTTGGTGGGTGTAAAGCAACAGAAATGCATTCTCCCAGAGTTCTGGAGGCCAGAAGTCCAAAATCAAGGTGTTGCAGGGCCCTGCTCCCTCCAGAGTTTCTAGGGGAAATTCTGTTCCTTGCCTCTTGCAGTTTCTGGAGGTTGTATGTATTTCTTGGCTTGAGAAATATGGCTCCAATCTCTGCCTTCATCTTTACTTCCTCTTGTCTTCTATGTGTCTCTGTGTGTCAACTCTCTCTCTCTCTCTCCCTCTCCTTTTTACATTTTTTTTTTTTTTTTGAGACAGGGTCTTGCTCTGTCACCTAGTCTGGAATACGGTGGCATGATCTCAGCTCACTGCAGCCTTGACCTCCTGGGCTTAAGCAATCCTCCCACTTCAGCTTCCTGAGTAGCTGGGACTACAGGCATGTACCATCGTGCCCAGCTAATTTCTAAAAATTTTTTGTAGTGACAGGGCCTCACTGTGTTGCCCAGGCTGGTCTCAGACTCCTGGGCTCAAGCAGTCTCTCCACCTCTGCCTCCCAAAGTGCTGGAATTACAGGTGTGAGCCACCACGCCCAGCCTGTCTCTGTCTTATAAGGATACATGTGACTGCATTTAGGACCCACTGTGATAATCCAGGATAAGCCCCTCCTCACAAAATCCTTAATTTAACCACATTTTGGGGGGGTTATATAAGGTAATATTCACTCTTTTGTCATATAAGATAATACTGACAGATTTTAGGCATTAGGAAGTTGGCATAACTTTTTGGGGGCCACTGTTCAACCCACTACAATTGTTAAAGAAAAAGTTATTCTGATACTTGTTAAAATGGCAAGGGAGACTTTCTTCAAGATTATCCTGCTAGGTGTCAAGACAGTTGCACTAGGGGAGAGAGATTGGGTTCAACTCTGAATACAACACAAGTGAGTAGGAGGACCAGGTATGGTGGCAGGAGGATCACTTAAGACCAGGAGTTTGAGACCAGCCTGAGCAACACAGCAAGATCCCCTCTCTACCAAGAAAAAAAAAAAGAGTGGTGTTGTTAGCCAAGGAAAAGGCCATGGGGGTCTGTGGATGGAAGATTACTAAGAGAAGACATCAAGGGTTAGGTGATTCATGCTAAACTAACAGGATTCCTGCTGAAGGCAGATAACTCTTGATCAGATGTCACCTGGAGGATGAAGAATTTGATTAGATAGTAATGGGATCAAATATCAGGGGTGGGAGGATTCTTTCTAAACTGACTTCGCAGGATTCTTGCTAACACTGGGCTGTGCAGGCCTGGCAAGGGTGGGGACTAATATTGAAGCCAAGTCAAGAAGAGGGCTCAGAAGAGTCCAACTCAAGTTTGGTCAAGGAGAAGTCTCTGTCACAATCCTTTAAGCAGTGTTTTGCAGACTCAGAAAGACCATTAATAGGAACCTGCTTTTCGTTGTGAAGCTATCAGCAATCAAGCTTCTCCTGGTGGGGGAACCTCAGCACTGCATGCAGCGGCTGCCTAATTACAGAAGTGGCTTTCTACTGCCTTCTCTTCTCCCCTGCAGCCAGTCTTTTCTTCCTATCCACACCATCCTTGCAGTGTGGACGGCCTGCCTTCATGAGGACAGCAGTTAAGAGGGCACTCTGCTTTCCAGTCCCCCACTTATAAAGTGACACCTACTTCTGCTTGAAGATTATTGCTTGGATTCAACCTATAGGAAAAATAATAAAACACCCACGAGGACTGATGTTAGGAAACTCATCACCACATCAGAGAGAATTTTAAATCAGTCACTATGTGTGAAGAAGAAATTGATTGCTGGTTTGGGGCCTGGTCTTGGAACCTTTGGCGAGAGATAAGAAGCCAAGGCCGGGCCAGGTGGATCACGAGGTCAGGAGATCGAGACCATCCTGGCTAACACGGTGAAACCCCGTCTCTACTAAAAATCCAAAGCATTAGCTGGTCATGGTGGCAGGTAGTCCCAGCTACTCAGGAGGCTGAGGCAGGAGAATGGCATGAACCCAGGAGGAGGAGCTTGCAGTGAGCCAAGATCATGGCATTGCACTCCAGCCTGGGCGACAGAGTGAGACTCCGCCTCAAAAAAAAAAAAAAAAAAAAAAAGCCAAGTGGCGTTTCTAAGGTCATGATTTGGCATGAACCCCATGACTCGGGGAGCACTGGTCCAACTTCAGGACTGGACTTCTGGGAGAAGGGTGGGGGGATCTCTTCCACAGCAGGGAAGGAATCTGTCTGCCCTCAGACCCCAAGTTGACCTAAACTCTAGATAGGACCAGGGCTGAGCCCAGTACAGCTCTTTTGCTGGGCTCACCTCTTTGCAGGTAGATGTTGGCTTGTATTGTGCCTGGGACTCTGACAGGTACTATATAAATGGAATCAACTTCACACTCTGCAAGTAGCTCCCGCTGGTGCCTCAGGCGTAGGGAAGCCCTACTTTCATAGTACTTTTCAGTACTCTTCTGTTGGCTCATTTTTCTACTACAGAATGAGAAAGTAGTGCTTTTTACTTATCAAACAAACTCTAGCATAGGGCTTTGTAGGAATTCAATACTGTAATTTAATTATATTCAGCTCACTATAATTTATTGCATTCAATAAATTGCATTTATCAAACACCAGCCCTTTACTACATGCTGTCTAGGACACCTTTTCTTTATTTCGTTTTACCTTTACAACCATCTGCAAGTTATAGGTATTATCTTTATTTTTTTAGGTGAGGAAACTGAGGCTCAGAAAGTTTCTGACTTGCCCACATTCTCTTGTGTAGTAATTGTGGCATCAGGATTTGGAGTCCATGTTGTTGACCCCAGTGTACATGTTCATATGCAATTCCATGGGCCCCCAAGAAAGAGAAAGAATCCTGGAGCTAACTGGTGGCCACCTTCAGACTTTAGGACATCTTACTAAACCTGTCTCCCATCTACAAAATGAGGACTCTGGAGTTGTGCTTCTCCAGGTCTCGGAAACACTGACAATGGGGATTAACAAGCTTTTTTCCACCCTCCCCCCCAACTGTAATTAAAGTACTTAGGAGTTTCCTTTGGGAAGACGATATTTGAATGAATAACAGAACAGAATTCCACCTGTGAAGGGGTGTGAGGTCATCTAGGGTACGCTGTAAGTGAGGTTCTGTTGGAGATTAATGGCAGAGGGCAGAGTAAATGACCAGCTGGGATCCTGTTGATAACAAGCTTGCAGGAAACTCACTGAAGTCAACGTGTAAACACAGAAATGTGAGCAGAGATATGCTGGGTGGTACCATTGGGACTAGGCCCAGGAAGTCTGTCTTTTCTCCCTTTCCCCTTTCAGAGATGTGCCTTGGGGAAAGATAAAATTAATTAATTAATTTTATTTATTTATTTTGAGACAGAGTCTCTCTCTGTTGTCCAGGCTGGAGTACAGTGGTGTGATCTCAGGTCACTGCAACCTCCGTCTCCCGGGTTTAAGCAACTCTCCTGCCTCAGCCTCCCAAATAGCTGCGATTACAGGCACCTGCCACCACACTCAGCTAAGTTTTTGTATTTTTAGTAGAGATGGTGTTTTGCCATGTTGGCCAGGCTGGTCTCAAACTCCTGACCTCAGGTGATCCGGGAGAAAGGTAAAATTTAAATCCTGCTGTCTATTTTCAAGTGACAAAGAACAAACTTTTATTATGTTTCAGAATTTGGAAAACTTAGGTCTGTAAATAAGAAGTCTGTCATAACATCTAAGCATAAACACTTGCCTTTATTGTTTAATAGAGCATCTGAGAATATTGATGAAAAATTATTCCACTTCTTACTTTGCAGCAGCTAAAGCTTCTACCCCAAACAGAATGTCCCCTGCTCTGGGTGAGTTTATAGCTTCTTTTCTGTTTCGTATAAATTCCAACTTGTCAGAGATGCTTTCTGTCTGAACTTTCAAATTAATTGTTTCCCTCCTTCCCAGGTTGGTTTGATCTGAGGTGATTATGAATAGATTAGATTCTCCCAAAAGTTTAAAAAACAAACAAACAATTACTTTGCAACAAAAACCAGGTTTCCATTCATGGTTTTCTGAATCTACAAAAATTACTGTGGTACAAGCTGATCATTTAGGACATTTAAAACTGAATTTGAAGCTTTAAACTGCTATTTCTTTATTCATCCATCCATTCACTCAGCATGCCTGTCTTCTGCTTTGTGACTGTCGCCCTCCTCGCCCTGGTAAGTTCCTGCCTCCTGGTGAGCGCTGCTGCGTCAAGTGGGGGCTGGCTGCTTCAGCTGGACCAAAAACAGACCTGTTTCCTTTTTTCTTTTTCGATTTCTAATTTTCAGCTTTGCAGGAAGACTACAAGAAGTGGTATATATGACTAGATGCTGCTTTTCCACCATAATAGGGGATCTTTGAAATCCTGGGAAACTGTCCTGTTTTCTAAATTGTGTCTTTTAAACACTTTTCCTGCAAGTCTTATCTTCCTAAGTGTAGTATTAGCAAATAACAGTGGATGTATTTCTCTCTCTCTGTCTCTCTCTGTGTCTGTGTATCTTCAGAGCTTTCAAATTTTAAAATAGTTTTATTAAGGTATAATTTATATATCATAAAATGTACCCATTATAACTATGCAATTTGGTGATTTTTAAAGTAATTTTACACAGCATGCAACCATCATCAGAATCTGGTTTGAGAACATTTTCATCACTCCAAAAAGTTTCCTCATGCCATTTAGTGATCAGTCCCCACTACCACCCCTAGCTCCAGGCAACCATTGGTCCCCTTTCTGCCTCCATAAATTTGCCTTTTCTAGATATTACATATAAATAGAATCAGATAGTATATGGTTTTTTTGTTTCCAGCTACTTTCATTGCGCATAATGTTTTTGAGGTTCATCCATGAAGTATATGTTAGTATCAGTTCCAGAGGGATTTAAAACAAAAACAAAACTTTGAATTGTGGCAAATTTCACAATTAGACTAGTGTAATTCACCCACATGTACCTCACTCCCAGATTCAGTAATTATGAAACCATGGTCAGTCTTATTCCCTCTTCCACCCACTTTTCCCACTTCTTTGGGTGATTTTGAAGCCAGTGTTATTACTTTATTTGTAAATATTTTAGTATATGCATTTGTATTTATCTCATTCTTTTCTATAGCTAAGGAGCTAAATACTTTGAGAAAATGTGGCTACTTAGGTAATGGGGAAGGTAAGAGAACTAAACATTAAATGAACTAAGATATAAAATTCTTGCTATGTTTAAGATACTACATATGACAATCTGGGATATAATGATGTATAAATCTTACATATCTACCAGGTCTGCAATATATAATTATAGCACTTAATTCAAACGTCAGTATGTGCAGATAATAGATTTCCCTTTACATATATATATATATATTTTTTTTTACCTTGTTTACATTTTGCTTTTATTCTAAACACCAAGTTTTGTTTTAAGGATAGAGAGAGATGTGTTATAGAGAATGATGTGAAGTGTTATCTTGAAACCTGCTATGCAGAGAGGTGAACACAGATAATTTCAAATTTGCTAATCTGAAATCGTGACCAAGGTGAGAATACAGTCTGGTCATTGTTTCTGTTGATTTGGGAGCCCAGTTTGCTATGGATTAGATGGTTTCTTTGAATTAGAATAAGCAGGGAGAAATAACCTCCTGAATAGCTTTGTGGACCATTCCTTAACGTTTTTATAATTATTGGGTATAGGATACGTGCCAGCTTCTTTGCAGAATGTGGGCACAATTGGATAAAGATTCCTGCGGCAGATGCTTGAGGTTGGCTTTCTCAGGGCCCATTCCCAAACACTCTCTCCTGCCTTCCTCTACTGTTGAGACTAGAAATCTGAATGTTCAATTTTCCTAACCACCTTCCAGCCGGGAGTGGTCATGTGATACAGTTTGGCCAAGCACAAGCCTGCTGGGAAAGGTCTCCCTTCCTGAATAAAAAGACGTATCTAAGATAAAAAAGAAGACTTTGCCTTCTTCTTGTCTGGACGTGGAGGTAACACCCAGATGTAGAGCAGCCTTTCTGAAAACATGAGGTGACATAGGATAAAAGCCCTCACATTAAGGCTGGCAAAATTCAGAAATAAAAGGAGCCTAGGTTTCTGAGGGTAATGGTAACCTGTCGCCCACTGTAGATTGCCTTCTCCAGGACTGATTCATATGGGAGGAAAAGAAGCCTCTATTTTGTAAAGCCTCGCGAGCCTGCTTTTTTGTTATTTGCAGCTGATTACATGCTTCATTGATACTTAAGTGTTTGTCACCTTTCTGCCACCTCAGAGCACTGTCACGCCTGATACCATTCTGGTCTAGTCATGGTCTTGAGGAATTTTAGAGATGGGAAGTCCTAAACGTTATCTAGTTTAATGGTTCTCAACCAGTGGGTCGGGGTTGCAGTGCTGGGGGAAAGGTGCTCCTGTTATTTAGCACCTGCAGGCCAGGGGTGCCAATAGCCTGTATTATGTGAGACAGTGCCATACCACAAATGTTCCTGTTCACAATACCAGTTCATAATGCATGGTAAGAAACACTAGTCTACTTCCCTGATTTAGTCCTAGACAGACAGCAAGCCACCCAGCCACCCTGCTGCACTGACTTGGACAACCTAAACACCCTCACGGTCCCCTTTCCCTGCTCCTCAGTTTAGCCTGTCTTCCCATTCAACTCTGTTATGATGCCCACTTTGATTCCTCAGACTTCAGCATCAAAACGGCATTCCAAACAGAAGACAAATGCACTGCAAACCAAAGAGTAATGGAGACAAAAAGCATGAAATGCCCACTGAAATCCCTGAAGCCTCTATAAAATCGTACTCTGAAAAGTCTCCGAGGCATCTCGGCTTATAATTTGTTCACTGTCTCTCCAGATTCCATCACTCCCCGGTTTTATGAGGCCTCGGCTCAGATTGATATGAATGGTCACCTTTTCCACCTCTGGTGGCTCTTTCGTCTTGCTCCAGTTAATGGCCTTGATGCGTCTAGAGGAAGGAAGCAGAGGCTTCTGTCACCGAGACAGCTTCTGGTCCCTTGAGTAACACAGGGGCTAAGTTCTAGAGCTCCCAGCCCTGCCTCCCAGGAGAGAGCCACAGATCACTCACTCTCCTTTTCTTCTTCCCCTTTACTTGGAGGTGGAATTCCAAGCAGAGAAGCCAGAGGCTGCCTGCACTGTGATATTCAAGATAGAAATACTACCCTGGAGTTCCTGGCATCAAAAATATCACAGCACAGGCAGCCTCTGGAAAATGGAATGAATATACCATGCTTAGAAAAATGCATCAGGCTGCAAAATTTTCCCCAGGCATCATACTATTAATAATGTCGTATGATATATATTTTAAGTAATAAAACAATACATTAAAAAACGAATAGTAACTGGAATTGAAAAAGGCCCGGCTCTGTCACCAGATGTGTCTTCTTCAGTAAGCCACGAATTTCTGAGAGTTATCAGAAATCCTGTATTGAGGGAAGAGCCTAATGCCCTCCTCCCAGGTCCCTAATCTCCCAGGAGATTAAAGGGGCTGTGGGATGGGAAAGCACTTTGGAAATCGTAAATAGCTACAACAAAGTTAATTGCTGTTCTCATTAGAGCAATGATGCTTTTAGTGGCTTTAGGCATAGTAATAGATGAGCTAGCATCCAGGACTGTGGGCCATAGTTTTAAGTTTCTGTTGATTCTTGTATTTTGATTTATTAAGTCCAACTTAATCTATTTCAGGCCAAGGGAATGGGTTGTGAGCTGAGTAAATAATAAAGATAATTGTGATGCACTTAACAAAGTCAGAAGAGACTAATTGTCCCCAATTAGTCTTTTTTTTTTTTTTTTTTTTTTTTTCCTAGCACAGAAAAAAGCACAGCTCTTAATGTGTCTGAAAGACACATTGGTAGGAATGTTCATCAAGACAGGGCTTGCACCCAAGGCCATTTCTTAGGAGTAGCTTTTGCCCACATCATAATTTCAGAACGTGTGATACTTGGGATGCTTTTAATCATTGAGGTTTACTTGTCTTTATATGGAACATAATTTATACCTGCAAAATTAAGACTTATGGGTAATTGTTTTCCCTTATGGAAGCCTAGGGCTTGTTTCTAAGTATTTCCAGGGTTTTGTTCCTTGAGGAACACATGCTTATGAAAAAACACAAATACTTTCAGCAAAAAGTCTTCTGTGTCTCCCTTCTTCAAGTTGAGCTTGGAGTCAGTGGAGCTCTGATCTACAGTTGCATTCGAGAGGGATGCCTTCTTGGCAAATCCAACATGCCAAATATGTCAGTATTGGGTTGCTTGGAACTCCTTAAGCTTACTTAAACATTCTTTAGAAACACATTCCTTTGAAGAGCTCAGCAGAGCTCCCAGCCACGAGAGTACCAGGCTTATTCACAGCATGGCTTTTACTCTCTCTAACTAATCCACAGGGCATCTCTCTGGAAGGAAGCAAAATATAGCAAATTGCCTGTTGATTGTGTATCATACAGCATTTTTGCATTGAAGGAAACGACTTATTTCAGACACCTGGGGAGGGGCTTTATGGATAACATCCATGTGGAGATGCTTGAAAATATTGTTTCTTATACCAAAGTGAATGGATGTTTTATGCTTGTGTGATGCGATAACTATGATTCTTCTTATTTCATTTATTTCTCATTTAGAAGGTATCATGGTGCTAAGTCTCTGATACAAGCAGTTATCTTTAAAAAAAAAAAAAGAAAATGCAGTGATTTGAACTGAGTGGTGGGAATAAAAGTATGTCCCACCTCATCACCACCCCACAGGATTTATGTGTTCTTTTAATGGGTCTGGTTTGTGGCTAGTTTCGCCTTCATTGGTTTCCAGCTGAAAGTGCTGGTGGGCAGCTGCTACAGATGATTAATACTTTCACCTAGCCTCCCATATTCTTATTGTTAACATTAAATTACACTTGCCTTAAATTTTTATTCAGTTTCTTCATTGGTTGTCAGATGTTTGTAACTTTTTTCCCCAAGGTCCACCATGTTTCTTCACAGCAGCCGTGGTAATTATTAGGATAGTAGGCATATCTGGGGTTTACGCTGCCTGTTTCCTTGAAAAAGATTTTTTCAGTTTCATGTCTATAGTTACTTCAGATAGTGTAACATTGCCATACTTAACGTAACTATAATAAAAATAACCACAATTATGCAGAATAATCATTTGAACATTTCAAAGGAGATATAAAGAGAAATAGACTTGGTATGTTGTCTCACACCTGTAATCCTAGCACTTTGGGAGGCTGAGGCAGGTGGATGGCTTGAGCCCAGGAGTTCGACACCAGCCTGGGCAAGGTGGCGAAACCATGGCGAAACTTTATTTTTAAAAATGGCGAAATGTTATTATTAAAAAAAAGAGAGATAAAGGGAAATAGGTCCAAATTCCTATCTACAAAAGCTTACAAAGCCTTGTCTTATTTATTTTTTAGAAGAGTCTGGGCCGATGAATACTTTTTAAAAAGTTTTTTTTTAAAGCATATGCAGATTTGATCCTTGCTTTCCTTACCCGATGGGACCCTTTTTGAGCTTTTGGCTATTGTCAAGAAAATATAGCAATTAAATCCCATTATAATAGTTACAGAAATGTAGTACTTACAGTGGCAGGTACTGTTCTAAGTGTGTTATTTATGTTAATTGATTTAATTTAAAAATACAGAGATCTTCACTTAGGGTATGACAAAATAAATTTTATTCCACCAAGGGGAGTGGGGTGTGGAGGTGAGGGTTGGCTGGTTCTAACAGGATTTCCCCCATCCTTTGCTGCAGCTGCAACTATTTCTATATAACTCTGGGCTGTAACCCTCCACCACACCCTCTGCAACCTCCTCACAGTGCTGTGGGAACCCTTCCAGTGTCTCTTGCATCCTGCAGGCAGCAGGGTTCTTGGCTTGGACTCACACGGTTCTTTCAGCCAGAATCAGAGGTAATCTGCAGAAGCTATAATATCTCACCGAGGTTAGTAATTGGACAAAACTACAGAACTCTCAGGCTTTTTGCATTAGACTGGTGGGTGGGTCTGATGCTTTTTGGCTGCTGGGGCGCTCAAGAAAGGATTGAAAGAGAAAGACAAGGAGAGTCCTCAGAAATGGGGTGCCACTGCTTCTAAGGTTGTGCATGCTCTCTTAGGAAGTTGTGTAGATTAGGCCAGTGCCTGATGTCACCTCTCCTGGGCAGAGAGAGGACAGAAAGCCATTAGAGGACAGAAGGCCATTGGTTTGGGTGTTTATTTTATGTCTGCTGCATCTCATAAAGCCCCTGGGCTATGGA
This sequence comes from Macaca mulatta, assembly GCF_049350105.2. NCBI lineage: Eukaryota > Metazoa > Chordata > Mammalia > Primates > Cercopithecidae > Macaca > Macaca mulatta. The sequence goes on along the minus strand of NC_133409.1, from coordinate 96,485,502 downwards.
AGGAGAGTTTAGGTTGCTCTGGACAGAGTATGGACTTCTGAGTCAGACTGAACTTAAGTTTGGCCCCTTTTGCTGCTGCTTATTACCTGTGTAGATGTGGGCAAGTTACCTAATCTACATTCTTCATCTTTTCATCAAATTCAATAAATATTAAGTGCCTGCTATATGTGGCTGATATAGGCTTGAAAAAAACAATTTCTATTCTCAAGGAAACAGAGAGGGTGACAAACAGTAAACAAAATGAATTAATACATTATGTAGATGGCAATAAGTGCTAAGACTGCAGTTTTAAATGGGGTAGTCAGAGAAGGCATCACTGATTAGGTAACATTTGTACAAACACCTGTAGGACCTAAGGGAGAAGGCTGTTTGACTAGCTGGTGATAAGAAGATTCCTTGTAGAGGGACCGTAGTACAAAGCCTTGAGGCAGGGGTGTACCTGGTGTGCTGGAGGAGGAGCAAGGAGGCTGGAGTGGCCAGAGCAGAATGAGCCAGGGGAGCAGGAGATGATGTAATCAGAGAGGTAAGTGGGGAGCAGATGCTGGAGGACTTTGGAGACCATTGTCCAGACCTGGGTGCTTATTCTGGGTAAAATGAGAAGCCACGGTGGTGGTGAGGGAGAGGGTGTTTGAGTAGAAAAGTGACATGGTCTGACCTGAGGTTTAAAGGATCACCTTGGCAGTTGTATTGAGATAGTGTGGGGAGGGGAAAGGAAGGATGGAAACAGAAAGACCAGGCACAGGGCTGTTCAGCATCCAGGTGAGAGGTGATGGAGGCCTGCACCAAGATGGGAGTGGTAAACCAGGGAGAATGGTCGTATCCATTTAATAATAACCAGCTGATGGGATTCTGAGGTTAAATGGGACGCGTAGGGAACATGGGCTTGTAGCTTCTCCACAGAGGGTAGCTGCTGCTCTTATTATTGAGACTCTTGTTATAGGACAGTCTCTCTCTTTTTTTTAAAACAAGGTCTCGCTCTGTTGCCCAGGCTAGAGTGCAGTGGCATGATCATAGCTTGTTGCACCCTTGAACTCCTGGGCTCAAGAGATCCTCTGCCTCAACTTCTTAAGAAGCTGGGATACAGATATGTGCTACCCACCTGGTCAAATTAAAAAAAAAATTATAGAGATGTGGCCTTGCTATATTGACCAGGCTGGTCTCGAACACCTGGACTCAAGCAATCCTCCTTTCTTGGCCTCCCAAAGTACTAGGATTATAAGTGTGAGCTACTGTGCCTGGCTGAAGGACGGTCTTGAAGTAAAGGAAACAAATTGGGGATTTGCCCATCCAGTCTGCAGCAGCAGTGTGGGGAATAGAACTCAGACATGCTGGCTTTAAACCATATAGAAGGCTTCCTGCCTTTCGCTTTAATGAAAATTCTAAATCACCGTGCAACCACAGCCTGGAAATGCTCAAAGAAATCGCGCACACGTCACAGAGCTCCTGACATCACAGCTGCTTTTTTTGGCCCCACCTTATACCATGTGAGCTTTAACTGTAAAGTAGCGAGCTTGGTTTCCATGAGTCGCATGTGTCCACAGGTAAGTTTTGTGGCTGTTTGGCCAATTATGTCAATTTCAGATTAGCTTTTATGGTTTTAGTTTCCCTGTATGTCCTCCCCTCACACTTTCTTCTCTGCAGGCAGAGTTGGTCTAACCCTGACCACCCGGGGGCTATGCTGGCTCTCCATTTCCTTACCAGGCGTCTGTATTTCTGCCTTCTCCGGGGGCTGTCCTCCCGTATGCACCATCTGTGCAATTTCAGCACTTATCACCCATCCTGAAGTGCTTAGTGATTGAGTAGTTGGAAAATATACAGTGGAGAGATCATTGTATTTTCATTTTTTATTGTTCTTAAAAGATACGGGATTTCTGTTGTGATTAAGGGATCAGTCTAGGAAACAGCAACTCCTCTAGGCATTTTAAGCAGAAGGAGACAGAATTGAGTGCTCACAGAGTCACTGGCAGGGCTGGGCCCTCAGAGCAACTCCTAGAAGAGTGAAGATCTGGTCCTCTGGCAGGCCTGCCAACTCACAGGACATTAACTGGAGCTATAGGTTCTAGAACCCACTCTTTGCTGGTTCCGAAGTTCAGGAAGCCTGAATGGAGAAGGGTCTGCCACTACAGTGCCTCCTGGCACTCGAGAGTGGCCCTAGAATGTGGTTACAGAAAACCTACCCATTTTGTGCAGTCATGATGGAAAACCATATGGAGGCTCCTCAGAAAATTCAGAATAGAACTGCATTGTAATCCAGCAATCCCACCTCTGGGTATATATCCAAAGGAAATGAAATCACTGCCATGAAAAGATATCAGCACCCCACGTCTGTTGCAGCATTACTTAAAATAGCCAAGATGTGGAAATAACCTGTGTCCACTGAATAAAGAAAATGAACCCCAATGGTATATTATTCATCCTTAATAAAGGAGAGCCTGCCATTTGCGAAAACATGGATGAACCTGCAAGACATTATGCTAAATGAATAACCAAACACAGAAAGATAACTACTGCATGATTCCACTTATACGTGGAATCTTAAAAAGTCAAACTCATAGAGTAGGAAGGTAGTTGCGGGGGCCGGGGGAGGGCGGTGGAAGCAATGGGAAGATGTTAGTCAAAGGGTATAAATTTTCAGTTATAAGATGAGTAAGTTCTGGAGATCCAGTGTGCAGCATGGTGACTGCAGTTAGTGTATTGTACTTGAAAATTGCAAGGAGAGTAGATCTTAAGTATTCTCACCACATACAAAAGTAACTGAGGTGATGGATGTGTTAATTAGCCCGATTGTGGTAATCATTTAGGAATGTATGCATATATCAAAACATGTTTACCTTAAATTTACACAATTTTATTTATTTTTATTTTTTGAGATGGAGTCTCTGTCACCCAGGCTGGAGTGCAGTGGCACAAGCTCAGCTCACTGCAGCCTCCACCTCCTGGGTTCAAGCTATTCTCCTGCTTCAGCCTGCTTAGTAGCTGGGATTACAGGCATGTGTTACCATGCCTGGCTAATTTTTGTATTGTTAGTAGAGACGGGGTTTCACCATGTTGGCCAGGCTGTACTCGAACTCCTGACCTCAAGCGATCCGCCCGCCTTGGCCTCCCAAAATGCTGGGATGACAGGCGTGAGCCACCACCCCCAGCCTAAATTTGTACAATTTTAATTTGTCAGTTATACCTCAATGAAGCTGGACAAAATGAAACAAAAGCCCACCTCCCATTCCACAGTTTGCTTGCCAGCCAAAAGCTGCCTAGAGAAGGCCTCTGCTTCACTTCCTCCTCCCTAATTTTGCACAGGTGACTTTAGTTGGTTCACATCCTGATCTCTAGCTGCAAAGTGTGGAGCCTGAAAAATGTAGTGTTTAACTTTCTGTCCTCTCCAACTAGGCGGCAGATGAGGTAAGATTAAACAAGCGAGTCCCTAGTCCGCCTCACCTCGTGCTTGTCTGTGGTGAATACTGCAAGGGCCTCTCCTTCTAGGTGTGTTGGTATTGGCCAGTGTTGAGGATTCCATATGCAATATAAATAAGACTCTCTGCTAAACACTGAATCCAACTGTCAATATTTTCCAAGCTTATCTCCAGTACATTACTGTGTGCTTTGTAACAGGGTAACTTTTATTATCAGTCAACATTGTGATGACCACCTCTGATATCTGTAAAATAAACAAAGTGGGCTCCAATCACTGACAGGCAGATTTTGGTTTGTTTATATTTGAAGAAAATAATGAGTCTGTATTTCTATTGAATGCATAATTTTTTTATGGTTCATATCATTACATAAAAAGACTGGGCTAGTTGCATTATTTATGTAAAAATACATTCTCGATGTTGGATATGAACAGCAATTTTAGCATACTCTTCACTATAAAAATATGCAGGGGTGGATGTTAAGTATAGGTAAACAGCAAGGAAAGCACAAGCCGGCATCAGCACTGGTTTTACCAGTCCGATTTCTCTGGAGTGCAGAATTACCCATTTGTTGCAGCTCTGTGTTGAGCATGTTACTGTGAAAGTTAATCGGTTTCTGTAACCATTAGCTGATAAAGCAGCAGGGAATTAAGCTAGCCTAATTAGTTTGGGAACTAAATCAGGCAGAACAAACAGAGCACGGGGTAGCAAATGGATGTTTGGTGGCCTCATTGGAAGAAATAGGTTACCTTTGATATTATGGTAATTCCATTCCTGAGAAGTGCCCTTTGCTGATAAAAACTGAAATTGGCAGATCAGTGTCTATTTGAAAATTGGGAGTTGGGATAAAATAAAGTAGCACATACACATCTAATCCTACTTTATACATACATACATATACTATAAAATGTATGTAGTAAATGCTCCAAAGATATCTGCTTCCAAAAGACTATATTCCTTGGTACTTCTTTCAAATCATTTTATTTTATTATTCAGGAAACTTTCCTGTAGCTGTGTCCTAGACTGATCCAGCTGCCAGTTTTATATTATGCAGCCTACACTTCCCCCCCCAAGTTTGATTATGAAAATGTTCATACATACAGCAAAGCTGACTTCTACAGTGAACACCTGTATACCTACCGCCTGCATAAATTCTATATTAAACTTGCTTTATCACCTGGATACCACCTGTATTCGTTATTTATTGCTGTATAACAAATTACCCCAAACTTAGTACTTTATTTAAAACAATAAACGTTTAGTATTCTGCACTATTTCTGTGCATCAGGAATCCAGGAGTGGCTGGGTGGTTCTGGCTCAAGGTCCTGTGTGAGGTTGCAGTCTAAGACATTGGCTAGGCCTGCAGTCTTCTGTGCTTTGATTGAGCCTGGACAATCTGCCTCCAAGAGGTCTCGCCCACTTGGCTGTTGGCTTGAACCTTAAAGGATAGCCCAGGGCAGGGACAAATGGGTGTTGACAGTAAGTGACCTGGAAGTGATGAGAGTTGGGGAAATCAGGGAATTCCCAGGAGGTGGAATTTGCCATAGCGTCCCAGCCAGGGCACAGGTGCAGAAAGAGAAAGAGAGCATGACTCAGAGATACACATGGAGGGCAAAAAGGATTTCCGACAGAAAAGATAGATTACACTGGGGAGGTGGCTTTAATGGCTCCTAAAGGGAGGATGCCTCAGCTACTGAGATTGAAATTGTTGGACATGGTCATCAACATTAGAAAAACAGCAGCACTGAGATTTATTTTCCTGGTTACCTATATTTTTTTCACATATTTAATGTGTTAAACTGAGGTTGAAATATTGTGAATGGCCCCCACTTTTTAAAGCTTTGCCTTACTGGGAGATTTTTTAAAAAAAATCTCATGACACATCTTCCTAATTTTTAAATTCGTATTCCTGTTCCTGACCCCAGAATAGGGCCAAACTAGACAACAGATCTGTGGGAATGTTCGGCTCTCCATAAACCCCAAGGACTCCCCCAACACAGAGGTGCAGTACCCACCTGGGCCAAGGAGGGAAGGTACAGGTGAGGAGGGTGCTTCTAAAAGGTGTATGGAGCTGTTTGTTGAGGGCCATGAAGCTCTTGCACAGGGATGGTAGGAGACAACTCATCAGGGCTCTGGGTGGAGGCCAGCTGCCCTCCCTCTGGGCGACTGTGCACCCTCCCCACTCTCCCTGGGAGGCGGGCGCTTCCTTTGAAGTGCACCAGTGACCTGCCTCTCTCCTGGCTGCTTCCTGATGGCTTGCTCGCAGAAAGTGGGCTAGGGTCAGCTTGCCCAGAGGGGCGCATCCAGGTGAGGTTTGCCTTTTGGAACCAGCTAGGGAATGTCTTGGTGCTCCCTTGATTTGAAGGGGAGGACCATCCTTTATTGGCAAAGAACAGAGAGCAAACAATGAAAGGACCACAGTGGGCCAAGTCAATGACCCATGAATAAAGAATTCCAAGCTTTTAGTGCTGGAGAGCCTTCACTTAAAGATAAGAACGAAACATGAAGCCAAGGGACCGGACAACTAGTTCAAGGGCGGGCTAAGTAAGACGTGGAAGTCCTGGTTTTCTGTTACTAAGGGCTGCAGTTTATTTTATGCCTACTTTGTATGTGTTGGATTCTGTAGAGTGATACTTCACACAGTGCCAACTCATTATATTACACAGATAAAACAACATTGCCTTTATTTTTTTTTTCAAAATAATAAAGGTTATATGGTACTTATGGCATTAGCACTTGCCAGGTTCTGTTCTCCATTCCTTACAGATAGAATCCTCTTTAATCTTCTAACAGACCTATGAGGTGAATACCATTACTTTCCCCATTTTATGGATGAGGAAACTGAGGCCCAAAGAGGTCAAGTTAACTTCTCCCAAGTAATGTGGTGATGTCTAGATAGTGAGTGATAGCATTGGGATTTAAGCCAAGTATGCTGACTTCCCAATCCACATTCTTAACCACACTATACCTTAATCGCCTGTGCAAACATTAGCACTGTTTACTGGCTTTTCAAAGCTTTCTGTTTTCCAGGCATGTGATGGGCTTGTGTTTCCTGGCCTCCTTGTGTTTTTGGAGCCATGTGACTACTTCTAGCCATGTTGAGAGAAGTATGCTATATCAATTTTGGGCTGAGTTGCTCAGTCACCAGTGTGTGACACTCCAGATCCCTCTTGCCCTCTGCTGTGGAGACTGGCAAAGCTCCAGATGGTGGTTGCTCTGTCAGTCTGGGCAAGTTGGAGAGGAAACAGCCTCAGCCAGCCCTAAGTGGATGTAGCATAAATGCAAAATCAACTTGTTATTTAGCTACTGAGATTTGGGACTTGTTACCACAGCATAATTTAGCCTGTCTTTAGTCACGTAATAATCTCTGATGTGCCTAACATTTTAAGGGGCACATTAGTAAATAGGTTGGGCACTTAAAAGTCTTTCCGAATAGTTTATTTTTTTTTTTAGCCTCATTGGGAAGCTTTCATGTTCTTCCTTATATACAGAAAGCACCTGGTACTGTGGCAATAGCATAGAGCAGAGCTTGAGATGCAAAGTTCTGTTTTTTGGTCCTTATTTTTGTTAATTCGACAGCTTTATTGATATCTAGTTCACATACCATAAAATTTACTTAAAGTGTATAATTCTGTGGGTTTTGGTATATTCATAGAGTTGTGCAATAATCGTCACAATTAATTTTAGAAGACTTTCATCACCTTCAGAAGAAACCTGTACTTATTAGCAGTGACTCCCATTTCCCCCCAATCTCCCTGGCCCTCGTCTACTACTGATATAATTTCTGTCTCTATGTATTTGCCTTTTCTGGACATTTTATATAAATAGAATCATATGAAATGTAAGTTCCACGAAGGATCTTTGCTTTGCTCTATGCTGTAACTCTGGCACCCCTCGCAGTACCTGCACATAGTAGGTGCTCAGTGTCATATCTGTTGGGTAATTGAGTGGTTGCTGAAGGTTGGAGCGGAGAGCTAGATGGTGATGGCTGGTGTTGCTTAGCATTGCCCTGGACAGGTAATAAAGGGAGCAGTAGAATCACCTGCTGACATCTCCTCTTCATCCAGAGACTTCTGTGTCAGGGCTTATTATGAGGATACAATCATAGGCCCAGTGAAAGCAGCTGCCCTTGATATGGGGTTAGTCATCTATAAAACACCCCATTGCAAGGCTGAGGTCATGAAGGGGTACGAGTGGGCCCACCACAGCCCGATTCCTCTTCCTTCATAGACTCTTCCCAAATACTCACTTTTCTCAGGACCTCACTGGATTCCTTCTCCTCTCTGATTCCTGGCTACCTGGCCAGAGCTATGGGTTGTAGCCATTTCTTAGAGGCACACCCTAAGGCATAGGGAGATTCCTGCTACTGCTCTGAGTAGTGCTGCAGCCATTCCTGGCTTGCTGGTCTGGATTTTCTACCCCTACCTGCAGACCCAAGCCTGGGTACCCTGTTTACTTTAAGTATTCATCTTGCATTATTATTATTATTATTTTTTTTTTTTTACAAAAATTACTGCCTTAGTTTTTGGATCAAAACAGTGGTAAAATGGACATAAAGCCAAAAGTGAGAACAGAACATTTTCATATCCTCCCCACACTTGAAAACATACTTCCCATCATCTGGGATTCAGGTGTTAGGGAGCCATAGCGCCTGCCAAATCCCTCTCTCTTCATCTTCCCTGGAAGCAAGGGGAGGAGGAAGTCAGAGACAATCTCAGTCCTTGTCTACCCATTCGTCCCTCAAAATCTCTGGGTTGGAGTGAAGCAGAGAAGAAATAAGGGACAAGGGGGGCTAGGGACTGACCTCCAGGGCCCACTGACAATAATGTCCCATATACCTATCCTTGTCCGTATCTCATCCCTAATAGGTACCATTGTCAGTCCTTGGGAGAGAGAGGAAAAGGGGGTGGATGGTTCGAGAACCAAATGTGGTCTCCAGACTCTTTCCCAGAGTCAGCAAAAGCCCTGGGGTGACCACTCCAGGACTCTAGGAGCCACTCCTTTCCCCTCCAGTCCAACCAAGAGGTGAAAAGAAATTCCTTGGGACACAGCATCCCAAGCCATTCTTAAATCTCCACATCGCTTTCCTTGTCGTTGTTATGGTCTCCATCACAGAACTCATTGGGTGCCTCTGGCCTGCTATAGTTCTCCTCAGGACCCCTGTCCTCCGCATTAGCCTCATCAGTCCTGTCATAGGTCAGGAGGTCTGCAGGCACGTCATGAATCTGGACACTAGGTGCATGGTTCAGCATCTTCAGGTTTTCAAAGATTGTCTGGCGGATCTGGTCCAGATACTGGCGTGAGTTCTGATTCTCGATGCGGGTGCTGACATCTGGATGAAGTGTGAAGTCTGGGGCAAAGTACTCGAAGTATTCACTATAGGGAAGCTCCTCACTAATGGCCTCTTCTACCAGCAGCGATGTCTCATATGTCCAGCAGCGGGCAACATTTCGGACAGTATAACCACCACCACCCAGCACCAGTAGAGGGATATTGAAGCTCTTGACATATTCGACACATTCCCCATGCCCTCGGATGCTGAGGTTAAAGCAGCCCAATCGATCACAGCCCAGAGAGTCAGCTCCACACTGGAGCACAATGCATGTGGGTTGGTAGAAGTCCATTACCTGGTTGATAACTGGCTGGAAAAGGTATTTGTAACTCTGGTCATCAATGCCATCCCGCAGGGGCACATTCAGACAGTAGTAGTGGCCACTCTCTGCCCCGACTTCATACATGTCACCTGTGCCAGGAAAGAAGTAATTTCCCTATTTGTGGAAGAACACCGTTATGACCTGGTCAGTGAGGTAGAAAGCTTCCTGAACCCCGTCACCATGGTGGATGTCAATATCAATGTAAAGCACCTGAGGGTGGTACCTCAAACTTCTTGGCATGGTGCAGACCACCAGCCCAGTTAATGGCAATATCACAGATCTTGTTGTTCAGCTGGGTTGCTCCTTGCAGAGATGTGCCCGTGTAACGTAAGCAGAACTCAAAGAGCCCGGAAAACACTGGGGATCATCTTATAGAGACCGTAATGCAGGACCAGGCTATGGGTCAATGCCAGGTGATGGGGCCTCATAGGGTGTCCAGCTCCGTAGTGGAAGTTGTGCACGTCAGGGTCGTAGAAATAGGCCACGGTCTTGGCCATGGCGCCAGCGGGAGCAGGCCCCGCGCCTCCACTGCCTGCTGCCAGCCCCTCCAATCTTGCATTATTTAAGACTATAAGGAGGCAAAGTAGTTAGTGGTTAAAGGCATAGTCTGTGGGGTCAGGCACTCTGAAGCTTAAGGGTCAGATCTGGCATTTATTAGCTGTGAACCTCTGGGTGAGTTACTGAACCTTTTTTAGCCTTTATTTCTAATCTGTAGAATGGGCATATGAATAGTAATATGAATAGATTTGTAAGGGTTACATAGAATAATGCATATAAAGTGCTTAGTGCAGTGCCTGGCCCAGGAAAATGTTTGCTATGGCTTTTGATATAATCTAATTTGGTCCTGATATTGTTGATGTCACTATTCCCTAGGGAACAAAAGAACTACATTTTTTCTGTTTTAGGATTGCCTTAATGATTTGCTAAATGATTTTGTGGCAAATAACTGAATTCCCGTGCTTGTCATCTTCTGAAAGGGAAGTCAAGGGAAATGAATAGAGAAATGTGGCCACAGCAGAGACCAAAGAACCTCAGAGTGTTTTTTGAATTTTTTAAAACATTAAATTTTTTTTTTTGTAGACGAAGTCTCACTCTGTTGCCCAGGCTGGTCTTGAACTCCTGGGCTTAGGTGATCCTCCCACCTCGGCCCCCCAAACTGCTGGGATTACAGACCTCAGCCTCACAGTTTGGTCTTAGGTATGGTCCTGATTGTGGGTTACCTTGGCTGTTCTTTGAGTCCTGGAGAAGTCAAGATGAAAGCAGTTACAAGGTCATATGATAAGCCTGTATGGGCCATGTAGGTAGACTTCCATGCATAGATGGTATAGAAAAGTAAAAATGATCTTCTACTTTGACCATTGTTACTCCCAACATAAACTTACAGCAATAGTCTTAAATGCCAGTAAATTCTGTATTTGTAAAACATCCAGTAGAGAGGTTGGGTCTCCTAATGAACAAAGGAAAGTTTGCAGTGTTAAGTGTTATACAGATATGTCATCGCACTCTATTCTCTCCACTCCCACATGAACTACCATGGGACAAATCTAAGCCACCTCTTGGTTTTGGTCTCAGAACAAGTGTCATTCTCCAAGTTGCGGGGCAGAGTTCAGTCATGGGTTTTTGGGATCCCATGCTGTCGTTGGGAGCCAGCTGTGCAGCCTGGAGTGTGGGGCTGTGGCCAGGGTGGGTACAGGGAGCAGCATCTGTGTTTGCTGTTGGGGTGAACCTGTACTTTGACTGGAGGAGATATTTTCAGTGCTTTACCAGTATTAGTGAAGCATATAATTGAATTTCCTGAAAGTGTCAGAAATACCAGTAAGCTTAGCAAATGGCTGTGCAGCATGTTGCACATTAATATCAATTTTAATAAAAAATACTGATTGGGATAGATTTCATAGCTAATCTAGAAAAGGTAATAATCCTTGTTGGTCTTAGAAGAGTGAATGGTTTCCACTCAGAAAATTCAGATCTGGGGGCTCATAGTTCATAGCTGTTTCTTTCTTTTCTATTTCTCTCCTCCCTCCCTCCCTCCCTCCCTTCCTTCCTTCCACCCTCCCTCCCTCCCTCTCTTTCTCTCTCTCTCTCTCTCTTTTCTTTCTTCTCTTTCCTTTCTTTCTTTTCTTTCCTTTCCTTTCTCTTTCGTTCTTTCCTTTCTTTCTTTCCTCTGTTGCCCAGGCTGCAGTGCAGTGGTGGGATCATTGCTCACGGCAGCCTTTAATTCCTGGGCTCAAGGGATCCTCCTGCCTCGTCTCCTCAGTAGCTGGGACTATAGGCATGTGCGACCATGCCTGGCTAAATTTTAAAAAATATTTTTTAGAGACAGAGTCTCACTATGTTGCCCAGGCTGGTCTCAAGCTCCTCAGTTTCCTGAGTAGCTGGGATTACAGGTATGAACCACTGTTCATGGCTGTTTTTTCTTTTTAATTTTCAATTAAAATATATACCAGATGAAAAGTGCACAAACCGTAAACATACAGATTGATGAATTTTCACAAAGGGAATGCACTCACATAACTACCACCCAAATCAGGAAGTTGAAAACTGCCAAATTTCCAGTATCCCCCCTCCCAATCCCTACCTGCTTTCCCCTCCAAATCACTCTCTTGACTTATAATGCAATCGATGACTTCTGTCTGTTTCTGAATTCTATATAAGGAGAATCATATAGCGTATCCTTTTTGTATCTGGCCTCTTTTGCTTAGCAGGATATTTGCAAGATTTATCCACATGGGTATGAATAGTAATAGTTTATTGATTTACATTCTTATATAGTATGAATATATATCACAGTTTATCCCTTCTATTCATGGCCGTTTTGGTTGTTTTACAGTTTTAAAAAATTATTTATATTTTAAATTTCATTTTCAACTTTGTATACTGTTAAGTTACCAAACAATAAACTACTTAAGAACATAACCTAAATATTTTGGTTAACTACATTCTGGAGCGGAAAGGCATTAGTGTTAGTCTTAGGTGGCCATGAGCTTCACAGAGACACACAGAGAAAGCAAAGTGAAGAACAAGGCAGTCTCTCCCTATTTATGGCATGGCAAAGCGATTCAGAATGCATTCGCTATTTCTATAGATAAATTTTCTAAAGTATAATGTGGGAAAATTTAATGTTCCAATTTGTGAAAACAAGAATTATCAGACTGTCACATTTCAATGACTTAAGTAGCCAAACCATACATCAAGCTTGTCTAACCCATGGCTGGTGGCCACCATATGGCCCAGGATGGCTTTGCATGTGGCCCAACACAAAGTTGTCAACTTTCTTAAAACATTATGAAGGGCCGGGCGCGGTGGCTTACACCTGTAATCCCTACACTTTGGGAGGCCGAGGTGGGTGGATCACCTGAAGTCAGGAGTTTGGAACTGCCCCAGCCAACATGGTGAAGCCCCGTCTCTACCAAAAATACAAAAAGTTATCCAGGCATGGTGGCATGCACCTGTAATCCCAGCTACTCAGGAGGCTGAGGCAGAAGAATCGCTTGAACCTGGGAGGCAGAGGTTGCAGTGAGCTGAGATTGTGCCACTGCACTCCGGTTTGGGTGACAGAGCAACACTCCATCTCAAAAAAAAAAAAAAAAAAAAAAGATTTTTTTGGAGTTTTTGTTTTGTTTTGTTTTAAGCTCATCAGCTATTGTTAGTGTTAGTGTATTTTATATGTGGCCCAAGACAATTCTGCTTCTTCCAATGTGGCCCAGGGAAGATTGGACACACCTGCCATAAATGGAATTACAATGTTGTGCATAAGATATCCTCAAAAGACTGTCATAATGTATTTTGTGGAAATAGTTCTCTTCATTTCTATGATTAGATGGATTACCAATAATTTATAGTTCATTATTATGAGTAATGCTGCAATGAACATTCCCCATATGTCCTTTGGTATACATGTTTGTATTTCTGTTGATTATATACCTAGAATTGGAATTGTTTGGGCATGGGATACATAGATGTTTGGCACTAACAAACAGTTTTCTAAAGTGCTTATACCAGTTTACATCCCCAGGCACAGGTGTTTAAAAAGTTAGCATTGCTCCAGATCTGTGTCAACCATGGTGTTTCCAGTCTTTTAAAATTTTAGCCCTTGTCTGGGCATAGTGGTTTTACTTCCTATTTCCTTGATGACTTTTGAAGTTGAGCACCTTTCCGTATGCTTATTGGCTGTCTGGATAACCCGTTTGGTGAAATTACCTTTTCAAACTCTGGAGCATTTTCCTATTAGATTATCTTTTTCTTATTGATTTTGAACACATTCCTTACGTCTTCTGGACATCAGACCTTAATTGGATACATGAACTACAAAACTCTCTGGTTTTTCTTTCATTTGAATTGATTCTGAGCTGGGCATCAGTCTTTATGAAGCTAGTGTCTTTCCAGTATGTCCTTATTGCTAGGATGATTAACCCTTTTCAGGGTCTCCAGCCGAAGTCTGGAGTGTTTATTTACCCAGTTTTTCTACCTTTGTGTTCCCTAAACTCTTCATAGCTGCTTGCATATCAGCAAATGCCACAAAGGAAAACATGTCCCCAAACATTTGGCTCACGTCTTTGTACCACCCTTTCCTTCGTGATCTTGAATACTTAGGTTCTTGCAAGGACTTGGGTCTTTGGTCTTCAAACAGATTTTTTGTTTTGTTTTGTGTTTTGTTTAATGTTGTGTTTAATATTTAATGTTTTGAACTTTTCTGGTTGTTACTGGTGGTAGGGTTGGTATGGTTGCAGGTAAAATGTCCACCCTGCCAAAGATATATTCATTTCCTAACCTTCAGAACCTGTGCATATTACCTTAAATGATAAATGAGTGATACTACCTTATGTGGCCCCCCCAAAAATGTTAGTAAGTTAAGGATCTTGAGAGAAGGTTCCTTTCCTAGATTATATTGGCAGGATCTTGAGAGAAGGTGCTTCTCCTGGATTATCTGGGTAGGATCTTGGGAGAAGGTGCTTCTCCTGGATTATCTGGGTAGGATCTTGGGAGAAGGTGCTTCTCCTGGATTATCTGGGTAGGATCTTGGGAGAAGGTGCCTCTCCTGGATTATCTGGGTGGACCCTAAGTGCAATCACATATATTCTTATAAGAAAGACGGAGGGAAATTAGACAGAGACACACAAAGAGAAGGTGAAGTGAAGACCTAGGCAGAGATTACAGTGTTGTGGCCTGAACCAAGGACCATCTGCAGCCACCAGAAGCTAAAAGGGACAAGGAACGATTTTCCCCTAGAGCCTCTGAAGGGAGTACAGCACTGCTAACATCTGGACTTCAGACTTCTGGCCTACAGAACTATAAGTGTGATGGTTAATTTTGTGTGTCAGTTTGACTGGGCCATGGGATACCCAGATATCTGGTTAAGCATTATTCCTGGGTGTGTCTGTGAGGGTGTTTCTGGAAGAGATGAGCCTGTGAAGGGGTGGACTGAGTAGAGCAGATGGCCCTCACCAATGTGGGTGGGCATCATTCAACCCCTCAGGTCCAGTCCCGATGGAAGAAAAAGGCAGAAGAAGGTTGACTTCTCCCTGCCTGAATCCATGAACTAAGACATCGATCTTCTGCCCTTTGACTAAGACACCATCAGGCCTCCTGGTTCTCAGGCTTTTAGACTCAGACTCAGATTGACACCACTGGTTTTCCTGGGTCTCCAGCTTGCAGGGGTCAGGTTGTGTGACTTAGCTTCCAAAATTGTGTGAGCCAATTTTGGATTTTTTTTTTAAGACAGTCTGGGTTGCTCAGGCTGGAGTGCAGTGTTGTGATCTCAGCTCACTGCAACCTCTGCCTCCTGGGTTCAAGCAGATTCTCCTGCTTCAGCCTCCTGCAAGTAACTGGGCTTACGGGCACCTGCCACCATTCCCAGCTAATTTTTGTATTTTTAGTAGAGATGGAGTTTTGCCATGTTGACCAGGCTGGTCTAAACTCCTGGCCTCAAGTGATCCACCCATCTTGGCCTCCCAAAATGCTGGGATTACAGGTGTGAGCCACTGTGCCTGGCCTCATTCTAGATTTTCAATACGCGTATCTATCTGTATATCTCCTTTTGTTCTGTTTCTCTGGAGGACCCTAATAACAGAATAAATTTATTTTTGGTTATTATTTTGGTTTTTTTTTTTTTTTTTGAGGCAGCACTTTACTCTGTCGCCCAGGCTGGAGTGCAGTGGCACAATCATAGCTTACTGCAGCTTTGATATCCCTGGCCCAAGCAATCCTCCCCGCTTAGCCTCCTGAGTAGCTGAGACTATAGGTGCATACCACCAAAACAAGCTAATTTTTCTGATTTTTAGTATAGATGGGGTCTCACTATGTTGCCCATGCTGGTCTCGAATTCCTGGGCTTGAGTTGTCCTCCCGCCTTGGACTCCCAAAGTGCTTGCGTTACAGGCATAAGCCACCACACCTGGCCAGATTTCTGTTTTAAGCCACAGTGTTTGTGTAATGTGTTACAGCAGCCACAGGAAACCTATACAGTTGGTCTGACATAAATTAATTTGTCTGTAACATTTTAAAATGAATAGTAGTTTAATAATTTTGTTGCATTGTTTCTAGATTTTAATTGCGATTTCAGAATGAATTGGTAGAATGCAGTTCTTTCTTTATAGAGGTGATAGGTGTGTAATTTTTAATACATTGTGAAAAGGCACATAATAGAATAGACTTCAGGCTCTTTTATTGTAATAATAAACTCAAGAAACTCATTTGATGTTATTCTGGTAAGTTGAAGTTTGTGCCCATTATTAGTTTTCCTTATTGTAGTATAGTCTTGTGTTTGTCAAAAGAAGTTGTTGAGATACTTGTTAAAAACATAAGAGTGGGGGAAAAGATATAATGGAACCATTATAGATGAAAAAATTGGATCTATAGTCCATATAGATTGTTTAATCAACATAAGCATTATTATAATTTACAGGAAAAACTTGATAGTTATGTTTATTCTGACCATGTGTAACCTGTCAGTGGGGATACTTTTTAAAAGAGAAAACTATCTTGTCCTTATGACAGTTAATTGCTAAACACAGTAGATGCACAGAAACCCAGCTCTTGTTTTCCTGAGGGGGGACTGTGATATTTAATGGGATGGAAGTAGCCATTGTCACATCAGCAGGTCATGGGATCTTACCAGTCATAGCCCCTGTAACAGTTGCTTGACTTTTTTGGATATACACTTCTCTGCAAGCCCTTGAGAGCAAAGTGAATGTCTTTATGTATTCACGGATTCATTCAATAGTTATTACTCCCTTACTTTGTAGCAGGTACTATGCCGGGTACTGAAGATACTTTAAACAGCAAAAACTGACATAGTTCCTGTTTTCATGATGTCTAGTGGGAAACAAACAACCAAATAATCATAAAAATAAGTATCTTATGACAAACACAGATAAGTGATCTGAATGAAAGGAATGGACATGAGTCCTTGAGAACTTGGAACAACAGAGCTTGACCTAAACTGGGGGATTAGGAAAGCTTCCCTGAAGAAGAAATGATGAACTGATGAGTAGGCTTTGACTGGCAGGAGCAGTGGGGAGGGATTAAGCATTTCAGGCAGACAAAACAGCTCACACAGAGTCATATGATACAAAAAAAAAAGCATAGCACTGATGAGGAATTGAAGAAAGGCCAAATGGGACCAATGCCCAGAGAGTTAAGAGATGTGTTGAGAGAGGTGACTCTAGGAGGGCAGCTCCATGCAGAACCTTTTCAGTCAAGCCAGGGGCTCTGATCTTTATCCTAGAGCAATGAAGATCTATATTAGTTTTCTAGGGCTGCCATTACAAAATGCCACAGACTGGATGGCTTAAACAACAAACAGAAATGTATTGTCTCACACTCCCAGAGGCTGAAAATCCAAGATCAATGTGTCCACAGGGTTGGTTTCTTCTGAGGCTTCTCTCCTCAGCTTACAGATGGCCACCTTCTTCCTGTGCTCTCATGTGGCTTTATCTCTGTGCACCTACATCTCTGGTGTTCTTCTAAGGATACCAGTCCTACTGGATTAGAGCCTCACCTTTATGACCTCATTTAACCTTAATTACCTCTTTAAAGACCCTCTCTCCAAGGATAGTCACATTCTAGATACCGGGGGTTTGGGCTTTAACATGAATTTTGGAGGGAGACACAATTCAGTCTATTAACAGAAGCTATTAAAGATTTTTTTTTTTTTTTTTTTTTTTTTTGAGACGGAGTCTGGCTCTGTCGCCCAGGCTGGAGTGCAGTGGCGAGATCTCGGCTCACTGCAAGCTCCGCCTCCCGGGTTCACGCCATTCTCCTGCCTCAGCCTCCCGAGTAGCTGGGACTACAGGCGCTCACAACCGCGCCCGGCTAATTTTTTTGTATTTTTAGTAGAGACGGGGTTTCACCGTGGTCTCGATCTCCTGACCTTGTGATCCGCCCGCCTCGGCCTCCCAAAGCGCTGGGATTACAGGCGTGAGCCACCGCGCCCGGCGCTATTAAAGATTTTTAAGCAAGGGAGATACTGGCTGTAATTTACAGATTGAGAATATCATCCTGGTTGTACTGCAGAGAAAAGATCAGAAGGAGCCAAAGTCGACTCAGGATGGTTAGTTGGGAATCTACTGCAGAAGCCTAGGTAAGGCACAATACCAGTTGGGATTTTGGCATGGTAGTATAGATGGATGGGAGAGAGATTTAGGAAGCAAAATCAGCACGATGCAGTGATGAATTGAAGCATTCAATAGAAGGAATGGGAGAAAGGAGATTTCAAGATCGATTCCAAGTTTTTTGACTTGCACAGTTGCAGTAAGGAACACTGGAGAAGACTAGGTTGGAGACAGATGAGTTTGGTCTTAGATCTGAGTCTTAGGTCTAAGATGAGGTGCTGCTTTCAAGACATCCATATGGAAATAAGTAGGCAGTTGGCTATTTGAGTCAGGAGTTTGGAGGAGAGATTTGAAATATGGAAATGAATTTGAGAGGCTTGGGCCTACAGATAGTAACAGCAGCTAGTGTACTTCCTGGCATATTTTAAATTCTTGATAAATGTCTTTTGAATTACAATTGTGGTCTACACTGTTTCTTTACATGAACTGGAGCAGAGTTTAAAGATAGTTCATAATCATCTCTTTAGAAATGCTGTCTGTTGAAGAACATAGTAGAATGCATCTCCAACTAAACAAATTATTCTTCAGATCATAGCATAGTGTGTAGGTAATTTTCTTTTCTAGTAAGAATTTTGGAAAGAGGTTGGAAAATGAACTCAAGTTATGAGACTCTGGAAATTTGGTACCTCTTTTCATTTTCTTTGCTTTTTTGAGACAGGATCTCGCTCTGTCCCTCAGGCTTGAGTGCAGTGGCACAATCACAGCTCACTTGCAGCCTTACCCTCCAGGCTCGATCCTCATACTTCAGCCTCCCACATACTTGGGACTACAGGCATGTACCACCGTGCCTGGCTAATTTTTAAATTTTTTTATAAAGATGGGGTCTCACCATGTTGCCCAGACTGATCTTGAACTCCCGGACTCAAGTCATCCTCCCACCTTGGCCTCCCAAAGTGTTGGTATTACAGGCGTGAACCACTGCACTCAGCAGCCTCTTTTTCGTTTTTGCAAAAGCCCTGCAGCCTACAGCTGTCTAATCGGTTACGTAGCCTCCTATATCGTCAAGAAGTTACCTCCATGGGTGCCTGAACAGGAGTGTGCTGCAAATGTGTCAGCATCACAACAAACAGCAGAGACTCAAAAGATGTGTTAGCAATTACCACAGCTAAACTACAGGGAATGAGAAAGATAGGGGCCCATGGTCTTATCAAAATGGTCTTCTGTCAGTAGTTCACATCACTGTTTCCTGGATTATTAATGGCTTTGGCTGAGCCAGGTGGGATGCGGTGTTCAGATGGCCAGATGAGCTAAGAAGTATCCCTCGGACTTTGGATCCTGGGCTGCAGAGTGGAAGAAGTATGCAAACCCAGCCCTTCTTGTTTCATGTGAACAAAAAGGGTGCATGTTTTAAAAAGACAGCCAATAATATTGGCTTTAATTATGATAGTAGTTGCTGTTTGTTTTGTCCTAGCACAGAACAGTAGGCATGTAGGTACAGGAAAAAATGGCACAATAAATATCTGTCTTGGGCTGGGCATGGTGGCTCACACTTGTAATCCCAGCACATGCTCCTATAGTCCTAGCTCTCTGGGAGGCTGAGGTGGGAGGATCATTTGAGCCTTGGAGGCCCAGGCTGCAGTGATCCATGACTGTGCTACTGCATTCCAGCCTGGGTGACAGAGCAAGACCATGTCTAAAAAAGAAAAATAGTCTGTCTTCCCACATTCTCTTATTTTAAAATGGAATTTTAAAAGAATTGCAGGAAATAACATACTGAGTAATAGATTTAATGTTGCCCTGTTAGTCACAGCTTCATTTAAAAATAAGTATTAAAACTCAATACTGATTTGAGTATCCACCATGTGTCAACCTGAGGCTTCCGTGGTCCTTGCCCTCACAGTGCCCACAGTCCAGCCTAGGAGATGCCCCTTAACCAGTGATTACAGGTCTGATCAGAGTAATGAAAAGAACCCTACAAGTTACCGAGTGGATTTACCTGGACTAGCATGTCAGGGAAGGCCTCTCTGGGGAGGTGTCATCTAGACTCAGGGTTCAGAGATGAGTGAGAATTAAAGAGATGGAGAAGCCAGCATGCTGACATGCCAGGACTCAGGAATGTGGCAAGCCCCCCCGACGTGAGGCTGGAGTGAAGGGACCAGCTGGCACCCAACCATGTTAAGAATTGTGAATTTTATCCTAAGGGCAACAAATGCTGGGAAACTTTCTAAGAATGGTAGTGACATAATCAGATTTATGTTTTTAAAAGAGAACTATGGCCTCAATGAGAAGAAGCCACAGAAGATGCCACAAGTCCAGTTGTGGTACTTACTAATGCAGGGGAGAGGTGAGCGGTGACATTTTAGATTAGGGCAGAGAATAGGGGCCTGGACTAGAGTGGTAGCAGTGGGCTGGAGAGAATTGGATAGATCAGGTCTGTTTTCCTTTGTAAAAATGTTTTTTTCCTTATTATATAAATAATATTTTTTATTATAGAAGACCTTGAGAAAATATGAGTCCAAATATAAGTCTCCAGTTCCATCTCCCAGGGAATAGCATTATTTATTTATGATGTAATCCTATTAGTCTCTCTTCTGTGCATTTATAATATTCATTTTAAAAATAAAATTTGAATATTGACAATTATATGTGCATTATTTTGTAACCTATACTTTGAATAACATCCTTTTAAGCTTCCAATATAAATTCTTTGGCCTATGTTGACAGTTGAAATGCCTTGGCGTCAACTTGTGGATCTCCCCAGGAAGAGCTCCTTGCCAGTGTATATACATAAACCCGAGGCCTGTTTTCAGTTTGCTCATTATGGTCCCATCATGGATGAGACTTATCAGGGGAGAATTCTCTAGCTAATTCTGAATCTAGTTAACTTCTGGCTGCAAGAATGTCTACATGATATGTTGGCATCCAAGCCATGGGAGAAGGGTCTCTGGCAGATGCTTTATTGAAGTCCTACTCCCCAACCCCTGCTGTAGGGCAGGGAACTGTTAGGGGCTTTTTGAGGCTGTTGCTGGGGCTTATGAGATGCTTAAGGAGCTCGACTGCATCTCTGAATGGTCAGAGTAAAAGAGTGTCATAGAATGAACTGCCAAATAGCTTTCTGTAGAGCTGAAATAGAAGTGCTTCCTCAAAACCTGCTAAAGGGGAGATTAAGAAATGAAATTTGATTGGGGGTGTCATCTTGAAACAGTGTGATGACCCTTCTTGACAGGCCAAAAAATAAACCACTACTCTTCTAAATTGGGAATTATGTGCCAGCCCTGTTTCGTTTGTCTAGTTCACTTTGACAGTGATTGCAAAATCCATGGGAGAGGTTTTAGCTTCCTGGGTCAGCAATTTACACCTGTGGCCTGGGAAGTTTTTTTAGGGCAGCCCCAGAAAATTTAGGGAATAACATCTCTTGATTTTAGAGAAATTTCCCATAGAATTTGTTTATTTTCTTCCAGAGTAGATGAGGAGGAAGAGTCTCATAGCCTTGTGCCCTACCCATTTGGATTTGCACTCTTCCTGGTCTCAAGCATCTGACCCCAATGATCAGAGCATAAAGAGAGAAGGGATTAAATCTAGCATCCCAAAGCCCTACCTCAATCCTCCTGAGACCCAGCCTTCAGTATGTCAGGGAAGCACAGGTGCAGGGACTGGTCACAGGTCACAATGCTCCAGGTCACAGGCATTCCTAGGTGTTGATGCGGAGATGATATTCTGTGCCCTGGGTCAGCCTACGTGAGATGGAGACAGCAGATTCCCTTCTGAGAGCTGGAGCAGCCTCTTCAGTCTGTTTTATTCTCACTTAACAAATCTGCAAAGGTGTTAATGTGTGCCAAAGTGTAATGGGTTGTAGGCCTCAGAAAAGGGTGTTTAAGGAACTATGGCACTATCAACTCTCAGTTTTGCATTAGACAAGATTAGCATCTTCCCTTTTTCGTTCTGAAGGCTGCTTCTTTGCATTGCTAAGTGGCTACCTTCATGGGAGAGGCCAGGGATAGATGGCCAGCTCTTAGTGAATGAAAGGAGAGAATTTGCCTTCAAAGACTGTCATGCAAAAGAACTAAAGATGTTGAAGAAGGCTTTTTCTGTTACTGGTCTAGCTTGTGGTTGGAGGACCTTCTGGCTCTTTTGTTGGGGGCAGTGAACTTTTTCTAAGAATAGCTCAGATGTACTGATCTGTGGCTAGAAGGGGACAATTCTTTATATGTTTATCCTATTGATAACTCGTTCTTCTCCTGCCTAGAGAAGAGCTTTATTTAGTGCCCTTCTGGATCTAGAATTCAGTTTTTACCATAAGTCCAGTATTTCCTTGGTTCTTTGCCCCAAGTACCCATGGTGATGCTGAGAAAGGTTTGCTATAGTAGAATTTGTGGCATGCCCAGGCCGCCAGCCTCATACTTCTCGGTGCTCAGTTTCTTTAGTAGGTGGAACATTTATTTATTCACAATCCCTTAGGACACTACTGTGTTACATGCTAAACCTGCAGAAATGGATCCATTGAAGCCACTACCCTCAAGGAGTTTATAGCATGAATAAATCTTTTTTGTCAGCATTTGTAGTCTAGTGTCAAAGAATAATCCTGACAGCAAATTCTCTACCACCATCTGATAACAGTGCAGTCCGTTTGGCTACCAAACATGTTTCTATAATAAGTTGAACTCATATGCAATTGGCTAAAAGGTGAATGATATCAGTTCTTATATGGTTTTCACCCCAGGCCAGGAGAGCCAGACTAGCAGGAATAGAACGATAACCTTTGGCAGGAAAGGAAAGGGCCCTCAGCTCAGCCTTTGCAACCACAGGAGCTCCTTCTGCTGTTTTGTTTTTTTTCCTCTTGATAATTTTCTTTTTATTTTATTTCAGTAGCTTTTAGGGAACAGGTGGGTATTTGGTTACAAGGATAAGTTCTTTGGTGATTCCTGAGATTTTGATGTACCCGTCACCCAAGCAGTGTACACTGCACCCAATGTGGAGTCCTTTATCCCTCACCCCCCTTCACCTTTCCCCCAAGTCCCCAAAGTCCATTATATTATTCTTACATCTTTGTGTCCTTAGCTCCCACTTACAATTGAGAACATAACGATACTTGCTTTTCTAATCCTGAGTTACGTTGCTTAGAATAATGGTTTCCTACTCTATCCAGATTGCTGAGAATGCCATTATTTCGTTTCTTACTCAGCCATAAAAGGGAACAAAATGGCCGGGCGCGGTGGCTCAAGCCTGTAATCCCAGCACTTTGGGAGGCCGAGACGGGTGGATCACGAGGTCAGGAGATCGAGACCATCCTGGCTAACACGGTGAAACCCCGTCTCTACTAAAAAATACAAAAAACTAGCCGGGCGAGGCGGCGGGCGCCTGTAGTCCCAGCTACTCAGGAGGCTGAGGCAGGAGAATGGCGTAAACCCGGGAGGCGGAGCTTGCAGTGAGCCAAGATCCGGCCACTCCACTCCAGCCTGGGCGACAGAGCGAGACTCCGTCTCAAAAAAAAAAAAGGGCGGGGAGCAAAATAATGGCATTCGCAGCAACTGGGATGGAGTTGTATTCAGTATTTTGTGGCCGACTAGTATTCAGTCATAAAAAGGAACGAAATAATGTGGCATATATACCACATTTTTTTAAATCCACATGTTGATTGATGGGCATTTAGGCTGGTTTCATATTTTTGCAATTGCGAATTGTGGGGCTATAAACATGCATATGCAAGTGTCTTTTTTGTATAATGACTTCTTTTTCTTTGGGCAGATATCCAGTAGTGGGATTGCTGGATCAAATAGTAGTTCAACTTTTATTTCTTGAAGGAATCTCCACACTCTCTTCCATAGTGGTTGTATTAGTTTACTTTCCACCAGTAGTGTAAAAGTGTTCCCTTTTCTTCACATCCATGCCAACATCAATTTTTTTAAAATTTTTAAATTATGGCCATTCTTGCAGGAGTAAGGTGGTGTCTGATTATGGTTTTAATTTGCATTTCCCTGCTAATTAGTGATGTTGAGTCTGCTCTGTTTTAAGAAAATTAGGCTGGGTGCGGTGGCTCACGCCTGTAATCCCAGCATTTTGGGAGGCAGAGACTGGCAATCACTTGAGGTCAGGAGTTCAAGACCAGCCTGACCAATATGATGAAACCCTGTCTCTACTAAAAACACAAAAATTAGCTGGGTCTGGTGGCACACACCTGTAGTCCCAGCTACTAGGGAGACTGAGGCAGGAGAATCACTTGAACCTGGGAGGTGGAGGTTGCAGTGAGTTGAGATTGTGCCACTGTACTCCAGCCTGGGCGACAGAGCAAGATTGTATCCCAGAAAAAAAAAAAAAGAAAGAAAGAAAGAAAGAAAAGAAAATAAGTCCCTGTGCCCAGGCTCCCTCCCTAAAGACC
The DNA here is from genome assembly GCF_049350105.2 of Macaca mulatta. Classification (NCBI taxonomy): domain Eukaryota; kingdom Metazoa; phylum Chordata; class Mammalia; order Primates; family Cercopithecidae; genus Macaca; species Macaca mulatta. The sequence continues at coordinate 96,461,511 of NC_133409.1, read as the reverse complement.
TGCACCCCTGGCCTTGAGGGCTCTCAGATGACAGCAAGTTGCACTTTCTCCTGCTTGTTTCTCACTGGGAATCTAGCATTTCCACGCTGTTGTTTTTGTGCATTTAAAATATATCCTGTGGCATCCTCTTGCTCCTGTTGTCCAGAAGACCACCAGGATGGCTAATTATGAAAGGATTATTGGCAATACTGCCAGTATGCCAACCAGGAAGAGACAGCCTCTGGCATGGACCGAAGGTGTTCTCTTTTTGCATAGGGAAGGGGCAGGTTGGGTTTTATGCTTCACTGGGCATGTATCACAGAATAGAGTCATACATATTAAGCAGGTTTGGGGAAAAAGCTATACATAGTTAAGGGAGTCCACATGAACAATGAGTAAACATGTAACGTACGTCCTATGTTCACTTTGGGGTGGGATTTTAACATTAAAGCAAAGTGGAATTTGGCTCTCTGTCTAAAGGTGAACTATAGGCCACAAAACATAGTCTCTGTAAGCTGGTCAAAACTGGCTTGAGGTCTGCAGTGGTTTATCAGGAAAGAATGTATGTAAGGCCTGTTCTCTGTCCAATCGGAGTTGTAGTGGTCTGGGTTGTAAATCAGAGTTAGGAAGACAATTGTCTGATAGCTCCTATTTTTAGGGAGTTTGGCAAGAGTGTGGTTTTTCTTGTAGCTGTAGGAATTTAGGAATTCAGGGCTCTGCCCGTCAAGCCCTGAACCCTCTACCTTCTGCCCATGGGTAACTTTTGTTTCCTTACCCTTAGCGTTTGTCTTAGTTGATAAAGAGACGTCTATTTTGGTTTCTCAGATCACACTGCCGTGAGCTGCTGGCTTGCTTGTGAGGTACCAATTATGTGTGTACACACCCTCTGGTTGCCAGGGGCTTTTAATGGTCCAGAGTGGTCTGAATGGTCTACCCCATCCAATTTCTCCATAATCTCTGGTGCTGACATTCAGGGAGCCACAACAATTGAACATTCATGAACCAAAGAGGTGGCAGTTTGAGCCTTCCATTCCCTCCTTCAGCCTTGCTCCTACACCTTTTCATCTACGAACTCTCAAGAAAGAGAGAGTAACAGCAGCTGTCAGCCCACAGTAGTCCTGTTGGCAGACTCTAAAATGTGGCTCCTCAAATTGCAGCCCTGGCCTGAGCTGGAGAGAGTACCTAGTGGAACTCTGCCCGTTTCACAGTGGTTCAGATCTGCAAGAAATGTATGTCCTGTTTACCATTTCCTGATGGGCATGGGGTGAGGACTCCTAAACTATGGTATTAGTCAGGGTTTTCTGAGAAACAGAACCGACAGGACATACAGATAGAAATTTGTTTTAAGGTAGTGGCTCACACAGTTATGGTAACTGAGAAGTCCCGTGATCTGCCATCTGCACGCTGGAGACCCAGGAAAACCAGTGGTATAGATCTGAAGGCCTGAGGGCCAGGGAGCCTAGGGCGTAGCTTTCAATCCAAGTCTGAAGGCCTGAAAACCAGAAGAGCCAAGGGCAGGAGAAAATTCCCAGCTCAACTGCCAGGCAGACTTCAGCCTTCAAGTGACCCTCCCACCTTGGCCCTTTTGTTTTGTTCAGGCCCTCAACAGGTTGGATGATGCTCACCTACACTGGGGAGGGCAATCTGCTTTATTAACTCCAACAAATCAAATGCTAATATCTTCCAGAAACATCCTTACACACATACCCATATGTAATGTTTAACCAGATATCTGGGCATCCCTTACCCCAGTTGAGTTCACTCATAAAATTAACCATCACAGGCATAGGTATACGCTGGAAATACAGTAGGTTCAGTTTCAGACCACTGCATTAAGCAAATATTGCAATAGAACTAGTCACAGACATTTTTGGTTTCCCAGTGTATGTAAAAGTTATGTTTATATTATACTGTAGTACATTAAGTAGGCAAAAGAATTTTGTCTAAAAGAACAGTGTGTATACTGTAATTTAAAAATACTTCTAGTCAGGCACAGTGGCTCACACGTGTAATCCCAGCACTTTGGGAGGTGAGGAGGGTGGATCACCTGATGTCAGGAGTTCAAGACCAGCCTGGCCAACATGGTGAAACCCTGTCTCTACTAAAAATACAAAAAGTAGCTGGGCATGTTGGTAGGCGCCTGTAACCCCATCTACTTGGGAGGCTGAAGCAGGAGAATCACTTGAACCCAGGAGGCGTAGGTTGCAGTAAGCTGAGATCGCTCCACTGCCCTCCAGCCTAGGTAACTGAGCAAGACAGCAAGACTCGTCTCAAAACAAAAACAAAATCAAACAAACCGAGAAAAAACCCCAAAACTTTTGCTGAAAATGCTGATGATCATTTAAGCCTTCAGTGAGCTGCAGTCTTTTTGCTGGTGGAGGGTCTGGCTCAGTGTTGATGACTGCTGGCTAATCAGAGTGGTGGTTACTAAAAAGGTTGGGTGTCTATGGCAATTTTTTTTGTTTTGTTTTGTTTTTTGACAGAGTCTTGCTGTGTCACTCAGGCTGGAGTGTGATAGCGCAACCACAGCTCACTGTAACCTCTGACTCCCAGGCTCCAGTGCTCCTCCCACCTCAGCCTCCAAAATATCTGGGACTATGGGTACACACCACAATGCCTGGCTAATTTTTTAATTTTTTGGTGGCAACAAGGTCTCACTATGTTGCCCAAGCTGCTCTTGAACTTCTGGGTTCAAGCAATCCTCCTGCTTCGGCCCTCGAAAGTGCTGGGATTATAGGCTCGAGCCCCACCGCACCCAGCCACAGTTTCTTTTTTTTTTTTTTTTTTTTTTTGAGACGGAGTCTCGCTGTGTCCCCCAGGCTGGAGTGCAATGGCGCGATCTTGGCTCACTGCAAGCTCCGCCTCCCGGGAGCTCCGCCTCCCGGGATCCCACCATTCTCCTGCCTCAGCCTCCTGAGTAGCTGGGACTACAGGCGCCCGCCATCGCGCCCGGCTAAATTTTTTTGTATTTTTAGTAGAGACGGGGTTTCACCGTGTTAGCCAGGATGGTCTCGATCTCCTGACCTTGTGATCCGCCCACCTCGGCCTCCCAAAGTGCTGGGATTACAGGCGTGAGCCACCGCGCCCGGCCACAGTTTCTTAAAGTCAGGCGACAGTGAGTTTGCCAGATCGATTGACTCTTCTTTCACAAAAGATTTCTCTGTAGCATGTGATGCTGTTTGGTAGCACTTTACTCACAGTAGAACTTCTTTCAAAATTGGAGTCAGTCTTCTCAAATCCTGTTACTGCCTTATCAAATACATTTTGGTACTATTCTCAATTTTTTGTTGTCATTTCAACAATATTCACAGCATCTTCACCAGGAATAGATTTCATCTCAAGAAACCACTTTCTTTGCTCATCCGTAAGAAGGAACTCTTCATTCATTCAAGTTTCATCATGAGATTATAGCAAGTCAGTCACATCTTCAGGCTCCACTTCTAATTCTAATTCTCTTGCTGTTTCTACCACAAAGTAAGTTATTTCTTCCACTGAAGTCTTGAACCTCTCAAAGTAATCCATGAGGGTTAGAATCAACTTCTTCCAAACTCCTGTTAATGTTATTTTGACCTTTTCCTGTGAATCATGAATGTTTCTAGTGGCATCTAGAATGTGAAGCCTTTCCAGAAGGTTTTTCCATTTACTTTCCCCAGATCCATCAGAGCAGTCACTTACTATGGCAGCTACGACCTTACCAAATGTATTAAGACTTGAAAATAGAAATTAACTCCTTGATCCATGGGCTGCAGGATGGATGTTTTGTTTAGTAGGCATGAAAACAACACTAATCTTTTTGTACATCTCCATCAGAGCTCTTAGGTGACCAGGTGCATTATCAGTGAGCAGTAATATTTGGAAGGGAATCTTGTTCTCTGAGCAGTAGGTCTCAACAATGGACTTGAAATATTCAGTAAGCCATGATGTAAACACACGTGCTGTCATCTGGCCTTTGTTGTTCCATTTATGGAGTACAGGCAGAGTAGAATTAGCATAGTTTGAAAGGGCCCTAGGATTGGCACATCAGCATTCACTTCAGTTAAAGTCGCCAGCTGCATTAGCCCCTAGCAAGAGAGTCACCCTGTCCTTTGAAGCTTTGAAGCCAGGTATTTACTTCCCTCTAGCTATGAAAGTCTTAGATGGAATCTTCTTCCAGTAGAAAGCTGATTCATCTACACTGAAAATCTGTTTTTAGTGTAGCCACCATCATCAATTATCTTAGCTAGATTTTCTCTTCTTAGATAACTTACTATAACTTCTACATCAGCACTTGCTGCTTCACCTCACACTTATAGTTATGAAAGATGATTCCTTTCCTTAAACCTCATGAACTAGCCTCTGCTAGCTTTTTTTTTCTTCTGCAGCTTCCTCACCTCTCAGCCTTTGTAAAACTGAAGAGAGTTAGGGCTGTGCTCTGGATTAGGTTTGGTTTAACGGAATGTTGTGTCTGGTTTGATCTTCTATCCAGACCAAACATTCTCCATATCAGCAATAAGGCTGTTTCACTTTATTATTCATGTGTTCACTGGAGCAGCACTTTTAATTTCCTTTAAGAACTTGTCCTTTGCATTCACAACTTGGCTAACTGGTGTTAGTGGCCTAGCTTTTGGCCTTTCTCAGCTTTGACCTGCCTTCCTCATTAAGCGTAATCATTTCTAGCTTTTGATTTAAAGTGAGCGACATAAGACTTGTCCTTTCACTTAGAGGCCATTGTACGGTTATCAATTGGCCTAATTTTGATTTTGTTGTGTCTCAGTGAATAGGGAGGCCCAAGGAGAGGGAGAGAGAAGGGGAACCATGGGTCGGTGGAGCAGTCAGAGCACACATAACATTTACCAATTAAGTTTGCCATTTTACATGGTGTGGTTCGAGGTACCCCAAAACAATTACAATAGTAACATAAAAGATCACAGAGCGCCATAGCAAATATAATAATAGCAAAACTGTTTGAGGGCTGAGCATGGTGGTTCATGTCTGTAATCCTAGCACTTGGGGAGGCCGAGGTGGGCGGATCACTTGAGCCTGGGAGTTCAAGACCAGCCTGGACAACGTGGTGAAATCCTGCCTATACAAAAAAGTACAAAAATTAGTTGGGCACGGTTGTGTGCACTGGTATTCCCAGCAACTTGAGAGGCTTACCTGGGAGGATCGCTTGAGCCCAGGAGGTTGAGGCTGCAGTGAGCTGAGTGCACCACTACACTCCAGCCTGGGCAACAGTGAGACCCTGTCTCAGGAAAAAAAAAAAAAAAAAAAGTTTGAATATCGCAAGAATTAGCAAAATGTATGACATGGACATGAAGTGAGCACATGTCGTTGGAAAAAATGGTGCCGATACGACTTGCTCAAGACAAGGTTGCCACAAACCTTCCGTTTGTTTAAAAAAAAAAAAAAAAAAAAATCTGTGAAGCACAACAGAGTGAAGTGCCATAAAATGAGACATGCCCAAATCTTATTATCAGTTAGGGAAGGGGAAGTAGATCACTGTTTTGGAAGCTTTTTTGTTTGGCCTCATTCTGTGGTGACCTTAAGTGAGTAAAAACACTCTTTCAGTGGCAACTGGGAGTTAAGTAGCACAGTTTGCCAGTATCACTGGACCTTTGGGTGGCCCACACTACCACCTTGTCTCTCCTCACTCCTTGTATTAAGATTCTCCTACAAAAAAAGGCCAATAGGTTGTGTGTATATAGAGAAAAATATTTAGTAGAAAGGAAAGAATTGGCTCATGCCATATGGAGACTGGTGAATCCAAAATCCGTAGGGTGGGTTGGCAAGCTGGAAACCCAGAAGAGTCAGTGGTGCAGTTTGAGTCCTAAGGACAGCAGGCTGGAGACCCGAGAGAGCTGATGCTGTGGTTCAAGACAGACTGTCTGTTGTGAACCAACCAGGAAGAGCCAGTGTTGTGGATGAGGTCTGAAGTCAGTCTGCTGGAAAATTATCTCTTGCTTGGGAGAGGCTGGTCTTTTTGTGCTGTTCAGGCCCTCGACTGAATGGATGAGGCCTGCACACATTATGGAACCAATCTGCTTTATTCAGTCTATCAATTTAAATATTAATCTCATCCAAAAACACTCTCACAGAAATACCCAGAATCATGTTTAACCAAATAGCAGGGCACCCTGTGGCTCAGCCAAGTTGACATTATTAATCATCACCTCCCTCTTTTGCTTTTTGTTGTCTGTTTATACTGGACCTCTCCTAGCTTTTCTAATATGTTACACTAGTTCTGAACTCCGGGATTTGTACATGCTGTTTATTCCATCTGGAGTGCTTTTTCATCTGGCTCATTCTAATTTACCTATCAGCTGAAATTCCCCTTTCTTACAGGGCACTTCCCAAATTTCCCTGGCTAGGTTTATTCCCTCTGATATATGTCACCAGAGCACACTACACTTTCCTTAATAACACATATCACAATTAGCGTTCCTTGTTCATTGTCAGCCTTCCCCACTAGACTTTAAGTTCCATGAGGGAAGGGAGCTTATCTGTTTTGTTGTTACATGCCTGGCACTTCCCAGCTGCTAAAGATCATTCACTGAATGAAAGAATGTATTGAAAGCTTATAAGATACTAGATTGATTTTTTTTTTTTTTGTTTGTTTTGAGATGGGATCTCACTGTCACCCAAGTTGGAGTGCAGTGGCATCATTTGGCTCACTTCAACCTTCACTTCCCAGGCCCAAGCCATCCTCCCACCTCAGCCTCCTGAGTAGCTAGGATCACAGGCATGTGCCACCATGTCCAGCTGATTTTTTTGTGTTTTTCCTTTTTTTGTGTGTGTGTTGGAGTCTTGCTCTGTTGCCCAGGCTGGAGCCAGTGGCGTGATCTCGGCTCACTACAACCTCCACCTCCCAGGTTCAAACGATTGTCCTGCCTCAGCCTCCTGAGTAGCTGGGATTACAGGCACGTGCTACCACGCTCGTCTAATTTTTTTTGTATTTTTAGTAGAGACGGGGTTTCACCATGTTGGTCAGGCTGTTCTCAAACTCCTGACCTTATGATCTACCCCCCTCAGCCTCCCAAAGTGCTGGGATTACAGGCGTATGCCACTGCATCTGGCCGCTTTTTGTATTTTTTATAGAGACGGGATTTTGCCATGTTGCCCAGGCTAGTGAAGATACTAGACTCTTCACATACGTAAATACTGTGATCTTCATTTTTATAGACTGAGGCCCAGAGAGGTTAGGACTTGTCCAAGGTCATGTAGTCGTATAAAAGCTGGGCTTTAAATAAAATAATAATGAGTGTAACCGTGGAGTCAGGCATTATCCTATTTATTTGACAACTTGCAGCAACCCAATGAGATAAGTAGCTTTTGGATGCCCCACAATATTCTCTGCAGTCACACCATAGGAGCCATTTCCATCTCTCAAGAGTCTTGTATCTGGACCTGGTACCTTCTTCACTCTGTAGTCTGGACCATCTTCAGTACTTTTTTCCTCTGCCCCAGTAAATGGGAGCAAGATAGCAAGGTTGCTGGCTAAGCAGATACCCAGTTGAGAAGCAGAATGCTGCTCTCCCCTTACTGAAGGTACTCCTGATCTTCACAGGTGCCCCTTTGCCTGCAGCCACCACGAATGAGAGAGAGAGAGAGAGAGAGAGAGAGAGAGAGAGAGAGAGAGAGTGTGTGTGTGTGTATGTATGTATGAATGCTTCTCCATGACCATTGTACTCCCCTGAGAGCAACCCTCTCTTCCTGTCTTCCACTTATAGTGACTGAGTGGGAGCTGGTTGGGGAAGCTGGTTTCTTTGAGTTGACATCTCTTAGTGACCTGGGGAAGGGGGTGTCTGGCAGTATCTGGTCCAATAAAAACATTTGATTTTCTGAAATCTAGTATATACCTGTATGTTTTGAGGCTGCCTGTCTTCCCAAGGTGACTTGAGAATACGTCTACACACAGAGAATATTGGGATATTGTTTTCTAACTGCCTATTGCATTGTGTTAAATTACAAACTAATTCCCCAGATGATGGGATAAGTTTTTTTTTCTCTGCCAAGTCACAATATTAATAATGCAGCTAAATATAGCTCTGATGTAAAACAGTTTAATTTTCAAAGACAAATGGACAATTTTATGGCTGACTTGCTGCATTTGTCTCTAACTACTCAGTTGATATCATGTTGCCACCCTAAAAGATTCTTGCTGATAGTCAAAGGAGAGATGAGTTGTGGGAAGTACAAAGCTTTTCAATTAATTTATGATCCTGTTAAGTATAAAGCCTATAATTACCCTGCGGTTGTTGCCTCTGCCAAAAAAGAAAAAAAGAATAAAGTAAACCCATCTTATGAAAAAGTTCTTTTCTGAACATAAAAGTGGCATGGGAAAAGAAAAAAAAGCTTGTGCCTCCCCTCCTAAGCATGGGAAGGAATTTTGATTTCTGACTTTCTTCTGGCCAGTGAGTTCATAAAGTGATTTTTTTGTGGATAGGGTGATCATTTAGAACTCTCTTCAGATTCTGTTTTTACTTTCTTGATTAGACATCTCATATCTACTCATCCATTCATCTCTCCATTCATGCAACAAATATTTATGAGTGCTACTGTGCCCAGGGACTATTCCAGGTGCAGGGGTTCAGTGGTGAGCATTAACAGGGTTCCTGCCCTCTTGGAGCTCTCATGGGGATGAGGGTGAGGGGAGACAAGATGCACAGAAGTCAGTTAGTCAACCAGGTAAGTTCAAGTGGTGTCAATTGTTGTGCAGAAAATATAGAACTCAGTAATATGATGGCCCGTGGAGTTCAGGGAGAGAGGCAGCTATTCCCTCTCAAACTGCGAGAAATGTTTTGGACTTAGGGAGCTAATGCCTGAGAAAGGCTCCTCATCCCCACCTTCCTATCTGAATTTGCAAGGCGGTGCTGTACACATTTCAAATAGAAATGGAAACCTCGGCAGAAACCTGGCAAACCATTAGCAGAACTCTGGACTCTCAGCTCAACTTAAGTAGAGCACATAGCTTCTTTGGTGGGGCGGGGAGGAGGGCACGGGGACGGGGGAAGGCATTCAAAGTCTTAAACAAGAGTAAGGTTCTCATTTGCCACTTTAATCAAGTTCATTAAAAATGGAATGTATATTTAAAACTTCCTTATGATTAACTTAATGTAAGTAACTGTATCTGAATTCCTCCATGATGTCTGAAGGCATCCTGACTTAGGAGAGGGAGAGAAGTGTGCCCCCAGATGATATCAAACTTTGACTTTCATTAAATGTCTGCAAGTAGTAAACCTCAAAGGCCTGTAGTATAAAATGGGATAAAATTTCCAAGAATTAGCCATCCTGGGGAAAAAAAAATATTTGGTTTGAAACTCTACTACCATAGTCTGCATATTTCCTCAGCCATTGCATTTTGACAGCTGAAACAACAGACTAAAACTGTAGTTTAAAATACAAGCGCACACACACACAGATCAGTGCAAAAATACTGTGCTTTTGGTTTCGCCAATAAATATAGAACGTGGGTTGTTTGGCTGAATTCTTGCCCTGTACCTGGCCATACATAAGACACTTCTCCACTGAGCGGACAGCTCTACAGAGAACTCCTGGCAGTAGTGACCAAGACTTTAGGGCTTTGCTCCATTGACCTCATGCAGGGCAAATTTAAGTCAAAATGTGTTTCACCTGAAAGAATACCACAGCACTTGACCTGTCCTTGACCCAATGTGGAACGTTGATTCCTTCTTGAAGCTAGGGAGGCAGTGTCACACGACAGTTCCAAGTAGTCGCTGTAGAATTAGACCACCTGGGCTCACATCCAGACCCCACCACTTACCAGTTGTGCAACCCCGAGTAAGTGGTCTCGTTCACTTTCCTCATCTGAAATGTGGGTATAATAGGGCCAATCCCTTGGGTTGTTGGAAGATTAAATGAAGACCTTATCACAGGTCAGGTGCGGTGGCTCACGCCTGTAATCACAGCACTTTGGGAGGCCGAGGCAGGTGGATTGCTTGAGGCCAGGCATTTGAGACCAGCCTGGCCAATATGGTGGAAACCCCATCTCTACTAAGATACAAAAATTAGCCGGGCATGGTGGCGCACGCCTGTAATCCCAGTATACTTGGGAGGCTGAGGCATGAAAATCCCTTGAACCCGGGAAACGGAGGTTGCAGTAAGCCGAGATTGTACCACTGCACTCCAGCCTGGGTGAAGTAGCAAGACTGTCTCAGAAAGAAAGAGGAAAAAAAAAAATAAAAACCTTACCACAATGTGTGCCCCATAGCAAAAAGCTCAATAAACAGCACTCTTGCTGGGTCCACACATACCTTTTCTGGGTTTCATCTGGTTTCCAGGTGGGCTGCCTCTGCGCCTTTGTTTTCCCAGCTGCACTTTCTCGGTAAAGCGGCATGAAAGTATTTGCTCAGCAACTGAGGCACTATTGGGAAGAAAGTGTGTGCTGCCCTGAACTCAGCTCTGCATTGCTTTCAGGCTCAGAGTGCTGGAACATGCTCTCGGTGAAATGCAGTGTGACTGTCCTCTGTGGCCCTGTGTGTGTAGAAGACATGTTTGGCAGTTTGTTAAGGAATGTAGCTGATTCAGTAGGAGTTGTCTCCAAAGGCTTCCCTGTCAGGCTAACTTGAATGTGTGTGTGTGTGTGTGTGTGTGTGGGTGTGTGTGTCTGCACATGTGCCCTCATGAGCACATTGAGACATTGGAAGAGCAAACTGAATGCTCTTCATATTATCTGGGGAGAACCTTGCAAAGCAAGCCAGCAGGCTGGTGGGTCCTTTCTGTTCTGCTCTAAGACATATTGCAAGCCTGGGCAAGGCAGTTGCCTTCTTTTACCTTCATGTACTCATCTGGAAGTGATTATGATGGGTACAGAGAGACATCTGTTCATTACCACATTATTTGTAACAGAAATAAGCAATTAGAAACAACCTTTGGTTGTTCTGTAAACCTCCCGAGGGGTCCTGGGATTGCAGGTGTGAGCCATCATGCCCAGTCATAGCAGTGTGTTTTTTAAGCAATTGCGAATAATAGTTATGATATTTGTACTAAAATATACATGCATAGATGAGAGTTTGTGATTTGTGCTACTGTGTACGTATGTGTGTGTGTGTGTGTGTGTGTGTGTACGGAAATAGTGTGAAAAGGATGACACCAAACTGGGAACATGGTTTCCTGTAAGAAGAGAATCAAGGTAAGAGGAGGCCTAGGGGGATTTTGCTTTATCTATTGTATTTGAATTTTATTTTACAATACAATTTATGGTATATTACTTTTGCAAGTATAATTAAAATAATAATTAAAATGAGCATAAGGCTGACCTAGCAAGGAAAGCCGCATTGCAGAGTGTACAATGACATACTTGTGAAGGTAATAGTTTACATTCTTTCTGCAGGACCCCCACCCACACACCCCACAAGGTTTTAGAGCATTCATACTGGTGTGTTTCAGATACTAATTGCCAGTGATTCTTCTTCAACCCAAATCCATGTTCAATTCAGATGCTAAATGAATTCCAGTAATGATGAAACAAAATGGACAAGTGTTTATGGTTAGATGTTGGTTTACAAAGGCACTTAATATGCTCTGAGTGACTGCCTAGACCACAAAAAGGTGGATTATTATATAACTATATTTTATGTTTTATAATAAAAATTTTAAATACATATAAAAGTAGCAAGATGGCTCATGCCTGTAATCCCCGCACTTGGGGATGCCGAGGTGGGAGGATTGCTTGACCAGCCTGGGTAACAAAGCAAGACTGTTTCTACAAAAAAAAGAAAAAATTAGTCGGTTGTAATGGCATGCACCTGCAGTTCCAGCTACTCAGGAGGCTGAGGCAGGAGGATGGCTTGAACCCAGGAGGTAGAGGTTACAGTGAGCTATGATTGTGCTAACAGAGTGAGACAATGTCTCAAAAAAAAAAAAAAAGAAAAGAAAAAAAGGAAAAAAAGGTAGCAAGAATACTATTATATAATGGACTTTACATGCCAATCCCTCCCAAATTACTTTGTGGCAAATCCCAGACAGCATGTCATTTCATCCTCAACTACAGCATTTTAGTTTGTATCTCTAAATTTACTCTTCTAAAAAAACATAACCACAGTATCTTTACCACATATTCAGAAAGTATCCTAAAATATTTAGTACTTATTTACATTTTTTGATTGTCAAATAACATTTTAAGTTTTTTTAAATTGGGATCCAAAGGTCATAAAGTCATTGGGTGATAAATCTCTTAAATCTTAATCTCTACGTTCTTCTCCATCTCATTTTTCCCCTTGCAATTTTCTGTTTTTGTTGAAGCAATCAGGTCTTTTGTCTTTTACAGCAGAGCTTCTCAAAGTGTGATCTAATGCTGGTTTGTGACAAGTATAGAAATTGACAGTAAATGTTTAGAAACTATTACAGCAATTTGACATTGCTGCAACATCCAAGCACATGAGCATCATCAGCAAATGTGGTTTGGATTTAAATTGTGTGTATGGGGATATTCTAAGGTGCTGCTACAATACAGGAAAGCATTCTAGAGTAATTACAGAGTGGAGGAAGCATGCACCAGCATGTAAATCAACATACTGTTTCCTTCAAGAATATCTTACTATGAAAAAGTTTCAGCAGAATTAAACAGGCTTAGTAATGCAGTAACATTTATTTAGATAAAAGCTAATCTGTTAAAGTCGAGACTCTATCAAATGTTAAGTGGAAGGTGATCATGAACAATAGTTACTGCATGTTGAAGTATGATGACTATCTAGGGGAAAATTCCATCAAATGTAGGAAATCGTAGAGTTCTTCAGGATAAGAAACCAGTTTGGTTCCAACTTTTTATTTAAGAAAAAATGTGAATTTGATCTCTTTGATATTTTAATGATCTTAATACTTTCATGCAAATAAGAAAAGCAACATGTTTTTCAATGACAGATAAGATCAAAAGGCAAAAAAAAGAAAAAACCTTGGAAGAACAGAGTTTCAACAGATTCTTATGACATATTCCATAATTTGATAACTAGTGAACAATATCTACATGTGGTTATACCTAGGTACAACCTTTTGAATTTTATCAGTGTTTGATTTTAATTGTTCATTAAAAGAAGATCCACATATGGGAAATACATGGATTTAGGAATCTATTTCTTTCATTGAAAGATAATTTAAATTTAATGTTACAGGATAAATTAGTAGAATTGGCTGTTATAAATTGAAGGTGAATTATGAAAATAGAATGTCAGTTGTCTCATTTTGAATAACAGTTAAAAAGTAAGTATCTTGGAATTACTATATCTTGGAGTTAAATATGGATTTAAAACTTACTTTAAAATCTGTTCTTTCATTTACATAAGCATACCTCTGTGAGACTGTTGTTTTCTATGATTGTTATTAAACATTGAAACAGTTAATATAAATATCCCCAAGTAGTGTTGTCCTTAACCCAGTTTAGGATTAATAGGCTAGAAGGAAACTTATTTCCATATTGAAAATTTTAAATAATGATATACATGGTGTTTATGCAGTATGTATATAAGCATTTGTTATGAAGAATTGCTACCCCCTCTATAACTTTATTTTTAAATTTTTTTTCATTTTTGTGGGTATATAGTCTGTATATATATTTATGAGGTACATGAGATGTTTTGATACAGGCATGCAGTGTGAAATACATCATGAAGAATGAGGTGTCCATCCCCTCAAACATTTTTTCATCGAGTTGCGAACAATCCAATCACATTCTTTGTTATTTTAAAATATAGTTATTATGGACTATAGTCGCCCTGCTATGCTATCAAATAGTAGGTCTTATTCTATTTTTTTTCATACCCATTAGCCGTCCTCACCTCCCTCCATCCAGTCCCTGATAACTCCCCAACCTCTGGTAACCATCCTTCTACTCTCTATGTCCATAAGTTCAGTCGATTTGATTTTTGGATCCCACAAATAAGTGATGTTTGCGATGTTTGTCTTTCTGTGCCTGGCTTATTTTACTTAACATGATGATCTCTAGTTCCATTCATGTTGTTGCTCATGACTGGATCTCATTTTTTATGACTGAATAACCACGCTTTCATTATCCATTCATCTGTTGACGGACACTTAGGTTGCTTCCAAATCTTAGCTATTGTAAACAGTGCTGCAACAAACATAGAAGTGCAGATATTTTTTGATATACTGATTTCCTTTCTTTTGGGAATGTACCCAGCAGTGGGATTGCTGGATCATATGGTAGTTCAATTTTTAGTTTTTTGAGGGCCCTTCAAACTGTTCTCCATAGTAGTTGTACTAATTTACACTCCCACCAATAGTGTACAAGGGTTCACTTTTCTCCACATCCTCGCCAACGATTTGTTACTGCTTTTCTTTTGGATATTAAGCCATTTTAACTGGGGAGAGATGATATCTTGTAGTTTTGGTTTGCATTTCTCTGATCAGTGATGTTGAGCATCTTTTCATATGTCTGTCATTTGTATGTCTTCTTTTGAGAAATATCTACTCAGATCTTTTGCCCATCTTTTGTTTGGATTGTTAGATTTGTTTCCTGTAGAGTTGTTTGAGCTCCTTGTATATTCTGGTTATTAATTCCTTGTCAGATGGATAGTTTGCAAATATTTTCTCCCATTCTGTAGGTTGTCTCTTCACTTTGTTGACTGGTTCCTTTGCTGTGCAGAAGAAACTTGATGTGACCCATTTGTCCATTTCTTTGTGTTGGTTGCTTGTGCTTGTGGGGTATTGCTCAAGAAATTTTTACCCAGACCAATGTCCCAGAGATTTTCCCTAGTGTTTCCTTGTTGTAGTTTTGTGGTTGTGGTCTTAGATTTAAATATACTATTTTGATACGTATCTTTTTTTTTTTTTTTTTTTTTTGAGACGGAGTCTCGCTCTATCGCCCAGTCTGGAGTGCAGTGGCTGGATCTCAGCTCACTGCAAGCTCTGCCTCCCTGGTTCACGCCATTCTCCTGCCTCAGCCTCCCGAGTAGCTGGGACTATAAGCGCCCGCCACCTCGCCCGGCTAGTTTTTTGTATTTTTTAGTAGAGACGGGGTTTCACCGTGTTAGCCAGGATGGTCTGGATCTCCTGACCTCGTGATCCACCCGTCTCGGCCTCCCAAAGTGCTGGGATTACAGGCTTGAGCCACCGCGCCCGGCCTGATACGTATCTTTAAATCTAAAGATACGTAAAGAAATCTAAAGATATGTAAATCTATCTTTAAATCTGTCTTTAATAGATTTACGTATCTTTAAATCTAAAGATACATTTTGATACGATTTTTGAATATGGCAAGAGATGGGGTCTAGTTTCATTCTGCGTATGGATATCCAGTTTTCCCAGCAACATTTATTGAAAAGACGATCTTTCTCCAGTATGTGTTTTTGGCACCTTTGTCAAAAATGACTTCACTGTAGGTGTATGGATTTGTTTCTGGGTTCCCTATTCTGTTTCATTGGCCTGTGTGTCTGTTTGTATGCCAGTACCTTGCTGTTTTGGTTACTACAGCTGTGTAGAATAATTTGAAGTCAGGTAATGTGATTCCTCCAGTTTTTTCTTTTTGCTTAAGGTAGCATTGGTTACTCTGGGTCTTTTGTGGTTCCATATAAATTTTAGGATTTTGTTTTCTATTTCTGTGAAGAACGTCATTGGTATTTTGATAAGGATTACATTGAGTCTGTAGATTGCTTTGGGTAGTATGGACATTTTAACAATATTGATTTCTTCCAATTGATGAACATGGAATATTTTTCCATTTTTTTTGGTGTCCCCTTCAGTTTATTTTATCAATGTTTTATAGTTTTCATTATAGAGATATTCCACTTCTTTGGTTGTTTATTTCTAGGTATTTAATTTTACGTGTGGCCTTTTTTTTAGACGGAGTCTCACACTGTCACCCAGGCTGGAGTGCAATGGCGCTATCTCCGCTCACTGCAACCTCCATATCCCGGGTTCAAGCGATTCTCCTGCCTCAGCCTCCTGAGTAGCTGGGATTACAGGCACCCGCCACCATGCCTGGCTAATTTTTTTTTTTTTTTTTTTTTTTTTTTTTTTTTTTGAGACAGTCTTGCTCTGTCGCCCAGGCTGGAGTGCAGTGGCGCGATCTCGGCTCACTGCAAGCTCCGCCTCCTGGGTTCACGCCATTCTCCTGCCTCAGCCTCCTGAGTAGCTGGGACTACAGGTGCCCACCACGACGCCTGGCTAATTTTTTGTATTTTTAGTAGAGATGGGGTTTCACTGTGTTAGCCAGGATGATCTCAATCTCCTGACCTCGTGATCTGCCTGCCTCAGCCTCCCAGAGTGCTGGGATTACAGGCGTGAGCCACTGCACTCGGCTAATTTTTTGTATTTTTAGTAGAGATGGGATTTCACTATGTTGGCCAGGCTGGTCCTGAACTCCTGACCTCGTGATCCACCTGCCTTGGCTTCCCAGTATGTGTGGCTATTATAAATAGAATTACTTTTTAGATTTCTTTTTTACATTGTTCACTGTTGGCATATAGAAATGCTGTTGATTTTTGTATCCTGCATCGTTACTGTATTTATCAGTTCTTATGTATAGTTTTTATATATATAGTTATATATATAGTTTTATATATACATAGTTTTATATATATATCTTATATGTAGTTTCCTTATGGAGTCTCATAACTTTACTTAGTTACGACTGCAGAATAACAAAGTTGTGAGTATAATAGCAATTTTCTAATAATTGTCTGTATTTGCACTTTCAATGAATAATGTGTATAGCTTTCCTAATTTCTTTTTTCTTGTTTTTTTTTCTAATTAGAATGTACTATTATGTCTTTTGAATCTATGAATAAAAATGGGGATTATATTTTATTTTTAAAAATATTTTCTAATTTTTAAAAAATATTTATCAATACAATTTTTAAAATAGTGACAGGTTAGAACTAAAAAACCGAGTTAGAAACAAACATGCCTGTGGTGTCATTTAACATGCTCTTCTGTTTCTGTATTTCCTGTACATTGATAGTTAGATCTCCTAAAAGGTTAGTCAGAGTTGGGCCCTTTTTCTGGGTGGAAGGGACAGGACTACTTCACAACCGATGTTAAGTACTTTTAGCGGGAGGACACATTGTCTAGTTGCTGCTTGTCTCTTTCTGTGATGTTACCTGTTGATGATTATTGTCAAGAGCCATTAGTGTATTAGACAATGCACAGTGGTGATATTCTAATCCTGTTATTCCTCTTTCATTTATCTCTATGATTATTTACATCTATGGGATACTTTTATAAAGGGAAACTTCATCTTGTCAACTCTTTGACCACCCCGCTGAGACATAGGAGGCATAGATAGTATAGGACACCAGGTCCTTTGACATTACTAAAAGTCCTCGTACCTGATTCCACTTTCTAGAGGTCTCTTGTCATGTAGAAATAGCTCTCACCTACTGGTTAATGAGTATCTACTCTTTGCAAAGCACTGTGAAGACAAGTCGGGGATAAAGTAGAGTAGGACATTGTCTTTTAACCTCAAGACTTTTGTCTCACTGTTTGGATCAGCTCTGACACCTGAAATTATTTAAGATCACCAGTATAAGTAATTCAGTGCTAAATCACTTCACTCCACAATCTACTCATATGAGGGCAAAACTTTACTGAAAGGTATTCTTAATTACAGCCTTCTAATTTCAATTTCAGAAACTGGTAGCATTTTTGTTCTTCCTGTTTATCTAACAAACTTCTGTTTCTGGTCATTAAACAGAATGTAACTTTGTGGGAAGGGTGGGGATTTTATTTATCCAAAGGAATGACCTTTATTCAGTTAAAAATTGCCAAATGTCTGTTTGTTCTTGGGTTTTTTTATGGTACTTAACATTCAGCCTACCTGAAAGCAGATAGGATTTAGGTTGCCAAATATGAAAATGCAAGGAATGTCAGACATGGTGAAAGCAAATGTGCGGAGATTCCTTGACGCCATCTTGTAAAGGAAAATATACTACTTTTTATAAGTGATGGCTGCCAACTATTATTCCAGGAACAACATACTATATTTTGCTTTATAGACTTAAGAAAAGGAAGACCTATAAATGTTATTTTTCTGTGGAGGGTGTTCTGACTCTTCCTCATCCAGGGAACCATTATGAAGGTTTGCTAGTTTCTAAGTATATTTACCTCAATTATATACTTGGGGACAAGGTGCTTCTGTGGACCTACTAGACCCACTGTGAAACAGACATGGCCACCGCTCCACTTGTCCCCTGGACGCCATAAGCCCCCACTCTAACGAGAGAACCACCATTTTAGGTCCCGTGGTATCAGGGTCAGCTCAGACCCATATCTAACAGTCTTTGAAATATCTGGCATTCCCCTTTCCCCAGCACCTGCCTGTGGCCTGTGATCCTAGTAGGTGGTAGAAGGTTCTTTTGTAGAGGGATCAGTGAAATCTTTATCATATGAACTCTGTGTGTGGGTACTGCGGGCTCCTTCCTCAATGAGACCTGTCCTCTCCTCATACAGTAGACTCTGAGACTGAATTGCGGCATCTGATGTCAGCCTCTGCTTTTCAGCTCCCTCTCTTTTATACAAGTCAGGTAACACACATGTCAGTTTCCGTCCATCTCGCCCATGCCAATCAGCCACAGATCCTTTGTGGTCAAAGAACTCCGATTGCCACTCTGGCCTTGCTGTCCATTATGACATTTACGTCCATCTAGCCTCTGGTTAATTGTTACCACCTGGCCTCTGCTATTTTGGAATCCTACCATTCCCCATTAATTCAAAAGCTCAATACCATGGCAGCGTCTCTTACTGTCAACTCCAGCCAACAGAGGACAGAACCATTGAGCTTCTCAATGACACTGTGCCCCTCACAGATGGATGCACTTATCCCTTTAGTGAAGGAAGTGACCTCTCGGCCCTCCTGGGATCATGGTCAGATGGTTGGCTCTTCTAATCTCTCATAAGAGATCTACTCTACATGCCCACTCTTGAGCCTTTTGACCTCCTCGATATTCTGCCAAGGCAATTCCAGCATCTCCATTTAACTTACATGAGGCCATTGTTGTGCTCAGGCTGCAGGGAGCCATCCCAGTGTCCAAGGACCAGCTTTAGGTGTCTGTGCCAGAATACTAAACTGCAAGTCACAGCAGAGTGCTCCCATGCAGATAAAGCCTCAACAATCTAGGCTGACATTCACCTCATCACCATCCCCTTTCTGCCTGTCCCCCAAGCTCCCATCAGTGCATAACAGTGAGTCCTGGTGGGTGCAGTGGCTCACTCCTGTAATCCCAGCACTTTGGGAGGCTGAGGTGGGTGGATCACAAGGTCAGGAGATTGAGACCATCCTGGCTAACACAGTGAAACCCCATCTCTATTAATAATACAAAAAATTAGCTGGGTGTGGTGGCGGGCGCCTGTAGTCCCAGCTACTCAGGAAGCTGAGGCAGGAGAATTGCTTGAACCCAAGAAGCGGAGCTTGCAGTGAGCTGAGATTGCACCACTGCACTCCAGCCTGGGTGACAGAGCAAGACTCCGTCTCAAAAAAAAAAAAAAAAGGGGGGGGGCCTGTTTTTACTGGCCTAGAAAGTTCAGGGGAATTTGGGAGTTCAAGATTCTGGGACTTGTCCACCAAATGTCCCTATCGCAAGTATCAGGGTGGTTCCATCTTGGTCAACTCTCCACATCTCTGGGTTGTAACAGTGGTTTCCTGTAGGGGTGGTCCCACTGTTTGGTGTCAGAGAAACTGTATCCCAGGTGAGGTGCTATGTAGCTCTACTGGTCATAGCAGCAGTACTAAGGTAGTGCAGCTGAGAAGATTATGAAGTAGTGCACAGGAGGTGTTTGTACAAGCCTTCTCTATGAGACTTTATTTCTGAGGTCAGGTAAGTACTTCATTTAAACCCATAATTCCTGTGTGATAGATACAGTCACAGGATTCTCAGGAGGCCAAGTGTTGCTCCTGAAGTTTCTCAGACCCCAAAAGATGAACTAAATCTTGAAGAAAACATTGAACTTGAATTAAACGTGGTTGTTATTATAACAATGATAATAGCAATAATAATCATGGCTACCATTTACTGACCATTATTAAAAGATGGCATCTGGACTAGATGTTCTGTGTATATTATTTTAATTTTTTGAGTTGGAGTCTCGCACTGTTGCCTGGGCTGGAGTGCAGTGGCATGATCTTGGCTCACTGCAAGCTCCTCCTTCCAGGTTCATACCATTCTCCTGCCTCAGCCTCCTGAGCAGCTGGGACCACAAGCGCCCGCCAGCACACCCGGCTAATTTTTTGGTATTTTTTTTAGTAGAGTTGGAGTTTCACTGTGTTAGCCAGGATAGTCTCGATCTCCTGACCTCATGATCTGCCCACCTCGGCCTCCCAAAGTGCCGGGATTACAGATGTGAGCCACTGCGCCCAGCCTTATTTTAATTTTTTTTTTTTTTTTTTGAGACGGAGACTCGCTCTGTCACCCAGGCTGGAGTGCAGTGGCCGGATCTCAGCTCACTGCAAGCTCCGCCTCCCAGGTTCACGCCATTCTCCTGCCTCAGCCTCCTGAGTAGCTGGGACTACAGGCGCCCACCACCGCGCCCGGCTAGTTTTTTGTATTTTTTAGTAGAGACGGGGTTTCACCGTGTTAGCCAGGATGGTCTCGATCTCCTGACCTCGTGATCCGCCCGTCTCGGCCTCCCAAAGTGCTGGGATTACAGGCGTGAGCCACCACGCCCGGCAAATTTTTATAACCATCTATCAAAGAGATAGTATGCTCAGTTTATAAAAGAAACAGCTGACACTTTGAGAAGTTAAGCAGCTTCTCCACAGTAAAAACACCAGGAGGGGAGTGGGGCTTGAATTTGATCCTAAATTTATCTGACTCTAAAATGTTAACCATCTGGTTTATAACAGCTATTTTGCTTCTCCAACCAAGCCATGAAAACTTAAGAGAGAGATATATATACCGGTCAGAATTTTTCATATATATGTAATTTTTGAGAAAGGGACAGTGTAACCAGCTAATGATGTTCCAAAAGTTGCGGGGTGGGCGGGGGGATGGGAGAAGAGCTGAAAGCAGTGTGATGATTGATTGATTGATTGATTGATTTTGAGATGGAGTCTCACTCTGTCACCCCGGCTGGAGTGCAGTGGTGTGCTCTCGGCTCACTGCAATCTCCACCTCCCAGGTTCAAGCGATTCTTGTGCCTCAGCCTCCTGAGTAGCTGGGGCCACAGGCGTGTGCCACCATGCCTGGCTAATTTTGCATTTTTAGTAGAGACAGGGTTTCATCATGTTGGCCAGGCTGGTCTCGAACTCCTGACCTCAAGTGATCTGCCCACCATGACCTCCCAAAGTGCTGGGATTATAGGTATGAGCCTTGCCTATTATATATTTTTAACTGCAGTAAACCACATTTAAGAAAAAGAAAAGAAGGAAAAAATTGGGAGACATCCCTGTCTCCCAATAGGACCTTCTCACCGTGATTGGCGTTTACCAAGATGAGCAGCTGAAGGACTCTGAGGAGCACTTACAGTCAGCCGCTCTCCAGTCCTTGGCACTTACAGGATACCTGTTGACCTGCTGTGAAATATCACTTTTAATAAACTTCATTTTTTATTTTAATTTTTTTTGAGACAAGGTCTCGCTCTGTTGTCCAGCCTGGAGTGCAGTGACGTGATCACGGCTCATTGCAGCCACACCTGTGGGTTCAAATGATCCTCCCACCTTGGCCTCTCAAAGTGCTGGGATTACAGGTGCACACCATTGTGCCTGGCCTTAAGAAACTTTATGGGGCACTTTTGTGGGCCATTGCTAAGAACGGTAACTAGTTACAACTTGTTATTTGGGGGGTTACATATGTGATCTAGCAATGAGTTGAGGCAGATGTAGGGAGCAGTTGTTAATCTGGCAAGGGTTGGTCTTAGAGATGGGAAACCACCCTCGGCAGTCCTTTCTCCTGCTGTCTCCAATAAGACCAGCCTGGCTGAGTGGTTTCACTGGTATGGTGTGGGACGTGCCTTTGCCATGGCCTGCAGACCTGATGTTGATGCTCTTGCCCATGCCTGAGGAGAGAGGGGCGGGGTGGAAAGCCATCAGGTGTGGTGTCTTGTTCCCAGGCCTCTGGGGCTGTCACCTGCCTCTGGGTGGCAGCCTGCCCTGCTCAGCTAACTCATGTAGGGGCTCCCCAACAGCAGCTGCTTGGCAGTGCACCAGCGGGGCTTGGGAAACAACTCTTGGCATCCCCTCAGTATTAGTTACTGTTTCTCTGCTTGTGGATATTCCTTGATGGCAGGATTTTCCTCTTTTGACTGAATAGCAAACCAGTTTAACTCCTTACATAATATTTTATAGAAAATTATATCCTTTATTGGGTCTGATAGAAATCATTGAGTATATCCCAGGAATGTCAAAAGGTAAGTTGGCTGAGAGCCAGCTCCTATCATTTCTGTCACTTTAATCGTTAATGGGCATTTCCTGTGTTCATCACTGTGGCAAACACTTTGTTTATTACCTTCTTTGGTTCTCACAGTAACCGTATCAATATTTTTTTTATCACCCTCATTTTACAGAGAAGGAAAATGAGGCTTACAGGGCTTAAATGACTTGCTCATAGCGTACAGCATGTAGTCAACTGGAATTAAATCCATATCTGATTTCAATGCCCCAGCACTTAACCAGAATTTTACAAATTGAGATATATTTTACATACTATGAAAGTTTAAAAGTATACAATTCAGTGGTTTTCTTTTATATTCACAAAGATGTCAGTCATCACCACTAAATCCAGAACATTTACATCACCCTAAAAAGACATCCCATACCCATTAATAGTCATTCCCTATTCTTTCTCCTGGCAACCACTAATCTACTTTCCATCTCTATGGATTTGCCTATTTTGGACGTTTCATATAAATAGAAGCATACAATATGTGGTGTTTTGTATCTGGCTTCTTTTACATAGTTTGATGTTTTCAAGATACCTCTATGTGATAGCATGTATCAGTAGTTCATTCCTTTTTATGGCTGAATAATATTCATGGTGTGGCTGTACTACATATGGACATTTGAGTTGTTTCTACTTTTGGACTGAATAATGCTGAAGAGAACATTTATATACAAGTTTTGTGTGGTCATATGTGTTCTGTTCACTTAGATACAGAGCTAGGAGTGGAATTATTGAGTCATGTGGTAACTTTATGAATTAACTGGACTTTTACTTGAACTCCTGAGTCTTCTCAAAGTAAGAAAATAAAATAGATAAGGCAATTTTTATAGCAGTGCTGTAGAAGGCTAGCATGTTATAGAGAGGAGAGTTCCTACTGCTATGAAAAAAGAGGCTTTTCCTTTGGAGCTTTGTTATTATTTTGATTAAATTATCCAGTGTTAGCAACTGAGGGTTACACAGTGTCTTAGTGTGTAGGCTGGAAAACACGTAACTTACATAGTAATAGTTAGGTTTCCATTTCTGTTATCTCTGCTATCGTTTGAATGTTTGTCCCTTCCAAAACTCGTGTTGAAATTTAATTGAGGCTGGGCACGCTGGCTCACACCTGTAATGCCAACACTTCGGGAGGCAGAGGCAGTTGAGCTGCTTGAGCCCAGGATTTTGAGACCAACCTGGGCAACATGGCAAAACCCTGTCCTCAACAAAAAATAAAAAATTAATACAGGTGGTGGTGCACACCTGTAGTCCCAGACATTTGGGAGGCTGAGGTAGGAGTATTGCTTGAGCCTGGGAGGTTGAGGCTGCAGTGAGCCATGAGCACACCACTGCATGCCAGCCTGGGTAGCAGAGTAAGACTCTGCCTCCAAAAAAAGAAAAAAGGAAAAAGTTTAGTTGCCATTGTAATAATATTAAGAGGTGAGATGTGGGACCGTTAAGAGGTGATTAGGCCATGAGAGCTCTCCACTTGTAAATGGATTAATGTTGTTATCACAGGAGTGGGTTCATTATAAAAGAGCAAGTTTGCCTCCCGACCCCTAACCCCCAGTCACCCCCTGCCCTCCCTTGCCCTTCTGCCCATCGCCATGTGATGATA
Organism: Macaca mulatta; assembly: GCF_049350105.2. Lineage (NCBI taxonomy): Eukaryota > Metazoa > Chordata > Mammalia > Primates > Cercopithecidae > Macaca > Macaca mulatta. The sequence goes on along the minus strand of NC_133409.1, from coordinate 96,437,616 downwards.
CAACAAGAAGGCCCTTGCAAGATGCTAGCCTCGCTGTCTTTGACTTCCCAGCCTCCAGAACTGTGAGAAATAGATCTCTGTTCATTGTAAGTTACCCAGTCTCAGGTATTCTGTTATAACAGCACAAAATGGACTGAGATAACCTCCCATGCGTTCAGGTATTTTTTAAGCCTGCTTTGATAAGAAATCAAAACAAAAACAACTTGGAGTTTATTCTTACATGACTTTCTTTTTTTTTATGTGACTTTTTGAAGTCATAGACTGCTTTTTAGAGTAGTGAGGAATAGACAGAAGCCCAGTGCCCTGCACTCCTGCCTCTGGGACACCCAATGCTTTATATGCTTCAAACAGACCGATGAGTGCATTTGAATGTGAGAAATATGCATAGAAACATCAGCTATATCAAGGAGGGAGGATTGTTGAGGCCAGGAGTTCAAGACCAGCCTGAGCAACATAGTGAGACCTGTGTCTCTTTAAAAAATAAAAAAAATTAGCCAGACTTGGTGGCAGGCCCCTGTAGACCTAGCTACTCAGGAGGCTGAGGCAGGAGGATCACCTGGGCCCAGGAGTTTGAGGCTGTAGTAAGTTCTGATCATGTCACTGCACTTCAGCCTGAGCAAGGAGACTTAGTCTTCAGAAAAAAAAAAAAAAAAAGAGGCCAGGCGCAGTGGGTCACGCCTGTAACCCCAGCACTTTGGGAGGCCTAGGCGGGTGGATCACGAGGTCAGGAGATCGAGACCATCCTGGCTAAGATGGTGAAACCCCGTCTCTACTAAAAATACAAAAAATTAGCCGGGTGTGGTGGCGGGTGCCTGTAGTCCCAGCTACTCGGGAGGCTGAGGCAGGAGAATGGCATGAACCCGGGAGGCGGAGCTTGCAGTGAGCCGAGATCGTGCCGCTGCACTCCAGCCTGGGTGACAGAGCGAGACTCCGTCTCAAAAAGAAAAAGAAAAAGAAACCCAGCTACAGTTAAATATATGTATGCATACCTATGTCCTAGTAATTCTGCTGTTAGGTATATATGGTGTATATATATATGTGTCTGTATATTCACCAAGAGATATGCATATAAGAATATTTATAACAGCACCACTATTTTTTTTAAATACACAGAATGTAAGATTACCCAAAATCTCTTCAACAGAAGAATGGATAAATGAGTTGTAATATATTCACATAATAGAACTCTATATAGCAGTGAGAATGAAAGAATTATAACAACATTGGATAAATTTCACAAATAAAACCTTGAGTGAAAGAAGCCAGATGGGAAAGAATGTATCCTATGTGGTTCCGGTCATATAAAGTTCAAATATGGGCAAAACTGACCTGCAATAGTAAGACCAGGATAGTGACTACTCTTGGGGGTAGTGATTGGAAGGGGTGTGAGGGGCTGCTGGATACTGGTTAGTCTTTTCTTGACTGAAGTGCTAGTTACACGGGTACATTCTGTTAGAAAGTTCTACATGCTGTAAGTGTACACTTTTCTGTATATTAGAATTTTTTAAAGAATGAGTAGACCAGATGCAGTGGCTCACACCTGTAATCCCACCAGTTTGGGAGGTGGAGGAGGGGGGGGGACCACTTAAGGTCAGGAGTTCGAGACCAACCCGGCCAACATGGTGAAACCCCATTTCTACTAAAAATTCAAAAATTAGCAGGGCATAGTGGCAGGCACCTGTAGTCCCAGCTACTCGGGAGGCTGAGGCAGGAGAATCACTTGAACTTGGGAGGCAGAGGCTGCAGTGAGCAAAGATCTCACTACTGCAGTCCAGCCTGGGCGACAGAGACAAAAAATAAAAAACGACAAAAATAAAAAGAATGATAGTATATGTATGCACACATACATATAAATAATTGGTTTCATGTTTTCCCTATCTCTAGTTCTAAAATAAATCTTAAACATGATACAGACTATGGGAATGTAATAAATTCAATCAGAGAGAATCCCTTTGTTAATTCAGCAAATATCTGAAGAACAGAGCCTGGGCTGGGAGGAAGTCTTCCTGTTAGGAAAGGGTTGGGATTTGAGAATGCCTCAGGGATGGGAGGGACTGAGTTACAGCCCCCACCCGTTGTCTGTAGCTGCGTCTTTTCCTCATGCTCACTGTCTTTTCATGTTGTCCTTCCTCCTTTGCTTCTCCTCTCCTACCCCCAGCTCTTCCTGCCTTTTTTCTGTCACCCTCTTCCCACCATGCTCTTTGTTTTGACATTGGACTACATATAAATTATCATCAAAGAGGCGATCTGCCTGAGGTTGGGGAATGTGCAGGACTGTCCTCGCCCAGGGCTTTGGGAGATCCCCCAGGAAAAGGGTTGTCAGGACTGGAATGTCCTCCCAGGAGAAGGTCTGCGGATTTTCCCTGCAAAGTACTCCCCAAAGACTGGGTCCCAGGCGCCTGAGATCAGGGAAGAGGCAAGCCCAAGAGAGAAAGCTCCACCATCTACCATAGCAAATGCAGATTATGGAGAGAAGACCAAGCCTTTTGCTATGAGATCATAGGGGAAGGGGCACAGGGTTAACCTGGGACTATTCACAGAAGGATCTTAAGCTTTGAAATTTCTCAGGTTATTTTGGATCCTGCCTCCTGAAGACTGCTGAATCTCAGCTAATTATATTTTTGTTGTAGAAATAATTTGCCTATGATAATAATGAGACTATCCTGAGAGAGATGTTTATTTTAAGACTCTTTAAAACTCTCAGGAATAAATATCCTTGGGGCTGATTCTGGGCATTAAAAACACAATTCAAAGTAGGTTTCATTTCTGTTCCTGTGGCCTTCACATTAGGAACCTTTTCTTATAAAGATACGGCAGAATTTTGATTTTAAATAATTCATAATAATGGATACTGTTGACAATTTAGTATGTTTGTCATGTGACATAATTATTGGTTAAAGAATGTAGTGGACCAAACTTGCTCATAGCTAATCTGTGGCTGAAACTTAAAATATGGACAATATCCAGTTTGGAAGAAAGCCTTAGCTAGGAAATAATAGATATAACCAGAGTTAGGGAGATGCTGACTGAAGGTAAGTTGACTTCAGACAGGGTATTCTTGCAAAGCATATCCTCCACCTAACTGGAGCATTACCTTCCTTGGGGGTCGGAGTCCACCAGGTCACAGTGCCTCTTCTTGCTGTGGACTGCGCATGCACGTGGTTAATCATCATGTGTGATGACATGAGTATAGGAGAGGACCCTCGGGGCCTCCCTGATGGCCAGCTGTACTTGAAGTCCTCCTAGTCCCCCTTACCTGCAGGGACACTTGATCTCAGCAAAGCTCAGTGCTGAAGCCAAATACTGTGTCATGCGGTGTGCTGAGTAAGGCCCAGAGACCAAATGAGGATTTGGGCAGCCCTTGGGAACTATGAAGAAGAGGTGAAGGTTTAAGAGACAGAAGGAGGAGTAGATGTTGGGAAGGGCTTGGAAATCTAATTGGAGAATTTAGCCTCTTGTCGACTTTACATAGGCATACATACATGCTAATATTTACTGAGTGCTTTTTCTGTGCCAAGTGCCGTGCTTATCTGCTCCCTTGGGAGTAGCTCCCTAGCGTATCCTCCTAGCTACCCTATGGAGTCAGCAGCTATCATTATTATCCCCATTTTTGTAGATGAGGACATTAAGGCCCAAGGAAGTTAGTTATATAACCTGCCTAGGGCCATGAAGCACATTCTATGGGTGGACTGTTTAAATAGATCCTCTCCTTCCCTTGCTTCTCCCCACTCCTGCCTCAGCTAACCTTGGAAGAAAATTGAGAAGGGGACCTAGCAGAGTCTTTTGTGGATAGTGGTGTGGACAGTCCATGCAGTGCAGGTGTTTCCAGATCATGATATCACCTCTCACAGGTGGTAGACATTATCAGCATACAATCACACCTAACCTGGACATGTGTTGATAGCTGCAGAGGGCTGTGAGAGAAGGTCATGTGGGTTAGGGAGAGTGGGGGATGAGAGGGAAGAGCAGCGTGTCATAGTGTCTGGAATTTCTAGCATCAGATGGATGTCCTTTCAAGAAATGCCTCAATGGCAGAATGATTGAATAAAATGGGACTCCTGGAATGAAAACCAGGCCCAGAAGAGTTAGAAACACCATTTCTGGAGGAGGATCACACAACGGACTGATAGCAGAAGCAAGTATGTGTTTCTGGGAGAGGTTGAGCATGTGCCTGAGGATTGTGGGCTCACTGACTCGCAGGTGTCCTCCAGCCCTGGGAGAAGGCCTCTGTCCTCTGTGGGACAGCATAGAAGAAATACTGTTGGAAACCAAATTAGAGTAGTAAATCACAGTTGGTGTTTACTTCTGAGTAGATATTCATGTTTATCCCAGGCTTCCCTTTGCCGTATTCGGGACTGTGTTTGCAGGATTAGAGTCAGACATTTAATTCCTTGCTAGCAGAGCAGCTTGCTGGTTTTTTCAAGCTTATGGTGAAGAATTGGAAAGTGGCAGGCTGACACGCTCATTTCAGTTCAGTGGTGTTTCCTGTGGGAGACTCCTGAGGACTCAGCCTGCCTCAGCTGGCAGCTAGAGAGACCCCCGCCAGGGTGCCTCTCGCCCTCATCATCAGGACCCACTTCTCCTGCTGGCATCATGCCCATATCAGGTGCTTCCCCAGCTTACTTTCTCCCTCACAAAGGAATGAGTGACGGATAATTAATATGTAGAAGTACATATAAAGTATATGAAATTTTATGAAGGATATGTAGCCAGTAGGACTATTCTTAGCCCCTGGAACCCGACCATCCCTCAAACAGCAGCAAGGGACCATTAGGTTACAAAGTATTTACAGGTGTTGAAGTGACAAATTGGAGCTCTGATTCTTGGCCCTAAAGATGGGGGTGTATTAGTGACTTTAAAAAGGCAGCACAGCCTGTGATTTTCAGTGGCTGAGACAATTGGTGAAGAGTTACTGAGCATCCATTATGTAGAAGGCATTCCTATTTCCTTTGACCGCTGTAACAAACCACTACAAACGACATGGCTGGAAACAACAGACACTTACGCTCTCACAGTTCTGGAGGGCAGAGTCTGAAATCAAGCTGTTGGTGTTGGTGAGGTCACACTGCCTCTGGAGGAGACTCTTCCCTTGTATCCTCCATTCTCTGGTAGCTCCAGGGTTCCTTGGCTTGTGGCCATATCACTGCAGTCTCTGCCTCTGTGGTCACATGGCCTCTTTTTCTTCTGTCTCAAAACTCTGCCTCTCTTATGAAGGACACATGTGACTACCCACCCAGATAATCCAGGACATCCATGGATTAACTTAATCACATCTCTTTTTTTGTCATATAAATTAATAAATTAATATAGATTCTGGAGACTAAGACATGGGCATATCTTTTGGGGACCCACCATTCAGTTCACTATAGAATTCTATTAGTTTATCTGGAAACATGGAAAAATAAGAGAAGGTACTTGCTCTCTAAGAGTCTGTAATGCAGTTGGGTGAATATAGATGTGTTTATTTATCCAATAAGCATGTATTGTTTCCATGCCACGTGTTGTTCATGTGACAGGCTGTGTGATTGCAGTGAACTTACATAGTGGAATGAGACACAGCCCCTGTGCTGGAGAAGCTCAGAGTCTGAGAGGAAAGACATGGTACACAAGAGTAACCTGAGAGAATTTCAGTCTCTCATGGTCCAGTATTTGTAAGAAGATATTCAAAGAAGCACAATCCGAAGACCAAAATTAGCTTGTAAAAGAATTTTAATCATTTCTTGTTCTCAAAAGTAAAGGAAACCCAATATATAACCCCATAGTACAATGTTCATATCCTGGTTTTCTCTCCTAATTCTCTCACATTCCCCCATTCTGCATGGCACATTCATTTCTCCCTCTCCCTTTTCTCTCCATCCTCTCCTCCCTCCCTCCTCTCTCCCCCTCTCCTCCACCTCAGTGCTTTGTTATATAGATGGGCTTAGCCTCCCTTGACAAGTCGGCCTTCTTCTCTCTCATCTCTCCCACTTGTCCTCTAAGTCTACATCCTAAAGCCCAGGAACTTCTCTGGTTAGGACAGTCTCCTTAGAAGGAGAGGCACATGGGAAGCCTTTTTACTCAGAATGTAAGAAGAGAGGCCAGCAGTACTGACATCACACAATTGCAGTCCAGTTTGGTAAGTATTACAGTGAGATTTTAAAAATACATTATTTTGTGCTGGCCTCATTCAATTTTTGCAACAACCCAGTGGGTAAAAACTGTAGTTATTCCTGTTTTATACATAATGAAGTGGGCTTATAGTCATTAAGAAACTTGCTCAAAATCAGTAGCAGACCTGGGATTTGAAATCAGGGCAGGGGATTTCACCCTTGGGACTTTGGAGGTTGGAAGAGTATTAGGAGAATCTTTAAGAGGAGGACATCTTTGAATCAGGTATCTTTGAAGGCTAAGAAGGAGTTTAGACAAGCTCTAAAGAGAATTCTAAGCAAAAATGACATGGTTGGGCTTTCAAGGTGCTCTAAATACCTTTTGGCCAAGTTAGGGTGCAGAATGCAGGGGGACGAGGTATCAGAAGAAAAGGTGGTTGGAAACAGACTGGAACGAGACTATGCATGGATTTGTATATTGCTGGACTTTGTACTGGGGGAATGTGTGTCACTGAGGGTTACAGGCAGAGGAGAAACACAATCACATTCGTGTTGTGAAAAGAGCATTGTAACATCAGGGATCACATCAATCAAGGTGGGGGACGAGAGGGCAGGACTTGAGGCAGGGAGAGTAACATGGCAGAATGGCTTTTACATGCAAATTCAGCCCATAATTAGCAGTCCCACTAGCCCCCTGTATGGTCTGTTTACATAAAACACTGACAAGAAGCACAGAGGAAGAGCGGTCCATAGATAAAGGCACCATAGACCTAGCAACCACCGCCAGCAATCTGCTCCCTGGCAAGTGGGCACGGTGGCAGTGGCTCCTACTGCATTGCAGCTCAGCTGTCTGTTCTCAACCTTTGCCATCTTGAAATAAACTGAAGGGGAAGGGCTAGATTCTCATTATCCCTTTCTTCTAACACTGACACATCAGAAAGCAGGAACTTGCCTCTCATTGGCTCATTGCCCTCTTAAGATCCAGAGAGAGCACAGAGAATTTAACCACCATGGGCTCAATGGTTCTGTCTTTCTTGGGAGTCAAGTTTAAGAAATCCCAAGAACTAGCTGACCAGGTTGTGCTGACTTGTTTAAAGTTATCTTTTATTGAGGACCTATTTTGAGACAAAGCAGACTGACTATCTGAATCCTGAATATTAGTCTGGCTTTGGCTTCTGTTTTTCCCTAAGTGAAAACCCATCTGCAGAAGCAGATTTCCATATATAAGCTGAAACCTGCTTTACCTCTTGTCCCAATTTCTAAGTTTAGATAATCACAAACAGAATTTCAAGAAACATTTCCAACATTCAGTTAAAGACCGTTGCAATAACCCAGGTAAGAAATGATGACAACTTAAGGCAGTGGCAGTACAACTAGAGAAGGTGGAACAGATCAAGGAACATCTAAACAGTAACCATGTAATCATGCTTATGTTATCTGAGCACTTTCTATGCGCCGGGCTTTGAATAAAATGTGCATTATCTCATTCAATCTTTACAACAACTTAATGAGGTAGGAACTGTTATCCTTTCTGTTTTACACATGCAGAAACAGACTCAGAGTCATTAAGAAATTTGCTCAAAGTAAGTGGCAGAGCTGGGATTTGAGTCCAGGCAGTCTGACTTCAAAGCTTATATTTTTAGTCTCTATGCCTTACTGTCTCAAATCAGGATGATTTGGTGGTTTAGTGAATGAGGGATGGAGGAAGGGGGAAGAAGAAAAATGGGAGGAATGTTCCAGATTAGGGAAATGGGTAGCTAGATCAAAGATGGAGCCCCTCATCAAGGTGAGGACACAGGAAAAGGAACAGGTTTGGGAGGAAGGATGGTGATTTGGTTGTGAATACATTGATAGGGGACATCCAAGGAAGATGTCTTGTAGGTGGTTGGGTGTTTAAATATAGAGCTTCAGAGAACGTGATTGAGGGTAAAGAAGTAGACTTGGAGGAATCTGTATCTAGGCAGCAGAGGAGCATGTGAGCAGCAGGGAGGGGGAGCACTGAGATCTAGAGAATAAAATGAGCAGAGAAGATGCCCAAAAACCTCAAGGACCTGCAACATATCAGTGAAAGAAGCATTCAGTGGAAGAAAGGAATCATCCAAGTGATGGTTAGGAGTATCAGGAGAGAATGGCTCACAGGAACCAAGGAGGGAGAATTTTGAGGGAGGGGTGGTAGCAGGGCCCAATACAACAGATAAATAATGTAAAGGAAAACAAAAGTTACTATCGCATTTGGCAATTACGTCAATGTAAAACCAGCCAGTGGGAGTGCAACATGTTACAGACATGTTAGAACAGGGGTCCCTAACCCCCAGACCATGGACCAGTACTGGTCCGTGGCCTGTTAGGAACCTTGCTGCACAGCAGGAGGTGAGCAGGAGGCAAGCTGGTGAAGCTTCATCTGTATTTACAGCTGCTCCGGATCACTTGCATTACTGCCTGAGCTCCACCTCCTGTCAGATCAGCGGCAGCGTTAGATTCTTATAGGAGTGTGAATCCTACTGTGAACTGCACATGCAAGGGATCTAGGTCACACACTCCTTATGAAAATCTAATGCCTGATGATCTGTCACTGTCTCCTATCACCCCCATATGGAACTATCTAGTTGCAGGAAAACAAGCTCAGGGCTCCCACTCATTCTACATTATGGTGAGTTATATAATTTCATCACATATTACAATGTAATAATAGAAACAAAGTGTACCATAAATGTAATGTGCTTGGATCATCCTGAAACTATCCTTCCCCACTGCTGGGTTTGTGGAAAAACTGTCTTCCATGAAACCGGTCTTTGGTGCCAAAAAGGTTGAGGACTGCTGTGTTAGAAGACAGTATAGACATTTCTTACAAAGCTAAATGCTGTGCTGCCATATTACCCAGCAATTGTACTCCTTGGTATTTATGCAAATGAGATAGAACTTATGTCCACACAAACCTGCACATGAATATTTATAGCATTTTTATTTGTAATTGCTGAAACTTGGAAGCAACCAAAGTGTCCTTCAATAGATGAATGGAAAAGCAAATTGTAGTACAATGGAATATTATGGTATACATGGAATATTATTCAGCACCAGAAAGAAATGAGCCATGAAAAGGCAAGGAGGAACCTTAAATGCATATTACTAGGGGAAATAAGCCATTCTGAAAAGGCTACACACTGTATGATTCCAGCCACATGGAATTACAGAAAAAGCAAAACTCTGGAGAGAGTAAAAAGATCGGTGGTTGCTGGGAGCTTTGGGGCAAGAGAGGGAAGAATAGGCAGAGCACAGAAGAGTTTTAGGGCAGTGAAACTACTCTTTGTGGTACTTTAATGGCAGATGCATGGTATTTTGCATTTGTCAAAACCCATGGAACTGTAGAACACAGAATGAACCCTGATGCAAACCACAGACTCTAGTTAATAATACTGTAGCAATATTGACTCATCAGTTGTAACAAATGTATCACACTGATACAAGATGTTATTAAAAGGGAAAGCTGTAGGGGTGGGGGTGGGCAAAGGGCTATATGAGAACTCTGAACTTTCTGCCCAATTTTTCTGTAAACTTAAAATTGCTCTAAAACATAGTCTATCAATGAAGATAAAAAGGAGAGGAAAGGATGGAATAGAAGAAATAAATGAAGGATGAAACAGGGCAGGAAGAAAGAGAAAGCCATGCACATACAATCTTGAGAGTATAGCATAAAACCATAATTATAATTAATTCTGCATGATTGTGTTACAAGTAGAGCAAAAATATGACTAGCCACTCTTCTTACCAACTCCTAGGGCTCTCCATCACAAGTGCAAGATAAGTTCAAGTAATTTGGCGTGATGTGAAAAATTTTCACTGCCTGACTGCCGCCTCATTTTCCAACACCATCGCTGGTCTTTGCTGTGTGTTACAAGCTCCAGCTGCAGTTGTCTCTTTGCCTTTCTTTGCTACTCATGACACATACTTTCAGACCACTCTGCCTTTTTGCTCTTGCTGTTTCCTCTGCCTGTGTCTTCTCCCCTTCTAACCTAACCAGATCCTACCTCCTCTAACACACTACCTTCTCTGTGAAAACTTTCCTGACCTCTTTTCACCCCAGCACAGCAAGCAAGAATGATCCCTCTCCCAGTGTCCACAGTTCCTTGTGTCTATTTCTTCAACATATGCTTGGTACACCACAAAATACATAACAAAAATGTTTCAGTGGAAAAACTGGGGACAGAAAAGCCAGATCAGATTTAAGGAGTGGGTAGAAGTTGAGATTTGAGTACATAGAACTGGTTTTATGGTGATGCTGCGTTAATTATTTTGATTTGTCTTTAGCATTTGGGTCTTTACCTAACAGGGGTTGAGGGTGATGAGAAGAAATTCCCAGAGTGGCTGTGGTGCTGTCCAATGCTTTGGTGCTGACAGACCTGTGTCACTGAATAAGGGATGCCTCTAGAGTCGTAATTTATCTGGCCCCAGAAACTGTAGTCCTCTATTTTGAGGGGGAAGGGAGAGAGGAGAATGACCACATTCCCTCTCTGTTATCTCTTGGACAGTCTGGAGCCATAGCCTGCCTCATGTATTTGGAAAGGAAAAAGATTAGTTGACTAGGTGAGTACCTCATATATTTCTTATGGGATCACAGGCTCCTGAAGACCAATTGATAACCAAAAATAAATTGGTTATTGGTTTTTCTGTCATTCATTAAATGAACATTAAAGGCCAACTGTGTTCCCAGCACCATGATAGGCTCTGGGTATACAAGATGACCAAAATGGAGTTCCTGCCACAAGGAGTTAATATAACCAGGGAGACCAACCTTGAGCCAATAACAGCAATTATGCTATGTCTTAGTCTGTTTGAGCTACTATAATAAAATACCACATACTGGGTGGATTAAACAACAGAAATTTATTTTCTTCCAATTCTACTTTCCAGTTCTTCTGGCTAGAAGTCCCAGATCAAAGTCCAACAGGGTTCAGTTTCTGGTGATGGCTGTCTTCTTGGCTTGCAGATGGGCTGTTTTGTCCTCACATGGCTGTTCTTCATTGTGTGCACACCAGAGTACATGCACAAGCATGAGTGCACTAATTCTATCAGATCAGGGTCCCACCTTTATGACCAAATTCACCTTAATTATCTCCTATTTCCAAATACAGTCACACTGGGGCTTTGGGCTTCAACATATGAACTGGGGGGACACAATTCAGTTCATAGCAAAAGCTTATAGAAAACTGTAGGTGCTGTCCAGGCACGGTGGCTCACGCCTGTAATCCCAGCACTTTGGGAGGCTGAGGCAGGCAGATCACCTGAGGTCAGGAGTTCGAGACCAGCCTGCCCAACTTGGTGAAACCCCGTCTCTACTAAAAATACAAAAATTAGCCAGGCATCATGGTAGTCGTCTGTAATCCCAGCTACTTGGGAAGCTGAGGCAGGAGAATCGCTTGAACCTGGGAGGCAGAGGTTGCAGTGAGCCGAGATCGCACCATTGCACTCCAGGCTGGGGGAAAAGAGTGAGACTTTCTCAAAAAAAAAAAGAAAAAGAAAACTGTAGGTGCACACATGAGGGAATGATCATCTTGTCTAGGGAAAGGCGGGGACGGCAGAAGGCTTAGCAGAGCTAACACTTGGTCTGAACTTTGAGCATGTGCGTGGTCATTTGCCAAGTGATGGGAGTGCCCACCCCTGACCTGGAGGCTCTGGTGGTCTAGCAGTGCTAGTCAGTCAATAAGTTATTGATATATATAAAAAGGGGAGGTCTCTACCTCCCAAGCCTTCTGTCAGTCACATCTTTATTCAGTGATGTGTGCTTATTCCTCCTATGTGAGTTTTACATCTGTAAGCAGCTTTTCTTGGTAGGGTATGTCACGGGTTTCCTGAATAATATTCAGATGTCACTCAGCTTTCACTGCAACAGCCCCTATGCCTCCTGCAGAGGTGGTTATTTCAGAAGATTCAGTGACTGTCAGAGTTAGAAGAAGAGAGTTATTGTGCTTTAAATGGCTCAAGAAATAAACATACATGTTTCTTTGTGACAGTGGGGTGTATATAATGAGTCATGGGCTTGCTAAAGCAGAGCATATCCACCTTGTCATTTCCCTTCTTTTGCAAATTGTCCTGGTGGGCACCAGGTTCCGTGATCAGTCAGTGCTGAGTGTCCTCATGGGTAGTGCTGTGTTAGGGGTCCTACCTGTGGGAGTAGATCTTCTCAGAAGGAGGAAGTGTCCTGGAAGCTGTAAGAAAATGAACCACTCTTTGCTTTATTCTTCCTTCCCACTCAGTTTACACTTACCTTCTGGCAACTGGGCTTTTGGGCTTGGATCATGGCTTTTCAGTGGTCAGATGATGAGTTTCTTTAACATAGGGATTGAGTCATATTCCTCTCTGTTGTAGCCTCACTTGTCCCTCAGTGATGATCACAGTAACCCAGTAGTGATTGCTTTTGGATAAACTAGTATGAGGGTTGTGTACTTTTTTTTTTTTTTTAGCTTGTGTTATTCTGCTGGCAATTTGTTTCCCCAGTGGGATTCAGCCTCTTTGCAATGCACCAGCCAGAGTCTCCAGCTATTCTCCTGCCCTTGGTGTAAGCCAAATGGCGACCAAAGCAGAATTGCAGTCCATTCCATTGCCCCATTACCCTTGGGGAAATAGGGCAAGGCTTTAGGACGACGGGTGGTAAGAAGGTTTGTGCTGACAGAGTAGAGTAATTTTCCCGTCCCTGAGACCAACAATTCTATCTTTAGAGACAGAGAGGAAAATGTGGGGATATTGGCTTAAATCAAAATGAAAGCCCTCTCCTTTCTATGACGTCTCCAGGTGGGTGTTGGATTTCTGTTGTTTCAACAAGTGGGCTGGAGCACACGATTGCGAGTTTAGGGCAGTCGACAGCACTCGGAACAGCTTCTGAAGGGGCTCTGCTCCCTATTTACTCCCTTCCCCCTTCCCTGCAGAGACTGTTCAGAGGAGCATTTGTGAGACAAACGTTGGGAACAGCTGCTCAGCCAGACCCTTGTCTCCTGTGCTGCCGCAGTCACTGTGCTGGAACTCTGCTGAGGAGGGTGGAGTGTCTGGGCTCTGCTGCTCCCACAAAGCAAACGTTTTCCTGTTTTCTCGGAGGCAGTTTGTTACAGATTTCAACCCTTTCTGCATCCCTCCCTCCCTTACAACACGAATGCTCATCTTTTCTTGCATTACTGCTGAAATAATGCAAACTTCGTTTCTCTGTCATCTGAGCATCATTCAGAAATGTTCCTCTGATCTGTGAATTGTTCCCTGACTTCAATCGGGGCAGTGTTACAGGTCCTCTGCTGGCAGGAGGGAGCAGTCCGTCAAAATCTGCAGACACAAGACTTTCAGAAGCTGTGACGAGCAGACTAGCAAGCCACAAAACATTGCAAGCTGAATGGATGTCTTAATAAGCTTTTAGATGTGATTTGGCCAGCATCGGCAGAGGAGGCTAAAGGGAAAAGGCAGCGAGCATTATAACGTAAATCACTGCAGATTTGCTGGGAGTGACAGCCCTAGGAAGCTCATGATCTCTCCAGGAAAGAATTGACCACAGTTATCCAGAAACTGAACACGATGTAGAACAGAGAGGACAGCCCCTCGGATGTGAGTACCATCTCTTCAACACAAGGTTTGGAGCAGTAGGAGCAAAGCTAGTTGTTATAGCTGATGGCGCTCCATAGCCACCGATTCCTGTGGGCCATCTCTGGGTGGGTTGTACATACTGCCTGACTGGGACTTTTATTTGCAGATCTCTTCTGGAATATTTTGCCTGTCAGGAGACAGATGTGTAGTGGCTTTAGGATATTGGCAAATTCTCCAAAGTGTAGGAGAATTTGTTGTAAAGCCCCAAGAAAACAGCAAAAGCAAACCTTATAGACCTTTTTCTGTAAAAGGAAAACTGATTGCATCACAGACAAGCAGCTGTGTGACCCTCTGGTATTTGTGATGACAGACAAAAGAATTAGCAAATTACAGAGCAACAAAAATGGGGCAGTGGGCTGGGAGGAAGGAGGGAAATCTTAGGAAGCTTAATCCCTATCTAGATTCAGGATATGCATTGCATACTTATGCTCATGTGTTTATTTCCTTTTGGCTTAAGGAATGGGCAGCATGTTTGCGTTTAAGGTTTTCCTTCAGAATGCTGTGAAAAATGAGCATTGTGACAAAGAGGGATGTAATTGATAGGCTTGGGGCAGAATACATTTCTCACTGCCAGCAGTGGGAAGTATCTTGAATGATAGCTGATCTACCTGTAAGAGGAGGCTCAGATACAAGGAGGGGATGAACTGCTACAGCCGAGGTAGCCAACAGGTTGGCATGAAGTTTAACTCATTGATTCCAGACTGGTTTCACCCCTCTATTCCCTTCCCTTCCCAATTTACTGTCAGGGGTTCCCCCATCCCTTCTTAAACTGCTCCCCACCCCTGCAATACACACACCTCTGTCTGGTCCAGTTTGTCGGGTCAGGACATCAGATGAGAAGCAGAGTGTCTTCTCACTCTAAGGGATGGGGGATCATTGTTCTAGATGGGAGGTAAGGATATGGGGTTTAGGAACAGTGACCATGAGGGAGGGAGAGAGGTGGTGTCTCTGCTTGGCCTGCACTTGGTATCTCTGCTGAGCCTGCACCCACACCCAAGGCCGAAGGTGCAGGAAGAAGCAGAAATAGAAGACCCTCATTTGATACCCTCCCACCCACAAACTGTGTGTAAACGCCCCTGCAGGTAAAGGCTGGAGATCCTAGTAAGGAGGCGATTACTGGGCTTAAATTGAAAATGAGGTTGAGATGTCCAAGCACATAGGGATGGTGTTGGCAACAGACTAGGAATTGTAAAGCCGGGGTTCTGTTCCTGATCTTGCACGCAGTTTTCTGTATGACTCTGGTAGGGGGAGTATCCAAAATGCTGTGCGAGGGACCTGTTCTGCAGGCTGCTCTGTGGGTGCTTTGATTATGGTGGAGGGGATGGAGTGAGAGTGAGGAACATTCTTAAGTAGCTGTAACTGAAAAGCAAAAAATAGAAGGGTGTTTCTGCTTGGCCAATGTTTTCTCACCACTGTAGTATTTTTCTATCTTTAACCAAACAAAAAGGAAAATTAATGTGGGCTGTACTTGCAAAGGGCTGTTTACCAGTGGTAATTATCTAAACAAGGCTATCTCAGTAGCCTGCAGCTATGGCATAAGTGTACTTCAGTCTCAGTATCCAGGAGGCTGAATTCATTGCATGGGGCTGGAGGGTGGGAGGGGAGTGGCTATCAATTTACTATGGGCCAGCTGGACCCCTGCATCCGTTGCTGAGGAGGCTGCACAGCACTGCTGGTGTGGAGCTTGTGACCTCAGCTGATGGGCTGTACTGAGGCTGCAGCAAAAAAACCTCTACCCTCAGGGGCTAAGCCATGGAGCAGAATGAGTAGAATGAGTAGAATTTTAGCCATGATAATATTTGTATGAACTGGGCCGTTGTACTTGAGACATTCAAATACCCCTTGCAATGAAAGGTTCTGGAATGGAAGGGGGCCGTTGGGTCTAGGTCTAGAGATAACAAATGGGTAGATGAGGGGAAGGGTGTGATTGTGGAAGGGAGATCATTTCGTAAGTCATGGCTAATACTCTGTATTTTCCTGCCGTTTAGGCCTGGAGTGATTTTGCAATATTTGGGCAAACAGAGCAGAAGTTCAGTATAATTGGTTTGAATGAACCACAGATTACCTGAATGAAAAGAGGCAATGCAGCTATGTTTCTAAAAACAAACCACTTCCAAATAGTGTAACGGTCTGGGAAACATAAAGCCCAGACTGTAGCCATTCAGTGCGACCATGAGAATTTTCAAAGGCATTTCCAGTTCCATTTCTTTCAGTGTTTTGAGTCTCAACTTTATTCATTTTTTTTTTTTGGCTCTATTTCTGGCATATCCCAGGGATCTCAGACCATGACTCACCAAGCTGCTTTAGAGCAGACCCTTTGCCAGATTCATTGTGCTTCTAATGACCCAGTGAGCAGGAGCAGGATGGGTTCGCGAGGGTTCCTCTCTCTTTCCCTGGTATTCTTTACCTACATTTTGAGCAACAGATGGAGAACGATGAGAAAGTTTGATAATTCACAAGAGTGGGGGTAAGAATTATTTCCGAAGTTGTAGTATTCACATCTGGACCATACTTTTGCATAATAAAATACCCTCTTTAATACCCGCCACAGTCCTGGGAGATAAATGTTCTCGTGTCTGTTTTATACGTGGGCATTTAACCCTAGCCTCACAGAGTGGTTGGCCAAACAAGCTGCCTGAATGCCACAGTGAACGAGTTCAAACAGGATGTGGTCCAGGGCTTTCCAGCCATATCATGGCCAATTCCTTAATCTTTAGAGACTGAAAGGATATTTGGGTGTGCTTGGGAACAAATGTAAGGGATGGCTGCGTCTTCCAGACTTTCAAAGTTAGGATGTGTGGTAGGGTTTGGGTTGAAGGGTGGTATCTCTGTTGTAGCATTCTGTTTCCATTTGTATATGCTAGTATTTTTAATAAGTATCTTTTAAAATACAAAGAAGCCCTCACTTCCTTGCTGTTCTAGCAGGACTGGATTAGACATTTAAGTATTTCTTCTTCTGCCCAAAGAACCCTTCACCCTTGAAATAATTACCAATGGCTTTGGTTGGGTCTAATGGCAGCCCAGGTATAGTGGGAGGAGTCCCAGTCTTTAAAATTCTATTCATTTTGCTATGTGGTAGGAAGAAATCAGTTTGCTACTAGTTCCTACCCTCCAGGTCACTGCTCTGCGACAGGGCTTTAGTGTTCTGTAGGTGGGTTTGGTGCCACTTCTTTTCCTCCTGTTAGCAAGGAAGCAACATGACCAGCCCCCTGCATTGGCAGAGCCCCTGTTAGTGTTTAGCATCTGTGTTGTCCCTAAGGTGGATTGTTTCAGCCACTTGGAACCAGGAATCGGCCCGGGCCTGTGCCCAGCTCTCCATCTGTTCCAGAACTCGGGAACTATACTATTTACAGTGAGAAAAGGATGAAGGGAGAGAACTGCAGTAAATGCTAGGAGAAAACCCCAAAGAGAGAACCCACTCAGCGGGGTCTCTGTGGGGTGTGTTCCACAGGCCACTGACCCACTGGGGAAGCGGCACATTAGCCATGGTGGACGCACAAAACCCAGCCAGGGGCCCTTTGGTGATCACACACAGTACAGTTCCCTGCCAAAGGCGGTGTGTAAACCAGGTGGTGCTTAGGGGATTATACCAGGCCTCCACTCCCTGGGAGAAAAACAGAGCAAACCTTGCAATTCTGGCCATACTATTCCGGAGGATGTCCCTGATGGGGGAAGAAGGGAGGGAGGTTGGCACATTCTGCTGCCTTCCACTTGGAAGTTCTGTTCAGGGGCTTTGCTGTGGAGTGTGCTTCCTGTGTGTTGTGTCCTGCCTCCCACAGCTCCCCCCGCTGCAACCTGCAAGCAGCAGAATGCCTTAAAATCAGAGAGAAGAGGTGTGACCTGTCCTTGTGTGTCAAGTGGCCCTGATGGCAGCTTTGTTTTGTAACCCCTAGGTCCCGAAGATGGCATATTCATAAAGATATCTTCCGATGATTGTGAACATCTTTACCTGTGGGTGCCAGGCCGGGCCAGTGACTTCGTGTTGAGCTGAAGGAACTTGTCTACCGCTTCCCTGAAAACCTTTCTTTCCTAATTCATGAGCCAGCAAGATGCAGTCGCTGCACTTTCAGAGCGCCTTCTCATAGCTGCGTACAAAGGCCAAACAGAGAATGTGGTTCAGCTCATCAACAAGGGCGCCAAGGTAGCAGTTACCAAGGTAACAAGAGAAAAATACGCTGTAGCCATTCCCTGGGAACTGGCCTACCTCTTAACCATTGTCTGAAAAACCGCTGTGTTTGGATCGCAGCTTTCAAAGAACTGGCTTTTCTTCCAGTGATGGAGGTTTGGGGAGAATGAGGATTATTAAGAATGCTTTATTGCCATCTTTCAAGTGGAGGACTTGTAATTAGCATTTGACAGTCTTTAAAATCATGGTGGCTTTTCTCACCTATTTCTTTAGCCAAATGGAGAGGAGATCTCTTGGGAGAAGTTGGGACACAAAAGCTTACTGGACAGAGTGTGTGATAATCATGTTAGATGGGCCTCCCGGGGAGGTAGACCAGCTTGTGCACAGCCCCTCCCCTGTGCAGAGTCTCTTTGTCCCCGTCTGTATGATGACGGCCTGGACCAGATGACTGCTACAACCTCTATAGGCTTTGATTTCATGTGGGTCAGTGAAGATGTGTGGTAAGCTTTGGAGGGCATTGCTTACCCAGCGCCAACAGAGAAGGCTATGAAAGATGAGAGACCATACTGCCCAAAGGCAGTTTTGTAGCAAAGCCAAGAAAAGGCAGGCTCTGCGCAGCCAGATGGAGAGTTTAAATACGCTGGCGAAGTAACCGATAGCAAGCACTTATTGAGCCCTAGTATTGCTGTAAGCACTTTACAGCCCTCTAGAAGAGATTCTCTTCTCATTCCCATTTTGGAGGTGAGGAAACTTGCCCAGGGTCCCTCAGCCGCTGAGTGGTGGAAATGCAACTTGTACTCACAGAGTCTGGCCCCAAAGCCCACCCTCCAGACCTCCCCAGAAAGAGCTGTGAAGACAGGCAAAGTTTAATTTTCACAGAGGGTCATCTGTTAACTTCTGACCTCCTGTGGCAGACTGATCAGCTCCTATTTTCATGTTTACTTATATGCAATCTTCACATTCTATGCCGGCCTCCAGAGAGGTCTTGAGCTACTTGTAGGTCCCCATGGAGGTGAACAGGGGTCTGCACATAAATGGTGATTGGATTGTTTGGAACTGAGGGTGAAGGGAGCCTTACCTCAGAGCTCATGTGATCTATTCATAGCACTTTCCAGGGCCCAGGCAATCACAAATGGGAGAAAGCGTGGAACTCTGTAGTTAGGGCACATGCTCACAGATTTTAACTCTGCTTTGTTTGCTAATTATGCAAGTTGCTTGATTTCTTTGAGCCTCAGTTTCTTATCTGTAAAAGAGGGATAATAATGTCAGCTTTTCAGAATTGTTACAATAACAATAACTTATTTAATGCACTTAGGGCATAGTCTGCAACTTTTCTTCTATAAATAGACTTAATTATTTGCTATTTTGTAAACAGCTTTATTAAGATATAATTTACGTACATTAAATTCACCTATTTTAATTGTACAATTCAATAATTTCTAGTGTATTTACATCACCACTGCTATGCACTGAATTGTTTCTCCCCCAAATTCGTTTTTTTCAATCCTAATCCCTAATGGTATTTAGAGATAGGGCCTTTGGGAAGTAATTAGGTTTAAATGGGGTCATGAGAGTGGGGTCCTTGTGATGAAATTAATTTCTATGTAAGAAGAGGCACCAGGGTCTGCTGTCTCTCCCCCTCCCTGCTATGTGAGGACACAGTGAGAAGGTGGTCATCAGCAAGCTAGGAAAAGGGCCCCAACTAGAACCTGACCATGCGGGTACCCTGAACTCACGCATCCCAGCCTCCAGAACTGAGGAACAAATCTCTTGTTCTGGCAGCCTG
Source organism: Macaca mulatta (assembly GCF_049350105.2). Taxonomy (NCBI): domain Eukaryota; kingdom Metazoa; phylum Chordata; class Mammalia; order Primates; family Cercopithecidae; genus Macaca; species Macaca mulatta. Next base: position 96,417,998 of record NC_133409.1, on the reverse strand, counting down.
AGAAGACTAATACAAGCACATTCAAATATTAGAACATTTCTGTCATCACAATTAAAAAATATATATATTTTGAGACAGTCTCTCCATCTGTTGCCCAGGCAGGAGTACAGTGGCACAAATCCTCAGCTTACTGCAACCTCCAACTCCCAGGTTCAAGTGATTCTTGTGCCTCACCCTCCCATGTAGCTGGGACTACAGGCACATACCACCACGCCTGCCTAATTTTTGTATTTCGAGTAGAGATCAGGTTTCACCATGTTGGGCCAGGCTGGTCTCGAACTCCTGATCTCAGGTGATCCACCCGCCTCGGCCTCCCAAAGCGCTGGGATTACAGGCATGAGCCACCGCACCTGGCTTCTAGTAAAAATCATCATACCCATTAGCTGTCACTCCCCATTCCCACCCCCAGCTCCTGGCAACTATGAATCTACTTTTTGTCTCTATAAACTTATCTTTTCTAGGCATTTGATATAAATAGAATCATATGGTATTTGGTCTTTTGTGTGTGACTTCTCTCACTTAGCATAAAGTTCTCAAGGTTCATCTCTGTTGTAGCATATATCCGATAAGGACATACTATATTGTCCTTATTGCACTTAGCATGTTTTCAAGATTCACTCGTGTTGTAGCATGTACCAGAATTTCATTCCTTGTTAAGGCTGAATAATAATCCATTTTATGTATATGCCACATCTAGTTTATCCCTTCATCCACTGATGGGCACTTGGGTTGTTACTGGCTTTTGCCTGTTGTGAATAATGCTGTATGAACATGGTGTACATGGGTGTTTGAGTCCTTGCTTTCACATCTTTTGGTTATATACTCAGAAGTGAAATATGGTAGTTCTACTTTTAAAGTTTTGGGTAACTTCCATACTGTTTTCCATGGCTGTTGCACCATTTTACAATGCTACCAACGGTGCACAAGGGTTCCCACTTTTTCACATCCTTGCCAATACTTATCTTCTGGTTTTTTTGGTTTGTTTGTTTGTTTGAGACAGAGTCTCGCTCTGTTGCCCAGGCTGGAGTGCAGTCATGCGATCTTGGCTCACTGCAAGCTCCGCCTCCCGGGTTCACACCATTCTCCTGCCTCAGCCTCCTGAGTAGCTGGGATTACAGGCGCCCGCCACCATGCCCGGCTAATTTTTTTGTATTTTTAGTAGAGACGAGGTTTTACCGTGTTAGCCAGGATGGTCTCAATCTCCTGACCTCGTGATCCACCCTTCTTGGCCTCCCAAAATGCTACTGTTATTACTGACCTTCCTAATGGGTGTGAGGTGATATCTCGCTGTGGTTTTGATTTGCATGTCTCTGATTATTAGTGATGTTAAACGTCTTTTTATGTGCTTGTTTGCCATTTGTATATCATCTTTGGAGAAATGTCTATTCAAGTCCTTTGCCTATTGTTTAATCTGGTTATTTGATTTTTTTGGTGTTGAGTTGTTCTTAATATATTATTTTAATATATATATTAAGATATATATAATATATATCTTATATTCTAATTATATAATTAGAATAAAGGATTAATATCTAGAATATATTAAGAACTCTTATATTTATATCTTAAAAGATATATAAGATAAATATGAGTTCTTAATATATTCTAGATATTAATCCTTTATCATATATTTGATTTGCAACATTTTTTCTCATTCTATGGTTACCTTTAGGAGTACTTTTTTAGAGCCGTTTCAGATTTACAACAAAATTGAGAGGAAGGTCCAGAGATTTCCCAATATCTCCCGCCTCTAAACATGTTTATTTTATTTTATTTTATTTTTATTTTATTTTATTTTTTTTTGAGACGGAGTCTCGCTCTGTCGCCCAGGCTGGAGTGCAGTGGCCAGATCTCCGCTCACTGCAAGCTCCGCCTCCCGGGTTCGCGCAATTCTCCTGCCTCAGCCTCCCGAGCAGCTGGGACTACAGGCGCCTGCCACCTCGCCCGGCTTATTTTTTTGTATTTTTAGTAGAGACGGGGTTTCACCGTGTTAGCCAGGGTGGTCTCGATCTCCTGACCTCGTGATCTGCCCGTCTTGGCCTCCCAAAGTGCTGGGATTACAGGCTTGAGCCACCGCGCCCGGCAAACATGTTTAACCTACCGGATTATCAACATCCCCCACCAGAGTGATACATTTGTTACAACTGATGAGCCTATACTGACACATCATTATCACCCAAAGTCCATAGTTTACATTACGGCTCATTCTTATACATTCTATGGATTTGGAAAAATGTATAATGGCATACATCCACAAGGATAGTATCATATAAATTATTTTTACTGCCCTAAAGATCCTCTGTGCTTCACCTGTTTATCCCCTTCCCTCCTCCCACCCCAATCCCTGGCAACCACTGGGTCTTCTTACTGTCTCCATAGTTTTACCTTGTTCAGAATGTCATATTGTTGGAATCATACAATATTTGGCCTTTTTATATTGGCTTCTTTCACTTAGTAATATGCGTTTAAGGTTCTTCCATGCCTTTTCATGGCTTGATAGTTCATTTCCTTTTAGGACTGAAAAATCTTCCATTGTGTGGTTATACTACAGTTTTGGATGCATTCACCTACTGAAGAACATCTTGGTTGCTTCCAAATTTTGGTAATTATGAGTAAAGCTGCTATAAACATTCATGTGCAGTTTTTTTGTGTGGACATACATTTTCAACTTTTTTCATTAGATACCAAGGAGTACAATTGCTGGATCGCATGGTAAGAGGGTTTGGTTTTGTAAGAAACTGCCAAACTGCTGCATTCCCATCAGCAATGAATGAGATTTCCTGTTGCTCCACATTCTCACCAGTATTTGGTGTTTCAGTGTTCCGGATTTTGACCGTTCTAATAGCTGTACAGGGGTATCTCATTGTTTGTAGCTTGTCTTTTTACTCTGCTGATTGTGTTCTTTGATGCACAAACGTTTTCAAGCTTGATGTCTCATTTGTCTATTTTTGCTTTTATTGTCATATGCAAGAAAACATTGCCAGATCCAACGTCATGAAGTTTTTCCCCTTGTAGAAGCTTTATAGCTTTGGATCTTATGTTTATGCTTTTATTCCATTTTGAGTTAATTTTTTATATAGTGTAAGGTAAGGGTCCATCTTCATTTGTTTGCATGTGGGCATCCATCTTTCCCAGGACCACTTGTTGAGGAGACTATCCTTTTCCCATTGAGTGGTCTTGGCATCTTTGCTGAAGATCATTTGACCATATACATGAAGGTTTATTTCTATGCTTTCTATTCTATTTCACAGGTTTATATGTCTTTATTCTAATACCAACTGTTTTGATTACTGTAGCTTTTAATGTGTTTTGAAGTCAGAAAGTGTGAGCTCTTCAACTTTGTTCTTCTCAAAATTGTTGTGACTGTATATCACAGTTTTTTTGTTTTGACACAGAGCCTTACTTTGTCGCCTACGCTGGAGTACAGTGGCGCAAACATGGCTCACTGCAGCCTTAACCTCCTGGGCTCGAGCAGTCCTCCTGCCTCAGCCTCCTGAGTAGCTGGTACTACAGGCATGTGTTCCCCATGCCTAGCTGATAAAAATGAGCAACATCCTGGGCTTATGCGATGCTACTGCCTCAGCCTCCCAAAATATCACAATTTAAAATCAAATGTATAATTATTGTGACTACGTAAATGCTGCTCACTGGTTAGCTGAGAATGATTACATTTTTAAAAATATGTATGATTACATTTTAAAAAATATATAGCTTATTATTTTTCCTGGAGTTGATAGTTACCCTAATTTTTTCACTTGTTTAATTTGATTTAAACTTACTGGTAAGTGTTTCATCTACTATCCAATAACTCTGTGAAACTGTTCTCAGTGCAATTCGCTGTGAGTAAACCTATTACATATTTATCAGCCCAAGTCTCTTCCTGGGGATATCCCCTCTGGAGTCATTTATCCTTCTTTCTGATTAATCTGGGTTGCTCTCTAGTTCTGCAATCATCCTGAGAAGTCCTTTCACCTCTCCCCTGTATTAGATCCCCTGTTTGCTGGAACCCATGTCATTCTAACTTTGATACTGCACATTCTTTGATATCTTCCTAAGAAAGGGAATATGGGCATAAATTTTTTGAGAGTCTGCATGTCTAAAAATCCTTATTCTACCCTCTTGCTTAAGTGACAATTTGGTATAGAAACTTAGAGAATTATTTTGCCTAAGAACTTCAAAGGCAGTGCCTCATCTTTGAGCTTACAGGGTTGCTGTTGGGAAACTCAGCTTATAGTGTTCCTTGCAACTGCCTTCTGAAAGGCATTTTGCATCCACTCTGCCCCTTGAAGGACCTACCCATTCAGGACTCAGCTCAGGAGCCACCACCAACATGAAGTCCACCCAGTGAATGGTACCCTGGATGGAATTTGCTCTCCTCCTAATTGATGTAACTTTGTTCTCTATGCACTCTGTCCTTCATACGGCTCTGTGGGTGCTCAGAACTCCCCACTGCATCATCACTGTGACCAGGGTCATAGTGTCTCTCTTACATATATCTGTGTTTGACAGAGGAGAAAGGCACTGAATTTGGAAGCCAAAGACCTTGGTATAGGCGCCTGTTCTGCTGCTTATTAACGGCTTATTAATGTAGACCAGGGTTGCTCATCCTCAGCAACGTCACTGACATTTTGGGCCAGATCATCCTCTGCTGCTGGGGCTGTGCTGTGCATTGTAGGGTATTTAGCAGCATCCGTGGCTTCTTGCTGTAGATGCCAGTAGTACTTCCTTCCCTTGGATTTTGACAACCAAAAATGTCTCTGGACATTGACAGACATCCCCTGAGCAACAAAATTGTCCCTACCTCAGAACCACGCATTAGGCCAATCATGTCAGGAGTCTCAATTTCCTCACAGACCTTACAGAGTTTTTGTAAGCACTAAATGTGATAGCACATATTGCCATAGTTATAAAATCTAAGTGGGCCGGGCACGGTGGCTCACGCCTGTAATCCCAGCACTTTGGGAGGCCGAGACGGGCGGATCACGAGGTCAGGAGATCGAGACCATCCTGGCTAACATGGTGAAACCCCATCTCTACTAAAAAATACAAAAAATTTTCAGGGCGTGGTGGTGGGCGCCTGTTGTCCCAGCTACTTGGGAGGCTGAGGCAGGAGAATGGCGTGAACCCGGGAGGTGGAGCTCCCAGTGAGCCGAGATCGCACCACTGCACTCCAGCCTAGGCGACAGAAAAAAAAAATCTAAGTGGACATAAAATATTGATTATTTTTTAACTCTTCCAGTGCCTAGCAAGGTACTCACATAGTAGACCCATCTATGCTGAATGAGGGGAATAATGTTATTGACTGTAAATTTCTTACACTTTCATAGCAATTGCAAAGTATTAGGTACTCTTGTAAGAGCTCTACAACAATTAAATATTTTAAACCTCACCATGGCTATTATCCCCATTTTACAGATGAGGAAACTGAGGCAAGGAATGATCAGGTAACCTGCCCTGGGTTTCCCTTAGAAAGTGTCGAAACTGCTATTCAAACCCTGGCCATCTAGTTCGAGAGTGAGAGTCATTGCTCCCATAGGAGGCAAGGAGGAAAGTTCCCCTTGGCCCTTAAAGGCTCACTGAAAAATCAACATACAAACGGCAGATAAATTGTATTAGAGGCATAAAAATGTATTTAACATGTACACACAGGAGGCTTCAGAATGAGGACCCAAAAATTCAGGGGAAATTGTCCATTTTAATGCTTAGATTCAAAAGAGTGTGGACAGCCGTGTAGAAACATGATTAGACAAAAAGGGCATGATCTAATGCTGATTGCATGAGAAACCCAGCACAGCCTGTCTGTCTACGGTCTTCTTGGCCCTTCTGAGCTGAGCATTCCTGACTTCTGGGTATGAGGCAGGTCCCTCTCTGGAATCGAGTGTTAAGACCTACAGTCAACTAGGTCAGATTTTTTTTTTTTTTTTTTTTTTTTTTTTTTTTGAGACGGAGTCTCGCTCTGTCGCCCGGGCTGGAGTGCAGTGGCCGGATCTCAGCTCACTGCAAGCTCCGCCTCCCGGGTTCACGCCATTCTCCTGCCTCAGCCTCCCGAGTAGCTGGGACTACAGGCGCCCGCCACCTCGCCCGGCTAGTTTTTTGTAGTTTTTAGTAGAGACGGGGTTTCACCGTGTTAGCCAGGATGGTCTCGATCTCCTGACCTCGTGATCCGCCTGTCTCGGCCTCCCAAACTGCTGGGATTACAGGCTTGAGCCACCGCGCCCAGCCTAGATAATTCTTTATGGCCTGCTTTTACACAGAGAGGGGAGGAGGGGAAGGTTAGAGTAATATTTTTAAGTTTTATGGCTGGCTTTAGGGGTAGGAGGTTCTGGTTTCTACGACCTGCCTTGGGGGAAGAGGGATTCTAGTTTCTGTGGTTAGCCTCTGGGTAGGAGTTGAGGGGCCAGAGATAGGAGGGCAGGAAGAGGTCAGAAAAAAACTTTTTTCCTGAGGCCTTCCTTTTGGGGTATTGTTTTTTGAGCCCCAACACTGGTAACCATCATGTTTCCACTATGTGGTTTATAAGTTTAGATTGTGAACTTCCTGTGAGCTGCTGCTTATTAGAGCATACTCCTTGGCACCTGACACATCGTGGATATAATCTGCAAATGTTTCATTGACTGGGAACTCAATCTGCTCAGGTACTTAAAAAAAATAAGCGATATCCCAATAATGGGATTGTACTTGTATAAAACATTTCCAAATTATTTTCACATATATGTTGCTTGTCCCCAGAGCCTTGTAAGATATATATGGTTTCCCTTGAGAGGAAATGAAGTCTCAGAAGGAAAGTGACTTGTTCAAATAGGGCATGCCAGAGCCCAGATGAGAACTGAAATTTCCTGGCTCCCATGGACATTTTCTCTGCCACAGAGAAGGGCATCTCTTCTGTCCTGGAGATTTTACTTCAGCTCATAATGGATGGTTCCAGTATGTTATTCACTAAGTAAGGGTGGGTTGTCATGCACAGGACATGTCTTCAGAGCAAGTGGGGTTGGGAGCTGGAAATTGATGTGGGAACTACATGTAAGAATTTAAAACTCATGTTTTAAGAGAAAGTCTCACTAAGAACTATGATTTTCCATTTGCACAACTTTCATATTTAGACCAGTAGTACTTCACCATGTTGACAAACACATTTTCAGCTGGAATAGGTAATCTGACAAAAGCACTGGATATGCTGAGAAGTCTGACATATCTCTGGAGCAAATTGTTAGAGACAATAATTCAGGCTCATGACCCTTCAGTTTTCTGCTACTCCTTTCACCCAACTCACCTGTTCCTTCCCTCATTTAGGCAATACATTTTGAGCTTCAGCTGTGTACTGGTGAACAAGACAGGAAAAAACATCTTGGTCCTCACTGGAGCTTGCATTCTTGGTGAGACAGGCTAGAATTTGATACTGTTGCCTGCACTCCTATCCCTGAAGCTCCCCTTGGGTCTGTCAGCTCTCCCTCCTGGTTTTCCTCCCCAAGGTGCCTTCTCCATCTCCTTTTGCTCTTCCTGCCTCTAAAATTGGCTTTCCTCAGGCCCTCTGCACTCATCTGCTCTCCCTCTGTACACCCACTTGGCTATTCCAGCTCAAGACTGGTCACCATGTCTCCATCTCCGACTTGGCCCTGTCTCCTGATCCCCATGGCCAGCTGCCTTCATGGGCATTTTTAATTTCTTTTTTTCTTTTTTTTTTTTTTTGAGACAAGAGTCTCACTATATTGCCCAGGCTGGTCCTAAACTTCTGGACTCAAGTGATTCTCCTGCCAGGTAACAGGGACTACAGTCATGAGCCACCATGCCCAGCCTTCCTGGGCATCTTTATGTGGAGAATCCACAGGTTCAAATTGAAGTGCCCACGCTGGAAGCTGCAACCCCTCCTGAGGCGTGGTCCTCTTCCCAAGGTCCCTTTATCAGTACAAGGGAGCCCCATTTGTGCACACCTCAAGCAGAAGCCCAAAGCCATCCTTTTTTCTTTTGGGTCTTTGACATCCCTCCACTTATGCTTCCTGTCAGTGACCAAGTGAGGCTCATTATGCTTCCTAACTTCTCTCAACTCTGTGTCTTTCTAGTTGCCCCTGCTGGCACTGCTTGAGATATTTGATACTAAAACGAAAAAATGGGATATATTTTTTCTTTGCAAGAATGCTCTGGTTTTATAAATGAACATATTCTCTCCAGTTCCCTTGTGCTTTAGTCAGATACCTTCTGATACAGCTTAATTTTGTTACCTCAATACCAACAGGTGTTTTGTCATCTGGATAAACCCTTTGCATTGCTCCTTAGTGCCAAGCATTGGCCATAACATTAGAGTTGAGAGCCTCTAGGAGTCCCCAGGCAGAGTATCTTTTCCTAGAACTGTTAAGAAGCTGGTTAGCCTGGGCAACATAGTGAGACCCTGTCTCTACAGAAAATAAAAAATTAGCTGGGCATGGTGATGTACACCTCTAGTCCTAGCTACATAGGAGGCTGAGGTGGGAGGATTGCTTGAGCTCAGGAGGTTGAGGCTGCAGTGAGCCATGATTGTGCCACTGCACTCCAGCCTGGGCATCAGAGGGATATCCTGTCTCAAAAAGCAAAACAACAAAAAAGCTGGTCCTTGGAATGTTTTACCAAAGTTTTTATCTTCTCCAAAAGGAAGTAGACAAAGATTGTTTGATACAAGTTGGTTAAGAAGAAAATTCAGTTTCATTCATAAAATTCATCTCCATTTGATACCTACCACTCTCCCCAAGTAATGAAGTTGAAATTTAGATAATTAAGCACAAACCCCAGGGCCTAAAGAGCTTGTTCATAGAAGGTGAACCCCCCAGAGTTCTCTGCAGAATGGCCAAGCAGAAAAAATCAGGAGGTGCAACAGGGCAGGTAGCATGGAGACCATATGGTGTGATATACTTCAGTTTAAAGAGGCAAGTCTACTTCTCTCTACAAATGTATGCCTGCATTTGTGTGAGCCAGGAGAACCACATGGGACACATGAGACTGTTAACTTTGGCTACCTAGCAAGGAAGATGATTAGCTTTTTTTTTTCCCCTTTCCACCCCCCTCCCTTTTTTTTTTTTTTTTTTTTTAAACAGAGTCTCGCTCTTTTGCTCAGGCTGGTGTGCAGTGGTGCAATCTCGGCTCACTGTAACCTCCACCTCCCGGGTTCAAGCGATTCTCCTGCCTCAGCCTCCTGAGTACCTGGGACTACAGGTGTGCACCACCACGCCCGGCTAATTTTTGTATTTTTGATAGAGATGGGGTTTTGTCATATTACCCAGGCTGATTTCAAACTCCTGGCCTCAAGTGATCTGCCCACCTTGGCCTCCCAAAGTGCTGGGATCACAGGCATGAGCCGATGCATCCGGCCTGATTTTTTTCATTGTATTGTTTCAGTTATTAAAATAAGCATATATTAATTTTGTACTTTGTCAAATATAAAGTCAGGTTTAAAAATATGTGTTGAGTGCCTGTACCAGCAGTGGGCCAGGTGCTTGCCATATACTATCTGGTTGAAATCCTCAGCTCTGCCAAGCTGGTGCTCTTATCTCTGAGATGCCAATAAGGAAAGGGAGGTGCCAGGCAGAAAGTAACTTGCCCATGACCAAAGCAGCAATAGGTGCTAGCCCTGGGAAGGAGCCGGCTTTGTGTGGTCCTGAGGCCCACATGTAGGACACTCCTGACCCTTGTTTCCAGCGCCTCCATAGTCCCTGCCCTTCCACCACTATGCTGACCACCCCTCAGTGCAGACAGAGAAAGAGGCTGTCTGCAGGGCGGGCCAAAGGGACTTTTCTCCTCTGTCCTTGCCTCCTGCACGCCATTCCCAGAGTTTTATCGCAAGTTCAGAAATTCCTGATGAAGGCGGTGTAGTGTAGAAGGTATTAGCGTGGATGCAGGAGCCAGGTGCTCTGTTTCAAATGCCAACGATATTTACTAGCTCTATGGTCTTGAGGAAATTACTTTATCTCTGTGCATCATGTCATCACCTCTAAAATGAGGATTAAATAATAGTAGCTACCTCATTAGGTTATTTAAGCACTAACTGAATCAATATATGCAAACTACTTAGAACAGTGCTCAGCACATAGTCAGTGTCAAATGTAGTAGGCACTGAGGGGATTCTGAGAATGCAACAATGCTAAGAGCTGTGGTCCAAGGCCATTCATTGTTCTCATCTGAAAAATGAGGATAATCTCGACTTCATGAGATTGCCATCAAGACTAAATGAAGGCTGGGTGCGGTGGCTCAAGTCTGTAATCCCAGCACTTTGGGAGGCCAAGGCTGGTGGATCTCTTGAGGCCAGGAATTCGAGACTAGTGAAACTCCATCTCTACTGAAAATACAAAAATTAGTCGGGTGTGGTGGTGCACACCTGTAATCCCAGCTACTTAGGAGCCTGAAGCAGGAGAATCGCTTGAACCCAGGAGGCGGAAGCTGCAGTAATCCAAGATAGTGCCACTGTACTCCAGCTTGGGCCACAGAGCAAGACTCTGTCTCAAAAAAAAAAAAGGCTAAATGAGATGACAAAGTGTTTAGCTCAATGTCCAACATTTAATAAAACTATCAGCTTTTTGGAGTAGAAGTTGAGAAGCTGATTCTAAAATTTATATGAAATGCAAGAGACCTAGAATAGCCAAAGCAACATTGAACAACAAAGTTGAAGGACTTTTGCTACCTGATTTCCAGACATACTAGTATCTTCCAGGCTTACTACAAGAGTCAAAATTATAGGGACAGAAAATAGATCAGTGATTGCTAGGGGCTGGAGATGGTGGGAAATGATTGACTGCAAAGGAGCAGGAGGGAATTTTGGGTGGGGAGATGAAAATCTTCCATATTTTGTTTGTGGGGTTGGCCGTATACATTTATCCAACCATATGAAAGTGCATACTTTAAAAAAATGAATTTTGTTGAATGGAAATTATACCTCAAGAAACTTGATTTTTTTTTTTTAAAGATAACTCTCCTAAGTGTAATTGTTACAGATGAGGAAACAGAAGCTTCGGGAGGCTGAATAAGTCCTTTGTAGGTTGCTTGTGGTTCCTGTGGGGGTTTTGCATCGTGTTGTCTCCCCATGCTGGTAACTACTGTACTCCAATATAAACTTTCAACTTTTAAAAAGGGAAATGCAAAGAGTTCCACTGTAGTAAAGTAGTAACTTTCCCCAGCGTGAGCACCTGATGGTGTTTGCAGAAATGAAGAGGATGACTGGCTGGTAAATATTTTCTGGCAGCCACTTTCAAGGGAACGCTGCAAGTCAATAAATGGTATACATTCATGGCCTCAGGAAACACAGTGAGAACAGCCTCTGCACTGGGGGACTCTCCTGCTGCCACTTGCTGGGCTTCCTGCTCTGAAACCTGTTTCCAGTTTCGACAAAACCTCACTTCCACGCGGGGTTTGCGACACTGGTGTCCCAAGGCAGGAGAGCAGTGGAAAGGAAGGATCTTTCATGGTGGTCATTTGCTTTGTTTTTGATTTCCTGGTTTGTGTTTAATGTTAGGACTTACCAGAATGGTGTAGCCTGAACTCATGTTTGCCGGCCTGCTGGTTCCTAGTCATTTGCTTTAAGTTGTCACTCCCCAGGACGTGGGGGAAATTGACACTTAAAAGGTGGTTGGTCAGGTAAAACTCTTCACTTGGGAGAATGTGTTGTATATAGCATGCTCCTGCCAGAGGACCCCATACACTTATTTTAGTTGGAGTAGGTAATGGTTCTACTACAGAAGGCACAAAGTTTGCCTAGTCCTCCTCCCGTGCTGCCCCCACCACTTAGTGTTTCCCTCCCTGAAGGCACCTGTTTTACCTGCTTCTTACATTGTTCCTGAGATACTTACGTACATACATGCAAGTAGATGTAGCTCTGTGTGTTTCCCCATTTTATACAAATTGTGGGATACTATACTCTCCTTCTTCATTTTAATTGGCTTAACCAATCCCCTATTGATGGGCATTTAGATTATGTTAATCTCCTGCCCTTACAAAGCATGCTGCAGTGACTCTGTTCGGAGGTTTTATTGCACAGTACGATTATATTTGGGGGATAGATTTCTCTAAGTGGTACTTCTGAGTCAGAGCATGCATCCCCTTGCAATTTTGACAGCTAGAGCTAAATTGCTCTGCAAAGAGGTTGTGCCAGTCTACACTTCACCAGCAGTGTGTGAGGGGCCCGAGAGGACTGACCTTTAAACACATGATGCCAGTGGTACCCTGGGCTCTGTCTGCTGCCTCTCCTGACCCTTCACCATCTGAGCTCATCTTACCTTTCTAGCCTTCTCTCCAGGAGCTCTCTGCTAAGGTGCATTTGGCCTGTGTGGCCTCGGTTCCTTTTCACTTCAGCATGCGTTTCGTAGAATTTTCTCTGGGTTGAGTCTGGGGCCAGCTGCCTGGGAATCAAAGGGAAAAGTGGGGGAGTGGCTGATGGGAGGGGAATAGAAGAGGGGATCTCCACACCTCTCCTCCCCTTCCCCATCCCCCATTCCCAAATGGAAAACGGAGTTCCCTCCCAAGACACCTGGGTCTTTTATTCTGACCCCAAGTACCCCAGTGTGTTCTCACATCCAGAGCAAGGGCAGGAGCCCATGCAGGGCTGCTGTAGTGCTTGGTTCTGCTCTGAGTTAGCACATCCACACACTGTGTGGAGCAGGTGTCTCTTCACTGAAACAAACAGGGCATTGAGGGTATATGGTTACATGGCAGGTCAAACAGAAAATCTGCTTGTGTTCTACAATAGCTAGAAGCATAACCCTGTGGGAAGAAAATCTCAACTGGGAAAACTTAGGCTTTTATAGTTTATCATAAAAAAATCTCTGGGGAAAATTGACATATGGTGCTAATTGTGAGAAAGTTATAAAATGAACATATGCTGACATTTTATTTAACTCATTAATTAAAGAGGAAACTAGTAAGATGTTACAACTGTTTTGAAGGAGAATTGTCAGGCCAGGCCCAGACAATTAAAAAAAAATTTTTTTTGTAGAGATGGTGGGGGTGGAGTCTTGCTATATTAATTGACCAAGCTGGTCTTGAACTCCTTGCCTCAAGAGATCCACCTCAGCCTGCCAAAGAGCTGGGTCCACAGGTATGCACCACCATGCCAGGCTAACGTTTTTTTACTTTTTGTCGAAATGGGGTCTTGCCATGCTGCCCATGCTGTCTTGAACTCCTGGGCTCAAGCAGTCTTCCCACTTCAGCCTCCCAAAGTGCTGCGATTACAGGTATGAGCCACCGCGCCCAGCCCCGTTTTAATTATTTTCAACTGTTCAATCCAGTGGCAGTAATTGCATTCACACAGTTGTGTGATCATCACCACCATCCATTTCCAGATCTTTTTTCATCTTCCCAAACTGTAACTTTATACCCATTAAACACTAACTCCCCTTTTCTCCCTCCCACCCAGCCCCTGCCAGCCACCATTCCACTTTCTGTCTCTATGAATTTGTCATCCATTTTAAAGTCTCTCACAATTTTTCCTTACCAAGAGTAGAGGCAATGAATCACATTTACCATCTTTTCAACCCTGCCCAAGTTATTAGCCTCCTTGAGCCTTCATTTCCTGTCTGTAAAATCAGCACAACAGCACTTACCTCAAGGATATGTGGTGAGGATTATATGAGGTAATCCATGCAAAGTGCTTAGAACAGTGTAATTAAGGATGTAGAAAGAGCTCAACGGATGGGAGTTGTTATTATGAAGACCATCTCCCCACCTGAGGCAGCTGTCCTCAGAGGCACAGAAGTCAACACTGGTTCTCAGTGTTGACTGCGCATGTGACCCCCTTTAGAGCCTTAAATACTGATGCCCAGGCCTACACCTAGAGGCTGTGGTTTAGTTGGTCTGGGGTATGGCCTGGGCTTGGGATTTTTCAGAGCAGCAAGACAGAGAACCTCTCACTGCTCTTGGTATTTCCCCCTGAGGTTTCAGAGCCTTCCATGCAGGGCAGGACAACACTGTCCATTGAGCACTGGGCCAAGACAGTGGTTAGACATCTGGAAGTTGTGCTGCTCTTTGTAGAATACCATGAAATACTGATATTCTAAATGCCATGATTCAAACTAGAGACAATTTTATCAGCAGGAAAGAAATGTCTCAAATATGGGAAGGCAAATGTATGCTGTGAATTGTCGTGTGGCTTGTCTATGAGACGACACATGAAAAATTATTGGGTCAATAATATGAGTCTTAAGTGTTAACTTACTGTGATAAGGATGGTAATTAGGCATGCGCCACAGCGACTCATGTTTCTAGCAAAGGTAGGTAGGTGTCCCTAGGAGATGCTCTTTGGAGGAAAGAGGCAGCGCCTCAGATGAGAGGGAAAATGGAAGATTGGTGTGGCAGGTCAGACACGCTGTAATTGAGGAGAACAAGCCTCAGAACTTTGGGGATGGGCCCCCAAAGCTAACTCAGTCATCTTAGGAGAGGCTTTTAGGCTGCTGTTAAAGAATCTAGGTAAGAGTTCATCTTGAATCTCTTGGCTGCTCTGTCCTGCCCCTCACTGCCTATGCAGAAGTACAATATCTTTTCCTCCTGCCCTCTGTAAAGGCCCACCTTATTTACAGTGGTTCTCAGTGGCAGTGAAGGCAGGCCCTGTTTGCTGCCTGCGTCTCTCCTCAACTCTAGGTAGGCTTGGTGGGAGGTTGGGCCCAGAGGCCCCGCCAACCCCTGAGTGTTCAATCAGCAAGCCATCCACCATCTGCCACCACCGTGATTTGTCCATATTGTATCCTGTTGCCTTAGCAGTCTGCACTTAAAAGTAAGTCTTAACTACACAGCTGAGTGCTTTATAACCCAGATTATGTGCTAGTAAAACTCCCTGAAAACATATATTTAGTAGGTCCTAACCACTCTAGACGAGACATTATAATATTGTGGCACAGCTGGGTGTCAGCGTTTAAAAATCCTCCCTAAATACCTGTATCTTTCTTGAATAAAATGCGTTGGAGGATTACTGGTTTCCAGGCCAGTAATCAGCATGTTGTGAGGCTTGCATGGGTGATTCTCCACATCCACACCCTGGTAGTGCTGTGAAATGAAGAAGCCAAAGAGGAAAGGAGCTCTCAAAGCCACTGAGCTGCCCACTTGGGCCTCTGCTCAGAAGCCAGTGCGTCCATTGGCGAATTCCCTGAGGCCCTCTTAGTAGTTGTCTTCTTTTTCTTTTCTTTCTTTTAAGTTATAATGACTTAGGTTTCAGAAAATAAATTAAGCCAGGAACTTGTCGGGACACTGAAAATTCTTTCTCAGCAGGCCAATCAGTTTGTTTCTAGTGAGAGTGGGCTGTTACATGTTTCCTTGTTCTAAGCCAATAATTTAGGGTACGTGGGTGAATAGGTAGCAGCTCTACCTAGTCTGCTTTTAGCCAGTTGATTGAGCAATGTGTAAGAATTATAAACCATGATCAAGTGAAATTTATTCCAAGTATGCAAGACTGAGTCAACATCAGTGTAATCTACCATATCAACAAGTGCCTTAGCTCAGGCTGCTATAACAAAATACCACATATTGAGTGGCTTAAACAACAGACACTTATTTTTCACAGTTTTTTAGGATGGGAAGTCTAAGATCAAGGTCCCTACAGATTCAGTTCCTGGTGAGTGCTCTCTTCCTGGTTTGTAGATGGCTGACTTCTCTCTGTGTGGCAGAGAGAGGGGTCTCTAGTCTCTCTTCCTCTCCTTATAGGGACACTAATCTTGTCGGGGCCCTACCCTCATTTCCTTATCCAAACCTAATTACCTTCCAAAGGACCCCATCTCCAAATACCAACATATTGCAAGTTAGTGCTTCAACATACCAATTTTAGGGAGAAACAAGCATTTAGTCCATAACGAGCTAAACAAGAAAAATCATCTGATCATATTAACAGGTACAGAAAAAGAATTTGACAAAACCAAATATCCATTTGGGAAAAGAACTCTCAGAAAACCAGAAATTGAGGAAAACTTTCTCAACGTGATAAAGAACATCTAAAAAAAACCAAGAGCTAACATCATATTTGGTGGTGAGAGACTGAATGTTTTCCTGCTGTCATAAGGAACAAGACAGGGATGCCTGCTCATTCACTACAGTGCTGGAAGTTCTAGCCACCACAGTAAGGCAAGAAGAACGTGAGGAATTTAATCCCCAAAAAAGTCCTAGACATGGATGGTGGTGGTGGTTGCGCAACATCATGAATATACTTAATGCCGCTGAATTATACACTTAAAAGTTGTTAAAATGGTAGATTTTATGTATATGCGTATTTGACCACAAATTTATAAATCACACACAAAAAAATGGACCCAAGAAGAAGCAGAAAACTTAGTCTAATTAGCATAGGAAATATTGGAAACACGATTAAAGATGCAACTTTTAGAAAGTACTAGGGCCGGCCAGGTGTGGTGGTTCACACCTGTAATCCCAGCACTGTGGGAGGCCAAGGCAGGTGGATCACTTGAGGCCAGGAGTTCGAGACCAGCCTGGCTAATATGGTGAAACCCCATCTGTAAAAAATTACAAAAAGTAACCGAACTTGGTGACATGTGCCTGTAGTCCCAGCTACTCAGGAGGCTGAGGCAGAATTGCTTGAACCCGGGAGGTGGAGGTTGCAGTGAGCTGAGATCGCACCACTGCACTCCAGCCTGGGTGACAGAGTGAGAGTCCGTCTCAAAAAACAAAACAAAACAAAAACTAGGGCCAAATGGTTTCATGGTCCTGTTTTATATTTTATCAACAACAAAAAATCCAATGTTATTTAAATTATTGTAAAGCACAGAACAAAATAGAAAGCTGTACTTTTTCACATAGTCAGCACAATCTTAATGTCAAAAACAGATAAATAAGAATAAGAAACAGCAATCTCAATTATAAATATTGATTTTTAAAATTCTTTATAACATTACCTAATATAATGCAGCATTTATGAGAAGAATAATACAGTGTGACCAGGTGGGTTCCAGGAATGCAAAGATGGTTCCATAATTCATTAAACCAACAAATTAAAAGAGAAGAACACATGATTATATTAACGGTTGCTGAAAAGGCAGTGATTCTTGTTTTCTGGTTTTTGTTAGAAACCAGAAGAGAAGCAAGAACAGTCCTTATATCGAACCATAGTTCATCGTGCATTGGCCTACCATGCTGTGCTCTGTCAGTGTCAACCCATTGAAAAATGTAGTCTGGCCTGGCATAGTGGCTCACACCTGTAATCCCAGCACTTTGGGAGGCCGAGGTGGGCGGATCACAAGGTCAAGAGTTCGAGACTAGCCTGGCCAACATGGTGAAACCCTATCTCTACTAAGAATACAAAAGTTAGCTTGGCGTGGTGGCACATGCCTGTAATCCCAACTACTCGGGAGACTGAGGCAGGAGAATCATTTGAACCCGGGAAGTGGAGGTTGCAGTGAGCTGAGATCGTGCCACTGCACTCCAGCCTGGGCGACAGAGCAAGACTGTCTTGGGGGAAAAAAAAATGTAGTCTGGGCCACCACCTGTGAGGAGTGTGTGGGCCATTAACAGATGCCTTACCACTCAACCACTCAGGGACAAGTATACTGTAGAAGCTGATGGAATCCTTAATAGCCAGTTTCGTTGCCTGAAATATTTTGGTCCTTCTTGCTGGTGGATCTTTCTAGAAGTTACTGAGTTACCTCAAAAGGAATTCTTGTCTGGGCACAGTGGCTCATGCCTAAAATCCTAGCACTTTGGGAGGCTGAGGTGGGTGGATTACTTGAGGTCAGGAGTTGAAAACCAGCCTGGCCAACAGGTGAAACCCTGTCTCTACTAAAAATACAAAAAAATTAGCTGGGCATGGTGGTGGGCACCTGTAGTCTCAGCTACTTGGGAGGCTGAGGCAGAAGAATCTCTTGTACCTGCAAGGCATAGGTTGCAGTGAGTTGAGATCATGCCACTGCACTCCAGCCTGGCCGACACAGTGAGACTCCGTCTCAAAAAAAAAAGGCCAGTCACAGTGGCTCACGCCTGTAATCCCAACACTTCGGGAGGCTGAGGCAGGCAGATCACGAGGTCAAGAGATTGAGACCATCCTGGCCAACGTGGTGAAACCCCGTCTCTACTAAACATACAAAAATTAGCCGGGCACAGTGGCACACGCCTATAGTCCTAGCTACTTGGGAGGCTGAGGCAGGAGAATCGCTTGAACCCGGGAGGTGGAGGTTGCAGAGAGCTGGGATCACGCCAGTGTACTCCAGCCTGGTGACAGAGCGAGACTTCGTCTCAAAAAACAAACAAAAAAGGAATTATCTTATCAATTAAACCCAATTGTTAGGAATAACTGATTCCTAACAATATACATTTCAAATCACCTCTCCATATAATTTATGATTATTATTATTTTACAGGACCATCCTAATACTTCCATCCTTGTGTGATGGGACTGTTGGCCCCCAGTGCAGGAATTACCATCTGCCCCCATTGCATTTTGTCTTTTTAAAATTGGCCTATTTCAATCTGAGATTGTTTTGGATCCTGATTTGTGTCAGCCAAGGAATTTATTCCCTTGCCATTTCTTGTCACCTATTGTCTGATTAAGATATGATGTATCACTCATGTAAGTAGACAAGTAGATAAAACACATTTGCAACAAGGAAAGAAAACTCTGAAAGCTGCTTAAACTATAAATTGTTTTTAAATGTAAAGTTTTATTTTCTTTGATCGATGGTACTTTTTCAGTTTTTTTCTTGAATGTGTTCCATGTTTTCTTGAATGTCAACTGTCTTCATTGAATCATAAGCCTGAGAAGGACTTTGAACTTTTCTGACCCAAATTTACACCATTCCAGGCTGTTGAAGCTCTCAGGGAACACCATCTGTGATAAAAAGGACCCTTGAGACACTTAGAAAAGTTGGTGGGGTTTTCCACTATTTAAAATCTAAACGAGGAGCCAAGTGACCAGAATTCCAGCTATTGCAGTTCTGCCAAAAATAAGATTGGAGACATTGAGAATTCATTTCACCTCTTCAGCCAAATGAAACTCTCAAAGACTCTTCCCATTCTGAACATTATGTTTGTAAAATATGTGCCACTCTTATTTTAGTAGTGTTACAACTTTCTTGCCTCCTACTACTTCTCTCTTAATGCGACAGATAATACAGGCAGACTGACTCAAAAGACTTGACTCAAAAAAGACTGCATGACCCTGATCCAGTTTCTCATGGGTCTCCTGAAGAAGCTTTATGAAATGATTACACTAATTTAACCTATATTCTTCCCATTACACCATTTCTTCTTGTGTGGGTCACATCATGCAGCTGCCCTCCTTGTTATAGTCCCTAGTTAAGATGGTTAAATTGTTTTATTGTTTGAGCCAATGAGTCTCAATTCCTTTATACAACCTTTCCCTACTCCGTTCCTTCAGAGTTTCTGCCCTTTTATTCCTTTGACTTCTGCTGCAGGTCTCCTTTTGACTCTGGTCGTATCTGGTCGTAAGAATATCATTGAGACCAAGCACGGTGGCTCACGCCTGTAATTCCAGCATTTTGGGAGGCTGAGGCGGGTGGATCACCTGAGGTCAGGAGTTCAAGACTAGCCTGGCCAACATGGTGAAACACCATCTCGACTAAAAATACAAAATTAGCTGGGTGTGGTGGTGCACACCTGTAGTCCCAGCTGCCTCCCAGCTAAGGCAGGAGAATTGCTTGAACCCAGGAGGCGGAGGCTACAGTGAGCTGAGATTGTGCCACTGCAGTCCAGTCTGGGTAAGACAGAGCGAGACTCTGTCTCAAAAAAAAAAAATGGTGTTCCAGGAATGGCTAAGCACCACACCTTTCCTTCTCACTTTTCAGATGCATTCTGTCGGGCCAGGCCTTGTCCAGGCCTACTCTGTTAGACTTGTCATTCGTGGGACAGGTACTGACAGGTCCTGAAAGGCCTGCCCTTTAGTAAGTAGGGTCCAAGATACTGAAGCAGGACCGAGGAGCTGGGACCCAGCCTGCCTCCTGGCTGGAGTGATGATGGACCAGGGTCATGGCCCTGGGCTCCCAGGCCCCATGCAGTCAGTGGCAGGGGCAGTTGACTGGCTTGTTTCTGTAGGTTGTAGTTCTCAAATGGCCCTGTTTCGCCTCCCTCCAAGGGTCGTGGCCCCTCCTGGGGAGGGATTTCTAACGTAACGCCTTGGTCTACCGGGAGAGTCCAGGAAGGAGGCTGAACGCCAGTCTGAGACCTGCTGGGAACAAAAACACCTCCACTTCCTTTCAGGGTTTCTTTTAAGCCAATTACCTTTGGCTGGGCTCTCTTGTCATCCTCACTGGTGGGAGATCATTATCTTAACGGGAATCCTTCTCCTGGAAGGTTTCCACTCCCAAGTGGGAGTTGGTCTCTTCAGAGTGAATAGCAGGGACCGTTTCATTCTGGGCATCATTGTGATCCCTTGTTCCATGTAATTTATGGCTTGCCTGCTGGAATCGGAGTCACTCTGATGTTCCCATGCAGCAGTTATGCTGGAGTTAGATCCACAGGGCTCAGCCTGCCTGAACAAATCACCATCCCGGGCCAGTGCCTCAGTGGTGTTGACAGTGGGGACACGTTTTTGTGGTTGTTGCTTCGCAACATCTCAAGACCCTTTGATTCGGTTCCCTGGAAGCGAGGCCCTGAGTCTGTGCCTCTTCCTGATTGGATCAGAGGGAGATGCAGGAAGTCGGGGTGGATACTGCCTCTTCTCACCCCTGCCGGCCTCAGATGGCCCAGCCTGATACCAGGGCCCCTTGGAGGAACAGCACCTTTAAAGGGTTGAAGGCAGTGGTTCGTAACCTCCAACCACACCTGGAGATGCACTGAAAACGACTGGATAAAAATGATAATAGTTGTATTGGGTTGTGGAATTATAGAGGATATTCTTTTCCATATTTTTAGTAATGTCATTACATTGCTTATATACTCTGAAGATCTGGGAAGCTGTAGGTTGCGGCAAGGTAGTATTTTAGGTGTTTTATATTGACAGGCTGACGAGAGCATCAACAAGAATGTAAAAGAGGTATGGCCCTTGCTGGAGCAGGCCTGAAGGGCAGGTTTAGCCTAAGGGCCTGCAGCTGTCCAGGGAGGGTTTATCCTGGCCCCTCCTCATCCCATCCTGTGGTTCTCAACCAGGTCACACATTAAAATCACCTGGGGGAGGCTGTATAAAAACTGCCTGGGCCTCACCACAGCGAGTTGATCAGAGATTCTGGAGGGAGAGGCTTACGCACCAATAGAGAGAGAGGACAACAGACCAACCTCCCCAGGAGAACCATATGCAGAGAAAATAGAAAACATCTCTCATTGTCCTTGAGATTCTAAAAAAATCAGGTTATTTTTAAACAAACCCCAGAGGTTAGTGGCTGGGCTAAGGTAAAACACCCAAGAACTTGGGAGCTTCCTAGGGGTGAGACATGAAGCCCCTGCTCTGCCAGGGAAGAATTTTGCTCCTACCCTCACCCCCAACACAACCAGTGCAGTGCACAGAGTGGTGGGGAAAGCAGGCAGCTGGGCTCAGATGGCTTAAGGGGTGAATCCAGACTCCATTTACCTGCTGTATAACTTAGAACAAGTGACAGAATCTCCCATGCCTCCGTTTCCTTATCTATAAAATGGGCTCGATAATAGTGTCCACCTCATAGGATAATTGGGAGGATAGAATTAGCGAACATGTGTAAAATTCTTAACGTAGTGCCTTCTACACAATAAATGGACCCAAGCGTTCAATAAATTCTGGCCGCTGGTGTCTCTTGCTCTGCTCGATTATTGGTCTCGCTGGGCTCACCAGGGCCTGGGTTGAGTTAAGCTGAACTGATCTTTGAGGATAACTGGGGTAGGACTCAGGATAACTGGGGTAGGACTCAGGGCAAATTGATGCTTTAAAAATTCTTCCCTTTTTTTCTTTCTTTCTTTTTTTTTTTTCCCAGAGAGAGGGTCTTATTCTGTTGCCCAGACTGAAGTGCAATGGTGCAATCGCAGCTCACTGCAGCCTTGATTTCCCAGGCTCAATCCATCCACCTTCCTCAGCCTCCTGAGTAGCTGGGACTACAGGCGCACAAAACGATGCTCAGCTAATTTTTGTATTTTTGGTAGAGATGGGGTTTTGCCATGTTGCCCAGGCTATAGAACTCCTGGGCTCAAGTGGTCCACCCGCCTTGGCCTCCCAAAGTGCTGGGATTACAGGCGTGAACAACCTTGCCTGGCCCAAACTTCTTATCATTCATAATACATGGCCTTTTTTCCTGTTCCCATTTCTTCCAGCGGCCAGTCCTAGGGGCACGGAAATGGAAATGAGAGCAGTTGCATCCTTAAGTCTAAGTCATTCAAAGCTGCCTCTAAGGATCAATTTTTATTTGCTCCCTTACCCTTAGAGGGGTTCCAGCCTTTCCCATTAGTCAGACATGCCTGGGGGCATTCCTGTGTGCTGGATAGGGGCAACTTCTTCTCCAAAGGGCTCTATTTTTGTTGCTATTTACTACAGAATGTTCTGGAAAACCAAGTACATGTCTGCTGCTTTCTTGCTTTTCTCCTTTGGCAGGTGGTGTATGTTTAAGAGGGTGGGTCTTGTGCTAGGAAAGCCCTGGGGACCAAGGAGACAGCTTCAGCTTCTATAGGAAACCTATTACTGCCTTTGCTATTGCTGTACTTTAACTAGAGGCCAGAAAAGGAGCCAAGCATGAGCAGGGAACACAGCCCCTCCTCAGAAAAACTCCTGTGCCATTGTTGTAGCTCAGCTCCTGAAGCTCTCAGGATGTCACACCACCTTGCTGACAGGAAGCCTGAGTGCTGTGGGAGGCCAGGAGCATTGCTGGAGAATCAGGGAAGTCACAGTTTGGAGAACGGTGTTCTCAGTGAAGAACGCCCTTCCAAGAAGGGACACAGAGACTGGGAACCACAGTTTACATTTCAAAAATGGAAGTGGACAAGCGGGCCAGGACTGGCTGATGGGAACCTGGACCCTCCAGCCATAGCCCTTCTGCTTGGAAGAGATCCAACTCTTCACCCAGATCCATTTGACTTTGGAAATATCTCACTGGTCTTTGCGAAGGCAAAGGTGTGGGGTGTCGAAGAGGAGAGGGAACGGTTGGGGTGTACTCTGGGTTGGGGGCTAAGGACAGCTGGAAGGAAGGGAAACCCATGCTGGATGGTGGATGTTACCTCGTCCTTATTTCAAGCCTGTGGAGTGGGCAGCGGAGGTTATTCCTGTTTTACAGATGAGAAAACAGGCTTAGTTTAGGGGATTAAGCACCAAATGACACAGGAGTTATTGGTCAGAGCTGGGATTCAAACTAAGCCCTGATGCCTCTGGCCTTCCATGTCTCCACTGGTGGTTCTTTGTTGACTTTGGATTAAAAAGGTGTCTCCAATCTAGGCCTATCCTGTTTGTAATTTAGAGTTTCTAAAGTGCCCTTCCAGAAGTGATCTTTGAACCCGTCTTTGTCCTTTTGGGCTTCTCTAACAAGGTAACATAGAGTAAGTAGTTTAAACAACAGACATTTTCTTCTCATGGTTCTGGGAGCTGGGAATTCCATGGTCAGAGTACCAGGAGGTACTTGGGCATCTGGGATCCCAAGCACGGCAGGAGGATCTCTTGAGACACAAAAAAGAACCCCTTGCCAGGCACGTGGCTCACACCTGTAATCCCAGCACTTTCGGAGGCTGAGGCAGGAGGATCACTTGAGGTCAGGAGTTCAAGACCAGCCTGGCCAACATGGTGAAACCCGTCTCTACTAAAAATACAAAAATTAGCTGCGCGTGGGGCACGCACCTGTAGTCCCAGCCACTTGGGAGGCTGAGGCGAGAGGATTGCTTGAACCTAGAAGGCGGCAGTTGCAGTGAGCCAAGATCATGCCACTGCACTCCAGCCTGGATAACAAAGCAAGATGCCATCTCAATTTTTAAAGTACTCCTGGGTCTGTTGGCCCCTTTCCAGACTCCCCAGGCAGCTTTTCTTCATGCTGGTCTGTATTTTCCAGCTGCCCAGAAGCACTTGTGTCCCACCATGCTGTCACCTCTCTCATAGCACACACCTCTCTGTCCTCATGTGCTGAACCCCCCTTTGTTTCAGAATGTCTTAGGAAACTTTGTGAAGGGCACTTTACTCAATGTCAGGAAGTCCTTGACAAGGATATGTGGCGACAGATGGAACTGAGGACCAGGCCCAGCCAGTGGAACCTGGTCATGCCACTCTATCTGATCAGCTATGATTTCATTGGAAGAATTGAGATGGGGAGCACACGGCTGAGCACAGTCACCACCAGAGAAAGGTCACTCTTCATCTCAGACGCTGCCTTTTTACGAAGGCTTTTTATAGCCCACTTTTTTTTGGGGAGTGATTAAAGTAAGCTCTGACCTCTTTCCTGAATCATTCTAGTGCTTTGGTCACATTTCATGGGGAGAAATTAAGATCCCTTATTGTTTGTTATCTCTGTTTTCCTCCATGGCTCATGGCTCATTACCTGTGGCAAACTAGTGCTTTCTTCAAATCATAAATGTGTATCCTGCTAGAGTATCAATAAAGGCCTTTGGGAAGACCTTAGGGGTGTGCTTCAGCATGGGTGGGGCCATGGTTCAATGATGTTTGAATGTTTCTTCACAGTAAAACTTGTAGGGGAAAGCAAAGGAAACATGTTTGCTTTAGAATTGGAAGAATTGGGAGTTTGGCAGGGCAGTTCTCTAGACAGAAGCTGATTCGCATCAAAAAGTGTTATTTCTTCTGGATGTCACCCTTGATGTGGCACCTTGGGAGCCGACATGCTTAGGGCAATTGAAGCGAATGGTCTTCTCTATGACCCAGCAACGGGGCTAAGAAGCCTACTCAGGTGCACATACTAATGTGTTCTGCAACCTCCTGGCAATAGCCTGGGTGCCCATCAGGAGGAGGATGAATAAATAATTAATAAGTGAAGCAGAACTACATGAACAACGTGAAAAAAAATCTCAAAAATATAAGGTTTGACAAAAAAAAAAAAAAAAAAAAAGCCAATTTATATTGTGTAGTTGAAAACTATTAGGCCGGGCACAGTGGCTAATGACTTCAATCTCAGTACTTTGGGAGGCTGAGGTGGGCAGATCACTTGAGCCCAGGAGTTCAAGACCAGCCTAAGCAACATAGCGAAACCCCATCTCTACAAAAAGTAGAAAAAATTGGCCGAGCATGGTGATGCATGCCTGTGGTCCCAGGTACTTGGGACACTGAGGTGGGAGGATTGCTTGAGCCAAGAGGCTGAAGCTGCTGTGAGCCATGATCATGCCACTACACTCCAGCCTGAGCAGCAGAGTGAGACCCTGTCTCAAAGAAAAAAAAAACCTATTTATGTAAGGTTTGAAACAAGCAGCACAATGTTTATATATATTGTCTGTGGCTACAAACATGTAGTAAAAAATATAATGAAAAGCAAAGGAATGATGAATACCAAATCTGAGAGAGTGGTTACCTCTGGGAATGGAAGAGAAATGAGAACCTGGGAGTTGTTCACAAAGAATGTCAATGATTTATCTTTTTTCCTGAAATAGTTGGTGGCTATGTGAAGTTTAGAATATTACTTACATTTTTTAGTGGTTGAAATACTTCATAATTTTAGTTTAGTGTTTTTGTTTGTTTGTTTTTTAAGGCAGGGTCTTGCTCTGTTGCCCAGGCTGAAGTGCAATGGTACAGTCACAACTCACTGCAGCCTCAACCTCCTGGGCTCAGGTGATCCTCCCACCTCAGCCTCCTAGGTAGCCGGGACTATAAGCACATGCCACTATGCCCAGCTAATTTTAAAAAAAGAAAAATTTTTTATAGAGATGGAGTCTCACTGTGTTGCCCAGGTTGGTCTCAGACTCCTGGCATCAAGTGATCCTCCCACTTCAGCCTCCCAAAATGCTGGGATTACAGGTGTGAGCTACCACACCCAGAGTAGAATTTGTTTTTAAAAAGAGGAAGAACCGGCCAGTCATGGTGGCTCATGCCTGTAATCCCAGAACTTTGGGAGGCCAAGGCGGGTGGACCATTTGAGGTCAGGAGTTCAAGACCAGCCTGGCCAACATGGTGAAACCCTGTCTACTCGAAATATAAAAATTAGCTAGGTGATAGTGGCGTGTGCCTGTAATTCCAGCTACTTGGGAGGCTGAGGCAGGAAAAATCACTTGAGCCTGGGAAGCAGAGGTTGTGGTGAGCCGAGATGGTGTCACCGCACTGCCGTCTGGGCGAGAGTCAGACTGTGTCTCAAAAAAAAAAAAAAAGAGGAAGAACCTTTCCTAATCAGTTCAATCAACAGTTTTAATTTTCAGGTGTTACTAACTGGACTCTTCTGGAGCTGATGACCATGACATCTTGCTGTTCTCGCCTCTCTTGCCCAGATTCATCATGGCCACTTCATCATTCCTCAGTATTAGCACCAGTGAGAAATTAAGAGAAGGCACAAAACCCCTCATTTTGCTACTTGATAGTCTGATGAGTAGAGAGTAGAAATAATGCACTAAAGGAAATCTTCACATTTTGAGCATATCGTGTTCATTGATTACAATGACAATAGCCAATGTTAACTGAGACAAACTTGAATTTTGGTTAACCCATAAGAATCTCCTGCCAATCCAAAGAGGCAGGAGGGAGTGGTCATCCAAAAGCCCCCATGCAAACCTTGCTCTAGGCCCTCTGTCTCCCAAGGGAGTAGCTTTGATGACTTGTTCTGAAATCATTGCTCGCTTTGCATTCACAGCATGGCCGGACTCCCCTGCATCTTGCTGCCAATAAGGGCCATCTTCCTGTGGTCCAGATCTTGCTGAAGGCTGGCTGCGACCTCGATGTCCAGGATGATGTGAGTAGAAACCATCATTCTATTGGGTTGAGTTGGCAGGGGAGCTTGTCTGGCTAGAAATCCACAAAGTATAAGCTGTGAGATGGGAGGGCAGTAGATGCTCTCCCAGCACGTTTTAGCTGCATCTTGGTCTCTGTGGTGGCGAGAACTTCCTCTTGAAGACCTGCTCTGAGGCCCATTCTCAGTAGCAAGTTAGAGTTTGGGAGTGTGGGGTAGTTCTCCTATCATGGTTCACTTCCTGTCTATTATTCAAGTGATCACTTCCTGTCAATGTACAAAATGCCTCAAAGGGGATTTTTGCCTGTCTCAGCATAAAGAGACGCACACACGTACATCAGTGAGTATGGGCAAGACCTGCTGGAAATGTGTGTCAATGACCAAATTTATTGGAGGAAAAATGGGGGTTAAAAACTTAATTTTTTCTCATCTTAATTTCTCTTGGTCAGTGAATATGACATGGAAAAATGATCTATTCAAGATGGGGAGCTGGGGGAAAACACAGATCTCATAGAATCTAAGAAAAAGGAGGCCTCCAGAAAGAGTTTACTCTGGCACCATGCTATTATTGAGACATGGCCATCAGCCAACTCAGCTCTGAGTCTATTCATTCAGATTATCTAGAGATGGACTCTGATTGGCTCCTCTGACATCAAGTGGCCAATCCTGAGTGAGTTAGCAGTGGCTAGGATGTAGTCACACAGTAGAGTGGGCTGTCCTCTTGGGTGTTTGGAGAAGGCGGTTCTCTAAGAAAGGACCATATAAATCGTCCTCCAACAGCTATTAGGAAAAGGCCCTTTGATAATACAGTTGAAAACTATTTTTAGAAATGGTTGCAACACTAATTCATGTAGTAGAACTCTAAGAAATAAGAACTTTTGTGGGGAACACAGAATCTTGGAGTGTTTGCACTTATAACCTCTTCCAAATTCACCTTTAACAACTGTAGTTATAAGAGTGTGATTCAAATTTCAAACCTTCAGCTGTGCTACAGTGTGGTTTACTAAAGTGCTTCTAGTCTTCTTTGGGTCTATGTATAATGTCATAAAACTTGGCAAACACACAGAACAGTATTTGCAAAGAAATAACTAAATATGCATGGGCAGAAGGCCATCCAGTGTCTTTCATAAATCTCTGGTTATATCTGGAACTTGTTGGGTCATCAAGGATGTTATTTTCAAAAAATGCTGATTTAGCTTTAAGCTGTTGATTTCTACCTTGGGTCATAATACTTTTTTTATTTTCCTGCACTGTGGTCATCATAACATTCTCAACTATATCATACCTTAGATGACAGGAGCAAAAATACAAGGAGAGAGAAAAGATTTTGACCATAGAAAAGGTGGGGCACTGAGTTATTACTGGTGCAAACATGTTGGGATGCATTTGGTCTTCTCTTCGCATAATTAAAGGCTTTTCTTGCCACAGTGGCAAGGCCAAAATGTCAGGCGTGCTAACCCATTCCAACCTGATACCCCTGCCTCACATCGTGGTGTCTAAGTATTAATCACTGTATTCTCACGCAGCAAAGCCCTTGCTAATTTCCTAGAACTGCTGCTGTTTATACCAGGCAAGGTAGGAAGTGAAACAGGCAAGAATTTTTTTAGGTAGCCAAAGTGAGACGTGTCAGCAGAAGAAAAGCCAGCTCTACTTTTAGACAGAAAGATCCCCTTTTATTTATTGAAGTTATTTTCTTGCATCTTTTCCTTGTCCTAGACAGACAATGCATATATTGCTTCTCCCAGATAAATTAAAACAAAAATACAACAATAAGAAACAGTTGGGAGTGGAGAAGGTAGAATTGACCTTCACTAGTTCTGAAGAAATGTATTTACCATCATATGATCCATGCCTGTTCTCTGTATATTTACCATGCTGTTGATGGCTAGCCTTGAAATACATGCAAGAACCCAAGGAAGAAAACTCTTGATGTGTGTCCTTTAAAGAATCTAGGAGATCAGTTATTTGAAAAAAATCTCAGAAGTTACCTGTCTTGGATGGTGGGTAGAAACAGAATGTTAATGATATGAAGAATTTACTCCTAACTTCATATTCTACAGATACCGATCTTTATGGCATGGTAAGGACTGAGAATTAGTTGAAGAATGACCTCCAGTGACCTGGAGTGGGATTATTATGAATTTCAACCTGTGGAAACCAGTTCTTTATATTATGCAACTCCAGGAGCAAATTCTCTCTTGCTTCCCGCCAATCCTGTCAACTCTCATTGGAGCGCTGATGCCATCTCTGATTGGTCAATGAGCAATCACATAGCCCCCGCCTCAGAAATAGTCCAGGATGCTGTGGCCGCAGTGAAAGCCATGAAAGAAGATAAAAATAAGAAAAACCACAGAGGGAAGGTTAGGAAGGACCCTAGAAGATCAGAAAGAGAAAAAGAGGTCAGCAACTTGCTTTACACACCTAACCTGTCTTGAGCTTCCTTGCAGTATGTCTGCATATGCCACATGGGGGTGATTCCTCCTGAAGAGGGGCACACTGCACCCTTGCATGATGAGAATTTCCTCCATGAGCATGGCCTTTGGAATATGCCAACACTACACTCACTCTTTTTCACCATGTAGGAAAGAAAAATAACAGTATTTCAAAACAAGGATTTAGACCTTATAGGCACCAAAGCTCTTAAAATCCCAAAGTGAGAAACACTGTCTCAGAAAAACTGAGAGCTGGCAGTTCACATACTTTGCAAATAGGTCAACGTGTTCCAAATCAACGTGCCAAACTGCAAGGTTGCAGGCCCTTCAGGTTTCCAGCTACAGCGTCTTTCCTTCTGCTTCTTGTAGTTAATCATTCAACAAATGCTTTTGGGGCAGCTCTAGTGGCTATGCTTTACTTTATGAAAGAGGCAGTCCCAACCCCACAGATGCATCTGACCTTTTCTGGGGCTCGTCTTAAGGTTAATGACTTCACAGGATGGAAGCAGCTTGGGGTGAGTG
Source organism: Macaca mulatta (assembly GCF_049350105.2). NCBI lineage: Eukaryota > Metazoa > Chordata > Mammalia > Primates > Cercopithecidae > Macaca > Macaca mulatta. The sequence goes on along the minus strand of NC_133409.1, from coordinate 96,388,336 downwards.
CAAAGAGCCTCGACAATTTGATTTCTGGTCCAAGCATGCTATCCTAGGCTTATCAATAAAATGAGAGAATTAGACATCAATAAAATGAGAGAATTAGACTTGGCACACAGGAGGGAGTCAATAAATATTCAGGCCAGGCCTGGTGGCCCACACCTGTAATCCCAGTGCTTTGGGTGGCTATGGAGGAAGGATCGCTTGAACCCAGGAGTTGGAGACCAGCCCGGGCAACATGGCAAAACTCTATCTCTACCAAAAATAAAAAAATTAGCTGGGCATGGTGGCAAATGCCTGTGGTCCCAGCTGCTCAGGAGGCTGAAGTGGGAAGATTGATTGAGCCTGGGAGGTGGAGGTTGCAGTAAGCTGAGATCATGCCACTGCACTCTAGCATAGGTGACAGAGTGAGACCCTGTCTCAAAATGAATGAATGTTCACCGAATAGATAATTCAGTAAACACTGTTGAGAGTGCTCTACCTTTTCCCAGCATTTCAGAATTTCATGATTGACTTAGGTGTCATATACAAGTAAGAATTATGTCAAAGTAGCCACTTGTAAGTGTTGAAGCCACATCTTGTTCTTCTCTGTGTCATTTCAAGGAGGAAATGTTTCAATGGTAAATTTTAATGTTATAGGAGGAAAGAGTCCATTTGTAGGTAACTGACCCTGTTTCCACTGAGGGCCTCAAGGTGCTAAATTGTTTGTGTTGTATTCTAAGGAAGAATAGGTCCCAGACGATAACCTGAGGCAACCATTGTTTACATGTTTCATGTCCCTCACCTCAGAGCCTTTAATTCCTATCTTGGTGACTTGAGAAGGCCGGGTTTTTCAAAGCCTGAGAAAGCTATTGCTCAGTCCTCCAGAACCATTCCAGCTAGTGTCAGCACAGTAGCAGTCCGGCCAAGGACAGCCACTTTGGGTAGGAAGAGTCCGAGCCTGGCCTGACAGCGGTGTTTATCTGACCTGGGCTCTCAGTGAGGTCTCTGTCTGAGAGGACAGCGGGATGGGGAGCTATGGCCTGGAGACAGGCAGGACAGCCAAAAGGTCCCCCAGAGGAAGGGGTGTGCAGGACCTGTGCCAGCAGCTTAGTACAATTTGTGTTCTCTCCGCAACCTCACACAAGTCATTAGATCTCCTTGAGTCTTGCTAGTCTGGAAATTTCCTCCTAAGGTCTGAACTGAAAGTTAGATTGAATTGCTTGCATTGAGCTAGAGTTTCACAAAGGAAAATTTTCTCAAAGGCAGCAAATAGAGTAGATTGATGATGAAAGCAAGTAATAAATACTTCGGTGCCATTCTGGCTCCAAAGATGCCTCAACTCATAATTTAGAGGGCAGCTTGTGAAACATGATAAAAACATTTGACCTAAACCACAGCTTAGGTTAGACTGTGCCCTATCATCCCGTGAAGGCCCTTCGTGAAGTAATTTGTACAGCAAGAGTGGCTAACATGACTCATATGCTCAGGGCTTGTTGCTCACACTTTATAAAAAATACAGAGTGGTAAGTTTTGTCCTGGAAAAAGGTTGTTTGTATTGGTCCAAAGAGCACTAGAGTGTAGGTAGTTTGTGGTTATATTTAAAAGCCTGTAAGAAGTGGAAATCTAACCAAGTCAGTACTACCCTGAAAGCGTGAGCTGCAATCGCATGGTTCTTGCTAAGAAGCGCACCGTCTTTCTCAGCAGGTCAGTGATCATCAATCGCACCAGAGGCCTATTTTGGGAAACTCCATCACCATTCTGATAGGGAAATGGGAAGTCTTGGAAATCTTATGGAAATTTTAAAAAGTTGAGACTTGGGGCCAGGCACAGTACAGTGGTTCACGCCTATAATCCCAACACTGGGAGGCCGAGGTGGGCAGATCACTTGAGGCCAGGAGTTCAAGTCCAGCCTGGCCAACATGGTGAAACCTCATCTCTACTAAAAATACAAAAAAATTAGGCATGTGGCAAGTGTCTGTAATCCCAGCTACTCTGGAGGCTGAGGCAGAAGAATTGCTTGAACCTGGGAGGCAGAGGTTGCAGTGAGCCAAGATGGCGCCACTGCACTCCAGCCTGGGCGACAGGGTAAGACTCTGTCTCAAAACAAAAACAACAAGTTGAGACTTGGGCAGTATCTCGTATGATTACTAGTTTCCTTGTCTAGAACTATTTGTAATAGGTCTCAGGTAGATAGCACAAATGGCACAGCCTACCTCCTGCAGCCACTGACCCAGCGGCCACATTCTTCTTTTAACCACAGCAAGGGTTCTCTTTGAATAAAGGGCCTGGGAAGGTGGATGAGAAGAAGACCAGCCTGAGCCTAACTGATAACGGGAATAATAGTTTAGGATGCTGAAGGGTGAGGGTCGGTGGTGGCAGTGCTGAGGACTGTGACCTGTCCTCAGTGTCCTGACCCCCTCACTGCAGAAATTCCTTACCTTCCGCAAATGAACAGTGGGAAGAGTATGTGACAGGGACAGTCCTGTTACTGGGGTATTGTTTCTGCTCAGACTTCTAGTAAATGGTGGTTTTTCCTGATGCTAAAAGTTATCTGTGTTAAATATAAAAAGCTGGAAAATATTAAAAAGTATAAAAAGAAAAGTTAAAAGAAAAATCCTCTCATGGATTTTTAAAGGGAGACTTTTTTAATTTTAAGAAAGCAATTTTGAGTTTTAACTAGGATTTTTTTTATTGCAATAAAATATACATAGCATTAAATTTGCCATCTGAACATATTTACGTATACGGTTCAGTGGCATTAATTACACTCACATTGTTGTGCAGCCATCACCACCGTCTATCTTTAGAACTTTGTTACAGATTACATGTTTTTAGTGTGCATTGTCGTTTGTTATAGATCCGGGGAGTTTAATAAGTAAAATCAGTATTTCGTTAAGGTTGTTAATAGGTAGCAGTGCATCCTTCTTTTTAAAAATCTGTTTTATCTTATGATGACCTCTGTCCTCTCTTGGGCCAAGCACCAGGGACGCCCCAGAATGTTTCCTTTGCCCCTCTGGTGCTCTGCCAGGAAACTTCACAAAACTCTGACCAACCAAATCATAGTATCCAAGAAGGGAACGGAGGGACCCTGGGGATCATCCAGGGTGACACACCTGAGGTCCAGCAGGGTGACAGGCTTCTAGCAAGCTGTGCACAGCCCAGGCCTACTGACCCCTTGTGTCGTGCTCATTGCTTTCCACCAGAGCATTTCCTCACTGCCCACCCATCCTCCCTTTCAAGGCTGGACCACAGGCTCAGCTTGGTTTACCTCAACTTAGCTTCCTGAGGACCTGTCAGAGATAAAGGGTGCTCTTAGAGACTTCAGAACTCTCCTGTTACAGTCTTGACCTACTTACCTCTGAGAGTGTTTCATCCTTCACTCAACTGCAATTAGGAAGAGTCAAGTTCCCTTTGGTGCCTAAAGGAGAACAACGGCCGGCAATCCCAGGAATCTGATCACAGAGAAAAGGGCTCAGAGTGCAGCATAAATCAGTGAGGATGTTGTCATGAAATCTCTGAAGAGGCTTCTTAGAAACATGCAGTGATAGCTGCAGGCCCTGGAGTCCTCAGATGAAATAGGGCAAACCCCTGCATTGCTCTTGACTAGTACAAGTCAATGAACAAATGACTCGCCTGTCATCAAATCATGAGTGCTGCTAACTGGCAGTGGTCCCCCTGCAAACTGGGAACTCGGCAAGCATTGCTGCTTTAATTGCATAGCACACACCTGCCCTCACACCCACTCTTCACACCTGTGATAGTCATGTCCCCTGGATGGCAGGAGAGAGCCTGACCCTCATTCTGAGGTTGGCTTTGTGGCCGAGGGCTATTCTTGCTGTTGGCTTAAGGTCTCCCTCTTAGTTTATGAACCAGGCTGCTCTGCCAGTATGCGTTGTCTACTAACAAGACCACAAAGCCCGCCTTGCCTGTGGTAACCAAGCCCTTCTGCGAATAACCACTCTGCTCTGTGTGGGGATGGGAGGGGCCCTTGTGTCCAAGTGTCAAGTGAGTAGTGCAAGCAGGGGGTGCAGGGGAGTTGACTGCTGTTCCTGCCTTTGTGTCATTTTGCAGGGGGACCAGACCGCCTTGCACCGGGCCACAGTGGTCGGGAACACAGAGATCATCGCGGCACTCATCCACGAGGGGTGTGCCCTGGACAGACAAGACAAGGTGAGTGGGCACTGAGCTTGCTAACTCCTCAAGGCGAGGGAAGCTAGTGGCTCGAGGGAGCTGGAGGAGCCCACTCTGGAAACTTTTGAGTCCTCAAGATATTATAATTCCTGTCTTACCACTTATGATTTAACATGATTAAATCGCCCCAAAATTCCTTTGAAACAGTATCCCAGCCAATTGTAATTTTTTTTTTTTTTTTTGAGAGAGGGTCTCACTCTGTTGCCCAGACTGGAGTGCAATGGCATGATCATAGCTCACTTCACCTGGAACTTCTGGGCTCAAGCGCTCCTCCCACCTCATCCTCCCAAAGTGCTGGCATGAGCTACTGTGCCCAGCTGCCAATTGTATTTTTTTAAAATGTTTTTCCTTGTTCTATGGCATCAGTGACAACCACATAAATCTTAAATGGTAAAGAAAAAAATCTAGAAATAAGGACCTGTGTAGGCCTGGGTGGGGGTGGGGGCAAGGGATGTACCCCCAGACTTTCTCTTTACTTTCTTAGGTAAGTGAGCAAGTTAATTTCTTTAAACTGTATTGCAGGAAAAAAAGTAAGCTCAATTGGGCCAAACGCAGTGGCTCATGGCTGTAATCCCAGCACTTTAGGAGGCTAAGGTGGGAGGATTGCTTGAGGCCAGGACTTCAAGACCAGCCTAGTCAACATAACCACTATCTCCACAAATAATTTGAAAATTAAAAATATATATATATTAGCAAGGCGTGGTAGTGCACACCTTTAGTCCCAGCTACTCAGGAAGCTGAGATGGGAGGATTGCTGAGCCCAGGAAGTTGAAACTGCAGTGAGCCATGATCACGTTACTGCATTGGATGACAGAGTGAGACCTTGTCTCTAAATAAATAAATAAATAAATAAGATAGATAGCAAAATTGGCCAGGCGCAGTGACTCACGCCTGTAATCCCAGCACTTTGGGAGGCCAAGGCAGGCAGATCACCTGAGGTCAGGAGTTCGAGAACAGCCTGGCTAACATGGTGAAACCCCATTTCCACTAAAAATACAAAAAATTAGCCAGGTGTGGTGGCGCACACCTGTAAACCCAGCTAGTTGGGAGGCTGAGGCAGGAGAACGAATCCAGGAGGCAGAGGTTGCAGTGAGTCAAGATCACGCCATTGCAGTCCAGCTTGGGCAACAAGAGGGAAACTCCGTCTCAAAAAAAAAAAAAAAAAGCAAAATTGATTCTTTAAGGAATCCTAATGACTTCTTACATATTAACCTAATGTTTTTAAATTTTCAAACAATCTTAAAACACAAAACTTCACAATTAAGTGCAATTCAGCCTCTGCTTACCATTTTTTTTTTTTTTTTTTTTTTTTTTTTAAGAGGCCATGCTGGGAACAACTCTGCTTTACTTTTTAAAAATAACTTTTCAGCCGGGCGCGGTGGCTCAAGCCTGTAATCCCAGCACTTTGGGAGGCCGAGACGGGTGGATCACGAGGTCAGGAGATCGAGACCATCCTGGCGAACACCGTGAAACCCCATCTCTACTAAAAAATACAAAAAACTAGCCGGGCGAGGTGGCGGGCGCCTGTAGTCCCAGCTACTCGGGAGGCTGAGGCAGGAGAATGGCGTAAACCTGGGAGGCGGAGCTTGCAGTGAGCTGAGATCCGGCCACTGCACTCCAGCCCGGGCTACAGAGCGAGACTCCGTCTCAAAAAAAATAAAAAAATAAAAAAAAATAACTTTTCATTAAAGTATAATATACATACAGAAAAGTGGACAAATAAGTGTGCAGCTTGTTGAATTTCACTAGCAGAACACACCTGTGTGAGCACCCAGCTCACGAATCAACTCATTGCCAGCACCCAGAAGCCCCATACCCTGTGCCCCCTGCCCCCTGCATCCCCCCTTTCCCCTGCGTCCCCCCTTTCCTTTGGCTTCCTCCTTCTACAGTCAGTCCCACTGCCAATCCAGTCAATCCACACATCGCCAATACAGTTCCCAGCAACCACCCCATCCCCTGGCCTTTGAGACCCTAGACGTTCCCTTGTGGATGTCACCTGTGTTAGGCCTTTATTTTTAGCTATTTCCAGGGGCATGGATGTGGTGGAGTTAAAGCTGAAGCCAGAGCCTGGATGTAATTGGAGAATGCACCTGCGCTGAGCCCTGCTGATTGCCCTGCACCTTTCCCTCTCCAGGCTCCTCCCTCCCTGGAACTCCTGCCTTCTCGCCCCCACCCCACTCAATTCATTGCACTTAATGATATTTGTTTAAAATAGTAAGCTAAGCAAATATGAGCTATGTCCATTAAATGATTTTTATGTAAAAGGCACACATTAGGCCAGGAGCAGTGGCTCACACCTGTAATCCCAGCACTGTGGGAAGCCAAGTGGATCACTTGAGGTCAGGAGTTCAAGACTAGCCTAGCCAACATGGTAAAACCCTGTCTCTACTAGAAAATATAAAGATTAGCAAGGCTTAGTGGTGCATGCCTGTAATTCCAGCTACTTGGGAGGCTAAGGCAGGAGAATCACTTGAACTCCAGAGGCAGAGGTGGCAGTGAGCCGAGATTGCACCACTGCACTCCACTCTAGGTGACAGAACGAGACTGTCTCAAAAAATCAAAGCCACACATTGAGGATACTTGTTTATTTCCAAATCACTGTTTCCTCAGTCCCTGTGCATTATTTGTTTGGGGCCCTGAGGCTTTTGAATTAAGGTGGGTGAGATTAAGTTTCAGTGAAAAAAGATTGGGCAATCTATCAGGCCCCTGCATCTTACGAAGCTGAGCTCTTCCTTTGCCTGACCTTTGCAGGGTTCTCTCTGATGCCAGGAGCAGAGCAGACTCTAAGGGTGGTAGAGGTGGGAAGAAATAGATGGCATGCCATCCTGATGATGCTTTCTGTTAAACGAGAGCTATGGATGGGGCCTGGAGCCTTTCTCAACTGGGATTACTAGAGAGACTTAACCCCGAATGCTTTATAAATAATCATCCATGGTTTGTCATGGATTCATTTCTCTTCTGTGCATCTAGAATGGTTCTTATTATGTATCATTTCTGGGATAATGGAGAAACTGACCATTCAAATCATCATCTGTAGTCTGTGGCTCAGATGAAAAAGTCCAATTGAGAAAGGCCCTCTGGTGTTCCGTAAAAATCCACTGTGATGTATTGATCATAATGAGAAGAATTAGGTCTTGGGTAATGTGCCTTTCCCACCTGTGTGTCTTCCTTAGGATGGGAATACAGCCTTGCATGAAGCATCCTGGCATGGTTTCAGCCAGTCAGCCAAGCTGCTTGTTAAAGCAGGAGCCAACGTGCTTGCCAAGAACAAGGTGAGGCCTGGCAGGTGCTAGAATGCCTTATTCACAGGTGAGGATAGCTGTGGGTTTCTCCCCCTGTGAGAGCCTTTTTCCAGTGAGAAGAGCGAGAGCCCAAAGGGGCACGAGGAACCTGAAGGTCCATTCCACCCAGAAGTTTCATTTACAGAAAAGGCTAGAAGCTGATTGATATTCCAGGTCAGGAGCAAGCCCACCAACAGCACCAAAACCCTGCTCATGTGAGAGTCCCCTGACGGCTGCTGGGAATCTACATGCGATTACTGTCCCATATTTTTTTTATATTCAAAAAATACAGCAATGGTGTTGGCATTAAAAAATACCAGCAAAAGAACTTTAAAATGCTAATACTCAAAATTAGTAAAGTGGGCTCCCCTAGATGCTGCTTGGAAAGTGTGATATGAGCAGCCATCTTTGGGAGACAATTTGCCAAAACAAATCAGGAGCCTTAAAAATGGTCCTTTTTTGGCAGAGCATGGTGGTTCATGCCTGTAATCACAGCACTTTGGGTGGATCACCTGAGATCAAGAGTTTGAGACCAGCCTGGCCAACATGGTGAAACCCCATCTCTAATAAAATACAACACTTATCCGGGAATGGTGGCTCATGTCTGTAGTCCCAGCCACTTGGGAGGCTGAGGCAGGAGAATCTCTTGAACCCAGGAGGTGGAGGTTACAGTGAGCTGAGATCGCACCACTGCACTACAGCCTGGGCACAGAGTGAGAGACTGTCGCAGGGAGGGTGGGGGTGGGGGGAGGTCCTTTTTTGGCCAGGTGCAGTGGCTTATACCTGTAATCCCAAACTTTTAGGAGGCTGAGGCAGGTGGATCACTTGAGATCAGGCATTCAAGACCAGCCTGGCCAACATGGTAAAACCCCGTTTCTATTAATAATACAAAAAATTAGCTGGGTGTGGTGGTACATGCCTGTCATCCCAGCTACTTGGGAGGCTGAGACACAAGAATCACTTGAACCTGGTAGGTGGAGGTTGCAGTGAGCTGAGATCGTGCCACTGTACTCCAGTTTGGGTGACAGAGTGAGACTCTGTCTCAAAAAAAAAAAAAAAAGGTCCTTTTTACTCGATACCTACCCTTCTTGGACTCCATCCTAAAAAGGTAATAAAACCTGCTATTGAAATGAAATATGGAAAATAAAAAGCAATAAAACCAGTAAAATTTTACCGACAAAGATGTTCATGATAGTAGTAGTTATATTTTTTAAATATGGGGAGGGAGACTTAGAATTGTGGTTCATTCATACAGTGGAATATAATTAATATTAAAATCATAGTTTTGAAGATAATGCTTTCCATTGTTAAAGAACATGACAAAGAGATATAAGATCATATATAGTACATGTCCCAGTGCTTAATATAAATTTGTGGATTTAAAAATTTAAGCACAGAAGGATATCATCAGAATATTAACAGTGGTTGTCTCTGGGAATTGAGGCTAAGATTGATTTTTATTTTTGTTCCTTTCCCAAATTTTCCAAAATGAACCTATTATTTCTCTTACAATTGGGAGAAGAGACTTTTTCTTTCTTTTTTGTTTTTGTTTTTGTTTTTGAGACAAAAATCTCACTCTGTCACCCAGGCTGGAGTGCAATGGCGCAGTCTCGGCTTATTGCAACCTCCGCTTCCTGAGCCTGAGTTCAAGTGATTCTCCTGCCTCAGCCTCTTGAGTAGCTGGGATTATAGGCATGTGTCACCACGCCCAGCTAATTTTTGTATTTTTAGTAGAGACAGGGTTTCACCACGTCGGCCAGGCTGGTCTCGAACTCCTGACCTCATGATCGGCTTGCCTTGGCCTCCCAAAGTGCTGGGATTACAGGCATGAGCCACCGTGCCCGTACCAAGAGATATATTTTATTTCAAAAATAAGCATTGTCAGTACTCTGGAGATATTTGCAGTTGAGGTAAGAAGGGTCATAAAAGGCGCTCTAGGGAAAAGGAGCCAGGAGGAGCTCCAGAGATGGGCTGGGAGAGGCTTATAGACAGTTTCGGGCAGGAGCTTTATGGGAAAGTCGCTGAGCAGAGGAAGAGCTCTGGATGGCCAGGTTGGGTCTGTAGCAGGGGTTTAAAGGGGCCTGAGAATTTCCCAGAATACACTGCCACATCACAGGGTGGCCCCTTCAGCTAATAGTGGTGGGATAATGAATCAGGTGAGCTAGAATGGGGTTCTGGGTGGCAGTAGCCTGGGGACCATGGGCAGCAGTAAGTACCCTCCCTAATACACACACATACACACTATATATATATGTGTGTGTGTGTGTGTGTATATATATATGTACACACATTATACACACACACAATTTCATGGTCAAGTCAAATCTGAAACCATAGTATCTCTAGTTTATGACACACACACATCTACATACAAGATCTTCAACAGCAATGCCAGGCAAATCAACCTATAGAAATATACCCCGTCAATGAAGTGACTTCTCCAGACCTTGCATGCTGCAGGAAATAGAAATGATAGCCTGAAACTCCTTTGTGAATATAATCTCTGTGGGAGCAAGAGAACCCACCTCAGTGGCTTTGCCCTCCGGTGAAATCTCCTGGCTCTCACTACCTTTCCGTTGGTTTATTAGAGAGCATAGTTAAGCAAGCCATGCCTTCCTCATTTTCATCCCTCTCCCCTCTCCAGTCCCTCATCACATCTTAGGACATCTTCAAGTCTCACGCCTGTTCTTCTTTCCATGCTCATTCTTAAGCATTCCCTGGATCATTTCAGAAGCCTCAAGCAGATTGGCAGGTTCAAGTCTAGTCACTCCTTTCATCCTGGTCTTCCTCTGCTCAGCGACCTTCCCATAAAGCTCCTGCCCGAAACTGTCTATAAGCCTCTCCCAGCCCACCTCTGGAGCTCCTCCTGGCTCCTTTCCCCTAGAGCACCTCCTGTGCCCTCAGAGTGGGACTCCTTGGCCTGCTTCTCATTCCTGCCTGTAGACCTCCAACCTGGCCCCAGGCCCCCTCCCTCCCCGAAGACCTGCTGGGCTGCTTCTGCAGCTCTCCCTTGGCACCGCATGCAGCTTTGTGCTGTTGTTTCCTGGTTCATGTTTTTCATGGTTCCTTCATGGATCAAGAGCTTGAGGGAGAGCAGCAAGCTACGTACAGTAATATCGCCGGTAGTGCCTCGCTCACTGCTCAGGAGGTGGGTGGCTGCCCATTTCTTCAAAATGCACGTGGTCTGGAACAGGAGTTGATAGTGTGTAATCACTTTTTTTCTTTTCTTTTTTCTTTTTTTTTTTTTTTTTTTGAGACAAGAGTTTCACTTTTGTCACCCAGGCTGGAGGCTGGAGTGCAATGGCTCTATCTCGGCTCACTGCAACCTCCACCTCCCGGGTTCAAGCGATTCTCCTGCCTTAACCTCCTGAGTAGCTGGGATTACAGGCACCTGCCGTCATGCTCAGCTAATTTTTGTATTTTTAGTAGAGACAAGTTTTCACCATGTTGGCCAGACTGGTTTTGAAATCCTGACCTCAGGTGATCCACTCACCTTGGCCTCCCAAAGTGATAGGATTACAGGAGTGAGCCACTGATCCCAGCCTGTAATCATGTTTTTTGGTTTTGTTTTTTTTTAACAGTCTCGTTCTGTTGCCAAGCTGGAGTGCGATCTCAGCTCACTGCAGCCTCTGCCTCCTGAGTTCAAGCTATTCCCCTGCCTCAGCCTCCCAAGTAGCTGAGACTGCAGGCATGCACCACCATGCCCAGCTAATTTTTGTATTTTTAATAGAGATGAGGTTTCACCATCTTGGCCAGGATGGTCTTGATCTCTTGAACTCGTGATCCACACACCTCGGCCTTCCAAGGTAATGGATTACAGGCATGAACCACTGCACCTGACCCGCAAATTCTTTCTGTGTAGATAAAATGGCTTCAGAAGGACAGGTCAGGAAACTCATGTGTCCCAGAGGGAGGGACATTTTGTACCAGCCGTAGCTTGTAGAAAGATCCTTCTTATTCAACAAATATAGCAACTCCTGTCTGGGAAATCAGTACCCACTACTCAGGGTGGGGAAAAACACCTACTACATAGGTATCTACCCTAGGTCACATTTTCTAATGTCAGGTTTTGACATATAGGTATGAAGTCATGCTGTTCTATGAGTTTTGACAAATGTACACAGTTGTATCATCACCACCATAACATATAGAATGCTTCCATTGCCCCAGAAAGTTCCTTTGCGCCCTCTGGTGGCAGGCCCCCAGTCACCCTCTCCCAGCCCCGGGCAACCACGGATCTGTTTTGCTTTTTCACAAAGGTCATATAAATGGAATCATACAGTATGCGGCCTTCTGTGTTTGGCTTCTTAAACTCAGCGTAATGTTTCTGAGATTCCTCCGTGTCATTACATGGAGGAATGGTTCACGCCTCTTTATTGCTGAGGAGTATTCCATTGTGTGGATCTACCACAATTTGTTTATCCAAACCTATGGTTTTTAATTTTCTTGATGCAAATATTTTTCCACATCATTGATATTTCCTTATTGGCAATGTAAGCTTTGGTATGATCTATTTCTAGAGGCCTCAGATTTCTTTCATTTCACTCATTTATTCAGCACATATTTAATGGTTGCCATGAAGCCCATAACTTGCAGACAACTTGAGAGTAGGGTTTTTAAAACCTGGGCAGACCCCTTGTTGCTGAGAACTCAGCTAGCAGTGGTTCTCCACCTGGCTGCATGTTAGATCCTCTTGGGGAACTGTAAACAAACAAAAAAGAAAAAAAACTCAAAACCCTGAAGACCAGTCCTGGGCTGACAGACTGTCCCAGTTTGCCCTGGGCTAAAGGGTTTCCCAGAATGTGGGACTTTAAGTACTAAAATGGGGATGCTGGACACCCACCCCCAAGGCCACGTATATCAGAGTCTCTAGAATGGTTGTGGCTGTGCACAGGGCTGGTTTGAAAGCTTCCCCAGGTGATTCTATTGTGCAGTCAAGGTTGAGAACCAGGGAGCCTGCTAGAACCTCAGGCCTGTAATCCTCCCTGTGCCTGGAGGTAAAAGTGAGACAAAAGGTCCACCCAGGCTGGTTGGAGCTAAGGTAAAGAGAAGAGGGATAAGTAACTGGCCGTATCCAGTATTCCTCTATTTTTTTTTTTTTTAACTCATTTCTCTTTTTAAAAGATCAGGAATCTAATATCCTGGAGTATCGACAGCCAGTACTGTGAGATGCAGGGGGGAGTGAACTGGGTGAGGGAGAAGCAATGAGCAGGCAGTGTGATGCTCTGAGCCCACGTGCCTGCAAGCCTGACCCAGCACTTAAGCTCAGCAGAACCAACACAGAGCTTCTGTGTTTAACCTCTTGAGTGCTTGCAAGCTCTTGGATGACACAATGTCACCTGTCACACAGCCTTGTTTTCTTGTTACTTTTCCAGGGATTATCAGCCTCAGATGCCTTACTCCCATAGGCTCAAAAGTTCTGTTCATGTCCTGCAATTTTTTCCTGCAGTATTGCTATGGACCTTATTCTGACCCTTGGTTGTCATTGTGATGTGGTGTGTTGAGGCTCTCAAAAACAAGAGGGACCCAAAAAGCAAGAGGGTCTCAATCTGTGTCCTAAGTGATAGATGCAACTGTACTGCCTGAAAGGCGGGGCCTGCTGTCCGTAGTTAAAATTTTGATGTTTCAAGAAAAAGACAAGAATGGGTGACTTGAAAAAGGCTTACAAGTTAAATCTCAGTTGCGTTAGCCTGCCCTTCCAGGAAGTGGCTAGTTTTACCTTTCTTAGCCTACCATTGGCAGGGATTATAACCACAGCTATTTCTCGTGTGGGGCAGGAAGTCATCTGACAGGAATTGAGTGCTGTGCATGTTTCCAGCATTGCATGTTAAGAAAACGCCTTCCTAGACACTCTGAGTCAGTCCCCATAGTTTTAGGATGTGGGTCATGCTCCATTTCCCAGGTAAGGGATTTGAGCATTTGAAGAGACTGGCTTTTAACTAGTAAGTGGCAGAGCCAGGACTTGGAACCAAGGTTTTATGACAAATAGGACTCTTCTGCCTGTTTGGACTCCAAATTAAATGTTCTTACCTCTGAAGCATCCCCACCGAAACCATCGGGCAAGAGGCAGAGAATGTGAGTGTTGTCTTTTCCCCCAAATAAGTACTGCCCCTCTGCAAAGCATGGAAGTGTGTTGCTAATATGTCCTCCCTCTCTCTGCCTCTCTCCAAGGCGGGGAACACGGCTCTGCACCTGGCCTGCCAGAACAGCCACTCCCAGAGCACGCGCGTCCTCCTGCTGGCCGGGTCCCGCGCTGACCTCAAAAATAATGTGGGTGAACAAAACCAGATTCTCTTTCTTGTGTCACTTCAGAAAATAACTTCATGAGCATACTTGAACCTTAACATCTAGAAATTAAAATGTAAAAAGTATTTGGGGACTATCTCTAAAGTGTTCTTTTTTTGCCAATTTTCTAAGGGGTCATTCGGGCACATGAGAGGAGGAATCAAAAGACTTGGAAATACTGCTTTTCTCCCATCCTTTTCCCTTCATGCCTCATCTTTGGTTTATCATTTCTTACAGCACGTGTCTGGCCAATTACAGACTAGGAAACCAGTTAATGTTTTAAGAACGTCTCTACCCACATAGAGTGTTGTACTATTATCAGCAAAGATGAGCTGGTGCCATTTACAGGGGAGGTCCTCTGATGCCCCATGCCCAGAATCTACAGTGAGCAGGTCCTATTGATTACCAAGGGGTCCTTGGGATGAGCTGACTGGAAGGGTCACATGGGTATCGCTTCTTCACAAAGAAGCTGTATTTCCTTTATAAATCCCCTGCCTTAGCCACGTTGGCTAAATAAATAAATAAATAAATAAATCTGAGGCTTCTTTCTAAAGTGTCCTCAGCTGAGGGTCTCCCTGTTTGGGGTAGACTCATCTAATGCTCTGAACCTCAGCTTTGAGCTTGGTTCCGTCTTAATGCAGGGGAGAAAAGTATGCCGAGTGGCCAGCGTTCTCCAGACAGAGCTAGAATGGAAACGGCAAGAGAACACTGCAGGCAGCTTTGTGTCTCTAGTTCTTTGTCTTTCTGGAAACAGGGTTCTGCCTGTTGTGCTTACTGAGCATCCTGCCCCTGAGTTTTTCTTCATACCCTTTTTTTGCTCCCAGCGATTGCTTCCTTATCAACTCCCCTACTACATAGCTCCATATAGGATATTGGGGTCCAACTGAAGTGGGATACTCCTTGAACTTCAGGGGGCACATGTGATCTTAAGATTTGACAAACCCTTGCTGCCCTGTCCTTTCATCTGTGAGGGATCTGTGCTGGGAGGGGCTGTTCGTCTTAAGTCAGTGTGCTACCGACCTTTTGGGTTGTAGGGAGTAGGGTCCCTGGATCCTCCTCAAGCACTGGGTAAGCAAAGCCTCCCTTAGCTCTTGCGAAGGTCTCATGGGGAGCAGATGTCTAGTTTCATAAACATGAAAGCAGTGATTCCGTGACCACGTGGTGGTTCTGCACAGGCAGAACGGGGGCGGGGCTGCCCATAGCAGCAAAGGACGGCGAGCCTTGGGATGGAGTATCTGTTAAAAGAGCTGCTTATGATCCCCTAAAGAGCATATGACAGTCCGCCAGCTTTTAAATAGCGTTTTCTTTCTACTTGTCTCTATTTTGTTTTGTAACTGCTCAGATTGTGCTTAGAGTTTGATTTTTGTCCGCAGGCAGGAGACACCTGTTTGCACGTTGCTGCGCGCTATAATCACTTGTCCATCATTAGGCTCCTCCTCAGTGCTTTCTGTTCTGTCCATGAAAAGAACCAGGTCAGTGCATGTATCCTCTTCATGGCTGCCAGCACCCTTCCCACAAGGCTACTGGACAGGTGTGTTAGTGCAGACGGGAGCAGAGGCTGCTGGGAAGTGCTGCCATGTCACCTGTCTGGGACTCAGCCAGCAATGGGCTTTGCATGGGTGTCCCACTAAGTTCTAGTGGCCCTGGCTTATCTGGCCTCCTAGAGAAAGTGTGCCCTTATAATTCCTGTGCATATCACCACATTTGCATATTGAACATTTTCTGGAGATCCTGGGGCAGGCTTTGTTTTATAATATAATTTTAAAAAGAAAACCCACAAGAAAGAATGTGATTTAGTAAGGAAGCAAGGGAGGCCAGGTGCAGTGGCTCACATCCCAGTACTTTGGGAAGCCGAGGCAGGAGGATCACTTGAGGCTAGGAGTTCAAGACCAGCCTAGGCAACATAGCAAGACCCTGTCTCTACAAAAAAAATTTTAAAAAATGTGGCCAGCCATGGTAGCTCATGCCTGTAATCCCAGCACTTTGAGAGGCCAAGGTGGGCAGATCACTTCGAGCTCAGGAGTTTAAGACTGGCCTGGCCAACATGGTGAAACCCTGTCTCTACCAAAAATACAAAAATTAGCCGGGCGTGGTGGTGTGCACCTGTAATCCCAGCTACTCAGGAAACTGAGGCAGGAGAATTACCTGAACCCAGGAAGCAGAGGTTGCAGTGAGCCAAGATCATGCCATTGTACTACAACCTGGGCAACAGAGCAAGACTCTGTCTCAAAACAAATAAATAATAAGTTAATTAATTTAAAAAATAAAAATTAGGCAGAGTGGCATGTGCCTGTAGTCCCAGCTACTCAGGAGGCTGAGGCGGGAGGCTCATTTGAGCCCAGGAGTTTGAAGCTGTGGTAAGCCATGATCTTGCCACTGCACACCAGTCTGGGCAACAGAAAGACCCCGTCTCTTTAAAGGAAAAAAAAGAAAAAAAACCACCAAGCAAGCATAGGAATTAGAAGTCTTAGGACTCCCTGAGTTCTGTTCCTTGCACTGCCACTTACTTACACTTGAGCTGATAGTCTTTCATTTCCATAAAATTGGGCACATAATCTGTAGAGAGTGCCATGTTTTGAAATAAAGCTGTGAATATTATCGTCTTCCTTGGAAATGTGCACAATTTCCAGCAGTCATTGGATTTGAAAAATAGATTGTCTTGGTATTTATTGATACCTGTGGATATGTTGTTTGGCTTTTCTTTGTTGGAGTGCATAAATCTGAACTAAAAAAAAAATTAGATTGTGGTATAGATTAAACATACCATGTAACAGTGGTTTCTGACCCCGGCTGCATATGAGACTCAACAGGGGAATTAAAAATACTATTCCTGGATCCCACCCCCTTTGAAAGAGCCAGAACCTTTGGGGATTAGGTCCAGGCAATGGTATTTTTAAAAAGCTCTCTGTCTCAGTGTACAGCCAGGATTGAGAACCACTGACCTAATCAAGTAGCTAAGTCTGTCATTCCACAGCCTCCCCAGTGGGGTGCTAGGTCATCAGATGACCCTGCATAGCCCCAACCAACCAGTGCCTTTCAACCTCGGCAGCATGTCACGGCACCTGAGAGCTTTAAAAAGTCCCCCTGCCCAGCCCACATGGCAGACCAATGAATTCAGAATATCTGGGAGTGGGACCCAAACATCAGCATTTTTTAACGCTCTGAAGCTTATTCCAATATTCAGCCAAGGGAAAAGCACTGTGCAGAGCTTCCCTTCAATACGCACAGCTAAGTGACTCAGAAATGAAATAAAAATTTTCCCACCCCTCACAAAGATGGCTGAATTTTCATGCTACCCAGGAAAAAAGTATCAGGCGCTTTGCCTGATCACCTGATAGGAGAAAGAATGAATTGTTTCACTTCTCCTATATTTGTCTGGTTTATTTATATCATTGTGTTTGGAAATGACAGCATTTGCATTTGGAATTGGCCCACTAAGCTACAGTTGTCGTTATCCTCCTTTCATAGTTGATTTTGTGAAAGCATATTTCTTGTATAAAGATAATGTGAACATTTATTTATAGGCTATCTATAAGATGAAGAAAACAGTTGGTCTTGAGTGAACACTGGTTCTTGGTGTTTCCACCCGCACAAAGCTATATCCTAGCCTGCAGATGGATTGAGTCCCAGTGACCCCTTCAGATCTTCCCGCTGTAGCTGCAGGCCGACCTGTCACCTCTCCAGTGCTTGCAGAAGTAGCTGTCTTCACAGCTTCTCCTGCTCAATCCGGCACTCGGACATCAAGCAGTTTTCTGACCTCTGACCTCCCTGGGTAAAGGAACAGGGTCAAAAGTGGAATGACTAGCCTGCCTGCCCCAGGCCTGTCCTCCTGTCTTTGTGAGGCTTCGGTCCCATCATTCTTAACATCCCCAGGCCAGCATTCCTTTGCCCCTGCATTTAATCCTGCTGTGTGATTTCAGGTGTCCCCACTCAGAAATAAAGGTGATATTGGTGCCGAGGTCACTTAGTTCCAAGATCTCTTTGAGTAGAGCCTCATAACGCTTTAACAAAGGGCCCCATTTCAGTCTCAGGCAAATCTCAGTTTGACTTTGAAGAGCCACACTTAGGCCAGGTAATGAAAAGCTGGGGGCTGTAGGCCATGAGCAGATGAGGTTTAGCAGGCCTTCTAATCAATTCCAGGCTGGAGACACAGCACTTCACATTGCTGCTGCCCTAAATCACAAGAAGGTGGCCAAAATCTTACTGGAAGCCGGAGCAGATACGACCATTGTTAACAATGTAAGTTGAGTTGCAACACTGCTATCTAAAGTGGTTCCCACCCCTTTCCAGATTGGGATGTGTACTAAACCCCTGCAGACCCCCAGCCCAGCACACTCTGGAAGAGGGGGGATCTCTCCTGGAACCACAGCCCCTGGGGCCATTGGGGTAGACTTGAAGGGGACCCGGGCTCTGAGCAGTCCCAGGAATTGACAAGCCTTGGGACCTGCTTTTAGTTGCCTAACTGCAGTGAGCACCACCTGGCATGAAAAAGAACTCAGGGATGTTCAGGTAAACTGACAAGTGGATGTTACAAAGTGAGTTCCAGGCTATAAATGCATGTGGTGCTCAGAAAAATGGCCACATGACCCTCAGGTTAATCAGCTTCAAAATTCTAAAGCAACTCCTTTCTCTTCCACTTTGCCTGACCTCACTGTTTCCCTTTCCCCCTCCCCCCTCACTGTGT
This sequence comes from Macaca mulatta, assembly GCF_049350105.2. Taxonomy (NCBI): domain Eukaryota; kingdom Metazoa; phylum Chordata; class Mammalia; order Primates; family Cercopithecidae; genus Macaca; species Macaca mulatta. Next base: position 96,369,922 of record NC_133409.1, on the reverse strand, counting down.
GTCCTGCAGATCCTAGAGCAGGCACCAGCTCAGATGTGCTTTCTTCTTCGAGGCTGCCCTGAGGTCTCTGTCCTTCCGAATGGTTCAGCAGGGCCTGGAGGGTGCAACAGCTGCTGTGTGGAGGTTTTTTTGAGGGGTGTGGTCTGGAACTGCTGAAGCTGGCACAAGGCTCTTCAGCTTGCTTGGCTCCTGTATCTAGCTCCTGTCTTCCTCCTCCTGCCCTCTCATAGCTCTACAACCAGTACTGGGGGCACAGTTACCTCTTCCGTGATGCCTTGAATATCTTCTTTTGCTATCAACTCTTGGGTTTTGGCTTCATCTCCTGAGAACCTACATTGTGGCCATAACTCGTAACTGCTTTTCATATTCCACTTCCTGAATCTCTGTGGCCAGCCCTGATCTGCCCCTCCGGTGTCTTCCCACTGTTTTCCAGGGGAGATTCATCACTGGGCTGGGCCTCAGATCCTCTGTGGTGTTTGCCTAACAGAAACGTTCCCCCGGATGCTCCCTGAGTGCTCCCTTCCCTCCCCTCTTTTCCGGGAGGCACTCCTTGGTGGGTGGTGCCCAGGCCTTGGCCTCCTAAAGCACTTCTTGCCCCCTCGGTCTTCCCTTGCCCTCTGGTGTCATATATTTTACTTAGTGTGTCCTCCCGTGTGACCCACCTCCCTCACTGGAGGGTCTGAGGCTGGTGACCAGGGCCACATCACATAGGTGGCCATGTTTTGCCACGTAGGTGCTGGGTGTGACTGGGCATGGAACTGCCTGCTCCTGGCCAGAGGTGTGCCAGCTGGGCGGTGTGCGTGCGGATTCAGCAGCCCTTTCTCACCTGTCCTACTCTGCCTCTCCTCAGGCAGGCCAGACTCCGCTGGAGACTGCCCGATGCCACAATAACCCGGAAGTTGCTCTTCTCCTTACTAAAGCTCCCCAGGTAGGATTTACTGCCCTTTCCATGGTACTGATTATGTGGGGCTACAAAGTTGTTGGGACTCCTGGTTGCAATCTACTGAAGCCACTTCAAACGAACTTACATAGGGAATGTAACCAGGCACTGGAGGTGTAGGCATCCATGGGGCCCAGGATGACAGGAGTCAAAGGCTTCAAGTCCAGCTCTTCACGCCTGGGCCGCCTCGTCTTCTCCCTGTGGCTGGATCATTGTCTCAGCCAGCCGCCTGGGTCATAACTTCCCAAATACTCAGCCGAGGAAGAAGTTCCAGTGTAAGACATTGCAGGAGAGGGCCATGATTGCAGAGTTTAGGCCAAATGCCCATCCCTGAAGAAGTGGGACAGGGACTTTAAGAAGGGGCTTCCCCAGAGAAAGGCAGGAGGGAGGGGACCATTCTGGGCAGACAGTTGCCTGCCAGAGACAGTTAAGTACAGTCTAGTTTTCTTTCCTCTTTTACTGAATAATGTTATTTTGACCATCATTTAATTCTTTTTAAATGGTGGCTGATACTTTAGTTGATGTTGACATTATCTAAGTAACAATAAAGAAATTTAATAATAATTTACAAGCTATTCATAATTCTAGCCCCCTGAAACAACTGTTTTTGTTTCATCCACAAAATAGATGAAACAGACACATAATTGTTTTATAATTGTGCTTACAATGTATATACCCTTTTGTATTTCTTCCTTTTATCCTATTATAAAACAATGTTCTGCAGTCTTCATAATTATTCATTATAATGGAGGCATAATATTCTTTTTGTTGCTATTAATATTTTATTAAGCCATTTCCTTAATGATGGACATTTAGGTTGTTTCCAGATTGGCACTATTCTGTATTACATTATAGAAAACACTGATTGGCTTTCCATCTTATTCTGCAAGAAGAAGATGAAGTCTTCAGGGAGTCAAAGGAAGATTTTGAACACTACCCTGCTGCAAAATAACCCAATACCAGCCCAGGGTTTGGGATGGCCTTTATTTCATCTAAGTTCTTAAAACATGCCTAATATAACTAGTAGTTTCTGGAAATGGTTAAGATTTGTATCTTTTGCAAAATTGATCACCCTCTTGTGGGTGGAGCTGGTCCTTCTCAGTGGTCTCTGAAAGGCCGCAGAGCTCCTGACAAAAGGAAGTCAGTAGGAAAAGCTGCGGGGTTTCACATCTAGCAGCTTTTATCGTAAGTGGAATCACATCCATGAATCCTGATAGAAAAATGCTAGTCTCTCATGGATCTAAAAGTATGAAGTGCTGTATAAACGTCAGAACTCATCACATTTCTCTGGCAATTTCAGTATGTGGTAATTTAATGGACAGCCAGCCCCACCCTCAGCCATACAAAGATCAAGTCTTATGGGGCTGGAGGGTTCCCTAGGCATAGAAGGATTGACGGATCTTTAATCCACCTGTCATTTGTCTTCCAGAGCCCAAGGATCTTCACTTACAGGGAAAAGAGCCTTACCGTGGACCATTTCCCTGTGCAGTTCTTTTTTGTTTCCACTTAAAAAAAGACTTAAGCAAGTTTCTCCATGCTTACATCGAATAACAAATAAATTGGATGACATGCTATGAAAGTTTTTTTAATGCATAATTGTATATGCTGAGCCTTATTCTCAACACAAACAAGGAACTTTAGGCATAAGATGTTATGCATACTGTTCTCTTGATCTGTGGTTACAGAAATAGCATTAGTGTTTGCTTTGCCTGAAAAGAGAAATCCCCTTGCCTTAGGCCCATAGACGGACATGGATTTTAAATGGGCCACAGCAGTACTAAGAGGGTACTATTTATTTATTTATTTGAGACAGAGTCTTGCTATGTCACTCAGGCTGGAGTGCAGTGGTGCAATCTCGGCTCACTGCAACCTCCGTCTCTGGGGTTCAAGTGATTCTCCTGTCTCAACCTCCTGAGTAGCTGGGATTACAGGCATGTGCCACCACACCCAGCTGATTTTTATATTTTTCGTAGAGACGGGGTTTCACCATGTTGGCCAGGCTGGTCTCTAACTCCTGAGCTCAGGTGATCCACCCACCTTGGCCTCCCAAAGTGCTGAGATTACAGGCATGAGCCACTGCACCCAGCTATAGGATACTACTTTTGGAGACTTCACAGTCAATATTCCCTCATGTCTGTGGACTGGAAAAAATTAATGACATCCCATTTAGTAGATGGTCTGGTTTGCTGAGAAAGGCTGGAAGTCATGCAAAGTTATTTTCACTGACTAATAATATGGTGAATGGAGGGAATTTTGCTGATTATAATTTTGAGTTTGGGTGACCTCTGAGTGTCACTTGTCATTTTGATTGGTGTGGTTTACAAATGCTCTGAAAGTGAATTTTAGGCTGATTCTGGTGCTGTATTAAGAGTCCGTACATCAGGTGAGCGATGGGTATAATCACTTTCTTTCATCATACTTGATTTCCTGGTGAATCTGAATTTAGCTTTAGAAATGACTTGGGGAAGTGGTTCTTGGACTTCTTGGTCTAAGGACTCTTTTACATTTTTAACTATTATGGACCAGAGACTGAAGGTTTCCATCAACTCAAAGATCTGTACTCTGTTAAATACCCTCTGCCAGTTAAGCCGCCTGAAGGCAGGGAGGGAAGCACCTGACAGTGACTGACAGTCCACTGTGTGCCAGCCAACGTTTTTTTCTTGGTGAATCCCAATGACTGCTCGTTTTTCTTTCTTTTTCTTTTTTAAAAATACGAGGCCGGGCGCGGTGGCTCACGCCTGTAATCCCAGCACTTTGGGAGGCTGAGACAGGCAGATCATGAGGTCAGGAGATTGAGACCATCCTGGCTAACACGGTGAAACCCCATCTCTACTAAAAATACAAAATAAAATTAACCAGACGTGGTGGCAGGCGTCTGTAGTCCCAGCTACTCGGGAGGCCGAGGCAGGAGAATGGTGTGAACCCAGGAGGCGGAGCTTGCAGTGAGCCGAGATCACGCCACTGCATTCCAGCCTGGGCGACAGAGCAAGACTCTGTCTCAAAAAATAATAATAATAAAAATAAAGATGAGTTCTCGCTTTGTCTGCCAGGCTGGTCTTAAACTCCTCTCCTCGAGCAATCCTCCCACCTGTGCTTCCCAGAGTGTTGGGCTTATAGGCGTGAGCCACTGCGCCTGACCCATTGTTACATTTGAGAAGACAGAGTGCAGACAGATCAAATCACTTGCCCAAAGACCCTACAGCCAGCGGCTACTGGCTTCAAACTGAGATCTGTTCTGACCCACAGACGTTTTCTTGTGTCCATTCTGTCACTCTGCACTATAAGAGGCAGAGTAAATGCTTCTTTTTGGGGAAGAGATCCCTGTCCCGTGGTTGGTACTATGGCTCATAGATACACCTTAATAATAGTTTGAATCAAATTGATGTGACTTGGACACAGTTTGGCCAAGGGAACATCTGGGCTAGCTCAGGTCCAGTGTACCAAGATGGAGAGTGAGGCTGTGCCTCGCACGGGGCTGCTCTGCTGCGTCTCACAACTCCAGGAGACGCCATCCATATCCTAGTTTATGTGCATGGCACTCCCTGGAGCACAGCCTCTGTGCGTGGATTGGCAGTCCCGGCCCGGCATCACTGTCTATAGATATTAGCATCATAGACTTTGAGCTTCTTGAGGTCAGGGATAATATCCTACCTGTCTCCGCGTCCCTGTAGTGCCCAGGACAAGACCTAGGAAGTTGGTAGGTGGTCAGAGGTGCTTGCTTGATGTGCGCACCTGCTCTCACCCTCTAGGCTGTAAATTCCGTTAGGTCAGAGCCCCGGTCCAAGGAGAATTCTCTCACATGGATGCTGCGCACACCAGTGGTTGTAACAATGCCGTTTGCCTCCTTCAGGTCTTGCGCTTCAGTCGTGGGCGAAGCCTGAGGAAAAAGAGAGAGAGGCTCAAGGAAGAGAGGAGAGCCCAGTCTGTGCCAAGAGATGAGGTGGCCCAAAGCAAGGTGGGGGGCAGTCCTCCCGCCGTCCCCACATCCGCCTGTGCTCAGAGGGTGGGAAACTATCTCCCTGCTTCAGCCAGGTTCACCTGGTGGCTGCCAGGCCCTCTCTGCCTCTCCTCCTTGCTGGAGCTCTTCAAACTGTTGCCAGTCTTTTTCTCTTTGGCTTCACATCCTCCATTCCCCAAGGTTTCAGGCCATGTGCCTCCGTGTGCGCTGCCCATTACCCATCCAGTATGCATTGGGGGCACACTTACCAGCGCAGGTATCTGTGGCCTTTGCCCACGCCCTGTGGGCAGTACTGCTTCTCTAACACTGTGTCCAGATTGTGTAGGACAGTGGCTCTCAAAATGTGGTGTCCAGTGTGTCACCTGGGGCCTTATTAGAAATGATAATTCTTGGGCCTCACCTCAAACCCACGGGATCAGAAACTCGGGTGGGGCCCAGCAATCTGTGTTGGAACAAGCCCTCCAGGGCACTCTCATGTGGACTAACATTTGAGAGCCACTGGTATAGGCCACTTCCATTTAGGGAAGAGACCAAGGCTATGCTAGCCTATATGGCTCCCTTATATGAATTAGAAAATATGCCCCCCAGGCAGACCCACCGTGCACAGGGCACGCATGGTGAGCAGAGCCTGAGCTGATTTCAACTCCTCTTGCCCCACACCTCCACCTCAGCTAGGTGCCCTTGTGCCTTGTAGCCCTGGAATGAACCATGCCTTTGAGTTCAATCAGGAGGAAGAAGCCTGGGATATAGAGACAGCTTTTGGCACAGAAAATGTTATCACCAAGTACTTGCTCTTCTATCTGCTATTTCAGAATCCTCTCATCAGTTTCCAGGGTTAAGGCATTGCAACTCTGATTAACTTCCTAGGTGTGAATTGTACATATTCAGTTGTGAACATTCTCACAAGGACCAGAAATATGATATTTTTTCATTTCAAAGGATTCTTACTCTTTGCCATGAATTTTGTTGGTGGGGTTGGAGGTGGTGGGTGGGGGGCGGCATCCAAGGTCAAAGAATGAGTGAGTTATGTTTTGTTGAAATGTAAACGATCAAAAATCTCGAATGTTGAGGTGTTTTGTGTCAGGTAGGTTCCTGGTGTTCTACAGCATCGAATTAGACCCGGGAATATATTTAGCTTAGGACCTAATAAATACAATAAAAGCCAAATTGTTCAACCAACCAGGAAAAGCATTCTTTGTTAAGACCACCAAGCAGTGTTTCCTGTGTCTGAAATCTATGGCATCTGCAAAGGTTCCCGTGGGTCCCTTGCTATATGGAATCTTGCAAAGAAAATTTGACCCTATTAGTGAAAAAGGCCAAGGCAGCAAACACAATAGGTCTCTGGGCTTTTTCCTACTGTAGGGCAGTGTCTCAGCAGGAGACACCCCCAGCAGTGAACAGGCTGTGGCCAGAAGAGAAGAAGCCAGAGAAGAGTTCCTGTCAGCCTCCCCAGAACCCAGAGCAAAGGATGACAGGAGGAGAAAGTCAAGGCCCAAGGTCAGGAGACACAGAAAGCAGCCCAGGGGGTGGCTGGGAGCCTGGGTGGCACGGGTCCTGGCAGAGTGTCGTGCCTGTCAGCTAAAAAGTCCCCTCACTTGGCTGGCTGGTTTGGAGCCAGAGCACAGAAATTAAATCTGGCTAACATCAGACACAAGGTGAATGTGCTGATACATTTCTTTTGACATATGTGGCTTGGAGTAGAACACCATGAGGTGAAACAAAGTGGGGCTCTTTGCCCAAATGGGGTGACATGGGCGCCACTGACTGGTGTCAGTCTTGCAAGGGTCAAAGCATTCAGGGGTGTTGTCTCTTCCTCTCCCACAGGTATCAGCATTTTCTGACCCCACCCCACCAGCCGACCAACAGCCTGGACACCAGAAGAACCTGCATGCTCATAATCACCCTAAAAAGAGGAACAGGCATCGGTGTTCATCCCCGCCCCCACCCCATGAGTTCAGGGCATACCAGCTCTACACATTGTACCGGGGCAAGGATGGGAAAGTGATGCAGGTACCTGCTAAGCACTGTCAGGAGAAGGGAACATAGGCCTTCAGCAAGGGTTTTTGTTTAACGGCATTCCTGGGGGCTGATAGCCACTTTAGGCATTGACTTAGTTAAGCACAAGCTTTGAAGGTAAGCCAGATGGCCTCCCCACCTGCACGGTGCAGATCCACTCCTGCTGCTAAGGCCAAGGCAGACGGAGGTGTGTGTGTAGCTGCAGAGCTTGCTGCACCATCCTCAGGTGACTAGGTATCTTGAGGCCCCAGGGTATATAAAAGCACCTAAGAAGAGGGACCATATCTTACCCTCTGAATCTTCTTCCCCAAAGCTTCGCCTATAAGATATTTCAAAGTTATGACAAGGGTGAGCCTATCTCTTCCATCATTTCTATCCTCTGGTATACTGCCTGGCACACGGCGGGTGCTCCAAACATACTTGTTGAAGGAATGAACTTTTTTGTTTCTCTCTTAGGCACCAATAAATGGTTGTCGATGTGAACCTCTAATCAACAAGCTGGAGAATCAGTTGGAGGCTACTGTGGAGGAGATAAAAGCAGAGCTGGGATCGGTTCAGGACAAAATGAATACAAAGCTGGGGCAGATGGAGAATAAGACCCAGCACCAAGTATGTCCTAAGGCCCAGCTTCTTAACTGCAAGGTGTTCTGGCGGAACATGAACTCAGGAGCCGACTTTGACTTCAGCACACCCTTCTACCCTGGGATGTCTGATGGGCTGTCAGGGAAGAGGCCTGCTTCTGCTTATGTGATTTTGTTAAAGCACATTTAGTTCAACTTTTTAAAGAACATGTTTAAATTGCTTCTTATTATAAAAATAAGATAGCCCCATTACAGAGCATTTTTAGAAATATGAAAATTAGGAAAATAAGTCACCTATAAGCCCACTGTGCCGAAAAGCACTATTAATATTTGGGTTTAAGCTGGGAATGATGGCTCACATCTGTCATGCCAGCACTTTGGGAAGCCAATGTGGGCAGGTCACTTGAGGTCAGGAGTTCGAAACCAGCCTGGCCAACATGGTGAAACCCTGCCTCTTCTAAAAATACAAAAATTGGCCTGGTGTGGTGGCTCACACCTGTAATCTCAGCTACTCAGGAGGCTGAGGCACAAGAATTGCTTGAAGCTGGGAGGTGGAGGTTGCAGTGAGCGGAGATCGTGCCACTGCTCCCCAGCCTGGGCGACAGAGTGAGACTCTGTCTAGGAAAAAAAAAAACAAAACTGGGTTTTATCTTCTTTAAGTCTTTTTCTAGGTCAGTCTTTCTATTTGTCAATTTTTGCTACACTCCTTTCCCACTGCATACAAAATTAGAATAATTATGTTTTTTTCTTTTCCCAACTTTTTATTTTAAAAGTTTTCAAACATACAGAAAAGTTCACAGAATAATGGAATGAATGCTTGCATATAATCCCTGCAGTCAGCCAGTTAATATGTTGCTACATTTGCCTTATCTCTCTGACACATATTTTTTTAAATTCTTGAACTATTTCAGATTTAGTTGCAGACTGTCCTGATGGGACATCTCTAAATATTTCAGAATGTTTAGAATAAGAATAACACTTTCAACTTCACAACAATATTGCTTTCACACCTGAGAAAATGTTATCCAGTCCATATTCACATTTTCTCGGTTTTCCTAAAATAGTATTTTTTACTGCTTTTTTTTTTTTTTTTTCTTTTTTGAGATGGGGTCTGCCTCCATCACCCAGGCTAGAGTGCAGTGTGGCAATCTCAGCTCACTACAGCCTCCACCTTGTGGGTTCAAGTGATTCTACCACCTCAGCCTGCTGAGTAGCTGGGACTAAGGCGGACACCACCATGGCCACCTAATTTTTGTTATTTTCTTGGTAGAGACGGGGTTTTACCATGTTGGCTGGGCTGGTGTCAAACTCCTGGGCTCCAGCGACCCGCCTACCTCGGCCTCCCGAAGTGCTGGGATTTTAGGTGTGATCCACCATGCCCTGCCTAATTTTTTTTTTTTAAGTTTTTGCCAAATTGATTAAGGACATCTTACTGTTTAAGTTTTATTTCCCTGTTTACTGGTAAGATTAAACATTTTTTTTTTTTTTTAGGCAGAGTCTGGCTCTCTTGCCTAGGCTGGAGTGCAGTGGCCGGATCTCAGCTCACTGCAAGCTCCGCCTCCCAGGTTCACGCCATTCTCCGGCCTCAGCCTCCCGAGTAGCTGGGACTACAGGCGCCTGCCACCTCGCCCAGCTAGTTTTTTGTATTTTTTAGTAGAGACGGGATTTCACCGTGTTAGCCAGGATGGTCTCCATCTCCTGACCTCGTGATCCGCCCGTCTCAGCCTCCCAAAGTGCTGGGATTACAGGCTTGAGCCACCGCGCCCGGCCAAGATTAAACATTTTTAAGGCTTATTTGCTATCTGCATTTTATAGAAAGGCCATTTAAAAAATATTTTGTTAGGGCAATAATAGATTAGTGCAGACTGTGTATAAAAACCCTGCTTGGCCTAGCCTAAGCTGAAGGAGGAATGAGAGATGAAGGTTGGGAAACCTCAAGGGCCTCGCTTCCGTTCAAGGGAGTGACAGATTGGGGTATAGAATCTTCGTCCTCCTTCCAAATCGCTGAGAAAGGACCCTGGCCCCCTTGGGTCAGATGCTCATACCTGAGCCAGTCAGTGTGACCTGTGAACAAAGCAATGTATACCTACCTATGGCTGCTCTTGAGAACAGCCACCTGGAGGAAGCGGTGAAGGGAGTGGGGAGAATAGGCCAATCCTGGAAAGCAGGAGGAGCACAGTTCACAGGAAAACATGGACTGAAGAGGAAAACAGAAGGTGCTCACCACGTCTCCAGAACTGATGTTTCTTTCAATGTTTTGAACATCTGGGTGTGGAATGCCACACGTGTTCCTGACAGGAGGGGAGCTCACCAGTGGGCCTTCGCGGATTGGCTCTTCCTAAAAATAGTTCCTTTCATTCTTTGGTCCTTGTCACAGCAGTGAAAGTTTGGCCCTCCTAGGTGTGGGGGATCCCACAGGAAATGCCAAGATGAAGGGGACTTCAGAAGGAAATGTGATTAAAAAGTGACAACTGCTTGTTCTCTGAAGCAATCCTTTAAGTTCCTTCTGCACTCTTCTTACATACTTTAGCTACTTCCAATGAAGCACCAAAAATATTTGCTCACTGGAAAAGCTGGATAAAAGCCCCTTTTACTGCCTTGTAGGCAACCACTAACATTTTTTAAAGTGGGGGTTGGGGAAGAGAAAATCTCCATACTTTGAGTTGTAGTTTTTCCTTACAGTAGTCTGGGAAATAATGTTTTAAGGCCTACAAGGCCTGCATGGGCTCAGGTTGTGTATTTACTAGATATTCAGAGTTTCTTTTTTTTTTTTTTTTTTTCTGACTTACTGCAAACTCTGCCTTCCAGGTTCAAATGGTTCTCCTGCCTCATCCTCCCAAGTAGCTGGGACTACAGGCATGTGCCACCACACCCAGCTAATTTTTATATTTTTAGTAGAGACGGGATTTCGCCATGTTGGCCAGGCTGGTCTCAAACTCCTGCCCTCAGGTGGTGGGAGTATGGCCCACCATGCCTGGCCTGTATATTCATAGTCCTTATACCTCTTAAACTTTAACAAATGAGATTTTTTTAAAAAAAAGAAACATTGGCCTCATAGAAGCATGCTCAAGAATTCTGAAAAAGTTCCATGAGTCCTATATGCAAATGGAATCGGATAAGGGGTTGAAGTTTGCATGCAGGGGCTCCTACTTGGTTCCCTGAGCCCCTCTGCAGGAGCTGAGAAACCAGGGCTCACCCTGAGATCATCTCAGTCTTGCACTCTGCTCCCCTTGACTCCTAGATGCGTGTTTTGGACAAGCTGATGGTTGAGCGACTCTCTGCAGAGAGGACAGAGTGCCTGAACCGCCTGCAACAGCACTCAGACGCGGAGAAGCATGAAGGGGAGAAACGGCAGGTAGGAACCAGCATCTGCCCGTCATTATGATTTACCACACAGGCCCACTGAGCTCAGACAGGCCTGCCACTGAAAATTCGGAGGCTGAGATTCCCTAAGAGCTTTTGCATTATGTAGTGTATCATTTTTATAATACTGAAATGAGGTTAATAGAAAAGAACCCATAGTTCTGTTTATGTCCATGACTGAATATGCTGGCCACAGATGAAGACCGAACATGCTGGGGAAGATGCCATTTCTGTCCCAAACTCATTCCATGTATTGTGCATTTGTTAGGCCATTACAGTTTTAGAACAAGACAGTTTCTACCCTCAGGGAGTTTACTGTCTCACCAAGATAATAGACATGGAATGGGTACAGTGGGTGTGTGAGAACTCAGGCTTTGTAAGCAACCAGAAGTACTTGGTTTGGAAGATTTGGGTGGTTTTGGGTGGTTGAGTTTAAGGTGGCTCTAAGGCACTTAATGAAGATTGTAGACAGCTCTGCTTGGGTGCCTGCTGTGGCCTATAGGAGGGTGGCTTAGTCTGTCTGTGTTGCTATAAAGGAGTACCAGAGGCTGGGTAATATACAAAGAAGAGAGTTCTTTGGCTCATGGTTCTGCAGGCTGTACAAGAAGCATGGTGCCAGCATCTGCATCTGGTGAGGGCCTCAGGAAGCTTCCACTCATGGTAGAAGGTAAAGGGGAGCTGGTGTGCACAGATCACCTAGCAAGACAAGAGGCAAGAGAGACACGAGGGAGGTGCCAGGCTCTTTTAAGCAACTAGCTCTTTCAAAAAGTAATAGAGTGGCCAGGTGCAGTGGCTCATGCCTGTAATCCCAGCACTTTGGGAAGCCAAGGTGGGCGGATCACGAGGTCAGGAGATTGAGACCACTCTGGCGAACACAGTGAAACCCCACCTCTACTAAAGATACAAAAAAACTAGCTGGGCGTGGTGGCAGGCGCCTGTAGTCCCAGCTACTTGGGAGGCTGAGGCAAGAGAATGGCGTGAACCCGGGAGGCGGAGCTTGCAGTGAGCCAAGATTCTGCCACTGCACTCCAGCCTGAGCGACAGAGCAAGACTCCGTCTCAAAAATATAAAAAATAAAAACATTGAAAATAAACTAACAGAGCAAGAACTCACTAACTGTGAGGATGGTACCAAGCCAATCATGAGGCATTCACCTTCTTGACCCAACCCTTCCCATGAGGCCCCACCTCCAGCACTGGGGATCAAATTTCAACGTGAGATTTGGAGGGCTCAAATATCCAAACCATAGCAGTGGGCAAGCCATAACTTTTGGGTTAGATGGTATCCTCAACTGTTATAACTGAAAAGTCCATCCTTGATGCTTTAATTCATAAACCATGTATCAAATTCACTTGATTCTTCTGTTACTTATTTGTGGGTTTTTTGTTTTTTGTTTGTTTGTTTGTTTTTTAGATCTCCTTGGTGGATGAATTAAAAACTTGGTGCATGTTAAAGATTCAGAATCTGGAGCAGAAGCTTTCTGGAGATTCTAGGGCCTGCAGAGCTAAATCCACACCATCTACTTGCGAGTCCTCTACAGGTAACCCACATACAGAGAGCCCTTTTGTCCAAAAGGAACACGACCAGCAGCTCCTGTTCTCTCCTGCACTGAAAGGCAGAGTCCGTAGGATGTGGCTGCGGGAAACACTGGATGGTCGAGCGCACCCTGTAGGGGCAAGGACTGTATTTGCTCATAACCGTATACTCAGTTGCTATATAGTAATGAAGCACTCATTTATGTGCTCAAACTTATTTGAATAAAGGAATTAAAGAATTGTTGATTGGTGATAACATTGCTTTGAGTACGGTGTTGATGGTATCAGAGTGGACCCCAAAGATGAGAGGTGATGAAGAGCCATCAGTCTCCTCAGCAGGGCTCTTCCTCCCTTGCCTTTTGTGCCTTTTACCTCTTTCTTCTCTTTGATCTACCTTTTACTTTTGTCCAACTATGCAAATCCTCATTAAACAGTAGTTCTTACATCGAACTTGCCCCGGTGCTAGATAGGAATTGCTGCAAGCAAACCATCTTTACGTTAGCCACAGTGATTATACTCAATAATGACAATTTTGAGGACATGCAGAGCCTGGGTAACTAGGCCTCAGTGGGGGATTTTGATGTAAGTGTTTTGTGTTGCCACAGGCCATCTCTGGAACTGTGTTTTCATCTTTGTGCCAACAACATGGGGAAACATCCCAGGAAAATGTTTTATGCTAGGACTACTCTTGGAGCTTGTCCTGGAGCTCTGGGTGTGGAAAATGGGGCCTCCTTTCCTAATTGGAGCTTGGGTCAAGCAATTAGTACACTGGTAGGGAATAGGCCCAGACATTAGAGAATGAAAATACATATTCTCATAGATAAATGTCCAAATCTGCTTTGAGACACTTGGTGAGCGGCATCGTCCTTAGGCATCAGGAAACAGGACCAGAGCCTTCTCAGGTAGATTGAGGCAGGCTGAAGGAAAAGCTAGCAACTTTTTTGGCTTAAATGGTACCAGTGTGGCTAACACAGAATCCATGAAAGCTCTGACAAGCCAAAGTGATCATCAGAGGAGACAAAGTGGGAGGGAGGAACAGAAAGGTGAGAAAAGGCTCAGAGGAGACGTTACACATGGTGTGTGGTGATGGAGAAGACTGGTGATTTACAGCATCCTTAAGACTCTCACATACCGACCCGCAGCCATATGACTGTGTGAATGTGGATTTGCCCTCATGTTTGTTTTCCTTCTGAAACCAGGTGTGGATCAATCAGTGGTGACTGCAGGTCCAGCAGCAGCTTCTGACAGCTCCCCTCCAGTGGTTAGGCCCAAAGAAAAGGCCCTCAACTCCACTGCTACCCAGAGACTGCAACAGGAGCTGTCGTCTTCTGACTGTACAGGCTCCCGACTGAGGAACGTCAAGGTCCAGACAGCCTTGCTACCCATGAATGAGGCAGCCAGATCTGATCACCAGGCTGGGCCCTGCGTCAACAGAGGCACTCAAACTAAGAAGTCGGGGAAGAGTGGGCCAACAAGGCATCGTGCCCAGCAACCCACAGCCAGCAGCACCTGTGGGCAGCCGCCACCAGCAGCAGGCGGCGAGCAGACTGGCCCTCACATTCGGGACACCTCCCAAGCTCTGGAGCTTACCCAGTATTTTTTTGAGGCTGTTTCTACCCAGATGGAAAAGTGGTATGAAAGGAAGATTGAAGAAGCACGCAGCCAAGCCAATCAGAAAGCCCAGCAAGACAAGGCTACATTGAAGGAACACATTAAAAGTTTAGAAGAGGAACTTGCCAAACTAAGGACTAGGGTGCAGAAGGAAAATTAGCACCAATAAAGAGGAAACACGAAAGGATTCTTGAAGATTTCCAGTTTTGCAACTGCATAATAGCTATGCCCAAGGAGTCATCTGTTGTATATATTGCAGATTGGCCTTTTTAAAGAGAAATCTAATTCTACAATGTGCCAGATACATGTTTCCTATGCCCGGAAGTTATGAAGACCTCAGCAATTAAACTGAAACCAGGGGAAGCTTGCTTAGTTTTGGGTTTCATTATAAACTCTTAGCCTTAGTCCAGGTTAATCTGAAGTTTGAAAGCTCAGATTAAGCAAGCCATGCCAAGAAACTGGATGATGTGTAAGCCTAGACTCTAAAATTCAAGATGTGTGAAATAATATAAGTCAAAAGCAAGAAAAACTTAATCCCATCTGAACTCAAGTAGTCATTCATATAAATTTGAACACACCTGCTGTGCCTAGACAAGTGTCTTTCTGTAAGAGAGCTGTCACTCTGAGATGTGCCAAATAAACCCTCTTTCTCAAATGTGTAATTCTCCAACTGTTGACATTTTAATCCATGAAAAGTTACTAGATTTTTGAGGAGAAATATTTTCATGTCACAAGATCCAGTATATCTTATGATAAAATTTATTGAAAAGTCAGTTTATTTAAATAATGAATAATTGGCTAACAGCTCTGGAAACAATGAGATCAAATGAGAAAGATTCAAATTGTTTGATATTTTCTGTATTTTCAGTCAAAAAATCAGTTACAGTGATTTTAAAGCAGATTAATGGAAAAAACATTCATGTAACAATTACCTGAAGATTTATAACCTATTCTTAATCAAACCCAATTATATCAGAATACCTTTCTGAATTTGAGATTATTGCTCTACATTTTATAAAGTATAAGGCTATTTTTTGAAAGTATTTCATTTTGAATTGTCATTAAAGAACCTCAAAAGCTTTCTACTGCTTTGCAGTGACTATGTCAAGGCAAAATATTCAATAACTCAACTTAGGCCCCACTGTTCCCCAGCTTCATGGAGGCCTGAAGACTTTACTTTGCTCCATAATGAAATATAAATGCAGAAACAAAGTTGTACAAGTAGCTTGGATATGTTGAAACTTTGGACAAGCTTCTTGTCCTTTGGAATATGGGATTTATATTCATCTCCTCAATATCCCATGTATGCATAGAAACTTCAATTTCTGTAGACACAGGAACCTAGTGACTATTGAATGTAATTGTGAATACAATGCTGCTCATTGAGCCAAAGAGAAGAAATGACGTATTAACATGGGGACACCAAGAAAAACAAAGTATGCTTTTATTCCCTTTGTCCAGCTCACAGTTTTGGGTTTTGTTTTTTTTTAAAATAATGACAATCCATAGATATAGACATTCCTAAAAGAAAAAACATGTAATTCAGTACATATATGTCACTGTTACAGACCTGAATATGGAATGAATTTGATGTTTTTGTTTGATTTTGTTGAGATAGGGTCTTGCTCTGTCACCCAGACTGGAGTGCAGTGGCATGATCACACCTCACTGCAGCCTTGGCCTCTCAGGCTCAAGCGATCCTCCTGCCTCAACCTCGCAAGTAGCTGGGACTACAGGCGTGTGCCACCAGTCCCGGTTAATTTTTTGTAGATATGGGGTCTCAATATATTGCCCAGGCTGAACTTGATGTTATTTCAAGTTGATTTTCTTGTGTTTGAGAGCTTGTCTTGTTCTCAACTACTACGCAGGTAGACAGTCTTCCCCCAGAGACTCTAGATTGCAATATAGAGGCACTCTCTCATTTCCCTATTGTTCCTAATACAGAATTGTACAGCTGGAGAGTACCTTCAGTTTTCTAAATGTATTCTCAAACAGTATATCACTAACCTCTTTAGAATCATTCCTCAGTATACATATCAATTTATTGAGAACTGCCTAATACTCAAAAGAAATGAAATCCCGAGTTCAGTAAGCTGTGTTCCAAGCCACAATTATTTTCACTTACCAAAATATCTCCTGTTACCTCAAGGTATCCTTGTTGAGGAATGCTGAAAACTAAATTTTAAGTATAAAGTCTAGACCATAGAGTGCTTTGGTGGGAGTATTTTGATTATATACCTCCTGCCTATCAGAAGCAGGCAGCTAATATTGTGAACTGAGTATTTTTGTCAAAAGTCGCAGGGAAGAGACTACAGAAGAATGAGAAAGGTCAAATGGACCTAGTGTGGCTGACCACATGGACCTTGTCTCTTGGAGGTCTGTTGTAGAAGAGAAAACACATAGAGGTGAAGACACAGAACATGCTCAGTCAGCATCCTTACCCAGAGATGGCAACATCTATTAAGACCAATGCAATACCTTTTCATCTTCAACAAATGTTGTTTCGTCTGTTTTTGATCCTTGGCATTGTCAAAAACTTAGCTGCAGGTCCAGTGTATATTTTTCCTTATTTTTCCCTTTTAGCTATCTGCTAAAATGAGTAAATGCCACAACTGTACTTTTCCAAAGAAACAGAACTATTGACAATTTATAGCCTGTCATGCAGGTCATGTTTCAAATCAAGGCTGAAATTTTCAACAGCTATGGGAAAAACTAATGTAAAACAGAAACATTGTACAATATTAGTGTTTTTTAAAAGAAACTGTTAGTGCATTATCGAGTATACTAAATATCTGTGAAAGATTAAATGTATTAGTTCTAATCTTACTTTTGATTTCGGGAGCCCAAAATAAAGCAAGTGTTATTTTCATGGTTATGCCTTGTTTGTGGAGTCAAGTGTTGATATACTTGAGGCATATTATGTCTTCTAATTAATATTTTTATCACCTTGAATTTGTGTCTCTTCCAAACATTAAACTTTAACATACTATGGATCTTAAATTCCTTATTAAAAAAATGAAAGTGTGAATACTTTGTTTAGCTTACATTTTAATTTATTGTGGTTGACCACATTTTATGGCTCCTGAGTGCCTTCACCCAGCTACATGTTACCTTGTATCTGTAAAAGTGTAAATTAGAGTAAATACATTGGCTGTAAAGTCACGATCAGTTGCTCTCCACCAAAAGCAAAACAAAACTGCTGAAATGTGGCAAGGTTTCTCAGTGCAAGCTTAAATGTTTAAACTGTTGACCATTTGGAAAATACTGGACAAAGGGGAAAGACAAAACATCATTTGCAATAAAGGTTATGCAAGGCAAGGCGTTATACTTTTTGACTAAGTTATTCTTAAAAGTTAAATGCAGTTCTTCTTTGAAGTGTGGATTATAAAAGTCAATCAAAGACAAAACCAGTTTGAAAAACGTTTTGTATCCTACAATACCTTTTATGAGTAAGAGTACAATGTACATTTTTTATTTGTAATTTTATTTAAGGAGAAATAGTCTTTCCCTTTGATATGACTACATTTTATAAACATCAAGGAATACATTCTGCTGTCTGCAAATTTAGCAAGTCATTCCATTCTGGGTGACAGAATGAGGTAAGGCTGTCTCTTTAAAATCAAAAACTCACACCTGTAATCCTAGCACTTTGGGCACCCAGGCAGGTGGATTGCTTGAGCCCAGGAGTTTGACACTAGCCTGGCAACAAAGTGAGATTCCCCCTCCTCTCTACGAAAAGTAAAAAAATTAGCTGGTCATGGTGGCACATGCCTGTGGTCCCAGCTACATGAAAGTCTGAAGCAGGTGGATCTCTTGAGCCCGGGAGCTCAAGGTGGCAGTGAGCCATGTTTGTGCCACTCTCCAGCTTGTGCAACAGAGACCGTCTCAAAAAAGTCATCTGTGTGTTTCTTGCAGGCACATTTATGACAGTGTACCATGAATTTAAAATTTCTAACTTGATGGCACATTTTTACTTTTTTTTGAGACATAGTCTCACTCTGTCACCCAGGCTGGAGTGCAGTGGTGTGATCTCAGCTCACTGCAACCTCTGCCTCCCGGGTTCAAGATGAGGCAGCCCTCCTGAGTAGCTGGAATGACAGGCGTGTACCACCAGGCTAGGCTAGCTAGTGGCCTAGCTAGTCTTGAACGCCTGACCTCAAGTGATCCACCCACCTCAGCCTCCCAAATTGCTGGGATTACAGGCGTAAGCCACCACGCCAGGCCCTGATGGCACATTTTAAAAGGGGGGAATGACATAGGGGCAATTATTATTTATATAATAAATAGCTTTAGCCACTTCTTATGTTACAAAGCTCTGTACTTAAATTTTTTTACTATAAAAGGATCAATTTATTGTGGTTCAGATACATAAACTGACATTCAAACATCTTAAACTTTAGGAACAAAAGTTTAACATTTAAACAAAGTACAGTTTTCAGGAAACATCCAGAGAGTAATTTGTCTAATCCAGAGTACTGACAAACATTGCTTCATCATAAAGTGTGTTTCACCAGCATTTTTTTTTTCATTCCTCCATAAAAATCACTGGCAGTTTGATTCAGACCAACTTCATAATGATTGTGGCTCCGTACCTTAGAAAAAACTGCTAAATAAATACCTTAGGTTAACCAACAAGATTGGCCTATAATTCAGAGGGTATAAGCAAAGCATATAAGTGAGGAAATTAAATTGTTCTTTAGAGATGATGTAAAAGCGTGTCCATTGCAGTACTTTTCGCCTCTGACAGATTATTCAATTTTCAGTGTTTTACTTTTTTCTGGGGGTGGGGAGGGTAGGGAGGGTCTTGCTCTGTTCCCAGGCTGAAGTGCAGTGACTTATTCATGGCTCACTGCAGCCTCAACCTCCCATGCTAGACGCGATCCTCCCACCTCCGCCTCCTGAGTAGCTGGGATGACAGGCACCTGCCACCTTGCCAGCTCATTTTTTAATGTTTTGTAGAGGCAGGGTCCCACTATGTTGCCCAGGCTGTTCTCAAATACCTGGGCTCAAGAGATCCTCCTGCCTCAGCCTCCCAAAGTGTGGATTACTCGCGGAAGCCACCGTGCCCGGCCTTACCTGCTTTAGAAAACAAACAAACAAAAAAACTTAGGTTTTCTTCGAGTCTGTGCTAGTTGCATCTTGCAAATGCAAACCACATAGGCTCTTCAATGAAAACCTTTCCATGCACACCACTGTTAGGAAAAGCATCATTAAATCTGACTTCTATACCCATAAAAGGATGATTCTGAGTTTCAAGATTTTAGATTTACTAGATATAGCCTGTATTTATCAATCATGTCACACAAAAATATTTCCAAAGTGTTCTCTGTTCAGAAATGTCACAAATGCTTCTCCTGTCAGATCATTTTGCAACAGGTTAATACTTATCTACATAAAAACCTGAAAATTGGCACAGGTAAGCACTTTGAATTAGTTGATTACCCCCATGCAACAGTATGCAGAATTATTTTGTCTCGTGGGCTCTGAGGCTCTGGGGCTCTGGGAGGTAGAGGTGGACCCTGACAGTCCATGTCACCAACATCCACGTTCAGTTGATGCCTCTCCTCAGGCACAGTCCAGTACTGGATACCATTTATCATTCTGCAAAATGCTGTCTACATCTTTCAGGTGCTGGTCATTCTTAGATTAGCTTCTTAGCTGTACTGTTCATGAATAGAAGACTTCAATTTTCAGGATGGATGATTCCAGCATCTTCCACAAGCTTTCACTTTCACATCTTTCACTAAATTGTTATAAATTTGGTCTCCTTCAAAAGTGCCCTGAAGTCAACTTTGGTTGTAATGTATTTGTCTCTGACGTATTCTTCAAATTCTTTTTTTCCTGTCATTGGAGGAGAACTGCACCCAGAATCTTATTTTTTCTACTTCCACGTGAATGTGAAGGTACTCACAGAGGTTTCATCCAGAAGTCTCCCCTCTTCTTTCTGGTAAGTGCTTCAATGTGCTCATTAAGCTTCTCTTTCTCTTCTCTTTCCAGCAAAGATCTAGATGCCCAGTGGTGATCTTTTTGATGAGTCCTCTACCAAACTATGACACATGTGAAGAACGTATCTGAACAACCCTCAGGGATAATGCAGGATTTTTCGGGAAAGTTCCAGGGTATCTCCTGGTGTCAGTATACTTTCAGTCCTACGCCTCAGAGTATTTTTTTTTTTTAATAACAGCTTTATTGAGATACAACTCATACCTTACATTTAAAATGTACAATTCAGTGGATTTGAGTGTATTCAGAGTTGTGCAGCCTACACCACAAGCTAACTGTAGTATATTTTCATCACCCTGAAAAGGAACCCTACACCCATTAGCAGTTACTCCATTTCATCTACAGCAAGCCTAGGCAACCACTAATCTTCCTGCCTATTCTGGACATTTCATATGAATGGAATCATCATGTGATCTTTTGTGACTGGCTTCTTTCACTTAACGTTTTCAAGGTTTATCCATGTTTAGCATAGTTTAACATATATAAGTCATTTGTTTCTTTTTAGTGCCAAATAATAGCTATGGGCATAGGAGTAGAATGGCTAAATCATACAGCAGCTGTTTCATGTTTTGAGGAACTGACAGTCTGTTTTCTGAAGTGGCTACACCATTTTACATTCATTCCCACCAGCAATGTATGAGGGTTCTCTAATTTCTGTACATCTTCACCAACACTTACTATTATTTCTCTTTTTAATTACAGCCATTCTAGTGAATGTGAATTTCAGGTTTTTTTTTTTTTTTTGGAGAGTCTCACTCTGTCACCCAGGCTGAAGTGCAGTGGCACGATCTCAGCTCACTGCAACCTGCACTTCCTGGGTTCAAGTGATTCTCCTGCCTCAGCCTCCCAAGTAGCTGGGACTACAGGCATGCACCACCACGCCAAGCTAATTGTTGTATTTTTAGTAGAGATGAGGTTTCACCATGTTGGCCAGGCTGGTCTTGAACTCCTGACCTCAAGTGATCCACCAACCTCGGCCTCCTAAAGTACTGGGATTATAAGCGTGAGCCACTGTACTCAGCCTCCTAGTAGTTTTGATTTATACTTCCCTAATGATTGTGTCCAGCATCTACTGGCCATTTGTTAGTGGTTTTTTCTTCTTTTAAAAACTGCTGAGACATCCATAAACATTTTCAAAATGCAGGGTATGTTTTTCAGTGTTAAGGCAACTGTTTTGATGTGTTTTCCTTTGCTGTCTATCACCAAATACTGTACATACAAATAGAAAGACTGGGCTTTGTGTTGTCCATTGTTAATCCTAAATGCAACGAAACACATGGAGACTTTGAAAATCCTTCAGAATAATGCTATAGTTAAGATTTTGCTAAAGCAAGTGATTTTTCTAACTCCTTGAGCTGCATATTGCCTTGAGTAATCATCATCCGGATTGTATCCTGTAGAATAAAGTGAAATCTGGTTATTGTTTTACCTGGTTAAACAAGGTATAGCTATACCGTTTTTTTGTTAAAATCAACAACCAATAGTACGTATTTGAACTGCTGTCTTTTAGAAAAGACGAAAGATTTCCACATACATACACATAAAACGTACAACATAAAAGTCGTGATAATGCTGAAGAGTGTCGATACAGCAATATTAAATTTTAAAACATCATTTAAAATCGGTAACATTACAAGCAATGATCAAGATATACCAACTCAGTGGCACTATATTCCAAGATGTCTGCTAAACTTAAAAAAAAAAAATTCACTGATCAATAAAAAGGGTTAGGATCTGTCCTCGCCATGATTTTGTTCTCACCTCTTCGGTGGCACTTTTGTTTCTTTTGAATTCTTCCCTTGCCCAATCCTTCAGGTATTTGCGATCAGAATCATTTGGAACTTGCCGAATTGTTTGCAAAATCCTTCTGTAGAGGAGAAGAACTTGTTGCCTTCTTATGAACTGTAAAAGGGAGGAGCAATAGCAATTACTTCTGCACAATCGCCAGCCTGAAAAGTTCTACTTCAGCAAACCGAGCTGCAACCAGAGTCCTCGTTGGTCAATTTTGAAAAAGGCAAAGAAAAACTTTTTTCTTTTTCCGCCAGGTGCAGTGGCTCAGGCCTGTAATCCCAGCAGTTTCGAGGCCAAGATGGGAGGACCACTTGAGCCCAGGAGGTCTAAGCTGAGGTAAGCCCTCATTGTGCCACTGCACTCAGCCTGCACGAGAGTGAGGCCCTGTCTCAAAAAGATGTTTTAAAGAAAGCATCACGAGGTTCATCTGATCTTTCTGCTTACTGCTCTGTCAAATCTAAGAACCATTAAAAAATCAGCTGACTACCGGGATGAAAAGGGCTGCCAGTCTCCTAGAAGTTGTTATTACAACGACAGCACTTTTTCTAAATTAACAGTTGTTCAAATCTTTGGTAATCTCATTTGCCGTTTGCTACAGCTCAGTGCAATAGAGAGTAGTCTTTACCGTGGGCACTGAGCAGCTGATGCACCGGGACTCCGGGAAATCAAGCACCTGACGCGTCTCACGCGACCGCACCAAACCAAGCAAGCCGCCCGTGCCTCCCGTCAGGCCCCGCGAAGCGAAGCACCGCCCCGCAGGCATCGGGCCAATCTCAGAGGGCGCGCACGGCGCGTCAGGACCCCGGAACCCGCCCCGTTGGGTGGAGGGAGAGATGGAGAATCCAGAAGCTCAGACCCAGGTAAGCTGCTCTGGAAGGCAGAGAACCGCCGGTACCTGCTTTAACGTTAGCGTCGCTGGGGGTAAGCGGGAGGCAGCCATGTCAGCCAGAGATCCGCCGGAGCCTCAGCGCGCAGAAGCGGAAGTGGAGTCCAACCAAGGGGTGTGGCGAGCCCGGTTTCCTAGGAGACGGCCCGGGGTTGCGCTCTGACTGAGCGCGAGACTTCGGGACTGAGCCCTAGGGTTAGGAGCCGGTTATGGGCTGCGCTGGCCGGTTTTCTCGTCGGTAAAATAGGATAGCAGTGCACCATAGGGTCGTTGCGATAACGAAAGAAAGGTAGGACACTTAGCACAGTTCTTGGTAAAGAGTGTTCAAATGAAAGTGAAGGAGGCCGCGCAGTGGCTCTTGCCTGCAGTCCCAAGACCTTTGAGAGGCCTGTAAGGTGCCTGTAATCCCAGCTCCCCGGGATGCTGAGGCGGGAGAATCGCTTGAACCCGGGAAGTGGAGGTTGCAGTGAGCCGAGATCGCACCACTGCACTCCAGCCTGGGCGAGAGCGAGACCCTGTCTCGGGGAAAAAAAAAAAAAAAAAAAAAAGTTAAGGTTTTTTTGGGGGAAAGAGGTGAAAACGTATTTGAATGTTCTTTCGAGCCTTTAAAAATGTGTATAGTTGAAAATACTAAAATTGAAAGTGTTGATTTCTTTTACAATTTTTGTTGGTTTTTTCCCTCTCGTTTTCGTCCTGTTCTTTTGTAGCGCGCAAGCGTTTTCCGGGAGCGGTGGTCTTCATGATCCTTTGAAACAAAGCTTCTGAATGGCTGCTCCACTGCAGTCTTAAGCACTTTCATCACGAATAACGAGGAGCCTAACATCCCTAAGCCTCAGGCTTTTGCTTTTATTTCCTCATAGCTGTTTTATCTTTCCCACAATACACACCACACACCTTCAGGTTAAATCACCAGAAGTGGAGTTAGCGAATCTTTGCTATATTAATTTTCCAAGTAGTGTTGTATCGAATTAAAATAAAACCAAAAATTTCATTCAATTTTTAGTTTACTGGGGACTTGCCTGCCTCGCCTGTTGGCATCCTGGGGCTCCCTATTCCTAGCTATGTTCTGGCTATTTCCCCTCTCCTGGCCTGTTACCTCCCCTGTAAAATGAAATACAGCATCTACCTCAGTTGTGTATCTCTAATGTACTGAGAACAGGTCCTGGCACATGTAAGAACTCTAATCATTGGTTCTTTTGAACTTTACCAGGCATTGTATGAATGATGCTAACTGCATGACCATCTTATCAATAATATATATATCAAATTTTGTCTAATACATTAGCTGTAATAGTTAACTAACTTTTTAAAAGGAGTGAAGTTAAATACCCCTTGCCTTTTAAAATTATACTGATTTTGTGAATTGTTCATGACTTGGGTCCGTTTATGAGGAGAACTTTTCTTTTATATGGGCTCTATATTTTGTTTTTGTCATTTATACATACATACATAAACTTTATGCAATCATGTATTTTTGTGCCTTTTGAGGCTTTTCATTTCCCATTCAGACCTTTGTAATTCATTTTTTTAAATCTTTCATTTTTTAAAAATATTGACTCCATCTAGAATTTACTTTGGTTTATAGCATCATGTGGATCTACGTTCTTTTCTAGATGTTAAGCTGTAGCAATACCATTTATTACATAACTTATTCCTTTTTCGGGGCTTTATGTAATGGATGCCTTTTTGACTCTGATAAATTTTTTAGTGTCTGAGTAATCTGTCCAGAATTGTTTCATCTTAGGGTTTTTAATTTTTGTTTTATATGTATGTTATTATTTGGCAGGACTTTAGTTTCTTGTAAAAAATTCATTAGTACTGTTCTCCATAACCTTTTGTATCATTTCCCTCCAAATCATCTTGTGATCTTGATTGGAATTTTGAAATAGTGTTGAATCTATTCATTAATATGTGAGAAGACACTTACATTATTTCTTCTTCCCATCAAGAAACACTCAGACCGGGCGTGGTGACTCACGCCTATAATCCCAACACTTTGGGATACCAAGGTGGGTGGATCACCTGAGGTCAAGAGTTCGAGACCAGCTTGACCAACATGGTGAAACCTTGTCTCTACTAAAATACAAAAAATTAGCCGGGACTGGTGGCTCACGCCTGTGGTCCCAGCTACTTGGGAGGC
This sequence comes from Macaca mulatta, assembly GCF_049350105.2. Classification (NCBI taxonomy): domain Eukaryota; kingdom Metazoa; phylum Chordata; class Mammalia; order Primates; family Cercopithecidae; genus Macaca; species Macaca mulatta. The sequence continues at coordinate 96,345,098 of NC_133409.1, read as the reverse complement.
TGAGGCAGGAGAATCGCTTGAACCCGGGAGATGGGGGTTGCAATGAGCTGAGATTACACCATTGCACTCCAGCCTGGGCAACAAGAGCAAAGCTCTGTTTCAAAAAAAAAAAAAAAAAACTCACTCATGCTAGACACTGGTAATAAGTCATATACGCTCCTTGCTCAAAGACTCGTGCTTTGGACAGAAAAGCCTCTAAGTTCAATATAGTGCTAACAAATAATGTTGCGGTTCATACTGTGGGAAATTATTCTTCCTGGAGGGCTTGTCTGAGATAGGTATTTGGCAGAAACGCAGAATCACTAAGAGGATTCCAGACAATACATGGAAACACTGGCAGGGATGCTGGGAGAGAAGGGACAGGAGAATCAAGCAAGAGCCTCATAGGTCACATGAAGCAGCTTGAATATTACCCTCTTCACAAGGGAGAGCTTTGAAGGGATTTTCAGCTAGATAACTTTTAGAAAGATCTTGGATGTTGTGAATAGCAATGAAGTGAAGCAAGCAAAGAGAAGTTACTGGTCAGGATACCATTGAAGTAGTCCCTGCTAGAGATGAAAAGAGCCCCAGTCACAGTGGAGTGGTGGGAGGGGGAGGGATGGGATAGGATAGGATGTCCAGAAGCCTGACTGGACAAGATGATTAATTTGATTGGGGTATAGATAGAGATGGAGAAGGAAGCAAAGCAGATGTATAGGTTAAGTCCCAAGTTTGTAAACAGGGCAGCTGTTGGAGTGGTCATCCCAGATGGGGAATGTTGAAGGAATGGGTTTGGGATAGGTGAATTAGAGAACAGAGTCACATTTTGAATGTAATGCATTTGAAGAGTCTTGCCTAAGTACAGCCCCAGCAGATGTCTGAATATAATTGAGAATACCAAAGAGTACACTTCCTGGACCCTTGAATGGAGAATTTTACAGTCCTTTTGCTTCAGTCTGGAGGCCACGGGAGTGGTCAAGTTGTCCAAAGTGAGATTTTATTGTTGTTGTTGTCTTGCTCTGTTGCCCAGGCTGGAGTGCAGTGGCACAATCTCAGTTCACTGCAACCTCCGCCTCCTGGTTCAAGCAGTTCTCCTGCCTCAGCCTCCCTAGTAGCTTGGGATCATAGGTGCGCGTCACCATGCCCAGCTAATTTTTTGTATTTCTAGTAGAGATGGGGTTTCCACCATATTGGCCAGGCTGGTCTCAAACTCCTAACCTCAAATGATCCACCCACCTCGGCCTCCCAAAGTAGTAGGATTATAGGCGTGAGCCACCGCACCCAGCCCCAAAGTGAGATTTTTAAGACAGCATGGAGGACTTTTGTGTTCTGCTGTCCATTGCTTAAATATCAGAAGTTACCTACTTGGCCGAGGCCAGGGGGATGGGCAGGATGGCACAAATGTCAACTATCAACATGGCAGATTAATGTATCACTACTCCTGCAAGCCCTGTTGGCAGCACAAGTTGAAAATGGCACTGTTGGGTTCCTGCTTCCTGGAATTCCTACTGTCCGTGATCTCATGAGCTAACCCAGGGCCAAGAGAATCACTCTGGCCACACCAGTTTGGGAGGTCTAAGATGGAGCTTCCAAAGGCAGATATAATAGATTGCAGCACTGTCATAATATTGGTGTCCTTCCCTCCCAGACTCAACCCTACTGGATGAGTAAACTGCCTGCCCTGTAGAGAGCTTTAGCCAATGAAATGTGAATGGATGCAACATCATTTATGGAGAATTTTTAGAAGCCTCCTTACAAGGCTCCACCAACTCACCCTTTTCATTCTGCTGCAAAGCCAGTATATTATAGCTCAGTCTACCATGGACATAAATGCAAATGATAAATCAACCCTTGTAGTAAAAGCAACATTGAAGTTGGAAGGTCATGTTAGCACAGCATAAACTAGTAACAGCTGACTGATCCAGCAGAGAAGATCAGTCCCCTAGCGTACCTTTTACAATCCTGTCATCTTCCATTAAGAATAGTCACAAATTACATAAACAGTGATATATGTTTTAATAGTTTTCAGAATATAAGCTGCATAGCTTTTTAGAATAAAAAATAATGATATAACTTCAGGTCCATGCTTTGGGACACTTGGTTAAACAACAGGGAATCTGTGTCTTTGATGACCACCTCAAAAGGGTGGCAGACTTCACAGTGTAACTTGGAAACAGACAAGGAGATAGATGATTACATCATGACATATTGCCTACAAAAGAACATTCTGACAGAACATTAAGTAGAACAGAGCACACAGTTTCAAGTATTCAAGCACTGCTTTCTGGCCAAGAAAAAACTGTCTAAAAATCAGTTTCTTTTGACTGGAGCTGCTGAGTTCTGGACACGGCATTTCTTTCCCAGAATGAGACTGGCTCAGTCCAGCTTGAAAGCAGTGTGAGGAATGACTCTTCCCCTTAATCATTAAGAAAAAAAAAATGAACTAAACAAATAAATTACAACAACAACAGGGACCATGGCACTGAATGAAATAAAGGGGCAGTCACCTTCCCATCATTGCATAGTCTCCCAAAGCAGCAAGTGTGAAAGAGGATACTGAAAAGCCACTTCGTTTTTACACAGCCCAAGGATCGTTTTTATGGATGACTTGGGCTCCTATAATGTCCGGTTGCTTTATGAGAACACACACACACCACATTCTTCCTACCCTCTAAGAGAAGGTAATTCCTTTCACAATAAGAAAACACAACCTCATACTCTCCAGAAACTGCAGCTGTCTCGGCCACTTGACAGCTTTTGGGTACACACTGTGGGCTTGGCAAGGCAGAGCTTAGAGCAGGGTCAAAAGGGCAGCTCCCTTTAGTCCTTTATACAAAGGACTGTCAGAGTCCCATGCTCCTGGCAGCATCTCCTCAAGGCATAGGTGCCCAGATCCCCTGCAAAAGAAAACAGGCAGCTGGGCTCCAACAGTGGGGTATGACCTCCATCCAGGTCAGGGCTTCTGAGGGAGGGAAGAAGGATAACTCTTTTCTAGTTACGAGTTCAGGCACCTGCTGCTGCTTCCAGGTTTGGTATAAAAACCTTAGCCCAGACAAAGCCAGGGGTCAGAGTGTGTTCTCTAGGCTGTAAGATCACGTTATATAAAATAAAAATATTACAATAAAATTTTTTTGTAGTTGTCCAAAAGGGAGCACCTGGGTAAGCAATGTGACCTTCTGAGCATGGTTAAGTCTCACTTTGGACTCCTCTTTCTGTTCTATGGGTGGTCAGAGGCTGTCACCAACTCAAACCACTGTCTGAGGGCATCGCTGAGTGTCTCAGGAAGTGCGTTTACATCTCGAAGAATGATATAGTATGGGAATGGGAACTCTTCCATGTAGGATCGGATTTCAGGCATCTCTCCAGGTCCTTTAAATATCGGTACTTTAATGTCCAAGATAGAATCCTGTCAACAAAAGACATCATGAAATGGGGAGGCAGCGATTAAACCAGCATCCTTAGCTAGCTCTTCTGTGATCTCTTTTGCTAACAACTTTTACATCTGCTGTGTCTTATTCCTGCATATGAACCTAGCTTTTATTACTAAGTAAAACAATTTTCAGAACTCTACCAAGAAGGAGGTAGATGTCTTTCTGAGTACCCCTTCCAGGAGGATGGACACTGAAAAAAAGGAAAAGGGACAGATAGGAAAATCTACTTTCCCTACAGTGGTGTCTCCCCACCATCCACTTGGAATCATTCACACTAAATCTTTACCTTCCTATCAAGGCCTTAATGTGACTCGCAGAGACAGTGCTTCCCTGGAACAGAACTGCCCTGTAGGCATATTTCACTAAGACGACTGATGCTTCTTGCTGTGAGGAGGGCTGCTGAGACATAAGTCAGTGTGCAAACACCTGATCTCCCTTTCAAAGTGGTCAGTACCCATTATCAAAGCTGCAATACCTGCACTGACTGTGCATAGAGGGCAATGATGACCCACAGAGGATGGTCATTCTGAATCTTGGCTCTCCCACTCATTACCTATAACCACTATGTGTTTCAGTTCCTTCAGTGTAAAGTGGGAATAATGATCCCTACCTCACTGGCTTACTGCAAAGATTAACCGAGAAAATACAAGTGCCTACAATGGTACTTGACAGAATATCATGAATGCTGGGAGTTCTCAGTATGACTGAGTGATCCAGGCCATATTTCAGATTGAACAGGTTGAAGGGAATCCCCACTTTATCTCCAGAAAAGGTGGCTTTTAGTAGTCACTCACCCGTGAACTGGGATTGTCCAATACAACAAAGATGACAAAGATGTTCGCATTCCGGGCAGCCTGAACCGCTGCCAGGACTCTTTCTTTGCCCTCAAGGAAGAGGCCTCGCCCATCAGAGACTACCAGGAGGAGTTGTGCAATTTCTGTAGACCATATAAGAGGAAGCAAGGGAGTAAAATGATCAGCCATTTTTAATAACTCACAACTACCCAAAGTAGGACAAATTAATGTAGACTTAGTCTGTACTATTAAAGCTAAACAGACTTCTAAAGCTGATGAATTCTGGGCACAAACCTAAGGGACCTCTGATGAGATCTATCCCTTAGAATGCCTGAGTCAGAGACAAGGCATAATAAGGGATACTAAGTACACTTCTGTCAGTATAGCAGAATTTCTCAATAGTGTTTCAGGAAATGTTAAATTCTGCTCAACTTCAATTGTAGAGCAACATACTGTAGATGAGAATTAAAACACTAGTTTTATGGCTGTAAACTTTAAAAATGATAGTACTGAGTAGGGCATTAGAAGAAAGTAGCCAAATCAGAAATCTAGAACTGTGTCTTCCAAATTTCAGTCACCACATATAATCACCTTTAGAATTCTGTTAATTCCTTGTACCCAATTTCTGTATTTTTTTCCCCTTGAAATTTGACTTGTTTAAACAAAACCAAATAGAAAGGAACCATAAACACTGAATAAAATGTTTTAAAATTTTTGCTACATAGTGTTTCCAGCTAAAGATTATATAGTACTTGAGTTGAGGGTGGGCTGTTTTCGCAAATGTTGAGAGGTGTGAATAACTTGCATCCATCAAAATCTGAAGCTTCTGCATGATACACTGAGAACACTGAGAGATTTTTGGAAAGAACTAAAGAAATGGCATGTTTCAAGCCCCCAAAGTAAATGTGGTTGGATTAGCTGGCTGTTAAATTATGTCCTTCTCTACTCTCCTCTGTCATTAAAATATTAGAGAATACAGTACTCGAAGGGGACTGGTTTCAGGACACACCCCTCACCCCCAGTATACCAGAATACACACATATTCAAGTCCAAAGATGGCCCTGGAGAACCCACATACATGAAAAGTTGGCCCTCCATATACTCAGGTTTCACATCCCTCAAATGCTGAATTTTCAATCCACTTTTGGTTGGAAAAACTCCATGTGTAAATAGACCTGAGCAGTACAGACAAACCTATGGTATTCAAGGGTCAACTGTAGTCTTTATATTTAATTCCACACACTTTGCTCCTTTCTCTCACAAATCTGAACTCTTATCAAATAGTGTCTAGATCCCGCATTGGTTATAAGCCTCATGAGTACAGGTTCAAAAAAAATTTCTGAATGAATAAATAAGTAAAAATCAGCTCCATCGATTTATGTCTTTTCCTGTGGAGCACACCTGTTAAAACACAGTGACGGGGCATTGAGCTGAAGCAGGCAGCTTGGGAATTACAGAGTACAAGAAAGCGTTTTGTTTAGGAAGAGGAAGGCATGCAGCTCACCTGGACTGATGTTCTGTGAGAGCTGCTGAGCTGCTGCAAACATGCTGGCAACAGACTCTAGAAACTAAATCGGAACCAGAAACAGACAATTACAAAACTATGTCAATGCTCTTCCCATTGTCAGAGAGACTGATAGTACTTCTGACACTGAAGTGATTATCAGATAACCACCTCAGGTTTATAGACCATCAACTAACTGTCCCTTCTGGCCACATGTAGTTAAAAAAGGAGGATCCTTGGATACAGACATTCTGTTTTATTATTTTTTGAGAGAGGATCTGTGTCACCCAGGCTGGAGTGTAGTGGCACGATCTCACCTCACTGCAGCCTCAATTCCTGGGCTCTGCCTCAGCCTGCCACCAAGTAACTAGGATTACAGGTATATGCCACCACACCCGGATAATTATTTTTATCTTTTGTAGAAATGAGATCTATGTTGACAAGGCTGGTTTTGAATCCCTGGCCTCAAGCAGTCCTCCCACCTCAGCCTCCCAAAGTGCTGGGATTACAAGTGTGAGCCACTATGCCTAGATGACACAGGCCTTCTGAAGCACAGGTGAGACGTTTCTCTAACATATAACCCACTAGAGTTCTGGAAGATACCCCAAAGTAAAAGAAGTGCTTCTCTGGGGCATAAGAAATCAATAAGTCGCTCAAATAAACCAAACAGTGTCTTCTTTCAAGAAAAGAAAACAACTGAGCAAAAGAGAAGGCAAGAAAATACAGAATGTCCAGGGCAGCCTAGAAAAAGCAAACTGAATCAGAGCAGGACCCAGGAGAAATATGATCTCATGCTCTGTTTTGAACTTGTGTTCTCCTGAGTAAGTCACTGGCTTTATTTCATATCATTTCTTTAAGCTTAATGAGGGAGAAAAATAGGTCTTGGCCCACCTGATAAGTGTATGGGAGATGGGTTTGTTTTTGCAGAATGTTCCAAACTACTCAGAAAAACAAGCAGGGAGCTAGAAAACCAATGATGCAAAGTCAAGTGATCTCTGAGGAAGTGAGAAAAAGAAGTCACACCTTGTTTTATAATGGATGCCAAGGAAGCTTCTATTCCAGTGGTACCCAGGCTGAGATTTAGGACTATCCCTGTCCTAATACTGCAAGGGATGGAGGGGGGGTTCTTAGCCCAGCATGGTGGTAATCCCAACAATTCGGGAGGCCAAGAAGGGAGGATCACTTGAACACAGGAATTTTAGACCAGCCTGGGCAACAAAGTGAGACCATGTCCATACAAAAAAAAAAAATCAGCCAGACATGGTAGCACGTGCCTGTAGTCCTAGCTACTAGGTAGTCCTAGCTATGAGGCAAGAGGACTGCTTGAGCCCGGGAGTTCAAAGTTATAGTGAGCTATGATGGCGCCATTGTACTCTAGTCTGGGTGACAGAACGAGACCCTGTCTCAAAAATAAAAATTGTTCTCCCTCCTACCTACACCAGTTTAAAAATAACTCTGCAGAAGACATTTTATTTCATCCTCTTACCTGAGCAATCTTGGTTTTCTTTTGTTGGAATTTGCAGAGACGTAGAATCTGGGACCCAGAGTAATCACTGAACTGCTCATGAAATGGGTGTAACAGCTTTACAGATTCTCCAAAACTTGGGGAAGGAAAACCAAATACAACAGGAGTTATTTTTTTGCTGTGTGATCAAAATAACCAAACAGGTTATGAAAAGTTTTCACAATGAAATTACAAAGCAACCTTACCTACACACTGCAATCTGACCCACTTCCAGGAGGGTTAGAGCATTTCCAATCACAGCCAAAGATTCAAATGCAAGCTGTGAATTAAAAGTTAATGACATCAGGAATCAGAATATCCTCTAAACCAGAGCCTCTCGACTATTTTTTGCATCAAGATTCCCAAAGAAAACATTATTTTTTTTGTTCGACAAGTAGAGGAATAACATGAATAAGGCTATTCTAGTCACAACAAACCCTGAGGCTTTGGTGGCCTGGTACCACAAATGTTGAAACCTAGAATCCATTACACTGATAGGAATGGTCTCCTGCAGACATCGAATAAAAAGTGACCTTGAGGGCCAGGCATGGTAGCTCATCCCAGCACTTTGGGAGGCCAAGGAGGGAGGATCACTTGAAGTCCAGGAGTTCAAGAGCAGCCCAGGCAACACAGCAAGATCCCACATCTGTGGTCCCAGCTACTTGGAGGCTGAGGTAGGAGGATCACCTGAGCCCAGGAAAGTTGAGGCTACAGTGAGCCACCTGGGCCTGGGCAACAGAGTGAAATCCTGTCTTCAAAAAACAAAAACAAAAACAAAAACAAAAAACATGTAGCCAGGCATGTTGACACACACGTATGGTCCCAGCTACTCAGGAGGCTGAAGTGGGTGGGAGGACTATACTGCTTAAGCCCAGAAGGTTGAGGCCACAGTGAGCTATGATCATGCCACTGCACTCCAGCCTAAGCAAGAGAGCAAGACCCTGTCTTTAAAAAAAAAAAAAAAAAAAGACCTTGAGAAATATGGTCCATGAATTTTTCTTTCTTATTTTTTGGACCTACATAAAGAGTAACCTCTTGTAGGTAACAAATTTTAAAAACTAATTTAAAATCCATTTATATATATGTAGTCAGATCAGACTGTATAACCATATCAGAAAATTTCATTACCATTTGCAATATGACAAAAGAACAGCTGAGTATTCTACATCTATTATTTCATTTAATCTTCATAACAATTCTGCAAGTATGAGGTTATTACTGTTCTGTGTGTGCTTGTAAATATATATATATATAACATATATGTAAAAATATATATATATATATATTCCTCACTTTTCAGAAGATGAAACCGATACATAAGAAATAAGTTGCCCAAAGTCACATGTTAATAAATGGAGCTGGGATACGAACCCAGGTTCAGAGGCTACACTTTTTCCAGCAAAACATACAAATTTTAGGTTGCTCATTAGCCCATGCATCACTGCCCAAAACAAACACTCTTTGGCATCTGTAATGGTGGTATAAGTTTTCTATTCAGGCTCCTAAACTTAATATTAGCACTGATAGAACAATAACTCTGGATAATTTCAGACATAAAAGAAATGTATCCTAGATACATACTTAAACTATTTAAGACTATGCAGTAATATCTGAAAACTGATTTTTTTTAACAGTACATTGTTGCATTTTCTGCAAAATAAGCACTATCAGGTTTACTTATTCTGCAACTAGACAGTTAAGAACAAACAGCAGGGTCAAGAAACAAAACAACTTAAAAGACCTACAACAGTAAGAAACTAACACATCTGAGACATCCTAAAATTGCCCTTTTGAACTCTTTAAATCTTAGGTCTTATCAAAGATGGTTATCACATTCTCAAAACAGGCCTAACAGGTATTTCAAAATCCATTTTGGCGGCCCAAGGAACATGGTTTGATGTTAATTTCCTATCAAACCGCCACTACATTTCTCTTCCTTACCTGCTTGGTATGGTTGTCCACCATACTAGAAGAGTCATCGATAGCCAAACAAATCTGATACTGGCGTTTACTGGGCTTGGTCCTTCGAAGCCAAATCTTGTCTTTCCGAAATTGACTAGCAATATATGGAATGACTTTCCGTATGTTCAGTCGTTTCCCAGTTCGATAGTCTCCTCTATTTATTCAAACAGGGGCAAAAATTAGTTAACAACTTTTAATTCCTGAGAATTTTTATTAAGGACAAAAATCACATTAATAATACCTTAAAACCAATACCAAGTAACTAGGAACCTGGTACATAGAAGTGTTTCCGTCAATTGAGGACTAAGTTCAGGATCTTCTTGACCTCTAGCCAGAAAAACTGGACTTGTATGTGGCAATAATAATTAGGTCCTTCCAGACACATTTTTAAAAATTAAGAAAAAATACACTAAATATGAATGATTTTGGACATCTTTGAAAAGATCTAGGTGATTTAACACCTGTAGCAAGTGAATAACTCAACATGTAACAAGGTGATCAATGCAGACACCCAGAAACTTTTGTGCGAGATAATAATAGGAAAACAGGGTAAGGAACAGCATACTGGTGCCCGTACAGCAGAAGAGGCAACCTAGAAGCTGGCACTATGAATGGTTAGCTGCTGAGTTCAACAGAATCACGAAGCTGCCATCTTCTCAGAGCACTGTGAGGCCTTCCAGAGGGAAAGACTTACTTCAGCTTGGCTGCCTGGGTAGGCTCTAATATGAGACGAAGCTCTTCACATAACCGTTGTGAAAGAGGTGCTGTTAGGATCAGGTAACTCTGCCACATCTCAGCGGCAACCTTCTCCTGTGACAACAACAAAATCTAAGTTACCCTCAGAATGTCAGAGCCAACCAAGTCTTCTAGCAAGATGCAGGCCTTAAGCAAAGTGGTAGAAAATGACCTGCATGAACTTTCTCAACAGAAGCACTTTAAATCTTCTCCCAGCAAGCTACCATGTAATTTACTTGATTAAAAATGTCTCTCCTTCCAGCCGGAGGCGGTGGCTAATGGCTGGTAATCCCAGCACTTTGGGAGGCCAAGGTGGGAGGATCACTTGAGGCCAGGAGTTCGAGACCAGCCTGGCCAACATGGTGAAACCTTGTCTCTACTAAAAATACAAAAAATTAGCTGGGCATGGGGGTGGGCACCTGTAATCTCAGCTACTTGGATGGCTGAGGCAGGAGAATCGCTTGAACCCAGGAGGCAGAGCTTGCAGTGGGTCAAGATCACACCACAGCACTCCAGCCTGGGTGACAGAGTGAGACTCCGTCTCAAAAAAATTAATTAAAAATTAAAAAAAAGAAAAAGAAAAAGAAGAAAAGTCTCTCCTTCAACCCACCCTTCTAAGTGAGAAAGAATGAAACAAGGCAGTTAATTATTGGAATTCATGACCAAATCAATGCCTTACTCATGTCACCTACAAAGAGTAAAACGTGCACCTTTCATATGGGGAGGGAGATGTGAATGGGTAATTTTGGCACCAGCAGATCCAGCTACTTATTGGTGGATTCTCAGTCATGTTTCAAAAGTAAAAGTGGGTGGGCTATGGTGGTTCACGCAGGTAATCTCAGCACTTTGGGAGACCAAGGCAGGTGATCACCTGAAGTTTGAGACCAGCCTGGCCAACATGGTGAAACCCCATCTCTACTAAAATACAAAAAAATTAGCCGGGCGTGGTAGCAAGTGCCTGTAACCCCAGCTACTGAGGAGGCCGAGGCACAAGAATTGCTTGAACCTGGGAGGCAGAGGTTGCAGTGAGCTGAGATCGCGCCATTGCACTCCAGCCTGGGCGACAGAGCAAGACTCCGTCTCACAGAAAAAAAAAAAAAGAAAAAAAAAAAGTAAAAATGCTAAGTACAAATCCCTCCAGCAATACACTCAACACAAAGCCCCATGATTTTTCTACCAACTGTGGCAGAGCACTCAATACATATAGGTGGTGGGAGTGATTATGACAATAGATATAAAAGTGAAATGTGTACATAATACAGTAAATTTAGGATGCAAAGTCATTTAAAATAAAACTGCAGGCCGGGGACGATGGCTCACGCCTGTAACCCCAGCACTCTGGGAGGCCAAAACGGGCAGATCACGAGGTCAGGAGTTCAAGACCAGCCTGGCTAACATAGTGAAACCCCATCTCTACTAAAAAAATATAAAAATTAGCTGGACATGGTGGCATGCACCTGTAGTCCCAGCTACTTAGTAGGCTGAGGCAGGAGAATCACTTGAACCCAGGTGGTGGAGGTTGCAGTGAGCCGAGATCATATCACTGCACTCCAGCCTGGGTAACAGAGTGAGACTCCATCTCAAAAAATAATAATAAAATAAAAATAAATAAAAATAAAACTGCTGGTTAATCCACACTACCACGTTAAGTCAGCCAGCAATGATCTAGCTGGCCTCTTCTCAGGATGGCACAGCATAGACTCTTACACAGTTTTTCAACCTCTGTCACAACTATTACATCCATTACAGAGCCAGCAACAGAAATTAAAGGAATTAAGCACACCGATTTCTGTTTTAATTAAGCTATATAGATCTAGCAGCAAAGCAGGCAGAAACTGATGGACAGATGTAGGCTTTAGGATTGTAATTATATTCTCCATATGCCTGGTCCTTTTTACTAAGGTAATTGCTAAGAACCTATTAAGTTTGCTATGTGTTAAACAAAAAAAGTCGAGATATTTTACGAAAAAAACAGTGACTTACTTCTTCTGGATTTTCAGATTCATGTGGCTGCCACATTTCCAGCTGTCTCTCCAGCTCCTGTCTTAGCTCATTGACATCTTTTAAAAAGGGCTAAGAAGAAAAAGCCATAGATAAGAGGTGGCCCAGGCTGGAATTGCCAACTTAGTATCACTGGCTGCCTTCCACCCTACAGTATGAACTCAAAGTACATAGTCAAATGCTCCTGAGATAATTCAGCAAATACAGTGGCACAATGAGAAGATGCCAGACAAGCATTCTACTTCCCTCTTACAGAGACAATATGGATAAAGAAAACTTTTAACATTTATAAAGCCACTCTAGCAAAACAAAACCCAAACACCCTTAAGTCATCAATAATGAAAATGTTATCTGATTAATCAAATAAGTCAGACTCTTAGCTCAAGAACTTAATTAAATAGCTCTTCATAAATATAGGCACTAAGCCAAAGATTTTTTACTTAACCATCACAAACTTAATTGTCCTGAAGGTTCCTTACACAAGGATGGTTAGAAAAGTGGGATGTGAGTCCCAGAGGCCAAGGACCAGACCCACCATCACAGACAGGTCAGGGCACTGAGACCCTGTGATTAACTGTTGGAACAGTATCATGTGCTTGAAGAACACCTATCATACCAATAGTATTCCTAAAAATTTTGAATAAGAACATGAAACCCCTCAACAACCACATGTTCCATAAAGTTCTAAAGACAAAGATTTAAAACTAATTTAAAATGTTATTTTGTTAATTTATTAACACAATGCAGTAATTTGTGAGTTTTACTACCTGGAAGATCGTGTCCATGAGGAATTGATGAGCTGTATGAATGGTAGACTCTCGGCTTCTTTCTGGTTTCTCATTTTCTGTCTCCTTATGGGCTCTGTCTGTTCTGGGGTCTTGGTCTTCCTCTGTTTTAACAGTTTGAATCTCCACTTCCATCTCATCAAAGCCTATTTTCATTTAAGGACATAATTTTACTTATCATAACACTAGCCTGATGACTGACCAAGCCTTTGCTATTGCCCGTTAATCCTGACAATTAATCAAACTTCATTCCTTCACTCTCCAACACATTTCCACATGTTGATTTCAGAGGTTTCTTTCTGAGACACTCATTGCCAATCCTTACTCTCTAAACTCCTCTCCTCCTCACCTGATATTGAAGGCAGCGTTCTGGGAAAGGGAATAGGGGAAATTTTGGGTTGTCCTAAGAAGCCTTTTAAAACTGTTTGATTCCTGAAACTATATCCATGTAAAACATTGATAGAAATAAAAACTAAAAGCCACAATTCCATTTTACAGATGAGGAAACTGAGGCAAAGAAAAGATGAATAATTTGCTTCAACTTGTGAGGTGAGAGGCAAAGCCTGGATTGTCACATAGGGCAGTCAAACGTTGTAACAGTTCTAACACTCCTGAGAGGACAGGATTCGAATTTGGCAAGTTCTTTTGAATTTGCATTTATTCAATTGCTGATAAAGTTATTTTTTTGCCAAGTAATAGAACTTGATTAGCTATGAAAGGGAAACCCCTCATTCTTTTTCTTTTAATATTTTACTGCATTTGATGCTAATAGCATATACTTTTATATAATTGAAAATATCATTTCTCTAATAATATACCTTCTCATCATAGCTGTAGTAAGTACACTATTCTGGTTTCTTCTACATATTTTTTAAAAACTGATGAGATTTTGCCAGAAATTCAAGTTTCAGGGGACTCCTTGAAGGATGGTGTCCCGTAACACCCACCCCTGTCCATATTTTTGTTTTCTGGTCCCAAATAAAATATAGTGAAATTATTATAGGCAAATTATTCATCTAAGCCATGGATTAGGACATGGAACTGAACACCAGACTACAGTGAGAGACAACTGACTACTTCAAGTCAGACAGCCTGGGAAGGATTTGCTCACTAGCAGGACTCACCCAAGGGTGCTGTGGTGCTCGACTTGATTTCCTCTGGCTTCAGCTGCTCCACGTCTGCTGCTTTGAGCTCCTCCTGCTCCTCTGTGTCCATGAGGGTGTCTTCTATCTCCTCCTCTTCCTGATCCCTGCCAGAGTCTTTTGCAGACTGTTGCTGTTCTTTGCTGGCCACATCTGTCAACAAAGCATGCACCCACACATAAAAATCCTAGTTATTTGCAGAACAAAATAATGATAAGTGGGTATGGTTTCTGTCATCCTAGCTTCCAAAATGCTACTGATGCAAGTCGTGCCACTGACCAGCTATGTGGCTTGGAGACTTGTCTGTGCCCAAGATTTCCTATTGACCTACTGACATAATGAACTGCCTGTTCCCTACCTCCTACAGAAATTATGAGGATATAGTGAAACTATACATGTGACCACAAAAATAGGGTGTTTAACTGGGCTACAGGGTGACTCTAACAATAATTTATTATATATTTTCAAATGACTAAAAGAACAGATCTGAATGTTCCCACACAAAGAAATGATAAATGTTTGAGGTGGTAGATGTTCTAATTATCTTGACTTGATCATTAAACATTGTATACATATAGCAAAACATCACACTGTACCCCACAAATTATGTATCATTATTGTAGGTCAATTAAAAATAATAAAAAGTAGTAGAAAACAAGGCACAGGAAGACAAACATGGGAATAGGAATCCCAGCATTGTGATCTTGGATGAGTTCTTAAACCACTTGGCCTCAGTGTCCTTACCTATACAACAGAGATGCTCTGGCTCATAGGATTATTTGAGGAAGTTTGTGATCATGCAGCAAAGGCTCAGGAAAGTTTTTTGGCACCAAGCAAAAGCTCAATACATTGACTAAGAAGAAAGAAATGTCCAGTACTAAGAAACCCTGATATCAGGGTTTAGATGTGGCCAACTGTTATTTTTAACTATTATATTTAAGGATATTTAAAGGGTTTATACTAAACCAAGATCTTAATCATCTTCACTTGGTTACAGATCCCTTTGTACCAAAAATAAACTCTATTTCTGCACATTTCTTATGTTTACAAAGCCATTTCCTTTCTCCCCTGATACAAATGTGTACTATTAGCTGCCAAGCACAGTCACACAGCACAAGCTCTTACAGAGAGCTCAGTGGACAAAGGCAGCAGTTTTCCCAGGACCATACCATAGGTCTGTGCATCGTATGCGTCGCTGCCTTGTTTAATGTGCTCAAATGCATCTGCATCCTCCACCTGGGCCTGGGGCTGCTGAGCTGGCCCCTGCTCGGCGTGGCTGTCCGTATCCACAGTCCTCAGCCTCTTGTGCACACGCTCATTGTGATCACCCATGGAACGTTCATTGTCAGCCTGCCCAGGTTTCCTCTTAAAACTCTGTGAGAAATACAAAGATATTCATCAGAGCCTTGCCTGTCATGACAAAAGGACTCAAAATAAACATAATATCCATCTATAGGGGACAGGATAAGTAAATCAGGTGTAGCCATACAAGAATGGAATTCAATACAGCTATTACAAAGAATAGGAGCTCTATATACTTATATAGAACAATCTATGATATCTAAAATGAAGGCAAAGAAACACACTTTCACACATTCATATATGCAGAAAGTATCTCTGAAAGAAGAAAGAATTGGTAATACCAATTTGCTCTGAGGAGGGTCCCTTGGGAACAGGAATAGGATATAGGCTTTTTAGGGGATTGGTTTTTTACACTAATTTTGCATCATGTGAATAAATTATACCCTACTTAAAAAACTGACTCTTAAAAAAGCAAAAGCCTATGGACAATGAAAAGAGTGAGACGGTTGGTGCTGGACAGCAGCACAGAGCACTTGGCTCTTAAGACTTCATGGCCGGAATCAGGGGTCAGGGAGAGACACAGGCAGGGAAGAAGCCCAGTGACGGGATCCCACTGGGTAAACCCCATGGTCCTGGTCTGCTCACCAAGGCTGCTATAATATCTGATGGGATAGCAAAAGCAGGAGTATAGCTTTTTTTTTTTTTAAAGCACTACATTTGGAACATCTTTTTCTACATGCTGCCTTCACCTAAGTTTAGCTGAGGAGTGATAGAAACCTGTGTGTTTTTCCTGGTGTGCTTCTGGGACGTCAACTGGGCAATGAAATTTGATTCATGGCCTTCTGCCTGGTTTGCATCTGCGGCTCCACTTCCGTGTTCCTAGGAAATCCAAGCCATAAAAGAATGAGGTGAAAGAAGCTATTACAAGTCCCTGGTTACTGTGCTGCATTGAATACAACTTCTCTCACTGCTATTCTTTATTCTCAGTCATATAATCACTCCTGCCTACCTGCCAGCTCTGGAACTCATCGTAACTAAGGCCTGGCCTACAGGCAGAAACAGGAGTGTCTAGGTACAGACCTTATGTTACCCTCTCAGGGGCCTTTGTAAGGCTGCTTAGTTCTTTGCAGGAGTATTATGTCTCACTCCAAAGGCAGGACAGACCTCAAATAGAAACCAGGCTTCATCATCAACCAGCTAGGTACACTTGAGGTTGTCATTTAACTTTACTGAGGTGTATTTTTCTCAAATATACAATGAAGAAAAGAGTACAATATCATCTATCTCATGGGGACATAGGACTTGCTGAAGTAATGAAAATGCTTAGCACCTAATGGGTGCTCAATGAATAACTGTGGTGGTGGCTGTGTGGTAGTCATAGGGTATAAGCAATATAAACGGTTGTTATTGTCAGTAAGAACTAGGACTCAAAGAGACTAAAGTTATCCAGAATCACCACTGTAACCAGCAGGTCCTGTGTTGACATTCCAGGTTCTTTCCATAGCACCCAGCAACCTGAATTGTGGCCATATCAGAACACATCACCACCAGATCCAAGAATGAAAAAGTTATTTGCTTTTTAAATTAAACATTTAGAAACCTGATGATAAGAAAGGAAAAGAAAAACACCGTTAAAGGTATACATTGCCTGAAGTCTAAATTCCATTTGCTTCCTGGAGAGCTTTCTGAAAAACACGAATCTGATTCTCCCATCTAGAGCTATCAGTCTAACAACTTTTTCTTATTATGCACACCACTTAAATACACCCGATATTCCAGGGTTTGTCCTGGGAGGCATATAAAAATAAGTATCAGTCATGCCCCCACACAACAACGTTTCAGTCGAGGAAAGACTGCATGTACACTGGTGGTCTCATAAGATAATAACACGCTTTCACTATATCTTTTCCATGTTTAGATTCACAAATACTTACATTGTGTTACAACTGCCTGCAGTATTCAGTACAGTAACACACTGTACAGGTTTGCAGCCTAGGGGCAATTGGCTTTACCATCGAGGTTTGTGTAAGTACACTCTATGGTGTTTGCACAATGACAAAATTGCCGAATGAGGCATTTTTCAGAATGTATCTCTGTCTTTAAAAAAATAATTGTTCAGTCACACGTTGCTTAAAGAATGAGATGTGGGCCGGGCGCAGTGGCTCAAGCCTGTAATCCCAGCACTTTGGGAGGCCGAGATGGGCGAATCACAAGGTCAGGAGATCGAGACCATCCTGGCTAACACAGTGAAACCCTGTCTCTACTAAAAAATACAAAAAACTAGCCGGGCGAGGTGGCGGGTGCCTGTAGTCCCAGCTACTCAGGAGGCTGAGGCAGAAGAATGGCGTAAACCCGGGAGGTGGAGCTTGCAGTGAGCTGAGATCGCGCCACTGCACTCCAGCCTGGGCGACAGAGTGAGACTCCATCTCAAAAAAAAAAAAAAGAATGAGATGTGATCTGTTAGATGTCAACAACAAAACAAACAACAAAATAACGACACATAAACCAACTAATGCTACACAGAATGTGATGTCAGACAGGGAGAAGAGACCCTACTAAGAGGCAGCTGGCGGCTGCAGTGAAACCATTGATCACCTCTTTCCCCTGCTCCTTCTCTGGTGCGGCCCCAGCCAGCTCCACGGCCTGTGTGCTTTGCATGTTCTCCACACCAGTCTGCCCACAGGAGGCATGCTCCTTCCTCTCCAAAACCTCTGGCACCTGCTCCTCTGTATCAGAGTCCTCCTGTTCTTCTTCCTGCTTCTGCAGAGAAATCAAACACGGCATTAAATGCTCTAGGAGAACAGCATAAGGTGGGAGACCCTGCAACAAGCAGGCTTCCCCACTCCTCAGCGAGGGTCTTAAAACAGAAACCTAGGAACTCCTTGGAAGTGCCACATGTTGATGGAGGAGTATCCTAAAAGGGATTCTAAGGGGAATAAGGTGACCTCCTCCTCCTCATTATTTTTAATGAAAAAAGCCAGACATCCCATGATACCTGGGGCTGGAAACCTTGGTCAGCAGGGCCATTCTCTCCACCTTCTTCGTCGGCATCCTTGTCTTTTTCCTCCAGAGACTGCTGCTGCTCCTCGGAGTGTTCTTCAGGATGCTGAGCAGCATCCCCATCTTGATCATCAGCTCCTGTGTCCATTTCCTCCTCCCCTTTGGCCTTGTCATCTTCACTGGGGCCTTCCTCGGG
Source organism: Macaca mulatta (assembly GCF_049350105.2). Lineage (NCBI taxonomy): Eukaryota > Metazoa > Chordata > Mammalia > Primates > Cercopithecidae > Macaca > Macaca mulatta. The sequence goes on along the minus strand of NC_133409.1, from coordinate 96,326,763 downwards.
CTCCTGTGGACTCTGACTTTCATTCTGGTCAGTCTCAGTCTCTCTTTCCTCAGCTTCATGACCTGCTTCTTCTGGTTTTTCTTTTATCTCCAAAGGATTCTCTTCTGTATAGATACAACAAAAAGGAACGCAGAATTTTTTAAACTTACATGATTTCTTAAGCTGGGAGCTAGTTATGCAAGTTTTGTCTTATTACAATTCTATAAACCAGCGAGTGGCAAATTGTGACCCATAGGCCAAATCTGGCCTCCACATGTTTCTATGAAGAAAGTTCTACTGGCCGGGCACAGTGGCACATGCCTATAATCCCAACACTTTGGGAGGCTGAGACGGAAGGATCGCTTGAGTTCAAGACCAGCCTGGGCATGCATCATAGTGAGACCCCATCTTTTACAAAAAATAAAAAATTAGCCAAGCATGGCGGCATGCACCTATGGTCTTGGCTACTCAGGAGGCTGAGGCAGGAGGATCACTTGAGCCCAGGAGGTCAAGGCTGCAGTGAACTATGATCACGCCCCAGCACTCCAGCCTGGGTGACAAGGCAAGACCCTGTCTCCAAAAAAAAAGAGTAAAGTTTTTACTGGAACACAGCAACATATATTGTGTTTACCCCATCCATTTTGTACTGCCTATGGCTGCTTTCACTCTACAACAGTAGAACTGAGTATTTGCAATCGAGAGCTTATGGTCTGCAAAGCCTAAAATATTTAATATCTGATGCTTTATAGAAAAAGTTTGCCTATCTTTGTTTTAAACCATATACATACAGTTGTTTTAATGGCACATTTCATTAAAAAATAATAGCTAATCTACCCCCAAAAAACCCCCATAAACAAACAAAAAAAAATAGGAAAATTTTAGGCCAACAATAGGAAATGACAGCTTAATGCTCAATTATTGTGAACAACTGGTGGATGTCATGATCATATACAGAAAATACAACTCACACTGAAATAGAAACCGTCTTATTTTGAAAAAGTTTTATCAAAAGAGCTTTTATATACTTTGGACACTTCAAAAATCAGTTATTAGCAAATTCTTAAAATAACTCTTACTATTTTTATTTTTATTTTTTTGAGACGGAGTCTCGCTCTTGTTGCCCAGGCTGGCGTGCAGTGGCACAATCTCGGCTCACCGCAACCTCTGCCTCCAGGGTTCAAGCGATTCTCCTGCCTCAGCCTCCAGAGTAGCCAGGATTACAGGCATGCGCCACCACACCGGGCTAATTTTGTATTTTTAGTAGAGACGGTGTTGGTCCATGTTGGTCAGGCTAGTCTCGAACCCCCAACCTCAGGTGATCCGCCCGCCTTAGCCTCCCAAAGTGCTGGGATTACAGGCATGAACCACCGCACCCGGCTAATTTTTTAATTTTTTAGAGACAGAGTCTCGTTCTGTTACCCAAGCTGGAGTGCAGTGGCAACATCATGGCCCACTGTAGCCTCAACCTCCTGGGCTCAAGCGATTCTCTCACCTCAGCCTCCTGAGTAGCTGGGACTACAGGTGTGTGCCACCATGCCCAACTATTTTTTTCTTTGATAGAGACAGGGTCTCACTATGTTGTTCAGGTTGGTCTCAAACCCTGAGCTCAAGTGATTCTCCCACCTTGGCTTCCCAAAGTGTTGAGAAGCCTTACAGGCATAAGCCTCTGCAACCAGCCTATTGGTTTTCTTTTTCCATTGTCTATTATTCAATTAGCAAATGATTTTAAATAATTGTTCCTTAGTTATAAAACGAGTCTGGCTATCTAAAAGCAGATAGCTTATTACATTCTCAGTGGATTTTAATTTTCTTAATTTTATGCTTTCTTGGTTATTGACTTTGTTTGCAACTAGATTCCAAAATTAATTTTTACCTAAATGGCACCTCTTATTATTCCTTTGTAACTTGCTATCTTTGTTCTAATACAGCATTATAAAAATATACATATATATATTTTAAATGGATGTTATAACTATGTAACTGACTCATTTATCAGCAAGGCCAGCTCACATCTTTCTGTCTGATTAAGCAGCAGGAATGGGGCCCTGTTACGGGGGCACCGCCAACACAATGCTCTCAACTAATGCCAGCTGACACCCCTAAAGGACTCACTAGAGTTGAAAAATGGACGACAAAGGCACTAAATACTGTCATATGCCATGTGATTTCTCTTGGGATTAGTCTTGTTCCCCACTGCATGTGACAATCAATAACTAAAACCATATTTCCCTAAAAAAGCTATAACCGGACTCCATGACAGCTTGGTATACCTAGACTGCACAGTGTTTACACCATCCCATGAGATGGGACACACAGTAATGGCTGTGAAGAGACAGTGCTGTGTATGAAGCACCACCAGGGCATAGCAGTGCCAAAAGTGATAATAGGACGTGATAGTAGTTTGAGAAACACCTACTGGTTGATGAGCTCTAGGGATAATCACATGAGAAATATTACAAAGGAAAGGCAAACCATTTTCTCAAACTGGGATTGAGCCAACCAAACATGATTTATCACCTGGCCATGATACTGAGCTAGCTCTCAAAAGAGAAATCAGTTACTGTTCAGTAGTGAGTTCTAACTGGTCTCTTTGTTTCTGAAAGACGCACCTTCTCCTTCTTCATTGTCGGTGTCCTCACCACCATTCTTGTCTTCACTGTCAAGGTTCAAGTCATCCGGAAGGTCCAAGGCCTCGGGTTCTGGCAGCTTTTCCTGATTGCCATGGTAAGGGTCCACCTCATTTTCATCATATTCCCTCTTTGGGACAATGGAGACAACGGGGATAAAATAAAAATACCATTGTTTTTAAAAGTAGAATTCCCATAAAATCAGCTCTAAGTATTTACACTGTGAGAGAATACAGTATCTATTCCCTAAAATTATCTGCACACATTAGTATTTTATTTTTAGACCCTTCATATTGGAATCTCAGATTTCACTTTCTGTGCGGTTCTCCAAGGACAAGTGGTGCTATGTTACTCAATCTCAAAGAAACTTACAAGAAGAAATAAGAAGGGATCACAGGTTTTAGCTTCTGATCTATAGCATAAGCCCAAACAACATGTGTACTACCCTGTCAGGAACCAACAGTTAGATATTTTATGTCCCGTTAAGAGCCTCTGTTGCATATTCTTTTATGAGGTAATGGGGGAGCAGTCAACAAATAGGGGAAAAAATGTCTCGAGACACCTCGAGAACTATACAGTTCAAGAGCCTTGAGTCAAGAGAGCAGATCAGTTTCAAATCTTCATTACCTCATCTATTTGTTCATTAATTTTGTCTTCACCTTCTCCACCATCATCAGCTTCTGATTCTTCCTTTTCTTCCTTCTTATCTTTCTGGCTTTTATCTTTGTTTGAATTGCCACTATCCAAGTTGTCATCTTTAGCAACAAGTTCAGAATCTTCCTAAATGTCAGAGGAAGAAAAAACAATCATCACACTCAATTCCAGAAACTGTTTCTGCATTAGTTGACTTTTAGACATGCATAATTTCTGCCTACTGGACCTACCCCATGGATGGCTGATGAAGTGCCATCCATGACGTAGAGAAAACAATGCAGGTCTCCATGATGGCAGCAATATTATTAGGTGTGTGAATAGTGGGGTGAGTTGGATAATTCATTGTATCACCCTGGGCTGTTGCAGCATCTACACAGGGTCTTGTTCATCCTCCTCCATAACACATGGGATGACTCAGCTCAAGCTACTCTTAGCTCTGAATGTAATCAATGAGATAGGATAGAAAAAAGAAAAAGAGGAATGGAAAAAAGAGAACAAAAACAAATACAGAAAAAGAAGAGAAGTAAATGACAGAGAATGCTAGGTGGTAGGCAGATTACCTCCTCTCAGTTTGTTTGGAAGGGGGGAAATCTTTTAATTACCTCATCCATTCCTGGTCCTGTTTCTTCAGTTTTATTGTCTTCTTCCTCCTCATCTTCCTCCTCATCGTCATCACCCCAAAGCCTCTCATCTAGTTTGTCAGCTTCCTCACCATTGAGATCGCCCATCTGTTTATCCAGGTCTCCGCCCTCACTATCTGATTTCTCATCATCCTCTTCTGAAAGGGAAGGCACTGAGCTTAGTTAGGCAGATCTCCAAACTGACCCAGTCATGTGTATGTAAGAGGGGTGTGGACCCGATTCCCTGGCAAGGGACCCACCAGGGATTGACTGCCTTTTTCTATAGAACACATCCTCCAGGTGCAGGCCTTTAGATCTACTGACACAGACATAGTCTTACTGTGTTTTGCCAAGTGGAGGCACAAGGAAGCCTATAATGTGTGAACAGATGGTAAAATGAGTAAGGAAATACCTACGAGGATGTCTAGTTTTGGTGTTGGGACATTATGGGACTCAGCAACCTGAGTTTTGTGTCTGAAATGATGGGGTTGGACTAGGTGGTTTCCATGGGTCCTCCCCATCTTCAATATACTGCTATGATATTTTGCAACATCTAAAATCAGGTCTCAATCAAATTGTCGTCATTTGTCTTTGCACAGGGTCTACTTTGCAAAAGGTCATATCCTATGTGCCTTAGGCCAACTGCCACAAAGGTCAACTTTCATTTCTGCAAGATACTCATTTTAGAATAAGACACAGTATCTCAAATTGGACAGAAATTTGGGGCAAGGGCTGAATTATGGTACAAACATATGTGACAGATGACGATGTACTTTAAAAAAATCAAATTCTCAAATAATTTTTAATGACAGGGAGAATTTTCTTAAGATGTTAAATGAAAAAAGCAGGCCCAACGCGGTGGCTCATGCCTGTAATTCCAGCACTTTGGGAGGCTGAGGTGGGCAGATCACGAGGTCAGGAGATCGAGACCATCCTGGCTAATACGGTGAAACCCTGTCTTTACTAAAAACACACACACACACACACAAAAATTAGCCGGGCGTGATGGTGGGCACCTGTAGTCCCAGCTACTTAGGAGGCTGAGGCAGGAGAATGGCGTGAACCTAGGAGGCAGAGTTTGCAGTGAGCCGAGATTGTGCCACTGCACTCCAGCCTGCGGGACAGAGCGAGACTCCGTCTCAAAAAAAAAAAAAAAAAAAGCAGACTACAGAACTGTATATGGTCTGTGTGTGTGTATACATGCAATAAATGGAAAGAAATATACCACAATTTACTAAGTGCTATGGGTGGTAGGCCTAAGGGGGGATCTATTTCTTTTCTACATTTTTGTTCCAAATCATCTACAACAAACATCTACTATTTTTCTGATTAGGAATAAAAGGTATTTTAAACACTACAGAACAATTTGCCTTTTGTTGAGAGCCCAGCTCCATTAGGGATCATCTCCTTTCAGGCTTCCCTGAAGGACACTACTGAGCCACTGCATCTAACACATGAGGCAGCTAGAACATCAGTCAATGTGAGAAGAATCTATGAGAGACCAGGGACTTCTGCCTCAGTGGAGGTGGTGACAGCACATGCAGTTGCTGAGGTTTTCATTTGCAGTTAAGCACAGTAACCAACTTATTTCAAAAGATTATATTAGGTTCCTTATTAGAAACATGGAATTTCCTGGATAAAATATTTATGCTTTCAAAAACAAGAATGAAGTGACAGATAATCTGAAACCTTGTTCTTCAAGCTCCCCATCATGCATTTTCCCGTCAAAGTCTTCTGACATCTCAATGGCATTATCCTCGCCCTTAATACCAGATTTTGAATCAGGATCCTCTTTGTCTTTTTCTTGACCCTTCTGAAATGTATCTTCCACCTACATAAAAAAGTATTACAGTAAACATAATAAATGAAACTTTACCAATGTTTGCTTCAGCTCTGAGATATAAATGCCAACGTTAATGGTGTAAAAATATATTTGGGAGAGGAAAAAAAAAAGAGAAACAACAGAGACAGCCACATGGAATTTGTCAAATTTCTGGAGTTAGTTTCCACTTATTGTAATCAGAGAGTATAGAATTTTGTTCAGGTTTTCTTATTGGGAATTGTAAAAATAGTCCCAGAGACATTTGCAAGAATATATATTCTTTGTAGGATAAAAAGTTCATCAATCTTTTATTATCCAATTCTTTAATACTATTTTTGTCACTATGACTGCTGAAAGACAGTGGCCCAAGATAATCTTGTTCATTCTTCCTTGGTTTATATATTTCTTTTATAAAAAATTATTTTTTATGTTTTTAGACAGGGTCTTACTATGTTGCCCAGCCTGGAGTGCAGTGGCACAACCATGGCTAACTGCAGCCTCAACCTCCTGGGATCAAGCAATCCTCTGCCTCAGCTTCCCCAGTAGCTGGGACCACAGGGACATACAACCACACCTGGCTAACTTTTTATTTTTTGCTAGAGACGTGGCCTTGACATGTTGCCCAGGTTGGTCTCGACTCCTGGGCACAAGCAATTCTCCTGCCTTAGCCTCCCAAAGTGGTGGGATTACAGGTGTGAGCAACTGAGCCCAGCCTAATTTATATGTTTCTATATAATTGATGGGATATTTGGGGCAAAAAGTTTTGTGATTGTTACCTCTTTCATTATGGTTGATTTTTGAAAGTTCTTTTTAAGGCTGGGCACAGTAGCTCATGCCTGTAATCCCAGTACTTTGGGAGACCGAGGCAGGTGGATCACAAGGTCAGGAGTTCGAGACCAGTCTGGCCAAGATGGTGAAACAGTGTCTCTACTAAAAATACAAAAATGAGCAAGGCGTGGTGGTGGGGGCCTGTAATCCCAGCTACTCAGGAGGCTGAGGCAGGATAACTGCTTGAACCCAGGAGGTAGAGGTTGTGGCGAGCTGAGATCACTGCACTCTAGCCTGGGTGACAGAGCAAGACTCCGTTTCAAAAAAAAAAAAAAAAAAAAGAAGTCCTTTTTAAAATACAAAAGTCATGGCCAAGCATGGTGGCTCACGCCTATAATCCCAGCACTTTGGGAGGCTGAGGCGGGCAGATCACTTGAGGGGTCAGGAGTTTGAGAACAGCTTAGCCAACATGGCAAAACCCTGTCTCTACTAAAAATACAAAAACTACCCTGGCGTTGTGGCGTGCGCCTGTAATCCCAGCTACCTGGGAGACTGTGGCATGAGAATCGCTTGAACCCGGGAGCCGAGACTACGCCACTACACTCCATCCTGGGGGACAGAGCAAGACTCTGTCTCCAAAATAAAACAAGTTTCCCCGTAACACCTCCATCCTCGAAGCCTCTCAAAGAATGACTACCAATAACATTCTAGTGAACCTTTGACTTTTTTCTATGAATACACCAACATATACTTAGTGATACAGGTGATAGCTATCAATACCTGCCTCCCAACATCTTTTTAAACAAAAAAGAGATCATGCTTTACAGACTGTTATGCAATCTGCTTTTTTCATTTTTATTTTTCTGAAACAAGCTCTTGCTCTATCATCCAGGCTGGAGTGCAATGGTGCGATCTTGGCCCACTGCAACCTCCACCTCCCAGGTTCAGGCGATTCTCCTGCATCAGCCTCCTGAGCAGCTGGGATTACAGGTGCATGTCACCACACCCACCTAATTTTTGTATTTTTAGTAGAGACAGAGTTTTGCCATGTTGGCCAGGCTGGGTTTTGTTTTGTTTTAATTTTATAGAGACAGTGTCTCCCTATGTTGCCCAGGCTGGTCTTGAACTCCTGGCCTCAAGGGATCCTCCTGCCTTGGACTCCCAAAGTACTAGGAATCCAGGCGTGAGCCACCACACCCAGACTGTAAAACACATCTTTTCTTAAAAACATCTCAGCCAGGTGTGGTGGCTCATGCCTGTCATCCTAACTACTCAAGAGGCTAATACAAGAGGACTCCTTGAGTCCAAGAGTTCATGGCTGCAGTGAGCTATGATTATAGAACTGTACTCCAGCCTGGGCAAGACAGCAAGACCTCATCTCTTAAAGAAATAAGATCCTTAGGTTATTTTCATGTTGATACATACAAAACCATCTCATTCTGCTTCATTCATACTTTTACCATTGTTCTGCATGGATGGTGCCATAATTCTTTTCTGATGAATATTTGGATTGTTTCACAATTTTCACCATATAAATAATGCTATAGTAAATATCCATGTGCAGACATATATACACACTCATATACCTATTTATCTTTGACACTAGCATTTCTATAAGAAAACATGGAATTTGGGGGTCAATGAATACACATAATTTAAAATTCAGCAGACACTACCAAATTGTTCTGGAAGCTTTGTAATCCACGTAACGTTTTTTGCATGAACTGTACTTTTCTATTAGGTTTGCATTTTTTTTTTTACTTTTTTTTTTCTATTAGAAAAGTAGTATACAGTGATTAAGTCAGACTTGAGAAATACAGAAAGGCCAAAATAACAAAGCCATTATCAAAGGATAATATAGGTCCAAAAAAAAAAGTTAGAGCTCCATAACATAAATACTAGCATTATTCTTTTGGCTTTTAATTTCTTTTCAGTTTTCTCTGCCAAGGAAGAGAGGGAATTTGAATTGGTTTTCTCCTTTATTTTTAATAACTATAAAATTACCTTAAATACAAGTTTCTGATCTGATTTAACTTAGAATGTAAGTGATACACCCAACACACACAAATCACTCCCAAATGAGACAGGCATTTTAAAAATCCATGCAGTGTAACAATCTTAGTCCACAACATCTGAATAGTTCAGAAGGTTGCTTGACTCCAACCAAAAACGATACAGATTTTTTAAAACTCTCTATGCCTAAAAGATATACAACAGCAAAACCTATTAACAGCAAATTTTGGCATTATTGTTTAATGCAATTATCACTTAAGATAGGCCTTTTATGCTTAAAAATACTATCAAAAATACTCTAGAAAATTTCAGCAAATATCTGCCCATTAAAAAAAAAAAAAAAAAAAGTAAAAATCATTTCCTCCCTAATTATAGCCGCAACCAATGACGGAGTTGCCAGGTTCCTTCCTGTGGATTTTAGGCTTTTTATTTACACCCACAGCCCAAGCACCAATATATCTAGGGCTCTGTAGATCACACATTAAAAACAGCCTAGTAAAAACCATTTTTATGTGTAACTTACATATTGAAAAGAAAGAGAGTGATCTTCTGTCAACTGTATACCCATGTGAAAACGTACCTGTTCTTCATTTTCTATCTGGTCACTCACATCCTTCATGCCCTCGCCTTCTCCAATTCCACCTCCCTCATACTCATGGAACTCAGTTGCTCCCTCTCCAGCTGAATCTTCCATAAATTCTTTGGGCAAGCAAAATCCCTTAGAAAAAAGAAAAAGGAAGTGAACAATTAGGCACAAAAGCAATTTTAAAAGGGGATTTTCATTCTTGCCACAGGAAAACAATTTAAACACATACTGAATTCTTTTTCTAGCTCATTATCTTAAATTTGCTGGAAGTGCAGTAGACTTCTGACATTCTTTTCCTCTTTGGTGCTAACAGTTATGCAGTTTTACAGCTTGACATCAGATTTAACATAGGACTTGACTTTGTAGAAGCTACTGGCATGTGGTCATTTGTCACTTTGCCAAGACAAAAACCTAAATGAAGTATACTAGAAGGACAGTATTTAGGAAAAAGTCCTTGAGCAAGAGAAGAACAGGCTCTGGAGAGAACACAGTCAGACACAGAAATGTTGAAAAAAAACTATTTTATACAGGAAAATAACCTGAGAAGAATACTAGCCCGCTGGGCAGAAGTAAAAAGAAAAAGTAGTGACTGTCAATCAGAAATTTTAATTTTGTAAGAGAAAATATATACTATGAAGATATTTGTAAATCTGAGGATGAGAATGCACAAAAAAATAAGCTGCTAATTAGCAAGGAATTAAGATCCAAAAACCAGTAAACACTAATTATGACTTGGTTACACAGAAACAGCTTCCTGTGGATCAAGAGCTTTAATTACAACCTATATCTATTATCTTAGTACTGTCTAACCTACTTTCAAGTTCCCTTGGAACTACTCAGAAGAGATATGAATACAATTTGCATACTTAGAAAAATTTTTAAAAAGGCAAACCCACTTTTAGGACATATATTCTCAGAATGTTGATTGGAAAATACAGTTTGGCTTACTTGCTTGATTTTCCCGTTGAACTACATTATTCAAATGAGAAACATTCAGAGACAGATGAATAAGACCACACAGGAGGGAGTTTCAGATGCCCTTACCAGAGTATATTACTGCAGTTGCTACGTCTGGGATAGCCACAGGGCTCCCAACATTCTACACATAGCAGAACCATTCCTACCCACAAACAGACAAAGGTTTGAAAGGCCAAAGTCATTCTACAGCCTGTCAGACAAAAGCTACAGTGCAAATGGACAAATCTAGCTGAGCCAAATCTCAAGGCACCCGTGCCATACATTTTCCTGCCACTGTCTTTAGCATACAGTGTTTTCTCCAAGAAGCAATGGAATGTTAAGACTAGCTTGGTGCCCACCAGAGGGGGAGAAACCTGAGACTCATTCTTTTACTTATTATTACTACAGATAAACATTTTTATCCTCTTGATACAAGGCATTAGGCTTGGCTTCCACTTTTTAACTCTTTCCAGTATTTCAGAGACTCAGAACTAAGAACTCTTAATTGTTTATAAGAAATCTAGACCCCATCTTCAGTTTGTAAATTCATATCTTCCTCAAGTACATCTCATCTGTATTTAGCTTGGAGAAAATCTTAGAATGCTAAGGAAGAAGAAAAACAAAACTTATATACTCAAATGCAGGTGGTTCTCACAAAAATGCATACAAGTGTAGGCAGATCTCATTTTACAAATGAGGAACTTGAGGCTTGGTGAGGTTAAGAGAGACCGAGAGCTGGACACCTCTATGACTAGACCTGCCCACACCATGTTGCTATTAGATTTCACTGTCTGCTGCCCCTGAGTTTCAAGGGGAGGGTCTACAATCTCTACAACCTCAGTGCTTTTCACAATACTGGGTACATGCCTGAAAGAACAAATTACTTCCCTGCTAAAGAAAAAAATTGGCCGGGCACGGTGGCTCACACCTGTAATCCCAGCATTTTGGGAGGCCAAGGTGGATGGATCACGAGGTCAGGAGATCGAGACTATCCTGGCCAATGTGGTGAAACCTCCCATCTCTACTAAAAATACAAAAATTAGCCAGGCGTGGTGGCATGTGCCTGTAATCACAATTACAATTTTGGAGACTCTGTCTCCAAAAACAACAAAAAAAAACAAAACAAACCAAAAAAACCACATTTATTTATTTATTTATTTATTTATTTATTTATTTAATTTATTTATTTGAGATGGAGTTTTGCTCTTGTTGCCCAGGCTGGAGTGCAATGGCATGATTTTGGCTCACTGCAACCTCTGCTTCCCCGGGTTCAAGCAATTCTCCTGTCTCAGCCTCCCGAGTAGCTGGGATTACAGACACATGCCACCCACGCCCGGCTAATTTTTGTATTTTTAGTAGAGATGGAGTTTCATTGTAATATTGGTCAGGCTGGTCTTGAACTCCTGACATCAGGTGATCCACCCGCCTCAGCCTCCCAAAGTGCTGGGATTACAGGCGTGACCCACCACGACAGTGGGAAAAAAACTCTAATAATAGGTCCATTATCATTTAATCACAGTTACACCTACATGGTTAAAAGAAGACTTAATAGCCTTAAGGGTTTATCCTACAACTGTAGTTCAAGAGTTAGCTGAAGAGGATTTAAATTGGGGATGGGAAGAGAAGGGTGGTAACAGAAAGCAGCAGCTTTTAAGACAGCTCTGGAGTTTAGGAAACTCATCAGTTTGGGGGATAGGGTAGGTTGGGGATAGGGGGTATCATCTGCAGGTTCCCAGACTTTAGTGGAAACAGCGTTAGCAAAAGGATGCCAGACAAAGCCCTAAATAGTCCACAGGGAGAGCAAATCACATCCTGCTATTTGTGGTGGTCCAAAATAAAACCCTATCACACCAAAGACCAGTGATATGAAATTTACTTGGGTCCCTGCTGCTCATAGTGCACCACGTGAACGGTCCTTACCTTCTGGGCAAGCTCCGTAAAGACCTGGGCAAGCACAGAGAGCAGCTTTGCAGTACTACGGTGAGTTGCCAAAGACATGGTCAGGAAGAAGAGGACGAGGTCTGAGTAGCTGGAGAGGACCGGCACCAGGCGCACCAGCAAGGAACAGGATTGGCTGAAGAACTGAGATCAAAACAGAACAAAAGGCCTGCTCACACTGCTTGGCAGGTACCAGATTTCCGTTCTGGAACTAGACAGTGGTGGTAATTGCACAACATTGTGAATGTACTAAATAGTACTAATGGCAAGTTACATGTATGTGTTTGTAACCCCCATCCCACCCCAGTACACACAGCTCACTGATATTTCTTCATTTACATATATCGTCACAAAAGTACAATCTCAAACCAATGTCTCATTTGGCTAACAATGTTGGTTTTTTAAAAATATAATGTTGGCCAGGCACAGTGGCTTATGTCTTTAATCCCAGCACTTTCGGAGGCCAAGGTGGGTAGACTGCTTGAGCCCAGGAGTTCAAGTTCATGTTGCGTGGGCAACATGGCAAAACCCCATTTCTACAAAAAATACCAAACAAAAAAAACAGATAGCCAGAACCCATCTCTATAAAACTTTAAAAATCAGCTGGGCACGGTGGTGCATGCCTATGGTGCCAGCTATTTGGGAGGCTGAGGTGGGAGGATCACCTGAGCCCAGGAGGTCAAGGCTGCAGTGAGCCATGGTCACGCCACCTCTCTCCAGCCTGGACAACAGAATGAGACCATGTCCCAAAATAAAATAAATAATAAAAATAAAATGTTTATAAATAAATTCTGCTGATTGAAAGTTAGCACTGGAGGCAATGCTACAGAATAACATACAATGTTCTGCAAAGTAAGTTGCTTCTCTGGACTTACTGCAAAGACTACAACTGCTTACTCTTCACTTATTGTAGTGGGAATGGTGTTTACATAGGGTGGCCGCTAAGCCTCCGTTGATAACGTCATCTATCAGTAATATCAAATATTTGGGAGTGTGTAAGATATGAAAGAATCCTAATAGATATTCTGAATGGTTAGCATTTCTGCACCTATGCATCTAACAATTAGCTAGCAAGCCCTAAGCTTTTCAAAGCTTGTCAATGACTTTGCACGTATAAATAAAGAGACCAAGTTCTTAGTGATTTTGGCACCTGAGGCCTGCTCTGGGACTTATCCACGTGCAGGGAGGTGAAGCCCGCTCTGCCTTTGCTCAGTGCATTCTGAAGAGGAAGAAGTTTGTAAAGAACAGTTAGTTACCAGGTGCTTTGCTGCTGTACCATCCTCACCATACGATTTCAGCCTCTCCAACAGCTCAGAGATGGCAGAAATTATTTTCTGCACATTCAAAGTGCTCACATCGGCCCAGAAGTCATCCTCTAAGAGTTTTGTTAGATGTCCTGATTGCAGTCTCTCAAAGCCTGCTGCCTCATTCATTCAGAGAAAACAACATGATGAATAACAGAAAACAAATCCTTTCATCTCTATCCATGTAGTCATCTGTTTCTAACATCCATCCTTAACTACTTAGCCACAGAAATAAGTCATCAAATACAAAAATTAAAACAGGCATGAAACTAATTTCTGCCTGATTTCAGACATACCGTACTCTTCTTGTGGGCTCGCTTGGTCAGTGTTGTCCTCTGTGTTCTCTGCTTTTTCATTCTTGCTTTCTTCTAAGTTCTGGATGGCACAGAGGATGGCTCGGATAGCAATTTCCATTTTCTCTGAAAAATCTTCCACAAATCCTTCATCCAACATTTGATTTCCTAGCAAGTAACATGGTGTAAAACAAACATACAAACACCAATCATTTGCTTTAGTGCCTCTGGAAATCATTAAAAACACTCATTTCTTGATGAGCCACTGAGTCAAGCTGTGCCAGATACAAAGAAGAGACAAATTCCTTGCCTCGATAAACTTATAAGTTTATTACCTTGTATTAAAAACTTTTTACTAAAATAATGTAGAAAATATGAAAATAACAGTTAAGACAGTATGAATAAACACTAACTTAGTCCAAATATCAGTGCCAAGCTTTTTCAATCTAAGGGAAAACTAACAGACAGTGAGCTGATGCTGCCTTCCTATGTGTGTTACAAAGTATGTAACAGGCATCCAAACAAATGGGGCAAAAAAGTTAAGAGCTGTGGATTTCAACCGCACCTCCCTGCCTCAGAACCCTGGACAGGTACGTGTAGCCCAAAACATAATGTGTCTTTAGGACAATGAGACTTACATCTACAAGACATCATTTCTACAGTGGGCTTCCATTCCCTGACTGAACAATATTCCTTACCTCCTTGGCTACCTGAAGTAAGCAGATGTGTCTTCCAGGTAGTAAAGTCAGCCATGGCTTTACTAATTTCTCCTCTTACATATTCCAGACTTTCAACTAGTGCCATTTGTGAGTCTCTTTGCTCAACCTCCATCCCTGGAAGAATGAACAAGGACTCTAGGCCCTGCAAATGAACTGACACCTGGGACAAGCAACTCAGTGCAGAAGAGCAAACTTCAAAATCTTTCCTGCAACAGAAATGCCACAATGTTGAAAGGAATGCATTACAGTTCCCACAAACACACACCCCTCCCTGCAACCACTATAATATACGCAAGGTAGAACTCACCATAGCTGAAGTTTACAGCTAAACACATGCCACAGAGTGCTGTGCAGGTCCACTGAGGAACAGAGGACTGAAGCACAATTATTTTCATAATTTGATTCTATTACTAAACACCTAGGTTTAGTAATGGAATAAATTTAGTAATTTATTCCAATTAATTTATTCCAATAAATGATAAATTTATTCCATTAATAATATTCCATTATCATTAGTCTTTGGTGTGATAGGCTTTTATTTTGGACCACCACAAATAGCAGGATGTGATTTGCTCTCTCTGTGGATTATTTAGGGCTTTGTCTGGCATCCTTTTGCTAACTAAAGTCTCAGAACCTGCAGATGACACTCCCTATCCCCACCCCACCCCATCCCCCAAACTGACGAGTTCCCCAGACTCCAGGACTGTCTAAAAGCTACTGCTTTCTGTTAACACCCTTCCCTTCCCACCCCCAATTTGGATAAGCACAGTAAGAACCTAAGCACACAGAGAAGTGTAAAGACATAGACACACTTACCAAGAATGAAAGAGAGTCTCACAAGACTGCTGCCTAATTTTGTCGACGTCAGCTTTCACTGTTTTAATGGTTTTTAGCATCTCTGTTACTCTCGTAGTTGACTGTTGCCAAAGCTGATCCTGTTTCCGCATCCGGCAACCAGAGGGCAGCTGACTTCCAGGTACTGGAGATGGGTAGCTCAGATTGGAGGGAATTAGGTCTGGTAATACTCCACAAAGTTGTCCCTTGCTAAGTTCTGGTCCTTCCAGGCAGGGGGCAGGAGGCTGCCCCAGTGCCTGGGCATTGCCATGGCCTGGAGCTGGCCCTACACTGGGGCAGCACTGGAGGAGCCAGGAGAGCTGCTCGAGCAGGATCTGGCACTGCATGGCCAGGTGCTGCAGGCGCTCGGTCCACTGCTGCACGCCATCCTGAGGAGGGAAGGCCACGGGGTAGGCCAGGGGCCCCATCAGCCTGCTGTGAATCTCTTGCACACAGCTGAGGAGGTTCCTGTACAGAGAAACCCATGGGAAAAACACAATGAATGACACTTTAAACCATGTCACCACATTGTTTTAAAAGAAATTTGTGTTTCTGAACGAGCATGGGTTTTTTTATACAGTCAAGAAGGAAGAATCCCCCAGATAGGTAAAAAGTCTGTTAAAATGCCTCCCAAAGTACTTAAACCCATCCCTCAGTCTTTCAGGAGAAGTATCATGACACAATCACACCACTACAGTGACTTCAACTAACATTATCTAGTGAATGTGCTGTACTTTGCTACATAAACCCTAATGAATGGAGGAGAAAATACCTGAAGCTAAAGTGAACAGTCTGGAAATACTATCTCTCAGCCACGAATCCATTCAACAGATGACAACTTTCCTAACTGTCCTCATCTCTTAATTATCTGTTTCCATTGAGGAGCCTCCATGTATGGCTCAGATTGCCATTTGGGGGATCCCCAAAGCCTAAGTAACAGAAGCCGACTCAAATCTCATCTGTGCCCAAGACCGTCCCACCCTAATACCATGAACACAAGCCTAACTATTGGCCCACATGGACTTTCGGCAATATATATCCTCATTCCAGATACAGGTATAGTTCAGCCATGACAATTTTCACTGCCTGACACAGCCCTGAAATCTCCAAAGCTCCATATTCTCAGGAGGTTCAGTCAGAGCACAGAGGGAGAGGGACACTAGAAGCATATCACTGAAAGCAAGGGGCAGAGCTGGGAGAAACCCTACCTGCCTCTTTGGGCCTTAAATTCATTTCACAATTGAGAGCATGTCTTATTCCTCTCCCCATGTGCAGCAACTCTGAGCTGACTTGGATCTAATTCTTCTGAATTCATGCCACAAGCCCAACTCATCAGCTGATACCTGAGGATGATCCACTGCTCACTGAGCGTGGTCAGGGAGCGCCGCTGTTGGACGAGCATCTTCATCAAATGTGCTGAGAACCCTCTGCACCGCTCCACGTTGCCCATGCCCATTTCCTGGCAGAAGAAGGAAAAACATGCTGAAGGGGCTGCTGGCAAACACTCACAGATGTGCCTCTAGAAAGTTGTTTCTACTATAAGCATCAGACATGCCGCACTCTAGAGGTGACACATTCATTTTTTTGAGCAGTGTTTCTCCAATTATGCTTGCGCCGATCATTGATATTCCATAGCCAGGAACTGGATTTAACTCCAAAATGCATTTATTAGTGGTCTTTTCTCAATTCACAAAGGGAAGAAAGATCTAAAGATGGCATTCTCCATTTGAAGTTTTTAATTTTTCTTAAACATTAAGAAAATTTGTCCTGCTGGCAAGTGTAACAGAATTTATTTAAGGTATTCTCTGATTTTGCACAAAATTATATTGATATTTATTTTAAGTTTAAGGATGTACTGCAAAAAGCTCAGTTCCACTAACAGGCTGTTATCACTTAACAAGGTCTGAGAATGCGACCCTGGGATGAACAGAACAAGAGCTTTCCCTGAGCCCCTGCAAGACTCATGTTCTATCATTCTACCTTGGCAGGAGTTGCTAGTGCTGCGTTAAGCCTGGCATGCCATGCAAGAGAGCGATAAAAATACTTCTGGCATCCATCCCATGAAGACGAGATTTCTGTAAGCAGCCTGGAAAAGATATCAACATCATTTACTTAATTAAAACCACGCTCTCCCACCCTAGATCCTGAAAAACTCAGATACTGGTATATTTGGCCATAACCAAGAGTCAGCTGTCTGAGGTGGTTTACTTCTATTAGGACTCACTCGGTGAGGCACTCATTACTCCTTTACTTAACTTAGCACTGGAAGTATCATGAGCTGTGGAGATTTCAGGGCTGTGTCAGGCAGTGAAAATTGTCATGGCTGAACTATACCTGTATGGTTTCTTCAATGAATTCTTCCTATCTTGGCAATGGAGGCTAGGGGATCATAAACTCTGATGCCTACAGGGGCCAGGCAAATAACGTAAGAGGACTGAGGACAGCCAAGCACAAAATGATGCATGGCAGTGACAGCTGACCTCAATGTGGGGAAGACTCAGGGGTTGTTGAGGGTTCAAGTAAGCTGGAGAGCATGTGTCCTTTCAAAAGGAGGAAACTACTATTCAACTACAGCACTGCTGACCAAATGGGAATGCAAGCCTACTTGGCAAATTTTCCTGAAAACCTGAAAATCCAGAATGCTTATGTAAAATTTCCCTTCTACAATGTTCTGTTGAATTCAAATTTAAAGCCCTGGGAGGGCCAACTGAGCAAATAAAACACACACGTGTACTATACCCAGTTCATGCAAAGCATCATTCACAACATCCTCTGCTGTGCTGTAAATAGAGGTAGCTCTGCCTGTCTCAATAGTGTATGGACTTGCAAATTCAATAACATATTAGAACTTATGAGGAGTGTATGCATATAGAGCAACTAAAAATATACCATTTTCTAATAGATTTCCACATGTATGATCAAATGAAGTGAGTAGACCTCAGGAAAATCAAAAGACAAAAAAAAAGAAGAAGAAGAATGGAGAGGTGAATGCAAGGAAGAAAGAGAAAGAAAAGAAATTTTTTTTTTTTTTTTTGAGACAGTCTTACTTTGCTATCCAGGCTGGAGTGCAGTGGTGTAATCTCAGCTCACTGCAACCTCTCCACCTCCTGGGTTCAAGCAATACTCCTGCCTCGGCCTCCTGAGTAGCTGGGATTACAGGCATGTGCCACTATACCTGGCTAATATTTTGTATTTTTAGTAGACACAGAGTTTTGCCATGTTGGTCAGGCTGGTCTTGAACTCCTGACCTCAAGTGATCTGCCCACCTCAGACTCCCAAAGTGCTGGGATTATAGGCATGAACCACCGCACCCAGCCTCACACTTTCATTTGAATGTCCATCAGGAGTCACCTCCTGAGCCAGGCACTTTTGGTAGCCACAGTGGTGTTGCTATCCCCATTTTTGCAAATGAGGACAAGTTTTAAATTACTTGTTCCATTTATAAGTAGGGAAAAAAAACAGACAAACCTAGAATCAGCCTCCTGAGTGCTGCCGACGATGGACAATGCGCTCCGGAGATCTAACGGGTGAAGATGAAGCATCTCTTGAGGATTTTTTGAACGGGCCCATGCAAGACCTTTGCGATATGACAAACCTAGGAAATAAACAGCATTTGTTTAAGCAAAGATGCTTAGGAGAGAATGGATGTGCCCCTCTTTCTCTTGCTACTCAAAGCGAAGTCTTCTAAACAGCATGAGAGCTTGTTAGAAATGCAGACTCTCAGGCTGCACCCACACCAACTGAAACAGGATCTGTAGCGGCACTTCCACAAGATTCCCCAGGTGATTCACATGCACGTTCAAGTTTGAGAAGCACTGCTCTCTATGCTATGCAGCGAACAATGGTACAGCATGCAGTGACAGAAATTTTAAAAGTACAGATTCTGCCAGGCGCGGTGCTCACACCTGTAATCCCAGCACTTTGGGAGGCCGGGGCGGGCAGATCACAAGGTCAGGAGATTGAGACCATCCTGGCTAACACGGTGAAACCCCGTCTCTAGTAAAAATACAAAAATTAGCCAGGCATGGTGTAGTCCCAGCTGCTTGGGAGGCTGAGGCAGAAGAATCGCTTGAACCAGGGAGGCAGAGGTTGCAGTGAGCCAAAATCACACCACTGCACTCCAGCCTGGGCAACAAGAGGCAGAGGTTGCAGTGAGCCGAGATTGCACCACTGCACTCCAGCCTGGGCAACAGAGTGAGACTCAATCTCAATAACGTAACATAACGTAACGTAACGTAACACAACGTAACATAACACAACGTAACATATAACATAACATAAATAAAAATATAGATTCTGAGAAACCTCATACAAAGCGGAAAGTATCTGGGAATCATAGGTGGCTGGTCATAGGATTTTCCTGCATGTGAGTGGAACTCTTAGACATCTGGAAACCTTGCCTGTACCTTCTGTTGTCCACTATCTCAACTGTCTATGGAATTTCCCCCAAATCAGACATGTCATTTCTCTTCCTAAAAGTTGGTGACTACATTTCATTGGGTTTCAAGCGAGAACCTTACCAATTTTTGCAAGGTGTTTAAAGAGGTCTGACAAAGCTCGTTGTTTTTGCATGAGAATGTGCTTGGCTTCTGACCGCTGCTTCTCCTTCTCTGCAGAGGGTTCCACCTTTAAGCTCTGCAGCTCACTCACAGAGGAAATCACTTCACCTGTAAGAGAAAACAAGGTGGGGAGGGGAGACAATAAGAAAATCCCAGGGGTCTGGTAATGTGTTTGTTACCCAACACCAGGGACCTTTTGGAGAACAAAGGCCAAGTATCATTCATCTTTATACCCTGGGTACTTAACATAGTCCCTAGCATTTGGTAAAATCTCATTAAGTGTTTTAACCAAACTGGTCAAGGTGCACGGAAATAGAAAAATAACATACAGGATTTCAAGTCTCTTGACAATAACAACCCAAACAGCAGCAGTCATTCTTTTGTATTTAGGGGTTTTATAATCCATCAAGCAAATGCACTTATTGAGCACCAACTTTGTGCAGTGCATTATACTAGAACTTTATAATCACTTGAAGGAAATTTCAGATTAATGTGTGTTGAGTTTCCACTTATAGCTGGTAGATGGTAAATTCTCTTTTCATGTGCACAACTTCAGAAGCACCTATTTGTAGCTCCATTTTACAGATTTCAAGAAAGGCTCAGTGAGGTCTAGTCACTATCTGAAGGCCATGTGGTTAATGAGTAGATGAGCCAGGACTTGAACACTGGCCCACCTTACTCCAAAGCCCAAGTTCTTTCTATACAGCACCAAGCTGCCTTCCTGAATACACATGGGTACCAATAACACAAGGGTGCCGCCTCCCTGCTGCAGGCAGTGTTATAGGCCGGGTTGTGTCTTCCCTTACCCCTCAATTCACATGTTAAAAGTCCCAACCCCCAGAACTTCAGAATGTGACTATATCTGGAGACAGGGCCTTTAGAAAGGTAATGAAGGTGAAATGAGAATGGGCTCTAATCTAATCTGACTGAAGTCCTTAAAAGAAGAGATTAAGACACAGAACACACAGATGAAGAGTGACCACGGGAGGACACAGTGAGAAGGTGGCCATCTGCAAGCCAAGGAGAGAGGCTTCAGAAGTAATCAACCCTGCTGACACCTTGATCTTGGACTTTTAGCCTCACACTGAAGCCATCCAGTCTGTGGTACTACATTAAGGCAGCACTACCAGCCAAACATAGGCAGTCACCAGTGAGTACAAGGACACCAAAGACATCAGACTGACAGTGTGGGAGAGTTAGAGGATAAGGGAGGTTTTACATCCCGCAGCACATCCCCTCTCCAGGAGATGCAAATGGATCTGTATTCCACTCACCCCCATCCCCAGGCTTGAGTCACCTTGAGCAACGCTGACAAGTTTTAAAAAAAAGAAGAGCTCCCTGAGATTAGATGCAACCTCATTAAAAGAAAGCCAGCCTCACTGACAGCACACTCGCTGCGGGTGGGGGGTAGATGGGGTGAAGGAGGTAGTCAGAGGCTGCCAGGGGCCCAAACATTCTATAAAATTCTGGGCTCCCTTCCCAGCTATTGCTGTGTTACACTATGAGATCTTGGCTCTCACTTCCTGAGCAAAGACAGCCTGAGAAATGAAACTGCTGTGCCTCTCTGAAGTGAAGAAAGCAAGAAGATGGGGATGAATCCTCCTCAAATGAGACAACTTTTTGACAGTGGGGACAGCTTAGACACTGGGAAATCCACCTCTGTGCCCCTTTACCCGTACCGCCAACCAACAGGAACTAGTATAGACAAGGCTCTCATAAAAGATGGCACAGTGCCAGGTTACATGAGAGGACGATAATGTGAAAATTATGACTGTGTGTTCTCAGTAGGCTCCTGTTTCTGAGCACTGTGGGTTTTTAAGCCCACTTGCTTATTCAATCAAGTGTTCGGCACTACACAGGATATCAAAAAAGAACACAGGTGCCACATTCTCAGCCCTCCTGTGCCACTGGGGAAAACAGAGAGAAAGACCCACCCTTGACCTGGACGCTGGCACCCACCTGTGAACTGATCGAGGCCCTCCACAAGGCGAGGCAGGGGGCTCTCCTTCATGAACGTCAGACACATCTTCCTCATGCGTTTCCTGAGCTTTGGCAAGCGACGTAGAAGCTCCCCTTCGAAGGCGGAAGGAGCAGCGCCTTGACAGCACTCTGGAATTGTGGCCTGTGAGACAAAGGACAGATTAGCCTCACTGCCAAGAATGGCAGGCATCATTTTAACCTGCATGGGAATTAAATTTAACTGTTGCACACACAAACACATCCCTAGTTCAGCAAGTATTAAATTACCACCATGTCCGAAGTCTCATGAGAACAAATATAGCATCACTAAAATTAAAAGAGACATACTGCGGATATTTAGAAAACCATATTACTGCTCCATATGAGATCACTATAACAGAAGGATCCCCATGCCCCTACATCCAGCAATGCTTGCTATGATAGCCACAAGGAGCCTCCAGTTCTGAATTATGAACAGAGTAGAATGAATAATGTCATTGATACCCTCAAGGTGCTGAGCCACTTTGTGTTTCTCAGACACAGTAGCCAGGCGAAACTGGTCCTACTCCTATGACCATTTACCCCTAATTAACAGTTCAAATTTCAGGAATTCAGATTTCTTTCCTTTTTTTTTTTGAGACAGGGTCTGGCTTTGTCACCCAGGCTGAAGTGCAGTGACCTGATCTTGGCTCACTACAACCTCTGCCTCCCAAATAGCTGGGACTGCAGGCATGCATCACCACGCCCTGCTATTTTCTGTATTTTTAATTGAGACAGGGTTTTACCATGTTGGCCAGGCTGGTTTTGAACTCCTGGTCTCAAATGATCCGCCTGCCTTGGCTTCCCAAGGTGCTGGGATTACAGGCATGAGCCACCGCACCCCAGACACAGGAATTCAGATATCATATGAAGGGAAGAGCTTTCGTCCGTCAAGGGCATATTTTAGTTTTTTCCTGAACTTCCTATGTTGTCATTACTAGCAAATCAAAATTGTTGATCAGAATGACAGAAGCAGTGAGCTGACAAATACAGTCAAAAGAAAATAAATTTGGTAGCCATATCATATCTCTGCAGCCATCTTATGGCTATATGTTCAGTTTCTATTATGAGTTTTGAACAACTAAAATAACAAAAATAGCTTAAGGACGTTCATTACTCACTCTGTGAACCTCAGGTAGGAAATACAATAAGAAAACAAAACTAATTACTCTTTAAAAAGTAATTTTTTTCTGGAGAGACAGGGTCTCATGTGTTGCCTAGGCTGGTCTCAAACTCCTGGGCTCAAGTGATCCTCCTGCCTCAGCCTCCCAAGGTGCTGGGATTACAGCCGTGAGCCACTACGCCTACCCAGAAATTACTCTCCTGAAGAGTGCCTTCCAATCCTGGAGCTCCCCACACCCAAGGACATGAAGCAGGAACATCCATTCTATAACAGACCTGCTAACTCAAGATTTATCAGTTAAATTTTCAGAAATCTTGCAAGCCAAATCTTAATTGTTGGTTCTTGAAATTTTGCCATAATGGGAGTATTTACACCACAGTAATCAGCATCTGCTATAAACCAGCACATCATGGCACATATTCACACCCTGTGCAGTAGCTTCCTCATGTGGTAGCCCACAGACAGCTTCAATGGCATATTCTTAAACTGACGCTTCAAATCTTTGCTCATAGCAGATGAAATGTTCACAGGTAAAAGCACAATTATTTCTCACAGGCTGACATTAAATTTTAAGCAGCAAGGCCACGTGCGATGACTCACGCCCATAATCCCAGCTCTTTGGGAGGCAGAGGCAGGGAGGATCACTTAAGACTAAAAGTCCGGCCAGCACAGTGGCTCACACCTGTAACCCCAGCACTTTGGGAGGCCAAGGTGGGCGGATCAGGAGATTCAGATCTTCCTGGCTAACATGGTGAAACCGCATCTCTACTAAAAAATACAAAAAATTAGCCAGGCGTGGTGGCAGGAGCCTGAAGTCCCAGCTACTCAGGAGGCTGAGGCAGGAGAATGGCGTGAACCCAGGCGGAGCTTGCAGTGAGCCAAGATCACATCACTGCACTCCAGCCTGGGTGACAGAGCAAGACTCCGTCTCAAAAAAAAAAAAAAAAAAAAAAAAAAAAAAAAAGACTAAAAGTTTGAGACCAGCCTGGGCAACAAAGTGAGACCTCATCTCCACAAAAAAAAAAAAAAAAAAAAAAATTAGCTGGGCATGGTGGCATGTGCCTGTGGTCCCAGCACTCAGGTGGTTGACGTGGAAGGATCATTTGAGCCCAGGAGGTTGAGACTGCAGTCAGCCATAATCATGCCTAGACAACAGCGCGAGACTCTGTCTCAAAAAAAGCAAAAAAAAAAAAAAAAAACCTTTTACCAACGAGATCAAGATTTTTTGCCTTATTTTGCAGGGAAGTCAGGCAAACAAATACATACTATATATGTCCAAAGAACAAGATTTCAAAGGCATTTTCTTGTCTAGTACTGAGGCATGCCTTGCACATAACAAACAGATCCCACTTGACCGGCTTGGGAATAAGCCAGCACTGTCCCACAACCAAGTACCTGCCCAGCTGCTGGTCGAGCTAACAGGGTCTCCCTCAGTGCCCTGTTCAGATTCTGAATGGAAGACGCTTCAACTGCAGCTCCATCTGTTGGCCTGGGCAAAAAGTCAGGCTGTTGTTCCTTGTCGCTCTCCACCAGGGATGACCGGCAGGGTTCACTCAGGACTGCTTCAAATTTCTTCATGAATTTAAAGAGGGTCCTGTCCCCAGGTAATCACAGAGATAAGAAGAAAAAAACTGGATTAGCAAGTGAAGAAATATAAAAAATACATGATCATGCATGCATACATAATTTAATACCCTGTACCTTTTATATACAGTGATCTCCTTAAATATTAATAGTTGTTTTATTTTTAAGAGAAAAAGTATGGCAGTTATTGTTATCCTCCTTTTCTAGAAGAGAAACTAAAGCCAGAAAGAATGGGATTGCTTTGCTCAAAGTATACAGCTAGTGGGTGGCAGAAGACTTGAGACATAGCCTGCTTTGTCTCAAGGCACACCAATCCTTACTGCAGGTAGACTTTGCTCAGAGAAGAAGAGGGTGGTGTTGAAAGCAACATCAAAACAATCAAAGTGTTATTTTTTGAGAAGTTTAACACACTTAATATTAAGTCAGGTTATGGTAACTATGTAGTCTTGCTCCCAACCACACAAAATTCTATTTTGGTTGTCCCCAGTTTTAAAAGACAGATTACCTGTGTGTCTTTTCTACAGATTGTTTAATGGACCAGAAGCTGACATCATTCCACCTGGAAATCTTAACAAATTCCTGTAAGATAAATGATGTTCAAGAAATGGCTTTATAAAGCTACTGTCATTTTGTTTCTTTCTAGATTTCTGTTCAGCAAAGACCAGAGCCCACTCTATCCCAAACACAGGACTGTGTGTTAGTGAACAAGTAAAACAAGTCTAAAAAAGAAACCATGGGCCAGGTGTGGTGGCTCACACCTGTAATTCCAGCACTTTGGGAGGCCACAGTGGGCAGATCACAAGATCAGGAGATTGAGACCATCCTGGCCAACATGGTGAAACCCCGTCTCTACTAAAAATAGAAAAAACAGCCGGGCTTGGTGGCATGCGCCTGTAATCCCAGCTACTCAGGAGGCTGAGGCAGAAGAATTGCTTGAACCCAGGAGGCAGAGGCTGCAGTGAGTTGAGATCGTGCCACTGCACTCCTGCCTAGGCAACAGAGCGAGACTCGGTCTCAAAAAACAAAAACAACACGTTTTGGTCTCAAAGTGATTTAAAAAAAAAAAAAAAAAAAAGAGTGCTACTACAGTCACTAAGTCACCTGACATATACTCCAGCTTAGGAACCGCCAAGTTAGTCATGTCCCTGTACCATGGTTGGTTCCACAACCACTGGGAATATCAAAAAGAGAAGTCCCTCCTTCCTCCGTGGTAATTCAATGGTGTGTGGACCAGCACGCCATGGCATAGCTCTGAGCTGGGAGACAGGCCTGGGCAAGACCAGGGGAGCACAAACAGATTTCTGTGGCAGTTCTCTGAGGAGGCTCTTACTGGCCACTCCACCAATCCCTCACACACACTGCAGGTGACAAAAAAAGTCAATGCCACCGATGTATATATTGCCATCCTCCCTAGCAGTCAGTGGCAATGCTTTCCTGTATTCCCCTAGGTCCCTGCCTCAGTGTTAAATGGACAACAGGGTTAACGAAAGAGAATTTGCTGATTTTGTCCTCCCAAGAGTGATCACGACAGCTGTTCATCTTACTTTAAGTTCTTTTTCTAGGGGGGAACGAAGTTCCACAATTTTGGCCTGGACCCGGTCAAAGAATTGCTTGTAATAATGGTACAAATTCCATAGAACACTGCAAAGTGAATCTGGAAGAAATGAAAAGGAAACAAAAACACCACACTTGCTGCATGTGCTACTGGTGCCAGCTGTGGCCTTCATATTTCAGTGATGATCCTTCCTCATTACTCTCTATGCCATGAGATTACACTGAGTTTCACAGGCATGTTATTTAGGGATCCTGTCTGAGTTTAGCATTTCCCAGAGATGCAGGCTGTCAATACTCCCCTATTTTTCACTTCGGCTTATAACAGATGATTTTCGCACTTTTTTTCTTGAAGATGATGTACTCCTAGGTTCTTCTAAAATCACAATGTCAAATTCTTTCTGTGAATCTTATTGTAAAATCAGCAGAAACTGAGCTTTTTTTAAAAGATGGCATATTAAGCAGTTCACCTCATATGCTCATTCATGTACAATCTATACTCATCTTGTAGTGAGACTTTTATCCCAATTGCTGTGGTCAGGGACAGTACTTGACAGTGGGCAGTTTTATGTGCAGTTCCTTGATGGTTGGCAGTGCTTTCACTGGATGAAAGAAACTAATAATGGCCTGGATCAAGCAGCAGCTTAGCAGGACATTTAGTGTCTAGACAGAGAGATGTGCTGCCTCAACATGCTAGGTCCTGAGATCTTCACCTGGCAATTTACTTCTGCCAGAGCTCACTAGTCATCTGCACCTCATTTTGAATGTTCTTCTCTATATCGAATGTGAATTGCATTAAACATAACTGTGTCTTATTTAAAACCTAGAGTGCAATGAGGCACCTGTCTCATGTAGAAAATTCAAAGCCTAACTCATTTTAGTAATGCAATGTCAAAGGAAAGGAAAAAAAAAATCCTCACCCTTTCCTTCAACCTGTGGCATCAGCAAGACGTGACAATGGAAAACCAGTAACATCTGAAGTCGCACATGGAACTCTCCCAGCGAGGATCCTTCAATAAATGCTTGTAACGTGCTGACCAACAACATCAAGGTCATCTGTTTGTCATCTTTAAAAATTCAAAGAGGAAAATATATATGTTCCTTCGACCTTGACTCCCTATTCCTAACGTGCATGCAATCTATTTGGGATACTATGGATGGCCAAGAGGTAGACATCACAATGTGAAACTCTCAAGCAAGGACCATGGCTAAATTCTAAGCTGATTTAAAAGTAGCAGGCCAGGTGTGGTGGCTCATGCCTGTAATCCCAGCACTCTGGGAGGCCAAGGCAGGCAGATCATTTGAGGTAAGGAGTTCAAAACCAGCCTGGCCAACATGGTGAAACCTCGTCTCTACTAAAAATACAAAAATTAGCCAGGCATGGTGGTGGGCACCAGTAATCCCAGCTACTCAGGATGCTGAAGTAGGAGAGAATCGCTTGGGCCTGGGAGGCGGAGGTTGCAGTGAGATGAGATGGCACCACTGTACTCCAGCCTGGGCAACAGAGCAAGACAAAAATAAATAAATATAAACAAAAGTAGCAGCTGCACACAGGGCATATGTTAAATGCACTCACAGCAAATTATGAAAATGAATTATAAGATGCTTGTCACAAGTATAAAAAAAAAAGACTGTTCATTCAAGCATATTGGCTACTACCTACCAAAAAGTCAACTTTCAGTTTGACTTCTATCATGAACATAGAGAAGAAGGAAACCTTATCATATGACTGGTTCTCTAGACTTTTGGAGAAGACATTTAAACCTCTCAGACTTTTGTTACTATTCTCTCAGTTAGACAAGCACGATTTACAGTTTTCTTGGCTGACCTCTCAGAAATATCATGAAGTCAAATGGGAGGCATTCCCATGAAAGCAATGTAGCAGGAGAAGCGGGAGCAGGAAAATGTTACACTTTACAGCACTCCATTTAGCTGGGAAGCTCTAAGTGGGCAGGAAATGTATTGCCAGGCATTACCTTCCTGTTCTTCTGTTTGTTCCTGCATGTGCTTCTCAAGCATTTGATAGATGGAGAACCAGTGCTTGGTCGATTTCTCAGTGTGGCGCTTCATAGTATTATCCAAACTCATGGACCAGCAGCTGAAACGAGAAGAAGCCAAGGAGGCATTTAGGGAAACCCATTTGAAATATCTGACACCAGAGATGCAGAGGCTACATGCTCACTATCCTCTCCTCCCAAATGGAGATGGAGGAGCCACCCAGTTTCCTCCCTCAAGAATATATGCTGTTGTCTGGACTGTATTCAGGTGATTTTAATGCCCTACTGTTAACGCTGTGATTAATAACTGAAAAGCACATTCTGTAGCTGTAATACTATATAAATCCTGAAGAAATTTAAACTAGCAAAAAACAAAAGCCCTTACAACCTAAGTTTAGGAGAGGGAAGGAGAGTCACTTACTTCAGCTCCAGTTTACGCCACCGAATGATCATCTGACTGATCAAATCAAGATGTTTCCGCAAAGACAAAGTTCGACTTGCATTTTCCTCCCAATCCTAAAGAAACAAAGATAAAATTTACTATGGACATTATTCAATGCCATAATCACCTCCTCCCTCAAGAACATCTTGAACTTTGCTTGACTGAAGACTACTGGGCCCTTAAACAACTTGTACCAATTGCAGGAATGAATTTACAGTGTATCCAGCTTCAAGTTCTTTCTGTTCACATGACAGAACTCCATCAGAGCCAAGTTTAGAGGCTGGCAAAAAAGCAGTGTTTACAGACTGGAGTCTGAATTTGTGCTGTTTGCTATCTGACCTAGAAGAAAGACATGTGGCCCTTTCCTGTCCAATGGGGAGGCAACAGCTAACTCAGAGGCTATGAGGGCACTGAAGGGGATAGTGTATGTGGGCACTCAGTTGGACTGAAGGCCCACCTGGAAGGCCGGAAGGAGTGTACCCTCATTACCGGTGGATACTGCATCCCACTGGATAAAAGGCAAGGCAGCTAACCCTCACCACAGGGGCAACGGCCTCACTGGCAATGATCTCACCCCATGCCAGAAAAACCAAGGATGTTTATCTTTTTCCAGCTCAAACTATAATTTTCTGTCTAACAACAAAGGTGCCACAAGATACATCTTTTGCCAACTGACCACCAACAAAAATGAGGAAGAGAGGGATTAGCTCACCTGTGCCTTTGCCAGAAGGATCTCTAAGCCATTCAGGAACTTTGAGATGGGACTGGAAAGTGGGAAACTACGAATTCTGTCCACTACAACCAGGAGCTGCAGAAATAAAGATTTGGGTATCTCAGTAGGAATACCAGTGATCCAAAGTCACAGGGTACTGAAGAGAGTCCTGACCAGACGTTTCCCCACAATTCTCTACTTTTAGAACACCTCTGAATAAACAGAGCAACATGGCAACATTTTATTATGTGGTCAGCAACTCCTAACCAACAAATAAAATTAACAGAATCCCCAAACATCATTTATAAAAGAGAAATACAAAACTGGTATGTTCATCCTACAGTTAGTAAGTAGCATCTCATTGAACTGCAGTTCTTTAAGCTTTTGTTTATACGTATGCATGTGCAAGTGGGTGCCCCCAGGGATAATGGTGAGGCTGCATCCTCCTTGCAGATTCAGTACTGTGAGCATTCCTTCCTCAACAGCTGCCCTACCTGTTCAAGCGCTGGGTGTTCTGGCCAGTCCCGCAGCAAGTGACTGACAGCCTCTGAGAAACCTTGAAGCACAGGTTGACACTGCCGGGCTTCTGGAACATTGGGATGCTGGTAGAAGTCATAGGGCCCATCAGGTTTCACCATCAGGTCTGAAGGTACCTCCCCAAAGAGTGTGTTATGGGAGAGGGTGCAGGCCAAAAGTTGGCTTCCCAAGAGTCGGTCATTCAGTTCAACTCCTGTGAAGTTAACATCATGGTAAAGTCAATGAACTCAGTAAGTTGATCCATCAGCATGTCAAAAAGATGTCAGCAACGTGGCCAGGCACAGTGGCTCACGTCTGTAATTCTAGCACTTTGGGAGGCCGAGACAGGTAGATTGCTTGAGGCCAGGAGTTTGAGACCATCCTGGCCAACATGGTGAAACCTCATTTCTACTGAAAATACAAACATTAACCAGACAGGCTTGTGCCTGTAATCCCAATTTCTTGGGAAGCTGAGGCACAAGAATTGCTTGAACCTGGGAGGCAGAGGTTGCAGTGAGCTGAGATTGTGCCACTGCACTCCAGCCTGAGCAACAGAGCAAGACTCTGTCTCAAAAAAATAAATAAATAAATAATCAGCAACAATGAACTAATTGGGGACTGATGAATGCTATTCTCCCCCAAAGCAATACCGGCCTAGAGAACTGTAATCCTAATACCATGGTAGCTACCTGAAGCTCTCAAGTTTCTAGAATACACAAAGGAAGTCAGAAACTGCCTAGGTATAAACAAAATGGTGTAGGGGTTAATTCACTGCATCCAAATTCCCAGTTTTTATACCTATTCTAGGGAAACAGAAAGGAAACTTAAAGCCTCCTTCCTACTTGTATGAAATAATGCCATGAAATCATGTAGGAAACTGCACTGAACCAACTATTAAACCATATTCCACAAGACTGGTTGCTCCCAGGTATATATTATTTCATTTGAAAAGCACTAACGCTATTTGACAGAAAGCAGAAATAATGCTAAGGAAAACACACACACACACACTTAAATTAAGTCCTTATCCTTATTAATCCCTTCCCCCAAAGGATCGAAACAATAAAAATCCATCTTTTTCTTGACCCATTTGTACACTCATGAAAATCTATCTTACTACAGAATCCTAAATCAATTTTCTTGAATCAGCTTAAGTTCTTTAAGCCAAGGAAACTCCAATAAGGAATTATGCGAAAACAGGAAATTCGTGAGTGCGATTGTTATAGAAGTAGCAACAGCATCTATTTGCATTTGCTTTGATTTCCCAACTGCATAACAAAAGTAAATTACTATACCCATCAGGGGGTAGAAGTGTGTCACAAGCGATGCCCCAGTCTGATAGCAAGACAGAAACAGGCTGAGGTAATGCTTTGCTTCATGTGGCGGCAGAGTCTGTTGATACCAGAGGGATCGAGCAAAGTTGAGACATAACTGCTGGTGTATCAGCATTACCGCCTGCATTGAATTCTGTGAGAGGAGAGCTGGATTTGTGGCTGCTTCCTCTTCTTGCCCATCTGAAGTTCCTTTGTTCTCCTCTAACGTTGGCTGTACCAAAATATCTGCAAAGTCCTATAAATAGCATTAGAGCAATTGAACTTTTAAAAATCAGAATCTACTTCTAATCAGACTAAAAGGAAGAAAGAAAAAAACATAAGAATGATTGAGAAAATGAAATAGGACTAATATATGTATTAAAATATATTTTAAAAGACTACAGGCTGGGCACAGTGGCTCACACCTGTAATCCCCGTGCTTTGGGAGGCCGAGGCGGGAGGATCACTTGAGGTCAGGAGTTTGAGACAGCCTGGGCGAAATACTGAGACCCTGTCTCTGTAAAAAATATAAAAACTGGCAGGGTGTGGTAGCATGCGCATGCAGTCATAGCTACTTGGGAGGATTGTTTGAGCCCAGGAGTTTGAAGCTGCAGTGAGCTATGATTGCACCACTGCACTCCAGCCTGGGTGATAGAGCAAGACCCAGTCTCTAAAATACATACATACAGAGAGACAGAAAGAGAGAGAGAAAGCCATCAGAGGGAATGTATATGGCATCAAGGGAATTCATTCCAAAACAAACCCTGCCACCACTGTCCTACCTTTTCATGCAGGGGGAACTGTTTTCTGAACTCCCATTCTTCCTCCTCCTCTTCGCTCAGGGTTGTCCTAGAATTCCTGCTCCTGTATCTATATAGGCTGCTTTCCTGCTCAGCCTTCTCTTGGGCTATGCGTTCCTGCTCATCCCACTCATTGATGATTTCCTGAAAGTCACATAGACAGAAGCTGAGCTTTCCTTGCTGAGGCACTCACAAAGGGAAGATTTGCTATTAATTTCTTGTGAAAATGAAAGTATCATAACTCAAAAACAAATAAAAGCCAACATCCAAGAACTAAATTCCATGTAATAAAGAGCAAATGGGTTTTGTTTTCCAAGTGTGTAGCCTCAGCAACCAGTTTCCTAAATTCCCCCTGCTGTGTCATTGTAATTTTGAAGGTGTAAAACTTGCCACAGTACAGCTAATGGGAACTTCCTGTCAAGGGATAAAGGTGCCTTGTAACAAGGACCGACTCAGGGTTGGCCATGAGAGGGCTGTGGTTCAGACAGCACTTGGATGGCACCCCAAGGAGCTGGCCAAGGGGTTCAGAAAAGAAACACTTAGACTAGGGACTGGGTGGTCAAAGGGCACCAATCAGGCAAAACTGGAATGTGTCTTACCAGACACTTCTGAAATTCCCTACCACTTCTAAGATTTTAGATCTTTAAACTGGCAAAAACTGTAAATTAAAGAACCATCCAGTACTGCTGAGGTTGAGGAAATAAGCACCCACCATCTAGGAAGGTAATTTGCATTTAAAGCCTAAGAAGTGTGTTTAGTCTTTGTCCCAGCAATCCTGAGCTCTAAAATTTGTATCCAAATATATAGCTGTGAGACTATTTACTGTGGCATTGGGTTTTTTTTTTTAATTTTGGGGGGGGCGGGGCAAAATAGTAAAAAGTATAAAAAAGTATATACAAATGTAAATGTTCAATGATAGGAAAATAGTTAAATTACTTGTGGCATAAACATACAATAGAATACTTGGCAGTCACTAAATATGAAGCAGGTGAAGAATACAGAATAACAGAAAAATAATCACTATACATGAAGTTTTTAAAACCAAATAGAGTTATCAAATAGAATAAACTTTATTAGTGGTTTGTTGTACATTTTGTGGCAATTTAAGGACATGTCTCAGGGGCTTGGCGGGGGATTAGAATCTACCTCAACTGGAGCAACTCTTTTTTTCTGTCAATTATGCTAAGATTTGTATTTTTTAAAAGCTGCTGCTACTAAAAAAAAAAAAATTTGTAAGCCACTGGAACAAATTTTTAAAAATTTAGAGTGTCATAGACATACAGCTACAGGTAAATAATAGTATATATACACACACACAAGCAAGCCTGGAATGGGATACCTGATATGTTAGCACCATTTATACCGCTTTAAGTGGTAGGATCATTAGAAATTTTAGTATTCTCTTAATTGCATACAATGAGAGCAAATTACTTTTATTAATAAGGGAACATCTTAATGCAAGTTGACATAAGTATCTGGCAAAATTACCATCAACAAAGTCAAAAGACAACTGACAAACTGGGAGAAAACATGTGTAGTGTATAAAAAAGGGTGCTCTCATTTTTTTTTTTTAATCTCTTAAAAATTGAGAGGCAAAGGTCCCCAAACACGATAGGTAAACAGAGAAAAAGAAGGAACAGAACACAGAATGCCCAAGCCCCAACGACACTACCTGTGCATCTACTAGGCATGCTAATGTCCTGCAGGCTGCCCTGCTATGAACCTGACTCTCTGCAGGAGGGAGGGCAGGGCAGGCCTCCCAGAGATGGCTCACCTGACACACATGTCTGAAGAGCTGCAGGGCCCTCTGGTCCAACTCTCCCTTGCATAACACATGGGAGCGCAGGTAAAGGAGAGCATTCATCAGCAGCTGCTCCCGAGTGGGACAGGCTTTCTGGCCCTTGCCTTCCAGCTCCTTTCCTCCTGAGCACTTGATGATTAGCTTCCCAAGGCCTCGTAGAACCTCCTCAGATTTCACAGAGCACAAAGTGTCTGCATGAGCATAGTAAGTGGGGAAGGTGGGGCCCACCGATGGGAAAGCCAGCAAGGCTGTGGCCAGGGTCCCCAGCCTGTCTGCACCAACCATACTGCTGTAGAGTGAGGTGTGGAGCTCATAGGCCACCAGCCTCATGCCATGTTGTAACTGCAATATGGATGCCTGCAGTGGGCTCACGGCATCTGGATAGAAGGTGTACTCCTCTGCCAGCCGCTTCCGGAACTGGTGGTGTGACTGCTGCCAAGAGGCCTCCTCCTTTAGAAGGCTGTGGGCTACTTGGGCAGACCGTGGCCCATCCATGTGGAGGGCCTGCAGGAGCCGTGTGAGCAGATCCTGAACGGCAGGGGCCTTGGCGATACTAGTGACGTAGTGGTGGATCTCCTGCACCAGGGACTCGTAAGCAGGCAGCTGGGGTCTGAAGGCCTGTTTCTTCAACAGGTGACAGGTTAAATTATCCAGCCGATCCATCCTTTGGCGCAGCAGCCTAAAGGGAAATTAACACAATATGCAAATTATGTCAGAAGAAGAGCAGCAAATCTAGATTGGATCCTCAGCTAGGAAAACAGAAGGAAGAAATATCAGCTGCTGCTAAATAGTATTTGCAATATCATCTCAGTTGTGATAATAATACCGACAATTAGTTAATGAAAATAACAATTACATAGCAGTTACTGTGTCATGTATGTTGCTGGTGCTCAGATGCATATCTTACTGACGCCTCATCATGACTCACTGGAGTAGATAACTACAATTATTCTTCTTATGCTGATATGGGACACTGAGATGTAAGGCATTAAGTGATCTACCCAACGTGTAAAACCAAAGGTCAGGAGTAGGACTGGAACTCAGAACCTACTGGACTATACAGGCTGAGCATCCCAAATCCAAATATCCAAAATGCGCCCAACTTTTTGACTGCCAGTCAATATGACACTTAAAGAAAATGCTCATTAGAATATTTTGGATTCCAGATTGTCAGACCTGGCATGCTCAACTGGTATAAATATTCTAAAATCTGAAGAAAAAAACAAACCCCAAATCCAAAACACTTCTGGTCCCAGGCATTTTGGATAAGGAATCCCCAACCCGTATCGTATTTCCTAATAACAGACCTATAGCCAAGAATAGCAGAGAAATATAGTGCATACCATCACATCCCACTTCTTCTATGCTGAGACTAAGTTTTGGCTTCAAACATCTTAGTCCCATGCGAACACACGCCTTGAATAGCCCCCCTCCCCTCCTTTCACAAGGCATATATTTTTCCTGACTATAAACAAGGCTTTGGGATCTAATTACTAATGTAGTTTAGAGGTGTATATTATCACTTCTACTCACACCATAATTACATTGCAAAGGTCAACTCCATCAAAAGGACAGTCAATAATCCCCGAAACAAATAATCACTTTGCTGTGTTACCTGACGTGAGGATGAGAGTAGCTGACAACGACTTCATCTTCCAGGTCTCTTCCAGTCTGCAGCTGGGATGACAGGTTCCGGGTCTTCCATTCACACTGCAGTTGGTGTAACTAATGGAAAAGAGAGAAACTAGTCCACTGTGTCCCAGCTATGACCATGCACATGAGGACAATGTTCTGGGGACATGTAGAGGAACAAGATGGAAGGAATCTGGGTTCCTGAATGACCCAAGGAGAGGTGGCTCTGCTCCATTAATCTAGACCATTCACATCAGAGTTGTGAGGGGAAAGAAACAATCTTATTTACACCAATGAATTTTTCAGTCTCTCTGCTATAAGAGCTTAGCCTTCACTACAACTAATATAATTTTCCTTCTTCAAAATATGTACTAACGTACCATTATCTTAATGTATTTAGTTCCTGAACTTGGTTCAAAACTTCAAATAGCAAGAGATACCACATTACCCAAATCAACTTGATTCTTTTTTAAGACAGGTTCTCAGCCTGTAGCCCAGATGGAGTGCAGTGGTGCAATCATGGCTCACCAAACCCTTGACCCCCCACCGCCCAGGCTCAAGTGATCATCCTGCTTTAGCCTTGGGAGTAGCTGGTACTACAAACACATGCCACCACACCCAGCTTTTTTTGTTTTGCTTTTTTTGTAGACAGGGATCTTACTATGTTGTTGCCCAGTTAGTCTCGAACTCCTGGGCTCAAGTGCTCCTCCCACTTCAGCCCCTCAAAGTGCTGCGATTACAGGGTGAGGCCACCACATCTAGCCTCTACTTGATTCTTGAGTTTTGAATAGCAAGCACCCATAAGTTCAAAATTCCTAGGACACAGGGATACTATATTCTATCTAAAGAAATATCCAAATCCAGCTCCTTTCCTCCTGAGCACTTGATGATTAGCTTCCCAAGACCTCGTAGAACCTCCTCAGATTTCACAAGAGCACAAAGTGTCTCTCACAGAGCACAGGCATGGTGGCTCATGCCTATAATCCCACCACTTTGGGAGGCCAAGGTGGGTGGATCACTTGAGGTCAGGAGTTCAAGACCAGCCTGGCCAAGATGGTGAAACCTCGTCCCTACTAAAAATACAAAAATTAGCCAGGCGTGGTGGCAGGTTCTTGTAATCCCAACTACTCGGAAGGCTGAAGCAGAGAATTGCTTGAACCCAGGAGGCGAAGGTTACAGTGAGCCGAGATCGTGCCACTGCACTCCTGCCTGGACGACAAAGCCAGGCTCCGTTTCAAAAACAAACAAACAAACTGAAACAAAAACCCAAATACCCAAAACTGAGCTCAGGTAGAGAGAATCCAGAGACAGTGAGAGATGCCACTATTTCTGACAATGGCTCGGGTTTTCTACCTGCCCTCTGCCCATTGCACCTATTGGCAGAGACCTCAGAACCTTAGGAAGGGCTCCTCCCAGAGCCTGAGTATAGTCAGGGGAACTCTCAAAGGGGAAAATACAGTCTCTCAAACAGACTCGTGGGAAGTCACAAGGCAGCTTATGCAATATCATGCTTCTGATGATCTGAGCACCCAAGAGGGAATAAAAGGAGTAATACAATAAGCAAACCCAGCACGTCAGGGAAGGAGCCAATGCTCCAAACTCTTGCCTTCCATACCTCTTCCTTGGCATAATTGAGCTTGTACTCCCTCTTCACCGCAGGGTCAAAGCGTGCCTGGGGAAGCCATGTCTGAATTTGGAGCAAGCCAAGGCTCACCCAGAGGCTCCCACGCTGGGCTGGCTCAGGCAGGCTCCTCTTACTCTCCCCTTCACCAAAAAGGTGGTGCAGGGAGGTGAGCAATTGGCAGATCAGTTCCTTGGGCAGCGCCTCCTGACCAGCCAGGTCCCCAAGTGTCTGGCCCACATGCTGGAAGGCCTGGCTGCTCCCAAGCAGCAGCTGCTCACAGTTCTGCATGTACTCCTGCCGCCGGGACTCTGGTAGCAGCTCTACTAGGCCTGCCAGGTGCCGGAACAGCACCTGCCCCTGGAGTTGGGAATCCGTGCGTCTGTGGGGACAATAAGAAAGCAGTGAAAGGTTTGCAATGTATCAAAAAGCATTCCTTTTCATATACTATAATTCTCTCAAGAAATGATAACCACAGAACGCAGCATCAATATGTGGAGGTGAATTTCTGTTCTCACATGGTCTTATTTGGTTTACTAAGTTCACCCTCTTGATCACAATACGCTTAAAACTGACAGACGAACCAGCCAGCTCATGGTAGCCTGAAAACATGCTGATTCAGGCAGAAAATACCCTCACTTCAAACACCAGAAATAGCCACTACAGAAGGAAGTTCTCACTGGGTCTTTGCTCCATGCTCTGGAGAAAAGACAGGAACTTTACAGTCTGCTTTCCAGGACGAGAGAATACCTGAATTCTGCTACTGAAGAGATAGCCATGTTAGTCCAAAGCATCGAACTGATGTCCTGGAGCTGCTGGGTTCTCTCAACCCACTCTCCTAGGGTCACATGAGAGGAGGACAGGATGGGGAGGCCACTCACATCCCAGGGACTTGCTCTCCAGCTGCTGGTTAAGACTTCAAAGCAGCACTTAGAGAATATGGGTCTATTGAGATTGCCAGGGCCCTAAAGAACAAGAAAAGAGTCAATAACTTTTAGAAATTAACTAAGACAATTTCCAGAAGCAGCATTAGGGAACCTGAGAGGAAAGAAAGAGACAGTTCAGGTTGCTTGGAACAGGTAAGCATCACTCAGAGATTGGACTAGAAGGACAGAATGGGTTAGTATACCTTAAATGAAAGTGGACTCCAGGCTTTAGGAAATAGGCAATGGATGCTTTAGCAATGCATGAGGAAAGCCTGCAAACCTGGGAATCAGGGAGAACATTCTTGCAGAAGGGAAAGAGACACACTGCAGGTGGATGAGAGCCAACTCAGGGTGCAAGGAAAGGAGTGAGAGACAAATTTAAGAGCCAGGGACAAAATGTCCTTAGACTGTCTGTGTCCTTAGACTGTTAAATGGGACACAGTAATAGTTGTCCACAGCAAAGGGTTGTCAAAGGGTGACAGCCAAATGTGTGTGATAGTCAACTCTCTATAATGCCATACAACCCTCAGGGATCCAAAGTTTATCACTAAAGGTTTTGAGAGGTGTTTTATAACAAATCCATTTTGATAGTGCAAAAGAATGGAATAGAGTTCAAGTAAATCCAAAAACATTTGGGGCAATAAGGCATTTCACATGAGAGTGGAAAGGATGAATTAGTGAAAATGGTGTTATCACATCGCTTTTGGATCTGTTTGCATAAAAGAAAAAATTTGCATCCCTATATCATAAAATAACATATACAGATGAAATAGATTTGAACATAAAATAAAAATATAGGAGAAAATAATGGAAAATAGTTTTGAACTCTTGAGGTGATGAAGCAAGACATTTTTTAAAAGCATGACACTAAAGTCAGTAAGCAGAAGGGACTGGCATATTTGGAGGGAAAAAAATTATAAAACTTGTGACATATAAGAAAACAAACTCGAGACACGACAGAAAACTAAAAATATACTTCCAACCTATATTGGGCAAAGGCTTAATATCCACAATATATAAAAAGATCTTCAATAATAAACTAATGCTGAACAACCCTTTTTTTGTTTTTTTTTTTTTGAGACAGGGTCTCACTCTGTCACCCAGACTGGAGGGCAATGGCGCGATCTCGGCTCACTGCCACCTCCGCCTCCCAGGCCCAAGCAATTCTCCTGCCTCAGCCTCCCAAGTAGCTGGGATTCAGGTGCACACCACTACCGCCCAGCTAATTTTTGTTTTCAGTAGAGACAGGGTTTCACCATGTTGGCCAGGCTGGTCTTGAACTCCGACCTCAAATGATCCACCCGCCTCAGCCTCCCAAAGTGCTGGGATTACAGGTATGAGCTACAACGGCCAACGAACACAATTTTTTTTTTTTTTTAAAAAGCACGAGTATTACTGGAAAATTCAGAGAAGAACTAAAGGGGATCAATAAACATGTGAAAATATGTTAAATTTTCACACTTAACAAAGAAGTGCAAATGAGTTCTTTTTAACTCTATGACAGAAACAACTGGAAATGTTTATAACACCTAGTGTGGCAAGCAGATGAAGAACAGGTCCTCATCTCTATGTTAAAGGAAACTTAACCTCACTGTGGTCATCCAGGACTTCAGGACTTCCCTTTTCACTGGCTCTTCACATATTTAAAAAAGTGAAAAGCAAAAACCACATCTCCAGTCTAATAATAACCATAATTGTGTTTTTAACGTGTAGACACTGTGACCTATTCAATTCTAATTCTAATAACTTATGCACAGAAATGCTCCAACAAGTGAACAAAGACATATACTAGGAGTCAATGTGGCACGCTTATTATAGGAAGAGGGAGAAAATGCAAGAAACTTAACATTTTATCAATAAGTGATTAAAATAAATTCAAGCACATTGATACAATGGAATAACTTTTAAAAATAAGCTGGAATGACACGTTTCTATTACATATATGTGTACTTATTTTTGTTTACATATGTATTTAATATAAAAATATATATAAACAGAAGGATATAGAGCAGAGTGGATATTTCTAGTGAATTATATATTATATATACATATATCTGTACTGTTTAAATGTTTTTACAGAGGGAAAATGTTTTAATTTGAAAAAATACAGACTTTTTCAATAAAACCTTTTTTGACTTATCTCAGAATTTCACAAATTATTTAACACGGTATACTTTTACTGACAGTACACTTATTTAACATCCTGCAGAAAATAAAGTGTTGTAATCAACTATTTAGTTACTACTCTATGCTAGGAATAAATGTTTATTGATAGATCCATTCAGAAACTCTTTTGCCACTATCAAACATTTTTTATTAGACCAACAAACCTTCAATGTGGAGTCCAAAGCAGACTTGGGTGCCTCCCTCTGCTGCATACCAGGCAAAGGGTTCCACATTAGCCAGTACTCTGGATTTGTGGTCACAGTACTGTTCCAGAAAGACATAAACATGGAATTAAATAACTCGGACCACAAAGATGTAATTTCTTCAGGAGACACCTAGAAATAAAGGAATAATTAGGTGAGAGAGAATATTTGAGAAAGACTCCATAAATCAAGTTATTAGGTCCTCTTTCTTCTAAGATCCATCTAAAACTATCATAAGTTTAAAAATAATAATCCACATTTTCTGTTTCTCTGCCATCCCGGTCATCTTGGTCAAGGAATGTGACATGTTTACAGTTTTATTTAAAGCTGTACTAATGAAATTCTATTAACCAGAGTGTACCAGTATTCACATTCAATTTATTAGGGAGGAAGAGTAGAAAATACTCTCACAATATATTTTTGAGCAATTGGGAAATTTTAAGAAGCAAATATTTTCATCTCAGTTAAATGGAAACCAAATGAATACTCCTGTGATAAGAGTTATAATATACCCTCATAATTACTACGAAAGAATATTTAAAATTCTTCCCTTTAAGAGGCAATTCAAAAAAACCTGAGGTTTCCAACATGGAATTTTGAGAATAAATAAAATGTTGTGCAACCAGTTTGTCACAGAAAATCTAATCAACTCATAGTGTAAAGGAGGCTTATGTCTCGTTGTGATTTTTACCTTCTGATGATGCAGCAAGGACCACAGATCTCGAAGCTCTTGAGGTGCAACTGGTGTGTGATAAAGACAAAATGAGATGAGATGACTTATCTCCTCATTTATCTGAGGTTGTTGATTTTTGCTGCATCTGTTCCAAAAATAAAGAGGGAGAGGGTGGAGTATGGACTATGAATGAACTGCTGGAAAGCTGCTACATTAGGGAAAGTGTAACACAAAACTTACAGTACATTTATCTAAAAATGAACAACTCTACTGATAAACTTCCCAGTGGCTTTTAAAGTAGAATCA
The DNA here is from genome assembly GCF_049350105.2 of Macaca mulatta. Lineage (NCBI taxonomy): Eukaryota > Metazoa > Chordata > Mammalia > Primates > Cercopithecidae > Macaca > Macaca mulatta. The sequence continues at coordinate 96,285,726 of NC_133409.1, read as the reverse complement.
AAACTAGCAAAAAACCTTCAATAAATTTTGGCTCTCCAAAATGGCAAATCACTTCCCTCTGCTTCAGCAACCATCCCCATCAAGTCTGTGGTTTGTTTATGGGTATAGGATACACAGAATAATCAAGAAAAAAAGTTCCCGCATGGTTTACCTTCTGAGACTAGCTTGTGCCATAAAATCAGCTGTCACTTTGTACTGCCACAGCATAGCCAGGTACTCCATTGCAGGCCACAACTGAACACTCCTGGTGAGGTGGATTACAGAGGTCAAGTCTGGATGGGACAGGGAGGAAGCTTCACCATGCTTCTTCTCCAGAAAACCAAGTGAGAGTCCTTTGGCTTTCAGTTCTAAACAGTGAGCATGCACAAAATTCTTCAACTCATCTGGACAAAGAGACAAATGTTGTATTACAGCACAGCGGTCAAGAGTACAGCCTCTAGATTCTCAACAACCTGCTAGGTGACTGCAAGCTTAACTTCAGCTAACCAGAGTTAAGTTCCTTAACCTGAGCTTTGAGATTCTCATCTGTGAAATGGTATTAATACCCACATGATTCTACTGATGGAATTAAAAATATATGTGAAGTGTAGACCTATGCCTGACACTTATTTAAAGGTATATATACTTTACCCCTCACATTACCCAGAAAAGAAAAATCTAAGGGAAAACTTATTAGCTACCAGCAAGAGGATATTTTCAGAGCATCTGTCAGCTAGCCAAGTGCTAGAATATTTTACCTAGGTTGACATCTTCCAAAATATTAGCTCTGAGGATCAATCCCCAGGCTTGCAGGAGACTTTTCTTTAATGTCCATTGAGAAGCAACCACTTGGAGACGATTAAGGTCTTCCTGCCATCCATTCTCCCCAAGGGCAGGCATCTGCTCCCTGATGGCAAGGACTTTGTTAAGGACCTTCAGTTGTGAAAAACACTCCACCACCAGCTTGTCCTGAAACAACAAAACCCACAAGAGCATACTATAGAACACAAATGTGGTTTTCTTTAGTAGCCTATACAGGTCTCAGAATAAACTTATGATATATTCTTAATGTTTCCAGAAAACAAAGGACTTGTTTATTCCTGTTGCTGTCAAGAGATTTTACAGTAGTAATAAAGTTAACTGTCTACCCAGCCTTAAGGGTCTCAGGAATAAGTAAGATGATAATATGTAGCAAATTACTAAACAGGATTCATGGGATAGAGCCTGCCCTCTTGTTATCTGCAGGTTCCGCATCAATTCAACTAATCGTGGGTCAAAAATATTCAGGGGGAGGCGGGGTGCGGTGGTTCACGTCTGTAATCCCAGCACTCTGGGAGGCCAAGGCGCGCGGATCAGGAGGTCAGGAGATCAAGACCATCCTGACTACCATCTTGACTAACACGGTGAAACCCCATCTCTACTAAAAAAAAATACAAAAAATTAGCCAGTCGTGGTGGCGGGCGCCTGTGGTCCCAGCTACTCGGAAGGCTGAGGCAGGAGAGTGGCGTGAACCCGGGAGGCGGAGCATGCAGTGAGCCGAGATCGCGCCACTGCACTACAGCCTGGGCAGCAGAGCGAGACTCCGTCTCAAAAAAAAAAACATTCAGGGGGAAAAATGGATGGTTGCGTCTGTACTGAACACGTAAGGACTTTTTAATCTTGTCATTATTACCTAAGCAATCCAGTATAATCACTATTTACACAGCATTTACATTGTGTGAGGTACTGTAATTCAGAGATAATATAAAGTGTACATAAGTTATATACACACGCAACGCCATTTTATATAAGAGTCTTGGGCTTTCCTGGATGTCTGTATCCAAGGAGAATCCTGGAACCAATCACCCGCAGATGCCAAGGGAAAACTGTAAGAGTTAGGCTTTGAAGACAAGGATTAATCTTATACAGGGTCAGTTCCCAAGTTCCAGAAGGACTTCAGAAGAAGTAGTCAATTTCTTTTTATTTACTAAATGCTTCCAGGTATACCTTAAAAGGAAATGGTCGTCCCAGGAACTTCTGCAACTTCTTTACACCAACGAAGCCACCAGTCTGGCTCCCCAGACAATTATGAATATGTTCTGAGACAGTCTGAACTTCTTTGTAGTATCTAAAGGAGAACAAGGGCAGAGGGGAAATAAAGAAAGGGGGAAATGCTAGACAGTAAGAGAAGCCATTAATATTTTCCTTCTTTTTTTTTTTAATTGTACATTTACCAATATGCCAAGGGAATAAACCAAAATAAAGCAAGAAGCAGCAGTTTTGGTTCCAAATCTTATCCTTAACATCATCTGTCTGTAATCATTGACATTATTACTCTAAATATGAATCTTACTTGTCTTCATAATTCGTCAGAAGTTGGGGGATCTGGTGGACCAGATGTTTTAAAACCCAGTGCCAATGGAGTGCAAGGAGGGCCAGACCTGGGGCATCTACTTTTACTGTGTCGGCTACAGTCCAAAACCGGTCCCGCCACCGCAGAGAACCTAAGATCTAAAAACAAAGTCTCTTAGATAAGATGGCATGAGGAAAGACTAAAAAAAGAAGAAAATATAAAAACAAAGTGAACCAAGACTGCTCAGCAGCATCTCCTGGGAAAAGACACACAACACAGACTATAACTGCTAATCAATGCTCAACTTGCATACACGAAAAGTCTAAGACTGGACTGGAATATATGTAGGAACATTAAGGCAGACAGAGGAGGCTAAAATCTTTTCTGTTAGTATTTATGCTTAGTTATAGCATAAGTTATTAGACAAAATGGAATTGTTGGGTCAAAGTATAGGTCATTTTACAAGAAACTACTAACTGTATTCCAAAGCAGCTGTACCATTTTGTACTCTGACCAGAAGTGCAGAAGAGTTTCAGTTGTTCCATTTCTTTGCCAATACTTGCTGTTAATGATTTTAACTTTAGTTTTAATTTTAATTATATTCTGGTGGATGGTACACCTCACTGTGGTTTCAAGTTACATTTCTTTGATAACTGATGACATTGCAATTTTTAAACTTCTTACTGGTCATTCATATAACTTGCGAGAAGATACTCTATTCAGATGTCTTGCTCATTTTAAAAACTGGGTTGTATTATAGCTAGTTTATGGAATTTATGTGTTTTGTTAGCAGTTTTTCCCAGTATATTCATTTCCTCACAGTATGGTCATAAAGGTATCTATGAAGAATAGAAGTTTTAAATTTTGATGAAATCAATTTTATCAATTTTTTTTTCATTTAGAAAGAATCCTAAAAACTCTTTGCCTATACTTAGATTGTAAAGATCTTCTTCTATGTTTTCTTTTAGCCAGTTCATAGTGTCAGTTCTATTTTTAAAGGTTTCATCCATGTTGAGGTAACTACATATAATGTGAGGTAGGGGTAAATGCTTTTTTTTAGACTGCATCTTGCTCCATTGCCCAGGCTGGAGCACAGTGGCACAATCTCAGCTCACTGCAATCTCTGCCTCCCAGGTTCAAGTCATTCTCCTGCCTCAGTCACCCAAGTAGCTGGGATTACAGGTGCCTGCCACCATACCCAGCTAATTTTTTTGTATTTTTAGTAGAGACGGGGTTTCACCATGTTAGCCAGCCTGGTCTCGAACTCCTGACCTCAGGTGATCCACCCACCTTGGCCTCCCAAAGTACTTGGGATTACAGACATGAGCCGCCGTGCCCAACCAGGCTCATTTTACTTTATATGAACATCTAATTCTTCCGCCACCCTTTACTGAATGGACCATTTTTTGCCATTAAATTACCTTTGCATATTTAACAAAAAAACAAAACAAAAATAACTGACCATGTGTGGGAAGGGGGGTGGGGTCTATCTGTGAATCCTCTATTTTGTTTTATTGGTCTAAATGTCTATCCTTAGACAATACCATATGGTTTTGTTTAATACAGGGTTGCACTGCAAATCAGGTAATATGAGTCTCCAACATGGCTCTTTGAATAATGTAGTTTTACAGTAACATTGTTTCTAGATTAGTGATTTCCTACAGTGGTTCCATGAAGTCAAAACTATTTTCATAACATCATGCTATTTGTCATTTTCACTATGATGACATTTACACTAATGGTACAAAAAAAGAAGGACTGACAGGCAAATTATGACTATCTGACAGACACTGCATTGAAAATCAATGATGTGAACCTGTCACTTCAAGAAAAACAATTGAGAGGCCAGGCGCGGTGGTTCACACCTGTAATGCTAGCATTTTAGGAGGCTGAGGCAGGCCGATCATCTGAGGTAAGGAGATCCAGACTAGCCTGGTCAACATGGTGAAACCCTATCTCCACTAAAAATACAAAAAATTAGCTGAGTGTGGTGGCACGAGCCTGTAATCCCAGCTACTCAGGAGGCTGAAGCAGGCGAATCACTTGAAACCAGCAGGCGGAGGTCACAGTGAGCCAAGATAGCACCACTGCACTCCAGCCTGGGCAAGAGTGAAACTCCGTTTCAAAAAAGCGATTGAGAATATGTGTTGCCATGATAAAATCTGAGCTTTTAAGCAAAACTTAGCATTCTGGAAAACTGGCCGGGAACAGTGGATCACGCCTATAATCCAAGCATTTATGGAGGCTGACGCAGGTGGATCACCTGAGGTCAGGAGTTCAAGACCAGCCTGATCAACATGGTGAAGCCCCGTCTTCACTAAAAATACAGAAACTACCCAGATGTGGTGGTGCGTGTCTGTAGTCCCAGCTACTCGGGAGGCTGAGGCAGGAGAATCGCTTGAACCTAAGAGGCAGAGGTGGGCAATGAGCTGAGATCATGCCATTGCATTCCAGCATGGGGGACAGAGCAAGACTCTGTCTCAAAAAAAAAAAAAAAAAAAAATCTGGAAAACAGAGTTTGATGACTTCCTGGTAACAATTTTTCTGATGAGATTTGTGATTTTTCACAAGCATGACTTTTTATTTATTCATATTGAAGAATGAAATGTGCCAACTCAGTGAACAAATTTTCCAAGTTACCAATGCACACGCTATAAACTAATGCAGGGTCAAAGTCCATCCAAGGTGCAAACTAGGCCAATGATTTTTCTTTTTTTTTTTTTAGACAGAGTATTGCTCTGTCCCCCAGGCTGGAGTGCAATGCACGATCTCGAGTCACTGCAACCTCTGCCTCCTGGGTTCAAGCAATTCTCCTGCCTCCCGAGTAGCTGGGACTACAGGTGCCCGCCACCATGCCTGGCTAATTTTTTGTATTTTTAGTAGAGACGGGGTTTCACCATGTTAGCCAGAATGGTCTCAATCTCCTGACCTCGTGATTTGCCTGCCTCAGCCTCCCAAAGTGCTGGGGCTACAGGTGTGAGCCACTGCACCTGGCCGTGGACAGTTAATTTTAACACGAGAAGTTCACTGATTATTTGCTCAGATTCTCCATTGCTAATAACCCTTACAAAACTATTTGTCGTTTTTGGTGAGCCATCAAATAAAAATATTTGAAATTATATGAAATGGTTACTAAAATACTCCTCCCCTTTCCAACCTCCTAACTATAGGAGGCCAGTTTTTCTTCATAAACTTTATCCCAAACAACATACTATAAGAATCCATCTTCTCACAAGCCAGACATACAGAGACTTGCAGGAATGTAAAACAGTTCCACGTTTCTCAATTTTTATTTTAGAAACTGCTATTTTTTATTGAAAATAAGTTATTCATATTAACATGAAATTCTTTGCTACTGTATTTTGAAGCAAATTTATGGGTTTTTAAATATTTTTCAGATTTAGTTCTTAATATGTGAAAACTGACAGATGTAACATCTTTGAGGTTTCTGAGAACCTTTAAGAGTACAGAGGCAGAGATCAAAAAGTTTAAGACTGGCTGATCTACTTTACTAGACTTACTAGAATAATCTGGATTAAAAACTCCATGTAACCCACATGTAACAATAATGTCTAAGAGGACTTAAGTGGATTAAAAAATAACTGTTACAATCTAACACAGGTGAACAAATAAAAAACTGTAGTAGATCCATGCAATGGAATACTACTCAGCAATAAAGAGGAATGAACGACTGATACATGAAACCACATGGATGCATCTCCAAATCACAATGCTGCGTGAAAGAAGATAAACAAAAACGTATATATACTGCATAATTCCACCTATAGAAAATAAAACTGATCCACAGTAACAGAGAGCAGATCAACAGCTACCTGGTTGTGGGTGGGAGCAGGAAAGAAGAAAATACAAAAAGGGAATGAGGAAACTTTTTGGGGTAATGGATATGTTCATCATCTTGACTGTGATAATGGTTTCACAGGTGTATACATGTCAAAACTTACACATTTTAAATACATGCTGTTTATAATATGTAAATTATACCCTGATAGATTTTAAATATGTGTATAGGTATATTTAAAACTATTAAGAATAAATTTATTAAATAACATTGGGCATATATCAACACTGAACTTAGTCTTAGCCCTAAGAATCTTTATACCAAGAAACATAAATTTTGTTGTTTAAAATAAAACAAGGTGCAGTTCCTTACCTCATATACAATGGCATCAGACACCATTCCCTGGGAAGACTGTACCCAGAGCAGGACTAGTGCATCACAAAGTTCAAAAAAAGCAGCAAGATTGACCACAATTTCATGGGGCAGAGTGTGATAGCTCTCTGGATCTGAGAGTCAACATAAATGAGAACATTTCATCAGATTTAAAATAATCTCTAGACATTTTCCAAATAAATTATAATCTACAACTTAAATGTTATTCCCAGTACAAAGGTCAATTTTGAAAGAGCAAAAGCAAATTCTTTGCCTACTACAGGTTGTGTGTCTCTTATCTGAAATGCTAAGAATCAGAAGTCTTTCAGATTTTGAATTTTTTTTTTTTGATTTTGGAATCTTTGCATATACATAATGAGGTATCTTGGGGATATACATAGTTCAAACTTTCTATTTTACAATATTTTTAATAATTTTATGCATGAAATAAAGTTTGGACTGTATTTTGACCATGGCTCATCATATGAGGTCAGGTATAAAATTTTCCATTTGTGGCATCATGTCAGTGCTCAAAAAGTTCCCAATTTTGGAGCATTTCAGATTTCAAAATTTTCATATTAGGGATGTTCAATCTGTATTATTAAACTTGGCAAATGAGGCATGTATACCTACAGATGTAAATAATGTCTCACTGAAAAATGCAGATTGTAAAGAAAAAAATGTATATTTTATACAAGTATTTAAGTATAAAATGAAAACTAAGTACTTATCTTTAGATGCATAGTTAACACCAATAGATATGAGAAAATATAAATGAAACTATTACTAACACTAGCTGATGTAAATATCAACTTTTTCAATTTTTATACTTTAATAGTTTCAATTTTTTCCAACAAGCACAACTATCTTTTCAATTAACAAAAAATAAAGATGGGAGAAATGCTCCCTTCTATAATAAATGCTTATGAATATGCACTTTTTCAGCCGATAGACCTAGTTTTCAAGTGGCTCTGTTACTTGCTAAAGATGTGACCTTGAGCATCTCCATGTCTCCCTGTCCTCACTAATAACATGGGGACGTATATCACAGGTGGCTATAAAAAGTAAATGAGATCAAGGACACATAAAAAGCATTTAGCTAAGCACCTGGCACAAAGTAAGTGCTGAGTAAATGTTAGCCATTACTATTGAGTAAGGGGACATGTTTAAAATCAGGTCAACAGATTAAAAGGAACCAGTAAACAACAGCAGCTGCTGAATATGCCTCAACTTCAGCAACATTATGCAATAAGATACTTAATTAGAGAACACAAAAGGTTCTTACCTTGATGGAATTCAAAGGACATTCTCAAAACACTATCTCTTAGCTTTTTGCTACCAACAGAAACCAAATTTGCTTCAGTAAAAACCCGTTTTTCCCGATCAAGATATATGATTGTCCTAGAATGAGATTCAAAAAACATAACAAATAGTTATCGGTTAATAACATTTTCAATCATATCCTCTATTTGCTGGCACACTTGGAACATCAGGGTCCTTCACCCTGCCATTCCTCTCCTGCATCTGCAAATCTTGGACTAAAGAGATGGGAGATGAAAGTGGCAACTACTAAGGTGAAAGGAAAGAAAATCGATGGATGGAGAAAGTTGGGTCTAGGCAGACTGCCAGGCCTTGGTCTGCCACGATCTGACAAACTGCACTGTGAACTCTTCAAAGTGGCCATGGTAGAAATGGAGGAGTTGGGGGAGTAGCGGAGTAGGGGCTGGTAGCTTGCAAGGCAACCTCTGAGGTACACACTATACTTGTGGATTCACTTTGAAAATTACGTAAATTCATATGTGAGTGTGTACATAAGTATGGAGGTGTTATTATGTCTCCAACATTTGAGGACAGGAAATGATGTGGACAGAGAGATGGCTGAGGAAGAGACAAGTAAAAACAAGTAGGTGAAAATGGGAGGAGCTGCTAGGAATTAAACAAAAACCAGGCTGGGCACAGTGGCTCACACCTATAATCCCGGCACTTTGGGAGAATGAGGCAGGTGGATCACTTGAGCTCAGAAGACCAGTCTGGGCAACATGGCAAAACCTTGTCTCTACAAAAAAGTACAAAAATTAGCCAGGTGTGGTGGTGATGTGTACCTGTAGTCCCAGCTACTTGGGAGGCTGAGGTGGGAGGATGGCTTAAGCCCAGGAGGCAGAAGTTGCAGTGATCCAAGATTATGCCACTGCACTCCAGCCTCAGTAACAGAGCTAGACCCTATCTCAAAAGCAAAACAAAAACAGAAAACAGTAGAAATATGATTATCATACGATAAAGGCAATCATGTCCAACACCCCACAACTTCTCAGGTTCACAAAATTCAACACACATAAGCTATTTGACAGATTCTTAGGAAAGGTATAATCTGAGAAGCAGTGAGGCAAACAGTGCCCAGAGCAGCAGGTTTCACTTACTTGTTTGCAGCTGATTCTAAAAGGGCAAAGAGCTGGTCAGGCTGGTCCGTTTGTGGGTCAAAGTCCATCAAATTTCTAATCATGTCCAGAGCCTGCATATTCCATCGGGGGTCCAGAGGGATCACAAATTCATCTAGTTTAAAAACAGAACAAAACAAAAATCAGAAATATTGGAGGTAAATTCCTTGCCTGGGAAGTTTCAGTTGAATATTTTTATTGCTTTACTTTGAGCACATTGAATCCTGATGGGGAAGAGGTTGAACCAGTAAACACCATGAGTTTCATCCCATAATACTAGAACAGCAGGGTTTAATAGCTTTTACACTCTTTCTTTTCCAAATGCAAAGTATCTGTATGTACTGAAAGTTCATCCCAATGCAGGATATAAAGGTAATCCCTACTAGAACACAACATTCCAACCAATGAATTCACTTCCTGATATCACACTAATCCACGGGCTAAATTACACAGTGGTCACCATTAGCTTAAAAAAAAAATTACGTACATGGCAGAAAATGAATGAATACACCTGTTTTCATTAAGAAAACAAGGCAATTTTTTAAAACTTAAAAACAATTTCTCTATAATCAGAGTGTGCCTGCTGCTGTGGCTGCTGCTGCCCCACAATCCTCTGGCTCACATCTGACACAACTTCTGTGAAGCAGCAGGAGGAGACTGACACTCTCCAGAAGTTGTGAAAACCCAAGGAAGGGAGGCAAGACACAAAAAGGGTAATATTAAGTTGAAGGTGGCTGTCAGGACAGTTCAGTGGAGCACTTTAAGTTTTAAAAGCATCCACCATATAGTAGACTACCCAGACTACCCAGAACATACTGTGAACAGCAGGTACATTAAGGAGGGAACCCATATTCCAACGCTCAGTAAGATAAAAAGCTTACAAAACAGAAAAGGACAGTTAGAGTTAATGTGTTCCAACAGACAAGTGATGCCTGCTGAAAATGAAAGCTGCTACTGTAGAACTGTGTTTGTAAAAGTTACAATCCTCTCATAGTGGAAAGCCATGACTTAGTTCAGCCACAACTTGACTAGCAAAATATTTTTCTCTATTGTTTGATTTCTTCCCATTCACCCCATGATCTTTAGTGCACATAAAGGAATTATTTAACACAAAAGCATCATGTATATTTTTTTCTAAACCAAATGGCCAGTGGTATATTTTGATCATCATCAAATGAAGATGGAGGTAGAAAATTTTAAATCTGGTGTTGTGAAAATGCCCATTTTCCTAATTAATGCTTGTGTCAATCAAGTTAATATTACACTGTTCTAGGAAATGTTTATTCTCTCACTCGTTATTTTAAAAAGATAAATCTTGAATACTTCCTTTGATCAGATACCTTAGATGTCTATTTCTGTCATCACTATGGTTTTATAACTTTGTCATCAAAGCTTTCTCAGAGACACAGTCTGGCTCTGTTGCCCAGGCTAGAATGCAGTCAGTGGCACTATCACAGCTCACTGCAGCCTCAAACTCCTGGACTTAAGCAATCCTCCTATCTCAACTTCCCAAGTAGCTGGACCACAGGACCACAGGTACAAGCCACCGCATCTATCATTAAAGTTTTATATTTTCTTAAACGACCCTGTTTAACTTTCCTTTAAGTCAAATATCTCATGGTTTGAAACTCTTCCTACTAACAATACTGATAGACAACACAAAGTTAAGGGTGGAAGGGACCTCAGAGAAATAAGAGCTTAATTCCCCTAGTTTCTAAACACAGGCAGAAACAGTAAATGATGAGCCAAAAATCTACCAAGCCAGTTTGTGGCAGAGTTGGTACCATGGCCCAGTGTTCCAACTCCTAGATTCTTTTCACTCCATGGCGTATCATCAGCCTCCTTCAGAAGCTGGAAGATAAATGGATAGTTTCAGGCCAGGCATGGTGGCTCAAGCCTCTAGTCCCAGCACTTTGGGAGGCCAAAGCAAGACGATCATTGGAGGCCAGGGCAACTTAGTGAGACCCTGTCCCATTGGGGGGTGGGGAAAAAGGTAGTTTCAAAAAAAAAAAAAAAAAAAAGAGGGAAAATTTGCTTCTGCGTATCATGAGTCTTCTAAAAACTACTGTTATGTTGAGACCTCTTTTCCCCATAAACTCAAAAGATAAGTTTCCAAAACAGTGCTGAGAGCTAGAAATCAAAAGCGCATACCTGTCGTATTTGGTTGTAATATTTTGAAAACATTACTGACTGCACCTGAGAGGGAATGTGAGTAAAAATTCCTGAGAGATGCAGCACTGGCTTCCAAATGAATCTGTATGGACTCTGTGGAGGAAGGAGAAACCAGTGTTAGACTCTAAGGCAGTGCTATCCAACTGAACATTCTGCAGTGATGAAAATGTTCTACAGCTGCATAGAATAACCACTAGTTATATATGAGGACTTGAAATGTGGCCAGTGCAACTAAAGGACTGGATTTTTGATTTTTTTAAATCTACATTTACATTTTAGTCGCTCTCTGTGGCTGGCTAGTGGCTATCATATAGGACAACAGAGACAAAAATATTTATAAAAATTCTCTACACATATTTAGACAGATGACCACATGTGTTACAAAATATTATAAATATCCATTGGTTTATCGACAAATTCTCATGAAGTAGAAAGGCTCATGTAAACTCAATTACTTAATCTCCACCAACAAATTCCATGTTCCGTACTTTACAATTCAAGCAATGTTGTTATTGTTGCTTTGTCCTCTCTTAAAATGAAAGAACTACAAAGAAAGTACAGGTAGCTCTCCGTATCTGAGGGTTCCACATCTGTGGAATTCAACCAACTACAGATCAAAAATATTCAAAAATTAAAAAAAAAAAAAACAAAAAATAAAAATACAACAAAAATAATATAAATTTTGACACAACATACTACAACTATTTACATAGCATTTACATTGTATTAGGTATTATAAGTAATCCAGAGATGATTTAATGCATACAGGGGGATGTGTGTAGGGTATATGAAAATACTATCCCATTTCATATAGGGGGACTTAGCGTCCACGTATGTTGGTGTCCCTGGGTGGGTGGGGGAGGGAGAGTCCTTGTATCAATCCCCCACAGATACCAAGGGACAACTCCAAGTGGGACAACATGGAGCACTGGAACTAAAATAAGATTAGAATCTTATATACTTTTAGAAGAAATGCATTTATCAAAACTAATACCTTTCCCAGATAGAATGGTTCTGCAGCAGCAGTACAGCACAAAAAGCAGATGTTCAAAACTAAAAAGTAAAATAATACAGTATGCTTTCCCTTTGAATTTGTTAGGAAGGTGAATATGTCCTGAAATGCTAAGGATAACATGGAAACAAAAGTTTATCTTGTGACACATCTATAGGCAGACTTGCTCCTCAACAGTAATGCTAGGCCACAAATTTCTTCCTAGGAGATCTCCCAACTGTAATTTTAACAGTGTAGTCACAGATTAACACAGCTGCTGAGGCACTTAAATAGCATAAATGTATATAAATCACATCACTGGACAAATTAAGCTGTTCTACTCACCAAGCCCCTGCGGTATATTCTTGGCTAAATGATAAAGCCATTTAACTCTGAGCATCCAATCCTGGTTGGTTGCTCTTTCTATGAGCAATTTAACAGCCATGGCCAAAACATCTGGTTCATCGATCCAGTAAGTATTCACTTCGACTGCATTGAATTTCAGGTTCTCAGGGCTGGAGGACTGCATAATTTTCTCTAAGTCTTGCAAGGTAAGAGGCTGACTCCTGAAATTCATTTAAATGAACAAACTCAGTACTAGAATAACCTTTTATTTCACATTCCAAATAACTGAGAAAACCCCTTTCACAAATATTGGATCAAAGGTAAGAGAGAAAAGGTGAGTCTCCCACAGAGGAAGAAAGGTAAAACACACCTAATAAATAATAAATAGTGAGCGATATCACAATGAACAATAAAACTATGACAGCCGCATAATAAATGGTCACAGAATGCTCCAGTTAAATATATTGTGTCCTGACCATTTCCAGCAAAAACAAAAACCAGCCAAGAAACCAGAGACACAAGCTGAAGGCTCCACTGACCTTGTCCAGCTGCTGGTTTTCATGCTCATCCTGTTGAGACAATATGCTAAGATCTGTCCATCACTTCGGACTGTGGACAGGTGAGAATCTTCAGTAGCAAAGAGAGCTGAGGGCACAGAATCTGGCCACAGTCCCATGCCAAGAATGGAGTCTCCCCAGGTTTCATGTGCTCGCAGAGAAGAAACATGTTTCTCCAGTAAAGCCTGTACAAGCTGGCAGGAGACAAAAACACAATACAGTGGTACCAACATAAAAGTGATATTCGCCAAAAAACAGCTAAGTAATAATACTCCATGTGACTACCTCACAACAACCTGTAATATACTCTTCAATGAAAAACACAAGTTAAATTCTACTTTTCCTGATGACATGTAAGTTTCAAAAAAAAAAAAAAGGAATATTTATAGTCAAGCTATTTTCCAGAGAAGTACCTGGATACCAGATCTCTATTAAAGCAAACTGTGGTGGTCAACTCTCTCAGGTCACTGGGTTGCCACCTTTAAAATTTCCTTGTACTGAATAATGTACGGTATTACAACTTAGAAACATTCTGCAATACTTCATAGTACCTTCCGGTTTGCTGGTGAATGCTGGGAACAGACATATACTTCCCAGCATGCTTCAGAAAAGGCTCTGTCTAAACTCAGCCCTCGCTGCAGGTACTGGACAATTAGTATGGCTGTCCGGATTAGAGTTGATACAGAAGATGTTGGAGAACCTATTAAAAAAAAAATGCCATCTATAAACAATAGTCTTTAAAATCTCCAATGAAAATGGATAAATTCTGTCCTTCTATCAAACCTCCTTCCACTCAGCCCCACCCAAATACTTACTTTACAAAACCTTCTAATCTAAGTAGACTCTAGAGCCCCCCAGGGCACAATGGACCTGTAGGAACCTTTGTATTCCTATCTCCCCTGTTTCTCTCTGGCTGTTTGCAGTTTATTATGGAGGACTCATTTATAGATGTGATAAAGCCTGGTCACATATATCCTTAATCTAATGCTGACACACAATGAAGGTGGCAAGTTGAGTGTAACCTCATAAAAGACCATGGGATTTGAAATCCAACAGACCTATTTGCAAATTCCAGCTGTTATTATTAACTGATAAATTACTCAAACTCTGAGTCTTTTCTCGAAAATGAAAACATATGCCTTGCAGAACTAATGTAAAGATTAAATAAACAATCTGCATGGTACCTAACACAGAGTAGTTAACCAACAAGCAATACTCCATTTATTATCTCGCTCCTTTTTGTGTAATTGAATATTTAGAAAAAGTAACACCTGTCTGCTTTAAATAACTCAGTTTCCTCTTTATTCCAACTTCAAGAGGCTGTTGATGACCCTGGAGGAATGATGGGCAAACTTCATAAACCTCAGTGCGTAAAGCAGAATTACTCAAGGGTTAGCCTCTGCTTACTCGCATCAGAATGACATAGGAAGCGTCTTTCAGATACTGATTTCTGTGCCTCGCCCTGCCCTGCTAAACCCAACCTCTTGGGGTGTCTAGAAATCCACATTTTTAACAAGTTTTCCTGATAATTTCTGTATACATTAAATGTAAGAAATCTTTGACTAGCAGTCCAATGGAATAACATAAATTTCTTGAAGACTAAAACTCTGCAAAGGCCCAAAAGTCAAGCACCTCACCTACAACAGTGCTCCGGGTCTGTGTGTGTAGAGCCAAGAGGATGTCACATACACTGTTCCCCACCAATCCAAGGCTGTGCAGCAGAACTTTCAAATCCAGGTTGTCTGGGGTGCTCACATCCCCTTCCCCTGAAATGTAGATTTCGAGTCCACGATTCCTCATAGCTCGGGATATATCTCCATGAACAGGATCCATCGAGAGGAAAAGTCTAGAAAAATAGCAATTCAAAGAAAAAAACTATTTTAAATCCCAGTGCAACCAAAGGTGTAGCTCAGCATAAGTCAGTGAGGGCAAATCCTACGTGGCTCATTGTCAAAGAATTCACATCAAGGATCTTTTATTTCCAGTATGCATCAATATAGCAAAAGATTTTCTCTAAAACTACTTTCCTAAGGAACTGTGTATGATATATATCCAGTGTACCTTTAGTATTGAGAACTCTAAAAATTTAACCTTCAGATATTCCCCAAAGTAGGCTGTACTAATTCATTATTTTAACTCAACCTATAGACGGCAGAACAGGAAGCAAGTGTAGTCTCCTGAAACAACTGGCTTCATATATTGAATGCCCATCAACATCTTCATCTAGTTATCTGACACTTCTCATTTATGTCTGAAAGTAAACAGCTGATTCCCTGTAGACCCTCCCCAAATTAAACCTGCTCCTTTCTCAATGAATGGCAACCCTTTCTCAATGAATGTCAACCCCATTTACCCAGTTACTCAAGCCAAAAACATAGGTGTCATCCTTGATTCTTCTTTTCTCAACCCACATGTCCGTCAGCAAATCAACTCATCAGACCACCCTCATCTAAGCCACTGTTATGTGTTGCCTAAATTACTGCAAAAGGATTGTGACTGGTATCTCTGCTTCCCACCTTTGTCACCAATGCAAGGCAAGGACCTTGCTCCTCTTGTTTATGCTATGTTCCCACAGCCCAGCAGTGCCTGGCAAATAGTAAAGCCTCAGTAAGCATTTGTTAAGTGAATTAATAAATGGGTGAACTTCCCCATGATTCAGTTTATAAATAAAATATAGAAGCAAGTCCTACTGAA
Organism: Macaca mulatta; assembly: GCF_049350105.2. Classification (NCBI taxonomy): domain Eukaryota; kingdom Metazoa; phylum Chordata; class Mammalia; order Primates; family Cercopithecidae; genus Macaca; species Macaca mulatta. Next base: position 96,270,050 of record NC_133409.1, on the reverse strand, counting down.
CATCTACCTCTGCTACTGAGGCTATTAGATTCTGAGGCAGAAATATAAGAGATATAAATACCTGAAATTGGGATTTGGTGTTATCGTGGGAGTGGATCCATCTATCATTCCTCTCTCACTAATAGTGAGGACACCTCCAGGTTCAAGCAAAGCATTCAAACGATCCAACACTGATGGGCTGCAGAGACAGAATTCAGATGGTGGATAGGTTAACATGCTGCATTGACTCTTCTTTCCTTCCATGCACGGGGCTCCAAATGCTTTTGACTCACATTTTCTTTTGGCACAATCACTCACCCAGATACAACAGTGATCTCTCCAAAGTAGATTCCCCATTGATTTCCCTTCTCACTTCCCTAGGCACATACCCCAGGGCCTTATACACAGTAAAACATAAGATATTTTTGAATAAATGAAATTAAAGATAATGATAAGTTCCTTGCACTACAACCTTTTCACTTTTTCCTTTCCTGCCCCCCTTCCCTCCACATTATCAAATCCATTTAAGGTGGCTGGATTTCAATTTGTAACATTCAGATAAATGCTCCATGAAGAAATAGCCATCATCTAACTTGTAGTAGCTTCTATGTTAACTGTATATGTACAATAGTTTCACACTTGCCTTACTGTAAGATCAAGAATGATACGTGGTTGAATCGCTGTGTCACTGATGGCCATTTAATAAATGCCTGCCCTATGTCAGACCCTGCATTAGAAAACACTGCACTGAAGAAACCCTAACAAAAGACTTCTGATATTAAAAGGCCTAACTCAAAGGACATTGCCAGAAGTAATCCAATTTTGTTAGCCTTTGGTTCAGCTCAAAATTATCATACAGAGCTGAAATCTTACAGCTATCTGATGACAAACTACAACTGTTCACCATAGGGAGAAGTCTACAGACTATGGCTGAGGGTGCCTACATAATTAAGAAAAATAGTAGCTTCAAAATACCAGCACTTCTATCTGGGTTTCTACTTTGACAAGCATATCCCAAATTTCAAGCTGGACCACTGATGATTAGGCGTAAGGTTCTTACTTGCAGAAGTTAACATTGTCCATCAGAAGCCAGTCTCCAGACTTTAGGGCCTGAACCAACATGCTGTCAACCCATTCAAATGTGCCATGGCTACGGCCACTGGCTGACTGTGTAAGCTTCACACCAAAGCTTCGGAACTCTTCAACAAGTTTGGCAAACTCTGAAATATCACAGGGAAGAATCACCATCCACAGCACTTAACTTCAAACCAAGAATTAAGTTTATGAAAAGGAAGCTTGATACTTCTAGCCGAGGTTTTTAAGATTTCATAATAGAATAAATAGAAGAATGTTTTGCTTCTGTTTATACACAGATAAGAAAGTTAAGTTTAAGACAGAAAATACTTCTTAATGGTTCTCTGTATTAATAGCCAATCACGGTTGACTATAGGGTGATAGAGGTGGCAAATGATTTTTCTGTATTATGGTTTCTCAAATGGCAAAAGGAGGATGTTTCCCACCTATCAGTGCATTTATACTAAATGAAAGTGCTATAACTTCACACAGTGCAAACTGCGCTTCCTTTATAATGAGCATATCATATGATTATAGTAATAACTGGTAATTACTAGACAAATGCTTTATAGTTTATATAGCCCTTCCCTGGAAAATTGTCAAATGATCTTTTTGGTTAGAAACTGTTTTATGACTATTTTTCATATCACAAGGTAATACACATTGGATTTCTACTTCGAAAGATGAGGGAGTAACAAGGTTTAGACTTAATATACCATAGCCCAACCACTTGCTAACTGTAAAACTGTAGGCAAGTAACTTCTACTTGCCTACACTCACATGAACACTCACATCCTCATCTATTAGATGTAGATAATCCTTCCTATAATGCAGTGTTGTCACGGTGATTAAAAGTACATATATTCAGTATAGTGTTTACAACAGAAATTCTTAACTCAATAATGAGTTTTACAATACCCATTTAAAAATACATGACACATGACTCCATCAGATATCTTTGATGATTAGAGTGAATGAGTAAAGGATTTCAAGTTCAAATGGCAGGCTTAAAGTGAGAAATGACGGATCAACAATGAAGGAAGTAAATGAGTGGCCCACCGCCACAGATAAACGTTTGCTGGCCTAGAAGTGGGATGTCTGATTTCTTCAGCCATAAGGAATCAACACTTTGTAATCAGTTACAAGCAGGCTTTGGAAATAAAGAAAGACAAGCATAGTGACAGACACAACCTATGGGCCTTTAGGTTGAATCCTCCCTAAGAGCATGCTCACCACCACTCTGAAAGTGGCACGACAAAATCAGAGAAGTTTCCATGTTAATTGAATGGCATACAGAATGATGTATTTCCTCCATCTCCACACAAATGAATAAACACATCCTATGAATTCAGACTCCTATTCTTCAGTTTAAAATGCTCTATTTCCTGAGAAATTATGAGTAAAAAAATAGCCAATAACAATAAAAGTTTTACATGCTGTTTTATCATTATAGGTGATTACACACAAAATAAACCACAAAGCATAGTAACCAATTTTTTTTCCAATTTGATTTTTCATGATCAACTATTCTGAATACTTTACCTCAGCTTCATTTTACTTTCTGGGCCAAACTTTCCCACAAGTTCTGATCGTTAATAAGTATTAAATTAATACAAAACGTTTGTAAATCTGTTACGTGTAAATGGACACAATATAAGCAATGATAAATGCCTGATACAGAGATCCAAATATACATACCTGCCTTCGAGTATGAGTTGATTTTATTGTTGAGTCGCTGCATAAGCAATAACACTGCTTCCAGTTTGTTGACAATCTCCATCGTGATAGCTTTACCACCTTCTCCAAGACACTTAGGCTTGTATGTCAGAAGGAAATGACTCCAGGCTCGCAGCACTACTTCTGCATCATCAGCACTGATAAGGAGGCTATCCCTTAACAGTGCCCTTACAGTAGCCTCCACCTTCTCTAGCAGCTGCCTCCAAGGTCGTATAAGATCAACCTGTAATTTCCAGAGGACACGAACTCATCATAGGGTCAGAGAATACCCTACGGTCAGAGTTGGTCACCACCAACTCAGAACACCCTCAGTCAGATCACGGGGTTTATTACGCTTTGCCAAAAAATATGAAGGCAGACTGGTTACCTGCTCAAATCCACCCAGCAGCTCAGTAGTATCCATTGCACTGTTCATAGCCATGATCTTTAATGTGTGGCCAGTAAGGTGTGCCAGAAGCTGGACCAGGCTGGTCTTGCCCACAGAGGCTGGTCCGACCAGGATGACCATCCAGCTCATTTGCACACACTTCATGATTGACTCCAGGGGCTGGAATGACTGGTGCAGGAGCAACAGGGGATGGCGGGACGGGTGAGGAACACAGCTCCCACGGGAAAGGACCGAGTAGCCCAACTGAAAAGACATGCCAGTGAGATTTCATAAGCGTGCCTGGTAGTGGGAGCAGAAGAAACCATTAAAAAAAAGTCAAAGGATAAAGGATTATTCTAGTCTCCTTACCTGAACATCATAGGGAGTGATACGAAATAGTCTGGTTCCCATGTATGGGTTGGAATTTGAACCAAACACATCCTTGAATACAGCAATGACCTAAAGGAAGAATACAATGCAATAAAAACACAAATCACTCCACCTAATTCTTAGGCAAACTTGCTAGAAAACAAGCACAGTGATAAGAGTCACCATTCTAAAAACACTGGCCACAATTCCCTTATCCTTTTGAATTTTCTCTTATAAAAAGGATCGAATGCATTTATTTAATTCTTTGGAATGAAAGTAAATTTGAGATTGAGAACATAGCAGTCATATTCCAAACTATCTGAGATTCCAGTGAGAATGCACCATCAATTAAACTGAAGCCATGGACGCTGTAATATCGAAATCTAGAGACAAAAAAGACCTGTTTGCTTTCATCATTGAAGATACTACCTAAAAAGAAGATAGAACGGTAATACAAAGATTATAAAGAAAAACGGCCACTCAATAACCATCTCCTATGTACCAAATACTGTATTAAGTACTTTGGTAGATTATTTCTGATCTTTATACCCATGCAAAATAGTTATCATGTCCATTTTATATAGATAACAGCACTCACAAGAGTTATAGAATTTGCCCATGGTTAGTGACCAATTTTAAATCTAAGCTAGTCAGCCTCCAAAAACATGTTATACCTCCAAACATTTATGTAGATACGAAAACCAAATTTATTCCTCTAACCAATTATTTACATTGTTATCCTTTCGTTAGCAGTAATGCTATTAGAAAATGTTCCGTTAACTCTCTTTGATTTTGGATCTCTAAAAAATCTAAGAGTAATGGTGGAGGGGGATAGAGGTATATAAAAAACCTTAATTTAGCCCATAAAAGTAGGGAAAATTAGAGCCAGAAAAAAAAAAGCATACAAAATAGTATTTCTAAAAAGCATCAATACTCATATAATTGAATACTGCAATGAAGTTAGAAAATAAAAATAATATAGATAAAATAATAATCAGTGTCAAACAATGGACTGTGAGACTAAAAGCAGCATAGGAAAGTGTTCCTGTCACCTACCTATGAGTCCAGGTGATATATGATCTCATGTTCCACACTAAAGCATATAACCTCCAACCCCTGATGTTCTACAAGAGGATTAAAATTACAAATATTGCTACTGGGGAGGCTGAGGTAGGAGAATCACTTGAATCGAGGTTACAGTGAGCCAAGATCACGCCATTGTACTCTAGCCTGGGTGACAGACCAAGACTCTGTCTCAAAAAAAATTCCCAATCTAGCTTTTCAGTTTAGCTTTATAAAATCAAAATTCAATTCAACTGGACTCTTCTAGCTTTTACAGACTTTATCCTTCTATGATATTATTTTTCTTGACCTTGTCTCCCCCGCTAGAAAACACCTATAAGGTCCATTACAATAACCGTGAATCGGAAGAGTGATGGAAAACTTCCACATACCACAGTGACCCAGCACCTGACGAATCATTCATTCAACAACTGGCACATGTTTTGGTCATAATATACTATAATAAGTGGATGAAGAAATTAAAATACTAGCTGATTATGTGAATTATATATCAATAAAGCTATTAAAAACTACTAAGACTTTCTCCTAATCGAATGATTGAAAGTCACCTACATATGATAAATGAGTTATGTGTAATTAGTTTCTGAATACCACACTAAAGAAGATCTGGGTGGCTGGGAACAGTGGCTCACTCCACTTGTAATCACAGCACTTTGGGAGACTGAGGCAGCAAGATTGCTTGAGCCCAGGAGTATGAGACCAGCCTGGATAACACGGCAAGACCACATCTCTATTAAAAGTAAAAACAAACTAGCCAGGCCATGGTGGCATGTGCCTATAGTCCCAGCTTATCAGTGGGCTGGGGTGGAAGGATCCCTTGAGCCTAGGAGGTCTAGGCTCCATTGAGCCGGCATTGTGCCACTGCATTCCAGCCTAGACAACAAAGTGAGACCCTGCCTCAAAAAAATAAGAACAAACAGAATGGGTAGCAGAATGAAAGGGCTGTGAAAGTCATGTGTGCTGTGGGCCAGCCACATCTTCACATTTCAACAAGGAGGTTACCGCTTCTAGTGCAGGCATCTATGTATCTATTCCTTTATTTTCAAACAGTGAAGTTTACTAGAAGGAAACAGCAGACAAACTGGAGAGGGCCTAAACTGGAAAGCTAGCTCTGCTACCTGTGACACTCCATAACTTTCAGCCTTGGATCTTCACCTGTAAGATGCCACGACAGCACCTCCTGCCTACAGCTATTGTGCGCATTCAGCGAGACAGAATTTTAAATACCATAAACTAAAATGCACACATTATTACAATTCCTTACAGTGGGAATTCTAGTTTTACAAACAGGTATTTTTATTTTTATTTTCACTTAAACGCAGAATATTCTCCCTTCACATGATTACACTTTCTAGATAAAATGCTTTGTAATTTGACATTTATTTAAAAACAAAACAGAAAACCTTCCTCTTCTACTGAGTATCGCCTGTCTGCCTCCTCCTGCTTCTCACCTTGGTGCTTGTAAAGATGATGAAGACTTAGTTCTTTATTACTGGAGGGCAATATTGCTTTAAGGTTTGTGATCATGGGGATTTGGATAGATAAGCAAATTATGTCCTCTAAAGCAAGCTACTCTATATAGTGAGACTCCAAGGTAGGAGAACGTTTAGTCTGTTCTTTTAACTTTTAAATTTTGAAGCAGCTTTAACAGGCTTGCTAGCTGGGCGTGGCGGCTCACCCCTGTAATCCCAGCACTTTGGGAGGCTGAGGCGGGTGGATCACCTGAGTTCAGGAGTAGAGACCTGCCTGACCAACATGATGAAACCCCGTTTCTACTAAATATAAAAAAATTAGCTGGACCTGGTGGCTCATGCCTGTAATCCCAGCTACTTGGGAGGCTAAGGCAGGAGGATCACTCGAACCTGGGAGGCAAAGTTGCAGCCAGCCAAGATTGCACCATTGCACTCCAGCCTGGGCAACAAGAGTGAAACTCAGTCTCAAAAAAAAAAAAAGGCTTGCTATTAGTGTGAGTATGTCCTTTCTCACCCACAGGAAATCAACTTTCAGATGGAAAGAAATACAAATACCAAGTGTGAAACTCACCTTTTTTTTGTCTTCTTCGGTTCTCATTCTTTCACCATAGACCAAAAACACATGCTGACCAGGATCATAACACCCAGGGGACTGGTCAACCAGCATCAACTGACACCAGCGGAAAAGATCCCGGAGGTTGAATTCCCAGGGTCCTCCTTTTTGCCCCCACTTCTTCTCAACAGTCACTTCATGATCAATCTAGAAAGAAAACATCCTGATTGGGAAACATGCCCTGCTTGCTACTAGGCACTGCATTAAGCACTAGGAATGTACTACAAAAGCATACATCATCTGAAACAAAAATTAACAGGCTTGATTCAGATGCCTCTTTCTCAAGACTTCCAAATGCCTGGCATATCCTCTAAGCATTAACACTGGTAGTCACAATACAGAAATGAATTACTGGATGCCTCCACTATGTAGTGTGCCTTCCACTAGAAACCTGTAGAATTCAAAGTAATTTTAGTTAGAGATCCTGATAATTTGGTAGAACCCTATGTTGAAAAAATGCTTGTTCAAATACAGTCAGAAAAAAAAGAAACCAATACAGGTAGGTACTTACTTGGTTATTGAAAGCAACCATTTTCTTAACAATATTTTTCTCAATGGCTGGAAACAAAGTACTGGCAATGAATTCCATGTCAATTACTGTAAGAGGATCAACGAAGACCTAGAAATCCAAAAATAACATGAAGAAATGCCTCTGTTTCTCTTTAACACTAGAAATAACTCCATGTCTTATTATGTAAAATCTTTAACACCGAGTAACAATACATGAGAAAGATAATTTTCAGTTATAGAAATTTCTTTTTTGTGTTTTGAGAATAAAGAATCACAAAATCCTCTAAATACAGCACAGTAGAGGTTTTGCTTTTAAGGTCTATTCTAGTGAATTAAAGAAAAAAAGAGGCCCAGTGTGGTGGCTCACACCTGTAGTCCCAGCACTTTGGGAGGCCAAGGCAGGCGGATCATGAGGTCAAGAGATCGAGACCATCCCAACTAGAACAATGAAATCCTGTCTTCACTAAAAATACAAAAATTAGCTGGGCACAGTGGCATGCGCCTGTGGTCTCGGCTACTCAGGAGGCTGAGGCAGGAGAATAGCTTGTTCCTGGGAGGAGGAGACTGCAGCGAGCAGAGATCACGCCACTGCACTCCAGCCTGGGAGACAGAGCAAGACTCCATCTCAAAAAAAAAAAAAAAGATAGATGTTATTAAAAATTTCCTATGTATAATGTAAAATGCTTTTAAATCTGGGTGGTAGATATGAGTATTCACTATAAAAGTCATCAAACTTTTCCATATGTTTGAAAGTTTTCTCAATAAAACATTCTTCCTTTTTTGAGATGCAGTCTCGTTCTGTTGCCAAGGCTGGAGTACAATGGCACGATCTCAGCTCACTGCAACCTCCATCTCCCAGGTTCAAGCGATTCTGCTGCCTCAGCCTCCCGTGTAGCTAGGATTACAGGCACCTGCCACCACACCCAGCTAATTTTTGTATTTTTAATGGAGACGGGGTTTTGCTATATTGGCCAGGCTGGTCTCAAACTCTTGACCTCAGGTGATCCACCTGCCTTGGCCTCCCAAAGTTCTGGGATTACAGGCATAAGCCACCACACCCAGCCAATAAAACATTCCTAAAAGACACTCAGCCAATTCTTAATCATAAGGGACAGTGACACTAAAGAAATCTAGAGGCATTTCCAAACCTCTGGATTGGCCAAACTCTGAAAAACTTATGTTAAAACAAGTAAGCATACACATACACAGGTAACCCTCTGCAAGTAAGAATAAAGGCATAAGATACCAAAATGCTAATAATGACTGAATGGGGAATAGTGGATTTTTATTCTCCATGGTAGTTTTCTGTTCCTTCTTACTTTTCTTTAGTTAAAATGCATTATTTCAGTAAAAATTTTTCTTATATATTTCAATAGATCAGAGGCACAACTGAAAAGGTCCAAGATTGGACTTCATCCCAGAGTGCAGTAACAGAATCCTGAAGAGGCTGGGGACCTTACTTTCTTCCAGCTGATAACACATCCAGTCTTCCGGGGCAAAAGATGAAGGACAGAAGCAATGATGGGAATCAGTCACATTCATATTGATCATATAAGGACAAGAAAGAGGATCGTTAAGCTGATCCTCTCTAATTCTCACAGTGAACATCCTTAAAGGCTTCGTAATAGTAGTCTTATCCCCTCACAGTCTATGTTTGGTCTCTATGGCAACAACAAATCTTACCTGAGTGAATCTGTTAAGGAAAGACCTGGGCAAGCCTTTTCTCCCACCTCCTTGTCTAAAGGGATTCTGACACCCAAAAATCTTCGTCTTTTCATGCTGCACTTGAAAGCTCATTCCTAACTCAGGTACATAGATTTCTCCTCGGTGGTCAAAACAAGCATTGAGTCCTTCCAATACAGACTGAGAAGCCAGGTTAAGCTATTTAAAGAAGAAAGTACATATATTTGTCTCAAATATGTTGTACAACTGAAACAAAAAGCAGGGAAATGATATGAAGCAAAAAAAGCTAGAGTTATCTTCAGAAAGGGAATTTCAAACAATATTGATAATCTTCTATATTTTAGGCTGAGTTATGAGTTGGTTTGTCTTCATTCTATTATTTTGTTTTTGAGACAGGATTTCACTCTTGTCACCCAGGTTGGAGTGCAGTGGCACAATCACAGCTCACTGCAACCTCCACCTCCAGGGCTCAAGAGATCCTCCACCTCTGCCTGCTGCATAGCTGTGGCCAAGGTGTGCACCACCACACCCAGTTAATTCTTTTTTTTTTTTTTGGTAGAGCCAAGGTCACGCTATGTTGTCCAGGATGGTCTCAAACTCCTGGGCTCAAGTAATTCTCCATCTTTTGTTTCCCAATGTTAGAATTACAGGCATGAGCCACTGTACCTGGTCCAATTCTATTATTCTTTATTTCCTATGTACGTTAAAGAGATTTTGGCTGGTATCTTACATAGATACACACACACACACACACACACACACACATCAATAATGTTTAAACTGAATAAATGCTCAAATTAAATTTTAAAGTTAAAAATCTTCTCAAAAGTTAAACTGTATCAATTATACGTACCTATATTAACCTACTCTGTAAGTAATAACTTGCAGAAAACCTTGCCAATACACAGATATTTCATTTTCACAATCTGAGTTTTTAAGATGTGTAACAGAAATTAGCCAGGCATGGTGGCTCACGCTTGTAATCCCAGCACTTTAGAAGGCCAAGGCAGGTGGATCACTTAAGGCCAGGAGTTCAAGACCAGCCGGGCCAACATGGCAAAACCCTGTCTCTACTAAAAATACAAAACTTAGGCATTGTGGCGCATGCCTGTAATCCCAGTTACTCAAGTGTCTGAGGCAGGAGATTCACGATTCACGTGAACCTGGGAGGAGGTTACAGTGAGCCGAGAACCCACCACCGCACACCAGCCTGAGCGGCACACCGAGACTCTGCCTAAAAAAAAAAAAGAAAAGAAAAAGAAAAAGATGTGTAACACTAATTGTAGAGAACAGATAAGGTTTGCTAACTTTTTAAATACTTTCCCATCTCAAACACTGAACAAAATATCCAACGGGTTTCAAAGTCAGGATATAAAAGGAGTCAATACAGCTGATTTCCACCAATTTTGTAAACAAGAACAATTACAAGCGGCTCTTGGGCCAGGATGAAAAGAGCTGAATGTAGGTCTTCAGATGAGCAGTTCAGAGCTCAGGGATGGAAAGCATGTGTGGTTTGTTGGTAACACAGAAAAAGGAGATTGGGAAAATACAAGTTAATAAAATGCAAATGGACAAAAATCAGAGCATACTATATTAGAATTTCAAGTGTCATGTTTACATATGCACCACAAAGCACAAACAGCTCTGTATATTCCCAAACAGAAGGCCCCTGTTAAGTGTGTTTATAAATCTAGAATGTCTTGCAGTCCCTGAATGCAATTCCACTAAATACGCAATTCCACTAAATACTAAGTATGGTCAGTAGCCTTCAGCTTTAAAACTAGGCTTTCTCTTTTCCTGGCTAATATATATTCTATCAGACAACTTGTTTAAAAAAAATCTGAAAAAAGGAAAAAAATTCCCCTTCCTTGTTATCCCAAGAATAAAAGGCAGAAAGCAGCTCAGCAGACAGAAGTCCTGCAGCACCCTCTCTGATGACTGGACCCAGGAATCTGAGCCTGGGGGACCTGTTGCAACCTGTGTCCAAAGTCTCACCTGTGACATGTACATCACTCTAATCATTTCAGCTCCCACAAATACTTCTAGCCTTTTCCTGAATATTGTATACCCCAAACTGACCCAGCTCCATATCTCTAGCTGTCAGAGATTCAGTATTTATCATGTCTCATGCTCTGCTCTTTCTTCTGATAATTTACCCAATATGCACATATAACTGATCGTTTCCTCATTTTGGTAGGTCATTTTGTATGTCTTTTCTTAGTCTCTCTGGTGCACTAATAAAACATGAAGTGGTTGACACTACTTGTAAAATGCCTCTAAAATAAATGCAAAAACAGCAAGCCTGTCGGAGACTAAACTAGTGACGATGCAGTTTTCCTCTGAAGGATAACTTTAACCAGTGGGAGAGTTTGTAGGTTTTATGTACAGGAGCCCCTTTTTGTGTACTCTGCCAGCTGACCTTCCTTATTCTTAAAGGAAACTACAGAGGATCTTTTCATTAGAGAAAAGTCATCAGCAGGATCTTCCACTGAGAAATGGATTGTGAAATGGAGCTGTGAAAGGATAACTACTCCTCACACACATGATCACCATCTTGAGCATGACAAACAGGCTCCTCACCTCATCCAACACCACCCAATGGCCTGCCTTCAAAGCTGCCAGTAAGGGGCCATCACGCCAGGCAAACTCTCCTCCCTTGCCACCTTCAACAGGGAGATCTGCTCCAAACAGGTCTGTGATGTCCTTTGAAAGGGGAAGAAATGGAGAAAAGCCAATATTACTTTAAAAATCAACTAGATTCTAACCCCTAAATCTGAAATGATAACCACTTTGGGCTGGCATCACTACTCTTCCTTTCTACACCCAAGACAGAACTAACCAATCCCAGCCATCTTTACCAGGAGCCCAAACATGCCCCAAGAACTTTCCCAACATGCTCCATATATTAATCAATTTGACCTGGTGCTCTAGATTAACAGTTCTCAACATTGGCTGTACTTGGAATTTAATTGACGGGCTTAAAAAGAAAAGAAAGCAAAACTCCATTCCAAAGGAGTCTCAATTTGTCATCTGTACCATATTTTCCTTAGATTGTTAAAAGTCATTTTATTTCTACTACTTTTTTAAAAAAATTTAAGCAAAAAATTAAGTGGGGTTATATTACAATAAATACCAAAGTGGATAATTCTCTCTCAAAAGAGAATTAGAATAAAGCATCCAGAGAGAATTAATATTATAGGTGTCAGCAATGAACAAATCCAAAGAAGATTTAGTTTGGAAGGTCATGTTGCTGTGGTTTTTACTATGATATGAAATATCTGAGGATACAGGCCGGGCGCCATGGCTTATGCCTGTAATCCCAACACTTTGGGAGGCCAAGGCAGGTGGATCATTTGACACAAGGAGTTTGAGACCAGCCTAGCCAACATGGTGAAACCCTGTCTCTACTAAAAATACAAAAATTAGCCAGGTGTGGTGGCGGACACCTGTAATCCCAGCGATTCGGGAGAGTGAGGCAGGAGAACTGTGCCACTGCACTCCAGCCTGGGCAACAGAACGAGATTCTGTCTCAAAAAAACAAAAAAAACAAAAGAAATATTTGAGGATACTGATAATGTAACCATTTCTGATTAGGAAACTATAAATTGACACAGACATTACTATCTATAGCTATCTCCATCAGCTGTAGGATGACCGAGCTTACCGTTTGCTCTGACAAGTTGATTCTAACAAGGGTATTTCCTGAAGCCTTCGCTAATGCTCCCACCAAACTTGTCTTGCCAACACCAGGGGAACCCTCCAGGAGAATGGGTTTCTTCAGTTTGGTAGCTCTTAAGAGCCTCTGTGCATTCATAGCAGTGGTCCCTGCACTGAGTGCATAGTCTGCAATATTATTCCTGTGTAGGACAGGTCCTTAAGTGGAGAAAAGCAAAGCCACTTATAAGCGGGACACCACCAAATCATATGTACACATCAACTCAAGATTTTAAAATTCTACCACATGGGCTATTAGTTAGTGAAGTACCATTTGCAGTGAAAATGCTCAATCCCTATTTCAATATTTCCCCACTTTTAGATCCATAAAATGCTTTAAAGGAACAGCCAATAGCATGTTTTCTTCAACTGTGCCTACTACACAGATCTCTCCATCTCCTATACACATACATGTACATAGGTACATAAGTCTAATTGCAAACGCACACCTCTCCTTTCACAACCTACACCCTGAATCTCTATATGTACTTGTACAATTTACCTTCATAGTTACTTTCCTAAAAACCAAGTGTAAGCTAGGCGTATGGGCCACATGGTTCCACATAATCAATTTCATCCAATGTTTTTGGCCACCAAAACAATTCAGACTACGTCCTTAACTCATAAGTTAACTGATATGCAGGACTAATAATGGTCTTGCAAGAGTTAACATTTGTGCCACTTTCTCTTGAAAGAAATTTTTGTTTTGTTTTCGTCGTCGTTGTTGTTTTTGTACACCAGTTTAAAGAGAGTGAGGCTAGGAAAACATTTATCACCTTACCCTTACCACCCCAGTTCTAGGCCACTAGCATATATCTCCTACACAGGAGCACTGAATCCTATGATGGCGGCTTAGAGAAGGGATTTGATGGTTAGATAATACAGCCCATTAGGGATGAAGAGGGAATACTGCTAAGGAGAGATGGAGCTCTGAGGAGAGGGGAAAGGGCAATGGAATCTGGACTGGTTATGTTCACCACTGAAACCCTAGTAAATTGCCACTGCAACTCCATATATTTCAGGCATTCATCAATTATTAATGTAGAGAAGACGGTGGGACAAGAAACAGAAGACCCTGCTATGGAAACAACATCCTGAAAAAATAGGAGCACCTTAGAAGTAGCTAATCTAACTGCCTCATTTAAATCTTTGGTAGAGGCAACCTAGATAGAGAGGAAGAATTAGAACACAAACCCACTATCTCCTAGACTACTGCATTTCCTATTTACTCATTCACTTATCAGAAATTTTCTGAGTGCCTATGACTATGAGGCCAAATGTCAGATGCCAGGGACTGGATCAGGAATGACACATTACCAGCCTTCAAAGGTTCACAAAACCTGTTTCTGTAAAAGATGATGAGGTTCTACAGCTAAGATACATTATAGGCTAAACAGGTCTTTGCAAGCCACTTAAAAGTTTATTCTCAACCTTAGCAAAGTTTAGAGCTCTACTACAGGAAAGTTCCTAATGTGGGAACCAACTAATAAAAAAATAAGCACTGTATAAATCTATTTATAGATTGAAGTCTCTATTTCCCTCTATTTTTACATGCCAGTTATATATTTTGAACCATTCCCACAATTATGGTTATTCCCAAGTCAGAATCTAACTCAGTTAGTGCAAACATAATCATGAGTATTACACATTAAAACTAAGTCACAATAAAAGCCAAGTATCTATGATCTATAGAAAAGGAAAATTGGTTTTTTAAAAATCATTCTTACCCCTTGGTATAAAAAATGGATGAATTCCCCAAAGGTTATCTATTCCAGTGAATTCTTTGGCCTTCATTCTGTCATAAATCTTCAATTCATTTTTCTGATATTCTGTAAGTCGTACAATCTTGGCAAGCCTCTTGATTAGAAATTTCAGACATTCTTTTCGTGCCAAAAGGGCTGTACCAAACCCAGAGGAAGTTACCCCTAAAAGACAGAGGATCACTCCATGAAGCAATAGGACAACACCAAGCTTCACCACCATTCAGCAGGAGCTCTGGCACAGGTTCCTGGAAAAAAGAGGCCTCAGCAAAACTGCAGCCTAAATGTGATTTCTAGTATAAGCAGTTCTAAGAAAGAAGTCTAACACCCATCCTCCACAATCTATGGATTATCAATTAAGCAGCAGATCATTCAGTAAAACACTCTAGACACTGAATGATAAATCAGCCTAGATACAGTACCTAATACGGCACTAGTAACCATTTTGATTTATATTTCAAATCTTCATGGCTGAAAAACCAGAACATAGTGATTTTTATGACATTAAAATAAACTTAAAATATTCAGGCCCATTATCAAAAAATGACTGCACACGTTAAAAATTGGCCAGTGCTTCTATTCACAATAGCAAAGACTTGGAACCAATCCGAATGCCCATCAATGATAGATAGGATAAAGAAAATGTGGCATATATACAGCATGGAATACTACGCAGTCATAAAAAAGAATGTGTTCATGTCCTTTACAGGGTCATAGATGAGGCTGGAAACCGTCATCCTCAAAAAACTAACACAGGAACAGAAAATCAAACACCACATGTTCTCACTCATAAGTGGGAGTTGAACAATGAGAACACATGGACACAGGGAGGCGAACATCACACACCGGGGCCTGTCAGGGGATGGGGGGCAAGGGGAGGGAGAGCATTAGGACAGATACCTAATGCATGAGGAGCTTAAAACCTAGATGACATGTTGATATATATCAACTTATGTATACATATGTATCCTTATACTTATGTATACTTATGTAACAAACCGGCATATTCAGTTTCTCTTCAAATAATCTGATCTTTTATTCTTTAATTCATAGTAACCCCACCTTTTCCTTTTTCTCCTTTTTGCCTTTGTTAAAGGCCCAGGCACGCCACAATACCAGGCGCTATCAACACCAAGCTCACATTCCTTTCCTTATTTAAAAAAAAAAACTAACTTTCTAACTCATTATAAACACCCCTTCCCCTTCCTCTCCACTTTCTTTTACATGCCCACCTTATCTAAAAAAATTCAAATGTCGGCCGGGCGCGGTGGCTCACGCCTGTAATCCCAGCACTTTGGGAGGCCGAGGCGGGCGGATCACGAGGTCAGGAGATCGAGACCATCCTGGCTAACACTGTGAAACCCCGTCTCTACTAAAAATGCAAAAAATTAGCCGGGCGAGGCGGCGGGCGCCTGTAGTCCCAGCTACTCGGGAGGCTGAGGCAGGAGAATGGCGTGAACCCGGGAGGCGGAGCTTGCAGTGAGCCGAGATCGCGCCATTGCACTCCAGCCTGGGCGACTAAGCGAGACTGTCTCAAAAAAAAAAAAAAAAAAAAAAAAAATTCAAATGTCTAGCCAATCAAAATTAGTTTAAGTTATACAACCCAATCCCGGTCAATAAAAGAAAAATACAAAAACAAAACTTCCGTCAAAAAAAAAAAAAAAAGGCTCTCGTGCCCTTTGTTCAAGTGTACTCTCATGGCAACTGGCCAAAAAAATACCCCTCTGCACAAAAATAAAATTGCTTTGCTAAAAAGCCTTTGTTCAAGTGTTCAATGTCTTTAAAATTTTAAGCTTTATTCCTAACACTTAATTTTAAGCTTTATCCCAGAACTTAATAAAGTTTAAAAAAAAAAAAAAAAAGCCAGTGCTTTAGAAGCAAAGACATTTCAACAGCCTTTACTCTACTCATAATCACCACTTCATGTTTGTTAAGTACCTGGTCTACCAGCTTTGAGAAATTGCAGCGTATCTTGTGTGCCAACCACTCTTCAAAGAGTACAAACAAAAGGAAACCCATTCTGAGTTTTGGAAATGTTCTGCGAAGTGATTCGGTAAAATAGCTGGGTCAGAGGCCTGGGCTTGCTCCATTTCCTATGCCCCTCTATCCGAGCCCCTTGTCCCCACCAGCTACCAGACAACATACCTGAACCTATTCCATCTATGTACACCAGGCATGCAGCATGGACAAAAGACGTCACAGTGGAGATGGTCTCTGGCCTTTTCGAAGCAGCTTCCTCCCCCATTTTGTTCATGAAGTTAACCCAGGACAGGATGTCTCTGATACTGACCACGCACTTTCTGCCAAACTCTTGGTGGGTCAGCCAGTCAATGAAATCCAGCATCACTTCAGGTATGTCAGACCCTAAACACAAGAAACAAAAAAGAATTTGCTGTTAGCGGGAGATCCTAGAACAACAGTTCATAACCTGGGGCACACAGGTGGCCTAAAAGGGGTCTTTGCTCCTTCTAAGCAAAGTTCTGTGAATGTACATGAATGCTTTTTCTAACAAAAGCAGTCTGCAGCTTTGATCAAATTCTGAAAGGATTCATCAATAGCAGTCCATCCCTATCCAAAGAACAAAACAAAACTTTGGGAGTTACAGTTTTAGACACTGACCTGAAAACCGCCCGAAGAAATATTCATTTGATTTGAGTTAGGACACAGTTTCGAACTTCCATCACAATTATTTTAGAAAATATGCAAATTTTATTATATCTTATAATTTTACTTGTATTTTAAATAAATGTATTTTTTTCCATTTAATGTAATAAAGAATGTTATCTTTTCAATGCCATTCATTCAAGTTTTTTTTTTATATATATCTATGCAGCAATCAGAATTCAGCAAATTAGGGGGGTTCACAAATTTTGTTTCATGAATCAAGTTGAATATTCTAATTATCACAATTTCCTATCAGATAATATTTGTCTCGAAATAAAGAAAATACTTCAGTACATATAGAGTCAAAGCAATCCCAATTAAATTGAGTGGAGTACTTTACAACATGTCTTAAGTCAACAGTAGACATTTATCTATAAAGTATGAATACCAAAGAATATTTTAAAAAGAAAGAAAAGATTAGAAGGAAGCACTGCTATAATATAAAGCACAGCAATAGCCTCCAAAGCTACATATATTGTGAATTAGAAGAAATGTAATGGGTTGGAAGAATACTGGTAACAACAACAACAAAAAAAACTCTTTAAAAAGAGCTTAAGGCCGGGCACGGTGGCTCACGCCTGTAATCCCAGCACTTTGGGAGGCCGAGATGGGCAGATCACGAGGTTAGGAGATCAAGACCATCCTGGCAAACATAATAAAACCCTGTCTCAACTAAAAATACAAAAAAATTAGCTGGGGGTGGTGGCGGACACCTGTAGTCCCAGCTACTCAGGAGGCTGAGGCAGGAGAACGCATGAATCTGGGAGGCGGAGCTTGTAGTGAGCCAAGATCGTGCCACTGCACTCCAGCCCGGGCGACATAGCGAGACTCCATCTCAAAAAATAAAAATTAAAAAAAAAGCTTAAAATGACAAAGCAAGGTGGAAATTTCAATAACAATGAGGAAAGAAATTAAATGCTATTTCAACTAGATGGTAAATACCAGTACTTAGATTCACACTTCAGAGAAGAATAAATTCAAGGTAAATTTTTAAAAAAAGAAAATGAAAAAATTAATCCATTAATAGAAATTAAATTATGATCATTTAAGAAATAAGATCATCAGAGATAAATAGGTTCACATATGTATTTTTAGTTCACATATGTATTTTAAGAATATGAAAAGGTAACAGAATATTAAAACCTATGATAAATGTAATGAAGAGTATCACCCCAAAAGACATAATGAATACCAAATGCAAAAAGATTCATTTATTAAAAATAAAGGCTGGGTACGGTGGCTCATGCCTGTAATACCAGCACTTTGAGAGGCCAAGGCTGGCAGATCATTGGAGTCCAGGAGTTCAAAACCACCCTGGCCAATATGGTGAAAACCCGTCTCTACTAAAAATACAAAAATTAGCTGGACATGGTGGCACGTGCCTGTAGTCTCAGCTACTTGGGTAGCTGAGGCACGAGAATTGCTTGAACCTGGGAGGCAGAGGTTGCAGTGAGCCGAGATGGCACCAGTACATTCCAGCCTGGGCGACAGAGTGAGACTGTGTCTCAAAAAAATAAAAATAAAACACAAACAATGTTTCATGTCACTAATAACAAAAGACAAAGACATTTTAAACCTCCGCTAAACTAAAAAGGATAAAATAATGGATTTTACTGTATTTTTTAAAATGAGGCCAGGCACCATGGCTCATATCTATAATTCCAGTTCAAGACCAGCCTGGCCAATATGGCAAAACCCTGTCTCCACAAAATACACAAAAATTAGCTGGCCACGGAGGTGCACACCTGTAGTTCCAGCTACTTGGCAGGCTGAGGTGGGACAATGGTTTGAGCCTGGAAGGGAGAGCTTGCAGTGAGTCGATATTGTGCCACTGTACTCCAGCCTGGATGACACAGCCAGACCTTGTCTCAAAGGAAGAAGGGAAAAAAAAAAAAGAGAGAGAGAGAGAGAAAACTCCCTGATGGAGGGACTGTGGCAAGCAGGCACATTCACTACGTTGCTGGCAGTGTTGTGAACGATACCATCTTTCTGGAGAGCAATCTGACCTTATCTAAGGAGAACTACACAGTTTCTTATCTCTATATATAGAATATAACACAAGGAAGTCATTATAAATGATAGTTGTTTTTTGGTTTTTTGTTTTGTTTTTTTTTTTTGAGATGGAGTCCCACGCTATTGCCTAGGCTGGGGTGAAGTGGCATGATCTCGGCTCACAGCAACCTCCACCTCTCGGGTTCAAGCGATTCTCCTGCCTCAGCCTCCTGAGTAGCTGGGACTACAGGCATGTGCCACAACGCCCAGCTAATTTTTGTATTTTTAGTAGAGACAGGGTTTCACCATGTTGGCCAGGATAGTCTCGATCTCTTGACCTCGTGATCCACCCGCCTGGGCCTCCCAAAGTGCTGGGATTACAGGTGTGAGCCACCGTGTCTGGCCGATAGCTGTTTTAATGAAACAGAATGGTTCATTAAAGTATTGGTTAATGTACCAAATATTGGTACATTATACCAATGTAACACAGAAGTACTGTTTACAAAAGTTTGAGATTGTAAAAAGCAGTTTATGTGCCTTTCACAGGTCAATTTTTTTTTTAAACACATCAATTTCTCAGAATCTTTTCTTTTTTTTTTTTTTTTTAAAGAGACGGGGTCTCACTCTGTTGCCCAGGCTGGAGTGCAATGGTATAATCATGGTTCACTGTAATCTTAAACTCCTAGGCTCAAGGGATTCTCCCACCTTGGCTTCTTGAGTAGCTAAGATTATAGGCACGTACTATCATGCCTGGCTTTTAGAATCTTTTGTTTTGTTCATACTATGAATATATGGATAATACTATTACAGAGATTTGTGAACTAAAAATACTAGAGAAATTAAGTAGAACCCACAGTGGTATTTATATACTCATTAAGATAATACAATAAGGATAAGTACTACTATTAGGATCAGAATTCAATTTAGAAGGACACTATTAGTTAAAATATTAAATGCGGCTGGGTACGGTGGCTCACGCCTATAATCCCAGCACTTTGGGAGCCAAAGGCGGGCAGATCACGAGGTCAAGAGATCGAGACCATCCTTGCCAACAAGGTGAAGCCCCGTCTCTACTAAAAATACAAAAATTAGCTGGGCACACGCTACTCGGGAGGCTGAGGCAGGAGAATCGCTTGAACCCGGGAAGCGGAGGTTGCAGTGAGCCAAGATTGCACCATTGCTCTCTGGCCTGGACAGAGCAAGACTGTGTCTCAAAAAAATAAATAAATTCATCAAATCTTAACTATCTTTAAAGAAAATCTAAAAACAAAAAGCTATGTCTAGTTTCCTGTTTTATATTTCACAATTTTTTAAAGAAGTTTTTATGTGTGCCTTCCTGATCTATTTCTAGAAAATAAAACTGTGAATTATTAAGCCACTTCCCTTATTCACCATGCTCCCTTCAAGGTCTCTAATGCCTCCCTGGGAAGTCTGCTGCTGTGTAGCCTAGAAAGCCTGGAGTAAACAAGTTCCTTAAGGACAAGGTGTGGGGCTCAGAGGTAAGTCCTCAGGGCTCCCATGCTTGCATGGAGCACACTGGTGATACAGCAAGCATGGTCATGACAGCAGTTGAACCCTCTGTCATTCTTACCACAATCCAAATAACAAAGGAATAAGCATAGCCCATAGGAGATGAAGAGGTAACTTCCTGAAGGAATCCAGCTCCAACACAGAGCCAAAAGATAAATCACGCTTGATTAACGATTTCTGTCTTCAGGCCTGCTCTGGCCTTCTGGCTCCTGCCTATAGTTCCCAGCACTTAGTGAGGGCAAAGCAGGCGGGTCACTTGAGCCCAGGAGTTCCAGACCAGCCTGAGCAACATGGTGAAACCCCATCTCTTAAAAAAACACAAAAATTAGCCTGTCTTGGTAGTGCATGCCTACAGTGCCAGGTACTCGGGAGGCTGAGACAGGAGAATCACTTGGGCCCAGGAGGTCAAGACTGCTATGAGCCGTGATTCCACCACTGCCCTCCAGCCTGGGTGACAGAGACCTTGTCTTCCCTGAACCCCCCCCATAAAAAAGTCTGTATTATACTCCTTTTACTGGCATTCTCACAATAAATGTGCCACTGCAAACAGCACACAAGAGTTATGGGTTCTGAGTTCTGAGGCTCTGAGCCTGGACCTTGGACCAACATTAGTGGCATCACCTGAGGGGCGGCCTTGTTAGGCAAATTCTCTGCCCCTGCTGATTGAGAAACACTGGGTGTGGGGCCCTGCAAGCTGCATTTCAACAAACCCTTCAAATGAGTCTGACAACTAACTACAGGCTTAGTCAGTTCTTGTGCCACTGGGTGACTGTGATATTGGTAAAGACTGTAGAGAAAAAAGGAAGTTCAACAAGGCATGGGGAATTCTGGCCATTCAAGCAGCAGTGTGTATACTTATAAATGTGGCAGTTCACCGTGGGCCATTCTTAAAAAGAAGTCTTTGCTCAGATGACTAAAGAGTCAGTGGTCCCTAAAACACCACACCACAGGTGAGAATGGGTTCCATGCAGATTAGATGCTCTCCACAGCCACTCGACTCATTTTTGAAAATGTGCAGAAGGGCACCTTTAAAAAGCTGAACATAGCCACGAATTCCAATTTCAAAGAAGCAGATATCTTTTTAAAAATTCTTTAAGAATATAAAAAATGATCCAAAAAACTATGTATTTAGTCTTGGAACCAGATCTGGGTTCTAAATTTATTCCATTGAATGTCTAAGATAAATATGCAGACATCAAACCAATACAGGCTTCAAAAACATAGTAAGAGTGTTGACTCTTATTGGATATTTTAAATTGTTAATTCTAAGTTATGGATATTAATCTATTTTCCTCAGGCTTGAGATTTTTCATAACAAAAATTATTTATTTATTTTGGAGATGGAGTCTGTCGCCCAGACTGGAGTGCAACAGTGCGATCTTGGCTCACTGCAACCTCCACTTCCTGGGTTCAAGCGATTCTCCTGCCTCAGCCTCCCGAGTAGCTGGGATTACAGGTACCCGCCACCACGCCCAGCTAATTTTTGTATTTTTAGTAGAGATGGGGTTTCACCATGTTGGCCAGGCTGGCCTCCAACTCCTGACCTCAGGTGATCCGCCCACCTTGGTCTCCCAAAGTGCTGGGATTACAGGTGTGAGCCACCATACCTCGACAAAAAATTTTTTAAATAAAGTGAAAGAATAACATATTCATATATGACAACTAAAGAAATGCAGCTGGAATTCTACAGCCATTGTGTCAAGTGGTAATGACGAAAATATGAAGATGGGACACTTTAACAGAAGATAACAGAAAAATACCACATTCTCCTTGTCTACTTTGTTTCATTTATTTATCTCCTTTCTTCTTACAACACGCCATACACATACAGGGCTAATGTCCTGTAAGAGATCCCTCAACTCCCAACACAAACCCTGCTGTGATCCAATACTACCATCACCACCTGCAAACTCTCACCTTTAGGATCTATTCTGCCCAGACACAATCCTGGACGAAGATTATGATTAATTATCTGAATTAAATCTTCACGGCTTGTGCTTTGAGGGCACCATATTTCTGTAAACCGGTTTCTTAAGGCAGGAGACAGCTATAAGAAACACAAAACTCCAACGTGAATTTTTAAAACTATAAGGAAAGCTGTAAAACAAGTCTTGAAAGAATGTTGTTAGCTGTTAAGTCCAGCAAATACTACACACTTTTTATTATTATTATTATTATTATTTCTACTATCAGATATAATTAATTGAAGACGTACTTTGTCTTGGCTCCTTACATTCCATGACACCTTCCAGTATCATCATCACTTTCTTAATAGACATGGTCCACAGGCCTTACAGACTAAGTAGTGGAAGCAGGATTCCAGCCAGTCCCAGTCAAATCTGAACTCTTCCCCTTAAGTAAAGATTCTTCCTTTTACTTTACCTTTACTTTGCATCAGGTACATAAATAATACTTCAGAGAAAATAAATACCTCTCTTCCCACAGAGAAGGGCAGTCTGATATAGGAGGAAGAAACTTCTTTTATGTGGCTCAAAGGGAGTGTGATTTTAAAAAGTATATATTCCACCTCTTGAAGAACTAGAAATTGTTTAGCCACTCCAGTCTTAGGGCCTTTGCCCCTGTAGATTCCTTTTCCCTCCACAAGGTCAGTTAACACTATTCACAAATGTTTGCAAAGCCCCATAAGCATCATTACTGGTTTGTCTGATTACTTTGTTATTACTTTCCTTTTACTTGATGATCATCTATCTGAGAGATCATATCTCTGTCTACCACAGAGACCTGGGAATAAAGAATACGTGTGTGTACCTTATCAGTATCCTAGACAACCAGTACCTCTGGCGTCCAGCATCCTACCTTGCTCTGCTTGTTAGGCATGCAAAACTAAAAAGTAACTTTCCTTTGGGTAAAAGTCAGCAAGCATTTACTTAAGGAAAACAAGATAATCTGACAGCCAAGCTAATATACACAAACTTGAAATCAGACTTCTCTGTGGCATTTCTACTTGCCCAGAAGCCAGTTTTTGTATTTTGAAAGTGATGTATTTTATTCCCTCTTTTCAGAGCATATCTTGAAGCACAGAGACAATCTTTCATCTTATGATACTGAGGAAACCTAGGCCCAAAATATCATTTCAGCTACTCACCAAATTACCAACACTCTAATTGCCCTATTTAAGATCAACCCCTCTGTTTCTTCTCATCATCCCTGACCTGTTACACCACTCTCTTCCTAACTTTAATAGATCGGGATCCAACACATAGCGTTGACTTCTCTACTGAAAGGTTTCTTGAGCCGGAAACCAACAAGGTTGTTGGTTCCCGAATATATCTGAACACAACCCTCTGAACATAGGAAGTACCCTCTGCCCTTTACTTTACCAGCAGTCCGAAAGTGACACACATAACCCTTACGAGAACAAATAAGCTCCATCTACAAACCAGAAGAGGTTCCTGGTTGTGACTTTTTTGTCACTTTAAAACCACTCATGAAAGCAGAGGTGTGAAGAAAGTGGACTCTAAAAACAGAGGTTACATTTAAATTTCAGATCCAACTTTTCTCATCCATAAAACTACAATAATAACTTTCTTGCAGAGCTCCTGTGAGCTTTCTCAGGGTAACATATGTAAAGGGTTAGGTAAAGTGACTGTAACAATGACATTTCGCCGGGCGCGGTGGCTCAAGCCTGTAATCCCAGCACTTTGGGAGGCCGAGACGGGCGGATCACGAGGTCAGGAGATCGAGACCATCCTGGTTAACACGGTGAAACCCCGTCTCTACTAAAAAATACAAAAAACTAGCCGGCCGAGGTGGCGGACGCCTGTAGTCCCAGCTACTTGGGAGGTGGAGGCAGGAGAATGGCGTGAACCCGGGAGGTGGAGCTTGCAGTGAGCTGAGATCCGGCCACTGCACTCCAGCCTGGGTGACAGCGCGAGACTCCGTCTCAAAAAAAAAAAAAAAAACAAAACAATGACATTTCAGGCACATACACAAAGTGAGATATCAAATAAGGAGATATTTGTGTCAGAATTGTTTTCTAACCCAATAATTATTTTAAAATATTTTTGGGTTTTTAAACTTTTACCCAGTTTTTACCTAACATAAAATTCCAAATCCATTATTACATACTATATTTACAAGTACCAGTAAGCTGAGGTCAAAAACTAGAAAGAAAATGTGCATCAGAAAAGTTTTACCTCCTTTTTTCCAAAGTCACCCCCAGGGTTCATGGTTGCTAGAATACGAAATTTTTTCCCAGCAGTCAACAGCTCTACTTCACTATCCTTGTCCTCCGGACTGCCTTTTTCAGCTAATACCAGAGACTTTTCTACTTCAAGGACACTAAAAGAAAAATTGAAGAACAGTGAAAAGGGCTTATACAATCTTTCTATTTTACAGTCTTCAATGCTCTCTAAAAGAAAAAAAAAAAGTTATCACCTATCTAATGAATTTTTACTTTAGTTAACGGTTTCCTATCACAAATTTTAAAATGACTCAGTATCTCAATTCCTGTGTAATAATGGTTATTTCTGATCAGGAAAAAAAAACTTTTCCACTTATAACCTATTAAGGCATTGGTCTTAAAAATGAATAACTTGCAAGAAAATAAACAAATTGCATGCCTTATCATAATAGCCAACAACTAGAAAGAACTCAAATATCATCGACTGGTGAATGGATAAACAAAATGTGGTATATCCAATACTATTCGGGATAAAAAGGAACAAATTAATAATATGTGCTGAAATAGGAATGAACCTCAAAACATTAACGCAAAGTAAGAGAAGAGACCTTTTAACTGAAATACCCAGAAAAGACAAATCTACAGAGACAAAAAAGAGATTAATCAGAAATTTAGTGTAATGAACACAAAGGATTCTATTGAATGATGGAAATGTTATAAAACTGGATTGTGGGCCAGGCACAGTGGCTCTCGCCTGTAATCCCAGCACTTTGGGAAGCTAAGGTGGGGAGATGACTTGAGGCCAGGAGTTGGAGACCAACCTGGCCAAGATGGTGAAAACCCATCTCTACTAAAAATACAAAAATTAGCAAAGTGTGTTGGCTCACGCCTGTAATCCCAGCTACTCGGGAGACTGAGGCACGAGAATCACTTGAACCCAAGAGGCAGAAGCTGCAATGAGCTGAGACTGTACCCCTGCACTCCAGCCTGGGCAATACAGCAGGACACTGTCTCAAAACAAAACACAAAAACTAAATTGTGATGGTTGCAAAGCTTGAAATCACCTTTGCAAAAATTATGAATGAGAAAAAAATCTAACAAAAAGTTATGACAGTAAAAAAAAAAAAAAAAAACACAAAACCTGTCCTAACTGACTCCATCTTTCTTCTAGCCTCCAAGCTGCCCTTGTTCATTCCTGGGCGTAGGCCAAGTAAAGTACAGGAGAAATTTAGTTTATAGTTTAACTTTAAAACAAAAGTAAAACTAACCTTCCCAAAACTAACCCCCCACCTTCATAAAACTAACTACAAGGTTAAAATTACAGCTCAGGACACAGCCAGAGGTCACAAGATTGAATAACCTTCCCAACTGCTCCTATAACATCTCTATTATAAAACCTAAGATTAGTGTTTAAGGTACTTTTCAGACCCTGATTCTGACAGAATGACTAGCACCACCTAGAATGGAAACCCATACCAAGAAAGTCGCTCAACAGGTCTTACAGTCCCATGAACTTATTCAGGGCAACAAGACAACTCAACTTCCTGTGATTTCAACCCTGTCCCAACAGGATTCCCCATTCCCTAGGCCTCTGACCCTAGCCTCGGCCGGGCACACTGGCTCACACCTGTAATCCCGGCACTTTGGGAGGCAGAGGCAGGAGGATCACTTGAGGTCCGGAGTTTGACACCAGCCTGGCCAACATGGCGAAACGCCATCTTTACTAAAAATACAAAAATTAGCTGGGAGTGGTGACACATGCCTGTAGTCCCAGCTACACAGGAGGCTGAATGAAAAGAATGGCTTGAACCCAGGAGACAGAGGTTGCAGTGGGCCAAGATGGCATCACTGCACTCCAGCATGGGTGACAGAGGTAGACTTCATCTCAAAAAACAAACAAAAAAACCCTAGCCTCCAGGCCGGGCGCAGTGGCTCGCACCTATAATCCTAGCACTTTGGGAAGCCAAGGTGGGCAGATCACCTGAGGTGAGGAGTTCAAGACCAGCCTGGCCAACATGGCGAAACCCCATGTCTACTAAAAATGCAAAAATTAGCCGGGCATGGTGGCACACACGTGTAGTCCCAGCTACTCAAGAGGCTGAGGCACAAGAATAAAACCTGGGAGGTTGAGGTTACAGTGAGCTGAAATCACACCACTGCACTCCGGCCTGGGAGAAAGGGCAAGACTCTGTCTAAAAAAACAAACGAACCAACCAACCTCTATCTTCTAAATTTTTAGGGAAGCTGATTTGAGTAATAAACTCCTGTCCTTCCACTTGGCTAGCTCTGCAACTACTAAATTCTTTCTCTATTGCAATACCACTAACTCAGTGACTCAGTTCTATGCATATAGCTTGCAAGAAGAATCCATCATGGGATTATAAACTTACTAAAACTCACTGAATTATGCATGTAAACTATATCTCAAAAGAGAAAAAATGGGTGTTACTACATCAAGATTCATATTGGTCTGAGGTCTAATGACGGCTTACAGCCATGGGATAAGATTCTGACTACAGTTCTTTCAAAATATTAAGAGAGTAGGCCTATAATTCACCTTAAAAAATAGTTTTGACTTTGGCTCATGTTTTAGCCCTGCCATTCCACGATCCCATTGTTCTGGTTATTTATATCAAAAAAAAAACCTAGAAATTTAGGAAACATTGAATGCTAAAGCCAAAAGACATGGTAATACACCAATAATTTCAAGCATTTACTAAGGTGCACCTATGAGGAGTATTACTGTGCACAAGATTATCTATAAAAATCACATCAATCACCTGAGCAAAAATATCAAACACAAGGCAAACCTCTCAGGCACGTACCTGTTGAGTCTTTCCAAGACAGAGTCATCGGCCAATGAGATCTCATCCAAGAGGAAAAAGCCATCCTCCTTCATGGCCTGAACCAGAGGCCCATCATGCCACTCAAAGAGTCTTGATGTGTCAATTTCTTCCTATAATTTGAAAAAGTGGGGAAAATTAAAGGGCAGGTGGCTCCACAGACAATATACATGCAGCTGGCTGGTGTTTCCAGGGGTGAAGTAGGCATTCCGAGGAAAGTAAGAATCTGAGAACAGGAGATAGAACTTGCGCACCAGAATGCTTGTGAAGGCCCTTGTAGACCGGAGAAAATCTGCAGATATGCACATTTAACCAAACCAGAACCCAGCTCCAGAAACCCCACCACAGACTCATGCACAGCTAACTGCAGTTTTTTAAAATAACTGGAACACTTGCTGCTGGACAAACCTTGTCTTTTGGCTTTTGTCTCACTGGCCGCAGGCCACCCAGGAAGTCTGATGTCTCCATGTGTAAGTGGCAGCTGACAGAGTATAATTTCTGATTTGCCAAGGCTGCAAATACCTGACAGATAGTAGTTTTCCCACACCTGTTAGAGATATGCAACTGATTAACAAGGTATGTGTTTCAAATACACATCCATAAACACCCCCCTCAGCAAAAGAGAAGAACCACTGTAGGAGTCTCACTGCAGCAGCAAACAGTACTGGCCAATGTGGAACCTCAACCCCAGGCTCACGGCACCCCTCTGCACAACTGCACTCTCCCATATTCCTTATCCAGAAGGTATGTACCGCACAAACTCCATCCTAGTTCTATCAACAATCACCGGCTGGGCGCAGTGGCTCACGCCTGCAACCCTAGCACTTTGGGAGGCTGAGGCAGGAGAATCACTTGAACCCGGGAGGCGGAGGTTGTGGAGTGCCGAGATTGCACCATTGCAGTCCAGCCTGGGCAACAAGAGCGAAATGCCGCCTAAAAAAAAAAAAAAGCCACCACCAAGGGAGGGAAAAGAAATCTAATCCTTACAGACTTTATAGACTTTCAACAGACACTAGTTTATCTGCTCTTCCCTATACACATATAGAATGAATCTCACTGTTTAAAAGAACTAAACAGACAAAAACTGCCCTCAATGCGATGAAGCAAAAAATCATCCTTGCCAGGTACAGTGGCTCATGCCTGTAATCCCAACACTTTGGGAGGCCAAGGCAGGAGGATCACTTGGGCCCAGGAGTTTAAGACCAGTCTGGACAACACAGTGAGACTCCATCTTTTTTTTAAGGCAGGGCTTCACTCCTGTTGCCCAGGCTGGAGTGCAATGGCATGATATCAGTTCAGTGCAATCTCTGACTCCCAGGCTCAAGCGATTCTTCTACCTCAGCCTCCTGAGTAGCTAGGACTGCAGGCAGACGCCAACACAACCAGCTAATTTTTGTATTTTTAGTAGAGACGGGGTTTTGCCATGTTGCCCAGGCTGGTCTCGAACTCCTCAGCTCAAGTGATCCACCTGCCTCAGCCTCCCAAAGTTCTGTGATTGCAGGCATGAACCACCACAACCAGCTGAGACTCTGACTTTACAAAAAAAATTAAAAATTAGCCAAGGGTGGTGGTGCATGCCTGTAGTCCCAGCTACTTGGGAGGCTGAGCCAGGAAGATCACTTGAGTCCAGAAAGTCAAGGCTGCAGTGAGCCATATCGCACCACTGCACTCCAGCGTGGACAACAGAGTGAGACCCCATCTCCAAAAATAGTAATAATAAAGTCATTCTTTTCCATAAACAAAGAACTAGTCTGAAGGTAGAGGAAACTAAACAGTAACAGATCTCTTAGTTTCTTCTGTTTTTTTTTAGAGTACATGTGCAGAATGTGCAGGTTTGTTACATAGGTATACAAGTGCCATGTTGGTTTGCTGCATCCATCAACTCATCATTTACATTAGGTATTTCTCCTAATGCTATCCCTCCCCTAGCCCCCCACCTGCTCTTAGTTTCTTCCTTAAAAAGAGAAAAAAGAAGAAGGAAGAAAGGGGGGATTAACACTTTCATGAGTTTTTCAGCAATAACTCACGTAATCCCATGGAATTGAAATGAACCCTCATGAGTCATTGTCACAGATCTTTACCCAGTGTCTCCAACCAGCAGCACAGGTTCGCCAAATTCCAATGCCCTTCCCACCAGCATCGCGAGTCTCCGCATGCCCTCAGTCCACACGATGTGGCCGAAGTTAGACTCCAATGTGGATATCTGAGTAGACAATTTACCTATCCAAGAAAAAATAAATATTTAGATTCTAATGAGTACAACTCAAATCATACTCCTCTAGGGATTTTGGCCTACTCACCCAGCAATTTTACAACATTTTCTTTGGAGAAAAGAGATTGAGGACACAATTTTTTCTTGAAATGTTTCTCAAGGACTTCTTGAATCACATCGACTTCCTCCTGCTTCCTGACTCGACCTGCCAGAAGCATGTAACCTGGGAGAAGGAGGAGGAAGAGGAGGAAAGGAATCATCAAGTGTCTACTGGAAACACCAAGGGACATTGAGAATATGGAACAAGAGCAACTCTCATACGCTGCTGGTGAGGTAGAAATCTGAAAAACTACATGGGAAAACTAGGAGAGCCTATTACAACTAACCATATACCTGCCCTATGCCTCAGCAATAGGACTTCTAGTATCCTCAAACACAAATGAACACGTGTGTGTCAAAAGACATATACACGATGTTCAGAGAAGCTTTATTCATAACTAAAAAATTAAAATGATCCAGATGTCCATAACCAAGAGAATGGATAAAGAAACTGTGGCATCTTCATACAGTGGATTACCATATAAAAAGAAAAAGAAAAAAGAATGAAGTCCTGATACACATAACAGCATGACTGAATCTCACATCAGGTTTAGTGAAACACCCAGAACCCAAAGAGTACATACTGCATGATGTCAGCTAGGTGAAACTCAAGGACAGGCAAAATTCTTTTCAATCAGATTAGTAGTGATAATCAGACAGGAGTCAGTTGGTAGTGACAGTAGTCAGGGTAGTGGTTACCTCCACTGGCAAGAGACCTACTGAGTTATTGGAAATATTCTAAATCTTGGTCTAGGTGATGCTTTACATGGGAAAATGCTTTACTGTATGTTACACCGCAATAAAAAAGTTTTGCTGGGCACGGTGGCTAACTCTTGTAATCTCAGCACTTTGGGAGGCCGAGGTGGGCAGATCACAAGGTCAGGAGTTTAAGACCAGCCTGGCCAACATGGTGAAACCCCATCTCTATTAAAAATACAAAAATTAGCCAGGCATGGTGGTGCATGCCTATAATCCCAGCTACTCAGGAGGCTGAGGCAGGAGAACTGCTTGAATCAGGACCCGGAACCAGGAGGTGGAGATTACAGTGAGCTGAGATCACGCCACTGTACTCCAGCCTGGGCTACAGAGGGTGACTCTGTCTCAAAAAAAAAAAAAAAAAAAAAAAAAAAGTTTTTAAAAAAGTATTCCTCTATGTAAATATTCTTTACAAGTAGAGAAAAAATCTCTTCTACTACTTTTATATACTCTTCTTACTTATTAACTAGCCCATTAATCAATCATCAGCACTTTTCAAATCAGAAGATTCCAAAACACTGTGTATCCTATCACGAACAGTAACACATTTTTCCCATGCATTAAAGGAAAACAATAAAATCTGAGTCTTGGGTTATATAAATTATTTCTCTCAGAATGCCAATGTTTTCTGACAAATCAACTTTCTGTATGTCTGTAAGGCACTAGCCAGACCACCTATGGTGACACTGCAGAAAAATCGCCCACAAAGCTACCATCAACCATCTGCCTAAACTCCCAAAGAGGCTATGCCCATATCCTGACTCCGCCATGTGGCTACCTGAAGCAAAGAGTAAGAAAACCTTAGCAACCAGTCCTTATTAGCACAGAGGCCGGCAGGAATAAGATCACTTACAAAAGCTGTTAGAACTGGAGGGAAACAGGCTCTCTGGAATACCTAGTCAAATGTATGTATCAATCACAATGTGAGGCAAGATTTGTTTTAATAAAAAGTTTGACATTTAACATAACTATATATTGAGAGCATTTGACTGAAAACACACCATCATTGGCTAAATGCTGTAGCCAGTCATACTCCTTCTCAGTCGGCTCAGCCAATCTGTATCTTTCAGCCCATCTGAACAGATCACGAAGGGTAATGAAGCCCTGCTTTCCAGCAAACACTGAAGAACTTCTGCGATAGGACTGTTGAAGTATCAAAACAAATGAAAAGTGGCATTAGCTGCAATGCTTGGTAAGTTTGTAGTACAATGTATATAAAATTTGTAACAAATTTATGCTCCCATTAAAATAATTTCATTTCACTGAATAAGATTAATTTTTAATGCAAATAACTTGTAATATTCTGAAGAAAAATGTTCAAATTCATTTTTAAATTAATAATATAAAATGGAATTCCACATTTCTTATGCCACATACAAAAAAGATGATTAATAGTAATGCAAATGGGCCAGGAGCGGTGGCTCACACCTGTAATCTCAGCACTTTGGGAGGCCAAGGTGGGCGGATCACGAGGTCAGGAGATCGAGACCATCCTGGCCAATACAGTGAAATCCCCTCTCTACTAAAAATACAAAAATTAACCAAGCATGGTGGTACACGCCTGTAGTCCCAGCTACTCAGGAGGCTGAGGCAGGGGAATCGCTTGAACCCAGGAGGCAGAGGTTGCAGTGAGCCGAGATCACACCACTGCACTCCAGTCTGGCGACAAAGCAAGGCTCCATCTCAAAAAACAAACAAAAAGTAATGCAAATGGTGGCAAAGATGCAGGAAGATTAGTGAAACAATGTGGAACCATAATGATAGGAGTCTTCATTATGATTAGCTTTCTAAAAAGAAGTTTGACAATGTATACTTTCTGATAAAGAATACTTTTGTTGGGCAAGGAGGCTCATGCCTGTAATCCCAGCACTTTGGGAGGCCGAGGTGGGCGAATCACGAGGTCAGGAGATCGAGACCATCCTGGCTAACACGGTGAAACCCTGTCTCTACTAAAAATACAAAAAATTAGCTGGGCGTGGTAGCGGGCACCTGTAGTCCCAGCTACGTGGGAGGCTGAGGCAGGAGAATGGCGTGAACCCGGGAGGTGGAGCTTGCAGTGAGCTGAGATCGCACCACTGCACTCCAGCCTGGGTGACAGTGAGGCTCCGTCTCAAAAAAAAAAAAGAATAATTTAACTCCATAAGATAAATGGAATTTGTAAAGATCAGCTGTAGCTTTGCAGCTGACTAGGGCGAGCCATAAAGAATTGATCTCTTTAATTATGTCCATTCAAGGACTATATCCATTTAAAAACCAAAAACTGCAGTTTTCCCTAAGCCAAATTCCATTCTAAACAAAATGCTTCAATATTATGAATAAATACAAAATTATCATCATATGTAAATATCAGAAAAATTTTAATGACGTAAAGTTGTTGATTGATAAAAGAAAACTAAAAATATATATTAGTGGGAAGCATTTAAAAGACCTCTACTTGAAGGCCAAGAACTGTGGTTCACACTTGTAATCCCAAAACTTTGGGAGACCAAGGTGGGTGGATCCCTTGAGCCCAGGAGTTTGAGACCAGCCTGGGCAACATGGCGAAACCTTGTCTCTACAAAAAAAAAAAATGTAGCCTGGCATGGCGATGTACATCTGTGGTCCCAGCTACTAAGGAGTGAGTAGTCAGAGATGGGAGGATCACCTGAGCCCAGGAGGTCGAGGCTGCAACAAGTTATGATTGTGCCACTACGCTCCAGCCAGGACAGTAGAGTGAGACCGTGTCTTACAAAAAAAAAAAAAAAAATCTCTACTTGGAAAAATACATCAACAGATTCTTTTTTCTAACAAAAGCAGCCATGAAATTTTGATCACCAACTATAATCAACACATTCCATTTGAAACTAAGTACCTGAAGATCCAACATGACTTTAACCAACTTGCTGCAGTAAGAGGGTGGCAAACTACACCGCTTGTGCAAGATTGTTTCCAACTCAGAGCTAGGTAACTCATCAAAGTGCAATTCCACAAACCGATTCCTGAAGGCTCTAGAAAGGACCTAGACAAAGCACAGAAAGAAAAGGTGCCTTTTAATTTCCAATATGGAGGCTCTGACATTCACCATAAAATATTAAAAGGAGAGGTAAAAACATTTCATCCTTACTATGAAAAATCTACGATCTGATGTGGTAACAAATTGAAAGAAGGAGACAAATGCTACACACCTTTCTGCCTCCATAAAGTCCTGGGGGATTTTGGGTGGCAAAAAGCATAAACCGAGGGTGTGCTTTAACAACTTCCTGTGTTTCTGTTACGAGCAATTCACGGTTGTCATCCAACAGTCTATTCAGTGCCTCTAACACATCAGTAGGGGCCAAATTTAATTCATCTAAAATAATCCAATAGCCTTTTCTCATAGCATCAATAAGAACACCTAGGAAGAAACAAACAGTGTATAAATCAGTCCAAAGTTTTAAAATGCGTTATGTACAATCAACAAATCCTAGGTTATCATTAAATTTCAAAGCAAATTAATTTCTGTAGCTAGTCTTGCCTCAAAACAAATTATGACACTGCAGATCAAGGAGGAACAATTTTCAATTAAAATAGTCCCTTTTTTCCCCCACAGAAAAGAATCCAAGGCTGAAAATACCTCATGTTTCTTGTATAATCTTTCCCCTGCAGTCTAATTTCATTTAAGTCACCACATTCTGTTGTCTATTCCCAACTTCCTTTGGCTAACACCAACCCCATTCTCTGAATCCCTAGAAAATAAAGCAGCAGTTCAACTCCCATCTTGAAAATTTGCCCCTAGTCCTGTATACAGCCAGCAAGGTTAGTAGAACCTAAAGAAAGCCAGCAACTTATGCATCACCCCTTAACTATCTTAGCTCAGGCATCAAGAAAAGCTGGTTGTTACAGCAAAGGTCCATGTGCCTCTCAATTGGAAAGGATGAAGAATATTACTTAAGGAAATGTGTGTGAAAGAATAAATACCTATGTTCATGGAATGGAATCTTAACCCTACCTTCTTTAAAGACAAGCTTCCCTGAGGAGTCAGATGTGTAACAACCAATGTACTCCTGGATATCCGTGTGTTCATGATTGTTAATACGCACACAGTGGTTGCCAGTAGCTGCTGCCAGCCACTGGATCAGGCTTGTTTTACCTACTGATGTCTCTCCCTGAATCAGCACTGGATAGGTTCTGTAAAAGATTAGCCAATTAAGCAACTTAAAACAAAAAATTACAAAGCTGAGAAACCAGAACTGAGTATTGGTTTGTTTTGTTTGACACAGGGTTTCACTCTGTCGCCCAGGCTGGAGTGTGGTGGCGCAATCATAGCTCACTGCAGCCTCGACCTCCCAGGCTCAAGTGATCCTCCCACCTCAGCCTCTTGAGTAGCTGGGACTACAGACATGCACCACCAAGACCAGCTAATCTTTGTATTTTTTGCAGAGACAGAGTTTTGCCATGTTGCCTAGGCTGGTCTCAAAACCCTGGGCTCAAGTGATCCAACCGCCTTGGCCTCCCACAGTGCTGGGATTACAGGCATGAGCCACTGCACCTGGCCAAGTACTGTTTTTTGTTTGTTTTCTAAAGAATGACAACATCATTTAACAGCATCATTAAAAGAGCATTTTTTTTCTTTTTTTTTCCTTTTTACATTTCTGGAAATTGCAAGAAGCAAAGAACATTTTTATTCCTATACACTAAGAAGCTTCTTTGTAAAAATTATTCCTCAAAACATACTAAGAAAAGCAATTCCAACTATGCTGGCAACATTTGTAAGAAACTGTAAGTAGAACTTTTACTCATTTACTGAATAATTTGTGGTATTTATCAGCAAAATAACAAAAGACAACTTTAAAGATAGATAAAATCATCTGCATCTATAGTGCTCCCTCCAAAGCTGCACAACTAGAAACAATGTTTTCTACCAGGAAAAAGTTATAGTACTGACTTTTGTAAGTAACTGTTCAGTTGGCCAACGAATAAGAATAAAGCTCTCTGGGCCGGGCGCGGTGGCTCACGCCTGTAATCTCAGCACTTTGGGAGGCCGAGGTGCGCGGATCACGAGGTCAGGAGATCGAGACCTTCCTGGCTAACATGGTGAAACCCCATCTCTACTAAAAATACAAAAAAAAAATTAGCCGGGCATCGTGGCGGGAGCCTGTAGTCCCAGCTACTCAGGAGGCTGAGGCAGGAGAATGGCCTGAACCCGGGAGGCAGAGCTTGCAATGAGCCAAGATCTCGCTACTGCACTCCAGTCTGGGCGACAGAGCGAGACTCAAGTCTCAAAAAAAAAAAAAAAAAAAAAAAAAAAAAAAAAAAAAGGATAAAGCTCTCTGAAAGTTAAGGAAGTTAGACCAAAATGTCTTCAATGCCTATGCCTGTATCAAGTTCAGGACAGCGAGAAAAAAGCCCACACACCCTGCAGAGACAACTCGGACTATATCTCTCAGGTTCAGCTTCACAGAAGATGTGAGAATGTATGTCTCATCTATTGTAGGCTCCTTGTCTCCCACCGCAATCCAGTAACCTTCAACCTGGATAAGCCGACCTCCTTTTGGCTCTGGAATAGGCTGAAAGACACAGAAGTTCAAGGAATAACCCACAGTTGCGCATTCTTTCAGAGAAGGGCATAAAGTAGGAAAAGAGCTACTTGTTGAACAAGCTGTCTTGTTCTGCATACTTTCAACATTAAAACTGAGTGAAATACGAACATAAAATTGTGAGGAATGACAACAAAATGGTGTTATATATTGGTTTTAAAAATGAAGTGGAGTAGGTGGGTTTGGAAAAAAAACTGAATCAAAACAAATTCCCAGAAGGTTTATGTATCAGTTTTCTTCTATCACATATCAAAATGCCCACTCCAAGTATTTTTAACAACATGAATTTCATATAAACCATGTTCCCCGAAAAAGGGCCAGTGTTGTAGTAAGGAAGGAGGTTTTGCAGTATCACACTCTCGATTGCCTGGAAGACATTAAAAATAAAACTGACTTTTTAGAGCAACTAGACCATTAAGGATAATATTGTGGATAATGACATAACTTTGCTGAGATATGGTTTAAGTTACTAGGTTCGATTATATAAATTCCCATTTTTATAAGTAAAAGAATCGCTAAATGGTGGTCAAATCTGTAACTATGGAAAAGTACTCTTCTAGAGCATTTGGGCCCCAGATTTCAAGCTACACGTCTAGGCCTTGCTTTTAAGGCCTCCTCAGTTGAGTTGAGAAGCAACAGGGGGAGGGGAGGAAGGATCTTTTTAAGTTTCTGTCACACCCTGAGGCACACACACAAAAAAAGACCAACTGGAAGAGACTGGTATTTGATTACAACAATGGTAAAAGCCAGCCTGAGCCTTTTCTCAATGTTTTCACAATTTACCAAAAGTATTTATGCATGTGTTACTTGTACGATTTTTTAAAAGGCTGAGTCCAAAGAAACCCCAAGTCCCAAGGGCTCTCTCTTCCTAATGAACAAGCAATCAACATGTAAACAAGCCAATTTACATGTTGATTGTGAGTCAGTTTCTCTCAGCCTCTTTCAGTCCCATGCTATTCTGTAATTTCCTGTCAAACCCAAAATGGCTATTGTTTATAATAGTGACCCCACTAATGCCCCCTCAGAAAAGGCCCAACTATCAGTCAGAAGGTATAGATTATACTTAACGGTGTAGTTAAACTATGCAGATAGTGAAACTATGGTGTATCCATCCAGTGAAATTATATGTGGCCCTTAGAAGGCATGTCACAATGAATTCTGGTACAAAAACAAAAATATACCCAAGATTCAGTTAGTTTAAAAAGGAAAGCTACAGAATATTCTTATGGGCCAAGCACGGTGACTCATGCCTATAATCCCAGCATTTTGAGAGGCCGAGGCGGACAGATCACGAGGTCAGGAGTTTGAGATCAGCCTGGCCAACAAGGTGAAACCCAGTCTCTACTAAAATTACAAATATTAGCTGGGCATAGTGGCATGTGCTTGTAATCCCATCTACTCGGGAGGCTGAGACAGGAGAATCACTTCAGCCAGGGAGGGGGAGAATGCTGTGAGCCGAGATTACACCACTGCACTCCAGCCTGGGCGACACAGCAAGACTCGATCTCCAAAAAAAAGAATATTCTTATGAGACAGTCCCACTTACATTAAATGCATATTACAATTTACCTCAATAAATCAACACATACATACCAAAATTCGGATATGTAAGAAAATAAAATACATACATTATACAATTTATCTGGAAACATTATCCACAGTATTTAAATATCCAAAGAGCACGCTTATTGGAAACTTGCACCATCTAAACGTACGTTTCTGTAATGTTTAAACTTTTTGCAACAGATTACCTTTATAATTAAAAAGTTATGTGAAAAAAAAAACAACAAAAAACCAAACAGCTGAAAATTTGGTAATTCAGCCTCTCAAGTATAACAAGTCAAAAATAACAAAAGAACATACCTGCTTCAGCAGACTCTTGACATTGCCAGAGACGATGTGTTGACAGATGAGCTTCTGAACTATTGGGTGTGATGCCCTGTCAAGCTGTGTTAAGAAACCCAAACAAAAACCCTAGAAAGAAAACACAAATATGCATAATGCTAAGTAACCTTCTGCAATACAACCAAACTTATTTCTAGAACAAAATTTAACCTCTTGGGTGATGCTGCTTCCCAACTTTTAAATATAGTAAGGTGGTAGATAAAGGGAAGGGTAGGCCAGGCACGGTGGTTCACACCTGTAATCTCAGCACTTTGGGAGGCCAAGGCAGGAGGACAGCTTGAGCCCAGGAGTTTGAGACCAGAGTGGGAACACAGTGACACCCTGTCTTTATGTATAATTAAAAATAAAAATTTTAAAATAAAAACTAAAATATTTAATTTAAAAGGACAGGGTAGATGTGGTATGAGGTATTCTGGGCTGATCTGACTAACTGGAAAGCACAGGCAATCTGGCATATGCATCCCTATTCCTTCCTTCCCATGAACCCATCCAGCAAGCTCATATCCTGTCAAAGAGACTTCAGAAAGACCTCATAGAGTGAACGCTGAATGTTGCCACATGGATTGGAGGCTGCAAATCGCAGGGCCCGGCACAGAGTTCGAAGGCTGTAGTGAGGTCTATGGCCAGTGCCATCCACCAATTTGGTCCCCGACTCTTTCCGCAAAGCTGTGTAGAAGCTACAAATAGAATAAAGGTCAGGCAATTTTATTTACTAATAAGTATCCATTATTATCGATTCTCTACAGAAAACCCAAAGGACATTTTTTAGATCACAAATCGTCATGCTTGCATACAACTTCCTAGGGCATGCATCAAAATATCTTAGTCTCTTTTAAATCTACTTTTCACGTACTCAGAGCTATCTTTCAAAATAAAAAAAAATGAACACCTATTTCCTTTAGGAAACTGGGAAGTACAATGTGCAATTCCTCTAGCAAAAAGGTACTGATAAAGAGAGGTGAGAAGTTTCTGTGTTCCACAGTCTGTTCAAGCTTAAGAGGCAAACAAAGTTCCTGTGCAATCTAAAATGGGGATGAATAAAGACATGGCAAACAATGCATGGTGTTTTGAAAGGCTACAAATATGGCTATAATCAGTACTGACAAAACGTTAAAAAGCAGGAGGATACGATTACCATTACTATTGTCACTATCACACTTTAGAAGTCCAAATGATGACAGGATGGGAAAAGCTTCAGACTGAAACATGAATATCTTGCACTTTGTGAAATTCATGATCAATTAGCACCACAAGATCAAATGTAACCAAGTGTGCATGCATCACAGATGAAATCCAAGTTCCTGCCCAAATGCGCTTTGTCTTATCTCTTTGCTATCTAAAAAAATATTTTTTCTTTTGTAGAAAGAATCTATGTTTTGGAACTGGGTTTTTAATATATGGAATATATACTACTTGTACTCTCAGTATTTTATAAGTACCTCATTTTATCTCTTTATCTCTTTAGATAAAATGAGGTACTTATAAAAGTTTACCTTTAGCATCTGGAATCTTAACTATACATATTTACACTTTTGTCCAAATATTCTTGGCTAACAGAAAGTATTCCAATTTAGGGTGTGGTGTGGTAAACCGTTCTGAAGCATTCTAAACACACGCCTCATTGACTAATCTATTTAATATAGGATTTCAAGACCAGGTGCTGTAGCTCATCCCTGTAATTCCAGCACTTTGGGAGGCTAAGGCTGGCAGATCACTTGAAGCCAGGGGTTCAAGACCAGCCTGCACAACAAAGCAAAGCTCCTGTATCAAAAAAAAAAAAAAAAAAAAAAATAGAACTCCAAGTCTTCATTTCCTTACATCCTACTCAGTTTTATATGTAACTTTTTTCACTTATCACAACCTAAAATTACGGTACATGACTTCTCCAGAATTAAAGCTCAATGAGAAGAACCAGGATTTTGTCTGCCTTACTCAAAGCTATATCCCTAGCACCAGGGCATTCAATAAGTATTTGTATTAAGGAAGAGAAAAAATACACAAATACGTAGTAAAACATTAATATCACCCTATTTCAATCCTTTTACATGTTGTATTTCTTTCTGGAGAACACACAGTTAAGTTAGTGGCCCAGAATGATACCATTAGTTTCTCATAGAACCAATACTAGAATTGAGGTTATCTGACACAAAAGATTGCACATTGTCTATATGGCATACAAAAAAACAGGAATAAGTCTCAAATTAAAGCACCAAGCCACACAACTACTCTATTATTTATTAGGCTAAGCTTCCATTAATTCCAAACCTGACACAATTATATTAACCCTTTTCTCCTTATATCCCACGTAGCTACTACAAATATTGCAAATAGAAAAGTAATCTTCTTCAAGACAGGTCAAAATGCAAGCCATATACATCTCCAAGAATTCAAACTCTCAGCTATGAATATACAGGTAATCAGGAGAGCATTATCTGATAGTTTATATCTTCTCATAAGTAGTGATTCATAGCTTTCTATGTAATTTCCTTAGAAAAACCTGAAGGAGTTCATACTAGGTTCCAACTTTACCAGAGAATCTAAATAATAATCCTGCTATCAGTTTTCTCAAGTTAGAAGTAAAAAAGAATGCATATTTGTGTGTGTGCACGAGTAGCACATTTTCATGTTCAGAGAAAGAGTTTATAAAGACATACCAAAGGGAACCTACTTTATGATTCCTTGCACTGTATTCTTGTTCACACTCAATCCTTTCAGATAATCTACAATAAGAACCTGTAAGTCTTCTTTACTTTCCAATTCTTCTACATAAAGTTCTGTGAACCTGTAAAACAATACATAATAAACACTTTTTAGGAAGTTAATACAATTACGTTGACAATAGAAAAACATGAAACAGAAGAAGATATGTCAGCTCATTTTAACTGCTTATAGTATAAAATGTCTTTCAACCTGAGATAGAAACTGATCATAATTAAAGGACAATGTAACCATTACCAAAAATATACCATTATTGCTTCTTCTATGCAATAAGTCTTCTATGTATAGTCCTTACAAGAAGAAAAAGACACAAAAATAAGAATTAATTATCCTCATTTTCAGGTGTTTATCATAACCACATTTGTTTAAAAAAATAAGTGCAATAAAAAGCCCCTCAACATCAGAAACAAAATGGTTGAAGAGAAAACAACTACTTTAATGTAGTTTCTAAAGCTTCCCTAAGAAGCTTTTATTACTTTATAATGAAGAGACAGGATCTAATAAAGTTACTATTTTAAAACTCAAAATGAAGTAAACGGTTACCAATAATAAATCTGGTCATTTATTTTTTCCCAGATGTTACATACATAAAACACCAACAACTAAGTACTTTGTTCATGTCAGTGCTTATTGGTGAAAAATAAAAGAAACTTAAAATGCCTTTTCAAATCATTAGCCTCATCCAAAGAGGACTGTGTTCCTAAAATGTACATATACTGGTATATGCTTTCCTGTTATATTGTGTTATGAAATTTTTCTAATCGCCAAAAGATTATCTGAGGAAGAAAAGATTTTTATTTTCAATAATATCCACTGACATACTAACACAGAGGGAAAAATTCTCCAGTGTTCTGAAGATTCCCATATGCCTACCACCTACAGAAAGTACAGGAATACGACAAATAAGGTAATAAAGATTCCACTATCAGAGGCAATTTCAAGCATTGCTTTAAAGTTTGGTTACATTAATATTACTAATCTATAAATAAAGAGAATCTTAAAAGGAAGTCCTGGTAATCCCAGCACTGTGGGAAGTCAAGGCAGGCAAATCGCTTGAGCCCAGTTAGAAACCAGCCTAGGCAACATGGCGAAATCCCATCTCTGCTAAAAATACAAAAAATTGAGGCTGGGCGCAGTGGCTCACACCTGTAATCCCAGCACTTTGGGAGGCTGAGGTGGGTGGATCACAAGGTCAGGAGTTCGAGACCAGCCTGGCCAACAGAGTGAAACCCCGTGTCTACTAAAAAAAAAAAAAAAAAAAAAATAGAGAAATTAGCCAGGCATGGTGGCGCATGCCTATAGTCCCAGCTACTAGGGAGGCTGAGGCAGGAGAATCACTTGAACCCAGGAGGTGGAAGTTGTGGTGAGCCAAAATCGCATCACTGCATTCCAGCCTGGACAACAGAGTAAGACTCTGTCTCAGAAAAAAAAGAAAAAAAAAATAGCTCGGTGTGGTGGCATGTGCCCATAATCCTGGCTATTCAGGAGTCTGAGGTGGGAGGTGGGAGGACCACTTGAACCGGGGACTTGCAGTGAGCCAAGATCACACCACTGCACTCCAACCTAGGCAACAGAGCAAGAACCTGTTACAAAAAAATAAAGTCTCCAAGAACCAACCCCTCACCTGTTTCTTATTCCTGGTGGGAGATTTCTTTTGCCTACATCAGTTGCTGGATTCATGCAGGCAAATAAACGGAAGTCAGGATGCCGAACCAGTGGCTCTGTTAAGAGAAAATTATAAATTTTCAACAAAGGTATGATTATCTAATTCCACAGAACCCCCCAGGGCCAGCCAGCCTGATGCTGACTACTCACACCATCCTTGTCTTTTCTGAAACTCCCCTGAAATAACTTTCCAGACCTATGTATTCAATCTAATCTTATACTGCAGTCTTTTGTGGTATGTTTATTCACTGTTACTTATCTTTTACCAACCATTTACCTGTTATTTTATAAGTGTGTCTATTATCCACAACTCAAATACCTTGTCAAATTATACTATTCTTCTTTGCATTCCCCATACCACCCAACAACAGCTCAATGTACTTTGCAGAAAATTAATATCTAAAGAATGAACAAATTTCATTGGGAGGCCCACGTCATCCTTCTAACCCAAAAAAAAAAAAAAAAATCTCACTCTAAAGTGGCCGTAGGGCTGGACAGCAAGTCAAATCCCAAGGGACTCAAGTGCTACTACCTGTGTCTCCTCGATCCAGCAACACCAGGGATCCAGAGGATCCTTCAAGCAAACCACTCAGACATTCTAGTATTTCTGGAGCAGCCAAGTTAATCTCATCCAACAAGATCCACTCTCCTTTCTTTACAGCCTGAGCTAATGTACCCTAGAAAAAGATAAAATAAAATGTTAAGAATGTGTCAAATAAAGGCACACTTGCCAAGAATAGTTATGCAAGCAGGGTTAGAAATAGAGGCACAGGCCCATCAAGGTATAGGCCCATCAAGTAGGAAAGATTTCCTATACCTTAACTGCC
Organism: Macaca mulatta; assembly: GCF_049350105.2. Classification (NCBI taxonomy): domain Eukaryota; kingdom Metazoa; phylum Chordata; class Mammalia; order Primates; family Cercopithecidae; genus Macaca; species Macaca mulatta. The sequence continues at coordinate 96,226,779 of NC_133409.1, read as the reverse complement.
CACTGGCTGACAGCAGATAGGTAGAGTTAAGGCCAAGTTAATTTTTTAAATGTCCAAAAGGGTCAAGGGAGTATCTTTGAGCCTAACACAGAGATGCAATAAACTAAATCCTCTCATTATGTGGATGGTCAGGTAAATAGCTTACATTGTAGTCAGGTGTTTAAAGGCACCCAAGTGGCTATTAAAACTTAAAATAAATACAGGGTCAGGCTATACCAAGATTAGACAAATATCTAAATCCCAGAGTGTTTAGTGATTCTCATACACAGCCTTTCACACCTGCTGAAAATCAAAATGCATCATCCTTTGACTTTAGTACACTCATGTTATCTCTTCAAATTCTATTTCCTAGAGCAATACAAACAAATCTAATAATCTACTCAGTTGACACATCAAAAACTATTTTACTATTAAGGTTGCTTTATGCTTTTGTTTTCATGCTAATCCTAACAAAGAATCTACTACAAATTTAACTGAAAAACATAAAACAGAACAAATATATTAACTCCAGTATATTACTAAGTCATAAAACATAAGCCTTGTTTTGAGAACACAACAATTTAATTGGTTTTAGAAATAATCCTATTAAAAATAATTCTCGGCTGGGCATGATGGCTCACGTCTGTAACCCCAGCACTTTGGGAGGCTGAGGCGGGCAGGTCACTGGAGGTCAGGAGTTCAACATCAGCCTGACCAACATAGTGAAACCCCATCTCTACTAAAAAATACAAAAATTAGCCAGGCGTGGTGGCACACACCCTTAATCCCAGCTACTTAGGAGGCTGAAGCAGGAGAAACGCTTGAACCTGGGAGGCGGAGGCTGCAGTGAGCCCAGACCATGCCATTGCACTCCAGCCTGGGTGACGAAAGCAAAACTCTGTCTCAGAAAAAAAAAAAAAAAAGGAATAGTTCTGGGGCCAGGGTCAGTGGTTCATGCCTGTAATTCCAGCACTCTGGGAGGTCAAGGTGGGTGGATCACCTGAGGTCAGGAGTTCAAGATCAGCCTGGCCAACATGGCAAAACCCCATCTCTACTAAAAGTACAAAAATTAGCCGGGCGCGGTGGCACACACCTGTAATCCCAGTTACTCTGGAGGCTGAGGCAGGAGAATTGCTTCAACCCAGGAGGCAGAGGTTGCAGTGAGCCAAGATCGCGCCACTGCACTCCAGCCTGGGTGACAGAGTCAGACTCCGTCTCAAAAAAAAAAAAAAGAATTCTGATGACCAAATTTTCCACACCCATAACGTATGGTTGAGTAGACCTTCTTTGTTACTAAAACACCATCAAGTAAGACTCCTGCTTCCTCTAGGGCTTGATCTAAGGACTGTCACAGAAATGAATTTTTTTTTTTTTTTTTTTTGAGACGGAGTCTCGCTCTGTCGCCCAGGCTGGAGTGCAGTGGCCGGATCTCAGCTCACTGCAAGCTCCGCCTCCCGGGTTTTACGCTATTCTCCTGCCTCAGCCTCCCGAGTAGCTGGGACTACAGGCGCCAGCCACCTCGCCCGGCTAGTTTTTTGTATTTTTTAGTAGAGACGGGGTTTCATCGTGTTAGCCAGGATGGTCTCGATCTCCTGACCTCGTGATCCGCCCGTCTCGGCCTCCCAAAGTGCTGGGATTACAGGCTTGAGCCACCGCGCCCGGCCAGAAATGAATTTTTTTTTAAATGCCCAAGTCACAAATATTTAACCAAGTTGATCCTTCCTACAGGGTTACAGGACAGCAAACAGTAGAGATGTCCATGCCTTGGGATTAAAATTGGGGCACTGAAGTGAACGGGTCCAAATCCCTCTCACATCCACACACTCTTTCCCTGGAGACACACATGGCAAGAGAAAGAATCCAGAGTTCACTATCTGTCATCAATTGCATCTTTAAAAATAATAATAGATCCAGCAATCTCACTTCTGGGTATTCCCCCAAAAAATCTGAAAACAGTATGTCGAAGGGATGTCTGTAATCCCATGTTCATTGCACCACTATGCACAACAGTCAAGATACAGAATCAACCTATGTTTCCAACAACAGATGAATAAAGAAAATGTTGTATATATACATATGTATAAACAATAGAATCCTATGGAAACTTATTCAGCTTGAAAAAAGAAATAAATTTTGTCATTTGCTATGACATAAATAGAACCAGAGAATATTATGCTAAGTGAAACAAGTCAGGCACAGAAAGACAAGTATCGCACGTTCTCACTTATATGTGAAATCTAAAACAACAGAACTCAAAGAAGCAGCCAGCAGAATGGTAGTCAGCAGAGGCTGGAGAGTTAGGGAGTATAGAGTAACAAAAGTATAAAGCCTTGGCCGGGCGCAGTGGCTCACGCCTGTAATCCCAACACTTTGGGAGGCTGAGGCAGGCAGATTACGAGGTCAGGAGATCGAGACCATCCTGGCTAACACAGTGAAACCCTGTCTCTACTAAAAATACAAAAACAAAAAATTAGCCGGGCGTGGTGGCATGCACTTGTAGTCCCAGCTGCTCAGGAGGCTGAGCCAGGTGAATGGCGTGAACCTGGGAGGCAGAGCTTGCAGTGAGCCGAGATTGCGCCACTGCACTCCAGCCTAGGGGACAGAGTGAGACTCCATCTCAAAAAAAAAAAAAAAAAAAAAAGAAAGAAAGAAAGTACAAAGCCTTAAATTAGACAGAAAAAATAAGGTTTCTTCCCTGTGAGATATATATTGCACAGCATGGCAACCATGCCATAAATAGTAAATAATAATGTATTGTACATTTCAAAATTACTAAGGCAGTACATTTCAAATGTTCTCACCACAGAAATTGGTATGTGACGTGATGAATATATTAATGAGCTTTAGTTATTTCACACCGTATTCATAAATCATAACACCATTTTGTACTCCATGAATATATACAATTATAATTTATCAATTTGTACTTTCACATTTTTTATTTAAATAATGATGGTGCTCATTAAGACCTTATAATTGCCATAATTACCATGAAAGACATTTTTCAAAATCTTCCCCCAAAATCACTGTTTCATTAAGACAATACACAATAGTAACCTGCCTGAAACTTTGTGTTTTGCATAAAATCACCATTACCATAAGCTAAATAACGAAAACAGAAATACCTCTACAAATGCAAACAATAAGGTATTTTCAGTCATTTTCATCTGTTGTTGGGCATGGTTGAGCCTAAGACCAAATGCTTCCCATTTCTCTTTTATGAGTAACCCTAAAAAAGAAGACAGACAAGAATTTAGTACACATTTTGAGTTGTAATATATACAACTTTTAAACATAAACAAATACAATTAACAAAACACACAAAAAGTAAGCATCTTACACAAAACACTAAGTCTAAAAACTTATATAATGCTAACTAAATGCCAGACATGACACTAACTAGCCCAGATATATGCATATACATGTATTAACTGCCTCATTTATCCCTCACAACAACCCTCTGGACTAGTTATTTTTATTCCTGCTTTACAGATAAGGAACCACACAGAAGTAACCTAAGCCAGCAAAAGCCTCTTGGCTATGGAATCTAGCTCCTTAGAAACAAGCTTTTTCTCAGGAAATGTGCCTTACTGACCACTAAATAGTACTTGCACATCAGCATTACCAGTCATCTGTTTTTGTGGAAATCATGTAAAGAATGGGGCACAATACTTCACAATTAGTCACTTCTGCCAAAGTCCCAGAATCTCCAATTTGTATTGCTTTACTCTTCGCCAAGACTCTTAATCTGTTAACTAAAGCCCAGCCCCATGCCCTCCACCATGGCGGCCTGGGTCACGTCCTTACCAGTTTCACTCTCTTTTCCATCCTTGTTAACAGCAGACTTGTGTACATGCTGCATTAGTCTCAGGAGATCATGCCACCGTTTCTGTCTGTAACAGGTCTGAATGTGCCCCAAGAACGTAAAGTTTTGTTTCTTGGAAAATGTCTGAGCAAAGAGTTCCTCAAATGCCTCCCGCAAGGGTAGCCAAATAAGCTTATGGTCCACCGGTTTATAACTGAAACAGACATAGGTAAATGTGACTCACAAACTTCTAAAGTTAACAAAAGTTAGAAAGCATGGCTCAGAAAATAGGAGTAGGTCTCAGATTTCATTTAATTAAAGTTAGAAACACTACCGAAATATTTAAAATCTACATTACAGTTTTAAATCGTAATCTGTTTACCTCATCTCAAGCATTTGAATGGCCTATAATGAAGGTAAAAACTATTATTAGATAAAAAGTGTTATGAAAAAACTAGCCTAGCATGGCTGCTCACATTTATAACCCCAGCACTTTGGGACACTGAGGGGGTCGGATCACTTCAGCCCAGGAGTTCAAGCCCACCCTGGGCAACATGGCAAAATCCTGTCTCTACAAAAAAACACAAAAATTAGTCAGGCGCAGTAGCACACACCTGCAGTTCCAGCTACTTGGGAGGCTGAGGTGGGAGGCTTGAGCCCAGGAAGTGGAGGTTGCAGTGAGCCAAGAACACACCACTGCCACTCCAGCCTTGGCAACAGAGCCAGACCCTGTCTCAAAAAAATAAAAGTAAAAAAACCCTGAAAGTCCTACTTGAATAGTAAAATTCACATCATTTATTTTACCAACATGTCTACATAAATATGTATAGGGCATAATAACAAACCATCCATATTTCATTAAAGTTGACCAAAATCCAAGGAAAAATAAGTATCTGAAATTGATCTACACATGTAAATTAAACACAGCCCACACATTATCAGTTAGGAGAAGGAAGAGTAGGAGACAGCAACGATGATATTGCTTTCAGTGGGATAAAAATTAGGGTAGGGCACGCAAAAAAAAAAAAAAAAAAAAAAAAAAAAACCTTAGCTATTGCAATGGTTCGTGGTACTCCAAAGCTCATCCTGTACTTCTTAGTATTTTGATCTTTGTTATTCCTTAGCATTAAATTCCTCTGGCTAATGAGCTAGGAAATTAACTTAAATTTGAATATTTGGGGGAGGTAAGAGATAACTTTTTACAAGGTTGAAAAACATTGCTCTAGCTTAAACATACGATGTCTAAGAGGCAATACTTATTCCCAGAAAATCTTAAGTATACAATTTTGTGTAGCATACCATTACAATTCAAGAAGAATGAGATAAACTTTATTTCCATGAAAAATAAATTGAGAACTGAAAAGGTACCAAAAACATAATAAGGGAATTCATGGATTACTGCTGACTTACTGGCCTAGTGAGGGAGAAACAATGAGATGAGTAAAACCCAATGGCCTGATACTGAGCATCTGAATCTGAGAGTCCAGTTCCAAAGAGAAAAAGTTGAAGAGGAATGTCAAACTCACTTTCACTTACTCACAGCACTAACACATTAGTATATGCATTTCTTTAGTCCATTTATTTAACAAAAATGTATTGAGGCCAGGCACAGTGGCTCATGCCTGTAATCCCAGCACTTTGGGAGGCCGAGACGGGCGGATCACGAGGTCAGGAGATCGAGACCATCCTGGCTAACACAGTGAAACCCCGTCTCTACTAAAAAGTACAAAAAACTAGCCGGGCGAGGTGGCGGGCGCCTGTAGTCCCAGCTACTCGGGAGGCTGAGGCAGGAGAATGGTCTAAACCCGGGAGGCGGAGCTTGCAGTGAGCTGAGATCCGGCCACTGCACCCCAGCCTGGGCGACAGAGCAAGACCCTGTCTCAAAAAAAAAAAAAAAAAAAAAAAAGACCAGACTGGGTAACAAAGCCAAGACCTTGTCTCCATAAAAAATTTTAAAATGGCCAGTCGCGGTGGCTCAAGCCTGTAATCCCAGCACTTTGGGAGGCCGAGACGGGCGGATCACGAGTTCAGGAGATAGAGACCATCCTGGCTAACACGGTGAAACCCCGTCTCTACTAAAAAGTACAAAAAACTAGTCGGGCGAGGTGGCGGGCGCCTGTAGTCCCAGCTACTCAGGAGGCAGAGGCAGGAGAATGGCGTAAACCCAGGAGGCAGAGCTTGCAGTGAGCTGAGATCAGGCCACTGCACTCCAGCCTGGGCGACAGAGCGAGACTCCGTCTCAAAAAAAAAAATTTTTTTTTTAAATTAGCCAGGTGTGGTGGTCCCATCTGTAGTCTCGGCTACTTGGGAGGTTAAGAAAGAAGGATCACTTGAGCACAGGAGTTCGAGGCTACAGTGAGCTATGATAACACCACCGTACTACAGTCTGGGCAACAGAGCAAGAACTCATCCCTTTATAAAAATTGTTTTGAGCACCTGCTATATGTGTTAGCCATTGAGTCAACAAGACCCACAAGGTCTTACTGCTGTGTAGCTTATAATCAAATGAAAGTGACAACAGGCCAGGGGCGGTGGCTCACGTCTATTAATCCCAGCACTTTGGGAGACTGGCGGATTTCTTGAGCTCCAGAGTTTGAGACCAACCTGGGCAACATGGTGAAACCTTCTCTCTACAAAAAAATACAAAAATTAGCCAAGTAGGCCAGTGTGTCCCTGTAGTCCCAGCTACTTGGGAAGCTGAGATGGGAGGCTTGTTCAAGCTCAGGAGGTCAAGTAGTAGCTTAACTGCTATAAACATAATGTAGGGTAAAAGCTGAATGGGTGATGTGAGTTTTGGTAATCTGAATATCACAGTCAGGAAAGGCTTTGTTGAGGAGGGGACATTTGAAGGATACCAAAGTCAAGGAAGGATGTGTGCTAAGCAGTTATCTGTGGGTGCAAGGAGGCCACACAAAAGGAATGGCAAGCATCTAGGTGCAAAGCAGAAGAAAGTGGTTGGAGCTCAGCAGCACAGGGGAAGGTGGGAGATGATGTCAGAGAAGTACCACTGTCAGATTATGAAGGGCTGTACAAATCAAACATTTTATTCTAAATCTTTGTATTTTATCCTAAATGGATTGAGAAGTTCAGTGGAGGAACCTGAGGAAGAGAGTGAGACCAGACTGGGTAACAAAGCAAGACCCTGTCTCCATAAAAAATTATACTTTATTGGACCGGGCGCGGTGGCTCACGCTTGTAATCTCGGCACTTTGGGCAGCAGAGATGGGTGGATCATGAGGTCAGGAGACCGAGACCATCCTGGCTAACACGGTGAAACCATATTTCTACTAAAAATACAAAAAAAATTAGCCAGGCGTGGTGGCGGGCGACTCTAGTCCCAGCTACTCGGGAGGCTAAGGCAGGAGAATGGCATGAACCCGGGAGCAGAGGTTGCAGTGAGCTGAGATCGTGCCACTGCACTCCAGCCTGGGAGACAGAGCAAGAATTCGTCTCTAAATAAATAAATAAATAAATAAAACTTATACTTTATCTGATTATATTTTAAAGGATTATTGTAACTCCTAAACAAAAAAGACTATAAAGAGATTATGAGTAGAAGCAAAGATAAGAGACCAACGCAATGGACTAGACAATAAACTAGAACGACAACAGTGAAAATGGTGAGAAATTGAACAAAATATACGTGTCATTTAAATAAAATTGCTAGTCTTTTTATTTATTTTTTAACTTTTTATTGTAAAGACAAAGTCTCACTATGTTGCCCAAGTTGGTCTCGAAGACCTGGCCTCAAGCAACACTCCCACCTTTGCCTCCCAAAGTGCTGAGATTACATGCATGAGCCATTGCTCCTGGCCAAAACTGCTAGTCTTGAAAATAATAGTATAAATGGGATCCAAAGTTAACTGAAGAAGCAGAGTAATGGTTAAGAACACAGACACTCAAGACTGCTTAGGTTCAAATCCTGGATCTGCCATTTTCTTGAATAAGTGACTTATCTCTCTTTGCCTCAGTTCTCTCATGTTTAAAATATAGAGAATAACAGTCCGGTTTCTCACATGGTTTTAAGACCAGCCGAGTTAACACAAAAAAAGGACTCAAAACAGTGCCTGGCACATAATGACTGCCATAGAGAGTTAGTGGATAATTAATGTCTCTGTTATTATTGATCTATTGAATTTATGAAAAAGGCAGCTTAATATTTCAAAGAGACTGAGTTTCTTAAAGAAAAGCTCATTCGGGCCAGGTGCTGTGGCTCATGCATGTCATCCCAGCACTTTGGGACGCTGAGGCAGGTGAATGACTTGAGGTCAGGAGTTTGAGACCAACCTGGTCAAAATGGCAAACCCCATCTCTACTAAAAATACAAAAATTAGCTGGGCCTGGTGGCGGGGCCCCTGTAATCCCAGGTACTCAGGAGGCTGAGGGAGAAGAATCGCTTGAGCCCGGGAGGCAGAGGTTACAGCTGAGATCATGCTGCTGCTCTCCAGCCTGGGCAACAGACTCCATCTCAAAAAAAAAAAAAAAAAAAAAAGGAAAGCTCCATTCATTTAAAGCTGAGCACAATATTACCTAAAGCCCTTAAGTCAACACATATTTCAATACATGAAAAGATGAAAAACCATACATTTCAGAAAAGAATAAATAAAACAAAATCAACTGCAACTGCAACACAAATATTCAGAGAACTGAGGCTATAAACTACAAACAACTAAAGAGCAAGATTTTCAAACCGTCTTCTGCAGAAAGGCACCTTAGCAGCAGGTCCAGAACACCTGCCTTCATGAAAAGTAACTGTGCTTATACCTGTTACATACACTGGAACCACATGTAAGCATTCATGTGAGAATGGCTACACAAAATTATAACGGGAAAAAACAAAGTGTAAAAAGAACGTAAAATGTACATGCTGAGTAATTAGAATGATAAACCCTTTCTCTTCATGTCATGGACAGGGTTCTGAGTTCGAATTGTATGCTCCTGCCATACCCTCTTCCGGGCATTTTCTTTTAAAGACTGTTCTATGGGTGGGTGGCAAGGAAGATGAGGATTGGCTGCTTTACTGCTATTTCTACGATATCTTTAATTTCCCTCTATTTTGTCCCTTCTTTCATTGCCAAGCTCTCCAGGGAAACCGGTCCTTCTCAATATATCTCTGTTTCTCCCTCAGAAGCTGCCCCTCTGAAGCCCATTCCCTATAGTAAGTGCTATGAACATGCGCTCTGTATTTTGCCCTTTAGTGCTAGACTTTCTCCTTCTGGAATGATTTTATCTGCTACATCTAAGTCTTCCATGCCCTCTACTTTTTTTCAAGGATTCTCTTGGGCTCTTCCCCACCTGCAAGTCTTGGAATTTATGTCTCTACCTACAGGTAATGTGAAGGTCTACATGCTGCTTACCAGAAGCCCATGTTAAATAAAATGACAAAAATGAGTTTAAAATTAAATGAAGGAAAAAGACATATCATGCCAACACTAATCAAAAAGCAAGAAGCACAAAAGAATAAAAAGCAAGGAGGTAATGGACAACGGACACTAACAAAGAGCAAAAGACAATTTGCCATAATGTAAATAATTTGATGGTCTCTAAGGCCCTTATTTTTATAAAGTATCTTTACCCATAATAATAATTGTTTCAAAAATCAATCTAGGGCAGGGCACAGTGCCTCACGCCTGTAATTCCAGGACTTTGGGAGGCTGAGGCGGGTAGATCACCTGAGGTCAGGAGTTTGAGACCAGCCTGACCAGCATGGTGAAACCCTGTCTCAATTAAAAATACAAAATTAGCCAATGTGGTGGTACATGCCTGTAATCCCAGCTACTCGGGAGGCTGAGGCAGGAGAATTGCGTGAACCAAGGAGGCAGGCATTGTAGTGAGCCAAGATAGTGTCATTGCACTCCAGCTTGGGAAACAAGAGCAAAACTCTCTCAAAAAAATAAATGAATAAATAAAATCAATCTAGGCTGGGGCACAGTGGCTCACATCTGTAATCCCAGCACTTTGGGAGGTCAAGGTGGGAGGATCACTTTAGCTCAGGGGACCAGCCTGGGCAACATAGTGAGACCTCATCTCTACTAAAGTTCAAAAACAATTAGCTGAGTATGGTGGCACATGCCTGTAGTCCCAACTACTCAAGAGGGCCAAGGTGGGAGGATAGCTTGAGCCAGGGAGGTCAAGGCTGTAATAAGCCCTAATGGTGCCACTCCACTCCAGCCTGGGTGACAGAGTGAGACCCTGTCTCAAAAAAAAAACAAAAATAATTTTTAAAAGTTTTTAAAATTAATCTAAAAAGGCCAAATACAGTGGCTCATGCCTGTAATCTCAGCACTTTGGGAGGTTGAGTGGGGAGGACTACTTGATCTCAGGAGTTCAAGATTCATCCAGGGTGATATGGTTTGGCTGTGTCCCTACCCAAATCTCATCTTAAATTGTAGTTCCAATTCCTATGTGTTGTGTGAGGGACAGGTGGAAGGTAATTGAATCATGGGGGTGGGTCTTTCCCGAGCTATCCTCATGACAGTGAATAAATCTCATGAGATTAGATGGTTTTATAAAGGGGAGTTCCCCTACACAAGCTCTCGACTGCCACCATCCATGTAAGACGTGATTTGCTCCTCCTTGTCTTCCGCTATGATTGTGATGCCTCCCCAGACATGTGGAACTATAAGTCAATTAAACCTCTTTTCTTTGTAAATTATCCAGTCTTGGGTATGTCTTTATCAGCAGCGTGAAACAAATGAATACAATGGGCAACAGAATGTGACCTCATCTCTACAAAAATAGAAAATAATTAGCTAAGCATGGGGGTGCATGTCTGTAGTCCCAGTTACTTGGGAGGCTGAGGCAAGAGGATGACATAAGCCTAGGACGCAGAGGCTGCAGTGAACTATGAGGGCACCATGGTACTCCAGGCTGGGCAACAGAGTGAGATTCTGTCCCCCCCCAAAAAAAGAGTTAAAATTAAATAAACAAATAAAATCCAAGACCAGCTACAGTGCCTGTAATCCTAGCACTTTGGAAGGCCCAGGCAGGAAGATTCCTTGAGTTCAGAAGTTCCAGACCAGTCTGGGCAACATAGTGAGACCTCATCTCTACTTAAAAAAAAGCAGCTGCATGTGGTGGCTTGCGCTTGCAGTCCCAGCTGCTCAGGAGGCTGAGGTGGAAGGATCACTTGAGCCCAGAAAGTCATGTTTATGCCGCTGCACTCCAGCTTGGGTGACAAAGTGAGACCCTATCTTTAAAAAAACAAAAACAAAAAAAAAACCCCAAAGGATCCAGATTTGCAAACCAGGTTATTATTTAATATTGGACACATGCAAAACATATTTAACATAACTTATAAAACAGATGAAACCAGCAACACAGCCTGAGGATAGGAATATTTATCTTTTCCCTATCTTATCTTTTTGCCTACAGCTGAATTTTGTTCTCCATTCCTTTGCCTTTTTAAAAACTTTTCGGTATTCTCATCTTCTACAATGATTCTTAAACAAGGGAGTCACCTATTCATCTATAACATAATATATGCTAAAGATTTTATTTAAATCTCTTTGTAGTAAAACCACAATGAGATACCATCTCACACCAGTTAGAATGGTGATCACTAAAAAGTCAGGAAACAACAAGTGCTGGAGAGGATGTGGAGAAACAGGAACACTTTTACACTGTTGGTGGGACTGTAAACTAGTTTGACCATTGTGGAAGACAGTATGGTGATTCCTCAAGGATCTAGAACTAGAAATACCATTTGAGCCACCCATCCCATTACTGGGTATATACCCAAAGGATTATAAATCATGCTGCTATAAAGACACACGCACACGTATGTTTATTGCGGCACTATTCACAATAGCAAAGACTTGGAACCAACCCAAATGCCCATCAATGATAGACTGGATTAAGAAAATGTGGCACATACACACCATGGAATACTATGCAGCCATAAAAAAGGATGAGTTCATGTCCTTTGTAGGGACATGCATAAAGCTGGAAACCATCATTCTGAGCAAACTATTGCAAGGACAGAAAACCAAACATTGCATGTTCTCTCTCACAGGTGGGAACTGAAAAATGAGAACACTTGGATGCAGGAAGGGGAACATCATATACCAGGGCCTGTCATGGGGTCGGGGGAGAGGGGAGGGATAGCATTAGGAGATATACCTAATGTAAATGATGAGTTGATGGGTGCAGCACACCAATATGGCACATGTATACATATGTAACAAACCTGCACGTTGCGCACAAGTACCCTAGAACTTAAAGGATAATAATTAAAAATATATATATCTTTGTAGTAATGTAAGAGTACAGAAAACAAGGCATATTTCCAACTACACAAAAATTGAGAAAAGGCTCAATGGCTCATGTCTGTAATTTCAACACTTTGGGAGGCTGAAGCAGGACTACTTGAGGCCAGGAGTTCAAGACCAGCCTAGGCAACAGAGCAAGATCCTGTTCAGGGTCTTGCTTTGTCATCCCAGCTCAAGTACAATGGCATGACCACAGTTCACTGCAGCCTCAACCTCACAGGCTCAAGTGATCTTTTCAAATTGAAATGTAAGTTGCAGGCCGGGCGCGGTGGCTCAAGCCTGTAACCCCAGCACTTTGGGAGGCCGAGACGGGCGGATCACGAGGTCAGGAGATCGAGACCATCCTGGCTAACACAATGAAACCCTGTCTCCACTAAAAATACAAAAAAATTAGCCGGGCGTGGTGGCGGCGCCTGTAGTCCCAGCTACTCGGGAGGCTGAGGCAGGAGAATGGCGGGAACCCGGGAGGCGGAGCTTGCAGTGAGCTGAGATCGCGCCACTGCACTCCAGCCTGGGCGACAGAGCGAGACTCCGCCTCAAAAAAAAAAAAAAAAAAATGTAAGTTGCATTTTCTTTTAATAACTGATGCTGACCTACTAACAAGGAAAAACAGATATATTCTATTCACCAAGTTGGCACCAAAACAAAATTCTAGTTAATCATATTTTGAGTCCCACCTTTTTGTGTCATCAATTTGCATCACAAATGTACTCTGTTTACTCACTATATTTAAAACAACTTGCAATGGCTAACATAACACAACAAATTCACGATAGAAGAGAAGGACCCAGTCCGTGTTCAGTTAGTACAAGATCAATGCCATTTATGTTAGGACTATTTAATGGCATGAAATTCCTAAAGACATATAGATACAGAATAGAGAGAAATAGACCAGGCATGGTGGCTCATGCCTGTAGTCCTAGCTACTGGGTAGGTTGAGGCAGAAGGATTGCTTAAACCCAGGAGTTCAAGGCTGTGCTAAGCCATGATCACACCACTGCACTCCAGCCTTGGTGACAGAACGAGACCCTGCCTCCCACAAAACAAAAAAAAGAATTAAGAGGCCGGGTGCGGTGGCTCACACCTGTAATCCCAGCAATTTGGGAGGCCGAGGTGGGTGGATCACGAGAGATCGAGACCATCCTGGTCAACATGGCAAAAACCCCGTCTCTACTAAAAATACAAAAATTAGCTGGCCATTGTGGTGTGCGCCTATAGTCCCAGCTACTCAGCAGACTGAGGCAGAACAATCACTTGAACCCGGGAGCCGGACGTTGCAGTGAGCAGAGATCGCGCCACTGCACTCCAGCCTGGTGACAGAGCAAGACTCCGTCTCAAAAAAAAAAAAGAATAAAGATAAATATATACAGCAGTATAGACATGTCTGCTTAAATGAAAAATCACATATATTAATAAGAACAGATTGCCAAGTTCCTCAAACAACCAACCAAATATAAGTAAAATAAAACCAAGGTAGAAAGGCTGGAGCGCAGTGGCACAATCTTGGCTAACTCCAGCCTCTGCCTCCCGGATTCACCAATTCTCCCACCTCAGCCTCCCTACTAGCTGGGACTACAGGCGCACACCACCAAGCCCTACTAATTTTCGTATTTTTTGGTAGAGATAGGATTTCACCATGTCTGCCAGGCTGGTGTCGAACTCCTGACCTCAAGTGATTCACCCATCTAGGCCTCCCAAAGTGCTGGGATTACAGGTGTGAGCCACTACACCTGGCCCAGAACTTACACTTTAGATCAACTGTACTATATAGACAAACATTAATTGATTATATACTTGCCTGCTTTTTCTCCTTCTTCCAGCATATGACCTTTGAGAACAAGGGCCTCAAGTGTTCGTTAAAATGAAGAGAAACATCTACACACCCATGAGCTCCTCAATAAATTCAAATAAGTACCTTGCTGTGGTTGGGGGATAAGGTGCAATCTTGCTCAAGGTGTCTTAGAGAGACTAAGATGAGCAATGTCCCACCATAAATCTTACTCAAAGCACCACACACACTGATGGTGGGACCCTGAGGAAACTAAAATAGGCAACTCACACCTTAAGTCTTACTCAAGGGAGTTTACCCTTTTTCCTGCACACACACAAGACCAGAAGAATGACTGATCCTTCGCCTTAGCTTCATTGCTATGCTAAAAATCACACCCATGCTAATGAGACATGGGACACATGAAGAAATATGTTATCAAACTGTTCAAGTGCCAGAAGTTCCCTGCCTCTACATGCTTAAATATCACTTCGTTCCCACTTTTGCCCCTTAAAATTACTTTCCTGACTGTCTTAGTTGGGCCAGCCATAGAATTCTCTCTTTCATGCTACCTCCCTGGTACCCTGCCAAAAGCTCCAATAAAGCCTTATCTGAGGAAACTTTTTCTATTGCACAGAGCACCCTATAACCTGTCGTTGTAACACTAAGGAAACAGTATTTCTTACCTCAAGTAATAAACACAAAAATAAGAAAAACATTTTAAGCCACACTTACCCTCCAAGCAAGTCTGCAGTATCACTTTGCTGATTCATATTGACAACTCTCAAACGGTGGCCTTTTATAAAGAAAGTGCAAAAGTGTTATTCCAAAAATTTAAAGACCAATAATATCCAGTGTGCTCCTTAAGGCTGTGGGAATATGGCATGGGGCTTTATTTTTTGAGACAGACTCTTGTTCTGTCAACCAGGCTACAGTGCAGTGGCCCAATCATGGCTCACTGCAGCCTCAACTTCCTGGGCTCAAGTGATCCTTCTGTCTCAGCCTCTCAAGCACCTGGGACTACCGGCATATACCACCACACTTGGCCAATATTTTTATTTTTTTTGTAGAGACATGGTCTCATGATGTTGCCAGGCTGGTCTTGACTCCTGGGTTCAAGCAATCCTCCCACCTCAGGCTCCCAAAGTGCTAGCATTACAGGCATGAGCCACTGCGCCCAGCAATAAGGTAAATTTTCAAATGTGCATTTGCTCTGAATCATGACAGCCCAAAAGTTGGAGACCAACCTGGGCAACACAGCGAGACCTCGTTTCTACAAGAAACTTTAAAAGTTAGCCAGACGCGGTGGCACAGGCCTGTAGTCTCAGCTATCTGGGAGGCTGAGGTAGGAAGATCACTTGAGCCTGGGAGGTCAAGGGTGCAGTGACCTGTGAGCTCGCCACTGCATTCCAGCCTAAGCAACAGTGCGACTCTGTCTCAAAAAGAATAAAAATTTTTAAAAAATGAGGTATAATGCAACATGTAGAATATAATCCCATATCTGTTTTGAAATAAAACAAAATCTATTCATATATGTATTTGCATAGGCAGAGATTAGAAATAATTTAATAATAATCTATTTAAAGTAGTTAGTTCCAGGCAAAGAGATTACATGTGAGGTGCTGGCACTTTTTAAACTCTGTGGTCTTTGGATTTCATATTTTTAAAAAAGGAAAAAAAGTAGTCAGTGTGAAATGTCTGGGGGCAGATTTATTTCCTCTAGGGATTACCTGTAATGTGAGCCAAGTATTGGACAGTAGAAGTTTTGCCAGTTCCGGTCTCTCCCACCAGCAACACAGGCTCCCCTTTGCTGACACACACTGCAAGCTGCTCAATGAGAACAGAGGACGGCCGTGTAGCAGCAAAAGTGAACTTCTCCCTGGAAAGGAGAAAAAAGAGTTTAAAAACCACGCTGCAAGCTTCTCCCAGTTGTGCTCTGGGAAACCAGATATTCCAGGTTCAACAAACAAGGATGAGAAAACAGCTCAGAGTAATTGTCTTCAAGTTATACCAGATAGTCTTACAACATACAAAAATTACAGAATTTAGTTTTTCTGCAAACACCGAATACTCACACATCTGATACCACGCTAGGCTCTGAAGATTAAAAAGATCAATAAGACAAGACTATCTGTACCAGTTAGCTCATCTTGGACAAATTACTTAATGTGTCTTAGCCTCAGTTTCCTCACCTGTAAGATGTGGGTAACAACAGTACCGAGTTCTAATAGGTTAATAATCTTCCCCAAATTCATGCCTACCCAGATCCTATGAATGTGACCTTATTTCAAAATAGGGTCTTTGAAGAAATTTAATCAAATTAAGATAAGGTCATATTGCATTAGGGTGGGTCTTAAATCCAATGACTGGTGTCCTTATAAAAGGAAGATTTGGTGACACAGAAATAAACACACAAGGCAGGGCGCAGTGGCTCACGCCTGTAATCCCAGCACTTTGGGAGGCCGAGGCGGGCAGATCACAAGGTCAGGAGTTCAAGACCAGCCTGGCCAATATGGTGAAACCTCATTTCTACTAAAAATACAAAAATTAGCCGGGCGTGGTGGCGGACACCTGCAGTCCCAGCTACTCAGGAGGTTGAGGCAGGAGAATCACTTGAACCCTGGAGGTGGAGGTTGTAGTGAGCTGAGATCGCGCCACTGCACTCCAGCCTGGGCGACAGAGCAAGACTCCATCTCAAAAAAAAGAAAAGAAAAAAAATACACACACAGGGAAGAAGGGCCACGTGATAAGAGAGACAGAACTTAACAGTGATACAAATACAAGCCAAGGAACACCAAGGACTGCTGGGAGCCACAGAAACCAGGAAGAGGACAAGCACTGTGGCTCAGGCCTGTAATCCCAGCACTTTGGGAGGTCAAGGCAGGTGGATCACCTGAGGTCAGGAGTCGAAGACCAACCTGGCCAAGATGGTGAAACCCCGTCTCTACTAAAAATACAAAAATTAGCTGGGCGTGGTGGCACATGCCTGTAATCCCAGCTATTCGGGAGGCTGAGGCACGAGAATCACTTGAACCAGGGAGCCACAGGTTGCTGTGAACCAACATGTACCGCTGTACTCCAGCCTGGGCAACCCAGTGAGACTCTGTCTCAAAAACAAAAAAAGAAAAGAAAGAAAGAAATCAGGAAGAGGCAAGAAAGCATTCTGCCCTAGAGCCTTCAGAGGGGAGGAGCATGGCCCCATCGAAACCTTGATTTTACACTTCCAGCCTCCAGGACTGCGAAAGAATAATGTCTATTGTTTAAAACCACCAAGTTTATGGTAATTTGTTATGGCAGCCCTAGGACACTAATATATTAATTCACAGCATTATTACAACCACTACATGAGAAAATATGTAAAGCACTTAGTACACAGTCAGACATGTAATAAGTATTTAAAGTTACCTCGATCTCAGAATCTTATATAACCCCAGCCTTCCAGGAATTTAAAGACTGATGTTAGACATAAGCCTGACTTCCAACTGAGGCTTACTTCACTAAATACACTGCAGTGAATAAAATCAATAATTCATCTTTGGTAGTGCCAAGTCTTTAATGACTTTCATTGCCTCTTTCACCTATTAATATGTAATTTCACAGAACATACTTTGGGAAAACACTGCTCCTTCCTTATAGTGTACTACAGATATCACAGTTCAGACATGTGTTTTGCACAAAGAGAAGAGGCTGAGCCAGACCTTCTATCAAGTTTCTGGAAACCTCACAGTTGGCAGCTTAGTTTAGAGCCCTACTTACCTCTGCATGTGAACAGCCTCACTTTGTTTCCGTAGAAGCCGCACTCGACCTACTTGCAAATCTAGCTCATTGATCACAATTTCTGGTTTATAAAGTTGACAAAAGAATTCAGCCTGTGGGAGATAAGATTGTACCTGAGTAAAAATCCACACGCTTTTTGAGTATTTCCTCATCCAAAGGCTTATTTTGGCCCTCAAATTAGCAGTCTACAAAGAATCATTCTCTACTTCCCAGACAGTTGAGTTGGCTTTTCATAAAGAAATTTCTTTTTTCATTTTCCAAACTTCTAATACTGTGTTTTCAAAACATTTATCATTCCCTAAAATGGTACTTTTCAGATAAGCCCTACCTATACATGGAGTGAACACACTGATACATCCGATAAAGTGAACAGTAAGTCTACACCTAAAAGGTAAGAAAAAAAAATCAGACAAATCTTTCTCTAGCTATGCGCTCCTCTGCTTTAAATTTCTAACATAATGTAGGAAATCATGGTACATCTGACTATAGCTAAAGCAAAAAGAGCTGTGGCAGATACTCCTGGATGTCTACCCAATAGCCATTCTTCTCTTCTCCAAAGAACACAGAGTTTGTTCAGGTTTGGGGCAGGAGTAAAAGAAGCAAAGTGCTCTTGGAAAAGTGAGCCCTTCTACAACAAAAGATGATGAATATTGGTGGAATGAATATTCATGGTGTTTTCATTATTCTTCCTTACGATTAATATATGTATCATTTAAGTCCCTTTCAGTAGGACGTTTTATGACCTCCAGTCAAAACCATCCCAACTATTTCAGAAGCCTTATAAAAATCTCTACTATTGTAAAATTCCTGACATAAGATCTTTTAGAGTCACCATTCATACGAGAATGTCAGACATCTGCTTCAAGATGAGCCCAGACATTTTTTCCAGACACCAATGCCACTGCTGAAAGGATCCCTCCTCCCAAAATACGTATGACATAAAACAAGAATGGGAAAATATTAACAATGTCAACAATGAAACTAAGTAGTGAGTATCCAGGTATTCACTGGTACTACTCTTCAACATTTTTTGTTTGGTTGGTTGGTTGGTTTTCATTGGAGAAGGAGTCTGGATCTGTTGCCCAGGTTGGAGTGCAGTGGCACAATCTTGGCTCACTGCAACCTCTGCCTTCAGGGTTCAAGCGATTCTCCCTCCCGAGTAGCTGGGAATACAGGCATGTGCCTCCACACCCAGATAATTCATTGTATTTTTTTAGTAGATACAGGTTTCACAATGTTGGCCAGGCTGGTCTCAAACTCCCAACCTCAGGTGATCCACCCACCTCCGCCTCCCAAAGTCCTGGGATTACAGGTGTGAGCCACCACACTCAGTCTCTTGCCAACTTTTCTAATAAGGGAAAATAATAAAAAAGATGGAAAAACTCTGTGCATTAAGTTATAGACAAAGGTATTACTAAAACATAGTTACAGTCCTGAGTCTATTACCTACAAAATAAAATAAATGCTCACTAAAACACTGAAGAAGATACAAGACATGAGGAAGCTCCCTTTAAGAATGTGGAACATGGCCGGGCACAGTGGCTCACGCCTGTAATCCCAGCACTTCGGGAGGCAGAGGCTGGTTGGATCACCTGAGGTCACGAGTTCCAGACCAGCCTGACCATCATGGAGAAACCCCATCTCTACTAAAAATACAAAATTAGCTGGGTGTGGTGGCGCATGCCTGTAATCCCAGCTACTTGGGAGGCTGAGGCAGGAGAATCGCTTGAACCCAGGAGGTGGAGGTTGTGGTGAGCCAAGGTCGTGCCATTGCACTCACGTCATTTGGGAGTTGTATGCCCACAAGAGGCTGCAATAAAAGCACCAACTTTTACAAAAGAGGCACCACTGCAAAAGCTGTTCCAACTAAGGACTAGAGACCAGCAAGCAAGCAAGCAAAAAATCCTAGCCTCCTTTCAACAGGAAAGTAAAAAAACAGCACACATACCTTTTTTCTAGAAATGTTCAATTTGCTTCCAATAACTTCCGCCATTTTCAGTTTGCTCGTATGCTCAGAAAGCATTGCTGTGAAACAGTCTAGAGCCTATCAAAATAACCATGGTAAATGCTGACTGATTTTTAAAATAATACGTTAATCACAGAGCATCATTTTCCTGGCCACGAGAGGGAGAAGCACAAAATCCAGCAGGAATATTTCTCTAAAAATGAAGGCAGTGCAAATAAGGAACCAACCCAGGACTCAGGACCTGACCATAACGGCAAGATAGGACATGAACAAATATAAATAATTAACTACTGAAATACTTGCAAAATAAAAAAAAGCACCCAACAAAACACCCCACTTTGCAAATCCTAGCTTCGGGCAAAGAAGAGCAATTAGTGTTGACCACTGGGTATGTGTTTCAAGGAGAACTGACTCATATAGTGCTGAGGTAACATCAAAAGACTGCTTTCTAACCGTAAGAGAAACATTAGGTGTGCAACACCTCATGGTCATTGTCTTAACCTAGTACTCAATCTTAGCAACTACCAGTGAGCCAACCAGTTATGTCTTCCGACGTAATGAAACATAAAATACCACCAAAAATGGATTGTACCCCAAAAATGTTAAACTTGAATTCATCAAGCATTTTCTGTATTTTCTATTTACAGAAAATATGAGAGATAAAATAAGGTAAAGGACACCACGAGTGTGGAATTGAAACTATCTTTGCAAAGATTACTACAGCAATCTAACATGGCTGACTCCATCTTACTTCTAAGCCTCACAGGCTGGCCATCTTCACTCATTCCTAGGCATAGGACAAGCTAACCATGGTAGGAATTTAGTTTATAGTTTAACTTGGAAGCAAGGATGATAATAGTCCCTCCCTAAAACTAACCCCCTCTTTGCTCAGGGACCAAATACTCGCAATGAAAGACCACAAGATTAGGATTAGGATTATGGGAGGGACCTTAATTCTGTTAAAATGTAGGTATAGTTTCTATAATCCCTTACTGCTCAGGAGTCATATGGCCAGAGGTCACAAGATTTGTGGCTTCCCCAACTGCTCCTATAGATAACACCACTATCACAAAAACTAAAATTGGCCTTTTGAGGTGATTTTCAGATTTTTGCATTCTGGCAACTAACCCCACCTGACTCAGTCACCCCTCCCAGAAGCAGACTCAGTATACAAGACCACTTTCCACATCCCTATGAGTTCATCCCCAACCAATCACAGCACCCATTCCCTAGTATCCTGCCCAGCAAATTATCCATAAAAACCCTAGCTTCTGAGTTATCAGGGAGATTGATTTGAGTAACAACTCCATTTCCTATATGGCTAGCCTAGCATTCATCAAGCTCTCTTGAAGACTGCTTTGAGTAATAATAAAACTGGTCTCCCATATAGTGGGTGCTGCGTGAATTACTCTATCGCAATTCCCGTCATGATAAATTTTCTCTGTCTAGGCAGCGGGCAAGGTGAACCCATTGAGCAGTTACAATCTGATCTATTTTCTTTTCTTCCTTTTTAAAAGTATTTTATATTTTTGTTCTGACAGCTGAAATACTCAGAATACAACACTTAATATACAGCATTGCCTCAACTGATAAAAAAGAGAAAATAGGCCCCAAATACTGCAAATGGCTTTTGTCTCAGAGGTAGAGTTAGTAGTTAAGTTTCTTCCATCATCTTTTCTATTGTTTTTTAACAAGAAGAATCTAGTCCTTTCAAAATTAAAATATATTTTAAAGCCGTAATTTTAAGTGAAGTCAGTTTACAAGATGCCAAAAGACTCAAATAATGGCAACCCTAACATTTAGTAAAAAGCAGGAAAACTTATACCCAGAAATCTAAAGTTATGAACATCAATATTAAAAATATAGGATTTACTATTATAATACAGTTGTCCCTACGTATTCCTGGGGGATTGGTTCCAGGACCTCTCACAGAAACCAAAATCTGAAGATGCTCAAATCGCTTATATAAAATGGTATAGGGTAACCGGGCGCGGCGGCTCACGCCTGTAATCCCAGCACTTTAGGAGGTTGAGGTGGGCAGATCACGAGGTCAGGAGATTGACATCATCCTGGCTAACACGGTGAAACCCCATCTCTACTAAAAATACAAAAAAAAATCAGCCAGGCGTGGTGGTGGGCACCTGTAGTCCCAGCTACTGGGAAGGCTGAGGTAGGAGAATGGCAGGAACCCGGGAGGCGGAGCTTGCAGTGAGCCCAGATGTCGCCACTGCACTCCAGCCTGGGCGACAGAGCGAGACTCCGTCTCAAAAAACAAACAAAAAAAAGGCATAGGGCCCGTGTCAGTATGTAGAAAAATAAGCAAAAAAAAAAAAAAAAAAAATTTTAAAGGCATAGAATCTGCATTTAACCTATTCACACCCTCTTTATTTTATTTAAATCTCTAGATTATTTTCAATATCTAATACAATGCAAATGCTATATAGTTATTACACTGTATTGTCCAGGGAATAATCCCAAGGAAAAAAGTCTGTACACGTTCAATACAATCATTTCTTTACTGAAATATTTTATTTATGTATTTATTTATTTATTTATTTACTTTTTACTGTCCACCTTAGGGACAGGAATGGAATATTTTAGATCCAAGTTTGGTTGACTCCGCAGATGCAGAGCTCACAGAAACGGAGGGCTAACAGTAGTCCCCAAAAGCAATCTCCCTCTGAACAAATTTGATTGTAAATATTTTGGAGGAAAAAAAAAGTTCTCAATGTCCTTAGCGAAATCACAACTTAGGTCTAATGTGAAAATATAGGTGGAGTTGTTAAATTAACTGTAACATAAATTATAGTAGAGCTGATATTTGATAAAGGTATTTGGTCTGGATGGAATAAGCAGGGAAAAGAGCTGGACAAAAACAATTTGCCAGTTCTCAAAAGAATATACACTACTGATTTGAAAAGGCTGGTCTCAAATTCAGTAGAAATATATTTTAGAGTAGAAGAGAACAATTATTCTGGTTACCGTATATACTATAGTTTAAAAGAGTTACTTCTAAAAGAACATCCAACTCCTTTTGTTCTTATTCCACCTTACCACTATGATTTGGTCTTCTGTAATAATATCCACTAGAATGGTTAAGTCCTGTGCACATACATGCTCCCATCAGAGATACTAACAATGGACCCCAGATGCATTAGTCAGAAGAGTCCACCACCCTCATTAGAAACCCATCCTGGATTTATGGTGTCTTAAAAAGAGGTTCAGTCAAGCAACATCAAGCAGCCCCACTGAGAAAAAAGTAGAGGGATTGGACAGATACAAATTTATCAGACAGACTAAGAATTACATATAGGAACAAATATTGCTTTATTATTACCTGGGAGTTTCTTTCATTTTACTTTAATTTCACTATCTGTTTTACTCTATATCAAACTATACTTCTTTTGAAATTAATAATAATTTGTTTCAAAAACCATAAAACATGTATTACATTCAATTAGCTTTAATGCCACTTTAGTTGAGTTTTAACTAGCTAAGAATAACAAACCAGGCCAGGCACAGTGGCTCACACCTGTAATCCCAGCACTTTGGGAGGCCGAGGCCGGTGGATCACCTGAGGTCAGGAGCTCAACACCAGCCTGGCCAACATGGTGAAACCCCATCTCTACTAAAAATACAAAAATCAGCCAGGCGTGGTGGCAGGTGCCTATAATCCCAGCTATTTGGGAGGCTGAGGCAGGAGAATCGCTGGAACTCAGGAGGCAGAGGTTGTAGTGAGCCGAGATCGTGCCATTGCACTCCAGCCTGGGGGACAAGAGCGAGACTTCGTCTCAAAAAAATAAAAATTAAAAAAAAAAAAAAAAAAAAAAACTCATACTTGGAAAAAAGAGAGAAGTCTGATGGCAATCAAAAGACAGAAAATAACAATGGAAGTCAACAGCCTTACAGAATCAAAAGAAAAAAGACTGGAAAACTGTATCTTACCTCTTGAAAAATATTTAATGATGCTGATAAAGATGAACTGTCAAAGCTATGGGCAATCCTATTACACCAATTCAGCAGATCCCTTTAAAAAAAAAAGAAAAGAAAAAACGAAAAGACCACAGGCCAAAGACATCAGAGGCATCAGAATTTATTGACCTACTTAAGTCTGGGCTTACCTGACAACTCTCTTCTTTCTTCTGACAATGCTTAGATAAAAGGTATTTGAGCAACCAGTAATTAAAGGATCCCAATCCTTCCCCTCTTTGTATTTGTGTGTAAAATTTAAAAGCAAAACAAAGAGTTCCCAATCGT
Organism: Macaca mulatta; assembly: GCF_049350105.2. NCBI lineage: Eukaryota > Metazoa > Chordata > Mammalia > Primates > Cercopithecidae > Macaca > Macaca mulatta. Next base: position 96,202,957 of record NC_133409.1, on the reverse strand, counting down.
CACCCAATCCAGGAAGTGACCTATCAAATCATTACTCTGCCTTCCATGCCAGACAAGGTAGCAGGAAAGGAGGGGAGCAACCAAATCAGATCAGAATGCGGAGATTTTTTTTTTTTTTTTTTGAGACAGTCTTACTCTGTTGCCCAGGCTGGAGTGCAGTGATGCAATCTCGGCTCACCGCAACCTCTGCCCAGGTTCGAGCAATTCTCTGCCTCAGCCTCCCGAGTAGCTGGGATTACAGGCGTCTGCCACCGCTCCCAGCTAATTTTTGTGTTTTTTTTTTTTTTTAGTAGAGACGGGGTTTCACCATGTTGGCCAGGATGGTCTTGAACTCCTGATCTCGTGATCTGCCCGCCTCGGCCTCCCAAAGTGTTGGGATTACAGGCATAAGCCACCACGCCCAGCCTGAGGAGATGCCCATTTCTAATTCTCACTTCTCAAAGGGAAAGTCAACCACTGAGAAGAGAGAACGGCACAGAAGTCATAGATAGCAAAATCCAAGACTTATTTAAGACTCCAAGTGTCAGAAAAGGGCATTTGGTGAAAGAATTATGTTAGGAGCCATTCACAAGTTTGTCTTTAAAAGTTATTTTTTAAAGTTAAAAACATTACCCTAATCAAGCCTTCCCAGTCGTTAATTATAAATCTGAAAAAGGGATCTGACACCATGAAGCAACCTATAATTTCAAAATCTGACCATTTCCTTCTAGCTGGTAAGAACTTTGAACCTAGGAGGCAGAGGTTGGAGCGAGCCGAGACTGCGCCACTGCACTCTAGCCTGGGTGACAGAGCGGGACTCTAGTCTCACAATAAAAAAAAAAAAAAAAAAAAAAAGAAAGAAAAGAAAAAATTGTTTAGTCCAGTACCTTAAAGATAATTCTCTTCCCTCAAGGGTTGGTCTTTTGTTTTCTCTTCTGGCTTCTGAAACTTCTTCAGGTGCCTGTTCACATCCAACAGAACGATCACTCCAAGAGTGATGTTTCTCTCCAGTAAGTTGGATATAAATGTCAAGCAGGTGATCAACCACTGCCAATAGACTAGGATATCTGCTCTGAAGAACCTGTCAGAGGGAAAAAAAAAAAAAAAAGAAAATTTAGCAGCCAGCATGGTAATTTTTAAAAGCACACAAACTACTGCCGAAACTAGTCAGCCAAAAAATGGATTTCTCTATGAAATTTGTTCACTGGGGATGGTAGCTCACACCTGTAATCCCAACACTTTGAGAAGCCAAGGCAGAAGAATTGCTTGAATTCAGGAGTTTGAGATCAACCTGGGCAACATGGTGAAACCTCGTCTCTACAAAAAATACAAACGTTAGCTGGGCATGGTAGCGTGTGCCTGTAGTCCCAGGTACTCAGGAGGCTGAGTAGGGAGGATCATCTGAAACTGGGAGGTCAAAGCTACAGTGAGCAGTGATCATGCCTAGGTGACAGAGTAAGACCCTGTCTCAGAAAAAGTAAATGACTAAAAAATAAAAATAGGCCGGGCACGGTAGCTCACGCCTGTAATCCCAGCACTTTGGGAGGCCAAGGCAGACAGATCACGAGGTCAGGAGATCTAGACCATCCTGGCTAACATGGTGAAACCCCGTCTCTACTGAAAATACAAAAAAACACAAAAAATTAGCCGGGCATGGTGGCAGGCACCCAGCTACTTAGGAGGCTGAAGCAGGAGAATGGCGTGAACCCGGGAGGCAGAGCTTGCAGTGAGCCAAGATCGCGCCACTGCACTCCAGCCTGTGTAACAGAGCGAGATTCCATCTCAAATGAATGAATGAATGAATGAATGAATGAATGAATGAAAGAAATGTGTCAACTTTACCAAAAATAAGAACTTCCCCTTACCCACTCCCGCTCCCATCCATCTACCTCACTCAAACATCATGATTTTCTTCCTACCCAGAACTCAGTTATCTGGCAATCTCACCATCCATAACACAGTTTCAGGAGTAGAAGTCATGTTAAAAGGTTTTCCAAGTAACCAAAATATATGCAACCAACTCCAAGGAATTTATTCATTAAAGAATTCTTAAATTACTATTTAATTTCAAACACAGCTCTGGTAAGGTTCATTACGTAATTTCTCAATGAAAAGCATGTAAAAGGAGCAGGGTACAGTGGATCACACCTGTAATCCCAGCACTTCAGGAGGCTGATGTGGGCAGATTGCCTGAGTCCAAGAGTTGAGATAAGCCTGGGCAACATGGTGAAAACCCGTCTCTACAAAAAATTTGCTGGGTGGGGTGGCACACACCTGTAGTCAGTCCCAGCTACTTGGCAGGCTGAGGTGGGAAGATCACCTAAGCCTGAGAGGTTGAGGCTGCAGTGAGCTCAGCACCACTGCAGTGCATCACTGCACTCTAGCCTGGGTGATAGAGTAAGACCTTCTCTCAAAAAAATAGTAAGATATAAAATCAGTTAAGCTGGGTGTGGGGGCTCATGCCTGTAATCCCAGCACTTTAGGAGGCCGAGGTCAGTGGATCACGAGGTCAAGAGATCAAGACCATCCCGATCAACATGGTGAAACCCTGTCTCTACTAAAAATACAAAAATTAGCTGGGCGTGGCAGCATGTTGCGGGAAGTCAGGGACCCTGAACGGAGGGACTGGCTGGAGCCACGGCAGAGGAACATAAATTGTGAAGATTTCATGGACATTTATCAGTTCCCAAATAATACTTTTATAATTTCTTATGCCTATCTTTAATCTGTTAATCCTGTTATCTTCGTAAGCTGAGGATGTACATCACCTCAGGACCACTGTCATAATTGTGTTAACTTTACAAATTGATTATAAAATGTGTGTTTGAACAATATGAAATCAGTGCACCTTGAAAAAGAACAGAATAACAGCGATTTTTAGGGAACAAGGATAGACAACCATAAGGTGTGACTGCCTGTGGGGTCGGGCAAAAAGAGCCATATTTTTCTCCTTGCAGAGAGCCTATAAATGGACGTGCAAGTAGGGAAGATATCACTAAATTATTTTCTAGAAAGGAATATTAATATTAATACCCTGGGAAAGGAATGCATTCCTTGGGGGAGGTCTATAAACAGCTCTGGGAGTGTCTGTCCTATGTAGTTGAGATAAGGGTTGAGATATACCCTGGTCTCCTGCAGTATCCTCAGGCTTACTAGGGTGGGGAAAAAACTCCTCCCTGGTAAATTTGTGGTCGGACTGGTTCTCTGCTCTTGAACCCTGTTTTCTGTTAAGATGTTTATCAAGACAACACATGCACTGCTGAACATAGACCCTTATCAGTAGTTCTGCTTTTGCCCTTTGCCTTGTGATCTTTGTTGGACCCTTATTAGTAGTTCTGCTTTTTACCCTTTGATGCATGTGATCTTTGTACCTACTCCCTGTTCTTACACCCCCTACCCTTTTGAAACCCTTAATAAAAAACTTGCTGGTTTAAGGCTCAGGTGGGCATCACGGTCCTACAGATATATGATGCCACCCCTGGCGCCCAAGCTGTAAAATTCCTCTCTTTGTACTCTTTCTCTTTATTGCTGAGTTGGCCGACCCTTATGGAAAATAGAAAGAACCTATGTTGAAATATTGGGGGCGGTTCCCCCAGTAGCGGCACATGCCTGTAGCCCCAGCTACTTGGGAGGCTGAGGCAGGAGAATCACTTGAATCTGGGAGGTGGAGGTTGCAGCAAGCCAAGATCATGCCACAGAGCACTGTTCTGGCAGACAGAGAAAGACTGTCTCAAAAAAAAAAAAAAAAAAAGAAAAGAAAAAAGAAAAGGTAGGAAAATATTTGAAGTTTGTGGCCAGGCACAGTGGCTCACACCTATAATGCCAACACTTTAGGAGGCTGAGGCAGGCAGGTCACCTGAGGTCAGGTGTTTGAGACCAGCCTGGCCAGCATGGTGAAACCCCGTCTCTACTAAAAATACAAAAGAAAATAGCCAAGGGTGTGGTGGGCACCTGTAATCCCAGCTACTTGGGAGGCTGAGGCATGAGAATTGCCTGAACCCAGGAGGCGGAGGTTGCAGTGAGCCAAGGTCACGCCACTGCACTCCAGCCTTGGCAACAAGAGCGAAACTCAGTACTCAAAAAAAAAAAAAAAGAAGTGTGTTTGGTAACACATATTTACCTATATACCTACATCAAGAAAGGGAAAAGCATCTCTTCCATGTCTGCATGACCACTGACAATGCTTTGTCTGCCACTCTCCTAGATAAAGCATTGAGGAAGGGAAATCTTCCAAGTGAGACATACAAGGGAAGTAGGGCATGAGCACAGTCAAGTGTAGCATACTTCTTACTGATCTAGGATAACTACAATACTAGAAACGGAATCAATGTAGAAAACCTATAAAGTGATTTACCTCAATTCTCATTAATTCCTAGATCAAAATGTCCATTAAGTTAAGTGTGAAAGATATGACCTCAAATCAACTTAGTAAAATGATCCTGTGGAGACAACTAGGAAAATCTGAATATAATCTAAGAATTCAATGATACTGAGGAATTACTGTTCATTTTATTGTGTATAATAATGTTATTTTGGTTATATATAAAAATGCCATTAAATTTTTAGAGATGTATGCTGGGAGTTTGCTTTCAAATATATTAGCACAGAAAACATAATAGATGAAGCAAATACAGTAAAATACTAGCACACAGACTGTAAAATTTAGGTTGATGAGTATTCTGGTGGTTTATTACACTATTTCCTATTTCATGCAAGTTTGGAACTTTTCATGTAAAAAAGAAAACCACTGACATCTTCTAAGGCGGTTTATTATACTATTTCCTGTTTCATGCAAGTTTGGAACTTTTCATGTAAAAAAGAAAAGCATTGATTTTTTTTTTTGTTGAGATGGAGTCTCACTCTGTAGCCCAGGCTGGCATGTAGTGGCGCTATCTCGGCTCACTGCAAGCTCTGCCTCCTGGGTTCACGCCATTCTCCTGCCTCAGCCTCCCCAATAGCTGGGACTACAGGTGCCCGCCACCACACTCGGCTAATTTTTTGTATTTTTAGTACAGAGGGGGTTTCACTGTGTTAGCCAGGATGATCTCTATCTCCTGACCTTGTGATCTGCCCGCCTCGGCCTCCCAAAGTGCTGGGATTACAGGAGGGAGCCACCGTGCCCGGCCAGCATTGATACTTTGTAAGACCCACATACCTCATTCAGTTCTCGCTTATCCAGGTTATCCAGGTGAATTTTGGTCCAATATTTGTCTAGCAAAGTAGCATGACTGTTTAGCGGTCGATACCAATTTCCTCCACAGCTCAAGAGTCTATGTTTCAAAATAAAAAACACAGTCACACAAAATTCCAAATTTTAATCCTGAATTGTACCTCTGCATATTACTTGCCGTACACTGTCTCACATAGGAAAAAAATTCATAATCCCTTCTGTTTCCAGATACTACACTGTTAGGCTTACACGGCAGATGACAAATGAAAGGCTGATAGTTAACCCATGTTTGGCTCTTCTCCTAAGAAGCAGTCATAGTGCTTTAATCAAGTATTTTCAAATCACTGCAAATAATTCTACAAGGTAAATGTTTTTATTTCAATGACAGGTTCCTCTTCCTTAAGACATAAATACCTTCAGAAAAGAGAAAGCATAATCTAAGGCTCATAGCATTAACATTAAGTTCACTACTTGTTACCAGAAGCTACAGTACTTAAAACCATTAAAAATTTCCAGAAGAGAAAAAAGTAGAGAAGGAATATACATTAAACATACACTCTGGGGAGGTACATGCTTATGCATAAGCCACTTAGTTCTCACAACTGTCCTGAGAGGAAGATGCCATTCTTTTCTTCTGACATAAATGGAAGAGAAGGAAAGAATGGCCCTTATACACTCAGCTGTAACTGAAAATGGCAGAACTGAAAATTGAATTCAAGTTTATCAGATCAAAAGTTTGTCTAACATCTTTCCACGATGTCCCAGGTCTTTCTGGGAAGTGTTTGAATCTACAAAGGAAGAACTTCACTGTCTCTATAAATAAAATTAAGGTCAGCCAAGCTCAGTGGCTCATGTCAGCAGTTCCAGAACTTTGGGAGGTCAAAGCAAGAAGATCGCTTGAGCCCAGGAGTTCGAGACCAGCCTGGACAACAAATTAAGGCATCATGTCTTAAAAAAAAAAAAAAAAAAAAAAAAACCAAAACCATAAAATAAGATGGGCGTGGTGGCTCACACCTGTAATTCCAGCACTTTCAGAGGCTGAGGCAGATGGATTGCTTGAGGCCAGAAGTTTGAGACCAGCCTGGGGGACACGGCAAAAACCCCACCTCTACTAGAAACACAACAATTAGGCATCGTGGCGTGCGCCTGTAGTCCCAGCTACCTGGGAGACTAAGGCACAAGAATCACTTGAATCCGGGAGGCAGAGGTTGCAGTGAGCCAAATCATGCCACTACACTACAGCCTGGGCGACAGAATGAGACTCGGTCTCAAAAAAAATTAATTAAATAAAATTAAAAATCAAGGTCTATCAAAACTAACAGTGCCAGGTACAGTGGCTCATGCCTGTCATAACAACACTTAGGGCCGGGCGCGGTGGCTCAAGCCTGTAATCCCAGCACTTTGGGAGGCCGAGGCGGGCGGATCACAAGGTCAGGAGATCGAGACCACAGTGAAACCCCGTCTCTACTAAAAATACAAAAAATTAGCCGGGCGCGGTGGCGGGCGCCTGTAGTCCCAGCTACTCAGGAGGCTGAGGCAGGAGAATGGCGGGAACCCGGGAGGCGGAGCTTGCAGTGAGCCGAGATCGCGCCACTGCACTCCAGCCTGGGCAACAGCGTGAGACTCCGTCTCAAAAAAAAAATAAAATAAAAAATTAAAAAAAAAAAAAAAAAAACACTTAGAAGGCCACAGTGGAAGGACTGCTTGAGTCCAGGAGTTCAACACCAGCCTGGGAAATGCAGCAAGATCCCATCTCTAAAAAAAAAAAAAAAAAAGTTTTTAGCCAGGCATGGTGGTGCACACCTGTAGTCCTAGCTACTCAAGAGCTGAGGCAGGAGGATCACTTGAGCCCAGGAGTTTGTGGTTACAGTAAGATATGATTAAGCCACTGCATTCCAGCCTGGGTACAAAGCAAAACACTGTCTCTAAAAATGAAATAAATGTTTAAAACAAAGGTAACAGGATTGGGCCGGGCACGGTGGCTCACGCCTGTAATCCCAGCACTTTGGGAGGCCAAGGCAGCAGATCATGAAGTCAGGAGATCGAGACCAGCATGGTCAACATGGTGAAACCCCATTTCTACTAAAAATACAAAAATGAGCCGGGTGTGGTGGCAGGTGCCTGTAATCCCAACTACTTGGGAGGCTGAGGTAGAATTGCTTGAACCCAGGAGGCAGAGGTTGCAATGAGCCAAGATCACACCACTGCACTCCAGCCTGGGCGACAGAACAAGACTCCATCTCAAAAAAAAAAAAAAAGTAACAGGGTTAGCTGGGCACAGAGGCATGTGCCTGTAGTTTCAGCTACTTGTGAGGCTGTGCTGGGAAGACTACCTGAGCACTGAAGTTCAAGAACAGCTTGGGCAACACAGTGAGATCCCATTTCAAGAAAAAAAAAGAGTAATTGGGTCTAGGAAAGTATTCCTTGAGTAATATCGGGTTAGCTCCACACTCCATATAGAAGTGAATGTTTAACTGAGGTAAACACTAATATAATCAATTAACTATAGAATGATGTTAGTTTCACTCATGGGCATTTAAAGACATTGAAGAAGCTGTGCAGGTAGAGACTAGCAGTAAGAAATAAACTACTGCCTTAAGGTAATTTTAAAATGTAGGCAGGAATATATACTAAGCATGCTCGGTTTTCTTGCCTTTGTTCATGCTTATAGCCAATTAATTTTTCAATTGCCTGAAATCTACCTATCATTATCACCATCATGGCTAGCCATTAACTGGGCATTTAATGTGACAGGTCTTTAGTAGGAGTCATTTCACTTATTCTTTACAGTCACCATTTGAAGATGGCATTATTAACCCCATCATAACCAGACAAGGTATACATAGGTACTACGTACCAGTGTCAGGACTCAAAACCTGGGCTATCTGACAATAACCTCACCTCTGATTATTTTTTAAAACATGAGATAAGGTGAAGTGTTTTTAAATGGTTACTTATTTTTAAGTGGCGAGGGGGAACCTCTTAGTTTACAAATTATCTTCATTAAAAATAATCAGGAATGAGAAGGTTAGACCTGTTACCACTTCCAACTAACCTTGCTCGAAGTAGACCCAAAGAACTCTATTACAGGACTTCTGGCTCAGACTTCTGGCTCAGCATGCAGACTTATGAGTAAGTGGCTCCAGAGTGAAAACAGAAAGGTTACTAGTACATACCTCCTGGTTGCAAAAAACTGAAATCCAGGTGCCACTTTCAGACAGTCCCCTTGGCCAGGAATCAAGAGATCTCCATTCTCCAAGAGAGGGATCAGCACAGAAACCTAAATCAGATAACCGCACTGATAAAGTAAAGCTATTAAGACAGAAGTAATCAAAACAAAACAACCCTCTCTCAAAATGACAGACAGACCCTTAGAGGAAACTTCAGCTCTCATAGCCCAAACTGGAGTCAATATGCAAGCGGGAACGTCTGACTCACCTACACTCCAGCACAATTTATACACTCGACATTCTGGAGTGCCTCCTGTGGATCACAGCCAAGCAAGACACAAGAAGACATAAGAATACACACAGGACCAAGGCTTTAGAGCCTAGAGGCTGATGGGAGAGGGAAGGCATGCAAATTCCCACACAGCACAATCAGTGTACCCCAGGAGTATACAAAGTCATATATAAAGATAAGAGGGGGTTCTGAATCAGAACAGAATGATTTAGAAGCAGGGCAGTGAAGTCTTCCCAGAGGTAGTGACATTTGCTGAATCTTTAAAGAAGAATGAGCAGAAATTAACCAGGTTTGGTGAAAGAGAAATGGTACGTACACTGCAGGCAGAAGTATGCACGTGCATTTTTTAAAAACTGATAAGCCTAAAAGTCATGGCACAAGAATTCTGTTTTGTTTAGGGTAGAATGTGCATAAGAAGCAGCAGAAAGATGTAAGTCTTACAGATAAATAATAAAAGGCTTCCTGGGCTGAGCTAAGGGCTTTGAACTTTTGCATAAGTGTTATCGAGAGGCTTTTAGGCTGAAAAGAAAAGAAATAATTTCATTTCTTATTTTAGAAAATCAACTGCGTAGCAATTTGGAAAGGAGCTAGCCTGGAGGAAAAACGGTCAAAAAAGACACTATTCAGATAACAAAGGCAAGACAAATAGGTAGTTAAAATAAGCCAGTACAAAGACAATGGGATAAGAACAAATAAAGAGGTAAGGAAAAGGCAATAAACGATACGGAGACCAACTGAACGAGAGAGGAGGAAGAGGTGTCTAGGGTTTAGAGTGGTAACTTGTGGAAGAAAAGGTGTTCCCTTCGTTTTCTTTTGCCCACTACAAAGTGGTGGGGTTTTTGTTTGTCTTGAGATGGAGTCTCACTCTGTGGCCCAGGCTGAAGTGCAGTGGTGTGATCTCAGCTCGCTGCAACCTCTGACTCTCGGGTTCAAGCAATCCTCCCACCTCAGCCTCCCAAGTAGCTGGGATTACAAGCATGTGCCACCATGTCTGGTGAATATTTGTATTTTTTTTCTTTTTTTGGTAGAGACAAGGTTTCACCATGTTGACCAGGCTGGTCTCAAACTCCTGACCTCAAGTGATCCGCCCACCTCAGCCTTCCAAAGTGCTGGGATTACAGGCGTGAGCCACCGCACTCAGCCAGCAAAGTGGGTTTTGACCCTAACAATTTATTTTTCTTTTTTTTGCCATAATACGTTTTGTTTCTGGTTTCCTTTCTTTGTGCTTAAGAAAAGGCAATTCTTAAAAAAAAAAAAAAAAAAAAAAAAAGTCCAATTTGGACATCTTGAACTTGTGCTGGCAATGGACATGCAAGTAGAGATTTTTTTTAAGAATGTGGACTAGCCGGGCACAGTGGCTCAGCCTGTAATCCCAGCACTTTGGGAGGCTGAGGTGGGCAGATCACCTGGGGTAAAGCACTCAAGACCAGCCTGGCCAACAGGTGAAACCCCATCTCTACTAAAAATACAAAAATTAACTGGGTGTGGCAGCACACACCTGTAGTCCCAGCTACTTGGGAGGCTGAAGCCTGAGCCCGGGAGGCAGAGGCTGTGGTGAGCTGAGATCGTGCCACTGCACTCCAACGAGATTCCATCTCAAAAAAAAAAAAATTGTGTCTTCTCTTAACCATTCCTTCTATAGCCTACAAGAGCACCCTCCACTCCATTTGCTTGCAGTAGGCTATAATTTTTGTGCTCTCACCGCAGTTCTCTGGGTTCCATATTTTCTTATTCCCCTCTACATCTCATTGGATAGCAGAGTTAGGTTTATGGTTATGAAATAAAAACTAAATAACGACAACAAAAAAAAAACAAAGTGTAGACTAGACATATGGATCCAGGAGTTGTGAGTTTATAGAAGTTTCAAAAGAAAAGAAAAAAAAAGTGAGAAGAGTAGAGAGGCAAAGAAGAGGGTTCTAAAATATCAGACATAATTTTTTTAAGCATCATTATTTTATACATGGCTAGGAGCTGAAAGAGAAGCCCAAAATAATATAAGAGCAACTCCAACATACTCCAAAACTTGAATCTAAAGAAAATTATCCTGAATGAGGTCTGTAAAAGCTACTTTAAAATGATAATGGGTCGGCCGGGCGCGGTGGCTCACGCCTGTAATCCCAGCACTTTGGGAGGCCGAGACGGGCGGATCACGAGGTCAGGAGATCGAGACCATCCTGGCTAACCCGGTGAAACCCCGTCTCTACTAAAAAAAATACAAAAACTAGCCGGGCGAGGTGGCGGGCGCCTGTGGTCCCAGCTACTCGGGAGGCTGAGGCAGGAGAATGGCGCGAACCCGGGAGGCGGAGCTTGCAGTGAGCTGAGATCGCGCCACTGCACTCCAGCCTGGGCGACAGAGCGAGACTCCGTCTCAAAAAATAAATAAATAAATAAATAAAATGATAATGGGTCATCTATGAGCTGAGAAGTTCTGGAAAAAACAAAACAGAGCATCTGAAAAATCTGCACAATGTGCACAGACATCCATAAACCTACTGACAGCCTGACGCAGTGGCTCATGCCTGTAATCCCAGCACTCTGAGAGGCAGAGGCAGCAGATCACTTGAGGTCAGGAGATGGAAACCAGCCTGGCCAACATGGTGAAACCCCATCGCTACAAAAAAATACAAAAATTAGCCAGGCGTGATGGTGTGTGCCTGTAAACCCAGCTACTTGGGAGGCTGAGGCACGAGAATCACTTGAACCCAGGACACAGAGGTTGCAATGAGCCAAGGTCACACCACTGCATTCCAACCTGGGTGACAGAGGGAGACTCTGTCTCAAAAGACAAAAATAAAAATTGGCCGAGCATGGTGGCTCACGCCTGTAATCCTAGCACTTTAAGAGGCCAAGGCAGGCAGATCACTTGGGGTCAGGAATTTTGAGACCAGCCGGGACAACATGGTAAAACCTCGTCTCTACTAAAAGAAATACCGGGCATGGTGGCACATATTGTAATTCCAGCTACTGGGGAGGTTGAGGCGGGAGGATTGCTTGAAACCAAGAGGCAGAGGCTGCAGTGAGCCAAGATCGCACCACTGCACTCCAGGCTGGGCAAGAAGAGCAAGACTCTGTCTCAAAAAGAATAATGATAATTAAAAGTAATAATAAAAAATTAAAATAAGTAAACCTAATGACTTCCCAGATAACCTGGTATCTGAAAAAAAATGCCCAAGACGAAGGGCTCTAAAAAGGAAAAAAACTCAACAAATATTTTTCAACTGCCCTGTAGTTTACACCTCAGTTTTATTTTTAAGTCTCATTGGCAGGAGTTAGCCTTGGCTCTGGGTTTCTTAAAACTGAGTTTCCAGCCCTGTAAAAGTGAACATTAAGACACCAGAACACAGTGATCAAACTGTGAGGCCCTATCTGGGCCAATATACCCAGAACATCTTTACCTCATTATACTCTAAAACACTGATATAACATACACACTTATTTTCAGCTATTCCTTCCCCTTCATCTCTCCCTAAACACACACACACACACACACACACACACACACACACACACACCCACACACTCTCTCTCTCTCTCTCTCTCTCGTTCTCTCATATCCAAGACGGAAAAGTCCATACACAGTTAATTTGAGCGGGTTCACCTTAAAAGAAAATTAAAACCGGCCAGGCACGGTGGCTCACACCTGTAATCCCAGCAGTTTGGGAGGCCGAGGCGGGCGGATTACCTGAAGTCAGGAGTTCATGACCAGCCTGGCCAACATGGTGAAACCCTGTCTCTACTAAAAATACAAAAATTAGCTGGCCATGGAGGAACATGCATGTAATCCCAGCTACCTGGGAGGCTGAGGAGGCAGGAGAATTGTTTGAGCCCGGAAGACGGAGGTTGCAGTGAGCCGAGATCTTGCTACTGCACTCCAGCCTGGCCGACAGAGCAAGTCTCTGTCTCACATAAAAAAGAAAAAGAAAAAAGAAAATTAAAACCACCGGGTGCGGCGGCTCACACCTGTAATCCCAGCACTTTGGGAGGCCAAGACGGGTGGATCATGATGTCAGGAGATCGAGACCATCCTGGCTAACACGGTGAAACCCTGTCTCTACTAAAAATACAAAAATTAGCCGGGCGCAGTGGCAGGTGCCTGTAGTCCCAGCTACATGGGAGGCTGAGGCAGGAGAATGGCGTGAATCCGGGAGGCAGAGCTTGCAGTGAGTGGAGATCGCACCACTGCACTCCAGCCTGGGCGACAGAGCGAGACTCCGTCTCAGAAAAAAAAAAAAAAGAAAAGAAAAGAAAAGTAAAACCAATCTCAGGAAAAATCTGTCCAAAGGAAGAGTATTTCATCCTGCAATATATTTTTTGTCACTTTTCAGAATACAAAGGCCTCATGGATTGTCTCAATGGCTAATTTCATACATGTAGAAGTGGTCTTTTTACAAACCAAAAAATACATCCAGCATATTTTTCTTAATGAAACAAAGGCAAGCACAGTCTTATTACATCATCTCATCCTTCACTTGTCCTCAGCCCACTGCTCTGCAGCTACCACAGCTAAGAAGCAGGATCTGAAAGTTCTCAATGTACCCGTAACATGGCTGAGATGTTCCAAACCAGACCTATTCTTGGAAAAAGTTGATCTCATATTCAATTAGAGGAGCAAAATACTACTGTGAAACTGGTCACATATTCATCTACTATAGGAACAGCACAACCAAAATTTTATAGATTCTCTATCAAAAAAGAAACCAGTCAAGTAATTCAGGACCACAAATCAGATCAGGTAAGTAACCATGAAGTACCTGCAACATAGTATGTCTAATCAAATACATTTCTGTTTAAATCATCAACCAGAATCACTATTAACAAAATGCTTTTCCAAGACAGGAAAATACATTAAGGGACAATGAATTTCCTGAGACGACATACCACGTCTAAGGGGGCATAGTCAATATCCTCCAGAAGGATCCAGTGGCCCATTGTGGCTGCCTGTGTCAGGGTGCCAGGCTGCCACACAAACTCTCCAGGAACATCTGTGCAACGATACATCCCCAAAAGCATCTGCAGAAAGAAGATAAAGTTATTACTGAAAAACCATACCTGTAGTGGCAATGCTACATCCTTTGATTAACTGTTAATCTTCTATATGTAGGTATAAGTAGGTAGGCACTTGAGGTTTATGTAGGTTGGCTCCAACAGTTATAAGCAAGACCAATAACTACTCTTATATTCCCTTAGTAAAAGCAATATTTTAATGCAAATATTTACAAGCATGACAAGCCACCAAAACTTAACATTTCCTTATTACCTTACTGTCAGTCTGATCTCCAAGCTGGACTTTGAGAAGCTGAGGAGGCTTCGTTCTACCTGTCATTGCAGCTAAATATTCAACTAAGGAAGTTTTGCCGCATCCTATTGGTCCTTCCAACAACACAGCATTCTGAGAAGCAACCGCCATAGCCAGGGTCTCAAGATTTTTGCAGACAGACTCAACCAGCACATAAGACCTAAGTGCCAGCTCCTGTTCACGTGAAGAACTCCTATTACCACCCTAAAGGGGCAAGACAAAAGCCATGTCAAGAAGAGTTCTTCCCCCAAGGAACACAAGTTAATTTCTACAGTAAGCCTTCTACTAACCTTACACAAACCTCTGTAAGCAAATTAGTAGTATCAAAACTATAATAACAACAGGTATGTCATCTAAAGATCTCTTCGGCATGGTGACCCATGCCCAGTCTCAGCTACTGAAGTGCTGAGGTGGCAGTATCATTTCATCCCAGGAGTTCAAGGATAGTAAGCCATGATCACACCACTGCACTCCAGCCTGGGTGACACAAAGAGACCCCAACTCTAAAAATAAACAAATTTTTATTTTTAAAAATAAAGCAAGGGGCCAGATGTAGTAGCTCACGCCTATAATCCCAGTACTTTGTGAAGCCAAGGCAAGTGGATCACCTGAAGTCAGGAGTTCGAGATCAGCCTGGCCAACGTGATGAAACCCCGTCTCTACTAAAAATACAAAAACATTAGCTGGACGTGGTGGCATATGCCTGTAATCCCAGCTACTCGGGAAGCTGAGGCTGGAGAATCGCTTGATCCCAGAAGGCAGAGGTTGCAGAGGGCCAAGATCGTGCCACTGCACTCCAGCTGGGCAACAAAAGCGAAACTCAGTCTCAAAAAAAAACAAATAAAAAAAAATAAAAATAAAGCAAGGATCTGATTTTTTTTTCCTTTCCGTTTTATTGGGGGTAAGGGATGCCGTGGGAAGCAGGGAAGCAGAATTTGTTGGCAAATGTAAGAAAGTCTTCCAAAGTTTAAGTAGCCAAAAAAGCTGATGCACAAAGGTGGGGAAGTGCAAACTTCGTCTATTACTGTTGGATTTTTCTTTTCTTTCTTTCTCCATATTCTAGGATTTCCCATCTGAGATCACAAATACACACAATACACTTAGGAGACAATCAGAGAAATATAGACACTGAGAGGATATCTTATATATTTTTTTTTTCAGGTATAATAACAGTACCAGGGTTATTTTTCAAGTTTGTTTCCTTTAGAGAGAGAGAAATATACATCTATGTGTGTACATATATATCTATATATATATTCAGTATATAACTGAAATATTTTCATATAAAATAGTATGATGCCTGGTATTTGCTTCTAAGTAACATAATGTGAGGAAGTCATGCAAAAATATAAATGAAAGGTAACTGATAATTATTGAATACCCACGTCCATCAGGTCCGCGGGTATTCACTATACCATTCTTCCTACTTTGGAATATGTGTGACATTTTCTGTAACAAAAAGTAAAAAAGAATATTAAAATGCACCCAGTAAGTTTAATGAGAAAGAATTTCAGCTTTGCAAGACAAAAACATTCTCAGTCAGATGTGGTGGCTGGCTTACACCTGTAATTCCAGCACTTTGGGAGGCTGAGGAGGGAGGATGGCTTGAGACTAGGAGTTCAAGACTAGCCTGGACAACATAGTGAGACTGTCGCTATAAAAAATTTAAAAATTAGCCAGGCATGCTGGCATACACCTGTAGTCCCAGCTACTCAGGAGGCTGAGGTGGGAGGACCCCTTGAGCCTAGGAGTTTGAAGTTACAGTGAGCTACAATCACAGCACTGCACTCCAGCCTGGGCAACAGAGTGAGACCCCATCTCAAAAAACTAAAAAATTTTTCTAGAGACTGGTTAAATAACAATGTGAACTAATGTGTAAAGTTAAAAATGTTAACATGGTAAATGTTGTATCAAAATTTTTATACTTTTTAAATAATAACAATGCATCCAATATACATAGGGAGAAAAGGGGAATAATTTATAACTTTTAAGGGGTAGTAAGTTCTCAAATATAGCTGGTTACCTAAAAACACGTGAGGACTAAAAGAAATTCAGAGCTGAAAGCTCTTGAACTTTCCTCAGGGCTGTCCCTCTCAAAAATTTAGCAGGCAGGCGCAACTCTACCCTGCACTTAGGCCCCAGGGTCCCCAATGCTAACCAACAGCAGGGCCATTCTAACCAGAATCCTTCCCTATGTTAAAATCCTAATGCCCTAAACATAATCTAGGTTGGGATACTGGTTACAGGATACATGGGATACTGGTTACAAGATAAAGAGGGAGTGGGGAAGGGGACAGGTCTTCACAACTAGAAAAAAACACAAAGAGCTTTGGAAGTACTGGGTGTTTGGTGTTATTTATATGAAGTTTATGAATAATCACTGACTACACTTATGACAATGTGCATTTTCCTATATGTATATTACACTATTTTTTTTTAATACTACGGACCAGAACCCAACTGATGCTTCAAGAAATGACCCAGAACTTATTCCAAGAAGAAAAGTGGGTGGGCTGGGCGCAGTGGCTCACACCTGTAATCTCAGCACTTTGGCAGTCTGAGGCAGGTGGATCACCAGGTCAGGCATTCGAGACCAGGTTGGCCAACAAAGTGAAATTCTGTCTCAACTAAAAATACAAAAAATTAGCCAGGCGTGGTGGGGGGCACCTGTAATCCCAGCTACTCGGGAGGCTGAGGCAGAAGAATCACTTGAACCTGGGGGGTGGAGGTTGCAGTGAGCCGAGGTTATGCCACTGCACTTGCACTCCAGACCATCAGACAAAGTGACAACTGACTGAAGACTGCTATGGAAAAAAGAGACTGGTTCCCAATAGTGCCAGATTTATGATCTATAAGCCTGTTCAAGTATGGTCTCTGGTCTCAAGCCATTCGTGGAAAGAAGTTTGTTGCATATGGCTAGTTCACTAGCTACTGGACTCTCACACAATGAGATAGTTCTGAAAGAAGAGGCTGCTGGGAGTTATCTCTAGACCTAGGCCTGTCTTTGCCACAGAGCAGTCCAAAGGACTCCAGCAAGTAATTCTGCCTTTGAATTACATCAACATAGGATCCTAACGTGCTACAGAACTTCACAGTTTTTGCAGTAAGCAAACAAGAAAATATATGGATGAGCTCTGCTCAAGTTAAAGGCATCACATAGGCACCATTAGTTTCTAATGTCATATTAAACAGGGACAGGCTGAGTGCAGTGGCTCACGCCTGTAATCCCAACACTTTGGGAGGCTGAGGTGGCATGATCCCTTGAGGCCAGGGGTTCCAGACTGGCACAGACAACATAGTGAGACCCTGTCTCTATAATTTAAAGAGACAGGAAGGAAGGGGACATACCCCTACTGATACCAACATACCAGCTCTCCAGGGGCTGGCGGCTGCCCAGGCAGTACCACACCACAAACAGCTGTCACCCTAGGGGAGAGGTCAGACGAAACAAGGTGTCCCTGTAAGTACTGCAGCTCCTTCTCCTTACACCAAAGGGAGGCTTCTGGATTGGCCAAAACCAAGGCCTTCTCCAAATCCTGCAACTGGGCCTCTTCTAACAACCTAAGAGAAAGGAGAGTCTCGTCAATTACCTTATCACTCAGAAGTGCGACCGCAAGACCTGCAGTCACCTCTGGCCTGTCGCCCCAAGAAAAAACAAAAAATAAAAAATAAAGAAATGCTATAGCAATACCTCCATGAAGGTTCCGGCTTACCTCAACCTGAAATGGATCAATTCATCACTATTAAATATCTTCTTAAGAAATGATAACTTGTGCTCTTCATTCATACAGGTGACCAAAGCAAGACAATTGGCTGTATACCTAGGGAAAAAGAAAGTATGTAAATTCAGTTTTTCTACAGTTAATTATAAAGAATAAAATTCACTAGCCAACTGAACACTAGAAAAGGAAATCTCCATTATTACAACACAATTAAGAAGAGAAAATACAAATCAGGCACAATGGATTTACTTGATGGAACATGAAAAAGGTGAGACTCCATATCATCTCATTTTCCTCTGCAATGACACATGATTAAAGAAAGTAAAACCCCAAAAGCCACAAGAACAAAATTAACGAAGTTTAAATGGTTTCCTTTCCCTCGAGACACACACAACTCCACACATGCCCTGTACCATCCCCACACTAGAAGTGCAAAAAAAACAGCTACGCACCAGCGAACCAAGGTGTCATGGCTTCTGAGGAGAGGGACACACACACTCCAGTCCCAGAGCTCCCGGAACACAGACTGCTCCTGCTGCAGAAACTTGTAGGCTGCTTCCATTAGGTCCCGGAGCTTCATCCTCCTACGTCCATAGCGGACTGGATTAGCATCTGAACTCTCCAGGAATAGTCTTTGAAAGACTGGGGATGTGTCCTTGAAATACCTCAGGGCAAACCTTCAAACACAAAGAATACAGACATCCCCAACTTAACAATGGTTGGACTTAATTTTTCTGCTTTTTAATAGTTTATCAGAGTATTAAATGCATTTTCAACTTAAGCTATTTTCAACAAGGAGTATCTATATTTTCATTGATTGCTGAGAATATCATAGAACACATCTGTCTACTTTGACCAAACCACAGAACAGAACTCCCAAAGGTCTGAGAAAGCAGGGGAATGAATGCTGAAGCTACCTAGTCCTAAAATTGTATCCTGTTCAATTTCAGGAACCAGGACAACAGCATGAGATAATTCTGACTAAGAGGATACAAAAATCTAAAGTAATTACCTACAAAAGTAGGGGGTACTTAAAGTGTTTACAACCGAAAAGGCACTCATTTCCAACAAACATTCATTCAGTTCTATGAGCCAAATACCGTGTTAACAACTGGGATTCAAAACCAAAGAGATACTTTTCTTGAGGAGTTTGCTGCCTAGTAAGGAAGACAGCCACTTTTAGAAACACTAAGAGACATACACACACAAGAGTCAACTGAATCTGGGGAGAATCAAGAAGAGATGCTTAAGTTACACCTTAATGAATGAAGAGGACAAGCCTGGGCAACATAGTGAGACCTCATTCCTATGAAAAATAAAAAAAAAATTAGCGGGGTATAGTGGAGCCTGAAGCCTATTCAGGAGCCTGAAGCTGGAAGATCATTTGCCAGGTTCAAGGTTACAATGAACTATGAAGGTGCCACTGCATTCCAGCCTGGATGACAGAGCAAGACCTTGTATCAAAATAAGTAAATGAACTGCAAACCCTTTGCTAGATTAACTAAGATAAAAAATATTCGAATGAACTAAAATCAGAAATAAAAGACTGGGTGTGGTGGCTCACACCTGTAATTCCAGCACTTTGGGAGGCTGAGGTGGGTAGATCACCTGAGGTCAGGAGTTCTAGACAGCTGGACCAATATGGTGAAACCCATCTATACTAAAAACACAGAATTAGCCGGGCGTGGTGGTGGCGCATGCCTGTAATTCCAGCTATTTGGGACGTTGAAGCAGGAGAATCGCCTGAACCCAGGAAAGGGAGGTTGCAGTGAGGTGAGATCACACCACTGCACTCAAGCCTGGGCGACACAAGAGGGGACATTATATTATATAACCAATGCCATGGAAATAAAAAATATTATTAAAACTTTGAACAAGGCCAGGCACAGTGGCTCACACCTGAAATCCCAGCACTTTGGGAGGCTGAGGTGGGAGGATCACTTTAGGTAAGGAGTTCAAGACCTGCCTGGCCAACATGGTAAAACTCCGTCTCTACTAAAAACACAAAATTAGCCGGGTGTGGTGGTGCATGCCTGTAATCCCAGCTACTCAGGAGGC
Organism: Macaca mulatta; assembly: GCF_049350105.2. Lineage (NCBI taxonomy): Eukaryota > Metazoa > Chordata > Mammalia > Primates > Cercopithecidae > Macaca > Macaca mulatta. The sequence goes on along the minus strand of NC_133409.1, from coordinate 96,183,270 downwards.
TGAGGCAGGAGAATCACTTGAGCCTGAGACGGAGGTTACAGTGAGCCGAGATCATGCCACTGCACTCCAGCCTGGGCGACAAGAGTAAAACTCTGTCTCAAAAAAAACTTCGAACATTATAAAGAAATGGAAAATATGTACAGATCACTAAGTAACTAGTAAGCAGATTTAGTCAGTAATCAAAAACTTCCCATCAAAGAAAAGCCTAGACTGCACTAGAGAAAAGCTTGATGAGTACACTAGGGAATTCTACCAAACACTGAAAGAATAATTAACACTAATCCTAATGAACCTTAATGTAATCGGGTAGACTTCGAGTAGGCTCATCAATTGTAAAAAATGCACAAGTCTGATGGGAGATGCTGATAATGGGGAGGCTATGCATGTGTGTGTGGGTACAGTGTGTATATGGGAAATCTCTGTACCTTCCTCTCAATTTTGCTGTGAGCCTAAAATGGCTCTAAATTAAGTATTAAAAAATAAAAATAATTAGCATGCATTAAATGTTTGTTTTTAATTTTATAAAAATTTCTGGGCTGGGTGCAGTGGCTCACACCTGTAATCCCAGCACTTTGGGAGGCTAAGGCAGATGGATCACCTGAGGTCAGGAGTTCGAGACCAGCCTGACCGACATGGAGAAACCCCATGTCTACTAAAAATACAAAATTAGCCAGGCGTGGTGACGCAAGCCTGTAATCCCAGCTACTCGGGAGGCTGAGGCAGAAGAATCGCTTCGACCTGGGAGGCGAAGGTTGTGATGAGCTGAGATGGCACCATTGCACTCCAGCATGGGCAATGAGAGTGAAATTCCATCTCAACAACAACAAAAAAAATTTCTGGTCAGGCGAAGTGGCTCACGCCTGTAATCCCAGCACTTTGGGAGGCCAAGGCAGGCGGATCACAAGGTCAAGAGATCAAGACCATCCTGGCCAATGTGGTAAAACCCCGTCTCTACTAAAAATACAAAAATTAGCTGGGTGTGGTGGCACATGCCTGTAGTCCTAGCTAACTGGGAGGCTGAGGCAGGAGAATCGCTTGAACCCGGGAGGGAGGCAGAGGTTGCAGTGAGCCAAGATCACGCCACTACACTCCAGCCTGGCGACAGAGCGAGACTCCACCTTAAAAAAAAAATTCTATCTTAAAAAATTGTGTACAAATGTTCAAAAATGGACTGTGGTCGGTGACTGTGTTGTTCCCTGATAAAGGTACGTGGTTGTTGGCCGCAACCTCTGGGCTGGGATGATTCACATTCCTAGTGGAGGCAGGGGAACCCAGCTGGAGCTGTGGCCAGTACAGTAGTAGCAGTTGGACTGATTTGCTGCCATGGGATTCGTAGGCCATTATGTTTTGCAAGCCATGAAGCATATGGAACTTCAAGTAAAACCTCAAGTTTTTCAAAGTCTACCAAAATCTGCCTTCAGTGGTGGCTATTACAGGGTGGGTTTGAATTAAAAATGACAAAACAGAAGGCAGCATCAATACTAGGTCTAAGGCCTACTGCCAATATGAGATGCTCATTAATGAATGATGCTCTTAATCCAAGTAAAAGAGGATCTCCCTACACACCACCCAAAAGCAGAGAAGCTAAAGATTTACTAGAAAGTCGGCCGGGCATGGTGGCTCACGCCTGTAATCCCAGCACTTTGGGAGGCTGAGGCAGGTGGATCATGAGGTCAGGAGATGGAGACCATCCTGGCTAACATGGTGAAACCCCATCTCTACTAAAAATACAAAAAAAAAATTAGCTGGGTATGATGGCAGGTGCCTGTAGTCCCAGCTACTCGGGAGACTGAGGCAGGAGAATGACATGAACCCAGGAGGCGGAGCTTGCAGTGAGCCAAGATAGCACCACTGCACTCCAGCCTGGGCGACAGAGAGAGACTCCATCTCAAAAAAAAAAAAAAAGGGCCGGGCGCGGTGGCTCAAGCCTGTAATCCCAGCACTTTGGGAGGCCGAGATGGGCGGATCACGAGGTCAGGAGATCGAGACCATCCTGGCTAACACGGTGAAACCCCGTCTCTACTAAAAAATACAAAAAAAACTAGCCGGGCGAGGTGGTGGGCACCTGTAGTCCCAGTTACTCGGGAGGCTGAGGCAGGAGAATGGCGTGAACCCAGGAGGTGGAGCTTGCAGTGAGCCGAGATCCGGCCACTGCACTCCAGCCTAGGTGACAGAGCGAGACTCCGTCTCAAAAAAAAAAAAAAAAGGAAGATTTACTAGAAAGTCAAATTAAAAAGTGAAGTAGGCTGGGTGCAGTGGCTCATGCCTGTAATCTCAGCACTTTAAGAGGCCAAGACAGGTGGATCACCTGAGGTTGGGAGTTCGAGACCAGCCTGACCAACATGGAGAAACCCCATCTCTACTAATAAAACAAAATTAGCCATGTGTGGTGGTGATCCCACCTACTTGGGAGGCTGAGGCAGGAGAATCACTTGAACCTGGGAGGCGGAGGTTGCGGTGAGCCTAGATGGCGCCATTACACTCCGGCCCAGGTAATAAGAGCGAAACTCCGTCTCAAAAAAAAAAAAGTGAAGCAAATTTATAATTTTTTTTTTTTTTTGAGATGGAGTCTTGCTCTGTCGCCCAGGCTGGAGTGCAGTGGCCGGATCTCAGCTCACTGCAAGCTCCGCCTCCCGGGTTTACGCCATTCTCCTGCCTCAGCCTCCCGAGTAGCTGGGACTACAGGTGCCCGCAACCTCACCCGGCTAGTTTTTTTTGTATTTTTTTAGTAGAGACGGGGTTTCACCGGGTTAGCCAGGATGGTCTCAATCTCCTGACCTTGTGATCCGCCCGTCTCGGCCTCCCAAAGTGCTGGGATTACAGGCTTGAGCCACCGCGCCCGGCCTGTATGATGAATTTTAAGTTCATATTAGTTTATGTATGAGTAGCAAGTTTTTATAACAAAATGCCTGAGTTAAAATTTTTGAAAATAATTTAGCACGAGCTAAAAATAAAAAATAAAAGCAATTGACTGTAGTGATGACTGCATATATTGATGAAAATACTAAAACCACTGATTTGTACTTTTATAATATAGAAACTATCTCAATAAAGCCATATTTAAAATGTGTGCATATTAATGTACTTGTGTGTATACTCTGATGTGTGCAAGAGTGAGGAAAGACATTGGGGAGAAAACATACCAAAATATTAATACCAGCTATCTTTGGAGGGTATGGTTTCAGGGTGGAGAAGACCTTTAGCTTCCTACCATTCTGTATTGTTGAATGTTATTTGAATATATCACTTCTGGAACTAAAAGAAGAAAAGGGGAAATAGGTATTATACTACTAGGACATTATTTTCCTCACAGGGATACAGTGAGAATAAAGTAGTTCTTGGAGAGGAAGAAAAGTCTAAAAACAAACAAGATGTTACCTTTAAGCATTTCTAGATACAGTTTTTAACTAAAACGTGTAAGAGCAGAACTATTTTGGTCCCTCATTCTGCTGTATGGCTGCATGACTGGTCACATAGATACAGTACCTTACACACGGACTATGTCTTTGAAAAGAAAGTGCATGCTCCAGCACAACAATCCATCTGCTATTCTTCATAAAGGCTGTGACTGGGCCCACCCACTATTGCTCTTACCAATCAAAAGACAGACAGCACTGATGTGGGACACGTGCCCAGCACAAACCAGCAGCAGATGCAAAACTGAAACCAAGAAATTAATCTAAAACGCAATCCAAATAAACTGTACACTTAAAAATAGTAAAGTTGGGCCGGGCGCGGTGGCTCAAGCCTGTAATCCCAGCACTTTGGGAGGCCGAGATGGGCGGATCACGAGGTCAGGAGATCGAGACCATCCTGGCTAACACGGTGAAACCCCGTCTCTACTAAGAAATATAAAAAAATAGCCGGGCGAGGTGGCGGGCGCCTGTAGTCCCAGCTACTCGGGAGGCTGAGGCCGGAGAATGGCGTGAACCCGGGAGGCGGAGCTTGCAGTGAGCTGAGATCCGGCCACTGCACTCCAGCCTGGGCTACAGAGCGAGACTCCGTCTCAAAAAAAAAAAAAAAAAAAATAGTAAAGTTGGACCGGGGGCAGTGGCTCACACCTGCAATTCCAACACTTTGGGAGGCCGATGCGGTTGGATCACCTAAGGTCAGGAGTTCAAGACCAGCCTGGCCAATATGGTGAAATCCCCACCTCTACTAAAAATACAAAATTAGCCAGGTGTGGTGGCACATGCCCATGATGCCAGCTACTTTGGAGGCTGAGGCAGGAGAATCACTTGAACCTGGAAGGTGGAAATTGCAGTGAGCCATTGCATTCTAGCCTGGACAACAAGAACGAAACTCCGTCTCCAAAAAAAAAAAATAGTAAAGGTGATCAATTTTATGCATTTTCCTACCACAACGGGAAAAAAGTGTATACACATTTTTAAGAATGAAACTTAAATTTTGTTAAAAACTTGAGCTTATTTGTGATATATGTTTAGTTTTCAATCTGGTTCCAGGACAGAGCTCCAGGAATTGTAATTGCCAATGCAGTAAGAGCTATTCTTTCGTTATTCAACCCCCTTTCAATCACACCTGAGTTTATGTTAATGAGGTGACAATGGGAAAGTCCCTAAGGAGCAGGGAGGGCGGTGGGGGGGGGGGGGAGGGCCACAGGTTGGTTGCCAGGAGAACCAACCAAGTGATAATAGAGTTAAAACTTTCAGCCCAACTGCCAGAGAAGAGAGAGGGGATGAAGGTTAAGATGATCTCCAATGGTCAAAGATATAATCAATGCCGGGCACAGTGGCTCACGCCTGTAATCCCAGCACTTTGGGAGGCTGAGGCGGGTGGATCGCCTGAGGTCGGGAGTTTGAGACCAGCCTGGCCAACATGGTGAAATCTTGTTTCTAAAAAATACAAAATTAGCTGGGCCTGGTGGCATATGCCTGTAATCCCTGCTACTAGGGAGGCTGAGGCAGGAGAATTGCTTGAACCTGGGAGGCGGAGGTTGCGGTGAGCCGAGATCGTGCCATTGCACTCCAGCCTGGGCAATGAGAGTGAAACTCCGCCTCAAAAAAAAAAAAAAAAAAGATATAATTAATCATGCCTTCCTAATGAAATATCCATTAAAAAAAACAAAAAAACCCAAGTCGGTGCAGTGGCTCACATCTGTAATCCCAGCACTTTAGAAGGCCTAGGCGGGCGGATCACCTGAGGTCGGGAGTTTGAAACCAGTCTGACCAACATGGAGAAACCCCGTTCTACTAAAACTACAAAATTAGCCAGGCATGGTGGCACATGCCTGTAATCCCAGCTACTCGGGAGGCTGAGGGAGGAGAATCACTTGAACCTGGGAGGCGGAGGTTGCGGTGACATGAGATCGCGCCACTGAAGTCCAGCCTGAGCAACAAGAGCGAAACTCCGTCTCAAAACAACAACAACAAAAATAAATGGGGTCCCGAGAGCTTTCAGGGTAGTAAACAAATGGAGGTGCTGAGAGGGTGCTGCAGCTGGCGGGGGGCATAGATGCTTACTGTCCCCTTCCCCCATGCCTTGTCCTGTGCATCTAACTGGCTCTTCCTGAGTCGTATCCTTTTCTAATACACTTATAATCTGGTAAAGAAACTGTTTTCCTGAGTTCTGTGAGCCATTTTAGCAAATAATCAAACCTGAAGAGGTAGGTCAAGGAAGTCTCTGATTTATAGCCTTTTGGTCAGATGCATATATGATAACCTAGACTTGAGATTCTTGTCTAGAGAGGGGGTGTGCAGGGGAGGAATGGTGAGATACTCTTGTGGGACTGAATCCTTAACCTGTGGGGTCAGTACTAACTCCAGACAGATAATCTCAGAGTTGAACTGAATTGTAAGCTACCAAACCGGTGTCAGACAATTGATAGATACAGGTAAAAAGTCACACATCTGGTGTTAGAAGTGATGTGTTCTGCAAATGTAGAGGAAAAGGAACTGTATTTTCTTCTTTACTAGTCCAGGATACTTCTGTGTACTGCAGACACGATTCATAGCAGGTGCTGGTCAAGTCAGTATAGGTAAAATTTAGAAATAATGTTACACTCTGACATAACATTAAAGGAAAATAATCTCTGGGTGTGGTAGCTCATGCCTGTAATCCCAGCACTTTGGGAGGCCGAGGCAGGCAGATCACTTGAGGCCAGGAGTTCAAGACTGGCCTGGACAACATGGTGAAAACCCAAAAAAATACAAAAGTTAGGCCAGGCACAGTGGCTTACACCTATAATCCCAGCAATTTGGGAGGCCGAGGTAGGCAGATCGCGAGGTCAGGAGTTCAAGACCAGCCTGGCCAACATAGTGAAACCCCATCTCTACTAAAAATACAAATATTAGCCAGGTGCGGTGGCACGCACCTATAGTCCCAGCTACTTGGAGTGGGGGTGAGGTGGGAGAATCGCTTAACCCGGGAGGCAGAGGTTGCAGTGAGCCAAGACCACACCACTGCACCCCAGCCTAGGTGACAGAGTGAGACTTGGTCTCAAAAAAACAAAACAAAAGAAAACACAAAAATTAGCGGGGCGTGATGGTGGGACAATCACTTGAACCGGGAGGCGGAGGTTGCAATGAGCCAAGATTGTGCCACTGCACTCCAGACTGGGTGACAGAGTGAGACCCTGTCTCAGAAAAAAAAAAATCAGCCAAGTATAGTGATGTGCATCTGTAGTCCCAGCTATTCAGGAGACTGAGGCACGAGAATCACTTGAACCCAGGAGGAGGAGGTTGCAGTGAGGCGAGATCGTGCCACTGCACTCCAGCCTGGGCGACAGAGTGAGACTGCTTCAAAAAGAAAAAAAAAGAAAATAATCAACACCTATTGTGTCATTCTAACCTTCTGAAACTGTCTCCAAAGCTATAGCTGAGGGAATTTGGGAGCACAAGTTTAATCAAGGTGAAAAGAAAGCAAGGAACAAATTGCATAATTTTTTATAAGACAGAACTTTGATACCTGACATATCCAAATAGAGAAAGCCAGGAATGTTCTCAGAGTCCTGATCTTTACTTGGCTGTATATTTTCTAGTTCCATTAAACCAGGTCCATTTTTTTCTCATCCCCTTTTAGAAAAACTCATACCAACAGTGTTCTCCCCGCAAGTCTTCGTTTCTTATTTCCTCATTCAAGGACCAGATTAGATATCATACTTCCAAGAAAGCCGAAGTGTATTTATTGTACTGATGAAGACTAATAAATAAAACATTGGATATAAGAAACGTCCTGTTGGCCGGGCACAGTAGCTCACACCTGTAATCCCAGCACTTTGGGAGGCTGAGGCAGGCAGATCACGAGGTCAAGAGATTGAGACCATCCTGGCCAACATGGTGAAACCCCGTCTCTACTAAAAATACAAAAATCAGGCCGGGCGCGGTGGCTCACGCCTGTAATCCCAGCACTTTGGGAGGCCGAGCCGGGCGGATCACAAGGTCAGGAGATCGAGACCACGGTGAAACCCCGTCTCTACTAAAAATACAAAAAATTAGCCGGGCGCGGTTGTGGGCGCCTGTAGTCCCAGCTACTCGGGAGGCTGAGGCAGGAGAATGGCGTGAACCCGGGAGGCGGAGCTTGCAGTGAGCCGAGATCGCGCCACTGCACTCCAGCCTGGGCGACACAGCGAGACTCTGTCTCAAAAAAAAAAATAAATAAAAATAAAAATACAAAAATCAGCTGGGCGTGGTGGCATGCGCCCGTAGTCCTGGCTACTTAGGAGGCTGAGGCAGGATAATCAGTTGAACCCAGGAGGGAGGTGGAGGTTGCAGTGAGCAGAGGTCATGCCACTGCACTCCAGCCTGGTGATAGAGCGGGACTCCGTCTCAAAAAAAAAAAAAAAAAAGAAGAAGAAAGAAATGTCCTATTAGTATACAGAATATTAATCATTTTTAGAGCGATAGCTTAAAAAATCTTCTCAATTTAAAAACCCCTGACACTCAGTTTTGCTGCCTCTTTTGACTACGCCTCACAAACCATATTTTACTATCACTTTAAAAGTCACATTAAAACCCAGCTCTAACCAGCTCTTAGTACACTAATTCAGATAAATTCATAGAATTTGGAAGGGATACTACAGCTCTTCTAATCTACTCCTTCAGCTGCTCTAATAAGCAAGGAATCTTTCCCATTAGAGGTGGATGCTATAAGAATCTCAGTTAAACCTCATTTACTCCACTGTGTATGCATGTCTTGCCACATGATACAATCCTTGAGAGTATTGGGGACATATCCTGACCATCTTTCCAGGTCTGTTCTGATGGCCAAGATTTAAGAGAAAACTAGTAAATGCTCACTAAACTGAGCTGGATAAATGGATTCTGCTGTGACTCTTTTTATAAAACAATACTATTTATCTCTCTTCTTTCTGTATTTGTTTTCCCTTTTCAGCTCAGACTCCCTTACATCCCAGGAGACAGTAGGTTCTATCACCTGAAGGAGAAATGTGAATAATAAAATTGCTACTCACGGGAGGACATCAGGATGGTTACCGATGAGTTTGCTCATCGACACACAGAGCCGTTCATGCAGATCATGGTTGATTTGGCCTCCAGCTTTAATGGCTTCGGCATTCCTTTCCAGCAAATCCAAAAGGAGAGGGCGAAGGTGGCGACCAACCAGCACAGTACAGTCCTTATCCAAGAGCAACTGTGCTAAGGTACTCAGGACACACTGGCGATCTTGATATGTCCACACCTGAAAAACGCAAAACAAAACATCTTTCTTTTTTTTTTTTTGGAGACAGAGTCTTGCTCCATCCCCCAGGCTGGAGTGCAGTGGCGCAATTTCGGCTCACTGCAACCTCCGCCTCCCAGGTTCAAGCGATTCTCAGGCCTTAGCCTCCCATGAGTAGCTGGGATTACAGGCACCTACCACATCAGGCTAAGTTTTGTATTTCTTTTTTTTCTTTTTTTAGTAGAGATGAGGGTTTCACCATGTTGGCCAGGCTGGTCTCGAACTCCTGACCACAGGTGATCCAACTGCCTCAGCCTCGCAAAGTGCTGGGATTACAGGCATAAGTCACCATGCCTAGCCCAAAATATCTATATAAATAATACTCATCTGCACTGTTGTAGAAAAGCAGAGAAGAGTCCTGGGTTGGAACTAAAATGTCCAATTTCCAGACTTCATAAGTGAGATTCTATTATAAAATACTGTAGAAATTTTTTCAGTAGAGGATTAGAGTTAATATAAAGGTTGTTACAAATAAGTTTCAGTACACTGGAGTTTGAGGTACAGGAACTAATACCCGGATTCCATTTAAAAGCTACACTTCTCTGAAAAAGAATCTATATGCTGGGGTTTCAACAATCTCCAGGGAATCCAAAACCCCAAACTTCCCCCAGCTCTTTTAACTCTTGAAGAAAAAAATGGAATTCTGCAGTTAGTAGACAAAACTTACAACTCCTGAGGAAAGGACAGAGGTAAAAAATTAACTCCTGGGAGTGAATGAGGATATCCCTATCAAGCTGATCAAGGCATCAGCCTCTAACAAACAAAAAACAGATCCAAAGTAGACAGCAACACTTTGATATGGGAGATGAAATAGAATACAAAATTCTAGTGCCCGGGTTCAGAATGTAGGTAAGCATAGAAAGGAAAACTGAAAACTGTATAAAAGGCATTATATTGCTAGTGTATATACAGGTTCGCACAACCCTTTCTGCTCAGCAATGTAACAGCACTTTTAAAATGGGGACATGCCCTTTGACCTTACAAGTCTCAAGCTATGAGTTTCTCCTAAAAAGTTTCACCCCAGGCCATATGTGGTGGCTCATGCTTGTCATCTCAGCACTTTGGAAGGCTGAAGCGGACAGATCCCTTAAGCCGACGAGTTCAAGACCAGCCTGGACAACATGGTGAAACCCCATCGATACAAAAAGTACAAAAATTAGCCAGGCTTGGTGGCACGCGCCTGCAGTCCCAGCTCCTCAGGTGGCTGAAGTGGGAGGACTGCTTGAGCCTGGGAGGTGGAGGATGCAGTGAGCTGAGATCATGCCACTGCACTCCAGCCTGGGTGACACAGTTAAGGCCCTGTCTCCAAAAAAAAAAAAAAAAGGAAAAAAGGAGGAGGAGGCTCACCCTAGTCACCTATATAAGTGCACCTTGAACACAACCTAAATGTCATACAAAAAATGTAACGAGTTTTGCCAAAATTATCACCCAGAAAGTCACCTTAACCTGAGCTCTTACAAAGTCTTCCAATTATAGAGCATTCTCTCATGAAAACATTTGATTCTGATCAAAGCACTGATTAGGGAAAAATGTTACCTTGAAACAATTTCTGTCAGTCTTAGTTCTGTCCTTTATAGGAGGCTAACTGAAGGATTCCATAAAAATGGAGGAAAAGAAATTTAACAGATTTGGTCATGATAGATAGGAGCAAAACCTCACATTTTCTTTTTTTTTTTTTTTTTTTTTTGAGACGGAGTCTCGCTCTGTCGCCCAGGCTGGAGTGCAGTGGCCTGATCTCAGCTCACTGCAAGCTCCGCCTCCCGGGTTCACGCCATTCTCCTGCCTCAGCCTCCCGAGTAGCTGGGACTACAGGCGCCTGCCACCTCGCCCGGCTAGTTTTTTGTAGTTTTAGTAGAGACAGGGTTTCACTGTGTTCACCAGGATGGTCTCGGTCTCCTGACCTCGTGATCCACCCGTCTCGGCCTCCCAAAGTGCTGGGATTACAGGCTTGAGCCACCGCGCCCGGCCAAAACCTCACATTTTCAAGTGCTGCATTTCCGCATAAACAAGCCCTCTAAAGATACCTTTTTTTTTTTTTTTTTTTTTGAGACAAGGTCTTGGTCTGTTGCCCGGACTGAAGTACAGTGGTAAAATCACAGCTCACTGCAGGCGCACTCTCCCAAGCTCAAGCAATCCTCCCAGTTGAGCCCCCTAAGTAGCTGGGATTACAGGTGTGCGCCACCACGCCCAGCTGGTATTTTTTAATTTTGTAGAGAGGGGGGTCTCACTATGTTGCCCAGGCTAATCTCAAACTCCTGAGCTCAATCCTTCTGCCTTGCCCTCTCAAAGTGCTGCGATTACAGGTGTGAGCCACTGTGCTCGGCCCCATTTTTTAAATAATAAAGTAAGTTACATTGCAGAGGAAAGAAACATATCCAAAGAAAACTGGTCAGGCATGGTGGTACTTTGGGAGGCCAATGTGAGATGATCACTTGAGGCCAGGAGTTTGAGACCAACCTGGGCAATGTGGCAAGATGTCATCTCTTCAAAAAAAATAAATAAATAAATAATTAGCTGGTGTGACCAGGAGCGGTGGCTCACACCTGTAAACCTAGCACTTTAGGAGGCAGAGGAGGGTGGATCACTTGAGGTCAGGAGTTTGAGACCAGCCTGGCCAACACGGTGAAACTTTGTCTCTACTAAAAACACAAAAAATTAGCCAGGTGTGGTGGCAGGTGTCTGTAATCCCAGCTACTTGGGAGGCTGGGGCAGGAAAATGGCTTGAACCCAGGAGGCAGAGGTTGCAGTGAACTGAGAACGCGCCACTACACTCCAGCTCCGGCAACAGAAGACCAAGACTCCATCTCAATAAAAAAATTTTTTTTTAATTAATTTTTTTTCTCAATCAGCTGGTGACGATGTGCATCTATAGTCCCAGCTACTCTAGAGAGTGAGGAGAGGATCACCTCAGCCTAGGAGTTCGAGGCTGCAGTAAGCCATGATCGTGCCCACTGCACTGCAGCCTGGGTAACAGAATGAGACTCTGTCTCTAAAAATAAAATACATAAAATATAAATTTCATTCCCCAATAATTTTAAATATAAAAATATAACTCATTTTTATATATTGACCTGTGATCAATGAAATTCTTTATTTTGAAGATTCCTTAAGACTTTCTACATACAAAATCCTGTCTTAAGCAAACATTGTTTTATTTATTTTTATTTTTGGAGACAGGGTTTCCGTCACCCAGGCTGCAGTATTTCGATATCAGCTCACTGCAGCCTCGACTTCTCAGACTCAAGTGATCCTCCCGCCTCAACTTCCCAAGTAGCTGGGTCTACAGGCACGCACAACCATGCCTGGCTAATTTCTGTATTTTTAGTAGAGTCAGGGTTTCACCACATTGCCCAGGTTGGTCTTGAACTCCTGGGCTCAAGAGATCCACCTACCTCAGCCCCCAAAGTGCTGGGATTACAGGTATGCACCACCACACAAGGGGGTTTACAGTTTTTCTCAGCATTTGAAAGATGTTTCATTGTGTTGTTTGTTAAGAAACCAACAGTCACTTTTATCTTTGCTCCTCTACAAGTAAAGTGTCTTCTGGCAATTTTTAAGATGTTGTTTATTACTTGTTTCTTAGCAACTTGATTATGATGTGGCTTGGTGTGGTTTTAAGTTTATCAGATTTAAGATGACGAGTTTTTGGGATCTATGAATTATTTTTCATCAACTTTAGAAATTTTGAGATTATCTTTTATATTTCTACTGTTTCTCTTTGCTCCCTCCTCCTGTAACTCCAGTTCACATACAGTAGACTAGTTGATAATGCCTCACAAATCACTGAAGCATTTTTATTCCGGCTTTTTCCCAACCTGTCTGTTTAAGCCTAGATAATTTCTATTGCCGTATCTTGTAATTCAATGTTCTTTTCTTGTGAACTGTCTAATCTTCGGCAAGGCCTATCCAGTAAAATATTCATTGCTAAGATTGTATTTTTTGGTTTCACTTGGTTTTTTTCATAGCTTAAATTTCTCTCATTATGTTTAACATTTCCCTTCAAGTCCCTGCACATACAATTACTTTTTTTTCATGTTTTTGAGAGTGATGGGGTCTCACTTTGTTGCCCAGGCTCAGACTGATCATAAACTCCTGGCCTGAAGTGGTTCCTCTTGGCCCAGCCTATAATCACTTTTTTCTTTTTCCGAACATTCATATCATCATTGTATAATCACTTTTTTAAGTCCTTGTTTATTAATTTAAATATCTTTATTATTTTGGGATCTGTTACAGTGACTGACTTTTCTCCTGGTAATAAGCCACCATTTTCCTTTTCCTATATCTAGTACTTTTTTAATCAGATGCTGAACGTTGTAGATATGTGTCTAGATTTTGCTCTGTTCCTTTGTTCTAGCAGGCAATTAATCAGCTTGTAGGTCAGCTTGATCCTTTCAAGACTTTTTTTTAAGTTTTCTTAGTATTGGTCTAGTAAGGCCTTTGAGGGCTGATTTAGCCCTGGAATGTGGCCCTTCTGGGTTCCATGCCTAATTATGCCAGTATTCAACTTGGGTCTTTCCACTCCAACTAGTAGGAGTTGAACATCTCCTACACAGAAAAACTCCAGTAGTTATTCTTTGCATAGCTCACAAAATTTCCCTAAGAAAACACAGCTTCACATTCAGCCAGTACTCACCAGACCCCTGTTCCCTCTACTATAACACTACAGCTGTTCCCTCTACTGTAACACCCTTCCCAGCATATTCCAACTACTGCCCCAACTCCGAGCTCTGTCTTCTCAGCTCAGTAGGACCACCACTGCTGAACTTCGTTCCTCCTCTGAGTCAGTCCTCCTATAAGTGACTCCAGGTAGACAGCCGGAATCATTCTAGGGCTCACCTTGTTTCCCATTTTTAGGAATCCCAATCCTATGCTACCTTTCATCCAATGTTTGAAAGTTTTTCATATGGATTTTTTTCCTGTTTTTCTAGTTGTTTTGGCAACAGGGTTAATCCAGTACCAGTTACTGTATCACGAACAAAAGTAGTATGTATATTTTACTCTTTCCTGTTACAGCACTAAACTTCATATATATTTAAACCTTTGTATTTTATCTTCCTAGATTTATAAAGACTATATATGCAAGACTGAACATAGTGGCTCACACCTGTAGTCTCAGCACTTTCGGAGGCCAAGGCAGGCAGATCACTTGAGCCCAGGAGTTTGATACCAGCCTAGGCAACATGGCAGAACCACATCTCTACAAAAAAATACAAAAGTTAGCCAGGCGTGGCTGGGTGCAGTGGCTCACTCCTATAATCCCAGAATTTTGGGAGGCCAAGGAGGGTGGATCACTTGAGGTCAGGAGTTCAAGACCAGCCTGACCAACATAGTGAAACACCATCTCTACTAAAGGAACAAAATTAGCTGGGCATTATGGCACATACCTGTAGTCCCAGCTACTAGGGAGGCTGAGGCAGGAGAATCACTTGAACCCAGGAAGCAGAGGGGGCAGTGAGTCAAGATCATAACACTGCACTCAAGCCTGGGTGCCAGAGCAAGACTCCCTCTCAAAAAAATAAAATTAAATTAAATTAAATTTTAAAATAAAATAAAATAAAATAAAAAACTAGCCAGGCTTGGTGGTGTGTACCTGTAGTCCCTGCTACTCATGAGGCTAGAGTTGGGGGAAATCACCTGAGCCTGGAAGGTAGAGGCTGCAGTGAGCCATGATCGTACCACTATATCCCAGCCTAGGCAACAGAGTGAAACTGTTTCATTTAAAAAAAAAAAAAAAAAAAAAAAAATTAAGTTTGGTAGATTATATATCAAAACATTAATATGGGCAGTCCCTGACCGAATGTTTTTCTTACATGTATTAGTTTCTTAGAGCTGTGATAACAAAATACCACAAACTGACTTAAAAAAAAAAAAAAAAAACAAGGCCAGGTACAGTGGCTCACGCCTGTAATCCCAGCACTTTGGGAGGCTGAGGTGGGTGGGTCACCTGAGGTCAGGAGTTCGAGACCAGCCTGAGCAATATGGTGAAACTCCGTCTCTACTAAAAATACAAAAATTAGCCAGGCATGGTGGTGGGTGCCTGTAGTCCCAGCTACTAGGGAGGCTGAGACAGGAGAATCGCTTGAACCCGGGAGGCAGAGGGTGCAGTGAACCGAGATCATGCCACTGTACTCCAGCCTGGGCAACAGAGACTCACTTTGTCTCAAAACAAAACAAAACAAAAAACAAATTAAAAACATACAAATCTATTGTCTCACAATTCTAAAGTCTGGAAGTCCAAGATCAGGGTGTCAGCAAGGCCACATTCCTTTGAAACCTATAGGGGAGAATCCCTCCTTGCCTCTTCCTAGCTTCTGGTTGTCATCATCAATCCCTGCTGTTCCTTGTCTTGCAGCTTTATTACTCCAATATGTGTTTCTGTCATCACCATATGGCCATCTTCCCTTTATGTCTTTCTCTCCTCTTTTTATAAGAACAGTCATATTGGGCTGGACATGGTGGCTCATGGCTGTAATTCCAGCACTCTAGGAGGCTGAGGTGGGTAGATCACTTGAGGTCGGGAGTTCGAGACCAGCCTGGCCAATATAGTGAAACCCCATCTCTACTAAAAATACAAAAATTAGCTGCGCATGGTGGCACACGCCTGTAATCCCAGCTGCTGAGGCAGGAGAATCACTAGAACCAAAGAGGCGGAGGATGCAATGAGCCACAATTGCCCCACTGCACTCTAGCCTGGGCGAAAGAGAAACAGTCATATTGGATTAAGGCCCTATCTAATTATCTCATCTTGACTTTATTACATCTGCAAAGACCTCATTTCCAAATAGGGTCATATTGAGGTATTACAGGCTAGGACTTCTACATATATTTTCAGCAGACACAATTTAACCCACAACACTGGTGGTGCTTTTCTGAATTTTCCAAGTATTCTGCATGAATACTACTAGTTAATGCAGTTTCAAAAAAATAATAAATGTTGTGCTAAAACCCGTGAAAGGGTAAATGCCAGGCCTGCAAGAAAAGGGACCAGCTAGGCTAGGATACCTGTGAGTATCTGGGGGATGGGTGGGGGTTATAGGAAAACTACATAATCAGCTTTCTCCTTCTGTAAGCCCAGGGGCCTTGCTAGTCAAAGCATCTGTGACCATGTCAGCTGGCTTGCTATTGTAGGAAATAAAAACAGAACAATGAATGCTAAAAGATTTACTTTTTTTTTTTTTTTTTTTTTTTTTTGAGATAGAGTCTCACTCTGTAGCCAGGCTGGAGTGCAGTGGTACGATGTCGGTTCACTACAACCTCCGCCTCCCTCCCAGGTTCAACCGATTCTCCTACCTCAGTCTCCCAAGTAGCTTGGGCTACAGGAGTGTGCCACCATGCCCAGCTAATTTTTGTATTTTTAGTAGAGATGGGATTTCACCATGTTGGCCAGGATGGTCTCAGTATCTTGATCCGCCCACCTTGGCCTCCTAAAGTGCTGCGATTATAGGTGTGAGCCACTGCGACCAGCCAGGATTTACTTCTTAAACCTGTGATTACTCCCGAAACATTCTTAGGAAATCCTGCCTTTCTCCTTGGGAGACTGGGACCCACTGGAAAAGGGAAACGACTGCATTCCTTCTGGCTACACCTCTGTATTTTCTCACTTCCGTTAATATTCTGTGAAGCTTAAATTGGTTTTATTTAGGTGGCTGGGATACAAGCAAGTATGAGGAAAGCTGAAGAATACTGATTACTTAACAAATACAAGAAATTTTTTTTTTTTTTTTTCTGAGATGGAGTCTTACTCTGTTGCCTAGGCTGGAGTGCAGTGGCCTGATCTCAGCTCACTGCAACCTCCACCTCCCGGGTTCAAGCAATTCTCCTGCCTCAGCCTCCTGAGTAGCTGGGATTACAGGCAGGCACCACCACGCCCAGCTAATTTTTGTATTTTCAGAGAGACGGGGTTTCACTATGTTGGCCAAGCTGGTCTCGAACTCCTGACCCCGTGACTCACCCACCGTGGCCTCTCAAAGTGCTGGGGTTACAGGCGTGAGCCACCGCGCCCAGCCAAGAAAAAACATTTTTATCGGTCGGGTGTGGTTACTTATGCCTGTAATCCTAGCACTTTGGGAGGCCAAGGCAGGTGGACTGTCTGAGCTCAGCCACCATGCCTGGCCAAGAAAAAACATTTTTAAGGTGGCTCAGCTCTTCTCTTCCCACCAAAAATACCAAACAATTTCGTTCCTCAGATATAACAAAATTCATCAATTCCCCAACAACTAGCCAACAAAAATAGAAGAGGAAAAAAGCACTCTTCATATTTGTATGTCTGTATGCTTAACTTATTGAGCTTTTTACTGTTTTGAGTAATGAAACTACTATATTGTCATATTCAACTGCTAACTGATCAGTTAGCCCTTCTCAAAGCAGTTAATTAAAAGATAAGGCAGGTTTTTCTACCTCAGTGTTATTATTTATAATTACATGTATCAGCTGAAATGTGTATTTTCAGCTAAAGAGAAACAATTCCTAAACTACTCTATAAAACCTAAGCAATTAGGCTGGGTGCGGTGGCTCACACCTGCAATCCCAACACTTTGGTAGGCCAAGGTGGGAGCATGGCTTGGGCCCAGGAGTTCAAGACCAGCCTGGGCAACATAGTGAGACTCCCCATCTCTACTAAAATTTTTTTTTTTTTTTGAGACGGAGTTTCATTGTTGCTGCCCAGGCTGGAGTGCAATGGCGCAATCTCGGCTCACCACAACCTCTGCCTCCTGGGTTCAAGAGATTCTCCTGCCTCAGCCACCCCAGTAGCTGGGATTACAGCATGCGCCACCACGCCTGGCTAATTTTGTATCTTTAGTAGAGAAGGGGTTTCTCCATGTTGGTCAGGCTGGTCTCGAACTACCAACCTCAGGTGACCTGCCCACCTTGGCCTCCCAAAGTCTGATACAGGTGTGAGCCACCGTGCCTGGCCACAAAATTTTTTTAGAAATTAGCCAGGCAAAGCTGGGCGCAGTGGCTCATGCCTGTAATCCCAGCACTTCGGGAGGCAGAGGCGGGAGGATCACATGAGGTCAGGAGTTCGAAAACAGCCTGGCCAACATGGCAAAACCCCATCTCTACTAAAAATACAAAAAATTAGCCGGACATGGTGCCAGGTGCCTGTAATCCCAGCTACTTGAGAGGCTGAGGCAGAAGAATTGCTTGAACCCAGGAGGCGGAGGTTGAAGTGAGCCAAGATCACACCATGGCACTCCAGCCTGGGTGATACAGCAAGACTCTGTCTCAAAAAAAAAAAAAAAAAAAAAAAAAAGGAAATTAGCCAGGCATGGTATTGTGCACCTGTTGTCCCAGCTACTCAGAAGGCTGAGGTGGGAAGACCATTTGAGCCCAGGAGGTCAAGGCTAAAGTGAGCTATGATTGCATCACTGTACTCTAGCCCGGGCCATAAAGGAAGACCCTGTCTCGGACAGGGGAAGCATTAAAGCATCACCACTGTCATCATTTGCTTAGAACACTGAAAGTTAAAGGTATGTTCTGCCAAAAATAAGTAAGTATGCCTGTAATCCCAGCATTTTGGGTGGCCAAGGTGAGAGGACTGCTTGAGCCTAGGAGTTTGAGAACAGCCTGGGCAACACCGCAAGACTTTGTTTCTACCTAAGATTAAAAAAAAAAAAATTGGGCCGGGCGCGGTGGCTCAAGCCTGTAATCCCAGCACTTTGGGAGGCTGAGACAGGTGGATCACGAGGTCAGGAGATCGAGACCATCCTGGCTAATATGGTGAAACCCTGTCTCTACTAAAAAATACAAAAAACTAGCCGGGCGAGGTGGCAGGCGCCTGTAGTCCCAGCTACTCAGGAGGCTGAGGCAGGAGAATGGCGTAAACCCAGGAGGCGGAGCTTGCAGTGGGCTGAGATCCGGCCACTGTACTCCAGGCTGGGCAACAGAGTGAGACTCCGTCTCAAAAAAAAAAAAAAAAAATTAGCCAGACGCAGTGGCATGCTTATAGTTCCAGCTACTGGAGGGGATGGGGAAGGTCCTGAAGTAAGATGATCAGTTGAACCTAGGATGTCAAGGCCACTGCTCTCCAGACCCTGTCTTAAAAAATAAAAAAGAAAGTGTAAACCAAAAATAAAATTATAAGCCCCCCAACCAACTGAATGAAGGTGAATCCTTCTCCTCTCAGCCAAGAGTGTTCTAAAGTAAACCTGAAACACTAGTTCACACCACGCTGGGAATGGTCGGTCAGACACGCCTCATAATACTCTCTTCCTTTTGGAATTCTGGCACAGCTGACCAGCATTAACATTAAAACTGAGACCTTAGGACTGACAAAACAGACTTGTAGCAATTAAGATACCAATATGACAGAGAGCAAACCCTGAAAGAACTATTTCAGGAGTATTTTAATTCCCCCTCCTTTTTTTGGGGGGGGGGTAGAGACAGAGTCTCTCTACTATGTTGCCCAAGCTGCTCTCAAACTCCTGGGTTCAAACAATTCTCCTCCCTCAGCCTCCAACAGTGCTGTGATAACAGGCATGAGCCACCATGTCTGGCCCAAAATATACAGCTTTGACATATTTTGAAATGGCCCTGAAAAGCTGTCTCTTTAAGTCTTACACGAAACATTTAACATTTACAGTACTCGGCCGGGCGCGGTGGCTCAAGCCTGTAATTCCAGCACTTTGGGAGGCCGAGACGGGCGGATCACGAGGTCAGGAGATCGAGACCATCCTGGCTAACCCCGTGAAACCCCATCTCTACTAAAAAATACAAAAAACTAGCCGGGCGAGGTGGCGGGCGCCTGTAGTCCCAGCTACTCGGGAGGCTGAGGCAGGAGAATGGCGTAAACCCGGGAGGCGGAGCTTGCAGTGAGCTGAGATCAGGCCACTGCACTCCAGCCTGGGCGACAGAGCGAGACTCTGTCTCAAAAAAAAAAAAAAAACATTTACAGTACTCGGCTTCAGGCAGACATTGGGAGTGTTGAGGTCTAGTGGGCAGAGAAGACTCTTAGCCAGACAGATGGCTTCTCGTGGCAGGATGCGAGGGCCTCCATGCGCTGGAGATCTCTCCAGCACCAGGGGCAGCTGCTGGCCGGCAAGGAGCTGCAGCCTATGGCCAGTCATCAGATCTCCGCCAGGGCCCTGGGTTCTCTGTGCAGACAGTTCCAAAGGAAGCTGTCCCGAAGAGCTGTCAACCTCAACCTCCAGGCAGGCACCTCCTGGAAACCCCTAGAAACCAGAGTCAGGGCAGCAAGAGACTCCAGGCTGCAGCTCGCTCAGCTAAGAGCACCCAGCCATGTCACAGAGAATCCACAAGTCCTGCCAAAGTAGCACCAAGTGGCTGGTGGAGACCCAGGTGAAGGCCAGGAGGAGGAAAAAAAGGTTTAAAAAGGGAGGGCAGTGGCTCCCCAACTTGCAGCCTGAGCCAGAAGAGTATTCGGCTGTCCAGAGCTGCCCCTGACCACTCAGCCACAGACCCCCCGTGCATCACCACCTCTCTACCTGGACAGGCTCACGTGCCCACCCTCTACGGCAGTGGAAGCAGGAGGCTGCCTTCCAGAGCCCCTGCTCCTCGACAGAGCTCCTCTGCTCTCCTAGTGAGTATGATAGTGACCTAGAGGCTATGGGGGGCAGGAATTCGGCATCTCCAGAAGCTGTCCCAAGAGCTGGATGAAGCCATTATGGCGGAAGAGAGTGGTGAAATGACACTCTCATTCATGATTGAGGAAGTGCCTTGCAGGAAACAAGCCCTGTCTGACCACCAAAGCTTCATACCCAAGAATGTCTGTGCTTCCCCATGAGCTTCCTGGTGGAAGCTCCCAGGAGTCATCAGTACCCCTGGGCCGCTGCTAAAAAAGACCTGAGTAGCAAGGGGCCCAGAGCCCCCCTGTTGCAGCCACATCTGGACCCATCAGTGACTGCCTGCCACAGCCTGAGAGTGTCTTGAGGAGACCTTGCAGAGGTGGGGAGTCCCCCAAGGGGACTCTTGGGCTTAGAAATTCATCATATACTTGACCTTGAGCCTGGTATTTGCTTCATCTACAATGTGAAGAGCCGGCATCAGATGTTTGAGAGCTCTGAACTGTGTACCCATGTACTTGGTTTTTGGGGAGTCATCCACAAAGTTATTCGCCCACTGTGTTTCCAGTGCCAAGGCTCTTGGGAACACCACTCTCAGCCCTGCTTTCCCTACCAGGGCTCTGGAGGAAGGCACAGGAGATAGTTCCAGGCTTAAACTCTGGGCTCACAGGTACCTATTCATATGCTCAAGGCAGAGCACTGTGAGTGTGCCAGGAGGGGTAGCCCCGTTCAAGAGCAATTCCTGCCCTTTGTAAATTATTTAAGAAACCTGCTTGGTCATTTTATTAGAAAGAAACCAGAGAGCGTTGCTTTCTTATAATAAAAACTAGATAACACTGCTTTCTCATAATAAAGACTGTTTTGTGGCTGGGCACAGTGGCTCACGCCCGTAATCCCAGCACTTTGTGAGGCCAAGGCGGGTGGATCATCTGAGGTCAGGAGTTCAAGACCAGCCTGGCTAACATGGTGAAACCCCGTCTCTACTAAAAATACAAAAATTAGTCAGGTGCGGTGGCAGGCACCTGTAATCCCAGCTACTCGGGAGGCTGAGGCAGGAGAACTGCTTGAACCCAGGAGGCAGAGGTTGCAGTGAGTCGCGATTGCGTCACTACAGTCCAGCCTAGGTGTCAGAGCAAGACTCCATCTCCGTCTGGGGGTGGGGGGGAAGGAGACTACATTTCGGGGAGAAAAAAAAAAACATTTACAGGCTAGGCTTATAATCCCAGCACTTTGGGAGGCTGAGGTAGGTGGATCACTTGAGCCCAGGAGTTCCAGACCAGCCTGGACAACAGAGTAAGATCCTATCACTTTAAAAAATAATAATAATAAAAAAATTTTAAAAGAAACATTTGCAATCTATTCTCTCTGAAACCTGTTACCTGGAGGCTTCATTTGCATAATATGAACCTTGGTCTTCACACCTCTATCTTCCCCCCCCCCCCCAGATAGTCTCACTCTGTCGCCCGAGCTGGAGTGCAGTGGTACAATCTGGGCTCACTGCAAGCTCCGCCTCCCAGGTTCCCGCCATTCTCCTGCCTCAGCCGCCGGAGTAGCTGGGACTACAGGCACCCACCACCATGCCCGGCTAATTTTTTATATTTTTAGTAGAGACGGGGTTTCACCATGTTAGCCAGGATGATCTCGATCTCCTGACCTTGTGACCCACCTGCCTCGGTCTTCCAAAGTGCTGGGATTACAGGTGTGAGCCACTGCGCCTGGCCTCCACACCCCTATCTTAACCCAGACACTCCATTCTATTGATTCCAGGGATTTAAATAAACTCTCAACCAATTGCCAGTCAGCAAATCTTTGAATCCACCTGTGACTTGGAAGACCACCCCTCTCACCCTTCGAGTTGTCCCAGCTTTCCAGACCAAACCAATGTACGTCTTACATGTACTGATTGATGTCTTAGGTCTCCCTAAAATGTATAAAACCAAGCGGTAGCCCGATCACCTTGGGCGTATGTTCTCGGGATCTCCTGGGGCTGCGTCATGAGCCATGGTCACTCACACTTAGCTCAGAATAAATCTCTTAAAATATTTTAGAGTTTGACACTTTCCATCGACAAAAGTATCACAGTTTGTGAGTACATTAATCTGTTCAATAAACATTTACTGCCCACTGCATATCAGACACTGTATTGGACACTACAGCTACACAGTCCCCTTCTCTGGACATACTCTCAATCAACTACTGATAATCAGTTAGTTGAAACAAAGGTTAAGAGGAAGAGGAAAGGGTAAAGTCAGAAAAGTCTTCCTGGGGAAAACCATTTCAAAAGCAGTCTTCCAGAACAAACAAGTTAACTGAGCAGGGCACAGAAGAGAGATGCAGCCTTCTAAGGAAAGGAAATGCAAAGTCAATGAGGCAAGTAATGGCAAGGAATGACCGAGACAATAAATAACAACAGAAGTTAACAATGGGAGGTGACTCCAGTCAACAACAGTAGAGGGTAACAACCTGCAGTCACTGCAGGCAGCTTAGTGTTGCTGAAATAGCAAGCCCTGAGCAGAGACTAAACAACCAAGCTGGGGCAGGATTTCTTTCTCAATTTTGCACCACTGCCATTTACCATGGATAACTCTGTTGTAGGGAGTTGTCCCATACATAACAGAATGCTTGGCGGCATCCCTGGCCTTGATGCACTAGATGCTAGTAGCGCCCCCATAATGAACAGTTGTGATAACCATAAAGGTCTCCAGATTTGTCCCTGGGAGCAAAATTGGCCCCACTACCCAGAATAATTGGGCTGGAGATACATCAAAAAAATACTTCAGGCCGGGCGCGGTGGCTCAAGCCTGTAATCCCAGCACTTTGGGAGGCCGAGACGGGCGGATCACGAGGTCAGGAGATCGAGACCATCCTGGCTAACACGGTGAAACCCCGTCTCTACTAAGAAATACAAAAAACTAGCCGGGCGAGGTGGCAGGCGCCTGTAGTCCCAGCTACTCGGGAGGCTGAGGCCGGAGAATGGCGTGAACCCGGGAGGTGGAGCTTGCAGTGAGCTGAGATCCGGCCACTGCACTCCAGCCTGGGCTACAGAGCGAGACTCCGTCTCAAAAAAAAGAAAAAAAAATACTTCAGGGAAGGGCACCGCGGCTCGCGCCTGTAATCCCAGCACTTTGGGAGGCTGAGGCGGGTGGATCATCTGAGGTCAGGAGTTTGACACCAGCCTGACCCACACAGTGAAACCCTATCTCTACTAAAAATGCAAAATATTAGCCAGGCATGGTGGCGCACGCTTGTAATCCCAGCTGCTCGGGAGGCTGAGACAGAAGAATCGCTTGAACCCGGGAGGTGGAGGTTGCAGTGAGCTGAGATGGTGGGCCATTGCACTCCAGTCAGGACGACAGAGCGGGACTCTGTCTCCAGAAAAAAAAAAAAAATTAATTAGCTACACCTGGGACCCAAGTACCTGGGCCCACACACACCTGTTCTGTGGCTCACGCCTGTAATCCCAGCACTTTGGGAGGCCGAGGCAGGCGGATCACGAGGTCAAAAGATCGAGACCACCCTGGCCAACATGGTGAAACCCTGTCTCTACCGAAAATACAAAAATTAGCCGGGTGTGGTGGCGGGCACCTGTGGTCCCAGCTACTCTGGAGGCTGAGGCAGGAGAATCGCTTGAACCCGGGGTGCGGAGGGTGCAGTGAGCCGAGATCGCGCCACTGCACTCCAGCCTGGCAACAGAGCGAGACTCTGTCTCAAAAAAAAAAAAAAAAAAAAAGAGTCTTCAACTCAGGTACGAGTCAATGAGAAGGTTCTTAAAAGCCCGAAGACCCATTTCCCAGAAAACTCTAGTTAACCTCATAATTCGTACAGTTACAGTTAGTATTCGCTGTCTTGGTTTGTCCTTCAGCTGTTTTAAGTGTTTACGAACTGTCTCCAAAAATAGATGCAAATTTCCCTTATGGCAGACATCGTAACGAATTTATCCACTTTCTCACAGCGCCACACCGTTCCTTACGCACAGCAGGAATGCAATCAATATTTGTCAGTGGTTCACCCAAACTAACAGGAGTGGCTGGACTACGCACACTTAGGTAATACGTACACTTGTCAAAACGGCAGAAACGCAACCTCAATTTCAGAAAAACCACATTCCTTTCGGAAGGCCACCTCGGCCACAAGCAGCCGAAGCGCATGCATAGGGGTGAGAGGCGATGGGAAGAGTACTGGAAGGCTCTTCCAGATAAAAACAAAAGACTCCTTCCAATCGCCTCAAACACGCTCGGAAGCCTCCACGACCTGCGCCAGCCCAGAGGTGGGAGCCAGCTTGACCGGAGGCCGCATCACTCTCCCCTTAAAGCGGCAAGTCTCGGCAGGGGAGCGCAGGAAGCTTACTAGTGGGGCGACCCAGTCGGTCCGGCGCTTTCCCTCTCCCTTCACGTCTTACCTGCTTGGCCAAGAACCTGCCCAACTCACTGCGGCTCTTCTCGTTCTTGGCTGCGATTAACTGCAGCGGCGCGGCTGCCACCTCCAGCAAGAAGTGCTCCATGACCCACGGCCCTCACCCGGAGTGGCCACCTGCGCTCCCTACTTCGCGGCCAGCGTCCCCAAGCCGCCGAGGTCCCAGTGCCCGAGCAGCCACCAACTACGCCCCCAGGAAAGGCGTCCTCCGCTCCAGCGCGGACACCGGGAGAGCTGCACCACACGTGGGTGAGCACACGGCGTTTGACGTCATCAGCTCGGGACGGCTACGCGGCGTCCTCCCCGCCTCGGCCTCTCAGCGGCGGAAACTCCGGTCTTCGCTGTCCCGCCTTTTCCGGGAGGGAAATGGAAGCAAAAATCTAGTCGGTTTGGATGCATGAGTGATGGGGTCTCGCGAACTCAGCACGTGGCGGGGCAGAGAGAAGAGTGCGTTAGGCCCGGGAGGAAAGAGAGGGGGCGTGTGATTCTCAGCCCACCGTGCCTTCCTTCTGCCTGAACACACGGAAAGATCAGATGTGAGAGAAATGCTGATTCTCAGCCGGGCGCGGTGGCGCATGTCTTTATCCCAGCACTTTGGGAGGCCGAGGCGGGCAGATCATTTGAGGTTAGCAGTTCGAGACCAGCCTGGGCAACATGGTGAAACCCCCTTCTCTACTAAAAATACAAAAATTAGCCGGGCGTGGTGGCGCGCGCCTGTAGTCCCAGCTACTTGGGAGGCTGAGGCAGGAGAATCGCTTGAACCCGGGAGGCAGAGGTTACAGTAAGCCGAGATCGTGCAACTGCACTCCAGCCGCGCGACAGAGCAGATTTTTCTGTCCCGAAAAAAGAAAAGAAAAGCTGATTCTACCCTTCTTAGCGGTGGCAGTTACCCCGTGCATAGGTAGGGGTCAGCAGTAACCGTAGTTCTTGCCTCCTCAGAAGAATTCCACGAAGGGCATGAGGCAGAATGAGAGACCTAGGCAAGCTTCAGAGTAGAAGTAAAAGTTTATCAAAAAGCTTTAGAACAGGACGGAAAGAAAAGGAGGAAAGTACACCTTGGAAGACGGCCAAGCAGTCGCCTTGAGAAATCAAGTGCGCAGCTTGACCTCTTGACTTGAGGTTTTATATGTTGGCATACTTTCGGGAACTTGCACTGCTTCTCCCGACTCCTGAGATCTTATTGGGAAGCTACTGATCAGTTTCAGGTGTTTTCTATTAGAAGACTGCCTTTCGCTGGCGCCGGTGAACGTTAGAGAAACAGTTAAGAACCGCCTGACCATCATCTGATTGTCGCCCAGTAGTCCTGGTGTATGTGGGGTGGGGAGCGCTCTGCTGCTCTGCTCATACCTAACTAGTTAACATTCTGCCCCAGCAATTCCCCTTGTAGGACTCTAGCCTACGGAAATCCTCACATAAGTGTGACAAAGATACCCCTTGCAGATTTCTTAATACAGATATTGGAAGAAAATGTTCAATTGGGAATATTAAACTATGGGGTCTAAGTTATAGAATATTCTGGAAGTCATAAAAAAAATAGCGTCCATAACATTAAAAGTGCACTTGTGGGCTGGGCACAGTGTCTCATGCCTGTAATCACAGCACTAGGCGAGGCAGGCAGATCACAAGATACGGAGTTGGAGATCAGCCTGACCAACATGGTGAAACCCCATCTCTACTAAAAACACAAAAATTAGGGCTGGGTGCCTTGGCTCACGCCTGTAATCCCAGCACTTTGGGAGGCCAAGGCGGGCAGATCACCTGAGATTAGTAGTTCGAGACCAACCTGACCAACATGGAGAAACCCATCTCTACTAAAAATAGAAAATTAGCCGGGTGTGGTGGTGCATGCCTGTAATGCCAGCTACTCGGGAGGCTGAAGTAGGAGAATCGCTTGAACCCGGGAGGCGGAGGTTATGGTGAGCCGAGATCGTGTCATTGCATTCCAGCCTAGGCAACAAGAGCAAAAGGCCATCTTAAAAAAAAAAAAAAAAAAAAAAAAAAAAAAAAAAAAAAAAAGTGGGGGGTGGCCAGGCGCCGTGGCTCACACCTGTAATTCCAACACTTTGGGAGGCCAAGGCAGGCAGATCACCTGAGGTCGCGAGTCTGAGACCAGCCTGGCCAACATGGTGAAACCTCATCTGTACTAAAAAGTAAAAAATTAGCCAGGCGTGGTGGCAGGCACCTGTAATCCCAGCTACTCAGGAGGCTGAGGCAGGAGAATAGCTTGAACCTGGGAGGTGGAGGTTGCAGTGAATGGAAAATGTGCCGGTGCACTCCAGCCTGGGCAAACTCTGTCTCAAAAAGAAGAAAAAGACAAAAAGAAAAAGTTATGTAGTGATAATGCACCCTGGCAACTATTCTCAGGAATGTGTTTAAAGAGGTGCCCCCTGAAAAAGGAGGGTAAAACCAAGAAAGAAGATGACATGGGATCCAGGAAATAAGAGATTTAGCACAGAAAGAAAAAGTAAAATAATCTTGTGGATCGTAATCTTAATCCACAGGATTATTTTTCTTTTAAGTGTTTAAGGGAAATCCCAGAACTTTCATCTGGGCAGCAGCAGTAAGATGAACAGCTCTAGGATGGTTAAATTAATAGATCAGATTAGTGGTTGCCTGGGTTTGGGATTGGAAGAGAAGACAATGTAAACAGCCAGAAGGCAAAATTTGGGGGTAATAAAAATCTAAGACTGGGCCAGCCACAGTGGCTTACGCCTGTAATCCAGCACTTTGGGAGGCTGAGGTAGGTGGATCACAGGGTCAGGAGTTCGAGACCAGCCTGGCCAACATGGTGAAACTCCATCTCTACTAAAAATACAAAAATTAGCCAGGCGTGTTGGCACATGCCTGTAGTCCCAGCTATTTGGGAGGCTGAGGCAGGAGAATCACTCCAACCCGGGAGACAGAGGTTGCAGTGAGCCGAGAACGTGCCACTGCACTCCCACCTGGGCAACAGAGTGAGACTCTGTCTCAAAAAACAAAACAAAACAAAGTACAAAAATTACCCAGGCGTGGTGGCAAGCGCCTGTAATCCCAGCTACGTGGGAGACTGAGGCAGAAGAATCACTTGAACCTGGGAGGCAGAGGTGGCAGTGAGTTGAGATCCCACCATTGTACTCCAGCCTGGGCAACAGAACGGGATTCTGTCTCAAAATAATAAAAGAAAAATAATGATAATAAGGAAGGAATAGAGCATGTGTAGTATAGATGAAATAAGGTTGACAGTGTATTAGTAATTATTGAAACCAGATATTGGGTAATAGGAGTTTATCGTACTCTTTTTTTTTTTTTTGAGACGGAGTCTTGCTTTGTCACCCACACTGGAGTGCAGTGACACAATCTCAGCTCACTGCAACCTCCACCTCCCGGGTTCAAGCTATTCTCCTGCCTCAACCTCCTGAGTAGCTGGGACTACAGGCATGCACCACCACACCCAGCTAATTTTTTCTTTTGTATTTTCACTAGAGACAGGGTTTCACCATGTTGGCCAGGCTTGTCTCAAACTCCTGACCTCAGGTAATCCACCCCCCTCAACATCCCAAAGTGCTGGGATTACAGAGGTAAGCCACCACGCCCGGCCTATTGTACTCTTCTTTCTACTTTTGTGTATGTTTGAAATTTTGCGCTAAAAAAAATAGTATCTTTGATCCTTTTGTAGTTCATCAGCATGATGATTGGGTTTTCACACACGTGTAATATGTGCCTCCCTCAAACCATGTTATGACCTCAGTATATTACCTGTCTGATATAAAAATATGTATATATTTTAGAAACAGGGTCTTACTCTCTCACCCAGGCTAGAGTGTACTGGTGCAATCATAGCTCAATGTAACCTTGAACCCCTGGGCCCAAGCAATCTTCCTGAGTAGCTAGGACTACAGGAACCTGCTACCACACCCAAATTTTTTTTTTTTTTTTTTTTTTTTTTTGAGATAGAGTCTCACTCTGTCACCCAGACTGGAGTAAAGTGGCGATCTTGGCTTACTGCAACCTCTGCCTCCTGGGTTCAAGCAATCCTCCTGCCTCATCCTCTGGAGTCTCTGGAGTAGCTGGGATTACAGGCATGCACCACCATACCTGGCTAATTTTTTGTATTTTTTAGTAGAGACAGGGTTTCACCATGTTGGCCAGGCTGGTCTCGAACTCCTGACTTCAAGTAATCCACCCACCTCGGCCTCCCAAAGTGCAGGGATTACAGGCATGCATCACCACGCCCAGCTCTTCTTTTTTTTTTTTTTTTTTTTTTTTTTTTTAAATAGACAAGGTCTCCCTATGTTGCCCAGGCTGGTCTCCCACTCCTGGGCTCAAACAATCCTCCAGCCTTGGCCTCCCAAAGTGCTGGGATTATAGGCATGAGCCACCATGCTTGGTCTTAAATGTCTTAAGCTCTCTTAAGTCTTACGCTACTTTCTCTGCTGGCGGTGCCCACCCAGCCATTGGTGACCTCTGAAAATTAATATTTTTGAAAAAAATTATGAGTGTCATGTAAAGAGAACTTGGAGGCCGGGCGCGGTGGCTCAAGCCTGTAATCCCAGCACTTTGGGAGGCCGAGACGGGCAGATCACGAGGTCAGGAGATCGAGACCCCTGGCTAACACGGTGAAAACCCGTCTCTACTAAAAAGAATACAAAAAACTAGCCGGGGCCGGGCGCGGTGGCTCAAGCCTGTAATCCCAGCACTTTGGGAGGCCGAGACGGGCGGATCACGAGGTCGGGAGATCGAGACCATCCTGGCTAACACGGTGAAACCCCGTCTCTACTAAAAAATACAAAAAAAAAAACTAGCCGGGCGAGGTGGTGGGCGCCTATAGTCCCAGCTACTCGGGAGGCTGAGGCAGGAGAATAGCGTAAACCCGGGAGGCGGAGCTTGCAGTGAGCTGAGATCCGGCCACTGCACTCCAGTCTGGGCGACAGAGCGAGACTCCGTCTCAAAAAAAAAAAAAAAAAAAAAAAAAAAAACTAGCCGGGCGAGGTGGTGGGCGCCTGTAGTCCCAGCTACTCGGGAGGCTGAGGCAGGAGAATGGCGTGAACTCGGGAGGCGGAGCTTGCAGTGAGCTGAGATCCGGCCACTGCACTCCAGCCTGGGCGACAGAGCAAGACTCCGTCTCAAAAAAAAAAAAAAAAAAAAAAAAAAAAAAAAAAAACTAGCCGGGCGAGGTGGCGGTCGCCTGTAGTCCCAGCTACTGGGGAGGCTGAGTCAGGAGAATGGCGTGAACCCGGGAGGCGGAGCTTGCAATGAGCCCAGATCACACCACTGCACTCCAGCCTGGGTGACAGAGCGAGACTCCGTCTCAAAAAAAAAAAAAAAAAGAGAACTTGGGTATCAACTTGTAGATGCTACCATTGACCAAAGATGATACAATCTGAGCTTTAATAAAGATAACAATTATAATGAATCAAAACCTATTAGTTTAGTTCATGAATATATACTAATAATTTTAAAAATTTGTTGCCTTTGGAGAGTAATAATCTTGAAAGCTGATAAAGGGAGAAATTTAAAAATGTATCCTGCCTCTCATATGTGAATTGCACCACTGGGTAACTAAATAGAAGATGATGACAAGTGTCTCTTCCTCAGAATAGTCCACCTAATTTTAAAAAGAATTGCCGGCACAGTGGCTCACGCCTGTAATCCCAGCACTTTGGGAGGCCGAGGCGGGCAGATCACAAGGTCAGGAGGTTGAGACCATCCTGGCTAACACAGTGAAACCCCGTCTCTACTAAAAATACAAAAAATTAGCCGGGCATGGTGGCGGGCGCCTGTAGTCCCTGCTGCTCAGGATGCTGAGGCAGGAGCATAGTGTGAACCGGGGAGGCAGAGCTTGCAGTGAGCAGAGATCATGCCACTGCACTCCAGCCTGGGGAACAAAGTGAGACACCGTCTCAAAAAAAAAAAAAAAAAAGAATTGACAAAATTAGAATACCACTATTTTGCAATTCCCAAGTAATCCATTAATCTAAGCATTAAGTATCAATGGCTGCTAACATAGCAAAAAGGGCCAAAAAAACAGACTCTAGATGGCTCTTGATGAAAGAACATAATGCTACCTATAGTCTTACCAAAAGGGTCAAACCTCTCATCCAGCTGTCAATTTTTTTTTTTTTTTTTTTTTGAGATGGAGTCTTGCTCTGTCACCTAGCCTGGAAGTACAGTGGCGCAGTCTCGGCTCACTGTGACCTCCAACTCCTGGGTTCAAGCGATTCTCCTGCCTCGGCCTCCCAAGTAGCTGGGATTACAGGCGTCCACCACCACACCTGGCTAATTTTTGTATTTTCAGTAGAGACAGGGTTTCACCATGTTGGACCAGGCTGGTCTTACACTCCTGGCCTCAAGTAATCTCCCAGCCTTGGCCTCCCAAAGTGCTAGGATTACAGGCGTGAGCCACTGTGCCTGGCCCCAGCTGTCAATTTTTTAAAATGAAGAAGATAGAATAAGTTAAGCTGCACCATGAATTTATATTCAGAAAAACTCAGACTGTAGAAGATTCTACAGATCAAAAGCTCAGGTTTTTTAAGACACAAATTTAAGAAAAAAGTATGGGAGGGGAAACTGTGAATTATAAGAAATGGCAAAATGATTTAAATGTTTGTGTCCCTCCAAAATTCGTATGTTGAAGGCTTAACACCCCAGTGTGATGGTATTTGGAAGTGAGACATTTTGGAGGTAGTTAGATTTAGATGAGGTTTTTGAGGACAGAGTCCTCATAATAGGATTACTGCTCTTATAATGGGAGGGGAAGATGAGAGTCCCTTCTCTGTCTGCCATGGGAGGATACACTAAGAAGGTGGCCATCTACTAAAGCAGGAAGGGAGCCCTCACCAGACAATAAATCTGCTGGCTCCTTGATCTTGGATCTCCCAGCCTCCAGAACTATAAGAAATCTTTGCTTGTTGATTACGTTAAAGAGGTTCAGAACATGCAACCCTGAAACAGACCATTTTGACATATTGATTATTTTGAGGTAAAGAAAAATCAGAACCAGCCAACTCAGTAAAACCTCTTTACCTCCCCAATTGCCTAAAATAAAGTATAAACTTACCCTTTTGCAAAGGAAATTTACCCTCATAAAGGAAATTTCTGTTAGTAAAGCTATCTGTACCAGGAAGAGAGCTACTCCAAGACAACTTTTTTCACTTAACAGACTGTTATCTATGTCAATAAACCCACTGAGAAAGTTTATGTTTTTAAGAAAATCAAAAGAAACTTTAGTAAACAGTTTGCAAATTGTGGAGATGCAACCTTGGGTACAAAGCAAACATGTATTCCCAGAGAACAAAGAGAGGGGTTGTGGTTTGGGTGTTTTTTTGTTTGTTTGTTTATTTTTGAAACAGAGTCTCGCCCTGTCGCCCAGGCTGGAGTGCAATGGCCTGATGTCGGCTTGCTGCAACTTCCGCCTTCCGTGTTCAAGCGATTCTCCTGCCTCAGCCTTCTGAGTACCTGGGATTACAGGCATGCCTCACCAGCCTGGCCAATTTTGTATTTTTAGTAGAGACGGGGTTTCATCATGTTGTATTTTAGTCTCCGCTAAAAATACAAAAATTAGCTGGGCGTAGTGGTGTGCGCCTGTAATCCTAGCTACTGAGGAGGCTGAGGCATGAGAATCGCTTGAACCTGGGAGGCAGACATTGCAGTGAACTGCGATCATGGTACTGCACTCCAGCCTGGGGAACAGAGCCAGACTCCATCTCAAAAAAAAAAAAAATTAGTTTTATTCAGTCTATAGTCTTACTAACGACTATAGACTGAGGTCTACAGGCCATGGGCTGTCTGACTTCAGAGTTCAGTCAGACTGCTGCAGCACAGTATTTCAGCCCAGTGTTCATATACCTGTGGTGGAGGTTCGGTATGTGCAAAATCACATGAAAGTTTCGGTGCAGGAGTACATCTAGTTATAGATTTCAGAGGCATAATCACCAACCCTATCAGACATTATCTCATGTGTAGGAAAAGGCACTATATTCCTCCTTTCCTTCTTTTTTTTTTTTTTTTTTTTGAGACGGAGTCTCGCTCTGTCTCCCAGGCTGGAGTGCAGTGGCGTGATCTCGGCTCACTGCAAGCTCTGCCTCCCGGGTTCACGCCATTCTCCTGCCTCAGCCTCCCCAGTAGCTGGGACTACAGGCGCCCGCCACCATGCCCGGCGATTTTATTTTATTTTATTTTTGTATTTTTAGTAGAGACGGGGTTTCACCATGTTAGCCAGCATGGTCTCGATTTCCTGACCTCGTGATCCGCCCTCCTCGGCCTCCCAAAGTGCTGGGATTACAGGCATGAGCCACCGTGCCCATCCATATTCCTCCTTTAAGGAATATAGTGACTCAGGCAAGGGATGTTGGGGCCGTGTGCTCTATCCTGGTTTGCCTTCAAAGCGTATTTCCAGGGAGCTGCACTTCCT
Organism: Macaca mulatta; assembly: GCF_049350105.2. Lineage (NCBI taxonomy): Eukaryota > Metazoa > Chordata > Mammalia > Primates > Cercopithecidae > Macaca > Macaca mulatta. The sequence goes on along the minus strand of NC_133409.1, from coordinate 96,150,252 downwards.
CACAGAGTCAGGGGCTTTGTGAAATTAGAAGGCAAGCAGAAATGAGCAAAATGGCTTCTTACCCTTTTTACTTTGTCTCACAATAATTAGAGTACTATGTTTAAATGTCACTTCAAGGAATTATTTTCTCTGTGGTTACATTTCTCTCTTTACAGTTTAACTTTTTCAAATAATTTTTCATTTTAGGATTTTTTTCTTTCTGATTTAATTCAGTCGTTGAATATGTGAAACAGTTACATGGTTCAAAAGTTGAAAGGTTATAAAAAGGCAAACTCAAAAATTCATTAATTTAGTTTTTCTTTTTCTCACCCTGTCTTATGGTGCTGAAAACTCAACACTTTAATTGGGGCCAGGCACAGTGGCTCCTATCTGTAATTCCAGTACCTTGGGAGGCCCAAGCATTAGGATCTCTTGAGCCCAGGAGTTCAAGGTTACAGTGAACTACGATTGTGCTACTGCACTCCAGCCTGGGTGACAGTGGCAGACTGTGTATCTAATACCCTCCCACACCCAACTTATTCATTCACTTATGAGTGAATTATTAGTATGTAAATTAAATCCCAGTAAAGCTCTTATTAAAAAAATTAAAGCCAGCCAGATGCAGTGGCTCACGCCTGTAATCCCAGCACTTTGGGAGGCCGAGGCAGGCAGAATACCTGAGGTCAGGAGTTCGAGACCAGCCTGGCCAACATGGTTAAACCCCCATCTCTACTAAAAATATAAAAAAATTAGCCAGGCGTGGTGGCAGGTGCCTGTAATCCCAGCTACTTGGGAGGCTGAGGCAGGAGAATCACTTGAACCTGGAAGGTGGAGGTTGCAGTGAGCCAAGACCACCCCATTGCACTCCAGTCTGAGCAACAAGAACAAAACTCCATCCCCAAAAAAAAAAAAGTTAATTAATTTTTTTTTTTTTTTTTTTTTTTTTGAGACGGAGTCTTGCTCAGTCACCCAGGCTGGAGTGCGGTGGTGCGATCTCGGCTCACTGCAAGCTCCGCCTCCCGGGTTCTCGCCATTCTCCTGCCTCAGCCTCCCGAGTAGCTGGGACTACAGGCGCCCGCCACTACGCCCGGCTAGTTTTTTGTATTTTTAGTAGAGACGGGGTTTCACCGTGTTAGACAGGATGGTCTCGATCTCCCGACCTCGTGATCCGCCCGTCTCAGCCTCCCAAAGTGCTGGGATTACAGGCTTGAGCCACCGCGCCCGGCCGTTAATTAATTTTTTTAAAAAGCCATGCATATTTGCAAATAAAAATATGTAAGTTAGGTGGAGTGGCTCATACCTGTAATACCAGTACTTTGGAAGGCAGAGGTCAGAGGAGTGCTTGAGGTCAAGAGTTGGAGACCAGCCTAGGCAACAACATGGCCAGACCCTGTCTATATTACAAAAAAAAAAAAAAAAAAAAAAACGAAAGAAAGAAATTGGCAGGTGTGGTGTTGTGTGTGCCTGTGGTCCCAGCTACCTGGGAGGCTGAGGTAGGAGGATTGCTTGAACCTAGGAGTTTGAGGATGCAGTGAGCTATGATCACACCACTGCACTCCAGCCGGGACAACAAACTGAGACCTTATCTCTAAAAAAGTAAGAATAGGCCGGGCGCGGTGGCTCAAGCCTGTAATCCCAGCACTTTGGGAGGCCGAGACAGGCGGATCACGAGGTCAGGAGATCGAGACCATCCTGGCGAACACGGTGAAACCCCGTCTCTACTAAAAAATACAAAAAACTAGCCAGGCGAGGTGGCGGGCACCTGTAGTCCCAGCTACTCCGGAGGCTGAGGCAGGAGAATGGCGTGAACCTGGGAGGAAGAGCTTGCAGTGAGCTGGGATCTGGCCACTGCACTCCAGCCTGGGCGGCAGAGCGAGACTCCGTCTCAAAAAAATAAATAAATAAATAAAAATAAATAAATAAATAAATAAATAAGAATAAAAATAAAGCCAGGCGCGGTGGCTCACGCCTGTAATCCCAGCAGTTTGGGAGGCCGAGGCGGGCGGATTACCTGAGGTCAGGAGTTTAAGACCAGCCTGCCCAACATGGCAAAACCCCATCTCTACTAGAAATACAAAAAATTAGCCAGGCATGGTGGCAGGCCCCTGTAATCCCAGCTATTTGGGAGGCTGAGGCAGGAAAATCGCATGAACCCGGGAGGTGGAGGTTGCAGTGAGCTGAGATCATGCCACTTCACTCCAGCCTGGGCGACAAGAGCGAACCTCCGTCTCAAAAAAAACAATGAAAATGAATTGGTTGATATAGCAGTTAAGACTAAATGGCGTCAGGCGCAGTGACTCACACCTGTAATCCCAGCATTTTGGGAGACTGAGGCGGGAGGATTGTTTGAGCCCAGGAGTTTGTGACCAGTCTGGGCAACATAGCAAGACCCCATGTCTACAAAAAATTTTAAAAATTAGCCAGGGGTGGCCGGGCGTGGGTGGCTCACGTCTGTAATCCCAGCACTTTGGGAGGCCGAGCTGGGCGGATCACCTGAGGACAGGAGTTCGAGACCAGCCTGGTCAACATGGGGAAACCCTGTCTCTACTAAAAATACAAAGATTAACTGGGCGTGGTAACACATTCGTGAAGTCCCAGCCACTCGGGAGACTGAGGCAGGGGAATCACTTGAACCTGGGAGGCGGAGGTTGCAGTGAGCTGAGATCGCGCCATTGCACTCCAGCCTGGGCAACAAGAGTGAAACTCTATCTCAGAAAAAAATACAACTAAACAAAACAGCCAGGGGTGGTGGTCGCTTGCGTCTGTGGTCCCAGCTACTCTGGAGACAGAGGTGGGTGGATCTGTCGAACCCTGGAGGTGGAAGTTGCAAGGAGCCGAGATCGCGCCACTGCACTCCAGCCTGAGCGACAAAGCGAAAAGAAAAAAAAAGCTAAGTGGACAACCAAGAGGAAATGGGTAGGGATTAATATAGGCAGACTATAAGTAGCGAGGAAGGCGGCCTCATTTTCGCACCTATCAATGTGCAGGCTGAGCTCCTGAGGCTAGACCTACCGGCACCCCCCATTACTACAGGTTCTGTAAGACAAGTCAGGTATTCCACCCTCTAACAAGCTCTTCTCTCTCCTGCCTCGCTAGACTAGTATCCCCTCCTTAAGGCTCCCAACATCCGAAGCTAAGTTGTTTGTCTGCCTATCATCCAGGAACGCGTCTGAGGGCAGGAAACAAATTTATTCATCGTAATCGAGCCCAGCACTTTGTCTAGCACGCAGCTGACAGCAGAATTTTAAGAGTAAAGGATTAAATAAATGACAGACTTCTCAAGGCTTCCTGTCTCTTTCACTAAAGAGCTTCTCTCAGGCCAGGCCCCTACCTCTACTCAGGTCAGTCCCTTCCGTATTGAAGCCCCGCCCCGTCGCTTCCCCGCCACCTTACACCCCGCCTCTTTCTCTTAAAGCCCTAGGAAGATTACTGGAGTTTGGCGCCAACCGTGTTTTTTTTTTTCCCTTCCAAAGGCGGGAACTAGTTGTGGGCGCTGCGACGTGCTTTGCGTCTGATATGATTGGCCGTAGGCACTCAGTCCCGCCTCCGTAGCCTGAATGCGCTCTGGTATTGGTGGAGATGCAAGGGAGACCTCGGTGGGCAGAAAGGAACCGGGTTGTCTTGGGCCGGGCAGGGCGGGTAAGTTGCCGTAGGGGCACGGTCCGTGAGGGACTGCTAAGGAAGAGGCTGCATGGCGCGGTAGTCCCCCGAGTGGAGGTCGGCGGCCCCTGGGAAGCCAGAGAGTCGGAGGGAGTTCATCTGGAGCGGCCAAGTAGGTCGGGGAAGGGCCCCGCCTGACGTCTGGCTGCGCAGGTAGCCACGTTCCCTCCGCCCCCGGTGCAGCTTCAGGGCTTGCTCCCTGCGTCCCTCCGTCGTCCCTCGAGAGGGTCTGGAGCGGGGCTATGGGCGGGTGCGCCCAGGAATTGTCCCTTCGGCCGCTCGTCCTGCCCCTCCCCCACCGCCATCCAGTCTCTCTTTGGAATATACTCTTAAAAGCTTTCAGATGGAGTTCTTTGGAGAAATGGGTTTCCTGGAGTGTCAGGTGATCGTTGATGTTGATTGTTTCTGAAACGTTTATTTAGGCATCAAACCAACATGCCTCAATAAGTTTATTTTCATTTTTGCAGCGCCTAGATTCATCCCTAGCACATAGTAGGCCCTAACTCAGATGTGAATGTAGAATTCGCAGGAGCTGAGCATTTGTACTTCAGGCATCAAGTTGTCTTTGACTCTTCGACTCTTCCTTGGTCTTTTTCCGTTCTCCACATCTCCACCAGCAAACATTTCGCCTCTCCTCGAGGCCCTTCCTCCCATCTCCCTCAGCGCCTCTTTGCTTGGAGGGGGAACAGAGGCTTTCATGGCAGGGATTCTCCCATCTGCCCTCCTATCCCCGCTATGCCCTCCAATTATCTTTTCCTGGCGTTCCGTTTTACAAGAGATGGCCTTCTTTCCAAAAACATTTATATTGCATTGAATATTCTTGATTTTGGCCATCTTGCTTTACAGACAGACCTGGGGTCTAATTTCAGCTCTGCCACTTACCAGCTGGTTGCCTTGTGCAATTTCTTGATCGTCTGTGTTTTCCTCATCTGTAAAATGGGAAAAAAGATAATATGGACCTCATAGAACTCTGGGGAGGATTTAAACTAAGTGAATAATGTATTTAGACCATTTAGATTAGTGCCTGGAACATAGTAAATGTGCCATATGTAATAGTTTTTGTTAGTATTTGCCCCTCACATTTTCTTTTGGGGTCTTGCTGTATTAGTATTAGCCTTTCCCATGAGCATAAAAATACAGACTGTCTGTCTCCTCTGGCTTTTCCCTGTTTTTCTCTACAAATGCTTGTGTGTTTTTCTCTAAATTTTATTTTTTATCTTTTAGCGTCTACATTAAGGACACATTCTCAGTTTTGTAGCGATTTTTTTTTTTTTTTTTTTGAGACTATAGCCCAGGCTGGAGTGCAGTGGCAAGATCTCGGCTCACTACAGGTTTGACCTTCTGGGCTTAAGCAATCCTTACCTCAGCCTTCCAGGTAGCTGGAACTACAGGTGCGCACCAGCATGCCTGGCTAATCTTTGTATTTTTTGTAGAGACTAGGTTTTGCCATGTTTCCCAGGCTGGTCTCGAACTCCCGGGCTCAAGTGATCAGACTGCCTTCAGCCTCCCAAAGTACTGGGATTACAAGTGTGAGCAGCCACCACGCCCGGCCACATTCTCTCAATTTTGAAAAGAAAATTTTCTTCAGACTACTATGACAAAAGGCTACGTGAGCCTTCTCCTGTCTACTTTGCTTTCACATCTGAATCTATTGGAATTGTTCCAGAAAAGATTATGTATGAATAAATCTGCTTACAAACATTTTGTTTTTAGACAGAATCTTACTCTGTCGCCCAGGCTGGAGTTGCAGTGGCATGATCCCAGATCACTGCAGCCTCTGCCTCCCAGGTTCAAGCAATTCTCCTGCCTCAGCCTCCCCGGTAGCTGGGATTATAAGTGTGTGCCACCATGTCTAGCTAATTTTTGTATTTTTAGTACAGATAAGGTTTCACCATGTTGGCCAGGCTGGTCTTGAACTCCTGACCTCAGGTGATCCGCCTGCCTTGGCCTCCCAATACAAACTCTTTTTCGGCATGATGGTTCTCAACTTTGAAAATTTTGCCTCTACACTTTCACAGGTGCATCACTTCTATCGGTAGCAACTCTCATATATTGAGATCCTCAAATGGGAGAAGGTAAGGGAAAGTGAAAAAGACCCATTTCCCAAGAGATTCTGATACATTTTTCTTCCTCCTCCTCTTCCTCTCCTTCCAGGAGAATCACTGGCCTATGTGATTTCAAGAGCATAATCTCACCTATCACTAAGGTGCTAATGAGTCCCAAATCATAATACTTACCGTGCCTTTTCTGTATGACATTTCCAGCTGTTAGACATCCCCCCCGCCGCCGAGATGGAGTCTTGCTCTGTTGCCCAGGCTGGAGTGCAGTGGCACAATCTCAGCTCACTGCAACCTCTGCCTTCCAGGTTCAAGCAATTCTTCTGTATCTCTGGAGTAACCGGAATTATAGGCACATGCCACCACGCCCAGCCAATTTTTGTATTTTTAGTAGAGATTGGGGTTTCACCATGTTGGCCAGGCTGGTCTCGAACTCCTGACCGCAGGTGATCTGCCAGCCTCGGCCTCCCAAAGTGTTGGGATCACAGGCATAAGCCACCACACCCGGCTTTTTTTTTTCTTTTCTTTTCTTTTCTTTTCTTTTCTTTTCTTTTCTTTTCTTTTCTTTTTGAGATGGAATCTTGCCCTGTCACCCAGGCTGGAGTGCAATGGTGTGATCTCGGCTCACTGCAACCTCCGCTTCCTGGGTTCAAGCAATTCTCCTGCCTCAGCCTCCCGAGTAGTGGGATTACAGGTGCGCACCACCACGCCCAGCTAATTTTTTTGTATTTTTAGTAGAGACGGGGTTTCACCGTGTTGGTCAGGCTGGTCTTGAACTCCTGACCTCGTGATCCGTCTGCCTCGGCCTCCCAAAGTGCTGGGATTACCACCCCCGGCCGCTGTTAGACATCTTTATCTGGATGTCCTACAGATAACTCAACATGACTTCACTGGTTCTCCATTGCAGTTAAAGCCTGACTATCCTTGATAGCTAGAAACATGAAAATCATCTTTAACAAACTGGGAATTTCATTAATTCAACAGGTACTCTTTTATTACTTGCCATTCTGCTAGGCCTGCTGAGAGCGAGGGATACAGTGAGTGCTGGGGAACAGAACGGAGATGGTCCTAGTCTTTATGGAGAACCATTGGGTGGTCCATTGGGTGAGATGGACATTTCTCCAGGATTCCCATAAAAATGGAATCATGAACTTCAAGAAGAGGTCATGTAGGGAAAGGACACAATGGGGTAAGAGTATGTAACAGAAGGCCTGACTTAGTGGGAAGAGAGGGTGGACAGGGGAGACTCAAAATGACTTAAGCAAAATATCAAAGAAGAGCTAAGTGAAAGTAGAATATTGAGGAAAGAGTATTCCCTGCAGAAGCCCCGTGGTTCTTTTTGTTGTTGTTGTTGTTGTTTTCCATTTATAAATAGTTTATCCTGTTCACATTATGCAGAATTTCAATGTCATTTATCCACAACGTTAGTACAGTAACAGAAACAAAAAGGAGGGTGGGGGGAGGTTCATAGTGTGGCCTGACATAGTCTAAGGGCTCTCTCCTGTAGTATGCATCTCCTGCAGGCAAGTATTAATATCACTTCATTGTTTGAAGGAGAGTACACTATCCAGGATTCATTTATTGTTCAGATGTCTTTTCCAAAGTATGAGAAAACAGGAGTAAATTCAATAATGAATATCTACAATTCAAACCAATTTAACCACAGGTCAAGGATGTCTTTCTTATCTATTATCACAAACATCCCAGTTGCTTGGCCGGGCGCGGTGGCTCAAGCCTGTAATCCCAGCACTTTGGGAGGCCGAGACGGGTGGATCACGAGGTCAGAAGATCGAGACCATCCTGGCTAACACGGTGAAACCCCGTCTCTACTAAAAAATACAAAAAACTAGCCGGGCGAGGTGGCGGGCGCCTGTAGTCCCAGCTACTCGGGAGGCTGAGGCAGGAGAATGGCGTGAACCCGGGAGGCGGGGCTTGCAGTGAGCTGAGATCCGGCCACTGCACTCCAGCCTGGGCGACAGAGCAAGACTCCGTCTCAAAAAAAAATAAAAATAATAAAAAATAATAAAAATAAAAAAAAAATGAAAAATAAAAAAATAAAAGTTAAGACACAATTAATTTACCTTATTAATTCACTCAAAAGCGAAAAAAAAAAAGTACCACCCAGCATACAAAAGTTACACATTGGAAGTATATATATAGGGCCAGGTGCGGTAGCGCATACCTGTGATCCCAGCACTTTGGGAGGCTGAGGCAGGTGGATCATGAGGTCAGGAGTTCAAGACCAGCCTGGCCAAGATGGTGAAACCCCGTCTCTACTAAAACTACAAAAAATTACCTGGGCGCAGCTTCAGGCGCCTGTGATACCAGCTGCTCAGGAGGCTGAGGCAAGAGAATCGCTTGAACTCGGAGGGCGGAGGTTGCAGTGAGCAGAGATTGTGCCACTGCACTCCAGTCTGAGCGACACAGTGAGGCTCAAAAAAAAAAAAAAAAAGTGTATATATTATATATTTCCTTTGTTTTTTGAGATGGAGTCTCTCTTTGTTGCCCAGACTGGAGTTAAATGGCATGATCTCGGCTCACTGCAACCTCCTCCTTTCAGGTTCAAGTGATTCTCCTGCCTCAGCCTCCCAAGTAGCTGGGATTACAGGTGTGAGCCACCATGTCTGGCCAATTTTTGTATTTTTAGTAGAGATGGTGTTTCACCATGTTGGCCAGGCTGGTCTTGAACTCCTGAACAAAGGTGATCTGCCTGCCTTGGCTTTCCAAAGTGCTGAGATTACAGACTTGAGCCACTGCGTCTGGCCTCAGAATTTGTTTTTTATCCTGAAATCAGCAGAAAGCACTGAGGGGGTTTTCTTTTGTTTTGTTTTTTTGAGACTAAGTGTCCTGTGCCCCAGACGAGTATAGTGGCATGATCTGTGCTAATTGCAGCCTCCCCCTCCCAGCTTCCAGAAATTCCCCTGCCTCAGCCTTCCAGGTAGCTGGGATTACAGGCATGCGCCGCTACGCCTGGCTAATTTTTGTATTTTTAGTAGAGATGACGTTTCACCATGTTAGCCAGGCTGATCTCAAACTCCTGACCTCAGGTGATCTCCTGATGTCAGGTGATCGCCCGCCTCGGCCTCCCAAAGTGCTGGGATTACAGGCGTGAGCCACTGTACCCAGCCTAGGCACTGAAGGGTTTAAGCAGAGTTGGGAACATGATCATGTTTGCATTTCGAAAATAACTCATACTGAGGTTTGAAGAACAATTTGAAATGGGGGAAGACTGGCCATTTGAATACACTTTCCATTAAATCTTGTTGACTACCTCTCAGATCTGTTTTTAGTGTTTTGTGGGTTTTTTGGTTTTGTTTTGTTTTGAGACAGTCTCGCTCTTTGACCCAGGCTGGAGTGCAGCGGTGCAGTGACAGCTTACTGCAGCCTCCGGAAGCATGTGCCACCACACCCAGCTAAGTTTTCTGTTTTTTGTAGATACAGAGTCTCACTGTGTTGCCCAGGCTGGTCTTGAACTGTGCACAAGCAATCCTCCTGCCTCAGCCTCCCAAAATGTTGGAATTACAGTCATGAACCACCGTGCCCAGCCAAGATCTGTTTCTTATTTTTATTTCCACTACTAAGAACTTAGAGTGACACCTCTTTGTCTTCTGCCTTGTTTTGGTAGCCTTTTGTTTCTCCCTTCCCACTCATATTTTCCAGACTCTTGCCAGAGTTCAACTTCTAAGATGCAGATTTGATCATTATATTCCCCTGCTTTAAAAACCTTCACTGGTTCCCCCATTCCTTTCTACATGGAATCCAAGTATCTTAATCACATAATACATCCCTTGATTTATTTTATTTTATTTTATTTTTTTTGAGAGAGTCTCACTGTCATCCAGGCTGGAGTGTGGTAGCACGATATTGGCTCACTGCAGCCTCCGAGCCTATGACTTTCTACACTTTATTCTCACATTCTGGTCTTGCCTTCACATGTTCTGTTCTGTGGGTGTTCACACCCATACTTGATTGTGAACTTATAGATAGATGTCGTGAGGAACAGATGTGGGGAGATCGTGTCAAGAAGTGTTTGCAAACATGAGCCTAATTTAATTGAACCTTGGAATTTTGGAAACCTTGAGACAGTGAATAATGGAGCTAGAATGATAGGCGTCAGTCTATATCACGATAAGGAATTTTTTTTTTTTTTTTTGAAATGGAGTCTCACTCTGTGGCACGATCTCAGCTCACTGCGACCTCCTCCTCCTGGGTTCAAGCAATTCTCCTGCGTCAGCCTCCCAAGTAGCTGGGACTAGACACGCACCACCATGCCCAGCTAATTTTTTTTGTATTTTTAATAGAGACGGGGTTTCACCATGTTGGCCAGGATGGTCTCGATCTCTTGACCTCATAATCCGCTTACCTAGGCCTCCCAGAGTGCTGGGATTATAGGCATGAGCCAGTGCGCCCAACCGGGATAAGGACTTTGTACTTTATTTATTAAAAATCGGGAAGTAAAGTTTTTGAGCAGGATTGCGGTAGAACTAACCCAGTAGTTGTGCGTAGCATGTATTTGGAGCGGGGAAATAATTAGGTAGCTATAGTGGGGCCTGAAACAAATCGAAATGGCGAGAATGGGGATAAATAGGAGAAACATTTCAGAGGTAGCATCAGTAGATCAGTAGTCTATTAGGGAATGTTAGTACTACTCCAAGAAATAGAGAAATCAGGAAGTGAGCAGATATGGATGGAAAGATGATCTCTTGTTTTGGACTTGGTGAGTTTCTACCTACAGGAATGTGTTTATTAATGTTAGCATTTTTTTGTTTGTTTGTTTTGAGACAGGGTCTCATTCTATCACTCAGGCTGCAAGGCAGTGACTTGATCTTGGCTCACAGCAATCTCTGCTTCCTGGGGGTGCTTAAGGAATCCTCCCACCTCAGCCTCCTAAGTATGGTTGGGACCATAGGCGTGTGTCACCACGCCTGGCTAATTTTTGTATTTTTTCTAGAGATGAGATTTCGCCATGTTGCCCAGGCTGGTCTCAAACTCCTGGCCTGAAGTGATGCACCCACCTCGGCCTTCCCCCAAAGTGCTGGGATTACAGGTGTGAACCACTGTACCCTGGCATCCAGCCACTAATTTATTTGTTTGTTTGTTTGTTTGTTTATTTATTTATTTATTGTTTGAGACAGTCTTGCTCTGTTGCCCAGGCTGGAGTGTAGTGGGACAATCTTGGCTCACTTCAGCCTCTACCTTCCCCACGCTCAAGCAATTCTTTTGTGCCTGAGCCTCCTGAATAGCTGGGATTACTGGTGCGTGTCAGCATACCTGGCTAATTTTTTTTATTTTTAGTAGAGAGAGGGTTTCACCATGTTAGCCAGCCTGGTCTTGAACTTCTGACCTCAGATCTGTCCACCTGCCTAGGCTTCCCAGAGTGCCGGGATTTAGGCATGAGCCACCACACTTGGTTGCTAATTGTTTCTTGTTTGTTTGTTTGTTTGTTTTGAGACAGAGTCTCGCTCTGTCACCCAGGCTGGAATGCAATGGCACAATCTCAGCTCACTGCAACCTCCGCTCCCGGCTTCACGCCGTTTTCCCATCTCAGACTCCCTAGTAGCTGGGACTACAGGCGCCCACCACCGCGCCTGGCTAATTTTGTTTTTGTATTTTCAGTAGAGATGGGGTTTCACCATGTTAGCCAGGATTGTCTCTATCTCCTGATCTCGTGATCCACCCGCCTCAGCCTCCCAAATTGCTGGGATTACAGGCGTGAGCCATTGCACCCAGCCCACTAATTGGTTTTTTAATGTTAGACATCCTCACATTTTTGGGATACATCTCACTTGTCTGTAGTGCTTTTTTGTTTAATATCTTAGTGGATTCAGTTGGTTGATTTTTTTTTTTTTTTGCTACGGAGTCTCCCTCTGTTGCGCAGGCTGAAGAGTGGCGCAATCTTGGCTCGCTGCAACCTCTGCCTCCCAGGTTCAAGCTACTCTCCTGCCTCAGCCTCCTGAGTAGCTGGGATAACAGGTGTGCACTACCATGTCCTTCCAATTTTTGTGTTTTTAATAGAGACGGGACTTCACCATGTTAACAAAGTTGGTCTTGAATTCCTGACGTCAAGCAATCCACCCACCTTGGCCTCCCAAAGTGCTGGGATGACAGGCCAATTTTTTTTTTTTTAAGGCTATTTCTGTTTATGTTTATAAGAAAGATTGGCTTATAGTTGTCTGGTCTTGTAGTTTTTTTTGTTTTGCTCTATTCTTGACCAGTTTTGTTTTTGTTGTTGTTGTTGTTGTTGTTGTTTTGAGACGGAGTCTCGCTCTGTTGCCCAGGCTGGAGTACAGTGGCGCGATCTTGGCTCACTGCAACCTCAGCCTCCTGGGTTCACACCATTCTCCCGCCTCAGACTCCCAAGTAGCTGGGACTACAGGTGCCCACCACCACGCCCGGCTAATTTTTTTGTATTTTTAGTAGAGACGGGGTTTCACCGTGTTAGCCAGGATGGCCTCAATCTCCTGACCTTGTGATCCGCCCACCTCGGCCTCCCAAAGTGCTGGGAGCCACCGCACCCGGCCCCAACCAGTTTTGAAATTAAGGTTGTATTCGCCTCAATTATTTGCTTATTCGCAAATAGTTTTTTCTGTTGTCTGGAACAGATTAACCTTTCATTATTATTATTATTACTTTTAGAGAGAGTCTCATTATGTTGCCTACGCTGGTCTTGAACTGGGCTCAAATGAACCTCCGCTTGAGCCTCCCAAAGTGCTGGGATTACAAGCACAAGCCACTGTGCCCGGCCTAATCGTTTTAAAATTTGTAGTGTTTTTGCTTTCTTTCTTTTTCCTGATTAGTTTTGCCATAGATATGCTTATTTCTCTTTTCACAGAACCAACTTGTATTTTTATTGATCTTTCTAGTGCTTGTTTGTTAGTTTTTGCTGGTTATATATATATATTTTGTTTGTTTGTTTTTGAGACAGAGTCTCGCTCTGTCACCCAGGCTGGAATGCAATGGCACAATCTCAGCTCACTGCAACCTCCGCTTCCCGGGTTCACACCATTCTCCTGCCTCAGCCTCCCAAGTAGCTGGGACTACAGGTGCCTACCACCATGTCCAGCTAATTTTGTTTTTGTATTTTTAGTAGAGATGGGGTTTCACCACATTAGCCAGGATGGTCTTGATCTCCTGACCTCGTGATCTACCTGCCTTGGCCTCCTAAAGTGCTGGGATTACAGGCGTAAGCCACTGTGCCCGGCCTTGCTGGTTATATTTTTATTTCTTTGGGTTTACTTTGTTCTTTTTCTAACTTCTTGAGGTGATTGATGGCCTCATTAATGTTTTGTCCTTTCTTCCTATACATTTAGTACTGTAACTTTGCCTTTAAAAGTACTATTTTGGTTTTATCCCATAAATTTTCTGTGTTGTATTCATTGTTACTCAGTTCTGTACTTTTTCCCAGTTTCCATTAGTATTTGTTCTTTCACCTATGTTTATTAATTTCCAAATGACCTGGGAAATTTGAAAGTGCGTTGTTAACTTTGAATTTTATTGGGCTAGATGGAAGCATTTCTTTGATATTTGTGGAAACTTGCACTGCGGCTTGATACATAGACAATATTTATAAATGCGCTTAAAAGTAGTGTAAGTTCTCTTAATTGTGGTATGCAGGGTTATGAAATTATCAGATCAAACCTGTCAATTTTGTATTCAGAGCTATATGCTTAAATTTCTTTAACTGCTTGATCATTAGAGAAAATAATGTTAAAATCTCTATTGTAACAATTTGTTTTTTTGGCTTTTTGGTTTTGGGGGTTTTTTTTAAAGCAGAGAATCGCTCTGTTGCCTAAGCTGGATGGAGTGCAGTGGTATGATCTTGGCTCACTGCAACCTCTGCCTCCTAGGTTCAAGTGAGTCTCCTGCCTCAGCCTCTAGAATAGCTGGCATTATAGACACCCACCACCACGCCCAGCTAATTTTTGTATTTTTAGTAGAGATGAGGTTTCACTGTGTTGGTCAGGCTGCTCTTGAACTCCTGACCTCAAGCAGTCCACCGCCTCCATCCATCCCAAAGTGCTGGGATTACAGGCATGAGCCACTGCACCAGCCCAATTGTGACTGAGTTATCTATATCAGTCAGAGTTCAGTCAGTAGGCAAAAACCATATAGTAATTTGAAAGGGAAAGTTTAGTATAAAGAATTATTGGCCGGGTTCCGTGACTCACGCCTGTAATCCTAGCACTTTGGGAGTCCAAGGCGGGCGGATCACCTGAGGTCAGAAGTTTAAGATCAGCCTGGCCAACATGGCGAAACCCCGTCTCTACTAAAATACAAAAATTAGCCAGGCCTGATGGGGGGTGCCTGTAATCCCGGCTGCTCCGGATGCTGAGACGAGAGAATCGCTTGAATCGAGGAGACGGTGTTTGCAGTGAGCCGAGAGCGCGCCACCGCACTCCAGCCTGGGCGGCTGAGCGAGACTCCGTATCACAAAGAAAAAGGCCAAGGTGCAGTGGCTCACGCCTGTAATCCCAACACTTTGGGAGGCCGAGGCGGGCAGATCACGAGATCAGGAGATCGAGGCCATCCTGGCTAACGCAGTGAAACCCCGTCTTTACACAAAAGATTAGCTGGGTGTGGTGGTGGGCGCCTGTAGTCCCACCTGCTCCGGACGCTGAGGCAGGAGCGTGAACCCGGGAGGCGGAGCTTGCAGTGACCCGAGATCGCAACACTGCACTCCAGCCTGGGAGACAGAGCGAGACTCCGTCTCAAAAAAAAAATATATATATATATATTGTTGACAGGATTGAAGTAACTAGTAATTGTCTAGTAATAGTTAAGGAATAACTGAAAAATATAGGAATATCAGATATAGGGAGCAGCTATGACCGCTGGGGTTTTGATCATCCAAAGAAGAGCTGTGTTCCCTCACTCTAAGGATGGGATCCAGACCTCATGGAAAGAGCATTGCTGGGGTCAGCTGGACGGTGGAGACATTGCTAAGTGTTTTGCTCTGTTCTAAATCGGCCAGAGGAGTTGTATAGGGAAGCTCCTGGGTGCTAGAGGATCTATGAGTTGGAGAAGCTGCCCTCTCCCTGAACCTAGCAGGAGGAAGCCGTGTTCTGCAGGAGCCAATCATAATAGGAACCTGATGTACAGGAAGTGAGCCTGTGGAAAACCGCCCTGCAGGAACCGAATGCTGGGACAGCAGGCTTTGTAGGAGCCTTGCTAGCCAGATGCACCGAAACTAGGGAAAGAATCCCCCTTCCTCTTCCATTGTTCCTCCACCATTCTGATAAGGGTTAACCTTGTGCCAGTTAGCAAAGGAGAAATATCTACAAGGCCTAGCTCCTTTATCACAGAAGTATGGATTTGGAATTGAGAGGCATAACTGTCACAGTCCCTTTAACTACTTTTTTCCTTTTCCTACAGCCTAGGAAGCTAAGAACCTTTAACTTTTTCATGTGTACACAGTGAGAAGCCACACACATATAACTTCTTTTGATGACTTCTCTATATTACTGTATATGTTCTCAGAAATTTTGAAGTACTATTAATGCATCATGTGATACAATTAAGAAATAAGCAGTTACTTCTTAATTTATAAATAATCTTTTAAAAAATACCTTTGGCGGCCGGACACGGTGGCTCACGCCTGTAATCCTAGCACTTTGGAAGGCCGAGGCAGGCGGATCACAAGGTCAGGAGATCGAGACCATCCTGGCTAACACGGTGAAACCCCGTCTCTACTAAAAATACAAAAAAAATAAATAAATAAAATAGCCAGGCGTGGTGGCGGGCGCCTGTAGTCCCAGCTATATGGCAGGCTGAGGCAGGAGAATGGCGTGAACCCGGGAGGCGGAGCTCGCAGTGAGCAGAGATGCACCTCTGCACTCCAGCATGGGCAACAGAGCGAGACTCCGTCTCAAAAAATAAAATAAAAAATAAAAAATACCTTTGGTGGTGGGGACCTAGAATTAAGATGTGAAGATAATGATCTGACAAAAAAATTTGGAGAAAAATTTAAGACAGATGGGGGCAAAAGATCCATTATTAGCTGGTCCCAAAGTAGTATTTTCTCAGTTGGCTGTTCACAGTCAGTTACAGATCAAACTTCCCGTTCTATTCTTCCCCCCTTATTATTGCTCTTGACTAATTGTTAAAAAAGAGACCCAGGATTACCAAGTCTCTTAGATTTATATTTATTTCCAGGTTTAACTTACTAGGTCGAGTCTTCTTCTTTTTCTTCCTTTTTTTTTTTTTTTTTTTTTGATACGGAGTTTCGCTCTGTCCCCCAGGCTGGAGGGCAGTGACCGGATCTCAGCTCACTGCAAGCTCCGCCTCCCGGGTTTACGCCATTCTCCCGCCTCAGCCTCCTGAGCAGCTGGGACTACAGGCGCCCGCCACCTCGCCCGGCTAGTTTTTTGTATTTTTTAGTAGAGACGGGGTTTCACCGTGTTAGCCAGGGTGGTCTCGATCTCCTGACCCCGTGAGGGAGCCCTTCTCGGCCTCCCAAAGTGCTGGGATTACAGGCTTGAGCCACCGCGCCCGGCCTACCTTTCTTCCTTTTTTTTAAATTATTATTTTTGAAACATGGTCTCTCACTCTGTTGCACTGGCTGGAGTACAGTGGCATGATCACAGCTCACTGTAGCCTCCACCTCGCAGGCTCAGGAGATCCTCCCATCTCAGCTACTGAAGTAGATAGTACTATAGGTGTGAACCACCATGCCTGCCTACTTTTTAAAAAAATTTATTCTATTAAATAAAGATGGGCTCTCCCTATGTTGCCCAGGCTGGTCTTGAACTACTGGGCTCAAGTGAACCTACCACCTTGACGTCCCAAAGTGCTAGGATTACAGTTGTGACGTTTTTTGTTTGTTTTTCAAGACAGAGTCTTGCTCAGTCACCCAGGCTGGAGTGCAGTGGTGCAATCTCAGCTCACTGCAACCTCCACCTCCCGGGTTCAAGCGATTTTCCTGCCTCAGCCTAGTTGGGATTACAGGCACGCCCCACCATGCCTGGCTAATTTTTGTATTCTTAGTAGAGACGGGGTTTCGCCATGTTGGCCAGGCTGGTCTCAAACTCTTGACCTTGTGATCCACCCACCTTGGCCTCCCAAAGTGCTGGGATTACAGGCATGAGCCACCGTGCCCAGCCCGTTTGTTTGTATTTTTTTTTGTCTTGATGTGGTTTTGCCATGTTGCCCAAGCTGGTCCCAAACTCCTAGGATCAAGCAGTCCTTCCACCTTACTCCCAAAGTGCTGAAATTACAAGTGTGAGTTACCACACTTTTTTTTTTTTTTTTTTTTTAAGTAATACCTGCCATTAGTATAAACTAAAACTGTATGAAATAATAGTGCAGGGAAAGCTTTGATCTATTTGATCTCTTTAACCAAATCATTAGATTCTCCATTATTCTGAGAGGAAACCCCATGACTAATGCTCCCCTCTCCATGTGACAGCTTACAGCTACTACTAGTAGATTTCTCATTAGGAAACCTCTGAGTATCTGATTTCACCAGTTGAATTTTGCTTTGCAGAGTCAGTTATGTTACCAGACGTGATTATGTTATTTGTGCTTTTTGTAATTGTGCAGGCTATTTTATAACAGTTAATCAAATGAGCTAATTGAAATAAGTGTTAGATTGAGGAATGTGAGGAATGGAGGAAAAAAGATAATACACCTTGATTTTATTTATCTCTTGTGGTAGAACCATGATCTTGTCTTTGAATATGAATCCAATGATGAGAGTGTTGACATCTTTCTTGCATGAACTACACCCATAAGACATTGCCCATGATTTTCAGTTTTTGTTTTGTCCTTGCTTGAGCCCAGGGAGGTTGCAGTGAGCTGTTGTGCCACTGCACTGCAGCCTGGGTGACAGAGGGAGACTCTGTCTTTAAAAAAAAAACAAAAACAAAAACAAAACTTAGATACTTTTTAATTGATCTGAGTATAGACTAGATTTTCTCCCCTAGTACTTTGGATCATTTTTTCTTCACTTGATTTGACATGCAGGGGGGTGTGTGTGTGTTTTGCTACCTATCTTTCCATAGCATTCTGCCTAGTTTTCAGTAGAAAATAACTCCCTTTGGTAATGTGATCTTTCATCATACTGTGATTTAGAAAAATATGAAAATGGGCATAATTGGATTTGACAATAAATATACATTGGTAAGCTTTGAGAAAAACCCAGAATCGTATATAGAAAACCTTCCCCCAAACTAAGAGGGAGCTAGGAGACCAAAGAATGATTCAGACGAGTCCAGCTTGGCAAATAGATATATTTATTAGGACTAATAAGCTTATTTTTTACAAGGCACTCTGGATGGCAGCAGAACAACTTTAGAGATCCATGCTGCCCTTTTGTCTGTAAACTGTTTTTAAGCTAACTTTCTGGCTCATTGCCTACTGTATTTAAGCGATGAGACTGTTTTTCTTGGTAGGTTCTCAAATACTCTTCGGAATGTTTGGGTTCCCAGGGGCACTGGCTCTTCAGCCTGGCACCATGGTCTTGGCTCATCTCCTGTCCTTCAGGATTCAGGCAGCAGACATACACCCTCCACTACATAAGCATATATCTCAATTGGTGGGAGCAGAAGTATGCAGGTGCAGGCTTGCTAATAATTTCATAGCCCCAAGTGGCCAGAGTGGCCATAGTTCAGTGGCCATAATCATTCATTGGGTTTTACTGGCAGATTAGAGGATGCCAGATAAGTTAGTGAAGAGAGGCTTTCTTTTTTTTGGTGGGGGGACGGAGTTTCACTCTTGTTGCCCAGGCTGGAGTGCAGTGACGCAATCTCGGCTCACTGCAGCCTCCACCTTCTGGGTTCAAGTGATTCTCCTGCCTCAGCCTCCCAAGTAGCTGGGATTACAGGCACCTGCCACCACGCCCAGCTAATTTTTGTAGTGTTAGTAGAGACGAGGTTTCACCATGTTGGCCAGGCTGATCTCGAACTCCTAACCTCAGTTAATCTGCCATCTTCGGCCTCCCATAGTGCTGGGTTACAGGCGTGAGCCACTGCAATCTGGCCTGTTTTTGTTTTTTTACTGTTTTGGATTCTTATGTTGTTTCTAGTTTTACCATAAACAACACTGGTAACAGATTATTAGATGTGAAATTGTTAGGTCAGAGTATTGCACTTAAACATTTCATCAAATTTTTAATCAAATCAAAGCTGTTGCCAAATTGCTTTCACAGAGCTTTTACCAGAGTACACTTGAGAGAGCTGTGAGAGTACCTCTTTTCCCATACCTTTGTCAACCTAGTGTACTATCAAATTTTTTGTTATTTGCTTGTCTTACTATGTTATTGGTGAAAACATGTCAGGAGTCCCGAAGACCACCCCTAAGTTTGATGATTTTCCAGACTTATAGGATTCACTATGTAGTTGTACTCACAGCTATGATTTATTACAATGAAAGGATGCAAAGCACAATCACCAAAGGGAAAAAAGGTCCATGGGGTAAAGTCTAGAGGAAACCACGTTAAAGTTCCCATGGTTTTGCTCCCAGTGGAGTCATGCCCTTAACTGTTTGTTCCCCCAGCAACTAGTGATAGCAGGTGTGAAATGTTGTCTACCTGAGAAGCATGTTGGAGACTCAGTGCCCAGGCTTTTTACTGGGGGCTGGTCACATAGGCCACCTCTGCCTGTCATGTACTAAAATTTTAAGACTCCCAGAAGGATACAGGTGTTTATGATACACCACATTGTTTGTATGAACAGTTTAGGCACATCGAGACACTTCTTATCAGTCTGGAAATTGTGGGAACCCTCCTGAAATTTGAGTTCTTAAACTCCAGCCAAGGGCCTTAGTAAGCAGCCTTTCTAACGATAAGTAGCCATGCCTGGCTATGCCAACACTTTCCTACACAACATGGCATATCTCATTGTTTTAATTTGTGTTTAGTGAAGTCAAACATCTTTTAGTTCCAAAAGCTTTGCTTTGTTTTTTTTTTTTTTAATGATTTGTCTGTGTTTTTTGACCATTTTTCTATTTGGTCTAAGTGATTACCTTTTTTTGGTATCAGTATTTCTTGTTAGTACTAATATGTGTGTGTGTGTGTGTTGTGATAGTAGCGATGGTTCTTATTTTAGTGCAAAAGTTAATTTGGCCGGGCGCGGTGGCTCAGGCTTGTAATCCCAGCACTTTGGGAGGCTGAGGCCAGCGGATCACCTGAGGTTGGGAGTTCGAGACCAACCTGACAAACATGGAGAAACCCCATCTCTACTAAAAATACAAAATTAGTTGGGCATGGTGGTGCATGCCTGTAATCCCAGCTACTTGGGAGGCTGAGGCAGGAGAACTGCTTGAACCCGGGAGGTGGAGGTTGCGGTGAGCCAAGGTTGCACCATTGCACTCTAGCCTGGGCAACAAGAGCGAAACTCTGTCTAAAGAAAAAAAAAAGTTAATTTGTGTTTTGGTCTGTTTTATAAAATTAGCATCATTTACTTTGTACATAGCTTAAGTATATTAACAATTTTTTTTTTTTTTTTTCTTGAGACAGGGTCTCACTCTGTCACCCAGGCTGCAGTGCAATGGCACTATCTCGGCTCACTGCAACATTTGCCTGCCAGGCTCAAGTGATCCTCCTGTTTCAGCCCCCAAGTAGCTGGGACTACAGGCACAGGCTACTACACTTGGGTAATTTTTGTGTTTTTTGTAGAGATGAGGTTTCACCATGTTGCCCAGGCTGGTCTCAAACTCCCGGGCTCAAGTGATCCACCTGACTTGACCTCCCAAAGTGCTGAGATTAGAGGCATGAGCCATCATGCCTGGCCATATTAACAAGTTTAAAATTTTTGCTTTATAGTTTTGACTTTTTACTAGAAAGTATTAGGCACTTTTTTTGATAACACAAATCTGCTTTTAATAATGGTAGAGAGAAAGGCCAGGCACGGGGGCTCATGCCTGTAATCCCAGCACTTTGGGATTCTGAGGTGGGTGGATTACTTAAGGCCAGGAGTTCAAGACCAGCCTGGCCAACGTGGCAGACAGGCAAAACCCTGTTTCACTAAAATTACAAAAATTAGCTAGGTGTGGTGGTGCACTCCTGTAATCGCAGTTATGGTACACTCCTGTAATCCCAGCTACTCTGTAATCCCAGCTACTCGGGAGGCTGAGGCACGAGAATCACTTGAACCCAGAAGGCAGAGGTTGCAGTGAGTGGAGATCAAGCCACTGCACTCCAACTTGAGCGACAGAGTGAGACTTTGTCTCCAAAAACGAAGAATGATAGAGAGTGAGCTTTTTCAATGTGTCCAAATTTGAAAATTGCTTTTTGTTTTGAAGCTAGGTTTATTCTCTGAATTGTGAGGTTTATTTTAACAGTGGAAATTTTAAAATATTTAATACCGTAGGTGGTGACTTTCAAAAGGAAATAGGATCATGGCAGCAGATGATGACAATGGTGATGGAACAAGTTTATTTGATGTCTTTTCCGGTAAGAGCTACTTTTAATTGTCTTTCTAATTTACTTTTTGTTTTTTTGGTTTTTTTTAAATGAGACAGGATCTCCCCCACTTGCCCAGGGTGGAGTGCAGCGGCGCCATCAATAGCTCTCACTATGACTTCAGACTTCAGAGCTCAAGAGATCCTCTCGCCTCAGCCTCCTGAGTAGCTAGGACTACAGGCACATGCCAACACGGCCATCTAATCATTTTATTTTTTGTAGAGACAAGGTTTCACTATGTGGTCTAGGCTGGTCTCTAATTCTTGGACTCAAGCAACCCTCCCTTTTTGCCTCCCAAAGTGTTGGGATTACAGTTGTGAGCCACTATTCCTTGCCTAACTTTACTTTTTAAATTACAAAATCATTTACCTATTCTCATTGGAAACATAGTCATTATCAGCCTTTTTTCTCTATACATAAATGAATTAATACAATAAAATGCCTGGTACATGGAAATGCTTAAAAGTGTGAACTTACTGTATGCTTTCAAGCTTCAGAATGTAGTCAAATTAGTGATTTTACTAATATGAATGATAATGATTTTTATTATTATATCTAAAAATATGTAAGATAGGTTGTTGTTACTCTTGAAGTTAATATTTCCAGTAAATGCACTGATGGTTGTTTGTTGTTCAGGAAAAAATTGGGCCAGGTGCGGTGTCTCATGCCTATAATCTCAATACTTTGGGAGGCCGAGGTGGGCGGATCACAAGGTCAGGAGTTTGAGACCAGGGTGACCAACATGGTGAAACCCCATCTCTACTAAAAATACAAAAATTAGCCAAGCGTGGTGGCATATGCCTGTAATTTCAGCCACTGCACTCTAGCCTAGACGACAGAGCGAGACTCTTGTCTCAAAAAAAAAAAAAAAAATTGATAGTCACAATGGATAATTAGTTTGAAAAAGAAATAAATAACTGTCAATACCTGGTAGTAAAATAAGCTCATAAAATAGAATTTCTTTTCTTTTTTTTTTTTTTGAGATAGAGTTTTGCTGTTGTTGGCCTGGGCTGGAGTGCAGTGTTGCAGTCTCAGCTCACTGCAACCTCCGTCTCCTGAGTTCCAGCAATTCTCCTGACTCAGCCGCCCGAGTAGCTGAGATTACAGGCGCCTGCCACCATGCCTGGCTAATTCTTGTATTTTTAGAAGAGACGAAGTTTCACCATGTTGGCCAGGCTCATCTCGAACTCCTGACCTCAGGTGATCCACCCACCTTGGCCTCCCGTAGTGCTGGAACTACAGGTGTGAGCCACCACGCCCGGCCCAAAATAGAAATATTTTAAATTATATGCGGAAGATAAACTTCCAGACACTGACATAACATTATTATCTCTTTCTTTTAATGATAATCATGCTGTGACCTCATTGAATTTGTTGAGATATGCGCATATGTTTATTGACCAGAATAGTGATTCCTATGCCATGGAGAGTAGGAAGGGCAGTTATAAAACATGTTTAGTAGAATTCCATTTTTGCCTAAAATAATGTTTTAAACAATTAGTATTCATAGATATGGAAGAGTTCACACCAACTATGGCCATTATAACCATTCTGGGTGGGGTTATTTGGTGTTTATTTTTGCTGATATAGTTTCAAGTTGTTACACTGTAATTCTCTTTTATGTTTTTCCTTTGAAAAATTTTAAGCCAGGCCAGGCGCAATGGCTCTTGCCTGTAATTCTGGCACTTTGGGAGACCGAGGCGGGTGGAGCACCCGAGGTCAGGAGTTCAAGACCAGCCTGACCAACATGGTGAAACTCCGTCTCTACTAAAAATACAAAAATTAGCGGGGTGTGGTGGTGCACACCTGTAATCCCAGCTACTCGGGAGCCTGAGGCAGGAGAATCACTTGAACTGGGAGGTGGAGGTTGCAGTGAGCTGAGGTCGTGCCATTGCAATCCAGCCTGGGGGAAGAACGAAATTCTGTCTCGAAAAAAAAAAATTTAGGCCAACAAATAGAAAAATTGGAAATATAATGTAATGAACAGCATTATTTGTCACCTAGATTCACAAATGATTAAATTTTATCACATCTGCAACCATTAAAATTTGAAGGACAAAGCTACAATTTAATCTGATTTTCTGGATGCAGCTGTTTTTATTTCTATGTGTCACTGTCAAGTCGCTGTCTATACACATACGTGTATATATATATATGTTTTTTTTTGAGATGGAGTTTCACTCTTGTCCAGGCTGGAGTGCAATGGCGTGATCTAGGCTCACTGCAACCTCCGCCTCCCAGGTTCAAGCAATTCTCCTGTCTCAGCTTCCTGAGTAGCTGAGTTTACAGGTGTGCACCACCATGCCTGGCTAAGTTTTGGTATTTTTAGTGGAGACGGGGTTTTGCCGTATTGGCCAGGCTGGTATCGAACTCCTGACCTCAGGTGATCCACTCACCTTGGTCTCTCAAAGTGCTGGGATTATAGGCGTGAACCACCACACCTGGCCAGGTTTTTTATTATTATTTTCTTTTGAAACGGAGTCTTGCTCTGTCGCCCAGGCTGGAGTACAGTGGCGCAGTCTTGGCTCACTGCAAGCTCTGCCTCCTGGGTTCACATCATTCTCCTGCCTCAGCCTCCTGAGTAGCTGGGACTACAGGTGCCCGCCACCACGCCCAGCTAATTTTTTGTATTTTCAGTAGAGACGGGGTTTAACCGTGTTAGCCAGGATGGTCTCGATCTCCTGACCTCATGAGCCACCCTCCTCGGCCTACCAAAGTGCTAGGATTACATGCGTGAGCCACCGCGCCCGGCCCGTATATGTATTTTTTAGGCTAATCAAGTGAAGCAGTAGGAGAAGCATATACATTTTAAAACTAGTCACAGCTACAGTGTACTTTCTACTTTGTGTCTTCCTTTTTTTTTTTTTGGAGACGGAGTCTCGCTCTGTCTC
The DNA here is from genome assembly GCF_049350105.2 of Macaca mulatta. Classification (NCBI taxonomy): domain Eukaryota; kingdom Metazoa; phylum Chordata; class Mammalia; order Primates; family Cercopithecidae; genus Macaca; species Macaca mulatta. The sequence continues at coordinate 96,126,268 of NC_133409.1, read as the reverse complement.
CCAGGCTGGAGTGCAGTGGTGCGAACTCGGCTCACTGCAACCTCTGCCTCCCAAGTTCAAGTGATTCTCCTACCTCAGCCTCCAGAGTAGCTGGGATTACAGGTGTGCGCCGCTATGCCTGGCTAATTTTTGTATTTTTAGTAGAGGCGGGGTTTCACCATGTTGGTCAGGCTGTTCTCTAACTCCTGACCTCAGGTGATCCGCCTGCCTCGGCCTCCCAAAGTGTTGGGATTACAGGCGTGAGCCACCTCGCCCAGCCTAGACTCTCTCTTTGTAAACACACACACACATCTAGATGCACACCCGTTTTTTTTTCATGACCCATTTGAGAGTAAGTTACATACATTATGGCCCCTTACCCCTAAGTATTTCAGTATGTACTTCATAAGAAAAGGTTGGTTCTCTTATATACAGTGTAATTTCAGTTTCATTAGATTTAACACTGATAAAATACTTTTGTATTTGATTTGCTATTTTTATTGCAGTGAATAATGTTCTTTATTATTGTAGTTGGATTTAGGTCATTTTAATCTTTGAGTTTAATTTGTCGCATCAGTTATTTTTTCTGATTTCTTTCAAATATTATTTGAATATATATTTACTTATTTAAAATTTTTTTCTCCCTTTAGCACTAGTGCTAACTGCTAGTAATGTTTGAGTATATTTTTGAATTGCATTTCATTTATGAGCTTTTTCACTGTACCTCTTTGTATTATTTTTAGTACTTGTTCGAGGAAGTGTGTACATCTTTAACATTTTGTAGTCTGTTTACTAGTATTGTACCTTTTTACATGAAATATAGAATCTTGCATGTGTAGTTGCATCTATCTGCTCCCTTGCCTTTCATGTTATGAACCCCACAATAAAATGCTAGTGTTTACTGGGCTGGGCATGGTGTCTCACGCCTGTAATCCCAGCACTTGGGGAGGCCGACACGGGTGGATTGCCTGAGCACAGGAGTTCAAGACCAACCTGGGCAACATGGTGAAACCCTGTCTCTACCAAAATACAAAAAATTAGCCGGGTGTGGCGGCATGCGCCTGTAGTCCCAGCTGTAGGCTGACGCAGGAGAATTGCTTGGACCCGGGAGGCAGAGGGCGGAGGTTGCAGCAAGCCGAGATCACACTGCTGCACTCCATTCTGGGCGACAAAGCGAGACTCTGTCTCAAAAAAAAAAAAAAAAAACTATAGTGTTTACTGTAACAGTTCTATGGATCTTAAAGAAATTAAGAAGAAAAATTAGTCTTTTATGATTACTCGTTTATTTATCATCTCCAGTCCTAGCATTCTTTGGTATCCTTCTAGTAGCACTTTCTCCCCATTCTCTATTTGCTTCTGGACTCCAGATATACATTATGTAAGAACTTTTGATATTATCATGTAGGTCACTAAGACTCAGTTCTTTTTTAAGAAAGTCTCTCTCATCTACAGATTGGGTAATTTCTGTTGATCTGTCTTCAAGTTCAGTGGTTCTCCTGTCAAGCACATCCAGTAATTTTTTATATTACATATTGTAATCTTCAGTTATAGGTTTTTCCTTTGGTTCTTTTTCGTTGTTTCTGAGATTTTCTGTGTAGTAAGTTTGTGCTTGTCTGTGTGGTTTTTTTGGAGACAAGTTCTTCCTCTGTCAGCCAGGCTGGAGTGTAGTCGCATGAACATGGCTCACTGCAGCCTTGACCTCCTAGGTTCAAGTCATCCTACTGCCCCAGTCTCCTGAGTAGCCAGGACTACAGGCATCTGCCACCATGCTCAAGCTAATTTTCATTTAAATTTTCGTAGAGACAGAGTCTCACCATGTTACCTAGGCTGGTCTCAAACTCATGGGCTCAACCAATCCTGTGGCCTTGGCCTCCCAAAGTGCTGGAAATACAGGTGTCAGTCACTGCACCTGGCCACCATGTAGTAACTTTGGATTGTATAGTCAACATTATAAATGAAATGTGAGACACTGGATGCTGTTAACATTCCTCTGAAGAGTTGTTTTTAATTTTAGCAGATACTTAACTTAGCTGAACTTGTGATTCGGTCCCTTCTGTAATAGCAACTGAAATCTCTGTTTTAGGTTTAGCTGGCTTTTTGGAGTTCTACCCTTTTTTGAGAGTCACCCAGAGATTTGGGCAGAATTTAGGTAATGCTCTTTGTGGATTTCTGTAATTCCTCTTTCGTGTACTAGTGACTGTTACGACAAATTCTTTTCTCCAGTTCTTCAAGCTACTAAAGGACTGGAGGTTTCTCTCTTGAGTTGTCACTGCCCAGTATAGCTACAACTAGGGCCTGTCTTTCTACAAAAAGCAGTAATAAAAGGGGACAGGGAACTTGGGAGGTGCTATTTTCTTTCAGTTGTCACTACCCTTTCAGTTTTTGCCTGCTTTAGGGTGTACTCTAGCTCTTTAGATAGCTTCGAATATTTTATTTAGTGTTTACGGTAGTTATCTGCAGGAGGATTGGTTTTGTAGAAACTACTCCACTGTAACTGGTATTGGAACTCTTTCAGTAGAATATATATATGAGACTGGATCTCGCACTGTCACCCAGGCTGGAGTGCAGTGGCAGAGTCATGGCTCTCTGCAGCCTTGACCTTCTGGGGTCAAGCAGTCCACCTCAGCCTCCCATGTGCCACCACACCTGGCTAAATTTTTATTTTTGGTATGCTGTGTTGTCCAGGCTGGTCTTGATCTCCTGAGCTTAAGCAATCCGCCTGACTCAGCCTCCCAAAGTGCCAAGTTTACAGGCGTGAGCCACCGTGCCTGGCTTATCTCTTTTTTAAAGCAAAACTATTAAGTCTCTTTCTTTTCCTGGTCCTTCAGTGTAGGAATGGAAAAATCACAGTGCCTAAAGTCATTTTTAACTAGTCTTTGCCTTTCTTGCAGCTTCTCCTCTTAAGAACAATGATGAAGGCTCATTGGACATATACGCTGGGTTGGACAGTGCTGTTTCTGGTATGTGAATTCCACAAAAATAGTTTCATTTTTTTGGTCAGTTCATTGTGTGTGTTTGTGGTTACCAAATCCTGGTATATCATAGCTCCTAAACAATTTGCCCATTCTTTGTAATTACACTGAGGTAATTCTTTTCTTTCTTTTTCCCCCACAATAACTTCCAGAACCCAATCTTAACCAAAGCTTGATCAGAAAAACAAATTAGCAAACAGGTTTATTCATCTCGGCCTCAGATTTGATTGAGCCTTGTGCAAAAACATTTTCTACTATTGAAGTGCAACTAGTGCTGGTGTCTGTTACTACTCACTTATACTCTTTTTTTTTTTTGAGACAGACTCTCACTCTGTCGCCCAGGATTAAGTGCAGTGGCTTAATCTCGACTCACTGCAACATCCGCCTGCCAGGTTCAAGTGGTTCTCCTGCCTCAGCCACCCAAGTAGCTGGGACCACAGGCACGTGCCACCACGCCCAGCTAATTTTTTTGTATTTTTAGTAGAGACAAGGTTTCACCATGTTAGCCTGGATAGTCTCGATCTCCTGACCTCGTGATCTGCCCGCCTCTGCCTCCCAAAGTGCTGGGATTACAGGCATAAGTCACCACACCTGGCTGCACTCATACTCTTGTAGGTTATATGATATTAGAACATTTGAAAAGTGTAAGTTACTATAAATATTTTTAAATGTATCGGTAAAAGTGATATGCTGAGAATCTAATGACCTATTCAAATTAGAAACCTTTTCCATAATCAGATTTCTTAAAGTTTTGAACAGTTATGATCTTCATACCTAATTTGGTTGACAACAACCATTTATGTAAATTGGTAGTCCATCTGTAAAATCAGTATAAATTTGGAATGTAGGAGAAGTGAAATGTAGGATGAAATATAGGAGATGGAGAAATGTATAATCTTTGAAGTAGACAAAATATCAAAAAGTGTAACAAGGCTGGGCACTGTGGCTCGCGCCTGTAATCCCAGCACTTTGCAAGGCTGAGGCAGGCGGATCACCTGAGGTCAGGAGTTCGAGACCAGCCTGGCCAACATGGCAAAACCTCGTTTCTACTAAAAATACAAAAAAAAAAATTAGCTGGGTGTGGTGGCATGTGCCTATAGTCCCAACTACTCAGGGAGGCTGAGGCAGAAGAATCACTTGAACCCAGGAGGCGGAGGTTGCATTGAGCCAAGATCGCGTGACTGCGCTCCAACCTGGACGACAGAGGGAGACTCCATCTCAAAAAAAAAAGAAAATGTAACAAATATTTTCACTTTGAGAGGCCAAGGCAGGTAGATTTCTTGAGGTCAAGAGTTCGAGACCAGCCTGGCCAACATGGTGAAACACCGTCTCACCATCTCTACTAAAAATACAAAAATTAGTGGGGCGTGGGGGTGTGCACCTGTAATCCCAGCTACTTGGGAGGCTGAGGCATGAAAATGGCTTGAACCTTGGAGGGTGATGCTACAGTAAGCCAAGATTTGCACCACTGCCACTGCACTCTAGCGTGGGTGACAGAGTGAGACTCAAAAAACAAAACAAAAAAGTATAACAAGTAATTTAATGGAAGGTTTTTTTGTTTGTTTGTTTGTTTGTTTTTAGACAGTGCTTCCAAATCCTGTGTACCATCAAGAAATTGTTTGGACTTATACGAAGAGATCCTGACTGAAGAAGGAACTGCAAAGGAGGCAACATATAATGATGTATGGGTTGCTACAATTATTAAGGACAGTTATTTACTATTTTGTAGCTTCTGAAGAACAGTCAACTGCTTAGTTTTGAACAAATATTTTGTTTAGGAACTTAGCTCTTAGATTAATAAATATTTAAGTCAGTTTTTGTCTTCAGACCTGCTTTTTAAAGGAATGTTTTCTGAATACTTGTCTAAATTTAGTTACAATTTTGCTTCCCAATTTAAGCATCTGAGTATGAAACCTCAACAGGCAAACAGTGTTATAACATTTTTTCTTTTCATAATATGTACAAAGTTAAATTATATGTTGCATAAAATGTCCTGAGACTTGTATTTCTTTCTACTATGTTTGAATTTTAAAGTTTGGATGTTGAATGTGAAACTAAACAAAATAGATTATTTGTAGGCTTAACTTTAAAACTAGTAATCTTTCTGGTAGAAGTAGACCTCATCTGCCTTCTTAGTGAATTGATTTGCAAATTTTAAAATATTTTGAAATGCCAATTCAACTAAGAAAATAATTTTGAATCATGATCCTTTTATATTTTATAGTTGCAAGTAGAATATGGAAAATGTCAACTGCAAATGAAAGAGCTGATGAAAAAGTTTAAAGAAATACAGACACAGGTAGGGTATAAATGAAAACATAAAAAACAAATTACCAGGCACAGTGACTCACACCAGTAATTTCAGCACTTTGAGAGGCAGAGGTGGGAGGTTTGCTTGAGGCCAGGAGTTTGAGCCCAGCCTTGGCAAGGTAGCGAAACCTCATCTCTACAAAAAAATAAAACAATTAGCTGTGTATGGCCCCCCTAGCTACTTAGGAGGCTGAGGAGGGAGGACCCTTGAACTCAGGAGTTTGAAGTTACAGTGAGCTGTGATTGTGCCACTGCACTCCAGCCTGGGTGACAGAGGAAGACACTAGCACTTAAAAAAAAAAAAAAAGTTATTATAAATAGAAATTAAAATGTTAAAGTGTTGACAGTTTATAAAAAAGCTTTCTTTTAGTATTAAATGAAATAGCAAATGTAGCAAATATGCATTATTTCCCGAGTTGATGAAACTGATAAAACGGCTTGATTTGTTAAATGACATTGATATAAAGGGTCTGTTAGACTTAGGTCAATTAATAGTTAATTGATAGAAAATTTGTGGAGATGATGACAACTGGTTTAAAACAATGGTTTTGAGGAACAAAGATATGGGTCTAAAATGGCTCTTGGGGGACACTGATGATGCCGTCACAGCTTTTGCCAGAATGACCCATTTTGTGACTGCACTGCAAAAATTAGGAATGTCATGTCCTGTTCTAGTTATCACTTTTTGGTAAAATTGTTTCTCTTCCTTCTCTTTCCCCTGAAAGAACCAGTGAACTATCAATTCTTTCTTAGTTTATCTTAGGGACTAATACATCTTTTTTTTTTTTTTTTGACGGAGCCTTGCTCTGTTGCCACGCTGGAGTGCAGTGGCACAATCTTGGCTCACTGCCGTCTCCAGCTCACTGCAGCCTCCACCTCCCACGCTCAAGCGGTTCCCCTGCCTCAGCCTCCCAAGTAGCTGGGATTACAGGCACCCGCCATGACACCTGGCTAATGTTTGTATTTTTAGTAGAGACAGGGTTTCAGCATGTTGGCCAGGCTGGTCTTGAACTCCTGACCTTAGGTGATCCACCCGCCTCGGCCTCCCAAAGTCCTGGGATTACAGGCATGAGTCACTGCACCCAGACCGGACTAATACATCTTTGCAAGTTTAACCAAAGCTGTTGAATATAACCTAATTCTTATCATTTTTATTTTCAATTTTCAAGATCATGGCCAGGCAGAACTTACTTTTTCTGCTGTTCATTGGTTTTTCATTTCAATCTCTGTTTTAAGTAGTTTCACTTTAAGTGGGACTATTTCTGGTGCCAGTTATCTTCTCATAGTCTCAGCTTCCCCACCTGTATAAGGGAGATAATAGTACTCCTCATATGGCTTATAAATGTGTGATGCCTGCATGTAGTTAACATTCGATAATTATCAGCTAATATATGTAGTAGTATTAGTAACCCTGTAGGTATGTACTTTATTAATATATTTTGTGGTGTTTTAGAATTTCAGCTTAATAAACGAAAACCAGTCTCTTAAGAAGAATATTTCAGCACTTATCAAAACTGCCAGGGTGGAAATAAACCGCAAGGATGAAGAAATAAGTAATCTTCACCAAAGGTATTACTGAGCGGTGTAGTTGTTATAAATTACATGGGTATTGATATGTGGAATATTTTTAACTTTGAGAGGAAAGATGAAAATAATGTTTTTTGTTTTCTGTTTGTTTTTTTTTTTTCCAGAGACAGGGTCTCATTTTGTCACCCAGGCTGGAATGCAGTGGTGTAATTATAAGTCAGTGCAACCTCCACCTCCTGGGCTCAAGGGATCCTCCTTCCTCAGCCTTCCAAGTAGCTGAGACAACAGGTGTACAACACCATGTCTGCCTGATTTTTTAATTTTTTTATTTTTGGTGGAGACAGGGTCTCACTATGTAGCCCACACTGGTCTTGAACTCCTGGCTTCAAGTGATCCTACTGCCTCTGCCTCCCAAAGTGTTAGGATTATAAGGGTGAGCCACCATGCCTGGCCCATATGTGATTATTAATAGAACATTGTGGCCAGGCTCAGTGGCTCGTACCTGTAATCCCAGCACTTTGGGAGGCTGAGGGGGACAGGTCACTCGAGCTCAAGAGTTGTAGACCAGCCTGGCCAACAGGGTGAAACCCTGTCTCTACTAAAAATACAAATATTTGGCTGGGCGCAGTGGCTCATGCCTGTAATCCTAGCATTTTGGGAGGCCAAGGCGGGCAGATCATCTGAGGTCAGGAGTTCGAGACCAGCCTGACCAACATGGTGAAACCCCATCTCTATTAAAAGAAAAATACAAAATTCGCTGGACATGGTGGTGCATGCCCAGAATCACAGCTACTCGGGAGGCTGAGGCAGGAGAATCTCTTGAACCCAGGAGGCAGAGGTTGCCGAGATTGTGCCATTGCACTCCAGCCTGGGCAACAAGAGTGAAACTCCATGTCAAAAGAAAAAAAATTTAGCCAGGCGTGGTGGTGGACACCTATAATTCTACCTACTTGGGAGGCTGAGGCAGGAGAATCACTTGAAGCTGGGAGCAGAGGTTGCAGTGAGCTGAGGTCATACGACTGCATTCCATCCTTGGTGACAGCCTGACTCCATCTCAAGAAAAGGAAGCAAATAAAAATAGAACATTGCTACATATTTCTCTGAATATATTTAGTTTCCTAAAACACTGAGTTCTTTCTCTACTACTATTTGCCCTGATGAAATGATGGTGTATATGTCATGGGTTCTTCTAGGTCCCCACTAAATTACTAAAATATCAAGAGGACATCTGTGCTCATGTATCCTATTAATCAACAGCCTTTATACTATCCCTCAATTGTATATTCTTTCCTCTCTCAAGGGGATTTTCTCCATTAATTTCTCTCTTTTATTGGTTGGAGGCAATATTTTGCTCCGGAGAGAAGTTCATATCTTCATAGCCAAACCTCTGAAAAAGTTGTCTAAACTTGTTTTCATTTTCTTTCTTTCTACTAACTCCCTTTGTTTTTTTTTTTTTGAGATGGAGTCTCACTCTGTCGCCAGGCTGGAGTGCAGTGGCACGATCTTGGCTCACTGCAACCTCCCCGTCCTGGGTTCAAGCAGTTCTCCTGCCTCAGCCTCCTGAGTAGCTAGGACTACAGGCACGTGCCACCATGCCCAGCTAATTTTTATATTTTTAGTAGAGATGGGGTTTTACCATGTTGGCCAGGATGGTCTTGATCTCTTGACCTCATGATCCGCCCGCCTCAGCCTCCCAAAGTGCTGGGATTACAGGCATGAGCCACTGTGCCCAGCCTTTTTTTTTTTTTTTTTTTTTTTTTTCAAGACAGAGCCTCACTCTGTTGCCCAGGCTGGAGTGCGATGGTGCAGTCTCGGCTCACCACAACCTTTGCCTCTCAGGTTCAAGCAGCTCTGCCTCCTGAGTAGCCGGGATTACAGGCACTCGCCACCACACCTGGCTAATTAAAGAAAAATTTTGTTTTATATTTTGAGACAGTCTCGCTTTGTTGCCCAGCTGGAGTGCAGTGGCGTGATCTCAGCTTACTTCAACCTCCACCTCCTGGGTTCAAACATTCTCCTGCCTCAGCCTCCTGAGTAGCTGGGATTACAGGCACCCACCACCACGCTGGCTAATTTTTGTATTTTTAGTAGAGACAGGGTTTCACCACGTTGGTCAGGCTGGTCTCAAACTCCTGACCTCAGGTGACCCACCTGCCTCAGCCTACCAATGTTCTGGGATTACAGGCATGAGCCACTGCACCCAGCCTACACCCAGCTAATATTTTTGTATTTTTAGTAGACACGGACAGGGTTTCACTATGTTGGTCAGGCTGGTCTTGAACTCCTGACCTCAGGTGATCCACCCATCTTGACCTCCCAAAGTGCTGAGATTTCAGACATGAGCCACCTGTGCCCAGCTTTTTTTTTTTTTTTTTTTTTTTAAGGCAGAGTCTTGCTCTGTTGCCCAGTGCAGTGGCGTGATCTCAGCTCATTGCAACCTTTGCCTGCTGGGTTCAAGTGATCCTCCCACCTCAGCCTCCCCAGTAGCTGGGATTACAGGCATGCACCACCTGTAAAAAATTTAAGAAAAAAAACAAAAAACAATGGTTTTTTGTATTTTTAGTAGACGGGGTTTCACGATTTTGTCCAGGCTGGCCTCGAACTCCTGACCTCAAGTGATCTGCCTGCCTTGGCCCTCCAAAGTGCTGGGATTACAGGCATGAGCCACTGCACCCAGCTTCAAGGGTGTTCCTTTTATGGTTAGTGCTTTTCGTGTTTACATTTCCCCAGTGATCTCAAAGGTATCTACCAACAGTTGGTCGGTTGAGTCAGTATCTATATTGGTTTCCTGAGTTAGTGTAACAAAACTACCAGAAATGGGTGGCCTAAACAACCAAAATTTGTCTCACAGTTCTGGAGGCTAGAAGTCCAAAATGAAAGTGTAAGCAAAGTTAGTTTCTTTTGAGGGCTCTGAAGGAAGGATCTGATTCAGGCCTCTGCAGTTGTAGATGGTTGTCTACTTCCTGTGTCTCTTAGGACATCACTTTAACTTGATTACTTCTGTAAAGACCCTTTAAATAAGGTCCTATTCTGAAGAACAATGGGTTAGAACTTCAAATTATGAATTTGGTCAGGAGAGGGGACACAATCAACTCATAACAGGGTTCATATGAGGTTTACATATTGTTTTAGGTTGTATGTTTTTCTAATCCTCTTATAACAATCGCCCTCTATTTCTGATTTTTTTAAGTTTTGGGTTTTTCTACACATTTAATACTGATTAGAAATAGATACATGAAATTTCAAAGAAATTAGAGAAGTTCAGGAAGATGAAGTTATTACCAGAAGCTAAAATGGGCCAGGCACGGTGGCTCACACCTGTAATTCCAGTACTTTGGGAAGCAAAGGCAAGAGAATTGCTTAAGTCCGGGAGTTTGAGACCAGCCTGCACAGCATAGTGAGATCCCATCTCTACGAAAAATTAAAAATTAGCTGGGCATGGTGGCGTGTGCCTGTAGTCCCAGCTACTTGGGAGGTTGAAGTGAGAGGATTGCTTGAGCTTAGGATATCAAGGCTGCAGTGAGCCATGATCATGCCGCTGCACTCAGCCTGGGTGAAAGAGGGAGACCCTGTCTCCAAAAGAAAAAGCTAAATTGAGCTATCTGCATTTTATTGCTAGGAAACCTACCAGTTTTTTTAAACACTAATATAAAACCTTAAGACTTAGATTTTTGTTTGTTTTAAACAGTAAATATATACCATTCTCCTAGGAAAGAATTACAACTCTTTATTCCTTTTTACTTTTGCATAGTATATAACGCCTTAAGATGGCCATTGGTGCTTTGGCTTGCTATGGGATTGTATGTGAAACAGAAAAACTACGATAGAGAATTATGTAGAGTTTTACCTTGATCATGTCTGTTGTTTAGCAAGATTTTACTTTTCCTTGTGTTTCAGTTGAGCCAGAATGAATAAGGCAAGAAAATAATGTCACTTGTTCTAAAAGAAGTGAACTTGTGGTTAGCTGGGGAGTTATGCACTGTGGTGAAGTAAGTCTGAGAGCCATTGGCAAGTATTGGGATAGATCCTCAGGTCCTCAAAACTTACTTGAGCAAAGCACATGAAAGAGAATTTCATGTTTTAAAAACAGGCCAATTTAGTTGGAAGCTGGTAATTTCTTTTTCTTCTTTTTTTTAGGGACAGGGTCTCACTTCGTTCTGTCACCCAGGCTGGAGTGCAATGGCGCAGTCATGGCTCACTGCAGCCTCAACCTCCTGGTCTTAAGTGATCCTCCCACCTCAACCTTCCAAGTAGCTAGGACCACAGGCATGTACCACTATGCCTGACTAATTAAAACAAAAAATTTTTTTAGAGACAGGATGTCACTCTGTTGCCCAGGTTGATCTTGAACTCCTGGGCTCAAACAAGTGATCCTCCCGCCTTGGCCTCCTAAAATGCTGGTATTACAGGCATGAGCCACCACACCTGGCCAAAGCTGGTAATTTCTTTCTCAACCAGGAGGTTGAGGCTGAGACAGAGTCTTGCTCTGTCACCCAGGCTGGAGTACAGTGGCACAGTCTCAGCTCACTGCAACCTCCGCCTCCCAGGTTCAAGCAATTCTCCTGCCTCAGCCTCCCAAGTAGCTGGGATTACAGGTGCCTGCCACCACACCTGCCTAATTTTTTTGTATTTTTGGTAGAGACGGGGTTTCACCATGTTGGCCAGGCTGATCTCGAACTCCTGACCTCAAGTGATCCACCTGCCTTGGCCTCCCAAAGTGCTGGGATTACAGGCATGAGTCACCATGCCTGGCCAAAGCTGGTAATTTCTTAATCACTCATGTGAATAAAGTTTGAAATATTGCAAATATAATTTAACTTTGTTTTTTTTGTTTTTATTTCTCAATAGATTGTCTGAGTTTCCACATTTTCGAAATAATCATAAAACCGCAAGGACATTTGATACAGTTAAAACAAAAGATCTTAAATCTAGATCTCCACATTTGGATGATTGTTCAAAGACTGATCACAGAGCTAAAAGTGATGTTTCTAAAGATGTACATCATAGCACTTCACTGCCAAATCTGGAAAAGGAAGGAAAATCACATTCTGATAAAAGGAGTACTTCACATTTACCTATATCTGTCGAGAAACACTGCACTAATGGTGTTTGGTCGCGTTCTCATTATCAGGTTGGTGAGGGTAGCTCAAATGAGGATAGTCGAAGAGGAAGAAAAGATATTAGACATAGCCAGTTCAACAGAGGAACTGAAAGAGTACGAAAAGACTTAAGTCCTGGCTGTGGTGATGGTGAACCAAGGATACTGGAGGCTAGTCAAAGGCTACAAGGACATCCTGAGAAATATGGTAAAGGTGAACCAAAGACTGAAAGCAAAAGTTCAAAGTTTAAAAGTAATTCAGATTCTGACTATAAAGGTGAACGCATTAACTCTTCTTGGGAGAAAGAGACCCCTGGAGAAAGGTCACACAGTCGAGTAGACTCTCAAAGTGACAAAAAACTAGAAAGACAAAGTGAAAGACCACAAAATATAAATAGGAAAGAAGTTAAATCACAAGACAAAGAAGAAAGAAAAGTTGATCAAAAACCTAAGTCAGTAGTAAAGGACCAAGATCACTGGAGAAGATCTGAACGAGCATCACTTCCTCATTCCAAAAACGAAATAACATTTTCTCATAATTCAAGTAAATACCATGTAGAAGAGAGAAGAGGATGGGAAGATTGTAAAAGAGACAGGAGTGTAAACAGTCATAGTTTTCAAGATGGAAGATGTCCATCTTTTCTTTCAAACAGTAGAACTCACAAAAACATTGACTCTAAGGAAGTTGATGCTATGCAACAGTGGGAAAACACACCTTTAAAAGCAGAAAGACATAGAACCGAGGATAAGAGGAAAAGAGAACGAGAAAGCAAAGAAGATAATAAGCATATTAGAAATGAAAAAAGAGTACCTACAGAACATTTTCAGAAGGTTAATAAGGAAACTAAGAAAACCACTTCTGATTTAAAGAAACAGAATGAACCAAAGACTGATAAGGGAGAAGTCCCTGATAATGGAGTTTCTGAAGGAGCACATAATAAAGAGCTTGCAATGAAAGCTGAGAATGGTCCAAATGAAACAAAAAACAAAGACCTAAAATTGAGTTTTATGGAAAAATTGAACTTAACTCTTTCTCCTGCTAAAAAGCAACCTGTTTCTCAGGATAATCAGAATAAAACAACTGATGTTCCCAAGTCCAGTGGTGTATGTGATTCAGAGTCTTCAGTGCAAGCTAAAACAGTGGCATATGTTCCCTCCGTCAGTGAACATATCTTGGGGGAAGCCTCTGTCAGTGAACATACCATGGGGGAAACGAAGTCATCATTATTGGAACCAAAGGTTGCTCTTTTAGCAATGACTGAACCCAGGATTGGTATCTCAGAAACCAAAATGGAAGAAGAAAATAGTTTGTTAGTTAGATCTGTTGACAATACTATGCATTGTGAAGTGCCCATTTGTGGTACAGAGACTTCCTTCCCATCTCCTATGGAAATACAACAGACAGAATCCTTGTTTCCATCAACAGGAATGAAACAAACCATTAATAATGGAAGGGCAGCAGCTCCTGTGGTAATGGATGTATTACAAACAGATGTGTCTCAAAACTTTGGATTGGAATTGGATACCAAAAGAAATGATAATTCAGATTCTTGTGGTATTTCTGAAGGTATGGAAATGAAGGTAGCACTTTCAACAACAGTGGGTGAAACCACTGAAAGCATTTTGCAGCCTTCAATTGAGGAAGCTGATATTTTGCCAATAATGCTTTCAGAAGATAATAACCCAAAATTTGAGCCTTCTGTTGTAGTTACACCACTTGTTGAGAGTAAGTCATGTCATTTGGGGCCTTGCTTACCTAAAGATACTCTAGATTCTTCACTTCAGCAGACTGAGTTAATGGACCACAGAATGGCAACTGGTGAAACAAACTCAGTATATCATGATGATGATAACTCGGTTTTGAGCATTGACCTTAATCACCTGAGACCTATTCCAGAAGCTATCAGCCCTCTGAATAGTCCAGTGAGACCTGTAGCAAAAGTTCTTAGAAATGAAAGCCCACCTCAAGTTCCAGTATATAATAACAGTCATAAAGGTAATAGTTTATATTCTATAACTTTGCTTTTTTTGAGAATGTAAAATACATAAGATAAATTGGTGATATTCTTTTTTGATAACATAAAAAGTAGGCCGGGCACAGTGGCTCATGCCTGTAATCCCAGCACTTTGGGAGGCTGAGGCAGGTGGATCAAGAGGTCAGGAGATCAAGACTATCCCGGCTTACACAGTGAAACCCCGTCTCTACTAAAAATAAAAAAAATTAGCCGGGCCTGGTGGCAAGTGCCTGTAATCCCAGCTACTGAGGAGGCTGAGGAAAGAGAATGGCGTGAACCCAGGAGGTGGAGCTTGCAGTGAGCAGAGATTGTGCCACTGTACTCCAGCCTGGGTGACAGAGCAAGACTCTGTATCAAAAAAAAAAAAGCAGCGTATTACTCAGCCCCTGTTATCTAGACGTGCACATGGAAGGTTTTTTGTGTGCGTGTTTTTTTTTTTAGATGAAGCCTCACTCTGAGGCTGGAGTGCAGTGGTGTGATCTTGGCTCACTGCAACCTCCGCCTCCTGAGTTCAAGCAATTCTCCTGCCTCAGCCTCCCAAGTAGCTAGAACTACAGGCACGTGCCACCACTCCCAGCTAATTTTTGTATTTTTTTTTTAGTAGAGATAGGGTTTGACCATATTGGCCAGGCTGGTCTCGAACTCCTGACCTTGTGATCTGCCCGTCTTGGCCTCCCAAAGTGCTGGGATTACAGGCGTGAGCCCCCACACCCAGCCAGAGTTGTTTTTTTGTTTCTTTTTTTTTTTTTCTGAGACAGAGTCTCACTGTGTCACCAGGCTGCAGTGCAGTGGCGTGGTCTCAGCTCACTGCAACTTCTGCCTCCCAGCCCAAGTGATTCTCCTGCCTCAGCCTCCCAAGTACCTGGGATTACAAGCACCCACCACCATGCCCGGCCCTGAGCACTTTTTAAGACCAATAAAAACCAGAGATACAGGCCAGGCGTGGTGGCTCACACATGTAATCCTAGCAGTTTGGGAGGCTGCGGCAGGTGGATCATGAGGTCAGGAGTTCGAGACCAGCCTGGCCAACATGGTGAAACCCTGTCTCTACTGAAAATACAAAAATTAGCTGGGCATGGGGGCCGGCGCCTGTCGTCCCAGCTACTAGGGAGGCTGAGGCAGGAGAATTGGCTTGAACCCAGGAGGTAGAGGTTACAGTGAGCCAAGATTGCACCACTGCACTCCAGCCTGGGTAACACAGCAAGGCTTCTCAAAACAAAATCAATGATGCAAGTATTAGGCATTAACATTCTGCTTCAAAAAGAACTAGTAAAATAGTGAATTGCCTCAGTGTTTAATTTTTTGTTACATGTAATATTTAATATGGACATGTCAATGACTAAACTTTAATATATTTTTATCTTCTATAAATGTATTTAATATATTTTTCTCTTCTACAGATGTGTTTTTACGAAATTCAGCTCATTCTACCTCTAAGAGTCAGTCTGATCTCAATAAGGAAAATCAAAAGCCAATTTACAAATCTGACAAATGTACAGAAGCAGACATATGTAAGAATTCACCATTAGATGAATTAGAAGAAGGGGAAATTAGAAGTGATAGTGAAACATCTAAACCACAAGAATGTTTTGAAAAAAATTCCAAGCCTAGAGCGTCGGCTGATGTGCGGAAGTCAAAGACTATCCCACGACATGGGAAAAGTACTGTGGGTCTGGATAAAGACAGTAGGAAAACACATGTAAGAATCCATCAGACCAATAACAAATGGAATAAAAGACCTGATAAATCTAGCAGATCTTCAAAAACGGAGAAGAAAGATAAAGTGATGAGCACTTCCAGCTTGGAAAAAATAGTTCCAATTATTGCTGTACCCTCTTCTGAACAAGAGATCATGCACATGTTACGAATGATAAGAAAACATGTAAGGAAAAATTATATGAAATTCAAGGCAAAATTTTCATTAATACAATTTCATAGAATTATTGAGTCAGCAATTTTGAGTTTTACATCTCTAATTAAACATCTCAACTTACACAAAATCTGTAAGTCAGTGACTACCTTACAGAAGAATCTCTGTGATGTTATAGAGTCTAAACTTAAGCAAGTTAAAAAGAATGGCATAGTTGATCGTTTATTTGAACAGCAGCTACCAGATATGAAAAAAAAATTGTGGAAATTTGTAGATGACCAACTTGATTATTTGTTTGCAAAGCTTAAGAAAATCTTAGTTCAGTTTTGTGATTCCAAAAACTTTGGAAGAGATAGTGATGAAGGCAAACCTGAAAAAACAAGTAAACAGAATGCACAGTATTCAGATGGTCAGAAAGGGAGTGGGTACAACTCCAACAAAGAATTGCCGAAAGAAAAATTATCAAAATCAGAAGACTGTGTTCATTATAAGTCTTTAGTGGGATGTAAAAAGTCTGAGGAAAAATACCAAGACCAAAATAACTCCAGTATTAACACTGTAAAGCATGACAGTAAAAAAAATTTTAACAACTGCTTTGATAATACGAAGAACTCTCAATCCGAAGAGCGCTCCTTGGAACTACACTGTTCAAGCACCCCAAAGTCAGAAAAAAATGAAGGAAGCAGTATAGAGGATGCACAGACATCCCAGCATGCAACTTTGAAGCCAGAACGAAGTTTTGAGATTCTTACTGAACAGCAAGCATCTAGCCTTACTTTTAATTTAGTGAGTGATGCACAAATGGGTGAAATATTTAAAAGTTTGTTGCAAGGTTCTGATCTTTTAGATAGTAGTGTTAACTGTACTGAAAAAAGTGAGTGGGAGTTAAAGACTCCGGAGAAGCAGTTGCTAGAGACTCTTAAGTGCGAGTCTATACCAGCTTGTACAACAGAAGAGCTAGTTTCAGGGGTGGCTTCTCCATGTCCTAAAATGATTAGTGATGATAATTGGTCATTATTATCATCTGAGAAAGGTCCGTCTCTGTCTTCAGGGCTTTCATTGCCAGTTCATCCTGATGTGTTGGATGAAAGTTGTATGTTTGAAGTGTCTACTAACCTACCTTTAAGTAAAGATAATGTGTGTAGTGTAGAAAAGAGCAAGCCCTGCGTTTCTTCCATACTTTTTGAAGATCTAGCAGTCTCTTTAACAGTACCATCACCTCTGAAGTCAGATGGTCATCTCAGTTTTTTAAAGCCTGATGTTTCGTCTAGTTCAACTCCTGAAGAAGTCATTAGTGCTCATTTTAGTGAAGATGCATTACTTGAGGAAGAGGATGCATCTGAGCAAGATATTCATTTAGCTCTGGAGTCTGATAATTCAAGCAGTAAATCAAGTTGTTCTTCTTCCTGGACAAGCCGATCTGTTGCTCCAGGCTTTCAGTACCACCCTAATCTACCTATGCATGCCGTCATAATGGAAAAGTCCAATGATCATTTTATTGTGAAAATACGACGTGCAACACCATCTACCTCTTCTGGTCTTAAACAGAGTATGATGCCTGATGAATCATTGACATCTTTGCCCAGACATGGAAAGGAAGCTGATGAAGGAGCAGATAAAGAATATATTTCATGTCAGAACACAGTTTTTAAATCTGTGGAGGAATTGGAAAATTCCAACAAAAATGTTGATAATAGCAAGTCAACTCATGAAGAACAGAGCTCTATGATACAAACACAGGTTCCTGATATATATGAATTTCTTAAAGATGCTTCAGGTAAGATGGGTCATCGTGATGAAGTGTCTGATGAATGTTTCAAATTGCATCAAGTATGGGAAACAAAAGTGCCTGAAAGCATTGAAGAATTGCCTTCAGTGGAAGAAATCTCACACTCTGTCGGGGATCATCTTCCAAACACATACATAGATCTAACGAAAGATCCAGTCACTGAAACCAAAAACTTGGGGGAATTCATAGAAGTAACAGTTTTAAACATTGATCAGTTGGGATGTTCTGGAGGCAATTTAAATCAAAGTGCTCAAATATTAGACAATTCTTTGCAGGCTGATACTGTAGGTGCTTTTATTGATTTGACACAAGATGCTTCAAGTGAGACTAAAAGTGAAGGTAATCATCCTGAATTAGCTGTTGAAGACCTGGGATGTGGGGTGATACAGGTAGATGAAGATAATTGTAAGGAAGAAAAGGCACAAATGGCAAACAGGCCTTTGGAGTGCATTGTTGAGGAAACCTATATCGACTTGACCACAGAATCTCCCAGTTCATGTGAAGTAAAAAAGGATGAATTAAAATCAGAGCTAGGATCAAATTGTGTTAACTCGGAGTTGCCTGGGACTTTGCATAATGCTCACAAAAAGAGAAGAAACCTTTCTGATCTAAATCATTCTCATAAAAAACAAAGAAAGGAAACAGACTTAACCAATAAGGAAAAGACCAAGAAACCTACCCAAGATTCTTGTGAGAATACTGAAGCTCACCGAAAGAAAGCCAGTAAGAAGAGGGCCCCTCCTGTGAATAAAGATCCCTCATCATTAAAGGCAACCCCAGGGATTAAGGATTCATCAACAGCACTTGCCACTTCTACGAGCCTTTCTGCAAAGAATGTTATTAAAAAGAAGGGAGAAATTATCATTTTATGGACAAGGTAAGAATCTTGTGAGGCATTTAAATCACCAGGAAATTTTGAGCTCAGAAATCTAATCTGTCTGGCTGGGCATGGTGGCTCATGCCTGTAATCCCAATACTTTGGGACACTAAGGCAGGTGGATCACTTGAGCCCAGGTCCCAAACCCAGGAGTTTGGGACCAGCTTGAGCAACAAGGCAAATTTATGTCTCTATAAAAAATACAAAAATTAGGGCTGGGCGCGGTGGCTCACGCTTGTAATCCCAGCACTTTGGGAGGCCGAGGCGGGCAGATCACGAGGTCAGGAGATCGAGACCATCCTGGCTAACATAGTGAAACCCCGTGTCTACTAAAAATACAAAAATTTAGCCGGGCGTGGTGGCACGCGCCTGTAGTCCCAGCTACTCAGGAGGCTGAGGCAGGAGAACGGCAGGAACCCGGGAGGCGGAGCTTGCAGTGAGCCGAGATAGCACCACTGCATTCTAGCCTGGGCAACAGAGCAAGACTCCGTCTCAAAAAAAAGAAAAAAAAAATACAAAAATTAGCCAGGTGTTGTGGTGCAGGCCTGTGGTCCCAGCTACTTGGGAGGCTGAGGCAGGAGGATCACTTGAGCCTGGGAGCTGGGAGGCGATTGTACTCCAGCCTGGGTGACAGAGCAAAACCCTGTCTCAAAAAAAAAAAACAAAAACCTAAAGATACCTAATCTGTCATGTCTTCATAACTTTATCCCAAAATAAAGAAAATGATGACTTCAAAAGTGGCCAAATTTAGTTGAAGATACATTCTAGAGTACAGTCCTGCTGTACTGTTGTACAGTCTAGAACAGTGGCTCTTAACCAGAGGTGTGCAGTAGCACCATGGATAGAAGTTTTCACTTTGAAAAGCTCTAGTGTGAAGTTAAAAAGAAAAAAGTGAAGTGAAAAAAAGTGAAAAAGTGTGTTTTAACTTCACTTTTTAAATTAAAAACAATTATTTCATTTGGAAGGAACTGGTGTAAGCACATCTTAGAGGGAATGACAAGTGATGAAACAGCCAAAAATGGGAGTGTTGGTACAAGTTGGTGCAAAACCACAATTACTTTTGCAGCAACCTAATAATTTGATTTTTCTTCCAAATTAGTAAAGTTTACAGTTTTGTAAACCATTTGTAATTTTGAGGGTTTTTGTTTGTTTTGAGACAAAGAGTTTCACTTTTGTTGCCCAGGCTGGAGTGCAGTGGTACCATCTTGGCTCACTGCAACCTCTGCCTCCTGAGTAGCTGGAATTACAGGGGCATGCCACCACGCCCAGCTAATTTTGTATTTTTAGTAGAGACGGGGTTTCTCCATGTTGGTCAGGCTGGTCTCGAACTCCTGACCTCAGGTGATCCGCCCACCTCCTGAAGTGCTGGATTATAGGCATGAGCCACCATGCCCGTACACTTATGAGTTTTATATGAACTGTTTAAGGAAATCAAGACCCCATTCAGATGTAAAAGTAACCACAGTTATGAATCATTGGACTAGAGGTAGATATACTTGACTAGAATGCTTAATGAGAGAAGCTTAATTTTGTGAAAACTGGTGATCAGTTTTGTTAATTCCACGGTCCTCAAATCCCCATTTCAGGTAACTTTGCAGATGGCAGTATAAAATCTCAGCAATTGTATTAATACACATTTGGTCAGAGTATGTAGTAAAAGCAGAGGTCTGGGAATTAGGAGATGTGGATTCTATTTTAGTTCTGGTTCTTCTGCTTAGTATGTCTGTGACTGTCTTTGGGCCCTAAGTTTTTTAGTGTATACATTAAAGGTAAAATTAAAAAGAAATACTTTAATTTTGTTATTGGGAAAATAAATCAGTACGTTTGTTATAGAATACATATGAACTCATAGAGCAAAATCATCTAAATCTTATTTCTCAGAGATACCCATTGTCCATATTTTGATATATACACTTTTTCCTATGGGTTTAAATTTCCCTGGTTGGTGGACTTTAAGGCAGTGGGATTTTCATTACCTTTCTACTACAGTGTACTAAGACTAAATACCATTTTTTTCCTCCTCAGAAATGATGACCGGGAAATTTTACTGGAGTGTCAGAAAAGAGGGCCATCATTTAAAACATTTGCATATTTAGCCACCAAGTTGGATAAAAATCCAAATCAGGTAACTACCCAATTTTTACATCTCTATTGGTTCACAGATGTTATTACTCTAAATACTTAAAATTTAGGCTGAGTGTGGTGGCTCCCACCTATAATCCCAGCACAGCCAAGGCGAGAGGATCCCTTGAAGCCAGGAGTTCAAGACCATCCAGGCAACATGGTAAGACCTCTGCCTCTACAGAAAAATTTTTAAAAATTAGTGGGTGCTGTCATGTGCACCTGTGGTCTCAGCTACTCGGGAGGCTGAGGAGGGAGGATCGCTTGAGCCCAGGAGTTCAAGGCCAACATAGTGAGACCATGTCTCTACAAAAACCAAAAAAATTAGTGGGGCATGGTAACATGCACCTGTAGTCCCAGCTACTCAGGAGGCTGAGGCAAATGGATCGCTTGAGCCCAGGAGGTTGAGGCTGCAGTGAGCTGTGATCATGCCACTGCACAGCAGCCTGAGACAGAGTGAGACCCTGTTTCAGACAGACAAAGTAAATAAATAAATGTTTAGATTGAAGTTTTTTTTTATTTTTATTTTTATTTTTTTTATTATTTTTTTTTTTGAGACAGAGTCTCGCTCTGTCACCCAGGCTGGAGTGCAGTGGCCGGATCTCAGCTCACTACAAGCTCAGCCTCCCAGGTTTACGCCATTCTCCTGCCTCAGCCTCCCAAAATAGCTGGGACTACAGGCGCCCGCCACCTCGCCCGGCTAGTTTTTTGTATTTTTAGTAGAGACGGGGTTTCACCGTGTTAGCCAGGCTGGTCTCGATCTCCTGACCTCGTGATCCGCCCGTCTCGGCCTCCCAAAGTGCTGGGATTACAGGCTTGAGCCACCGTGCCCGGCGAAGTTTTTTTTTAAATTAAAGTTAGTTTCACTCAGTTTTTTTTGTTTGTTTTTTTGTTTTTGTTTTTTTTTGAGACAGTCTCACTTTGTTGACCCTGCTGGAATCCAATGGCGTGATCTTGACTCACTGCAACCACCACCTCCTGGGTCAAGTGATTCTTGTGCTTCAGCCACCCAAGTAGCTGGGATTACAGGTGTGTGCCACTACACCCAGCTAATTTTTTGTATTTTTAGTAGATTACTGGAGAGACAGAGTTTTGCTGTGTTGGCCAGGCTGGTCTTGAACTCTGGGCCTCTTATGATCTGCTAACCTCAGCCTCCCAAAGTGCTGGGATTACTGGTGTGAAAAAAATGTTTTGAGAGTTGGAGTCTCATTATGCTGCCCAGGCTAGATTTGAACTCTTGAGCTGGCTTAGATTTACTTTTTGAGTGTTAGAATATGTAGATATTTATTAGCCAGCCTCTCAGTGTAGGATTGTTAAAAACTTGGTAACTGTGGAAGAAGTATGACTGGGACAATCCTGATTGTTTTGTAAACTGATGTTTGCTTAAGAAATATTAATGCTTGTAATCCCAGCACTTTGGGAGGCCGAGCTGGGAGGATTGCTTGGGCCCAGGTTACAGTAAGCTATGCTCTTCACACTGTACACTCCAGCCTGGGTGACAGAGCTAGACTCTGTCTCTTAAAAAAAAAAAAAAAAAAAGGCCGGGCGCGGTGGCTCACGCCTGTAATCCCAGCACTTTGGGAGGCCGAGGCAGGCGGATCACAAGGTCAGGAGATCGAGACCACGGTGAAACCCCGTCTCTACTAAAAATACAAAAAATTAGCTGGGCGCGGTTGTGGGCGCCTGTAGTCCCAGCTACTCGGGAGGCTGAGGCAGGAGAATGGTGTGAACCCGGGAGGCGGAGCTTGCAGTGAGCCGAGATCGCGCCACTGCACTCCAGCCTGGGCGACAGAGCGAGACTCCGTCTCAAAAAAAAAAAAAAGACCGGGCGTGGTGGTTCACACCTATAATCCCAGCACTTTGGGAGGCTGAGGCAGGTGGACCACCTGAGGTCGCGAGTTCAAGACCAGCCTGACCAACACGGAGAAACCCCATCTCTACTAAAAATACAAAAAAGTTAGCTGGGCGTGGTGGCGTATGCCTGTAATCCCAGCTCCTCGGGAGGCTAAGGCAGGAGAATCACTTGAACCTGGGAGGCGGAGGTTGCAGTGAGCCGAGATCGCGCCATTGTCCAACCTGGGCAACAAGAGTGAAACTCCATCTCAAAAAAAAAAAAAGTTCAGTATTGAAAAATTAACTAATAATCACCTTTAGTATGAAGATTTTTTTCTTTTTTGAAATGGAGTTTCGCTCTTGTTGCCCAGGCTGGAGTGCAATGGCGTGATCTTGGCTCACTGCAACCTCTGCCTCCTGGGTTCAAGCGATTCTTCTGCCTTAGCCTCCCGAGTAGCTGGGATTACAGGCATGCACCACCATGCCTGGCTAATTTTGTATTTTTAGTAGAGACGGGGTTTCTCCATGTTGGTCAGGCTGGTGTCGAACTCCTGACCTCAGATGATCCGCCTGCCTGGGCCTCCCAAAGTGCTGGGATTACAGGCATGAGCCACCACACCCGGCCATGAAGATATTTTTCTAAACATTACTTTACCTCTTTGTTATTGAAGGTGACTTTTTCTGTCTTTAGCTGTCTTATGAAAGTATTCTTCAAAGATGAGAAAAGATTACGAGGTATTTATAATTAACACTCATTTTTAAATTTTCAGGTCTCAGAAAGATTCCAGCAGCTAATGAAGCTCTTTGAAAAGTCAAAATGCAGGTAGTTAATGGTTACACTACAGGAGACTACTAAAATAAATGTTTGACACTGTAGTTGTGCAGTTAATGGCCTGTTAGTCATTGAAGATGTGAATAGTGGGTGAGAGACATCCAGTTGAGTTCCTGCTTCAGTCACAGGTTGGAGGATGGTTGCTCGAGCAGGCATCTAAGGTGACCTCATCCACAGGGACGTGCTCAGAGTGAAGCCTGCTGCAGTTCAGATCAGCATGGCATCTCTCCTCAACCTTCTGATTGCTGATGAGCCTAAGGTGGGGGGAAATCCATTTGATTAATAATAAAGTTTTTATAGATAAATATAAAATCAAACATTCTTGAATAGCAGTATGTGGTTCATAAGCAGTGAAGTCTGTGTAGTGATGGTAATTTAATATTTCTCACATTTTTAATTAGTGCTAATTAAGGTACAAAACATAAAGTCTATCGTCATCTAAATTGATGACATGATTTACCATATTAAATTGTTAATGTTCACAGACATGTTTCCTCAGTTTTTGTTTTTGTACCTGTCGTACAAGTCATTCTTGTACAATACAGGTTTATTAGAGCAATGATATTTAAATTAGCAGCAGAAGGCTGGGCGTGGTGGTACCCTCCTATAGTCCCAGCTACTCGAGAGGCTGAGGCAAGAGGATTGCTTGAGCCTAGAAATCTGAGGCTAGGATACTAGGATTGTGCCTGTGAATAACCAATACACTCCAACCTGGGCAATATAGTGAGACCCAGTCTCTAAAACCTAAGGAAGTAAATAAATTACCAGCAGGTTTTTTTCTCTAAGATCTCAGCCAATTGCTTAAATCTTTCGGATTTTTATGTAAGCAAAATTTTAAAGATATTTAATGTATCACAATATTTTTAATTGATTTGCTGTCCCAATTATTTGAATGCAAAACATGCAATTTTAAATGAAGTTTGAATTAAATCTGAATAGAAACGATATTTGGACATACAGAGCCAGGCACAGTGGCATGCCTGTAATCCCAGCACTTTGGGAGGCCGAGGTGGGCGGATCACTTGAGGCCAGGAGTTCTATACCAGCCTGGCCAACATGGTAAAACCCCGTCTCTACAAAAAATACAAAAATTAGCTAGGCATGGTGGCACCTTTCTGTAATCCCAGCTACTTGGGAGTCTGAGGCATGAGAATCGCTTAAACCTGGGAGGCGGAGATTGCGGTGAGCCAAGATTGTACCACTACACTCCAGCCTGAAAGACAGAGTGAGACTCTGCCTTCACAGAAAGAAAAGAAAAAAAAAAAAACCAAAAAACTAGATTTGGACATGGAGCACAGTGCTAGTGAGATCTTCAAAATTGTGTAGTAGTTTACTATGATGTTAAATTTCTTTGTTTGTTTGTTTGTTTGTTTTGAGACAGTCTCACTCTGTTGCCCAGGCTGGAGTGCAGTGGCATGGTCGCAGCTCACTGCAACCTCTGCCTCTCGGGTTCAAGTGATTATAATGTTAAATTTCTCTTTGTATAATTCAGAATGTGGCCGGGTGCAGTGGCTCATGCCTGTAATCTTAGCACTTTGGGAGGCTAAGGTGGGTGGATCACCTGAATTCAGGAGTTCGAGACTAGCCCGGCCAACATGATGATACTTCCTCTCTACCAAAATTACAAAAATTAGCTGGGCATGGTGGGAACATGCCTGTAATCCCACCTACTGGGAGCCTGAGGCAGGAGAATCACTTGAACAAAACACGCACACAACAGAATGTAAGCTTAAATAATGGGGAATTTGGAGAAGAAGCTTATTCTAAAGAACGTTTTTTTAAAAAAGCTTATTCTAAAGAACTGGGCAACAGTGGCTTGATTATCTTTTAGATTAACTGTGCTTTTTAAGATTTTTGCTGCCTTTAAGAAATTCAAGTTTCTTTTTTTTTACCTTAATGTTATGATTCTCTTGTGAAGAGAATGTAAATTCTTTTAAATAGAGATGGGGTTTTGCTGTGTTGCCCAGGCTGGTCTCGAACTCCTGGACTCAAGCGATCCATCTGCTTTGGCCTCCCAAAGTGCTGGGATTACAGGCATAAGCTACTGCATCTGGCCAAAAATCTTAAACCGTTTAATGAATTTGATATTTGAGATTTTCTTTGCTTGCAGGATAGCACATATTGTGTGTTATTTTATTGGTAGCTTACCTCTTAATTGATTTTTTTCCCCACAAGTACTATAGTCTTATTAAATTTTTATCAATATCAAAGTATAATGATAGTTACCAAACTGATTGCAAAAGCTAGTTTTTTTTTTTTAATTTTGAGACCAATTGGAAGATGAGAAAGCTAGTTTATTAAACACCAATATTGTCTAAATGGAGCTCATTTAAGGTAACATATTATGACATAGTCCTATCAGAAAAATAGAATAATAACTTTAGCATTTTCTTACATTACAGATAAGTTGCTGAATTCCTGGGACTCTTAATTGATATTGCATACTACACAGAAGCTTCAAATTCCTCATGTTTTAAATGAGCACTAGAGGGAGGTTTGTCACCTTTTTGATTACCAGATGATAATCTACATTTGTAATTACTCAGTGACTCTAATTTCACATCAGCATGTTCAGCTTATTCTAGTCATCACTCTGATTTGCTTATCTGTTTTTGGTCAAAATATTTATTTTTAAACATATTAGAACTTATCAAAATGAAAGCAACAGTGATGTATTGAAATCTTAGTTTTGATATTTTAAAGAAATGACTTTGTAGATTAAAAAAATAGTTTTGTAGCATTTTAAACTTAGTGACTATTTAGTTCAAGTGTTCATCCATTTTTTATTTGCTTTTATAATTGCCTCTCCTTGTTTTGGTATATTGTAAAATAATTTAAATAATGTATTTATAAATATGTATAATGATGTAAAATACTGTGTGTATATATATGTATGTGTGTTTCTGTGTATGCACACACATAAAATGGCTTTACCTAGCCAAGGATTTTTTTTATCTGTATAAAACTTTTTGTATAAAGTTTGCTTTCAATAACAGTTATGTATAATAAAACCATGTAAAGTTTTGTTGTATTTTGATTGGAATGTTTTACTTTTATTGTTTTTAGGTAATAATTTAAAAAATCAGAAAGGTAAAAGTCCCAGGGAACATAGGGAGCAATTTTGAAGTGGTTCCTGGTGGGGGTGTGGCTGGCTGAATGACTCTGAGTAGGTTATTTGAGAAAACTGATTGCTGTTGTCTGCCTTCTCACAGCAAGTACCGGAATGGTGAGCCGTATCTCTGCTGCAGTTGTCCTCACAGATAAAATCAGAGTAGCACAATAGCTTTTTGGGTGAAGATTTGGAGTAAACAGGTGTAAGGATTGATTAGTTTGGGCATTACTTCTTCACCCCTCTGCCTTCAGACTCACAGAAATTCTCAGTTAATAATCTAGGCCCTAGAATCTAGGAAGTGCCTCTTGTCATTGCCATTTTTCTCAGGGTGTTCAAAGGAAGAAGCCCTGTCCTAAAGGATTACACATTGAAATAAATAGCAGTGATATTTTTGTGCTAGGGCTCTCCAGCATGGGGCTTGTCCCTTCCCTCTCTTTGAACCTTTAATACCGACTACAGGGTTGGCCATCAGTCCTTCTCCAGTGCATACTCTCACACAGAAGATCTCATACCACCAGGTAAGTGAGTTCACAAACAGTATGACTGAAAGATACTACTGGATTACATAAGACTTTCAGAATCTAAAATGAAACTAATAAACATTAAAAGATGTTAGCAACGTGATACAAGAATTAATGAAACATTTAAAATAAATAACAATAAATGGAGTAAAAGTAGGATACAGGCCAGGCGCGGTGGCTCATGCCTGTAATCCCAGCACTTTGGGAGTCCGAAGCAGGTGGATCCACGAGGTCAGGAGTTCAAGACCAGCCTGGCCAAGATGGTGTAACCGTGTCTCTACTAAAAATACCAAAATTAGCTGGGCATGGTGGTGGGTGCCTGTATTCCTAGCTACTCAGGAGGCTGAGGCAGAGAATTGCTTGAACCTGGGAGGTGGAGGTTGCAGTGAGCCGAGATCACGCCACTGCACTCCAGCCTGGGAGACAGAGCAAGACTGTCTCAAAAATAAAATTAAATTAAAACTAAAATGAAAAATAGGATAGATACAGATGCAGAATAAATTAGTTGGAAAATCAGGCTGAGAAACCCCCAAAAGGAAGCAAAAATAATAATAATAACATAGGAAATACAAAAGTGGATTTAAGCAAGATGGAAGCCAGAAGCAGGTGTGCCAACATTCAGGTAAGAGGCCTAGAAGGAGGAAAAAAATATAGATTGAAAGGGCCATAGGGCACCAAATGAGAGACATACTGAAATTTAAGAGTATCAAGATAATGAGAAAAATCTAAAAGCTTTTAGAGTAAATGTATAAAGGAACAAGAATAAGATCGACTTCAGTCTTCTCAACAATACTGGGTGCAGAAAAGTAATGTATTTAAAGTACTGGACTTAAAGTTTTAATCTAAATTGTCATTCAAATGTGAGTATAATAAAAACATTAAGATTTACCAAAGATCTCTATCCAAAAGAAAAGAAGTCACTGTATCAGAAAAACACCTACACACATTTATTGCAGCACGATTCACAGTTGCAAAGACAGAATAAACCTGAGTGTCCATCAATGAGTGGATAAAGAGAATGTGGTACACATATATCATGGAGTGCTACTCAGACACACAAAAAGAATAAAATAATGTATTTTGCAGCAACTTATATGGAACTGGAGGCTGTTGTTCTAAGTGAAGTAACTCAGGAATTGAAAACCAGATAACATTCAGGTACAGTGGCTCACGCCTGTAATCCCAGCACTTTGGGAGGGTGAGGTGGGCAGATCACCTGAGGTCAGGAGTTTGAGACCAGCCCGGGCAACGTGGCAAAACGCTGTCTCTACTAAAAATGCAAAAATTAGCTGGGCATGGTGGCAGGCGCCTGTAATCCCAGCTACTCGGCGGCTGAGGCAGGGAGAATTACCTGAACCCAGGAGGCGCAGATTGCAGTGAGCCGAGATAGTGCCACTGCACTCTAGCCTGGGCAACAAAGTGAGACTCCGTACCAAAAAACAAAAACAAAAAACCCAGATACCCCTTTTTGCTTCCACTGCCACCATGGCACTCATGAAAAAGCTTGTGGCAAACCAGAGCAGAAAAAAGAATCAGGTTCTGAAGTTTACTCTTAATTGCTCCTGCTGTAGAAGATGGAAACATGGATGCTGCTAACTTTGAGCAGTTTTTGCAAGAGGGGATCAAAGTGAATGGAAAAGCTGGGAATCTAGGTGGAGGGGTTGTGACCATGGAACGGACCAAGAGCAAGATCACCATGACTTCTGAGGCGACTTTTTCCTAAAGGTATTTGAAATATCTCACACAAAAAAAAATATTTGAAGAAGAATAATCTGTGTGATTGGTTGCATGTAGTTGCTAACAGCGAAGAAAGTTATGAATTATGTTACTTCCAAATTAGCCAGGACAAACAGGAGGAGGAAGATGAGGGATTAAAATTCATTTATCTGGAATTTTTTGTATGGGTTCGTGAATAAAACTTGGGAACCAGAGGGGAAAAAAAAGCCAGATACCACATGTTCTTGCTTATAAATGGGTATGCAAATGCATACAGAGTAGTATAATGGACATTGGAGACCCAGAAGGTGGAACAGGGAGGGGATGAAAAACTGCATATTGAATACGTTTGTGACTTCGGTGACTGGTGCACTAAAATCCTAGACTTCAGCACTATGCAGTTCATCCATGTAACTGAAAACCACTTGTACCTCAAAAGCTACTGGAAAATTTTTTAAAAAAATGAAAAAAGATTTGCCGGGCCATGTGCGGTGGCTCACGCCTGTAATTCCGGTACTTTGGGAGGCTGAGGCAGGCAGATCACTCGGTCAAGAGATCAAGACCAACCTGGCTGACATGGTGAAACCCTGTCTCTACTAAAAATACAAAAATTAACTGGGTGTGGTGGCGCACGCCTGTAATCCCAGCTACTCGGGAGGCTGAGGCAGGAGAATTGCTTGAACCCAGGAGGCAGAGATTGCAGTGAGCCAAGATCGGGCCACTGCACTGCAGCCTGGTGACAGAGTGAGACTCTATCTCAAGAAAAGAAAAAGATTTGCCAATGATTCACATTGAAAAAGTTTGGAAAAACATACTCAACAAAAAGTCTAGAAGATACTACAAAAGCTATGGGGATAACAGTGTTCAGATACCTTGGTAACATGTGTATAGGGGGAGAAAGAATTTTTTAGAAAGCAATAAACCAGAATTATAATTTTAGACAGTAACAACATAATGGCAAGTAGAGGAGATCAAGAAAGCATACAAGTGTTACAGTTCTTGCCTTGTTAGAAAGAAGGTATTGACATAAAAATGTCAAACTTAAAATTGAGGTATAGCATTCACATAGAAAAGTACATGAAAGAAATAGAGTTTTCACCAAGATGAACACTTGTGTAACAGCACCCGGAACAAGAATTAGAACATTACCAGCCCTTCAGAGTGCCCCCCATTCCTAGTAATAGTCCTTCCTTCTCCCTACGGACAAACATTATCAGAACACTATTTCTGATTTATATTATCATAGATTAGTTTTGCTTGTCTTTGAACTTCCAAATGAAATTATAACTGTAGATACTATTTGGCTTATTTCATTAATCAGTATGTGAGGTTCATGCCTGTGTTGAGTATAGCAATAGTAAATTCTTTCTCACTGCTGTATATATTTCAATTGAACCACAATTTATCTATCCTACTGTCGTAGACATTTGTGTTCTAGTTCGGAACTGTTAGAAATAATGCCATTGGCCGGGCGCAGTGGCTCATGCCTGTAATTCCAGCACTTTGGGAGGCCAAGGCGGGCAGATCACGAGGTCAGGAGATCGAGACCATCCTGGCTAACACGGTGAAACCCTGTCTCTACTAAAAATACAAAAACGAAAAATTAGCTGGGCATGGTGGTGGGCGCCTGTAGTCCCAGCTACTCGGGAGGCTGAGGCAGGAGAATTGCTTGAGATGGACTTTCACTCTTGTGGCCCAGACTGGAGTACAATGGCGTGATCTCAGCTCACTGCAAACACCACCTCCTGGGTTCAACTGATTCTCCTGCCTCAGCCTCCCAAGTAGCTGGGATTACAGGCACCTGCCACCACACCTGGCTAATTTTTTTTGTATTTTTAGCAGAGACGGGGTTTCTCCATGTTGGCCAGGCTGGTCTCAAACTCCTGACCTCAGGTGATCCTCCCACCTCAGACTCCCAAAGTGCTGGGATTACAGGCATGAGCCACTGCACCCAGACTTTTTTTTGTATTTTTAGTAGAGACGGTGTTTCACCATGTTATCCAGGCTGGTCTCGAACTCCTGGCCTCAAGTGATCCACCCACCTTGGCCTCCCAAAGCACTGAGATTATAGGCATGAGCCACCATGTCTGGCCTATTTTATTTTATTATTTATTTATTTACTTTCTTTTTTGAGACAAGGTCTCACTTTGTTGCCCAGGCTAGAGTGCAATGGTGCAGTCACTGGTCACTGCAGCCTCGACCTCTTGGGCTCAAGTGGTCCTTTCACCTCAGCCTCCCAAGTATCTGGGACTGCAGGCGCACACCACTATACCCAGCTAATTTTTGTATATTTTGTAGAGACAAGGTTTTGCGGTGTTGCCCAGGTTGGTCTCGAACTCCTGAGCTGAAGCAATCCCCCTCCTAGCCTCCCAAAGTGTTGGGATTACAGGTGTGAGCCACCGTGCCCAGCCTACCACTTTTTATTTAACCATTCAGTGGACATTTGGGTTGTTTCCACATTTAAGCTACTCTGGAGTATTATAAACACAGGTATTCATATTTGGGCACCTGCTTGCTTTTATTTACTAATTTATTTAATGTATTTTTCCTTTTTACCAGCTTCTACATCAAGAACACAAAGCTGGGCAGCGTGCACTGGCTCATGCCTGTAATCCCAGCACTTCGGGAGGCCAAGGCAGGATGATCGCTTGAACCCAGGAGTTCAAGACCAGCCTGGGCAACATAGTGGGAATCTGTCCTACAAAAAAAAAAAAAAAAAAAAAAAAAAAAATTAGCCAGATGTGGTGGTGCCAGTGTGTGGTGGCACACTCCTGTGGTCCCAGCTACTCAGGAGGTTGAAGTGGGAGGATTGCTTGGGCTTGGGAAGTCAAGGCTCCAGTGAGCCATGATTGTGCCAGTGCACTCCAGCCTGGGAGAGAGTGTGAGACCCTGTCTCAGAAAAAAAAAAAAGGAAAAAATGTGTACTGTTTATCAGCTTACAAAAGTTTCTTTCCAGGCTGGGCGCGGTGGCTCACGCCTGTAATCCCAGCACTTTGGGAGGCCAAGGCAGATGCATCACTTGAGGTCAGGAGTTCGAGACCAGCCTGACCAATATGGTGAAACTCTGTCTCTACGAAAAATACAAAAATTAGCTGGGCATGGTGGCACACACCTGTAATCCCAGCTCCTTGGGAGGCTGAGGCTGGAGAATCCCTTGAACCTGGGAGGCAGAGGTTGCAGTGAGCTGAAATTGTACCACTGTACTCTAGCCTGGGTGACAGAGTGAGATTCCATATAAAAAAAAAAAATTCCTCCTTTATTTATTTTCTCCTTTATTAAGTGTGGTAAAATAAATCATCAAAAAAATTAAATCTTGCAGTTTCAGAATAAACTTAACTTTATTTTTATTTCATTTTTTCTTAAAACTCCTTGTCAACACAATAAACCCAACTTTAAATTATTAATATATTATATCCTTTTAAAATATATTGTTGGATTTAGTTTACTATACTAATGTTTGTTTAGGATATTCTGTTGTTTTTTTGTGTGTGAGATTGGCTTACGTTTTTTTCTTTCTTAATGTCTTGTAAGGTTTTGGTATCCAAGTTATTATGCTAACTTCATAAAATGAATTGGAATGTGTTCCCTCTTTTTAAATTCTTGAAAAGTTACGTGAGCATAAGCCCATTGCTGAGCTTCTCCTGTGAAATCTGTTTCTTGAACAGAAAATGTATACAATGCCATAATGGTGAATAAGTATTCCGTTTGGCTGTGCTTGTGGTGCTGACAAAAGCATTAAGGTCAGGGAGGTAAATCCATGCTGAAGAATATGTCTCTCCTAATGAGAACAAATTACATTCCCCTCCATGGATAAGGTCAGTCTGATGTAAGAAACCTGCTAGTAGGTAGGTGGCTAGTCCATATTGGGACTTAACTTTGACTTTGTTCTTGACATATTAAGCCCTCCACAATGGAGGCCCCAGGTCAGTTTTGGTGAGTCAAAGTCCATGTCGCTGAGCCCATCGCCTTCTTTCTCACCACCATGGTGATTTTGTATATGGGTCCATTGAGCAAGCACTGGATTTGCAAGGGAAAGACAAGACTGACATCCCCAGAATGTATTATGTTGTTCATCTCATTGAGATTCTCTTCTACAGTAGGTGTCTTTGGTGAACACTGACATAAAACACAAATGTCTTCACATTTTGTCTCTAATCCTAGAAGCCCCTTCACGATACCTTTTTCTTAGACCTTGTCACATTTTGTTTTTTCCAAGTCTTAAACCATCCAGCCAAACCTTTAACCACTTCCCTTGAATATACATCTTATGTCTGGCCCTCTCCCACTCCAGTTGAAGAAGACAATCATACATGCTGCTCAAAGTTTTACCCCCCAGGAGAATTTCCCTTCATCATTGTCTCCTGGTTAGCGTTGTAACATTGCAACAGTCTATTTCTGGCCTTTGCTGGTACATCAGTCAGAAACATCTGGAAAATAGGCCCAAATATTTTTTCTCCTCCTCAGTTAACTGGTCATAAGGAACTTCACCTGAGGCTCTAGGTGTTGACTGAGTGAGAAAAGAAGCAGGTACAGTATTGGGTATCAGAGGAGTCTGCTTATGTAACTAATACACCTTCCAGATCTGCTTCAGTCTGATGTTGTATATAACATTTACACTTATTGACGTATTGCTGCTGTGTGTGCCCAACCTTATGGTGGCATGGGTCAGATAATACCCACTTCATTCTGGATATCTCAGGTCACCTGGTCACTTTATGTACCATGGTCAGGCATTCAGTCTCTAACAGCGCATAGCTATGCTCCAGAACGCTGAAGCTCTGCACTGTGATTCTTTTATTGAGGCTTGCTAGAGCCTCCATGTGACATATCGTATTAGTCAGTTCTCATATCTGCTGATAAAGATATACCCAAGACTGGGTAATTTATAAAGAAAAAGAGGTTTAGTGGACTCACAGCTCCATATGACTGGGGAGGCCTCACAATCATGGTGGCAGGCAAGAGAGTTTGTGCAGGGGAACTCCCATTTATAACACCATTATATCTCATGAGACTTATTAAGTACCACGAGAACACTATGTGGGAAACCATCCCATGATTAAATTATCTCCACATGGCCCCACCCTTGACACCTGGAGATTATTACAATACAAGGTGAGATTTGTGTGGGGACATAGTCAAACCATATCACATATTTATTAGCTAAAGTTTCTTTGAGTTCATCGAATTTGCTGGGATTTTGCACACTCTTGAACTGCAGCCTGAACTTACTGCAGAGCTTTTTCTTTCTCTGTTTCTCAGTAAAACTCACAGCCTTACAGGTTACTCATTTAATGGACCAGAGTAGCATATCAAATGACCTCCATAATTCACAAAGGCTTATCAAGCCTTGCACCTTTTTTTTTTTTTTTTTTTTTTGGTGTTGGTGATAGTGGTAGTTGCAGTGCAAGGGATAGAAACTACTTTCACGGCCGGGCGCGGTGGCTCAAGCCTGTAATCCCAGCACTTTGGGAGGCCGAGACGGGCGGATCACGAGGTCAGGAGATCGAGAGACGATCCCGGCTAACACGGTGAAACCCCGTCTCTACTAAAAAAATACAAAAAAATAGCCGGGCGAGGTGGCGGGCGCCTGTAGTCCCAGCTACTCGGGAGGCTGAGGCAGGAGAATGGCGTAAACCCGGGAGGCGGAGCTTGCAGTGAGCTGAGATCCGGCCACTGCACTCCAGCCTGGGTGACAGAGCAAGACTCCGTCTCAAAAAAAAAAAAAAAAAAAAAAAAAAAGAAACTACTTTCACTTGGGGAGGACTGGATCTCTAGAAACTTTGCTGAAGTGGCAGGTCCCTTAATTTTTGTGGGGCTTGTATTCTACCCTGTGGCCTGCATTTGTCTTCTTACTAAAACATCTACGGTACTTTTCTCTTGCTCATCAGGTCTAATCAGCATAAGTTATCAATGTAGTAACCCAGTATGGTATTCCGGGGGATATCAAGATCATCTAGACCTCTGTGGTCTAGATTATGGCAGCGAACAGGAAAATTGATGTAGCCCTCAGGCAAGATGGTGAAAGATGTATTGTTGACCCTGCCAGATAAAAGCAAATTGTTGGAGGTTGGCAGCATACATTTTAACACTCGAGGGCCTTATAAAAATCAAGAAAGGAACCATTCTCAGATGTCAGGCCTGCTCAGCTCATGGAAGCTTAGAATTAAAAAAAAATACATATATATATATTTCATAAAAATATGTATTTCTATAAACGACATATAGAATTATTTGAGAGTTTTAAATTTATGAGAGTATTCCAATGTATGTATTGTTCTGTGATTTCCTTTATTCACTCAGTTTTTTTTTTTTTTCAAATGGAGTTTTGCTCTTGTTGCCCAGGCTAGAGTGTGTGCGATCTGGGCTCACTGCAACCTCCACCTCCGAGGTTCAACCAATTCTCCTGCCTCAACCTCCCAAGTAGCTGGGATTACAGACATGTGCCACCACGCCTGGCTAATTTTTTAAAATTTTTAGTAGAGATGGGGGTTCACCATGTTGGTCAGGCTGGTCTTGAACTCCCGACCTCGGGTGATCCACCCGCCTCGGCCTCCCAAATTGCTGGGATTACAGGTGTGAGCTACTGTGCCCAGTCACTAAGAATATTTTTGAAATTTATGTTGGCCGGGCGCGGTGGCTCAAGCCTGTAATCCCAGCACTTTGGGAGGCCGAGACGGGCGGATCACGAGGTCAGGAGATCGAGACCATCCTGGCTAACACAGTGAAACCCCGTCTCTACTAAAAATACAAAAACTTAGCCGGGCGAGGTGGCAGGCGCCTGTAGTCCCAGCTACTCGGGAGGCTGAGGCAGGAGAATGGCGTGAACCCGGGAGGCGGAGCTTGCAGTGAGCTGAGATCCGGCCACTGCACTCCAGCCTGGGTGACAGAGTGAGACTCCGTCTCAAAAAAAAAAAAAAAAAAAAAAAAAAAAAGAAATTTATGTTAAGACAGTTCATTCACTTTGTTCTTTTTTAAGGCAAATGACTTCTGTTAATATTTGCAAATCGATATAGAGAAAAAGTATTTGCCATGTGAATGGCTGCGTACTGTGTAACAAGACAAATTAGATTTCTTCCATTAAAGATACCACATCTGGAGCAGTAACTGCAATTGGAGTCAGTGCATGATTAAGGTGATAATTTTCTAAGATCTATTATTCTTTTTCTGTACAAAGGATGAGATAGGTAGTACCATGCTGCACCTTTAGTGTCTTTTTTTTTTTGAGACAGGGTCTCACTCTTGCCCAGGCCCCAGGCTGGAGTGTAATGGTGTGACCTTGGCTCACTGCAACCTCTGCTTCCCGGGTTCAAGCAATTTTCGTGTCTCAGCCAACCCAAGTAGCTGGAATTACAGGCATGTGCCACCACATGTGGCTATGTTTTGTATTTTTAGTAGAGATGGGTTTCACCATGTTGCCCAGGCTCGTCTCGAACTCCTGGCCTCGAGTGATCCACCCAACTCAGCCTTCCAAAGTGCTGGCCCTTTGAAAGGGGCCACTGTGCTTGGCCCCTTTCAAGACTTTAATGGAGGCACTAATCTCTGCAATTGTCCTAAGGATGAAGTATTGTTTTTCTGTGGGGGAATTTAAATCTTCCATCCAACTCTTTCCTCTATTATGTCCTATCTCCTCTGTGTTAATTCCTCTCCTCTTCTTTAATTTCTTTTAGGTTGACTACTTTTAATTCAATTTTACCTCTCTTAACTTTATTGTTCTCTGAGAGATTACACATGCATCCTTTGCTTATCGATGTTTAATATTCTGACTCTGATAAATGCATTCAAGATATTACATCTGTTACTTTTCAGGTGACTTTTTACCTAATACTGTACAAATACAGTTATTAATACAGCATATGTTTTTACCTCTAGTTAATTCTGACAGATAATTTGTACTTTGGGCTGATGTGCCAGGCTAGTGAAAGTTTAATGTCACCTGTCTACCTTTCATTATCATCCTTTTTTAAAAACTAAATGACCAAAAATAGAATAGGCAGATGATAACGATGAACTATCAGTAATTTTAAGCACTTCTACATTTTATATGGAAAAGAGCAAGCTTAGAAATGTGCCTCAGAGCCGTGATCTGAAACCCTCATTGGATTCTAGTGATGCCCTTGCAGTCAACACCTCTAAGATGGCAAGAAGATTATATGCTTGAGATGTGATTAGTGAAAGATGCTGCACACTGAGAGTTTGGAGACCTGGTCTATCAGCATTGGGCAAGTCGTTTGACCTCTCTGGAATTCTCATTCTTTCTCTAAAAAATCAGACCTAGGTTTCTAAGGTTACTATTGGCTTCCGGATTCTCTATTTAAAAAGAAAAATACTTTCTTGAGTCGTTTGTTTTGACCTAATAGAGTATTGCTAC
This sequence comes from Macaca mulatta, assembly GCF_049350105.2. Taxonomy (NCBI): domain Eukaryota; kingdom Metazoa; phylum Chordata; class Mammalia; order Primates; family Cercopithecidae; genus Macaca; species Macaca mulatta. The sequence continues at coordinate 96,089,328 of NC_133409.1, read as the reverse complement.
AACAAGAATGGTGACACACACCTGTAGTCCCAGCTACTCAGGAGGCTGAGGTAAGAGGATCACTTGAGCCCAGGAGTTGGAGTCCAGCTTGGGCAACAGAGCAAGACCCTATCTTTAAAATAATAATAATAATAATAATAATAATAATAATAATAATAGACTATTGGCACAGAAATGGACGGCATGCTGTGGCGGGGCAGGTGCAAGATGCCGCTGATGGTTCAGGTGCTTAATTTGCAGTAGGGGCTCCGCGCGGTGGCTCATGGCTGTAATCCCAGCATTTTGGGAGGCTGAGGAGGGCACATCACTTGAGGCCAGGAGTTCGAGAGCAGTCTGGCCAACATGGTGAAACCCCGTCTCTACTAAAAATACAAAAATTAGCCGGGCGTGGTGGCGCATGCTTGTAATCCCAGCTACTCAGGAGGCTGAGGCAGGATAATCGCTTGAACCCGGGAGGCAGAGGTTGCAGTGAGCGCCACTGCACCCCAGCCTGAGTGACAGAGGAAGACTCCACTTCATTAAAAACACACACACACACAATAAAATTTGCTGTAGGTGTGACCTCCTGCCCCGCACGGCCAGGAACTTAATCTTGAGGGCCAGCTTGTCGTCCTGTACGCTGCTCTAAAGAGGCGGCCGTGGTGCCCATGCAAGTCGACAAGGATCCCCCGGAGGACCTGCAGAATGCACCCGACGTCAACTACTTGGTGGACCCCACCCTGGAACTGGAGCAGTGCGTTGGCAGCTGCAGCTGCCGGATGCGCACCGAGCCGCTGCAGTTTATTGCTGGCTGACTATTGCCCCTTGCTGCGGGCAGAGGCCCTGAAGATGGCACTCTCCTTCCTGCAGATAATCTTTAACGTGGACCTGTACGAAGAGGTCCACCGGAAGCTCTTGGAGGCCACCAGGAATCTGCGGAACTCACCTGACGCCATCCCCGAAAGTGGCGTGGAGCCCCTCTGCCCCTGGACACGGCCTGGGTGGAGGCCACTCAGAAGGAGGCCCTGCTGAAGCTGGAGAAGCCGGACGCAGACCTGAAGAACTACAAGGGCAACTCCACCAAGGAGCGCAGCAGGCGTGGCCACGATGATTCAGCAATGCCCTCAAGTGTCACTCACGGCCTGAGGCTACTGCAGCAGCGCCAAGCACGCCATCAACATGTCCTCAATGTCTTCAAGGTCAGCGTCTACTTGCAACATTGGCCTTACGTGCTGAGCCGCGTCTGCAAGGCCGAGTCCATCCTGCAGATTGCCGAGTAGTGAGGACAGCGGGGCAACCAACCAGGCGCAGGCGGTCCTCACTGAACTCCCATGCGCTGCAGGCTTGGCGGAGCTGGCCGTGAGGAAGTACAAGAAGGCTGCCAAATGCTTCCTGCTGGCTCGGTTTGATCACTGTGACGTCTCCGAGCTGCTGTCCCCCAGCAACGAGGCCGTCTTTGGGGGCCTGTGCGCCTTGGCCACCTTCGACCAGCAGGAGCTGCAGCGCAACCTCATCTCCAGCAGCTCCTTCAAGTTGTTCTTGGAGTTAGAGCCGCAGGTTGGAGACCTCGTCTTCAAATTCCACGAGTCCAAGTGTGCCTCGTGTCTGAAGATGCTGGACGATGTGGCCACCTTGAGTCTTGAGGCCAGAAGTTTGAGACCAGTTGGGTCAACATGGCAAAATCCCGTCTCTACTAAAAAATACAAAAAGTAGCCGGTTGTGGTGGTGCCCGCCTGTAATCCCAGCTACTCGGGAGGCCGAGGCAAAATTGCCTGAGCCTGGGAGGCAGAGGTTGCAGTCAGCCGAGATCGCGCCGCGGCATTGCAGCCTGGGAGACAAAGCGAGACTCTGTCTCCAAAAAAACAAAAAAGGAGGAAATGTAGGACAACCTGCTCTCGGACATGTGTACCTCCCCCACCCCCACTCCCCCACCTCCCCACCGTCAGGACCCTGTACGCCTAGATTCGCAACTGCGCCCTCAACACACACAGGATGGCCACGCCCTCAGCCCAGCGGTGGCAGCGCAGGAGGGTGAGCTGAGGCAGCAAATCCGGGAGGATGTGGATCAGCGCAAGCACCACCTTCGAGAAGTCTCTGCGAATCGCTGTAGTTTCAGCACAGCGCCCAAGGCCGGATGGTGAGGGTCGCTGTGCTGCGCAACCAGATCCACGTGAAATCCCTCCCGGAGAAGGGAGCCGGGGGAGCGACTCCGGCCAACAGCCAGTCCCAATGAACACCAGCTTCTGAGGGGCGGCCCTCAGCCTCCGGATGTCTGCACACCCTCCCGCCCCCACGGACCTGTTCACCTCGAGGCAGCTCGCGGCCCAGTGAAAGGCCTGGCTGCTGTGTGCCCTCGCATCCCGTGTGCCCTCGCACCCTGTGTGCCCTCGCACCCCGTGTGTCCTGTGCTGGGGCCTGGGAGGCAGGCGGCCGCTAGCCATCCTGGAAGGTGGGGCCTGTAGCGCTTGACCACGTGGGTGGCTGCAACTAGAGAGCAGGCTGTGCAGCGCTGAGGCGGCACCACCTCTCGGAAACCTCCTTTTCCAAGGAGGAGGAAGAGAAGGAGGGAGAGGGAGAGGGGCCGGGGAAGGGGGAAGAAAAGGAAGAGGAAGAGGACGAGGAGGAGGAGGAGGAAGAAGAAGAAGGAGGAGGAGGAGGAGGAGGAGGAGGAGGAGGAGAAGAGAGGAGGAGAGGAGGTTTTTTTTTTTCTTTAGAAGAAGAAGAAGAAGAGGAGGAGAGGTTTATTTTTTTTTTCTTTTTCTTTTTTTCTTTTCTTTTTTTTTTTGAGATGGAGTCTTGCTCTGTTGCCCAGGTTGGAGTGCAGTGTCGCGATCTGGGCTCACTGCAGCCTCCACCTCCTGGGTTCAAGCTATCCTTCCACCTCAGCCTCCCGAGTAGCTGGAACTACAGGTGCACACCACCATGCCCAGCTAATTTTGTATTGTTTTGTAGAGATGGGGTTTTGCAATGTTGTTCAGGCTAGTCTCGGACTCCTGGGCTCAAGCGATCTGCTTGAGGCCTCCCAAAGTGCTGGAATTACAGGCATGAGCCACCAAGTGCTGGCCTTTTTCTTTTCTTTTCTTTCTTTTTCTTTTCTTTCTCTCTCTTTTTTTTTTTTTTTTTTTTTTTTGAGACAGAGTCTTGCTCTGTCACCAAGGCTGGAATGCGGTGGTGCAATCATAGCACTGCAGCCTCCTTGAACTCCTGGGTTAACGTTATCTTCCCTCCTCAGCCTCCTGAGTAGCTAAGACTACAGGCATGCACCACAATACCTTGTTAATTTTTTTTATTTTTTTTGGTAACGACGGGGGTCTCACTATGTTACTCAGGCTGGTCTCCAACTCCTGGCCTCAAGCAATCTTTCTGCCTTGGCCTCCCAAAGTGCTGATATTATAGGCATGAACCATCACACCCGACCCTAAAAATGTTTATTCTCTTTTTGAGATGTTTCTTCTTTCAGCATGTCATGATTTGCACTAAGACTTTAGGTTTGATTGCCACTCCATTATTATTTGTCCGCATTTATGAGGCCAGACTCACCCCAGGCACTTGTTTATGAAATCGGACATGACTCATTGATCTACGAGCATCGATTCCTAGAACAATCAACAGACTGAAAGAAATGCACCCAAACATAAATCACTGTATGCATTCACCAACGCAAAAGGAAAATTCTCATTTGTTTCACGTTTCATTTCCAAATATGATATACCAGGAGAGGTCCCAGCTTGATATCAATTAGAAAAAAATACTGTAAGAAAATTGCAAAGCACCAGAGGACATTTTGAACCTTGGGGGAGGACTAGGTTAAACTCCATTGATCAAAATAACTGTGCTCATTCTGGATTAGGGCCCCACAGCCACCTGATCAGAGCCTTTATATCTGCAACCAGCAGCAATTTTTCCACTAATGAGCCACACACGGTGCAACTTTAAGGTTCTGCGAACCCAATCGTGATTTTTTTGTTCACCCATAAGGTAAGTAGTAAATATGTGGAGTTTCTTGTTTATGAGAAATCTATAGAAAATCCTTGTGGAGATAGAAAGACAAGATCTGAAATAATATGCAGAAAAGGGCCATCAGCTTTTTACATAGGATATGCTGGATTTGTATTTGATAATAAAAGAAAATTCAGTAATAGTTCTAAGACCCACATTCATTTAATGGTAAAAAGTAGTTATTTTTAGAAAACAGACTAGTTGTCTAAAGGACAAAATGTCTTGTATTCTAGTATATAAGATTGTATTTTTTTTTTGATGTAGGCTAAGCTCAGTTTTCCTTGCTATTTAAAAATAATAATTTCCACATTTTAAAGAGAGAGTGGCAAAAAGCAGTATTATATAGTTTAGTACTGCCAAATAGGAGTAAGATTGACACGAGTTAGCTTTCCCATCTCAGGGTTTTTATATAAAATAGAAGCTATAGGTTTTTTTTAAGTGCTAAAGGAATCCTTTATTTATTTTTTTTTTTCCAGATCTCTACCTGCAGAGGAAATCTCTTTTTAAAATAAAGAATAATGACGAGAAAGTTTTATGGGAATAATTATGGGAAAAGACCAAAACTCTAAGACAGGATAGAATTTAGTAAGTTATTGCTTTTGGTTAATGAGGTCTGAGTCCTCATTTTAATATCTAATTTTTATTTGCAAGTAATATAAATGACTGCATTCTTAATTTTTGAATTTCAAACAATTCACAACTATATAGAGTAAATTATAAAAGTCTCATTAATACCTCTTCCAAATTCTGAGAGGTATCTATCACTTTTTCAATTTCATTAAAAAATTCTTTATATATGTACATACAGGTAAAAATGTACATAAACCTACACTTTTGATAAAAATCACTCATGCTTTCTTAGAAGTCTTTTTTCCTTTCCTTTCTCTTTCTTGCCTCTCTTTTTTCCACCTTAACTTCCCAACCACTCTCATCACCTTCAACAGACCTCAGGTAACCTATATTAAATTCCTGGTGTGTATCTTTCTGCATTTTTTTCTCCATGCTCAATAAAATCACATACATATATATCTCACATACACATGCGTAGATATATATGTACATTTACAGAGTTTTATTTTACTGAGTGATTTGCAATTCCACACTGAATCTTTGGATTAATTTGGGGAGAATTGACATCTTTACCTATATTGCAATTTTCAATCCCTGAGCGTGGTATATCACCATTAAATTAAATTTATTTATATAGTGGTGTGTGTGTGTGTGTGTGTGTATTTGACGTTGTCAACTATCCCCCTTCTTGAAACTCTGGCTTTGGGCTTTGGTTTCAGAGACAACACCCTCATGGTTTTCCTCCTCTCTCTCCTTGGCCATTTCTCATATTTATTTGTAGACTCTTTCTTCCCCTATGTTAGTCTCAGGGTTCTGTCATTGTCTCACTTTTTCTTTTTGTCTCTGGGTGATCCTCTCTACCTATTCAATGATAATTCATTAATGTTTATCTCCTGTTTGTACCATTTTTGTTGTTGTTGTTCTCTAGACCCAGATGCCTTCTGGACATCTCCACCTTTGCCGTTCAGTTTTGCTGGTAGAATCTGTATCTTTTCTTTCTTTCTTTCCTTCTTTCTTTCTTTCTTTCTTTCTTTCTTTCTTTCTTTCTTTCTTTCTTTCTTTCTTTCTTTTTTTTTTTTTTTGACAGGGTCTCGCTCTGTCGCCCAGGCTGGAGTGCAGTGGCCGGATCTCAGCTCACTGCAAGCTCCGCCTCCCGGGTTCACGCCATTCTCCTGCCTCAGCCTCCCGAGTAGCTGGGACTACAGGCGCCCGCCACCTCGCCCGGCTAGTTTTTTGTATTTTTTAGTAGAGACGGGGTTTCACCGTGTTAGCCAGGATGGTCTCGATCTCCTGACCTTGTGATCCACCCGTCTCGGCCTCCCAAAGTGCTGGGATTACAGGCTTGAGCCACTGCGCCCGGCTCTTTCTTTCTTTCTTTCTTTCTTTCTTTCTTTCTTTCTTTCTTTCTTTCTTTCTTTCTTTCTTTCTTTCTTTCTTTCTTTCTTTCTTTCTTTCTTTCTTTCTTTCTTTCTCTCTCTCTCTCTTTCTTTCTTTCTTTCTTTCTTTCCTTCCCTCCTTCCTTCCTTCCTTCTTTCCTTCCTTCCTTCCTTCCTTCCTTCCTTCCTTCCTTCCTTCCTTCCTTCCTTCCTTCCTTCTTTCCTTCCTTCCTTCCTTTCTAAGGGTCTCACTCTGTCACCCAGGCCAGAGTGCAGTAGTGCCATTATGGCTCACTGCAGCTTCAAACCCCTGGGCTCAAGTGATCCTCCCATGTCAGCCTCCCTAGTAGCTAGGACTACAGGCACTCACCATCATGCCTGGCCAACTTTTTACATTTATTTTTTGTAGAGACAGGGGCCTCACTATATTTCCCAGCCTGGTCTGCAACTCCTGGGCTCAAGCAGTCCTCCCGCCTCTACCTCCCAAAGTTCTGGGATTACAGGAGTGAGCCACCATGCCCAGCTAGAATCTGTATTTTTTTCTAATTATAATTTCTGGCACTGATGTGCTTAAAAAGCCCTCTACTTCAAGATTAAACAACATATTCTTTTATAATTTATTTTAATATGTTTTTACAGTTAATGTTTTGTTCCATCTGGAATCAATTGTTGTGTTTGGAGATAAGTTGGAAAAAAATCTAAGGATTCCAGGTTTTTCTCTCGTTTTTTTTGGTTGATATTCATTTTTGTATTATCAGTCTTGATTCATTTTATAGGTTAGTGGGAGTCCTTAGTGATCAAGTGCTGTGAGGTCTGGGACCAAATATAGCTTGTTATTGAATTCCTGGCATCTAGCACAATGCCTAGGTGATAGCAAGGTTTGATTTATTTAATTTAATTTTATTTTATTTTATTTTATTTTTATTTATTTTTTTTGAGATGGAGTCTTGCTCTATCACCCAGACTGGAGTACAGTGGCAGGATCTTGGCTCAGTGCAACCTCCGCCTCCCAGGTTCAAGCAATTCTGCTTCAGCCTCCTGAGTAGCTGGGATTATAGGCACACAGCACCATGCCTGGCTAATTTTGGTACTTTTAGTAGAGACGGGGTTTCACTATGTTGACCAGGCTGGTTTCAATCTCCTGACCTTGTGATCTGCCCTCCTCAGCCTCCCAAAGTGTTGGGATTACAGGCGTGAGCCACTGTGCCCAGCCAATAGCAAGGTATTAGCAAATATTACTGAATGAATGAATTATGGAAGGGGAGAATTGTTTCATTATCTATTTTTTTTTTTAATGGAGTTTCGTTCTTTCACCCAGGCTGGAGTGAAGTGGCATGATCTCGGCTCACGGATCACTGCAATCTCTGCCCCCTGGGTTCAAATGATTCTCCTGCCTCAACCTCCTGAGTAGCTGGGATTATAGGCGCGTGCCACCACACCAGCTAATTTTTCTATTTTCAGTAAAGATGGGAGTTCACCATGTTGACCAGGCTGATCTCGAACTCCTGACCACCCACCTCGAACTCGTGATCCACCCACCTCAACCTCCCAAAGTGCTAGGATTATAGGCATGAGCCACCACATCCAGCCTCATTATCTATTTTAACTTAATAATGATTTCCTATTTTTCCTCTGTATCTTTCTTATCTGGAAGTCTTCCATATCTTAGAAAGCTTTAACCTTCTAAGTATTTTAACCTTATTGAATCTTGAAAAACATTAGTTTTTCAGGATAAACCAAGTAACCTGTTCATGTCAGCTATACCTTGTTTCCCAGATCCTAAGCTTGCTAGATAAGCAGTTTATATTCACTTTTCTTCTAAGTTAGCAAAAATTCCATGAAAACATGATGTTCCAGATGTGGCTTAATGGATGTAATTATGTGTTATTACTGGTATTGTTTCTGTGTCTGCCTAATCTTTACTGCTACCCTGATATGAACCAGTTCCTGAGGATTTACTTGACTGATTTGTATTTTCTTTACCTATACTTTGTCTTGCAGTGAAAGCCCTGGATAATATATCATGAGGATCTACTTTATTTTGCCTGTTGATGGTTATTTTGGTGATAGGGTCAAGGAACATAATTTTAAAGTGAAAAGACAATTCCATTCACTATTATATATTGATGCCTTCTGTGTGCAATGACCAACATGCTTTAGAAAGAGTCTCTATCTGCAAGGGGTGTACCTTTCTAGGAAGGGGAACATAAGCCACAACCATCACAAAACTCATTTAGGCACAGTCCCAGGTGAATAATATTAATAATAGTGTTGTGAGGATTCAGGAAAGGGAAAAATAACTACAACTTGGGATGGGTAGGGAACACTTCCTGAGGAATTGAGACTCCTATGATCATGTCAGATGTATGGTAAGTAGAATATCTCATATGGATAGAAAAATGAATACAATTGTGCGATTAGAATGAATTGTACAAATATGGAGACCTATTTGTATACTAGAATAACAAGCAGCTGTGTGGGGGAGAGTAAAAGAGAATAGGAAGAAGTAAACTGTGGTGAAATTGTGGGGGGGTCTTTAGTGTTTTTTCGAAAATTAATGTCTTTGGAAATATCCTATTTTAAGCATGGGCTATAAATATTAGGGCTGGAATATCCTTCATAGTTTTGCTGACATACAAAAGAACCTGCTGTATTTTTGAGCTTGTGTCTATATGTTACCACCATGGGTGCTATTAACCTCAGTGTTTTCTGTATATTTCAGACATTAGTCTTTAACCATGGGGGATTGGAACTTATTGGGTGGCATCCTAGAGGAAGTTCACTCCCACTCAACCATAGTGGGGAAAATCTGGCTGACCATCCTCTTCATCTTCCGAATGCTGGTACTTCGTGTGGCTGCTGAGGATGTCTGGGATGATGAACAGTCAGCATTTGACTGCAACACCCGGCAGCCAGGTTGCAACAATATCTGTTATGATGATGCATTCCCTATCTCTTTGATCAGATTCTGGGTTTTACAGATCATCTTTGTGTCTTCTCCTTCTTTGGTCTATATGGGCCATGCACTTTATAGGCTGAGGGCCTTTGAGAAAGAGAGACAAAGGAAAAAGTCACACCTTAGAGCCCAGATGGAGAATCCAGAGCTTGACTTGGAGGAGCAGCAAAGAATAGATAGGGAACTGAGGAGGTTAGAGGAGCAGAAGAGGATCCATAAAGTCCCTCTGAAAGGATGTCTGCTGCGTACTTATGTCTTACACATCTTGACCAGATCTGTGCTGGAAGTAGGATTCATGATAGGCCAATATATTCTCTATGGATTTCAAATGCACCCCCTTTACAAATGCACTCAACCTCCTTGCCCCAATGCAGTGGATTGCTTTGTATCCAGGCCCACTGAGAAGACAATTTTCATGCTTTTTATGCACAGCATTGCAGCCATTTCCTTGTTACTCAATATACTGGAAATATTTCATCTGGGCATCAGAAAAATTATGAGGACACTTTATAAGAAATCCAGCGGTGAGGGCATTGAGGATGAAACAGGCCCTCCATTCCATTTGAAGAAATATTCGGTGGCCCAGCAGTGTATGATTTGCTCTTCCTTGCCTGAAACAATCTCTCCACTTCAAGCTAACAATCAACAGCAAGTCATTCGAGTTAATGTGCCAAAGTCTAAAACCATGTGGCAAATCCCACAGCCCAGGCAACTTGAAGTAGACCCTTCCAATGGGAAAAAAGACTGGTCTGAGAAGGATCAGCACATCGGACAGCTCCATGTTCACAGCCCATGTCCCTGGGCTGACAGTGCTGGAAATCAGCACCTGGGACAGCAATCAGACCAGTCTTCATTTGGCCTGCAGAATACAATGTCTCAGTCCTGGCTAGGTACAACTACAGCTCCTAGAAACTGTCCATCCTATGCAATAGGAACTTGGGAGCAGTCCCAGGACCCAGAACCCTCAGGTGAGCCTCTGACAGATCTTCATAGTCACTGCAGAGACAGTGAAGGCAGCATGAGAGAGAGTGGGGTCTGGATAGAGAGATCTCGCCCGGGCAGTCGCAAGGCCAGCTTTCTGTCCAGATTGTTGTCTGAAAAGCGACATCTGCACAGTGACTCAGGAAGTTCTGGTTCTCAGAATAGCTCCTGCTTGGATTTTCCTCACTGGGAAAATAGCCCCTCACCTCTGCCTTCAGTCCCTGGGCACAGAACATCAATGGTAAGACAGACAGCCCTACCGATCATGGAACTATCCCAAAAACTGTTCCATCCTGGATGCTTTCTTTTTCCTTTCTTCCTTCCTGGGGTGTGTATGTATGTTTCTGTTGACAGAGAGGCAGATGGAGAGGGAGATTATTTATGGAGAGATAAAATTATTCATTCAATACATTCAGTTAAATTCAATTCATAAAATAGAAAACCCTTATACCAATTGCTTTTATAAGTGCTGGGCATATAAATGGATAAAATACAGTCTCTGACATCAAAGGACTCAGGATGTAGGAGGAAAATTTAGACAGGTAAACATGTAAATGTATCAAGTGTAAGGCATCATGTTAGTGGGAATGAGTGAGCAAAGGAGGGAGTGGTCATATGGATAGGTCAGGGAAAGGTTCATAGTTGAAGTTATCTTGAACTGAATCTTGAAAGATGTGACAAGTTTTTCCAAAACTGGGAGGACTGGGGCACGTGAAAGAAGCCATCCTGGTTGAGGGAGCAGCACAGATAAAGTCTAAGAGGTGAGACACAGCAGTGCTGTCTGAGGAACTGTGTGCAGCTAGAGCACAGGGTGGTAGGAGGGCGCAGAGGGAGGGAAGCCTGGAGAAGTGGGCATGGAGGCCCTGTAGGGAAGCCATGGAGAACTGACACAGGATGTGGAGCAGAGGAGGGACCGGATCAGAGTTGCAGTTTAGAAAGTCCTTCTGTCACAGTATAGAAAACGGTCCAGAGGAAGGATCATTTGTAACCTTGAGTTGCCTTCATCTCACTAAAAAAGGAGGGTGTACTTCATTCTTTTAATATCTTTGACATTTCAAAGTCATATATCAATATTTGGTGATATATTTTACAAAGACAAGAATCAATATTGTATTGATTTTAATTTTGTTCTCTGAAAAACCACTGTGGGATAAACATTTCTTACCCATTATAAACATGAAATGGATATTTACTGTGGATTCTTCTCAATTCTGGAACAAAGGATGACACTTGCTTCCTCACTGTTCCCAATAGTCAACTGTTTCCATTAAAAAGAAAATTCCCCCAAGGTTGGCGGGGGAGCTTCTGAGTTGAGCTCACATACTTGTTTCTTCCTTTGTTCCATCTTTTTTGTGTGTGTGTTGATAATGACTGAATCCCTCTACCCTAGTTTTACATCTCGTATGCGTTTTGATACTGATGTTACTGTACTACAGCCATACCATGAGTGCAAATCAACCTACTTGGATTTTTACTAAAATACTTCTCTCAAACTGATATTCATTTCTTGTCAGTGACCAGCCATTTATTCAGGAGACTGTGTTTAGGATCAATGTATGGGTGCTTAGAAACCTATGCCAAACTAGAGCAGGGTTCTTAACCCTTGCCATACATTACAGTCATCTGGGAGGCTTAAAAGCCGTCATGCCCAGGACCCAACCAATTCTAATTAAGTCAGAATTTCTGTGGGTGGGATGCATGCATCAATATTTTTAAAACTTCCATGGTAAGTGCAATGTGCAGCCAGGGTTAAGAACGACTATTTTAGAATAACTTGGGGCCAGGCGTGGTGGCTCATGCCTGTAATCTTAGTACTTTGGGAGGCCGAGGCGGGTGAATCACTTGAGCTCAAGACTTCAAGACCAGCCAGGGCAACATGATGAAACCCTGTTTCTTTAAAAAAAAAAAAAAAAAACAAACAGAGATCAGCCAGGTGTGGTGACACATGCCTCTAGTCCCAGCTACGTGGGAGGATCGCTTGAGCTTGGAAGGTTGAGGCTGCACTGAGCCATGATCATGCCACTACACTCCAGCTTGGGCAACAGAATGAGACCTTGTCTCTAAAAGATAAAAAAAATTAAATAGAATTATTTGGCGAGTGGCAGCTGCTTCTTTTTTTAAAATTTCCTTTCTTTCAGCCAGGTGCTGTGGTTCACGCCTATAATCTCAGCACTTTGGGAGGCCGAGGCGGGTGGATCACCTGAGGTCGGGAGTTCCAGACCAGCCTGACCAACATAGAGAAACCCATCTCTACTAAAAATACAAAATTAGGCAGGCGTGGTGGCGCATGCCTGTAATCTCAGCTACTGGGGAGGCTGAGGCAGGAGAATCACTTGAATCCGGGAGGCGGAGGTTGCGGTGAGCCCAGATTGCGCCATTGCACTCCAGCCTGGGCAATAAGAGTGAAACTCCATCTCAAAAAAATTTTGTCTTCCTTCCTTACTCCCATTCTCCCTCCCCCCCCTCCTTCCTTCCTTCCTTCCTTCCTTCCTTCCTTCCTTCCTTCCTTTCTTTCTTTCTTTCTTTCTTTCTTTCTTTCTTTCTTTCTTTCTTTCTTTCTTTCTTTCTTTCTTTCTCTCTTTCTTTCTGTTTCCCTCCCTTCCCTTCCCTTCCCTTCTTCCCTTCCCTTCTTCCCTTCCCTTCCCTTCTTCCCTTCCCTTCCCTTCCCTTCCTTTTAAGTGCAGCGGTAAGAAGAGGGGAAAGAGTAGAACAAAGAGTTCAATCTGTGACCGTAAACAATCAGTTGGGATAACTCACTACATTCAGACCATCCACCGCTTCTCATCTGAATTTACAAAGTCAGCAATACAATTTTCATCATTTTCCTTTTCTTGTACCTTCCATGCAAGAGAAGCCTTTGTATTGGCGGACTGTTGAGGGAGATATGGAAGTTTTTAGGTGAGATAGATTTTCTTTTTTCTTTTTCTTTTTTTTCTTTTTTTGAGATGGAGTCTCGCTCTGTCGCCCAGGCTGGAGTGCAGTGGCGCGATCTCAGCTCACTGCAAGCTCCGCCTCCCGGGTTCACGCCATTCTCCTGCCTCAACCTCCCGAGTAGCTGGGACTACAGGCGCCCGCCACCGCGCCCGGCTAATTTTTTGTATTTTTCGTAGAGACGGCGTTTCACCGTGTTAGCCAGGATGGTCTCTATCTGCTGACCTCGTGATCCGCCCACCTCGGCCTCCCAAAGTGCTGGGATTACAGGCGTGAGCCACCGTGCCCGGCCGAGATAGATTTTCTAATCCTTCAGTTTATCTTTTGGGAGAGGCCAGCCAAGCTCAGAATCCTGGAGTGAAGATGATGAAGCTTATGGGCTCTCTCTTTTCTTTTCTGTATGGACTTTATTGTATTCATAAATATAAGTAGGAGTAAAAAATAATTTGCACTGAGGAAATGCATCACTAACTTTTTTTTTTTTTTTTTTTTGAGATGGAGTCTGGCTCTGTCGCCAGGCTGGAATGCAGTGGTGCAATCTTGGCTCACTGCAGCCTCCGCCTCCTGAGTTCAAGCAATTCTCCTGCCTCAGCTTCCAAGTAGCTGCGACTACAAGCACTCACCACCATGCCCAGCTAACTTTTGTATTTTTAGTAGAGAGGGGGTTTCACCATATTGGCCAGGATGGTCTCGATCTCTTGACCTTGTGATCCACCCGCCTCGATCTCCCAAAGTACTGGGATTACAGGCGTGAGCCACTGCGCCTGGCCACTAACCGTTTATAAATACAAGACATAAACGTCTAATCAGGCCTGTTTTACTCTTTGAATGTTAAAGCGTTTTGTTTTTTTCCAATTCAGTGTTTTCCCCTTTATTTTTCATACTTTAGGAACAATATAAACAAAAACCTCCACAATACACAACATCCAATCCTGTTGTCAAATTAGAGACAGAATGGGATTTGACACCCTTATTTCCTGACTGAGACACAAGGACAGGAGAGAAAAGGAAACAGTAGATAATAGCAGAGGGAACCAGGTGGGATGGCACCACTCAAGGCTGCAGAGAGCCATGGAGTCACTGCACAGAGGGTTATCAACTTTATTTTTTAGAGCAGTTTTAGGTTCACAGTGAAGTTGAATGGAAAATACAGAGAGTGCTCATATACTCACTGTTCCCCTACATGTGCGAACCTCCCCAGCTATTGACCTCCTATTATCAGAGTGGTACATTTGTTACAACTGACGAACCTACACTGACATATCATTATCACCCAAAGCCCATATTTACATTAGGATTCACCCTTGGTATGGTGCATTCTATGGGTTTGGACAAATGTATAATGACATGGATTTACCAGTATAGTATCATACAGAGGAGTTTCACTGTCTTAAAAACCCTCTGTGCTTCCTCTATTCATCCCTTCTTCCCCCAAGCCCTGGCAACCACTGATCTTTTACTGAATCTAACGTATTGCATTTTCCAGAATGTCATGCAGTTGGATCATAAAATATGTAGTTTTTTCAGATTGGCCTCTTATTCTTAGCAATATGCATTTAAGTTTCCTCCATGTCTTTTCATGGCTTGATAACCCATTTCTTTTTATCACTGAATAATATTCTTTTATCTAAATGTACCACAGTTTATTTATCCATTTACCTTCTGAAGGACATCTTAGTTGCTTCCAAGTTCTGGCAATTATGAATATAGCTGCTATAAACATCCATGTGCAGGATTTTATATGAATATAATTTTCAATTAATGTGGGTAAATACCAAAGAGCATACTTGCTGGATCATGTGGCAAGAGTAAGCTTTGTTTCATAAAAAACTGGCAAACTGTCTTCCAAAGTTGCTGTACCATCTTTTTATTCCCACCGGCAATGAATGAGAGTTCCTGTTGCTTCACACTCTTGCCGGTATTTACTATTGTCATTGTTTTGGATTTTGGCCTTTCTAATAGGTGTGTAGTGGCATCTTGTTTCAAACTCCTGACCTCAAGTGAACTGCCGACCTTGGCCTCCCAAACTGCTGGGATTACAGGTGTGAGCCACCGCACCCAGCCAGTATCTTGTTTTAATTTGTGATTCCCTAATTACCTATGATGTTGAGCATATTTCCTATGATTACTTTCCATCTATATCTTCCTTGGTGAGTTATCTTTGTAGGTCTTTTGTCCATTTTTGAATTGGGTTTTCTGTTTTCTTATTGTTGAGTTTTAAGTATTCTTTGTGTATGTGTGTGTGTATATATATAATATATATAAATATTATATTATATATATAATTTTTTTTGAGATGGAGTCTCGATCTGTTGCCTCAGGCTGGAGTGCAATGGCACGATCTCAGCTCACTGCAATCTCCGCCTCCTGGGTTCAAGCAATTTTCCTGCCTCAGCTTCCTGAGTAGCTGGGATTACAGGCACTTGCCACCACACTAGGCTAACGTTTGTATTTTTCGTAGAGTCAGGGTTTCACTATGTTGGTCAGTCTGGTCTTGAACTCCAGACCTCAGGTGATCCGCCAGCCTCAAAGTGCTGGGATTACCGGCGTGAGCCACTGTGCCTGACTGGTGATATGTTTTTAATTTCACATTTACTTGTTCATTGCTGGTATATAGGAAAGTCATAGACTTTTGCACATTAACCTTATGTCATGAAATCCAGGATACAAATACTATAAATACTCCAGGAGTATTTTCTATCAACTTTTTCAGATTATTCTTTTCTTTCTTTTTTTCTTTGAGACAGAGTCTCGGTTTGTCACCCAGGCTAGAGTACAGTGGGGTGATCTCGGCTCACCGCAACCTCTGGCTCCCAGGTTCTAAGCGATTCTCCAGCCTCAGCCTCCCGAGTAGCTGGGATTACAGGCATGTGCCATCAGGCCTGGTTAATTTTTGTATTTTTAGTAGAGACGGGGTTTGACCATGTTGGCCAGGCTGGTCTCAAACTCCTGACTTCAGGTGATCCACCAGTCTTGGCCTCCCAAAGTGATAGGACTACAGGCGTGAGTCACCGCACCAGGGCAGTTTTTTCAGATTTTTCTATGTAGACAACTGTAATTTCTGGAAACAAAGACAGTCATTTCTTCCTTCCCAATCCATATACCCTCTCTTTATTTTTTTGTCTTATCTCGTCTTGTCTGGTCTTAGTGCATTATCTAGGACTTCCAGTACAATGTTGAAAAGCAGTTGTAAGAGAGTATATCCTCTTTGTTCCTGATTATAGAGAGAAAGATTCAAGTTTCTCACCAATACATATAATGTCAGCTATAGATTTTTTTGTAGACATTCTTTATCAAGTTGAGCAAGTTCCTTTTTTAGTTTTCTGAGAGTTTTTAATCACAATGGGTATTGGATTTTGTCAAGTGCTTTTTCTGCATCTACTGATATGGGATGTGATTTTTCTTTGGTAACCTGTTGATGTGATAGATTATATTAATTGATTTTGATTTTTTTTTTTTTTTTTTTTTGAGATAGAGTCTCACTCTGCCACCCTGGATGGAGTGCAGAGGTGCAATCTTGGCTCACTGCAACCTCTGCCTCCTAGGCTCAAGCAATTCTTATGCCTCAGCCTCCCAGGTAGCTGGGATTACAGGCATGTGCCACCATGCCTAGCTAATTTTTGTATTTTTAGCAGAGATGGGGTTTCACCACGCTGGCCAGGCTGGTCTTGAACTCTTGGCCTCAGGTGATCCACCCGCCTCTGCCTCCCAAAGTGCTGGGATTACAGGCATGAGCCACCACACCCAGCCTGGTTTTTGAATGTTGAACCAGCATGGCATACCTGGGATAAATCCCACTTGGCCATGGTGTATAATTCTTTATTTTCATTTTTTATTTTTCTGGAGACAGGGTCTCACTCTGTTACCCAGGCTGGAGTGCAGTGGCATGATCTCAGGTCACTGCAGCCTCTGTCTCCTGGGCTCAAGTGGTCCTCCCACCTCCATCTCCTGAGTAGCTGTGGCTACAGGCGTACACCATCACACCCAACTAAGTTTTGCATTTTTTGGTAGAGACACGGTTTCACCATGTTGCCCAGGCTGGTCTCGAATTTCTTGGCTCAAGCGATCCACCTGCCTCAGCCTCTCAAAGTGCTGGGATTACAGATGTGAGCACCATACTTGGCCTATAATTCTTTTTATACATTGTTGGATTTGATTTGATAATTTTTTTGAGAATTTTTACATTTATATTCATGAGAGATATTGGTCTGTAGTTTTCTTTCCTTGCGTGTCTTTGGTTTTGGTATTAGGATAATGCTGGTCTCGTGGAATGAGTTAGGAAGTACTCTTTCTGCTTCTATCTTTTGGAAGAGATGGTAGAGAATTGATACAATTTTTTTTTCATAAGTGTCTGTTAGATTCACCATTGAACGCATTTGGGTCTAGTGTTTTGGAAGGTTGATAATTATTGATTCAGTTTCTTTAATAGATATAAACCTATTCATATGGTCTGTTTCTTCTTGTATGAGTTTTGGCAGATTGCATCTTTTCTAGGAATTGTACATTCTAGGTTATCAAATCTGTGGGCATAGAGTTGTTCATAATATTCCTTTATTATTCTTTTAATGTTGGTGGGATCTGTACTGATGTTCTCTCTTTCATTTGTGATACTGGTAACTTGTTTCTTCTCTCTTTTTTTTTCTTGGTTAACCTATATATTAGGCTGTTTTTGGATTGCTATAAAGAAATACCTGAGACTGAGTAATTTGTAAAGAAAAGAGGTTTAATTGGCTCAACGTTCTGCAGGCATTATAGGAAGCATGGTGCTGGCATCTGCTTGGTTGCTAGGGAGGCCTCAGGAAGCTTAAAATCATGGCGGAAGGGAAGGGGGAGTAGACATGTCATATGGTGAAAGCAGGAGCGAGGGAGTGAGAGGGGAGTGCCACACACTTTTAAACAACCGGATCTCATGGGAACTCAGAGTGAGAGCTCACTTATTACCAAGGAGATGGCCCAAGCCATTCATGAGGGCTCTGTCCTCGTGATCTAAATACCTCCCACCAGGCCCCACCTCCAATACTGGGGATTACAATTTGGGGAGGGACAAATATGCAAATGATATTAGCCTGGCTAGAGACTTACACACTTTATTGATGTCTTTAAAGAGGTAGATTTTGGTTTTGTTGATGTTCCCTATTAATTTCCCGTTTCAACTTCATTCATCTCTGCTCTAATTTTCATTATTGCTTTGTTTCTGCTTCCATTGGATTTAACTTTTTTTTAGTTTTCTAAAAGTAGATAATTGATTTTAGATCTTTCTTCTTTTCTTTTCTTTTTCTTTTTTTTTGAGACAGAGTTTTGCTTTTTTTGCCCAGGCTGAAGTGCAATGGCACGATCTCGGCTCGCTGCAAACTCTGCCTACTAGGTTCAAGTGATTCTTCTGTCTCAGCCTCCCTAATAGCTGGGATTACAGGTGCCCACCATCATGTCTAGCTAATTTTTGTATTTTTTAGTAGAGACGGTGTTTCACCATGTTGGCCAGGCTGGTCTCGAACTCCTGACCTCAGGTGATACGCCTGCCTCTGCCTCCCAAAGTGCTGGGATTACAGGCGTGAGCCACCGTGCCCAGCCTAGATCTTTCTTCTTTTCTAATTATACATTCAATGCTATGAATTTCTCCCTAAGCACTGCTTTTGTGGTATCTCACACATTTTGATAAGTTGTTATCATTTTTGTTTAGTTGAAAATATGTTTTTTTCCAAGATTTCCTCCTTGACATATGTGTTATTTATAAATGTATAGTTTAATCTCCAAGTATTTAGAAATTTCCAGCTATCTTTCTTTTTTCTTTTTTTTTTAAGAGGCAGGCTCTCTCGCTTTGTCACCCAGGCTGATATGCATTGGCACTATATTAGCTCACTACAGCCCCAAACTTCTGGGCTCAAGTGATCCTCTTACCTCAGCCTCCTCAGTAGCTGGGACTATGGGTGTGCACCATCATGCTTGGCTAATTTTTAAATTTTTTTGTAGAACTGGGATGTCACTTTGTAGCCCAGGCTAGTATTGAACTCCTGGCTTAAAGCAACCCTCCAGCCTTGGCCTCCCAAAGTGCCGGGATTACAGGTGTGAACCACTGTACCTGGCCGCAGCTGTGATTAATTTCTAGTTTAACTCCATTGTGATCTGAAAACAGACCTTGTATGATTTCTATTTTTAAAATTTTAAAAGAGAAGACCACAACCTAGAATGTGGTCTATTGTGGTAAATGTTCCATGTGAGCTTGAGAAGAATGTGTATTCTGTTGTTACTAGATGAAGTAGCCAATAGATGTTAATTTTTTTCTTTTTAAATTTTTTTCTTTTCTTTTCTTTTTTTTTTTTTTTTTTTTTTTTGAGACGGAGTCTCTCTCTGTCGCCCAGGCTGGAGTGCAGTGGCATGATCTCGGCTCACTGCAAGCTCTGCCTCTCGGGTTCACACCATTCTCCTGCCTCAGCCTCCCGAGTAGCTGGGACTACACGTACACACTGCCGTGCCCGGCTAATTTTTTTTTAATTTTTAGTAGAGACGGGGTTTCACCATGTTAGCCAGGATGGTCTCGGTCTCCCAACCCTGTGATCCGCCTGCCTTGGCCTCCCAAAGTGCTGGGATTACAGGCATGAGCCACCGAGCTCGGCCTTAATTTTTTAATAAATTATTTTACATTTTGTAGAGATGGGATCTCACTATGATGACCAAATTGGTCTTGAACTTTTGGCCTCAAGCAATCCTCCCATTAGCCTTAGATGTTAATTATATCCAGTTAATTGATGGTGCTGTTGAGTTCAACTATGTCCTTTTGGCTTTTCTGCCTGCTGCATCTGTCCATTTCTGATAGAATGAAGCTAGGGTCTCCAACTATAATAGTGCATTCATTTATTTCTGCTTGCGGTTCTAGCAGTTTTTGCCTCACATATTCTGGTCTTCTGTTGTTAGGTGCATACACATTAAGGATTGTTTTTTCTCAGAGTGTTCACTCCTTTATCATTTGCATTGCCCCTCTTTATCCCTGATAACTTTCCTGAAGTCTTCTCTGTCTGAAATTAATATAGCTACTCCTGCCTTCTTTTGATTAGAGTGAGCATGATATATCTTTCTTCATTTCTTTACTTTTACTTTATACATACCTTTATATATAAAGTTGGTTTCTTATAGATAACATATAATGCATCTTGTTTTTATTTTTATTTTTTTAGAGACAGGGTCTCACTCTGTTGCCTGGCTAGAGTGTAGTGGCATGATCATGGCTCATAGCAGTTTTGACCTCCTGGGCTCAAGGGATCCTCCCACCCCAGCCTCTTAAGTAGCTAGGACTACAGGTGCACATCACCACACTCAGCTAATTTTTTTTTTTGTTGTTGTTGAGACAGAGTCTCACTCTTGTCACCCAGGCTGGAGTACAATGGCACGATCTTGGCTAACTGCAACCTCTGCATCTTGGTTCAAGCGATTCTCCTGCCTCAGCCTCCCGAGTAGCTGGGATTACAGGTGCCACCACACCCGGCTAATTTTTGTATTTTTGGTAGAGATGGGGTTTCACCATGTTGGCCAGACTGGTCTCGAACTCCTGACCTCAGGTGATCCACCCGCCTCTACCTCCCAAAGTGCTGAGATTATAGGCATGAGCCACCGCTTCTGGCACAGCTAATTTTTAAATTTTTTGTAGAGATGGGTTCTCATTATGTTTCCCAGTCTAGTCTTGAACTCTTGGGCTCAAATGATCCTCCCTCCTTGGCCTTCCCAAAGTGCTGGGATTACATGTGAGAGCCATCATGCCCCATCTGTGTCTTGTTTTTTGATCCAGTCTGACAATCTCTGTACTTTGTGTATTTAGACGACTGGGGTGAAAAGTGATTATTGATATAATGGCATTAATATTTAGTATATTTATTACTAATTTCCATTTGTTGCCCTTGTTCTTTGCTCCTATTTTTGTCATGCACACCTTTTCTGCCTTTTGTGATTTTAATTGAGCACTCTATATGATTTCATTTTCTCTCCTTTTTTTTTTTTTTTTTTTGAGATGGAGTCTTGCTCTCTCACCCAGGCTGGAGTGCAGGTGCAGTGGTGCAATCTCGGCTCATTACAACCTCCACCTCCCAGTTCAAGCGATTTGCCTGCCTCAGCCTCCCGAGTAACTGGGATTACTGACAATCGCCACCACGCCTGGCTAATTTTTGTATTTTTAGTAGAGACGGGGTTTCACCATGTTGGCCAGGTTGGTCTTGAACTCCTGACCTCAGGTGATCCACCTGCCTCAGCCTCCCAAAGTGCTGGGATTACAGGCATGAGCCACCGTGCCAGGCATCATTTTCTCTCCTTTCTCTTTTTTTTTTTTTTTCCAGACAGAGTCTCACTCTGTCCCCCAGGCTGAAGTGCAGTGGCACAATCTCGGCCCACTGCAATCTCTGCCTCCTGGGTTCAAGCGATTCTCCTGACTCAGCCTCCTGAGTATCTGGGATTACAGGCACGCACCACCAAACCCGGCTAATTTTTGTATTTTTAGTAGAGACGGGGTTTCACCATTTTGGTCAGGTTGGTCTCAAACTCCTGACCTCATGATCCGCCCACCTCAGCCTCCCAAAGTGCTGGGATTACAGGTGCGAACCACTGCGCCCGGCCTTTCTCTCCTTTCTTAACATATTATACTTCCTTTAAAACTTTTTTGGTGGTTGTCCTAGAGTTTGCAATATGCATTTACAACTAATCCAAGTTCACTTTCAGATAACACTATACTACTTTATGGTGGTATAACTACCATTAATAAAAAAAAATCCTAATGCCTCCCTCCTGTCTTTATACTGTTGCTGTCATTCATTTCATGCATACATAAACATACAAACATATGTATGTGCGTCTGTACGTTATTCTTAAGAATACGAAAGATACAATTTTGCATTTTACCTTCCCTTGTTTCCTATCTAATGTTTTCCCTTTCTTTATGTAGATCTGAGTTTCTGACCTATATTATTATTTTTTCTCTTTGAAGGACTCTTTTTTTTTTTGAGACGGAGTCTCGCTCTGTCGCCTAAGCTGGAGTGCAGTGGCCGGATCTCAGCTCACTGCAAGCTCCGCCTCCCGGGTTTACGCCATTCTCTTGCCTCAGCCTCCCGAGTAGCTGGGACTACAGGCGCCCGCCACCTCGCCCGACTAGTTTTTTGTATTTTTTAGTAGAGACGGGGTTTCACCGGGTTAGCCAGGATGGTCTCTAACTCCTGACCTCGTGATCCGCCCGTCTCGGCCTCCCAAAGTGCTGGGATTACAGGCTTGAGCCACTGCGCCCGGCCACATTCCTTCAATTCTTATTTGTCTAAGAAAGTCTTTACTTCTCCTTCACTTTTTTTGTTTGTTTGTTTGTTTTTTGAGACAGAGTCTCGCTCTGTTGCCTAGGCTGGAATGCAGTGGTGTGATCTCGGCTCATTGCAACCTCTACCTCTTGGGTTCAAGCGATACTCCTGCCTCAGCTTCCCAAGTAGCTGGGATCACAGGTGTGTACCACCATACCTGGCTAATTTTTGTATTTTTAATAGAGATGGGGTTTCACCAGGTTGGTCAGGTTGGTTTTGAACTCTTGACTTCAAGCGATTCGCCTGCCTTGGCCTCGCAAAGTGCTGGGATTACAGGCCACTGCACCTGGCCTTCTCCTTCACTTTGAAGGATAATTCTCGGGGTACAGAATTCTAGATTGGTGGTGTGGTGTTTTCCTCTCAATGCTTTAACTATTTCATTCTCCTGTCTTCTTGCTTGTATCATTTATGAGAAGTTAAATATAATTCTTATCTTTGCTCCTCTGTAGGGAAAGTGTTTTTTTCTCTCTGTCTTCTTTCAAGATTTTTTTTTTCTCTTTGATTTTCTGAAGTTTGAATGTGATAAGCCTAGAGGTAGTTTTTTTTTTTTTTTTTTTTTTTTTTTGTTGTTGTTGTTTGTTTTTTTTTGCATATATCCCATTTGGTGTTTTCTGGACTTCCTGGGTGTGTGGTTTGGTGTCTGACATCAGATTTGGGAGCTTATTAGTATTACAGCTTCAAATATTTCTTGTCTTCCTTTCTCTGTTTCTTCTCCTTCTGGTTTATATGTATGTTATACCTGTTGTAATTGTCCCACAGTTCTTGAGTATTCTGTTCTATCTTGTTTTTGTTTGTTTTAGTCTTTTTTTAATCTTTGTTTTCAGTCTGGAAGTTTCTATTTTTATATCTTCAAGCTCAGAGATTCTTTCCTCAGCCATGTCCAGTCTACTAATGAGCCCATCAAAGGCATTCTTTATTTCTGTTACAATGTTTTTGATCTCTAGCACTTTTTTGTGATTCTTTCTTAGGCTTTTCATCTCCTAACTTACATTATCTACCTGTTCTTATATATTGTCTACTTTTTCCATTAGAGCCCTTAGCATATTAATCATACTTTTAAATTCCTGATGTGATAATTCCAACATTTGTGCCCTGCCTGACTCTGATTCTGATGCTCGTTGGGTCTCTTCAAACTGTGTTTTTTGTCCTTTAGTATGCTTTGTGCTGTTTTGTTGAAATGTGAATATTTTGTAGAGATGAAAAGAATGTGGGGCTGGGTGTGGTGGTTTACACCTGTAATGTCAGCACTTTGGGAGGCCAATGCAGGTGGATCCCTTGAGCTCAGGAGCTCGAGACCAGCTTGGGCAACATAGCAAAACCCTGTCTCTCTTTCTTTTTTTTCCCCTTGAGACAGGGTCTCACTGTGTCCCCCAGGCTGGAGTGCAGTGACACGAGTTGGCTTACTGCCACCTCAACCTCCCAGGCTCATGCAATCCTCCTACCTCAGCCTCCCAAGTAACCAGGACTATGCCACTGCACTCCAGCCTGGGGGACAGAGTGAGACCCTGTCTCAAGAAAGAGAAAAGAGAAAAAAGACTCTGGTAAATAGGCCTTTAGTGGTGTGGCGGTAAGGTATGTAAGGAGGGGAAACATTCTATATTCCTATGACTGGGTCTCAATCTTTTGCACCCTAGACTTTCTAATTTTGAAGGCAGTGGTTTGTTCAGTAACCTGTCTTCTCTAACAAATCTAAGAAGAATTGCTGATTTTTTAGTTTGTTCAGATTTCTACTTGTTGCTAGGGCAGAGTGATTACTTCTAAGCTTCTTACGTGCCAGACTGGAGCCCTCTTTCTTATTTCATACTTTTTCTTTCTTCTTTGTTCTTTATGTTTCTAGGAATTATAAATAATGTCTTTGGCCACAGAGCTTTCCTAATTATGGTCACCTTTCCCAAGCTTTTTATAGAGATGACAGTCCACTTCACTCCCCAAATGATGGAAACACTTGGGAATTGAGGCCACAGCTCTGAACTCCACAGACCAGTGGCTGACACATGGTGCTTCTTGTAAACAGAGGGATCTTTCATTAGAAGTTAGTGTAAGGGGCTAGGTGCAGTGGCTCATGCCTGTAATCCCAGCACTTTGGGAGGCCAAGCTGGGAGGATGGCTTGAGGTCAGGAATTCAAGCCCAGCCTTGGCAATGCAGTGAGATCCTGTCTCTTTAAAAAAAAAAAAAAAAAAAAAAAAAAAAGCCGGGCGCGGTGGCTCAAGCCTGTAATCCCAGCACTTTGGGAGGCCGAGACGGGCGGATCACGAGGTCAGGAGATCGAGACCATCCTGGCTGACACGGTGAAACCCTGTCTCTACTAAAAAATACAAAAAACTAGCCGGGCGAGGTGGCGGGCGCCTGTAGTCCCGGCTACTCGGGAGGCTGAGGCAGGAGAATGGCGTAAAAACCCGGGAGGCAGAGCTTGCAGTGAGCTGAGATCTGGCCACTGCACTCCAGCCTGGGCGACACAGCAAGACTCCGTCTCAAAAAAAAAAAAAAAAAAAAAAAAAAAGGAAAAGAGAAAAAAAGAAATTAGTGTAGCAAACAAAGGATGATAATCCTCTACTTTCAATAAATGAACTGTAAACCGCCTGTTTTGTTGTATTAGGTTCGAGATGGCAGAATTTCTATGACTCAGCCAGATACATTCTGATTACAGCAGTTGACATTTCAGAGTGAAATGACTTCTGATAGAACCACAGTTGTTTGGCCGCTTATGCTATTACTTACAGAGAATTGTCCTATGAAAGGAATTCATTGTTTTAAAAGGTCAGAAAGCTGTCTGATAGAGTCACGATTTTCTTTCCTTTTCTTTCCTCCCTCCCTCCCTCATTTATCTCTCTTTCTTTTTCTTTCTTCCCTTCCCTTCCTTCTTTCCTTCCCTCCCTCCCTCTCTCCCGTCGTCTTTCCTTCCTTCTTTCTTCCTTACAAAGGCTCCCAGGTGATTCTAATTTGCAGCCAGAGTTCAGAACTGTGGCTGTAGAGGAAGGAGATTTTGGCATTAGGAAGAAAGTTGCCCTGTGAACTCTTCCAATCTTTTGGGATGTTAGGGAGATGAAGAATGTACTGAGAAGACTTGCTCCTAGAAAAATAGAGAAACACTTTCCCCTTCCTAATACCATATAATCTCTAGTAACTAGCCTACAGTTTTAAAAAAGAAACTTGTTTCCTTAATATTTATTTTGTGCAAATAAGTGTTTAAATTGTCAAGATTCAGGCAACACAGAAATATATAGGCCCAAAAGAGAAATTTTCTGTTTTATTTTTGTCTTCTAACCACCCCCAAATCTGTTCTTTCTTAATTAATTAATTAATTTTTTGTTTTTGTTTTTTGGAGACAGGGTCTTGCTCTGTCGCCCAGGCTGCAGGGCAGTGGCATGATCATGGCTCACTGTAGCTTTGAACTCCTGGACTTGGGTAATCCACCCACCTCGACCTCCCAGAGTGCTGGTATTACAGGTGTGAGCCTGGCCCGTGAAGTGTTTTTTGAATGTTTACTAGGTACCAGGCACCGGATGCTGGGTGCTGGGATAGAACAGCTCACAGGACAACACTGTCCCTTTTCTCACAGTAGAGAAAAATAAACAAATATTTAAAGCAACTTCACATAGTTTTAGGTGCTAGGAGAAAACAACACAGTGATGTGGACAAAGGCACCCTGGGAAGTAGATGGTATTACTTTAGATGAGATTGTCAGAGGTGGGCCCTTGAAAAGGTGCTGAAGTCCTGGGTAGATGGGGCCTCTCAGGCAGAGGGACTGGTAAGTGCCAAGGTCCTTGGCTCTCTGGAGCTACAGAAGGAGAGCACTGTTGTGACCATGACCAAGAAGGGGAGGGGTAGGGATGCGGTTGGAATGGGCAGGGGCCTGATGTGTAGGCCTTTGAGACCATGAATAGAAATTTGAGTTAGATGGCACAGGGATTGGCATGGGTTGATACATATGTTAAAAAAAAATCACTGTTTTTGGAGAATCAATTGTAGGGGTAAGAGTAGAATTAGGGGCCGGGTGCGGTGGCTCAAGCCTGTAATCCCAGCACTTTGGGAGGCCGAGACGAGCAGATCACGAGGTCAGGAGATTGAGACCATCCTGGCTAACCCAGTGAAACCCCGTCTCTACTAAAAAATACCAAAAAAAAAAAAAAAAAAACTAGCCGGGCGAGGTGGCGGGCGCCTGTAGTCCCAGCTACTTGGGAGGCTGAGGCAGGAGAATGGCGTAAACCCGGGAGGCGGAGCTTGCAGTGAGCTGAGATCCGGCCACTGCACTCCAGCCTGGGCAACAGAGCCAGACTCCGTCTCAAAAAAAAAAAAAAAAAAAAAAAAAAAAAAAAAAAAAAGAGTAGAATTAGGGAGATCAGGTAGGAGACTGTGCAGTGGTTCAGTGAGCTATGAGGGTGGCTCAGACAAGTGGTACCACTCTTACTGATTTGGAAGAACAACAGTTTTTAAAAGAATTATTGTTTTTCAAATTAAAGTAATACATGCTAATTTAAAGAAATTCAAACAGTATAAAATAATGTAGAGTAAAATGTGAACCTGACCATGGGAAAGTTCATCTCCTCTTGTTCTCATCTGGACTCAACCCCTACTTTTTTCCCCCAAGCCAACCTCTGTCCTCTGTGAACACCATAGGGTGTGTCACTGGTACCTTCCTCAGTGCCTTCATAATCAGTCCTTGGGGACAAATATATGTCCACGCACATTTATTGTTTGTTATTTTATTTTATTTTATTTATTTTATTTAAAGACAGAGTCTTACTCTGTCGCCCAGGCTGGAGTACAGTGGCCCAATTGCGGCTCACTGCAACCTCCACCTCCTGGTTTCAAGTGATTCTCCTGCCTTAGGCTCCTGAGTAGCTGGGATTACAGGCACCTGCCACCATGCCTGGCTAATTTTTGTATTTTTAGTAGAGATGGGCTTTCACTGTGTTGTCCAGGCTGGTCTCAAACTCCTGGCCTCAAGTGATTTGGCGTCCTAAAGTTCTGGGATTACAGGCGTGAGCCACTGTGTGTGACATGTTTTTTATTTTTATTAAAAATATTTTTAATTGATACATAATATTTTACATATTCATGAGCATGTGATATTTTGTTGCATCATAGAATGTATGATGATTATTTCACGGTATTGGGGTATCCATCACCTTGAATAGCTATCATTTCTATGTGTTGGGAATATTTCAGGTTCTCTCTTTTAGCTACTTGGAATTATATAATACATTGTATAGTCACCCTGCTCTGCTATCAGACATTAGAACTTTCTGTCTAACTGTATGTGTGTACCTGTTGACCAACCTGTCTTCACCCCGCTCCCACCCACATACCCTTTCCAGCCTCTGGTGTCTATCATTCCACTCTCTACCTCAATGACGTCAACGTTTATAGCTCTCACATGAGTGAGAACATGTGATATTTGCCTTTCTGTGCCTGCCTGATTTCACTTAACATAATGACCTCCAGTTCCACCCATGTTTCTGCAAATGACATGATTTTATTCTTTTTTATGGTCAGATAGTATTCCCTTGTGTACATATACCCCATTTTATTTATTCATTTGTCTGTTTATGGACAGGACACTTGGGTTGATTTCATATTGTGAATAGTGCTGTGATAAACATGGGAGTGCAGGTATCTTTTTGATTTCCTTTAGATAACTATCCAGTAGTGGGACTGCTGGATCATATGGTAGTTTTGCTTTAAGGTTTTTGAGAAACCTCCATACTGTTTTCCATAGCGGCCATACTAATTTACAATCCTGCCAACAGTGTATAAAAGTTCCCTTTTTTCCACATCCTCACCAGCATCTATGTATTTGTTTTCTGTCTTTTTAATAATAGCCATTCTGATTGGGGTAAGATGATATCTCATTGTGGTTTTGATTTGCATGTCACTGATTATTATTAGTGGGTTTTTGTTTTGTTTTGTTTTGTTTTGCTTTTAGAGAGAGTCTTGCTTTGTCATCCAGACTGTGGTGGTGTGATCATACCTCACTGTAAACTCGAATTCTGGGCTCAAGCAAACTTTCCATCTCAGCCTTCTGAGTAGCTGAGATTAAGGGTTGTGCCACAATGTCTGACTAATTTTATTAATTTATTGTAGAGATCCATCTACAATAGCAAGATCCATCTACATCTTGCTATGTTGACCAGATTGGTCTTGAACTGGTCTCAGGTGATCCTCTTACCTCAGCCCCCTAAAGTACTAGGATTACAGTAGTCTGCATGGCCCACTGCTCTGATGTTTATTATGTCTTTCCTTCTACTAATTTTGGGTTTCCTTTGTCCTTGCTTTTCCAGTTCCTTGAAGTGCATCATTAGGTTATTTAAAACCTTTCTACTTTTTAATGTAAGTGTTTATTGCTATAAACTTCCCTCTTAGCACTGCTTTTGTTGAATCCCAAAGGTTTTGGTATGCTGTGTTTCAATTTTCATTTGTTTCAAAAACTTTTTTTTTTTGAGATGGAGTTTCACTCTTTTTGCCCAGGCTGGAGTGCAATGGCGCGATCTCGGCTCACCGCAACCTCCGCCTCCCAGGTTCAAACAATTCTCCTGCCTCAGCCTCCCGAGTAGCTGGGATTACAGGCATGCGCCACCACCCCAGCTAATTTTGTATTTTTAGTAGAGACAGGGTTTCTCCATGTTGGTCAGGCTGGCCTTGAACTCCCGACCTCAGGTGATCCACCTGCCTTGGCCTCCTGAAGTGTTGGGATTACAGGAGTGAGCCACCGCACCCGGCCTTGTTTCAAAAACTTTTAAATTTTCTCCTTAATTTCTTCCTTGACCCTTTGGTCATTCAGGAGCATTTTGTTTAATTTGCATGTATTTATATAGTTTCCAAAGTTCCTCTTGTTATTATTAAATACTTTCTATTTTATTCCATTGTGGTCTGAGAAGATACTAGATATTTGAAGAATTTGTTGAGACTTATTTTGTGTTCTAAAATATGGTTTATCCTGGAAAATATTCCATGTGCTGATAAGAAAAATGTGCATTCTGTAGCTGGTGGATGAAACGTCTGTTATGTAAATGTCTGTTAGGTCTATTTGGTCTAAAGTTAAGCTTAAATCCAATGTTTCTTTATTAATTTTCTGTCTAGATTATTTGTCTAATACTGAGAGTGGGGTGTTGAATTCTCCAACTATTACTGTATTTCAGTCTATCTATCTCTCCTTTAAAATCTAGTAATATTTGATTTATGTACCTGGGTGCTCCTGTGTTGGATGCATATATATTTAGAATTGTTATATGCTCTTGCAGTTGATTCCTTTATCATTATATAATGACCTTCTTTGTCTCTTTTTACTGTTTTCACTTAAAGTCTATTTTATCAGCCATAAACATAGCTACTTCTGCTTACTTTTGGTTTCCATTTACATGGAATATCTTTTTCCATCCCTCTACTTTCAGTCTATGTGTATCATCTCAACTGTGACATGAGTTTCTTTTAGGCAGCATATAGTTGGGTCATGTTTTGAAAATACATTCAGCCACTCTGTATCTTTTAAGTAGAAAGTTTAATCTGTTACACTCAAGGTTATGTGTGAGGGCTTATTCTTGCCATTTTATTAATTAAGTTCTGGTTGTTTTATATATCATTTGTTCCTTTCTTATTGTTTATCATTGTGGTTTGGCGGTATTCTGTAGTGGTAACATTTGAGTCTTTTATGTTCCTTATTTGTGTGCTTGCTTGACCAGTAGTATTTATATTTTTATGATTTTCATATTATTCTTTCACTTTTTGGTATAGGACTATCTTAAGTGGTTCTATAGGGAAAGTCTAGTAATGAATTCCCTCAGCTTTTGCTTGTCCAGGAGACTTTATTCCTCCTTCATTTATGAACAATAACTTTGCTGGGTATAGTATCTCTGCTTGACTTTTTGTTTTGTTTTGTTTTTGTTTTTTTTGAGACAAGGTCTGACTCTGTCACCCAGGCTGGAGTGCAGTGGTGCCATCTCGGCTCACTGCAACCTTTGCCTTGCTGGGCTCAAACCATCCTCCCATCTCAGCCTCCTGAGTAGCTGGGACTACAGGCATCTGCCACCAGGCCTGGCTGATTTTTGCATTTATTTGTAGAGATGGGGTCTCCCCATGTTGCCCAGGCTGGTCTTAAACTTGTGAACTCAAGTAGTCCACCCACCTTGGCCTCCCAAAGTGCTTGGATTACAGGTGCAAGCCACCGCACTTGGCCTGCTGGCAGTTTTTTAATTTCAGCACTTTGACTATATCATCCTGTTCTCTCCTTGCTTGTAAGGTTTCTGCTGAGAAATCTGCCATTAGCCTGATGGGGTTCCTTTATAAGTGCTAGATACTTTTCTGTTGCTGTTTTTAGAATTCTCTCTTTGCCTTTGACTTTTGACAGTTGACTATAGTGTGCCATGGAGGACACCTTCTTGAATTGTATCTATTTGGGGATCTCTGGGCTTCCTGAATCTGGATGTCTAAATCTCTTGCTAGACTTGGGAAGTTTTCATGTATTATTTTGTTAAATAGGTTTTCTAATGTTTTCCTTACCCCTTCACCTTCTGGGGACATTGAAAATTTGAATATTTGGTCACTTTATTGGTGTCCTATATATCACATGGACTTTGCTCATTTTTTAAAATCATTTTTTCTTTATTTTTGTCTGACTGGGTTATTTCAAAAGACTTGCCTTCAAATTCTAAGTTTCTTCTGCTTGATCTAGTCTGTTGTTGAAGCTTTTGAATGTATTCTTTATTTCATTCAATGAGTTCTTCAGTTCAAGAATTTTTGTTTGGTTGTTTTTTATGATGTCTATATCTTTAGTAAACTTCTCATTTGTATCTTGCATTCTTTTTCTGATTTCTTTGTATTGGTTTTCAGTATTCTTTTATATTTCACTGAGCTTCTTAATGTCAATATTTTGAAGTCTTTTTCTGAGATTTCATAAATTTCTTTTCTTTTTTTTTTTTTTTTGAGACGGAGTCTTGCTCTGTCGCCCAGGCTGGAGTGCAGTGTCGTGATCTCCACTCACTGCAAGCTCCGCTTCCCGGGTTCACACCATTCTCCTGCCTCAGCCTCCCATGTAGCTGGGACTACAGGTGCCCACCACCACGCCTGGCTAATTTTTTAAATGTATTTTTAGTAGAGACGGGGTTTCACCGTGTTAGCCAGGATGGTCTCGATCTCCTGACCTCGTGATCCACCCGTCTCGGCCTCCCAAAGTGCTGGGATTACAGGCGTGAGCCACCGCGCCCGGCCCATAAATTTCTTTTTGATTGGGATTTGTTACTGGAGAATTATTGTGTTCCTTTGGAGGTGTCATACTTATTTGCTTTTTCATGTTTTTTGTGTCCTTACATTGGTATCTGTGCATCTGTTGTAAAAGTTGCTTTTTCTAGTTTTTGAATTTGCTTTCATAGGGGAGACTTTTTCCTGAAGATGTATCTCTGGTTGTTTGGGTAGGGCACTTTGATTCTTGGTGCATGTACTGGAGTAGTCTCTGTATGATTTCTTCAGCTGTAAACAGTATCAGTGTTGCCTGTGATTTTCTTGGTGGCTCATGGTGTGATTATTAGTGGAGGCTATGTTGAAGTTTGGCTGAGGGCTAGGCCAGTAGGTGGGCCAGTCTTTAGGCCCCAGTGTTGACAGCAGTGGGCTGGGCATGCCTGTTCTTGCACCCCAGCATTGCTTATGCTGGCACAGGTATTAGTGTGTCCAATCAGGCCAATTATTGGGCCTCCAGGTGGCTTGTTTGGGTGGCAGGAATAGCAGCAATGGACTAGGTGGGTGGGCAGGTTCTTGAGCCCCTTAGCAGCAGGCCTGGTGTGGATGATGGCAATTGCAGTGGTGGGATAACTCTTAGGGATCCAGGCGGTCTGCACTGGTGTTGGTGGTGGCTGCAATGGTGTGGGAAGGCCAGTTCCTAGGCCCGCAGGTGATATATGTGGGTGGGTACCAGCTGTAGTGGCAGTGGGAGATTGGGTGGGCCTGACCAGAGACTATGGGAAGAATGCTTAGGTGTCAGTGGTGGTGGACCGGGCTGGGCAACTCCCACACCCTGAGATGGAATACTCAGGTACTGGGCTGAGGGTTAGAGCTGGGCTGGGTAGACCTGCCCTCAGGCCGCCTGGTGATGTGTACAGGTGCTGGCTATGATAGATCCTCAGGCTGCCAGCAGAATGCTCAGGTGTGGCTTTGCTGCTGGGGAGGCAGGATTACTTTCAGTGAGAGCAGCTGGGGCACGGCAGCAGTTCACAGTGCTGCCATTGCAGGCATGGAATGTGTCCTCAGGGTATGTGAAAATGCCTGGTTGCCTCTCTGCTGGGGGTGCAGTTGGGTGGTTGTTGTCAGTGGCTCCTGCCTAGCCCCAGTGTGGAGGGGGCTGGGCTCTTAAAATGGTGCCATGCTGCTGCTGCTTAGGGCTTGGGGGTGTGTGGGACACAGCATGACCTCCCTCTCTGGAGCGGTGCTGCCGTTCAGTTTCCAGGCAGCTCCCTACCTTAGTCAGGGCCCTTGAGGGTTGAAGGTTGAGGGACTCTCCTACAGCTAAGAGTCTGTGGTGGGAATGTAGACTGCTGGGGGTCTCTCACTTATGTTTTCCCCACTTTACCGGACCTCTCCAGGCTCCCAGCCAATCCCGGATGAGCAGGCTGTCTTGCTTCCCTCTCCTTCCTTGCTTTTGGTGTTTCCCACTCCTCTGTGGAATTCCAGTGCTCTCTCTTAGATGATCTGTTTGAAGTGTGATTATCTACTTGCTGTTTTGGTTCCTTTTTATGGAAGAGGCGAATACCATATGCATGTAGTCAGCCTTCTTGAAGCCTCCCAGTCTATTGTTTGTTTTTTAAAATATAAACGTGACCATACTCTGGAAATGTCTCTGCAGTTTGCTCTTGCTCACTTAATGATCTATCTCAGGCACCTTTGTCAGTTCCTATAGAGCTGCCTTGGTGTTTATCTCAGCTCATACTTTTCCATGGTATGATGAACCATATATATCTGATGGCCATTTAGGCTGTTTCCTTTTTTCCTACTGCAAACAATGTTGTATTTAATGTTTCCTGCATGTATCTTTGATAGGTACCAAGAAGTGGAGCTGTTGGTTTCAATGGACATGCACATTGTGTGTGTGTGTTTGTGTTTTGTGTGTGCATGTATTTTTGAGACAGAGTCTTATTCTTTCACCAAGGCTGGAGTGCAATGGCACGATCTTGGCTCAGTGCAACCTCTGCCTCATGGGTTGAAGCGATTCTTCTGCCTCAGCCTCCTGAGTAGCTGGGATTACAGGTGTGCACCACCATAGCTGCCGATTTTTGTATTTTTAGTAGAGATGGGGTTTCTTCATGTTGGCCAGGCTGGTCTCAAACTCCTGACCTCAAGTGATCCCCTCACCTTGGCCTCCCAAAGTGCTTGGATTACAGGCATGAGCCATTGTGCCCAGCTCGTTTTGGTTTTTTTTTGAGGCATGGTCTTGCTTTGTTGCCCAATTTGGAGTACGGTGGTGCAATCATAGCTCACTGTAGTCTCGACTTCCTGGGCTCAAGCTGTCCTCCCACCTTGGTCTCCCAAAGCACTGGGAATACAGGCATGAGCTACGAGACCTGGCTACATTTCATTTTGATAGATGCTGCCAATTTTTGCACAGGAAGCGCTATTCCAACTAACCTCTCACCAGCATAGCACACATTTCCTCATGCTCTTGCCAACAGCAGACATTATCTTACCCCCTTCCCCATCTGATGAACTAAAAATATTTCTCTTTGCTTTAATTTACATTTCTGTGATTACTACTCAGGTTGTTCATATGTTTATTGGCTATCTGTATTTCTACCATGAATTGTCGTTGTTTATTTTTCTGTTGGGATATTTGTTGTTCTTCTGATTTCTAGGAGCTCTTGTATGGTATTATATTAACCTCTTGTCTATACAGGCATTGAAAGATTCTTTTCCCAATCTGCTTGTCTTTTTTCCCTGTTTATGACATCTTTACACTTTTAGTTTTATATTTAGTATGAAAAATCTCTTTGCCTTCAAGTTTCTTTGTTTCGTTTGGAAAGGTATTTTTCAACTCAACATTATTATTTGTATTACTTTAATTTTTTTAGACACAGGATCTCACTCTGTCCCCCAGGCTGGAGTGCAGTGGCCTCATTCACTGCAGCCTTGGACTCCAAGGCTCAAATGATCCTCTTGCCTCGGCCTTCCAAAGTTCTGGGATTATAGGCATGAGACACTGTGCCCAGCCCGACTCAACATTATTAACAAGGATTATGAGGTGGATATTTGGAGGGTGGATTGTTATAATTTATTGAACCTTTTGGCTGAGAAGTTTTACACAATTTAACAATTACCAAAGAATGTGAAGAAGATGAAGAAGGACACCGCTTTATTGAGGGCTGGATCATCATCTGGACACACTGTGTACTTCCTCTCCATAGCCACGTGCTAATTTCCATTTTACAGATAAGGAAATAGGTGACTTGTGGCCGGGCACGATGGCTCATGCCTGTAATCCCTGCACTTTGGGAGGATGAAGCGGGCGGATCATGATGTCAAGAGATCAAGACCATCCTGGTCAACATGGTGAAACCCCATCTCTACTAAAAATACAAAAATTAGCTGGGCGTGGTGGTGCGTGCCTGTAGTACCAGCTACTCGGGAGGTCGAGGCAGGAGAATCTCTTGAACCCAGGAGGCGGAGGTTGCAGTGAGCTAAGATCACGCCACTATACTGCAGCCTAGCGACCGAGCGAGACTGTCTCAAAAAAAAAAAAAAAAAAAAGAAATAGGTGACTTGTCCTAAGTCACACAGTTAGGTTGTGTGAAACATAGTCCTTGGGACACAGCAGGGGATAAATTAATATTTATTGGATGAGCAAGTGAGCTGGAATTGGACCCTCAGCCTGTCTGACTCAACCCAAACTCCTGTTCCTACACCCATGGCTGGCCCTTGCTCTCCCGGCACATGGCCTCCTGAGTTTAGCATATTTTTAACATCAGAGATAGATTGTTCTAAAATAGACAATTCTGTATTTGAATTAGTTTTCCCTTTCCATATGATCTAAAGTCAAAAAATCTGGCTAATTGTAAGGGGATTAAGATGGAGCTTAGGAACAAATTGACTTTTTAGTTTTAGGCCTGAATCTTTGCACAAAACAACAAAAACCACAACAGGAGGAAGAGGCAGCAGGAAGGATCCAGAGTTTTCACTGTAATGCTATTGGGCACCACCTCTTACACGGATGTTCACCTGTGGGGAAACACAGGGACAGCTGCCGTCTGCAGCAGCTCTTTGATCCCCAGGATTTTTGACTTATATAGAATCCAAGGTGGGTGGGTAGGGCCTGACTCTTACAAGACCTTTGAGTCTGTTTTGTTTTTGGTTTCCTATCTCTTTCAGAACATGCTTCTAGAACTTTCATCTATTATGAAAAAATAATGCATCAGGAGCAGCTGGTACCTGCAGGAGGAGAGTTGTGCCTTTGTCAGCTCAAACTGCAGGAAGCGCTTTGGGACCCACGCCCTCTGCAGACACCCACCAGGCGAAGGGCCCTGTTCAGGGTGCTCCCAGCCTGGGCTCACTTCCACAGGAGACCCTTCCCTTATGGGGGCTGGGGACAGATTCTCACCCTGCCTGGGCACACTGCTTGAGGGAGGTCCGATGCTCGGGCAGGGAGGAGCTGTACACCGTCAGAGGAGATCTAGGGACAAGAGCGGCTCTGCTTGAGGAGGAGGATTGGTATATGTCTCCTCTTCCCCAGTCCCAGCACAGCCTGCTGGGATATTTTGCAAGAGAGTTCCCCAGCTCTGTAGTGGCAGTAACAGTAGCAGTTGGCCCCTTAAACGTGGGTCCAGAGCAGGCCTGGAGCTTTGTGCTCAGCCTGAGGTCAGCTGTGCTTCCTGTCTATAAAGAAGAGGTTGACAAGAAACTTTTGAGGCTTTTCCTCTCACCAGTTCATTTCTTGGGGATGAATCAGTTGGATTTTTAATTCACCGATGGCATGGAAATAAAATATGGATTAAAACACTGGCAAACACTCGCATGCTTGTTTTGTACCGTTCTGGGATCGTTCATGGGTAGCGGTGATGCCATGATTGTGCCCCCCAGGAGCTTCCTGGGAGTGGTAGAAGCCAGCACGTCTTCCTCACCCTGCCTGCCCTCCCAGTGGTCCTGAGCCATCCAGGAGAGTGTGTGCCGTGTGATGTGCACTGACTAGCCAACCCATGAGGCTGCTCGGCTGGTTGCTGCTTGGCTCATCTCGGCTCACTGCAACCTCCACCTCCTGGGTTCAAGCCATTCTCCTGCCTCAGCCTCCCAACTAGCTGGGACTACAGGTACCCATGACCAGGCCTGGCTAATTTTTGTATTTTAATATTTTTAGCTTCGTGTTAGTGAGGCTGGTCTTGAATTCCTGACCTCAGGTGCTCCCAAAGTGCTGGGATTACAGGTGTGAGCCACCGTGCCCAGCCCTGAGTTTTTAGAGCCATAAAGGTGGACTCAATTCCCATAGAAAGAGCCTTTTAGCTCCCCCGTCCTCTACCCCACAGCCAGAGTAGTCCCCAACCCTGGCCACGCACCTGGTAATAAAGGCTTCAAGTTATAAGAAGAATCAATTTGGTTGAAAGCCATAAGGCTTGGCATCATCTATGTCCTGTGAGATAACAGCCACAGGAAATTCAGGCACTGGCCCCTGCCTCTGACCTCATTTCCTGCCTCTCACTTGTAACCCAGCTGTGGCAGCTGTCCCGCTCCTGCCTGCTGTTGCCCACCCAGGAGTGTGCTGCTGGACAGTGTCCACCTATCCTGTGGCTGCCTTTTGGGGACTCATTATTTTCATGGAGGCAGTTTCACCATATCTTCTCAGTCACCCATTCACTCACCATGCCTTTCTTTGTGGCAGCCTTGTAATTATAGTAACGGTGGGGGGTAGACGATAGGGTTTTTTGTTTTTTTTTTTTTTTTTTTGAGACAGGTCTTGCTCTGTTGCCCAGGCTGGAGTGCAGTGGCATGATCTTGGCTCACTGCAACCTCCACCTCCCGGGTTCAAGTGATCCTCCCACCTCAGCCTTCCCAATAGGTGGTACTATAGAGATGCACCACCATTCCCAGCTAATTAAAAAAAAATTTTTTTTGTAGAAATACTATATTCCACGTGCTCACATTATCTATACCTTGTACAACTTGTCAAGTTGTTATTGTTCATTTTCATCTTATAGATCTGACAAGGCTCAAAGAGATTAACTTTCTCCACAGTTAAAGATCACACAAGTTGAAGTGCCTGCTGGAATTCAAATCCATATCCAGCTGCTCTGAGGCCCACAGTCCTTTCAGAAATCCTTGCTCTCCTTTCTGTAAAAGTCAGCAGCCCCTGGGCAATGATTTATTTGTACATCTCTCTGCCCAACTAGCCTGTGAAAGCTGTAAGGGTAAGGTATTTGACATCCTGGATGCTCAGCATGTAACACAGTGTTGGTTGAATGAATATGTATTTATGTATAAATGCCAAAGGCAATACCTTACCCTTTGCTTCCAATTTTCCAGTCTTTATTTCTTATTCACTTTCTGTCATGTTGTGTCAATAGGTTTGTCAATAGGTTTCAGAGGCCTCTATGGCAACTTTTTTTGTAATTTCAATTTCTTTTACTCTGAAAAGTCTTTACAGGATTGTCAACACAGCACATATGGAGGTTTTAAAAAACAAGTTTGAGGCTGGGTGTGGTGGCTCATGCCTGTAATCCCAGAACTTTGGGAGGCCAAGGTGCGGAGGATCATGAGGTCAACAGATCGAGACCATCCTGGCCAACATGATGAAACCCCGTCTCTGCTAAAAATGCAAAAATTAGCTGGGCGTGGTGGCATGCGCCTGTAGTCCCAGCTACTTGGGAGGCTGAGGCAGGAGAATTGCTTGAACCTGGGAGGTGGAAGTTGCAGTGAGCCAAGATCGTGCCACTGTACTCCAGCCTGGTGACAAAGCACGTCTCAAAACACAACAACAACAACAACAAACAAGTTTGAGCTGGGCCTGGAGGCCTGCCTATAGTCCCAGTTACTCAGGAGGCTGAGGCGAGAGGATTCTTGCGACCAGGAGTTCACAGCTGTGGGCGCACTACGATCATGCCTGTGAATGGCCATAGAACTCCAGCCTGGGCAGCAGAGCAAGGCCTTGTCTCTAAAAAGAAGAAAAAACAAAGTCTGAAGGGCCCAGTGTAAAATGTAATGTTTCCAGTGACTGCTAGTGTGTCTTGGAAGGTTTCCGTTCACTGCTTCGGGATGAAGGGCACTGTCTCAGGGATGCACTTGTCTTCAAGAAGAAAGAGTAAGAACTAGCCATGGAGAATCAGCAATGCCTCTTTGTGGCTAAGCAGGCCAGTGGCAGGTGTGTGTCAGGATCTGCAGGAACCAGGGACGGGTGTGGACACGGGAGATGTCATGCTCTTGAGTGAAATGAAAGACACTTGTGTAATGGGATGTGTGGCTTTCTCCATCTCTCTGGGCCTTGATTTTTTGACACCAGGAAGTATTGTGTTCATTTGTATCAGGAAGGCATAGGTGCTCAGTGAGGAGAATTGGAAACCCATTTCTGCTCACGGCAACTTCACCAGCTGGTGTTAAACATTAAGTATAATCTTGCTAATGCATCCCAAGTGGTGGGGCAGAGTTGGGTGAGGTGGTGGGTTGGAGAAGAGGGAAAAGATTCTAAAATGATTTTAAAGAACAGCTCAGTTATTTCCAAATACATTTAACAAAACTGCTGGCAGGGCCTTGTGTAGAGGCAACCTATCCTCACTGCCCCAAAGGCAGATACAAATTTCCCGTAAGAAGCACATGTAAAGTAGGAAAGAAAATGGCTGCTGTCCACCTGGGGCTGGACAGTGCTTAAAAGCTCTTTTGTAGCTGCGATTCCCAACCTTTTTGGCACCGGGGACTGGAATCGTGGAAGACAATTTTTCCACGGACCAGAGGTAGCGGGGGTTGGGGGATGTTTTCGAGATGAAACTGTTCCACCTCAGCTCATCAGGCATTAGAGTCTCATAAGGAGCTGCAACCCAGATCCCGCACATGCACCGTTCCCAGTAGGGTTCGTGCTCCTATGGGAATCTAATGCCACCGCTGATGGCAGGAGACGGAGCTCAGGCAGTAATGTTCACTCCCCAGCTGCTCACCTCCTGCTGTGAGGCATGTTCCTAACAGGTCATGGACCGGAACCAGTCTGCAACCCAGGGGTTGGGGACACCTGTTTTGCAGGACACAACAGCTGGTGAGGTTTGTTTATTTTGCTTCAATGCATGACCATTATTTGTATCACAAGAGTAAATGTCAGGGTTGAAGGTGCAAAGGACCATCAGTTCTAAATTACCAGGGTTTCCCACAGAAAATTCTGGGACTCTGACCCACCTGTTTTTCTCAGAGTGGACTAACTTCCCATCTTCAGGCATAGGTAATCCACCTCTAGTACCGACAATGTTATGACTGTGATGTTGTCAGAGCAGCACACATTTGCAAAACCCATGACCTGCTCTCAGGAAGCCTTCCTTGACTCCATAGGTGCCCATGGAGACTCGCCCGAGGGAGCAGAACTTAGCAGCTTTTAATTTCAGTTTTCCCATCTGGCGGTCGGGTGCCCTTCTTGAAGCTTGGATCTTGGCAGCACAGCCCTGCCCTGCCCAGACACCAAGTGCA
The DNA here is from genome assembly GCF_049350105.2 of Macaca mulatta. Taxonomy (NCBI): domain Eukaryota; kingdom Metazoa; phylum Chordata; class Mammalia; order Primates; family Cercopithecidae; genus Macaca; species Macaca mulatta. The sequence continues at coordinate 96,049,590 of NC_133409.1, read as the reverse complement.
TGCACTCGTTACAGCCTCGCTGACAGCTCAGACCGTCCCTGCTCTGCTCTAGTGACTTTCTCTCACCTCTGAGTCCAGTGTTTGCTCATGGCCACTCGACCTGCCCACCATTTGATCTCTTTTCTCTTTACGTTAAAACCTAAGACACAACTATGAAATACACTTTTAGAATACACCTTTTAAACTGTACAGTCATGCGTGGCATAACCATGTTTTGGTCAATGATGGAACGAATATATGACAGTGGTTCCGTAAGACTGCAAACCCTATTTTTACCACACCTGTTCTATGTTAAGATACACAAACACTTACCCTGGTGTTACAATTGCCTACCATATCCAGTACAGTTACATGCTGCACCAGTTTGCAGCCTAGGAGCATATAGTCTAGGTGTGTCATAGGCTTTCCCATCTGGGTTGGTGCGGCACACCCTGATGTTCTCACAATATGAAATTGTGTAAGGATGCATTTCTCAGAACGTACCCCCTCACTAGCTGATGTGGGACTGTGTGGTTTCCTCAACCACAATTTTACACATCTTTCCTTGCAACTCATTGCATCTTGGTGTTGGTTTAATGTTCTTTCTCATTTACTTTCATTTAGTTTTTTAAAAATTAAGCCTTTTTTTGGATATAATTGCAGATTTACATGCAATTGCAAGAAATGATACCCATCACCCAGTTTTCTCCCGTGGTAACATCCTGCATGGTGATAGCACAATATCAAAACCGAGAAATTGGGCTTAAAGCCTTTTATCTACTCTCACAGGCACTAGGGATTTTTAAAATTCAGAGTTTAGGAATCACATTAATATTATCAATTTTTTTTTTTTTGAGACGGAGTCTCGCTCTGTCACCCAGGCTGGAGTGCAGTGGCCGGATCTCAGCTCACTGCAAGCTCCGCCTCCCGGGTTTACGCCATTCTCCTGCCTCAGCCTCCCGAGTAGCTGGGACTACAGGCGCCCGCCACCTCGCCCGGCTAGTTTTTTGTATTTTTTAGTAGAGACAGGGTTTCACCGTGTTAGCCAGGATGGTCTCGATCTCCCGACCTCGTGATCCGCCCGTCTCGGCCTCCCAAAGTGCTGGGATTACAGGCTTGAGCCACCGCGCCCGGCCTAATATTATCAAATTTTAAAGATTCCTAATCAGATTAATCAGGTAGCAAGTAAGGGTCTAAGTCAGAGGAAGAGAAACGGCCTCTAGGAAAAAAGATTTCCTGAGGTTTCTCATTCTGTAATTTGGAACACAGGGATCAGAGAGAAAGAAAATCAGTTTACAATGCATAATGATATGTCTTTATTTCATCAACAGAAATGGTGTCTAGACAAAATTCAGTTAACACTAGCAATTCAATTGAGTGAAAACTTTTTTTGCACAATAGTGTATTTACAATGAGTAAATGAAGTTTCAATTCATTAGTTCATAGCAATGTTTTTTTTCCCCAAAAGGTAAAAATTCTTAGTTACAGAGAATAAGCATCAACAGCCTTTCATTTTTACAATAAAAACCACAAGAAAAACCACAATCACTTAGAAAAAAATAAGGACAAGCCTAAGAACTAGTACAATAAAATGATGCATTGAATTAAGTTACATTAATCGCATAGAATCTGTGTAAAAAGTATGTAGAAAAACACCTGATGTAACCTGTTACAGTCGTTGACCAGTTATGAGAGGTACAGAGGGTTATACAGGTAGATATGTGTGAAAACTGTCCGTATTGTTCAACCTGGGGAGGAAGAGAAGAGGGGCTGCGGCCCCTTGCATACACTGAGAAGACCCTGTTTTGAATATGGCCTCTGGAGTTTGTAAGGCATATATTAGAGGTGCACTTGCATCAGACTGGTTCTGGAACAAATTGTCACAGGCCCTCTTGGCCTCACTAGCAAAGGTGCTGCTTGCCTTGAATGGCTCACTGTGTCTAACAAGCACCTGAAGCTCCCAAACACATATGGAATCTTCCTGATCACTCACTAGAGGTGCCATGTCTTTATGTCAGAGCGTGAATAGGCATCCCAGGATTTGCACACACAAAATACATTGTTGGGACTTAAGGGGAGGTCACACTTCTGCCTCCAAACATGTTTTGGTAGAAGACTGAGCATCCATCTGTAGGAAAACCCCTTTGTCCAAGTCCCTTCACTCTTTTGCAACATATGCGTCTGATTATTCCCATGGGAGCGCTTGGCACTGAATGTGAGTCTACCTGAAATGAATGGTCTTGGTGCACTTCTGCTTCTAAGAAGGGCCAGTGTTTTATCTGAGGTCAATAAACTGGAATGAGAATGAAAGTCAGAGCTGTTTATCCATTGCTTGACAGCGATATGCATACACCATGTCACAACATTAAATCAAAGCTATGAAAGTTGGCCTCTGCAACCAAGTGGGTATTCTTCACAAAATGGCAGCATCGTTTTCATATTACATTTAAAATGCACTGATATTCATTTGATAGAAATATCATCTCCCAGGGTGGAGTGTAGGAAAATACTATAAACTTACTTTTCTTTGCAAGTAATGTTTTTGCACCGTCAGTTGAATAATTTATCCTCAATCTGCCACAATAAGACTTTTCTATGTACAAATGCTATTTGCACACACTATTTGTGTACAAATATGTTCTGTTCTACAGCATCGGTTTTGGATGCTGGGGTCATGAGATGGCTCGGGCAGTACTATCAACATACACTTTCAACACACAATGCCTCGTGCACACAGACTTCCTGTATGAATACCAACTCCACAACAGGGCATTGTACTGTGGACTGGCTCACCAGAAATCGAACTTCCAACACAGTGTTCAACCTGGGGAAGAAACACTAACCCATGGTACAACGAACAGCTTTATTCTTAAAAAATAAAAACAAAAACAAAAACAAAAAAACACCTTGTTCTTTAGTCTATTTACAGTCATTTGAGGACCAAACTTGATTCTTGCTCCTTTATGGATCTGAGACTCCTCCTAAACTGTAAGCAACAGTGGAGCAGTTTGAAGTCATTTCTAAAACAGCTCCTAGTTTAAATGGGGCATAATGTAGAGAAGTAGGTAGCCAAATAGGGACGTGAGAAAGCTTTGCAGGCAGCTCTTCCTCATTGTGAGAGGATTATGCTACTGCACAGGATGTCAAGCAGCTTCACGGGACAGGAGTTTTTGGTGTCTTAACAGGCTTATCATTTTCAAACCTTTGTTCCTTCTTTTTCTTCTTCTTTGATGGCAATCATAAAATATTAAAAGAGAAAATGTGGGTTTAGGCTTCTTGACAACAGCATTAAACTTCACACTGTGCACACTTCACTTTAGCCAGTCCTCTTATGAGTCCTGTCGCTGGTCCTGGCTCCTTTTGAAGGAGTAGTGGCAGTTGTCATACTAATCACTAGCCTTTTTTTTTTTTTACTTCCTTGGAAAAGCAATATAAGGATTACATCCTGAATTAGAGTGCATCTTAAAAGCAGCAAACCTTTAGAAAGACAGTTAATAAATTACTCGCACAACATACAGTTGCAGACGCACAGTCAGGTTTCCCACTGCAGCATCGCCTTTGACGCCTGAGTCATTGCTGGCAACTGAGAAGAGAAGTAGCAGGATGGCCTCGTAACTTTGTCAGCTTTTTTTTTTTTTTTTTTTGAAGTTTTTCTAACAGTTTTGTTCCAGAATCAGTATGTAATGAAGTTCAGTTTTAATCAAGGCACCCCCAGATAACACAGAGAAACAAACACATACAGCAAAGCACTCACCTGCCCAAAGCCTGACCAACTTGAAGAGAGGTTGCCTGGAGACACAAGCAGGACAAAGGCAGATCCAAGGGGAGGACTGGATTTAGGTGGGATGTTCATTAGTCTCAGGGTCATCTCCACTGGCTCTGCCCCAACAACCATTCCTACCCCAGCCATTTGGAGACCCAAGCAGGCATCCTCCTAAACAGCCTGTGGTTGGAGGGTCTCTTATTTTTGTAAAAGAGCCTTAAAAACCACCAAATGTCCCTGTACTGTGCAAATACTCTTCCTTGCTGTTCACTTGCTTTTTCTTTTCTTAAAAGGTGTGGGGTTGACCGACGGATCCCAGGGAAAAGAGACAGGCTGGGTTTTAAAATTCCACTTGAGGCCGTTTGGATTCTGGTCCCCAGCAAGTCCTCCCTTTGAATCAACCCAGAAATAATTTTGACAAGCACACAGTTCCGAATAGGAAAAGACACGCACACATCACATGAACAACTGCACGAAGCTAGTCACGGTTCATGGTGTATTATGAATGAGATAACTTGTTAGAAATCCCTACGAAACTGGAAGATGGTTTTTAGAGCAGTGTTTTTAACCAGTTCCCATGGCAGAAGTTAGGTTGGGGGAAGAGGAAGAAAAGCGAGGCAGGGGTTGGTGGGAGGAGGGTGAGGTCTGAATTAGGGTGGAGAGAAATAAAGAGACCCTGCCCCTCCTAGAAATGACTGCCAAACAGGTCTGGGCTACTGAACATAGAAACCTGGGGAAACGGATGGAATGTGGTCAAGACTACCAGTTGCACATGAGTTGTTACCAGGGTAAACCTCATGCCAAGAAGCTGGGTTGGACCTGGTTATGATACGAGCAGAAAGTGTTCTTTTTCTAAAAGAAGAAGTGAGGTCACTTGGAAAGGCAACAATAGAGTTAAAAAGCAAAATACTGTCAGCTGACTCCACCATAACACACGCCTGTGAAGTACCACGTGATTCACATTGAGTTTATATTCTCGCTGTCACCAGTTTTCCACAAAGGCAAACCTCACGGTGAAGCACAGAACTGTCCTAGTAGGCCAAGAAATTCCAACAACCATAACAAAAACCAGCAGCTCCAACACAGAGCTTTATCAAGATCTGTTTCAGACAAGCACACACACACGCACACACACAAACACACACACACACACACACACACGAGAAAAAACAAAAACCCAGAGGCAGGTTTTAAAAGTGGAACTGTTTAAAAAGAGCCTTTTTTTTTTTTTTTTTTTATCCTACTGCATGAACTGACAAATTTCTGGCATTCATACATATTTAAACATTTAGTGCTAATATTTGTACAGAAAAAAGTTAATAATACTAAAACATATGTTACTATGATTTCACTGTTCGCCTACATCGTATACTAATTTCCCCTTTTACATGCAGCTTTAATATTGTCCAAACAATGGCACAAAGAAAGAAACAAAGTCAACCATCTATTCCCCACTGCCCACCACCCCGTCCCCACATCAAACCGTTCAGGACTCTCTTCCCCAGCCGGGCTGGAGTGGTCCTCGGGCTGCTCAGTGAGACCCAGACCCAAGGCCACTGGAGCGAGGGAGCTGATTCCTCCTCCTCTGGGGCACACCTTCCTGTAAACGTGGCTGGGGCCAACACGCCCCCAGAGCCAAGGGAAGCTGCTCTCTCTGGGTTGCAAGTCAACCAGTTTTGCAGCAAGAAGAGAAAATTATCATCAGGTGAGGGTAGGGTATATGTGTGATTCGGGAAGGGGACAGGGAGGGCTCCTGGTGATAGCTTGTCCAAAGCCTCAGAATGAAGTCTGCCTTCAGACAAGAGACCGGCAGAAAAACCTCAGAAGACAACTCCAAGCCTTTGGAGAAGGAAAGGAGAAAGAATGTGTCAGCCTGTGTCAGGGATGGATCGCAGATGCCAGGATGCCCTGCTCTCTCCCAACAGGGTGAAGGCAGGACCTTCGGGGCTGTGATTCAAATCCCCTCAGGCCAGATGTCCTGGGAGGCCGAGCCTGGGCAGGAAAGCCGGTGGCTGGTTGGCCCCGTCCTTCGGGGGGCAGGTCCTACAGCACAACACTTCCAGAGCAAGCCGAGGCCTCAGGACGTGTTGAAATGAATGGGACTTACTCCCTGGGTGAAAACGTTCTAGCTTGATTTCTAGGAGCCAATGCCTGCTGAGTTCTGGTATAAAATCATGGATTCCTGTTTTTCTGATGTACTTTTGAGTGAGATGTCCAAACTCTCTCCCCACGTAGGAATCTGAACATCCAGCATCAACTCTGAACTCTCTATCTGCATTTAAACTTTGCTTAGGGAAAGGTGGGGAGGAGGTGAAATATAAAAATATTCAAGCAGATTATTGTCTACACATCCTAGGATGAATTCATTATTTGGCAAGATTGTTTTTCCTACATAATTATCACCTGAGTGCTTTTTAATTAGCTAAAATGTTTTACTTTTTAAACTAAAAGCAAAGAACATACAGTATACTTGAGTTATACTGAAGTTACAACTTCATTTAAGAAAATAGGTTTGACCCAAAACTCAGTGCAAGTGGCAAAGTTGACCATCACTGTACAGTATCTGCAAGGAAAAAAACAAAAAAACCAAAAACAAACAAAACCCCCCCCAACAAACAAAAAACAAACCCACAATACTCAAATGACACCACGTGGCGGTGCCAAAACCAAACCAAACGAAAAAGAAATCTGAACTAAAACCTTGGGAAAAAGCTTCCAACACTGAATTTTGTCCATAAATAAGCACAAATTGAAAATTGAACTGTGAAGCAAGAAAAATGACCATGTTAACAGTTACCAAACTAGTTCTAGTATCAGAGACAAAAGAAGAGGAATGTTGGAACCTGTTTCTAAATGAGAAATAAGTTTCCAGTTTTAGGATGAGAAAGTTGAGGCATGCAGGACTTTTGCATATGGATATATATATATATTTTATATATATATTATATATAATATGTACAGTCTAGCTATAAAACTTTGATGTGTATAGAAGCTGTCTTCAATGAAAAAAATTGAACATTCAGAAGAAATTCCTGAGATAGGGTTTGTGACATGGGCCACTGAGAAAAAAACTCCGTGGTTGGGGCCTAGAGGTGTTGTAGTCTATCCCTGTGAAGACTGAAATTGAGCCACAGACAGACAGTATCATCACTGCTGTCTTTCCTTGCCTGGGCAAGGGGTAGCACCATTGTGAAGGTAACTATCTATCACTCCTGCTCGAGAAGAGGAGAGACTACTTCGGAACAGTATTGCTGCTAAGACCGCTGTAGTGTGCACCAAATGTGTTCTCGGTTTCTTCGGGACAGCAGATGAACAGTGCCACAGGCTGACTGAAGAATGCCTGGATGGGAGAGGTGTGCAGACCGGGAGGCAGAGCCGAGTCACTAGGTGTAATCTTTCCTGGGCTGTTCGTCAGTTGTACACTTATCAGTCATTTCCTGGCAGAAGTCCACGGTCACTGTTTGGCTCCTGGGTTCAAGAGGAGGTCCTCCTCTCTCTGAGAAGGTTCCGGGGTCAGTGCCTTCTAGCCTCCTCCCAGAGGTACAATTCTCGGAGGTGTTGCTGGGTGCCCAGGGGGGTCCGGGGGGAGCTGCGCCTGGCTCCAAGCAGCAGGGCACATTTTCCCCCACTGCGCATTGGGAGGCTGCAATGTTCTGCTCAACACCCAAGGGCGCAGGGTTAATACTGGAGGCTGTGGGCAGGTCCATGGGTCTGAGGACAGGGCAATACCGATGCAGGGCCTGGATCTGCTCGGGACTCTGGATGTCTCGGCAGACTTCCTGGGAAAGGCAGGAGAAGTTGTCCAACAGTTCCCCCATGCATGCTTTCAGTTGATTCCTCTCTGACAACAGTTTCTCTTTCTCACACACCTGGACAGCAGACAAAAAAAGAGAAGGGTTGATCAAGCCTGAATTGGAGGACCGAAGGCCTCGTTTCAGGAGGTTTTCCAGCCTTTGTTTTGCATCCTCCATTATAATGTAACTCAAGAATGACTAGGTCAGGCTCTAGAAACTTAAAAGATACATATTCAGGGAGCCCAGACAGGGGCTTCTGCCGCACCTCCCATCTGAGCAGCCCATCCAGACGGGCTGCTGACGCCAACATCTTCCCCAGGACACCTCTTCATTCCTCTCCAAGGCCCAGGCAAACAACCAGCAAAATTGTCACCAATCAGAAAACTTCGGAGTCAATGTTTTGGTTTCCCAGAATTTGGGGTTTGCAGAGAGTTAAGTTAAAAACTCTCAGTCCCAATCTTGTGATTGAAAATCTCCCCCAAATGTATCAGGTTGCCATTTTTGAAAGGCAAAAATCCACCATTCCAACTACATGACATTTTGAAAAAAGCAAAACTATGGAGACAGTAAAAAGATCTGTGGTTGCCAGGGGTAAAGGGGGTTGAACAGGTGGAGCACAGAGGATTTGGGGGCAGTGAAAGCCTCTGTATGACACTAGACTGGCGGGTCCATGTCATTATACATTTGTCCAAACCCACAGAATGTACAACACTGAGAGTGAGCTCTAACGTAAACTACGGACTTGGGTGATGATGATGTGTCAGTGTAGGTTCATTGACTAACATGTGTACACTTTGTGGGGGATGCTGACAGTGGGTGAGGCTGTGTGTGTGGGAACAGGAACATATGGGAACTCTCTGTATAGTGTGTTCAATTTCGCTGTGAACCTAAAACTGCTCCTAAAAAAGTAAGCCAGGCTGGGGTGCAGTGGCTCACACCTGTAATCCCAGCACTATGGGAGGCCAAGTTGTGTGGATCCCTTGAGCTCAGGAGTTTGAGACCAGCTTGGGCAACATGGCAAAACCCCTTCTCTACAAAAGATACAAAAATTAGCCAGGTGTGGTGGCGCACACCTGTAGTTTCAGCTTCTTGGGAGGCTGAGGTGGGAGGATCACTTGTGCCCAGGTGGTGGAAGCTGCAGTGAGTGAGATGGTGTCACTCACCCTGGGTGACAGAGCGAGACCCTGTCTTCCCCTGCCAAAAAAAAAAGTGTATTAGAAAAAAAAAACCCCAAAAAAGTCATCAGCAATTTCCTATGGTTGCCTAACATATGGAGTTTCATATAGAACCCAACATCACGGGCTCTCTGGCCTTGGTAGCAGAGCAGACTGAACAGGAGGGACCCTCTCTAGGACAGCCGGGGTATGTGCAATGGGTCTGGAGCAGCGATTCTCCCAGACTTGGGAAGGGAGAAGGAAGGATGGAGCCTGAACCCTTGCGTACTAGCCCAAAGTTCTGAGATGTTCTTCTCCTTAAACAAAATCCTACACATGCTTTTGTGTTCCTGAAATTCACCATCCCAACAGAGATGACTTCAGCAACAGAGTGGAGACCAATTAAGGTTTTACCATCAACATTTGTGGGAAGGGGGCTGGGCGTGGTGGGTCATGCCTGTAATCCCAGCACTTTGGGAGGCAGAGGTGGGTGGATCACCTGAGGTCAGGAGTTTGATACCAGCCTGGCAAACATGGTGAAACCCCGTATCTACTAAAAACATAAAAATTAGCTGGGCGTGTTTGGGCATGCTTGTAATCCCAGCTACTCAGGAGGCTGAGACATGAGAATTGCTTGAATCGGGAAGGTGGAGGTTGCAGCGAGATGATATCACACTACCGCACTCCAGTCTGGGCGACAGAGCGAGACTCCATCTCAAAAAAAAAAAAAGAAAAATTGCGTGAGGGTGAGGGGAGGAGATGGGGTTCCATGAGGCACACACAATGAAGTGGATGAAGAAAAGGGGCATCTGAAGCAGCATGAAGTCAGTTCTCACCAACCCTTTGCAAGCTCAGGCAGGAGAAGAGGATGGGAGAGAAAATGAAGAGGAGAAAGGGAGGAGCAGGCATGCGACACGCACAAGGAACAGGTCTCCGACACGGGAACTGCATGTGCCGTAACATGAACGCAATCTGGCAGGCGGCGTGGGCATGTGTGTTGGAAAGACAGATTTATACCAGGAAAGGGCACCTGCTAAAATATTTATAAATTTATCAAGAAAATACATTTTAAAAAGGAAAAATAAACAGATGTAGAAGTGCAACTTGAGAGAAATACATTATGCGAGTTTGCAACAGCTGAGTGGCGGGTGTGTGGGAGACGACGTGGGAGTAGGGAGTGAGTGCAGGGCCTGCTGGGGACTGGGCAGGGAGGGACTGGGGAGAGGTGGAAGCTGCTCCATCCACCAACGCCATCCCTGCCAGGACACTGCATCCCCGCCACAGGGTGGCAGACAAGAAACAAAACACATCTGGGATGTCTCCTTGGGGAGAAAACTTGTATGGGTGGCTGTGCAACCTGGAGCTCTCCCCTTTTAGTACAGAAATCTGCAAAGTGAGGGGCAATACTGCTTGGGTGCTGGGAGAGGAACCCCAGGATCATTCTGCCACATTGCCCTGGCCAAAGCACTGACCCCTCCAGGCCTACTCATTTGTTAAATGTTCCATGCCACTTTCTAGGAGGAAGAAAATGAGGTGCTGCGTGTGACAGCAGCAGGAAAGACAGTGTAACTCACGCCTCGGTTAAAACCATGAAGCTCTAAGTCACACACGCACACTGACGAGTGTGTTCTCATTCAGCACCGAAACACAGCGCATTATTTAAGGGATGCCAAAAAGTGGTTGGAGAACTAGATGATGCTCTTTTGGTTTTTTAGTTGAAAAATGCTGGCAAAGTGCTTTAAATATCTACCTGGTCTGTGGCTTGGATTTTGTTTGTTCAGTATTACAACACTACACTAAGCAGAATGCGAATTACCAAAACCAGGCATTTCTCAAATGTGGGTGACTGAAGTTATTTTACTACCTTAAGAGGAGTGCAGGGCACTATAGACATGTGCCTAGGCCCCTGTAGACTCACACCCAGTGGACTTAACTACCTAAGCCCAGCAGGCTTTCAGAAGACCCACACTCACCAGCAGGAACGTTGTCTCCTTATGTGATTTAAATTAAATTTTGTTGTTTAACAAAAGTAAATAATGTTAAAGAAATATTTGAAAGAAGAAACTCATAATCCCCTGAACTGAAAAGTCACAATATCCAGCAAATTTTAGGGCAACAGACGTTTTCTTGACCCCAGCAATGGGTCCAACACTGGATATTCAGAAATGATCAAGTCACTGTCTTTGTCCTTGAGGAACACGACAGTTGAGGGCTGGGGGCTGGGGAAACAGACATATGTGAAGATAACTCAAGAGAGTAAGTGATAAGCACTAAGCCAGAGGTCAGATCAGGGTTCCATGGGCAGGTGCCCAGCCTAACGGGGGACTCAGGAAAGGGGCTTCCTAGAGACGTGATGCATAACCTGACTCATTCATTCAGAGATGGGGTCTTGCTATATTGCCCAGGCTAGTCTCAAACTTTTGGCCTTAAGTGATCCTCCTGCCTCAACCTCCCAAAGTACTGCAATTACAGGTGTGAGCCATGGTGCCCAGCCATGACCTGACTCTTAAAGAACAAAGGAGATAGAAAAAGTAGAGGAATGTCCAAGACAGAGAGGAAATGGTGTAGGCACAAGTGCAGAGATTGATTTTATCAGGGATCAAGTCCTAGGAAGGGAGTGGATGGTGACACTGGAGAGGCAGCTACAGACTGAAATACAAAGGGCAGGAGAGGTCCTACTAAGAAGCTTGGACTTTCTTTGTTGGTGATGGGAGCTACTAAAGACAGATATTTTCCCTGGTTGGTGAGTGTCAAAACAAAAAAAAAGAGAAAACACAAAACAACAACAACAACAACAACAACAACAACACAAAACCCTGAAGTCCAGGGCTATCTTGATAACATATATCCTGTGCTTTTCTAACATCTCATCCTTGCGCTTTGATTCTCATCAGCTGGTGGCTCACCACGAGGCCAGAGGGTGCTGCGAACAGTCTGAGGAGCCACACTTAGATCATGACCACACCATGCAGCCTCCCTCTTCTTCAGCCTGACACAGACATGGCACCTGAGATGAGTTTCTGTTATTTGGTGGCAGAAAGGTAGAGCTGAAGGAGGTTGAGTTGGTTGCCTTCAAAGCTACAGTCAGGAGCCAGAGGTCACCTGGATTTACTTTCTGTAGCTTATGGCTGCTTATCAAGGAGAAGGGGTGGGGGCACATAGCTCTGAGTATATGGGGGAGCCTGGGAGACGGGAGTTTGTTTTCTGTGACAAAACACTCTCAGGCACAGGGATGGCTATGACAGCCACCTTGAGGCAGAATTGCAAAAGAAAGGGCCCTGGGGCTGCAAAGGATGCCAGGAGATCATCTCCTGAGCAACGGCCCCGCTGCAGGTAGGCGTCCTATCTCGAATCCATTCTCTTCTGTCAGGAGGCAGGAGAAAGCAGTGGTACAAGACACGATTTGGAATCAGACACCTGGGTTTGCATTCAAGTTCTACCAAGTACTGGGAAGTTACCCAACCCTTCTGCATTGCAGTTTCCTCCTCTGTGAATGGGGATAAAGGAGTGCCTAAGTCATAGCGTTAATGTGAGGATTAAATGGGATCATCCACAAAAACCGTTTAGAAGAATACCTGGTCCATAAATGCTCATAATTAACATCAGTTATTCATTTATGTTTTTGAGACAGGGTCTCACTCTATCACCCAGGCTGGAGTGCAGTGACGCAATCTCCACTCACTGCAACCCCTGCTCAAGTGATTATCCTGCCTCAGCCTCCTGAGTAGTTGGGATTACAGGCACACGCCACCATGCCCGGCTAACTTGTTGCATTTTTAGTAGAGACGGGGTTTCACCATGTTGGCCAGGCTGGTTTCAAACTCCTGACCTCAAGTGATCGACCTGCCTTGGCCTTTCAAAGTGCTAGGATTACAGGTGTGAGCCACCACGCCTGGCCAACATCAGTTATTTTCACGTTGGATGAAAAATAAAAAAGAACTACCTCTATATGAATAATGACTGAAGGATATAAAATATTGACACACTATTACACATCTGCGTGTGCGCACACGTGCGCACGCACACACACACACAGAGCAGATGTAAAGCTATTACTTCTGTTGAGAAACTTGTTAAAAAATAAACTCAAACTTCCCCAAAGGATGACTCTTCTTTCTACTTTTCCAACTTTCTTTGCTGTTCCTTTACATTGGTCCTGGTCACTTCCGGTTGCTGATCACAATGGATGGGCCAACTCACCAATTTGCGGATTTCACATTCTAAATTCTGAATACAGTCCAGTTTCCTCTTGCGGCAGCGCTGGGCCGCGATGCGGTTCTTGCTGCGCCGTCGGACATCATGAATGAACTCTAACTGTTCTGAGGTTAGCTTGTGCATCTTAATCATCATCTGGAAATCGTTCCTTGGAAGATCTGTGATTTGATCTACAGGAAAAGGAAGTTTTACCTGAAACCAAGAATAACAGAAAATGATTATGGCAGCTGGATTTTAATTCTGGCAGGCGGAACATCAAAAACGATACAACCTCCTTTTTACGATGACCAAGTAATATAGAAACTACTGAAAGCAAGCAGTGATTACTTATTTCCTGTTTAAGGACAAATAAGATGTAATAATAACAGGATAATAAAAGAGAATAAGAACACACATATTGTAATGTTATTGTCTCTCAGATTTTTGAAGCAAATGGCATGAACAATATTGGAAAATGTTTCATTTTTCATTGATGAAGCACTTTTGTAAGAAAGATTCCAGTTAGTTGAAATGTACTTCCATAAGACCTACAGCCTAACTCAATAAAATGACAAGTTACAGGGAGATACCACATAAGGACATATCTAAAGCACCTGGATGAAGACAGCCCCACATATCCTGAAGATGCTGGAGACACAAAAAACCCAGTGTGATTCTCAGTTACAATAGCATATGGGAGAGAGGAGAAGATAACTTGGATAGGCTTCACCAGCATATACTAAGAGTCAGAAGAACCAGACTTTCATCCTTCTCACCAGACCCGAGACCTCAGACTAGCTACTCCACCTCTCTGAGATTCAATTTCCTCATCTGAAAAACAGGGCATTTAAAAAAAGCCATACATTGCTATACAAGTGTTGGGCACTCTGGGACTTTATTTTCCAATGAAATGTTGACATTCCTTCATCAAAAGGTGAGATGCATTTTCCTGCCTTTTGACCAACAGAATGCAGCCGTAGTAATGGTGTATAGTTTCTGAGGCTAGGTCGAAAATTAGCTGCCATGCCTCGAGGACATTCAAGCAGCTCTGTGGAGAAGCCTATGTGGAGAGGGGCTGATGCCTCTAGCCAACAACCAGCATCACCTCGCCAGTCATGTGAACAAGCCACCTTGGAAAAAGATTCTCTAGCCCCAGTCAAATCTTCAGTTGAGTGTAGCTCCAGTCAACATCTGACTTCACTTTATTAGAGATCTTCAGCAAAAACTGCTCAGATGGGCCACTCCTGATTTCCTGATTCACATTCACATTTCTCACAGAACCTGTGAGAGGTGTTAAGTGATTACTATTGTTTTAGGTCATTAAGTTTTGGGGTGATTTATTATGCAACAATAGACATTGGATGTAGGTACTTATCAGCAAAATTCCAATTCTTGACAAATTCCAATTCTTGACAAATCAAGGCAAGTAAGTATTATCTAAAGCGAGGACATCAGTCTCCTGAAGGATGGGTTTGTATCATTACTATGTTGTTAAATGATTGCTTATATTTCTCTTTTTCTTTTTTTTTTGAGACAGGGTCTTGCTCTGTTATCTAGGCTGGAGTGGTACGATCACAGCTTACTCTAGCCTTAACCTCCTGGGCTCAAGCAATCCTCTTGCCTCAGCCTCCCAAGTAGCTGGGACCACCATGCCCGGTTAATTTTTTTTTTTTGTAGAGATGAGATCTTGCACCAGAGGGGGTGGGGGGGAAGACAGAGATTAGGTCTCGCTATATTGCCCAGGCTGGTTTCAAACTCCTGGGCTCAAGTGATTCTCCCTCCTCAGCCTCCCAAAGTGTTGGTATTACAGGTGGGAACCACAGTTCCTGGCCTGAAATATTTTTCTTTTTTGAGAAGGAGTCTCGGTGTGTCACCCAGGCTGGAGTAGAGTGGCGCGATCTTGACTCACTGCAAACTCCACCTCCTTGGTTCAAACGATTCTCCTGCCTCACCTCCCGAGTAGCTGGGATTACAGGTGTGCACCACCACGCCCAGCTAATTTTTGTATTTTCAGTAGAGATGGGGTTTTGCCATATTGGCCAGGCTGGTCTTGAACTCCTGGTCTCAAGTGATCTGCCCGCCTTGGCCTCCCAAAATGCTGGGATTACAGGGGTGAACCACAGTGCCTGGCCTGAAATATTTAAGAATAGCAACCAGTGCAAAAGATTGCATGAAAGAGCTTCAAGTGCGGAAGGTGAGCAGCAAACCACTACTCTATCTCAAGAGCCTCCCTGGCACCCATGAGCTGACATAGGCTTGCACCTATGAGCGGTCTGTCACTCCCCTTCCTGAGGTTCTTGGGGATTCAGCAGCTTCTGGGTGCAGTCTGGTCCCGCTTCAGAAGCTCCTGGAATAAAAAGGTTGCGTGCTGCCAGGCTGAGAGATGTGTGGGTTAGCTCAGATTCTTGTTTACATGCGCGTCTGCTCTGGATGAGCCAGCAGATGGCACTACAAACCTAAACTTCCTTCAAGCGCTAGCCCAGCCCTGTCTAATACAAACAACACGAGCTACATTTGTGATTTTAAATTTTCCAGTAGCCACATTAAAAGAAGTAAAAAGAAACAGGTGAAATGAGTTTGAATACTGTATGTTATTTAACCCAATAGATAAAAATATCTCCAACATGTAGCTAATGTAATTATTAATAAGATGGTTTACAGTTTTTTTTGTGTGTGTGCTAAACTTCCCAAATCCAAAGCACATTTTATCCTTACAGCGCATCATAATTCAGACTAGCTGCTTTCAGGGGCTCTACAGCCATGTACAGCAAGTGGCAACTGGACAGTGGCACTCTAGGAGACAGAATAAATGGACTCAGTGAATCCCAGCAGCCAGAAAAACACACGGGTCTGGGCTGAACTGATCAAAATGCTCTTGGGTGAAGAAACTAACCCTCAATAGTGTTCAGATGCTGCAGGGTTAAGTCTGTGTTCTTCAAGGCAGTGAGGATGAAGACGTTTGATCCTGAGCCCAGGTTTCTTTGGTTGCATCATTTGCAGGCAGACACGAGTCCTGATTGCTGGCACATGTGGCTAGTCAATTCCCATGTACAAAGGCAAACGTATGAAATGATCATTTGACTTTTCTGTGGTTGGGTGCAAGCTCTTTGCCAGGTTCCATCACAGTTCCGAGCTTGTTACGTGTGGCATTTACTGAAGGTTCCCAGTGGGTGCTCTGATTCAACTTCCACCTGGTGAGCTCTGTCCCATGACACTTTGGTCCAAGAAAGCAAAATCGCAGTAGGGCCCATGACACCACCGTCGGCTTGGTCCTGTTCCAACTGCTAAAGACAGGCAGCCAGGACAAACAGCTCCTTGTAACGGGGTTGGGAAAGGCCTTCGTCCATGGGGCTGTGTTTGCACAGGGCTTCTAATGATATGAAAGAATGATTTCCCTTTAATACCCGTTGGATAACTAACAGACACTCTGATCCTGCACGGTGTCTCCGGAACACAGAGGTCGGTCTGTTGGAGACGCGGATGTTCCAGTGCAGCAGAGGTGGTGGCGCTTTGCGGGCTTGTGGAGTTTTCCCTCTGCTGACAACAAAGCCATTCTGCTTCTGCTCTACATGTGTTTACTTACTCTCAGAAAGAAGATATCCCTAAGGTTCAGGCTACAGGGAAAGTCAAAAGGACGTCTATACCAAGAGCTACTGTATTTAAATCATCCAGACAGTGAATATAAAACACTAGGGGAATAGGAGGGAGGGTTGCCAGGAAAAATGAAAAATCAACAATGCTAGTTTCAAAGTCCTCGAGACAAAAGGCCATACAACACTTCAGCAGAGCTGCTGCAACACAACCTGCTTTTTAAAGAGGGTCAGAGGAAAAGGTAATAGTCAACTGTAGACTTTCTTCCAGGTGAAAAAAAAACCCAACTCACTTGTTCCTCTTTACAAGTCTCGGTTCCCCCTCTAGCAAGGGAGGACTTATGTTCACTAACACACGGGGGTCTCTGAGGTGTTCTCGGACAGGCACGGGGGCGTGGGCAGTGGGGGGACTTGACCACATCCATGTGTTGTTTCCTGAGTAGTAAGTTCCAAGTCAGGGACATCTTGTCTGGAAATAAGGAGCAGCCACTGACTCTTTGGTACCGTGGAGGACATGCCTCTCCCAGGCTCTTGGCACTCAAAACATTCCTCAAATGGGGCTGAGGAGTAAAAGGCGGCCAGCAGGTCTTGGAAAGTGAAAACACATCAAGAAGGTTGCGGCCCACCTCTTTTCCTTCTAGATAATTATTCTGAGCCAAACAGGCCCAGTCAGGCTTAACATCTTACTGACTGTCCCTCCACACTCACTCCTCCAGGATCTCACTTCGCAGCAGTGGCTTGGTTTCCTAAATAGTCCCAACACCCAGTGTGATGAGGTGAAGAGTCCTGGGAACTGTCGCTACCATCTCAGTCACCCACACACAGCTCCGGGCATGCAGGCTGCGTATAAGGGGAAGTGCAGGTGGGATTCACGGGCGCCACTCGTTAGCCAGGGGTCCACCACTTTGGTTCTCAGTAGAGACTCGGAGAATCAGGGCAGCCACTGAGTCAGCAGGCCAAGGGCCAATCAGGGCACCACAGGCCTGTGCCATCGTTGGCACAATAAGCTGATTTTATTCAGCCCAGCAAAGTGTTGACTCTTCTCCCCTCTGGAACGCAACAGGAGGAGCAGGACTTGAGGTGGTTTTTAGCACAGTACCTGCCCTGTCCTGCTAAGCATGGCTACAGGAGCGTTAGTTCTTCTGGAGACTCCAGCTCTTTTTAATTTTTTTTTTTCTTTTAGAGACAGGATCTCGTTCTGTTGCCCAGGCTGGTCTCAAACTCCTGGCCTCAAGCGATCTTCCTTCCTTAGCCTCCTAAACTGTTGGGATTATAGGCGTGAGCCATCACACCTGGCTAGGCTCCAGCCCCTGAGCAGTCAGTAAAATAGATGGTCCGTGCAGTGTGCCCAGGGATTCTCAGGTCCGCCTGTGATTTCTGGACAATACATGGAACCTACATATGTCTCTTTGAACGCTGTCTGCACCGACGAGGCAGAGGGGAGACTGTAGGCTGGGCCCCGGGATGCCGGTGCTTCCTTCTCACCAAACAGAAATCGGCTGCATTATTTCTCTTCCCTGCCAACAGCCACGGCCATTCTTCAGCCTAAACCATCATCCCCTTCCTCCCCGTTAAAAGGAAACATTGAAAAATTATATAAGTATTATATAATTATATACATTATTCTCTAAGTATTATATAAAATTATGTATTATATAATATAGCTTCTTTCATAAAATATAGGACAAAAGAAGGGAAAAAAAATTCTCATCCCCAAATGATGACTCTCTCGCTCTGGTAGAGTTCCCCATGATCTTTGTTTTCCCTGTATCTTTTTTAGGAGTTGCAATCAAGTGGTGCTGTATCTATCTCACCCAACAAACATTTTGCTTGCCTAGTGTCTCTGGTTTGCTGGGTGAAGTTTACTGGAAAAGCAGGATGTAGCTGCAAATTTTGCAGAAAAAGCCAGAAACAAATATTTCCTCTAGAAATCTCAGTGGAAGACTAGTTTGTTAATATTTTTTCCTATTTCATTTCTTGGTTTCATTACCTGATGTTGACTGAAAACTACAGAAGTAGGGTCACACTAGCATGATACCCTGAGGCACTGATGGTGTGGTCAGCTCTCCAAAGTCTTTAACACCCGTACTCTGAGGAGACCCTCAGATCCCAGGGAGATGTCGAGGGAGGAAGCAATATGCCCACTGGACAGATGATTCCAGTGCTGCTGGAACCAGGACAACCAGCTCAGTGCTGGGCAGATGGCAATGACAAAATCTCCCCTCCCAGGTGAAAAAATGTGTCCCGCACAATTGTCCTTCCATGCTCTCTTCTCATGGTCCAGTTTCTAACACAAATACAGGACACCTAGGATTCAGTTGTGA
Source organism: Macaca mulatta (assembly GCF_049350105.2). Taxonomy (NCBI): domain Eukaryota; kingdom Metazoa; phylum Chordata; class Mammalia; order Primates; family Cercopithecidae; genus Macaca; species Macaca mulatta. The sequence continues at coordinate 96,030,792 of NC_133409.1, read as the reverse complement.
TACTTCAATTAATTAGCTGTGTGATCTCAGGCAAGTCTTCGTTCTGTCCTAAAGTTCTTGGAGGATCTAGGAGTCAAAGGGAGATAACGCCTGCTCTGCTTAGCTTATAGGGTTGCTGTGAAGAATACAACTGGATGACAGGTGGAAGTGCTTGGGAAAGTTTCAACTGCCTAATAGATACAAGGTATTATTATTTCTGTTTATCAGCTCTATTTATCTTTGTCACATGGTTTCATCTTACAGACATGTGCTTTGGAATTCCAGACTCTCACAATGTTCTAGACAACATAAAAACACTGTTTTAATTAGAAATATGGCTGATTTCTATGCTGCCCAGCAAGGTTTCTTTTTATTAAGCAGACCAATTACAGACACTTCTAAAAACATGCCCGATTCACCAAACCACAAAAATGATTGTACAAATTTTACATACAACATGTGTCTCAAAGTCAGCATTTGGGTGGGAAGAGTTAAGAGTCAGATGGCTCTTTTGTACCATTTCCATGTTTTCTCTGGACTTTATCTCTCTTCCCTTCTCTCTGTTTCCCGCCCCCTGCCTGCCCCCAACACACTCTCTTACCTCTCATACACTTTTATCCCTCTCAATGTAAAACATGTTAATAAAGCAAGTCCAATGAATCCATACTTTTGACTGTGCAAATAAACCCTCTGTGGTGCTTCTTTACTAAAATCTACAATTAAGTAGAAATGGTCCAGCTACAAAGCTGTCTTACTAAGAAGCTTACTACTTTGGAAAATGACTGTGATTTTCTATAATTTCCAACATTTAAAAACAAACCTATAAACTATAATGAGATAAACCATAACTACTTCACACCCACTAGAGGGCTTTAACAAAAAAGATGGGCAATAACAAGTGTTGGCAAGGATGCAGAGAAACTGGATCCCTGATACATTGTTGGTGGGAATTTGAAATGGTATAGCCACCTTGGAAACAGTCTAGTAGCTCCTCAGAAGGTTAAATACAAAGTTATATGATTCAGCAGTTCCACTCCTAGGAATATTATGAAAATAACTGAAAACAAGTCTTAAAAAACTTGTCTCAAATGCTCACAGCAGCATTATTTATAATAGCCCCAAAGTGGAAACAACCCAAATGGCCCTCAACCAATGAACAACAAAATGTGGTATTGGTCAACAAAATGGATCAACATAATGGAATATTACTCAGCAATTAACAGGAACAAAGGACTAATACATGACAATATCTCTGGTGAGTACATCAATGGCAAAGGTAAACCTTCAAAGTATTATGCTAAAGTGAAAGAAGCTAGACACAGAAGGCTACATCTTGCAAGATTCTATTTATACAAATGCCCCAAACAGGTACATCCACAGAGACAGAAGGTAGATTACTGGTTGCCTGGGGTTGAGGGGAGTGGGCAATGAGGAATAACCACTAATGGGTACGGCATTTCCTTTTAGGGTGGTGAGAATGTTTTGGAATTATCACAGTGGTGATGGTTGTACAACACTGTGAATATATCAACAACCACTGAATTGTTCATCTTAGGGTGAATTTTATGGTATGCGAATTATGTCTTAATTTAAAAGATAAACCTACATAAAATTCAAACATTACATACATACATAGAAATGAAACTTTCCCTACACTCCTCTTCAATGGTGCTCCAGGTTTTTTCTTATTCTCTATACTGATTTCATTTATAGGGTGTGCATATTCAGGAAACAAACTAGGACCTTGTGCATACTGTTTTGTGATTTTCACTTAATGTGACTTGTTCATTTTTTTTTTTTTATTGGAAGAGAAAAATTCCCAACCTGACTTCTTAAGGAATATAGCAAATCCAGAAGTCATAAAAAAAGACTTATACCTTGACTACATGAAACTAAAAAAACTTTTATATGGGAAAAGGTACAATAAATAAAGAAGCAGACTAAGGGAATATCCAAGCAACATTTATGAGAAAGGGTTAATATTCCTAATATTGGGGAGTAAGATTCCTACATGTTGATTTAAACAATGCAAAAGAAAATATGGGCAAAGAGGTGAACCAATAATTCACAGGAAATGAAATATCAATGTTCAATACACACAAAACAACATGTCAGCTTCATTAGTAGTCACCATTTTTTGCCTATCAAATTGGCAAAAATTAAAAAGACTGGTGACAACTAGTATGGGCAAGAATAGGGGAAACTGGACATTCTAAGTTGTTGGATGAAATGTGAATTGCTACGACGTTTTGGGTAGGTCATTAGGTAGTGTTTAAAAAATGAGCACAACATTTAGCTCATCTATGAAACTAACCCACAAAAATAAAAGCACCACTACTAACAGTATGCTCACAAAATGTTTATTGCAGCCATGTTTATCAGAGGGAAAAACTGAAAACACCTGAAATGTCCACTGATAAGTGACAGATGAATGAACTACGATTTACAAGAACCAGAGATACTAGAGAAACATGTCTTGGCCCTATGTGATTGACCTACAGCCATGTGGATGGTAGACAGCTATGTGAAAAAAGGAAGCTGCTAACTCTACAATATAATGCCATTAAAATAAAACCCAAACCCATAGAGAGGTGAATATATATTTGTATATTATTGCAGGCAAAGAGAGAGCCTGTGAAATTTGATGTGTTTGGGGCTGGGTACGCTGTGTTCTAGAATTTAAAAAAGAGTGTCATTTTAAGAAGCTGATTATTGATAAAGGATAATACTGTGCTAATTTGATCTTTCTCGAAGCTAGGGAACAGTTAAGAAGGAAATGATTGTGAGATGGAAGGGCTGCTTAACATGGTATAACTACAACATCTCACATAATATAAGGTATGTGAACACTTTTCTTTTGATCTAACATTTTGGCTCCCTACAGGGGTGGAAGAAGAGAGATTGGGAAAATGCACGTGAAGTATTAGACTGGTGTCTGGCAAGGGGTGGAAACTCCTGTCTTCACTTCTGACTCTGGTGTCTCCTTGGGGTTCACTTGAAAGAGAAGGCACCTGGATCTCATAGGAGAGCAGGGCAGAATCAGCCCAGCAGATGCTGGCTTCTTCTGATCAGTTCAGGAAAACAAGTTTTGACTTGTGGAGAAGGATCTGCCTTGAGCACTATTACTGGGGATAATACTTCAACCAGGGTCAAAGTAACTCCCTAAAGCAGGTTATCAACTCCTTGAGCAGCAGTCATGGCAAGCCCCTGAGACAGTTCTTGGAAAGCTAACCTCCTCTACTCTAGGAAAATTAAGACGTAAAATTGGAGAAAACCTTAGCTTTACTATAACCGTCCTGTCCGAACTGTACCACTGAGAGGGACTATGATTTCCAAAATGGCATACAGCTGTGGTAAATGTCTCTTCTTTCACTGTTCAGGAATGCAGAAGATGGATTCTTTTTTTAAAGGTAAAAATAGGAATATTTTTAAAAGTAGGGGTATTTCTCAAGGGGGGAAGGCTAGTCCTGTTCGTGACTGTTTTACAGGTTGAATGAGTCCTCCTTTTAATTGAGTTACTATTTTTAATTCTAAGGTAAACAACTGACACGGCTCCAACACAGAAAAAATACATGTGTTCTTGCTGTGGTCTCGAGTTCCAAGAAATGACTCTATGCTCTCTTTTGGGATATTGGTGGCGGGGCGAGGGGGTGGGAGCGCAAAAGAAGATGTCTCTGAAACTGACAGTTCTTCGAACAAATGCAAATGTCATAAAAACACAAGCTTCCCTTGAGCTTAATGGCCAGTTTTTTTTTTTTTTTTTTTTGGAGACAAGGTCTCACTCTGTCACCCAGGCTGGAGTGCAGTGGCAATCTCAGCTCACTGCAACCTTCTCCTGGGCTCAAGAGATCCTCCCACCTCAGCCCCACAAGTAGCTGGGACTACTGGCATGAGCCACGACACCTGGCTTTTTTTTTTATACTTTTGGTAGAGATGTGGTTTCACCATGTTGCCTAGGCTGGTCTTGAACTCCTGAACTCAAGTGATCCACCCACCTCAGCCTCCCAAAATGCTAGGATCACAGGCCTGAGCCACCACGCCTGGCCCCAGGCTCCTCTTAAAGGAGAGACAAAAAACAGACTGCAGGCCTTTGTCCTCTTCTCCCTCCAGCAGTCCTTGGTAGGAAGCCATGATGCAGATGAGCTGGACGCAGTGGCTAGCCTTCCACACCAGGCATGCTCATTCATGGTTTCAGAACAAAAGGAAAACCTCACTAAAGAGGTCAGAGGGAAAGAATGAGTAAGGAGAGAGAAAACATAAGCCTTCACTATTTTCAGGAAAGCTCAATCTTCCCAATGTTAGGGACACAGATGTGAGCCTGGCTTGGGGCACGAGGCACAACCCGCCACCCCAAACCTAAGGAGAGACGGTATATTCGCACGGGAATAGCTCCCATTCAAATTTCCTTTCTAATTTATTTTAAACTAAATCCTTTCAGTGTTTCTCTTTCTCCATGTCTGCTAGGCAGTGAAGAGAGGGGAAGAAACCAGGCTAGCGAGCAAAGAAGGAAGTGACCACAGGGCATTTTTTGCAGTTGGCATAGAGCCTTTGGCATCTACTTTCAAAACATGCCCAAACTAAAAACCTCATGTGCTTCTCGCCAATCTTGCAGAGGCTGAATAAACTGCACGTGGCTCTGTGAAAAGCCACCTCATCCCATGTGGCATTTCTGCTGTCTGGTTGGGTTAACATCTCTGCCTTACAGAGGCTGGTAACATCCAGAGAGCAGACGGGTACCAAGGTTACTGGCCTCAGGAGGACCACTTTTCATTTCTTCCTGTGTTTTTGGGATACACAGCTCTGAGAAGGGACTTGTCACTGGGTTTGTTCATTACCGTTCCTGAGGGGCGTCTGAGACACAGGTAGCAGTCTCAAGCTGGTACCTTGTCAATCAGCAAGACAGTGCCATGAACGCCAGTCACGACACAGACTCTCTCAGGTCTTCCTAGGGAATGTTCATGTTATTGGGAGGTGGGTCCTCTGGGGGAGGCCTCTTCTTTCCTCTCCTTAGTCTTGTGAGTCTTGCTCATGATGTGGCTGCTGTTGCCCCTGTTCCCCTCTCCCAGCAATGGTAAGACACACATGGGGCCTCTGGACATTCTTCCTAGCAAGTACATTGCTTTCAGGGTGGATGAAACTGCTACTGTACCCCACTACTTCTCAAAATGTCTTCCTAGCGTTTGAGGGAGCTTGGGAAATGATCCATTATACATTATGTGTGGCCGACTAGGGTGCTTCTGTGATGACCCCAGGACTGGGATAAACAGTGAGCCTTCCATCACCTTCACTGTGATGGACATGGGATGGCCCTGGGGTCTTCTGTTGACAAGGAAAATCTAAAAGGTGCTGGGAAAGTGTTGATCTATTTGGTTTCAATCAATCAATCTGGAAAGAGATGCTATATCTTCCTTTGTGCTGAAGGGGTGAAGGGCAAGGATGAGGGTGATGAACATGGCATCCTTCCAAAGCAGATGTAGGAGGGGGAAGAGAAGGAGAAGAAAGAGGGGGGTGTGCAGTGCCTCAGTGCACTTCATGCATTAGACTTCAGTATTTTTTTACTCAGCAGCTTGCCTCTGCTTGTTGAGTATTGAGATCCAGATCAAATATTAAGTGCTTTTCTAGGACGGAAGTGGTTAATGTGGAATCACCTTCAGCACCCTGCCTCTGTGGATGGGGAAGGCAGTCTCTCTACTGCCATCTTTAATCTCAGCATGTAAGAACAATCTGGGAGTGGTGGGGGGGCAGGGAATAGTCCAGATAAAGGGCCTAGAGAGTGGGTTACATGCTTGAATTTATGTGGGTTCCCTACCTCCTGGCCCCTGTCCTGCACAGGACACGACTCACTGTCTGCTTCCGAGAACGATCCGGATTCGTCACTGGAGTTGGTTCCGTAAGACTGCTCACATTTAATCTGGGGCCGCACTTGGTTGTACATTCCGTCTCCCATCAGGCCTGGTTCCTGATGTTCTGTGGCAAGGAATCTGGCTCCCTGCGAACAGGGCGAGGAGGAGAACTCACAGAGAGGGAGGCTGCAGGGCGAGCCCCCGCTCCCGTCCTCCGCATAGGAATAGGAGGAGCAGGAGCTGGAAGTCCTGGTCCTGGTCTCCAAGGGGGGTGAGCGAGGGCAGACTTTGATTGGCACCGGGCAGCTGGTGTTGGGCCGCATCCTTCCTGGCAAGTGGTCGGCCATCAGCCCACCGTGGGAGTAGGCCTGTGAGCTGGGGAGGGACTGGCCAGCTCCCACCCACAGACCCTTTGGCACCGGCTCAGAGAGGTCTTTGTCCAAACTGCTCACCCCAGAATAAGAATGCACCGAGGTGCTCACTTGGTCACAAGCGCTGGAGGAGAAGATCACGCTCCTCCGGTCCAGCTCTCCCTCCTGTTTACAGAGAGCCTCCAACCCAGGCCCCCTGAGGGGCGACCCCATGGTGAAGTTGGACACCTCCTTCTGGCCCACATGGGGCTGTCCATAATTCCCTGTGAAAGGGGTGTAGTCAGTTTTAAGGTCACCCTGAGTGATCCCCTTGTCAAAAGGGCACGCTGGACTCCTGGCAAAGTGCTGCTGAGATGTACTGGGCAGGCCAGACAGCTCCACACTTTTCGTTATGCTGAACAGAGACCTTAAGCAGGAGGGCGAGGCCACGCTCCTGGATCTCTCCAGGCAGGCGGCCCCAGCTGGGGCCGTGGGGGTAGGGGCAGGGCTGGGCTGTTTCCGGTCCATCTCGACATCCCCCGCTCTGTCCTTGGCGTCAGGCTCATCTCCAGACAGGCAGAGTGTGATGCTCTCTTCCTCATTCTCTTCACTGGGCGGCTCACTTTTAATCTGCCCCCTGGCAAGCCCTGGCTTGAGGCTGTTGCTAGAGTTTTCTTCCCGGAATGTGCTTGCAAAACCTGAGGTACTGTGTGATGATGCATTATAGACATTCTTGGTACATGCAAGCTGGTATTTCTTGTATCTGGGGTACTGCGTTAACGCGTCCTTTTCTGAGCTCTCCTTGGTGTCCGTGGGCACGTCGGGCTCGGGCAGCAGGGCTTCTTCCTTCTCTGCTACAGGGATGGCGGCGGCCTCAAAGCTGATGGGCTCTGGAAGCATCTGGTCCCTGGGGCAAGCCATCTTGGCCGTCTCTGAATCCATCGTCTCCTCCTCTTCATCCTCCTCCTCTCCTGCAGAGTTCTCACAGTCCTCGTGCGGGCGCTGGCATGCAGCATCCTTCCGGCACACAAACAGGCCATCCTCACTGTTCAGGAGCTGGGTCTGCAGGAAACTGAAGCAGGAGTCCTCCAGGTTGTGCATGCGCAGGAACTCAGCACAGCGGATGACCTCGCGGATGTTTTCTCTGCTGAGTAACAGCTTGGCAGTGTAGGCAAACTGTAACAGCGGCCCAAAGCCCCTGGCCGTGACCTGCAAAACAAACAGGAAAATCGCCAACATTACCATCAGCACCGCTATTGTCCCGAATCCCTCAACTGAAGCAAGATAACCAGACAGTGCTAATGTCCCAGAATAAAGACTGCAAAGGGGCAGTTAATCTTGTAGTACTGGGTCAGCGATGATTCTGCTTCCAATAATTAGTGCCTGTCTCGTGCATGCCACTGCTGTACTCCATCACGGCACAGGCAGAATTGAAAATCACCAGGGTCAAGTGGCTAAACAAGATGACAACGGGTTCAGTGTTTACACTAATGAAATATCCTGGCAAAAATGCATGGTGACAATGGGGAGCCTATTAATTTCCCTCCCAATCGGTCCTGTTGAGAGCCATTCTACACGAGGGGGGAGTGTTGTGACAGTTCTTGCAGCTTAGCTTGCTGGAGCCCAAGAGAGCCTTAACGTTTTCTTGTCAACCACAAAAATGACAAGGTGGCCCTGCAAAAAACTAAGTCCAGGGAGTTGCAAAAATAGGTTTTCCTCACTTACAATGTTAAAAGAGACATTAAAACAACTCTGTTTTGCTCATCCATCACAGTTTCTACTTGAGACTTTCGGTCATGATGTCCTACCTGATCTTATAATGATGATGATCTCATTATCTCACCAGAGATGACAACAATCAAAAGCGGTGTGCTCAAGACGAAATCAACCCCTGGCCCATAATGAACAGGGGTTGCAGAGCTAAACAAACCGGCTGTCATTTAAATGGTTGAAGCTGCTGAGTGGCACAGGGTATGGGCTATTCCTTCCCTAATTATTGGCAGCAGCTTTGCCATGCAGCTGTCTTTTTTTCCTGGTAAATCTTCAGGGGCTAAGCCTACTGTCATTTGCTGCTTATCCATTATATTTTACATAGATTGAAAGTGTGCTATTTATGCACAGCTTGCATATGCACACAAACACATGTGCGCGCGCACGCATGCCTGCTCACACACAATGACTTAGACAATTAAGAATATGTTGCCTGAGGCCAATTGTTTTTTCAGATGGAAATGGATTAAACTTGCTGCTGTTCATCAGGGTAGGCTTCCTTACCCTGCACATAAAACCACACATCCTCTAGGTTCTTGCAAGCACCGCTGACCCCACAGGAAGGTGAGGCATGTCTACAAATCCTGTACAAATCAAATGAAAGCAGCAATCATGGGGTCCTTGCTAGAAGCTATGGTAGCAGTGATACAAAATTTTAGCTGGGGGAGTGAGTGCACTGCAAGGTGAACTGGTAAGCTTTGTAGCTGACTTCTGCATGTATTAAACTCACTGTAGCATACAGAGCCCAAATTCTTGCAAGTACCTGTAATTGATGTTCAAGATTCAACCTGGACATTCACTCCTTTGGGAGTGCTCTCCAGTCCTCTTAGAGAGAATGAATGACATTGTTCTCTCAGCTCTCATAGCCAGGTGAGGAAATGTGCTGGATTCTCCAGGGCAGCAATGACTTCATATCACTGCATTCTTTCCAGTAAGGGAAATTTCTTAGACATGTAACTGAACGGGATTTTAATTGTTAATCTTTTTAAAGTACTTAAGTAAGATTCCATCTTAAATTTTTTTTTTTCCTGTCAGATGACGAGTCCAGAGATATTCGGTTAAAAAAACAAAACAAAAAGCCATGACTGCTAGACCCACATTATAAATTCTATGTGGGCAATCACTGCCATCTCCCTTTTATTATACCTAATTGTGTCTGTTTCTACCATAAGAGAGCAAGCTCCTTCAGATCAGGAATGGTTTTGTCTGTCTTTGTAACCTTGCGTCTAATCTAACCTGGGGTCTCTAACATGGTAAATACTTGTTAAAAGCTTGTATGTTACCGAATATGTCGTAAGTTGAACTGTGTGCTAACATACTACTACTGTGTACACAAGGTAACAACACAGTGTGTTTAGAGGGTGCTGTCTCAAGTTACTTTTGGAACAAGGCATCATGTAAATCAACTAACCAAACTGATCAACTGATCAAAGGCAGGCAGGCAACTGTCTTTGTTTGCCCCGTGTCACAGTACCAGTATTAAAAAGGAGCTCATCTGACTGACATTTTGTATCCTGCTAAGGTGACATGGTAATAGGTTCAGCAAATGTAGTACTGACAATACATCTGTTTTATGTCCTTCCAGGAATCTTTAAAAGAAAGTAAAAAAGCAAGGAAATGTGTATTTATAGGTAACTGAAGAAGGTGACAAGAATGTCACATGACCTATTCCTTTACTGCCACATGGCTCCACCACAAAGAAAGAAATGGTAAAATCAATGCAGAGTTGACCCCTGCCCTCATAATGATTCTGTGCTCCTCTGTAATGTGCCAGTTGCCGAACGGGTGGTTAAGACACTTCTTGAGTTTTGGCAAAGGTGCTCACTATATGGGAAATGTAGGAAATTACTTCCAATGATATTTACACTGTTCACACAGTTTTTCTCATACTCCCATCCTTATCACCATTTTTTTTTGATGCTGTAGGTCTACGTAAGCCTTACCACTATCCTCCACTGTAGCCTCTTGTAAAGAAAATTTCTAAAGAAGCAAGGGACATCCATGGGGATCTGTAGATCAGGAAGCAGTACTGGGAGTCACCCTCTGCCACACAGCTGGCTGCAAGGAGCTGGAGAAAGCATCTCCGCTTAGAGAAGAGCTGATGCTTAAATGTATGAATTGGACTAAGGATGCAAATGTGCAAAGTCTCCACATCACAAATCAATGGCACTCCTTAGATCACTGAGGCTTAGGAGACATGCTGAGCTTGAAATGATCGTCATATCATCATGAAAGAGTCACAGATAAAAAACCTTTTTTTTTGAGATAGAGTCTCACTCTGTCACCCAGGCTGGTGTGCAGTGGTGTGATCTCGGTTCACTGCAAGCTCCGCCTCCCGGGTTCACGCCATTCTCCTGCCTCAGCCTCCCTAGTAGCTGGGACTACAGGCGCCCGCCACCACACCTGACTAATTTTTTTGTATTTTTAGTAGAAACGGGGTTTCACCATGTTAGCCAGGATGGTCTCAATCTCCTGACCTCGTGATCTGCCTGCCTTGGCCTCCCAAAGTGCTGGGATTACAGGCATGAGCCACCGTGCTTGGCCAAAAAACCTGGTTTGTAAATTGTCACTTAAGCCCAAGGGCAGAGGAAATGGTGTCCTCACCATGAAAGTTCAAGAGCTCATAACTAGCTCATCTCCCATACTGGTTTCAGTCCTGCTTTGCTATATTTAAGTCTGCAAGATTTTGCTCAGCTTCTGTGTGTTAGGCTTTGTTTGGTGAGCCAGAATGACCATTTACCAAGTATCTCCTAGTGCCCAGCACTGTGCTCTTGTAACGCCTTGCAAGGCAGGCATGACTGCCCCTATTCTGTAGCTAAGGAAACTGTGAAGCAGGGAGGTGAAGGAGTTTATCCATGGTCATAGAGCTAGTCAATGGAGAGCCAGGATTCCAAACCAAGTCGGGTCTGTTTCTTCTTCTGTGCTCAGTGGTGTGAGGGAAGGGTATGTGCAGGACTCAGGCCTGTGCTCAAGAGACCTACAATTTAGCTTTGTAGAAGAGGTACAAATGATGAAAAGTTAACTAAGTAACAATGTAAGTCAACAATGGAAAAGCCATTGCAAGATTAGATGAGTAGTTGTCAACTGAGAAATCCAGACAAGTTCAGGATAGGAGACTACTGAGGCTGAGGGGACTAGTGAGGGGGCCCCTTGAACACTTTTATCAGGACACCCTGAGTGTCTGCTCTAGGTCAAGGGTTGCTTTGATACGATGGCTACTTTCTGAACTGTCACAAGGGTCCCTCCCAGGAACCCATCTCTGGTCTACTTTAGGCAGTGGTAATTGCTCCAGATACACACAACAGAAAGCAAGTGCCCATCGCACCTGTCAGCAAGTGTTACAACAGGCAGAGGCTTTCTAAACACTGGCTTAGCCTCCATCTGGAGAAGCTGGCACTGTCTACCCATTTTTAGGAACCATTTAAATTCATTTATTATACTCAGAAGGCAAATATTCAGGTACCAGTGAAAAGCTGTATGTTCATGAAACTGTGACCACAAGTGTGCACTGTTACTTTTTGTTCTTAACAAACAAGGCTCTAATAATGGGAAAAAATAAGAGGGGGTGGGAGGTGGAGAATTACACACAAAACTAAACTCATAAAATGGTATTTTACAAAGTAATAGTCATAAAGTTACAATGGAATGAAGTGGCTAGAAATAGAAGAACAGTTCCAATTCACTGATGTTAATGGAGGTGCAACCCTCTGCTCTAAGCAGACCCCCCTAGGCTAAAATCCACTGGTCAGCAGTGGCCTCAAGGTATGAGAAACAAATGCAAAATACAGTATTAGGGACAACTTGGGATAACAGTCTTGCATTTTGAATGAAAATATTGTGAATGCCTCATTTCAAAGAATAATTTTTCATCGCATTTAAATATGTAACTACCTGGTCTCATAATGTGCAATACTCATTCTGATACAGATGAGATGGGATCACACAATGGGGCCAGAATACAGTTGCTATGTGGGGCCGAGACCTGGGAGAGGGCAGAAAGTTAACCCTCCAACCTCCCATCAACTGCTTCCTGGGAGGCAATGACCTCAGCTAGCAGTTGGCACATATGAGTTGGTTCAACCCTGAAAGAAATAAGGCCAGGCTACCGTGTCTGATGGTGCAAGTCAACATGATGACAATGTGTTGAAATTTGATCCACTGTAACTATGACCCTTAACCCTTTATTCCATTGGGTTCTAACATATCATCTCTATGCTGAAAGGAAGATGGGCTGATGAAAACTCAACTGGTAGAGAAAGTCTGGGCACTGTTTGCAGAGCTGGGGAGCTCAGTGTTTCATGAGACATCCATTTTGCTGCAGGACAGAGTTTACGGTAGGATACTTACAACAGTTCCATCTCTGGACTATGACAGGAATGAGGCAGTCAGCCTTCAGGCATTTATTGAAAATAGGGTTTGAGAATTTTTGAGACTTGGAATATCATTCTCTGCATAAGCTACATGATTAAGGTGTCTCCAGTTGGTTTTGGCAGTATATACACATGGCTGTAGCATTGAGCCCATCTGCAGAAGGCTGATCAGATGAATCCGGAGGACAGGTGACTGCTCCCTGGGAGAGGGCTGGCACGCTTCTCAAGGTCCCTTAATCACAACTTCACAAAAAAGGGAAACTTACACCTTCAGCAACACCATGTACACTTTCCTGATGAAGCTGAATCTCTTACACTCTGCAGGAACCAGGAAGATAAAGGTAATGAACCCATGCCCAAGGGCTTTTTAAAACCACTGACAACTGCTCTGGGTTGTATTTGCACAGCAAGGCACTTGTCAAATGACGAAAGCAATGCGGTGACAACTAACTCTCCCTTCCCACTCTCTTACTGCACTGTATCCCACTCTGCAGGATGAAAACTGGCTTGGTGATCAGGCATCACTCCTCATCTTAATTTTCTATAATTCATATCCACATTATCACATTCTTCTTCCCAAAGCAGCATGTTAGATATTTAGAAAGTATTAGTTAAATTAATTAACCTTACTATTTCAACAAAGCTTCTGGTTATTTTACTATTTTTATTTTATTTATTTTTAGAGACAGGGTCTCCCTATGTTGCCCAGGCTTGTCTCAAACTCCTGGGCTCAAAGGATCCTCCTGCCTCAGCCTCTCAAAGTGCCAGGATTACAGGCGTGAGCCACCACATCTGGCCTTGTATTAATTCTATTTATTTACTTATTTATTTACTGACAGGGTCTCACACTGGTTGTCCAGGCTGGAATGCAGTGGCATGATCTTGGCTTACTGCAGCCTCAACCTTTGGGGCTCAGGTGATTCTCCCAACTCAGCCTCCCGACTAGCTGGGACTGTTGGCATGTACCACTATGCCCGGCTAATTTTTGTATTTTTAGTAGAGACACCATGTTGCCCAGGTGGTCTCAAACTCCTGGACTCAAGCAATCCATCTATCTTGACCTCCCAAAGTATTGGGATTACAGGTGTTAGCCATTGTGTCTAGGCAATTTTATTATGAATTTTAGATAGAATTTATCTTGTTTTCTATTCCTAAGGTAATAATATAAAAACTAAATCAACATTGAAATTAATTTATACATATTTCATATGGTGGTTCTTTTAGCTAAAGAAAATCATTATTTGTCTTAGTGAATATGTCTTAAAACATAAACGGAGTGTCTTTTCTCTCCTGTGCAGGTTTGAACTTGGATCTGCAGCCACAATGTAAAAATCCTTCTCCTATTTGTTTTACTCCTGAGACTCTATCTGATCATTCAGTCACTTATAATTCTTTGTTTACTAATTTCTTCTTCTTATTCTTCTTCTTTTTTTTTTTTTTAGAGATGAGGTCTCACTATGTTGTCCAGGCTGGCCTTGAACTCCTGGGCTCAAGCCATTTTCCTGCCTCGGCCTCTCAAAGTGCTGGGATTACAGGCATGAGCCACTCTGTCCAGCCATACTCATTTCTTCATTCTCCAACGATGCTGTAGGCACTCACTGTGTACTATGCAAGGTCTGGGGACTCCACTTTCTTGGATTCAAGTCTCAGCTCTGCTATCTACCAGTTGTGTCACTTGGGCTGGTTACTTAACCTTTCTATGCTTTAGTTTCTACAAGTGTAAGACAGGGATACTGACAGTGTCTGCCTTGTAGTAAAACCTTTGGAACAGGATCTGGCATTAAGTAACAACCAGTATTATTGCTGTTGCTACAAATATGAATAAAACACCACCTTTTTCTCCAAGGAGCTAACAAGGTGACTGGGGAGACAGATGTTCAATATAAATGTTTACAGTGTCACCTGAGTACATAACAGAGGTATTTGCAGGGTGTTGGGGGGACAGGGCTAGAGCAGTAACTGCTAAGGGAGTTAGTGTAAGGCTGCTTAGAGGAGGTAACACTTGCCAAGTGCTGAGTGGGAGTTCTTCAGAATAAGTAAAAGAAAGGCATGTCTCACTCCCTCATCATCTTCCAGCTTTTCCTCAAATGCATTTTCTCACTGAGACCTTTCCTGGTCCTCTATTCACAATTGCCCTCCCCTAACACAAAACCAGAACTGGCTAGATGGATTGCAGGGCCTAGTGCAAAATGAAAATGTTAGCCTCTTGTTCAGAGATTAAGAATTTCAAGAGTGACAAGAGAACATTAAATAAAGTGCAGGACCCCTCTGAGCATGGGGCCCTGTGCAATTAGTTGCACAGCTTTTATGCTCATGAAGCTGACCCTGTCAATAACACACACATGCACAAGTACACGCACATGCGCGTGCACACACACACACGTTACCTATCCCCTGCAGTTGAAACGGACTCCCTGATTTGAGGAGGGATCCCAGGGTAGAGGTCAAACAGTGGAATGCCATTTGACTTCAACTTTGGGCTGAAAAACACCGTCAGCCCACCAAGGTACTTTTTGGTTAGTAAAAAAAGGAAAATCATGTAGGCTCAGTGTGCAAAGGCCTGACTCGAATCCCCATGATAGAGTCATGACTTGAATCAGTTAACAGACTGAGACTCCCTGCAATTCTTCTCAGGAATTCTTGAGGACAGACCCTACCATAACCCACATTTTTGCTATGATTTCTCCTGTCACAGGGTTTTCAGAAATGTACATGTAGTTTTTCCTAAATCATGACTCAATACAAACTTTTTTAATTAAAAAAAATCTAAAAAAAAATTATTCAGAAACTGTTGAGGCCAGAAGCAACACTATTACCACTCTCTCCGTGTATATTTCTGTAACACTGCTTTAATACAGCTAAACTACCTTAATACAACATAACTGGAAAATTGAAATAGTCCTTACCACCTACTAATTTTGACTTCTATTATTTGACTGAATTTTAGTTTGATGTTATAAACTCATATGTTGGTTATTTACTATTGTCTCTCGGACTCACATCCACTCTTCTCCTATTTCCCTCTTGCTGAGGCTGGGAGTTCATAAACTCCATTTCCTAGGTTCTTTTGCTGGCTGACTTATTATCGGACCTGCCAACAGGTGCACAGGCAGGGGACCTTAGAAGGTGGGAGGCATGAAGATGCTGTGGCTCCTTCTGTCTCTTGTTCTGTTTATCTTTCCTTCCTTGGTGGTGTGTTCTGGAAGTGGCTGCATTCCTGACTCTGTGGTGGAGTGTCTGGAAGGGGCTGTCTGCCCCACAGCTGCAGCTCCTGAGGCACCAGCCCTCCATCAGGCTCACAGGTCCCTTTCATCCCCTCCAGCCCTAGGAGTGGTAGATACTTTCTGTGGTCATTCATCATTAGCTCTCCTTCCCTTTTCTGTTCTTCCAGTTTTCTAACACCTGTGTAACCAATTTCCTGTTTTATAGCCCCTCTATTTGAAACACCTGGCATGGTTTCTGGTTCCCTGACTTAATAATCCATTTTACAGACAATGAGGCCAAGGCCCAGAAAGGTGGAGGAATTTACCCAAAGTCACAGGGCTGCCTGGCCAGGGCTTAACTCAAGTCTTCCGACCGCAGAGTTCAACTCTCACGCTCCCTTTCTACCTGTTGCTGTTTCTCTGAAGTGAACCAGGAAAGAAATGCTATTTCATATGGAAACATGTTATTGTAAATTTTATTACTCCAAAATATTCCGTTTTATATAGCTCTATCCAAAGAAGTCTGGCCAACTGGATGCAGCACATCTTTCCGTATGTAAAAGGTGAATCTCACAATTGGTTCTATTTTTCTAGTGTCTGGATTCCTCCTGAAGAATGAAGATAACTGCTGTGTCGCTTTCCTGCTCAATGAAACTCTGCAAATCCTAGGAAGCCCTTTTACCGCATGGGGATTTGGTAAATTATCAGGCTCAGCTAAGTATCAGTCCTTAGAATCTAGAAGACAAAGCAGAAATGCCCTTCTGGCAGCGTGCCACATGGCACCAGAGCTTCGTTCCAGAGTGGAACGGCAGTCGGACGAAGCTGATGTCGAGGGGGAGCGTTACGTGTCCCCTATCCGTGACAGTCGGCTCAGAATGATCATGGGGCTATATAATGGCTGAAACTGCCCCTTAGATATTTCTTTGGTTGTTGCAGAGATCAGAGAAGAAGGTTGAGAGAACAGAAGGTTCCAAAAGCAAACATTCTATATTGTCTTTCCTGAGAACTGGTGATACCTCGGGTATGTGGAACCTTCGTTCCAACTGGGTGGTTTTGCCCATCTCATCTCACCTCCTTCATATGTGGCACTTGTAATTTTCCCATTCAGGTACAGATAGTTATATTTCCTAGGTTAGTGACAGGCAAAAGTCATATATGATACAGATACAGGGAACTATATTCATATTTACTCTAAAAGCATACGGTGAAAACAGAAAGTCTCCCTTCTGAAAGATTACAAAATGAAGTTCACAGAATAATTTTTAAAAATCTAATTTCAATATAAGTGTAGGTCTTAAAATAGATATGAAATAGTAGTAACTTTTCACGTTTTTCAGTATAAAATAAAAGTGAAAAGCATCCCACTCACTGGTAATGAAGTAGTAAAACCTGCATCAAGGTTTATGGTTTCATTTGAAAAACTGCCTCCAAAAGAAGATTATTTTTAAAAAAAAGATTTAGAAAAAATTACCTAATTTCCATTTTAAACTACCCTCTCCCCATTCCAGAAACCAGTGATTTTCCTAGGCCAGAATTTTCTTGAGTCAAGGTCTGGTTTCACCCTCTCAACCCCTCTAGTCATTTCAGACCAACTATGAACCACTTGATCTTCAACCAGAAAATACAAAACATTTTTGAAGGCTTCCAGTGATGAGAAGTTTGGCCCCTCATTAGCACCTTCTAATGGTTCTTCATGTTAAGTTTCAGGAATGGAAGTTTTGGCTTAGTCAGTTATGAGTTCTTATACCTTCCTTGTTACTCTCCTCTGAACCACATTGCCTGTGACTACACCCCTGGCAGATACCTAGATTGAATAAATGCTCCAATCATTGGTACAAAGGACAAACTATCACCTCTCTCTATATTCTATTTTCTAGAAATGCTCAGATTTCACTGTCACTTATTATTTACAATTAACATCTCTGAGCTTATTTCCTCCCAGTATCTGCTACTGATAAGCCATGTGTCCATCTTAACCTTGCAAAATCAAATTTTTGACCCAAGAGTGTATACTTGTCTAGATATTCAGAAATCATTCCTATTACTGCTATTCAGTCAAATTTTTAAAGACCCACTTTCTTGTCTTTGTTTTGAAAATTACGATGAAATTTCTGATCTCTAGTCTTTTGATGCTTTCCTTGGCTCCACAGTCCCTGAAATATTTTGACCATAACAAGTTGTATCATAATTATATCTACTATTCCTCTTTGGTGGTTTTACTTCATCCAGTCTGGGAGCTTAGCATTTTCTTTTTGTTCATCTACCTAGGGTTTCCATTCCCTTTTCCAAGTTTTTTCTCACTTTTCAGTCTTATGGTCATTGATTCAGTCATTCTCCTTGACGCACAATACAAAATTAACTCTGGGCTCTTTGCCGTCCTCAGTACTACACAGTCAGCCCCAACGAGCAGCTGTTGGTTTCCTCATCTTTACACTCCAAAGAGAACCACAAATTCATTTTTGTTTTCTGTGGTCCTCTTTGAAAGGTCTCCACTCATTTTGGGCTTCAGTTTTCTTGAACCCCTTATTTGTGGTTCCATACATGTTCCCATAGTTGTTCGTGTTTTTCCAGTGTTTAAAATAAAACTCTGAATGAAACAGAACTGCTGGCACAATTTACCCTTTTTCGAGAAAAGGGTCCTCATGTGAACTTTGTTTTGGGCATTCCTAGCCCTCCTGAATCATCTTTCCCCACATACTCATTATTTCTACCTGTTTCTTATTAACATAAAAACCTGTTTAAAAATGTCTTGAACCCAAAATTATAAAACTCTAGAAGAAAACACGAGGGAAAAGCTTCATGACATTGGACTTGGTAATAATTTCTTGGATATGTCACCAAAAGCACAAGAAACAAAAGCAAAAATGAACAAATGGGACTATATCAAACTTAAAATCTGACTCTATCAAAGGACACAATCAAAGTAAAAAGGCAACTCATGGAATGAGAGGGAATATTTGTAAATCATATACCTAATAAAGAGTTGATATATAAAGAACCCCTATGTAAAGGACTCTCATTGAAAGAACTCCTACAACTCCCAACAGCCAAATATAAAATAACCCAACTAAAAAGTGGGCAAAGGACTTGAATAGACGTTTCTCCAAAGACATACAAATAGCCAATAAATATATGAAAAGATGCTCAATGTCACTAATTGTCAGAGAAATAAAAACTACAACTACAATGAGATCTCACCTTACACCCACTGGGATGACTACTACCAAAAAAACAGAGTAACAAGTGTCAGTGAGGCTGTGGAGAAATTGAAATCCTTATGCACTATTTTTATTTTTTATTTTTCTTGTTTGTTTTTGTTTTTTAAGACAGGGTCTCACTCTGTCACCCAGGCTGGAGTGCAGTGGCACGATCATAGTTCACTGCAGGCTCAACTTCCCAGGCTCAAGTGCTCCTCCCATCTCAGCCTCCCAAGTAGCTGGGACAAGAGGCACATATTGCCATACCTGGTTAATTTTTTATTTTTGTAGAGACAGAGTCTTCCCATGTTGCCCAGGCTGGTTTTGAACTACTGGGCTCAGGTGATCCTCCTGCTTCGTTCTCCCAAAGGGCAGAAATTACAGGTGTCAGTCACTGCATTTGGCCCTTGTGCATTGTTGAAGAGATTGCAAAATAGTGCAACTGCTATGGAAAACAGTATGAAGGTTCCTAAAAAAATTACAAATAGAACTACCATATGATCCAGCAGACCCAGGTCTGGGGATATTTTCAAAAGAATCCAAAGCAGGGTCTTGAAGAGATGTTTGTACACTTACTATTCACAATAGCCAAGAAGTGAAAGCAACCCAAATTTCTGTTAATGAGTGACTGGATCAACAAAATGTGGCAGACACATATAATGGACTCTCAGCCTTAAAAGGAAGAAAATCCTGTCACGTGTTCTAACATGGATGAACCTTGAGGACATTATGCTAAGTGAATTAAGCTAATCATAAAAAGAAACTTCTGTGTGATTCCACTTACATGAGGCATTGAAAAATAGTCACATTCATAGAAACAGAAAGTAGAATGGCGTTTATCAGGGGCTAGGGGGAAGAAAAAGAGGGGGAGTTGTTTAATGAGTACAGAGTTTTAGATTTTCCAAGATGAAACAGTTTTGGAGATCTGTTTCACAACAATGTGAATACTTAGGAGTACTGAACTTATTTAACACTACTGAACTGTACACATAAAAAGTATGGTAAATTTTATGTGTTTTTAAAATAACAATACAAAGGGTCTTGAAATATTTTGGACTGTACAAAATCTTGACTATCATGTTTTTTAAGATGATACTGACGCTTCTTCTAAAGATGCTCTCATGTGTACTCTTGTTAATTCCTTTTAGCCAGATTATGACCCAAATAGCAGTTCTACCCTTGCATCTTCTACTTTCTGGAAGGTGGAATTGCCAAGGTGGCAAATCAGTAACCACTCAGGTATTCATCTACTGGCCAAGGAGAATTCTGGTAGCTATTCGACCTAATTTTGTACATGGGAATAGGAACATGGAACCTTTAATTATCCTGACGATAGGACCCATAAACTCCTACAATATCAATTTTGCTCCTCTCTCTTCTAATCTCCCAGTGCTCTTCAGAGGGCCCCTGCCCTATATTTCTAGATTACAGACCTTATTGGATATAATTATTTATTTATTTATTTTTGAGATGGAGTCTCACTCTGTCACCCAGGCTGGAATGTAGTGGCACAATCTCGGCTAACTGCAGCCTCTGCCTCCAGGTTCAAGTGATTCTCGTGTCTCAGCCTCCCAAGTAACTGGGATTACAGCTGTGTGCCATCACACTCGGCTAATTTTTTTGTATTTTTAGTAGAGATGGGGTTTTGCCATGTTGGTCAGGCTAGTCTCGAACTCCTGACCTCAAGTAATCCACCCTCCTGGGCCTTCTAAAGTGCTGGGATTATAGGTATAAGCCACAGTGACTGGCCTCGATAAACTTTTTGCTCTGCTTGTCTTTCCAGTGGTTACATTTTTATTTTGAATATGGAATTCCTTCCCATAGCCATATTTCAATGTGATGTCCTTCTGCTTACCAGGTTACTTGGATTCTCTGAGAAATTCTATCACTGTGGCAATAATCTCCAAGTCCATTTTTACATTACTCCTGCTTCAACCATGAATAGACATGGGAGACTGTAACTTCTTGATTTATACCATGATTTACCAAATATTTTACTTTCCTACCAATATCAAACTTGCTGGGTTCTGACATAATTGGTGTTATGAGTTAAGCAAGATATTCTTCTCTCTTCCTCCCCACTCCATCACTTTCAGTTGAAAGCATGTGCCTTGTGCACCCTAGATTCTCAATAACTATTAGTTGAACTAAACTGCGCTAGCCCCAGTACTGCCCACTTGGGCAAGCAGACAATTTGAATCCCTCTTTCACATGACAATCCATCACATATTTGAAGACATCTGTCATACCTGGTCAGGGAATTTTTTCTTCAAGAACTGAAGTCATATTTTCCATCTGAAATCAGAACTGAAGAACTGACAGATCACACGTCTCTTACGGAAAATATGATTTTCTTCTTGCCTCTGGAAGCAAGTAGCTTGACACACCACTAATCCTCCAAAAGCCTTGAGAACCCAGGCGCTACCGGGGAGGCCCACTGGTCTTTAGCAGGGAAAGCAATCTGACTTTGATACCTGCTGCCATTTGTCCCTTTCATTTGCAAAATAGGAATAAATAGGGACAAGCTAAAGACATGTAGGTAGGTAATATACTTGAAAGGCTTTTGAGAGAAAAGTACTAAAAATTCTGAAGATATATGCATCAGTTTCTCAAGCAGAGCCCTTTCCTTGGCAATAGAAATGGTGTTACTGTGGCTTACAGAAGGAACAAAGCTACAGAGTATGCCTTATCAGCATGGTTGATACAGCAGCAATGATAGTATTTCTACGGTCTTTAGTTTCTTTCATCTAAGTCCTTTACCAACCATCATGTAACAAGCTGAGATATGCTGACTGGGCTACTCAAAGCTGTACAGTAAGTTGGGATAAAAATCATATATGGAAACCAGACTTTTTGCCAAAGGGATGATATACTTCTGATTTCTCCTCCCTTCTTGTGTTTCTGCAATGGGCTCTGCCAATGGAGAACAGTTAATGCTGATGCAATGCAGGCACCATCTGTGCTCTGTGAGGATTTAAACAGCAGCCATTAACACAAAACCCCATATGTGAATTGGACAATGGCTGCCCTGAAGCTACAGGACTCCCAGATAGAACAGACCACTCTGTAGCGCTTAGGGATGCAGAAATCGTTACGATCCAACACCCATGCCCCTGAATTGGAGCATGAAGTCAGGTTTGTCACTCACCCACTCCCCTCCCTGCTTCTTAACTGAGTTTGAATATTTTCTATATGTTATTCCTGTCTGTCAAGGGAGGGAATGAAAAGGGAGCCGACACCATCTATCAGCAAGGCCATGGGTGCCATTTTTACCTGAAGCCACTGGGTTCTTGTCCTGCAGTTTTCCCCAGGGCACCAGGGTTCCAGGCATACAAATGACATCAACAGCGACTGGGAGCAAGCCTTTGCTGGGAAAAGCAGTGCATCCAGGACTTCAGGTTGCTGGCGCATGAAGGCAGGGTCCTATTTATTTTTAATTTTTGTAGAGTTAGGGGTCTCACTCTGTTGCCCAGGCTGGTCATGAACTTCTGGGCTCAAGCAATCCTCCTTCCTTGGCTTTCCAAAGTGCTAGGATTATAGGCCGGTAGGGTCCTATTTTTGACAATGGCAGCAGCAGAGATGCCGAGGCAGGGGAGAAAGAAATTTCTAACAATGACTGGTTGGTTGTGTCCAGTTTCTGTGGGGCTGAAACACACTTTTCACATTAACACAGGGGATTGTGAGAAAAGGAAGTAAGTCACAGGTGCTCCAGAATGGTACCTTGGAGGCTGTTCTGGGCCATCTATTTTGAACATGGCTTGGAACCGTTATGAAAGACCTCATTATTTATAGCTCATAACTGGGAAAACACCTTTTCTCCTAAAAATAAAGATATCCAAACTTCCTGAAAATGAACCTTTGGTTTTTGACAAACACCAAGTCTCAAGAACACCAGGTGTTCTTGTTTTGGGTGAATCAAACTATTTCTGAGTATACCTTTAAGGATGTGAGTTAAAGCACCTAGAGCACCCCGGGTGTTACAGTATTTTGATGGAATTTTAGTCACTGAGGTTGCAAATCAGAAACCTTAATGAAAAACAAGCCCTCCAGTTTCCTTGCACTATTATAGCAAGAAATGTCTGGTTCATGGGAAGGAGGATTCATAGAGCTCATCTACAGTAGTTTAATGGCACCTTCCCAGAGAAGTGTAGCTTTGAAAATCTCAACTAAGCTAGCAGGTGTCTGGATGGCATCACCATTTCTTTCTTTAACAAGCGTGGGAGGCCTGGGCTTAAGAATCTCTAGGTAGAGGCACCATTGTGGTAAAAATATAGAGACTCAAAGCAAAAGGGAAAACTAATACTGCTTTTATATCCCACTTCTGTGTTCATGAACTCTCCTCTCTGATGATGCCATCTCTCCTCTCTCCTGCCCCTCCATGATCTCTCTGGATAGTCAATCAAAGGGAGGCTGGAGAGTCTCCGAGTTAACGCTTCTGACATGGACTATGTTTCAAGCAGCTATTCCCTGGTTTATAAAGCAAACTTGATTCTCTTCTGCCCGGCCTTCCAAATTTCCCCCAAATCTACTCCCTTTTCAGTCTTATCTCCAGTTATCCTCTTGAGCCCGGCTCCTAGCCTTTTCTTTGACTTACTAGCATTTGCTCAAGCTGTGACCACTGCCTAGATGCATTGCTGACTCTACTTCACCAATTCCAAATGTAAAATTCCAACATATGAAAACCGTGGAGGAGAGGGAAGATGGTAACCATCAATGTGGAATGAAAGGGCCAGGGGAAACCCTGGCAAAGGAGGTGGCAATTAAACTGGACCCTCCCTTCTATGACCTGGACAATAAGCACTTGCTTACAGACCACTAGTTTGGGCATTTAATCACAGGAGGGCTGTTTTGCATTGTTATCTGAATATTCCACTGGACCTGTGTTGATTAGAAGTTCCTCAAAGTCAAGGACCAAGTCTTACACTTCTTACATGTCCTCTGCATAAATTCTAATAAAATCTGTTAAAGATCTGCATTGTGATGGAAGTGTATTTTTTAAAGATGGCAATAACATTATATGTTTAGAAAGAATTAACAAAAGGTCACGTTTTCATGCTAGTTGGATGATAGTATTTAAGAAAAGTTAAACTGATAAAACATCATTAGACCATAGAAGTGCTAAAGCCATAAGTATTTTGCGTACATACGAGGCATTTTGCATAAATGTTACTAAATAATCAATGCAAAAAATTTACTTGAGCATTTACTGTGCTGGATGCTGAAGTGAACTTGGAAGAAGCAAAAAACGTAGTTTTAAAAATCTGTCTTGGGCTGGGCACAGTGGTTCATGCCTATAATCCCAGTACTTTGGGAGGCTGAGGCTGGTGGATCACTTGAGGTCAGGAATTCGAGATCAGCCTGGCCAACATGGTGAAACCCCATCTCTACTAGAAATACAAACATTAGCTGGGTGTGGTGGCTTATGCCTGTAGTCCCAGCTACTTGGGAGGCTGAGGCAGGAGGATTGCTTGAACCTGGGAGGCAGAGGTTGTAGTGAACTGAGATCGTGTCACTGCACTCCAGCCTGGGTGACAGAGTGAGACTCTGTCTCAAAAAATAATAATAAAAAAAGAATCTGTCTTAAAAATATAGGTTTTTTTTTGACAGTTTCACTCTTGCTGCCCAGGCTGGAGTGCAATGGTGTGATCTCGGCTCACTGCAACCTCCGCCTCCTGGGTTCAAGCGATTTTCCTGCCTCAGCCTTCCGAGTAGCTGGGATTACAGAATGCACCACCATACCCAGCGAATTTTTTTGTATTTTTAGTAGAGACGGGGTTTCTCCATGTTGGTCAGCTGGTCTCGAACTCCTGACCTCAGGTGATCCGCCCACCTCAGCCTCCCAAAGTGCTGGGATTACAGGTGTGAGCCACCACGCCCAGCAAAAATGTAGTCTTAAGAAGGTAAGAATTCCTGAAGGAACTCACAATGTATGACTGGTATATAAAATAGGAGAATAATTGATGTGACCTATGCATTGTTGAGACTTCTGGTGCAACAAAAGATGAGAGACAAGGGACAGATGTGGGCTGCCACCACTCTACCACTACGCTTGGATGGGAGCAGGTGGGAGACAGAGAGTGCAGCACCAACAGGAGTCAGCCTTTGTCCTCCAAATATTGTGGCCTTGACCTTGGCAGATGTCAAAAACAGCCTCATGCTTTTTAGGAAAGGCTCTGCCATATGCACCTGGGATTAACACCCTTCTCAACCTGAGAAACCAGTGCCCTCCACCCCACCTAAATGAAGCTTCAAATGGGGCTCATAAAAGGGAATGACATGATAGGAAGAGAAACGCTCTGTTGGGAAGAGGCTGACAGTGCTCAGAAAACCATGGAGCAAAACAGATGGAAGAGGACACATATACCAGTCCTGCTGGAACTGCAGGATGGCGAGAAAAGCCTGCAAGCTGGCTTGGAAATGAAGGCTGGGTGAGTTGAGTGAGCAAAACTGGTTCATCCTTAACCTGCTAAGTTAGAGTAAGAGAATTTTAGATGGTGGGGGTTGGGGGATGACTGTCTTTTAGATCAGCTTGGAAAAAACAAAAATCCTCTTCCACACTAAAGTAGGAAAGACCACAGAGAGAGTTAGCAGAGAAGGCATTTCAGGAAGTCAAATGGGGAAAAAAGAAGACTGTAAGATAAATAGGTAAAATTATAAAGCATCTAAGAAGCAACTCCAACAGGAGAAAAAAGGTGGGCAGGGTCAGAGTTCAGAGGACGTGAAGGGCAAAAGAGGCCCTGTGAAATACAGGCCTCCCTCGTGAGGAGTAAGGACAGTGCTGTCCTGCCACCTCAAGGTAGGGCCTGGCACTGCCCTGTTCCCAGTTTTGTGCCCTAAAGTGAAGCGCCACCGGCAGGCTTTGACAATCTTTCCACCTCCTGACTCTTGGCGGGCAGAGCATACAGTCACAGACGAGATTATTAGAACACTTTATCTAGCATATGGAAGGAACAGAATGTCAAAGGGGTTTATGACTGTACCTGACCAGATAATTAGGTAATTAGCACTGTTAACAGATTGGGCACATTTATACATGCGTTTGTATATCTCCGGGGAGGCATAGTTTCAAAAACATAGTATCAGGTGTTTTTTTATTATAATGTTTGTGTGTGTGTGTTTTTCTGCAGAACATTTTATTTCTCAGAAAGGATGCCAAGCATGCTTCTTTTCTGCACCTGTACGGCCCTTTTTTACTTAGTCAAGCCGGACTGCAAAAAATGAAGAAGGAAATTTGTTTCTGGTCCCCCCAGATCTTATAACAAGCACTGCTGTGCTGGTTGGCTTCTTTGTTCATACGCCCAGGCCCCCACCTGGGTGGTGCACAGTTCTAGGACTATGCTCTGGCTGAAAGACAGAAAAGACCAGGAGAGGGAGCACGAGAACACAAGATATTTCTTTATCTGGGTCGCAGGAAAAGTCACAGAAAGAGAGTGAGGCAAAGAGAAGCAAATGCCTCAAAAAATATATGTGGGATCTTAACGGTGTATTTTTTAGGTGCAATAAAAAGGGAATTTGGAACTCATTGTTTGTTCATCACATAGAATACAGTTTTAGCAAATTATATTTAATGCAGACTAAAAGGCCATTTTATTTATTAGTTCGTCCTGAATGATATCATTACTTTATGAACTGCCAAATCTGTCAGCAATGATTAACACTCCACAGCTAGCTGCCTTCCCCTAGGTGTTTCAGTTCACCTTTGCCACACAGTAACATGGGAGCAAATGCGTCAGACAAGCATGCAGCCCCAGGCACAGACCAGTGGGTTTCAGTGACACTACAGCACTTAGCTGGATTAAGTTTATAGGCTGACAACAAGACAATGACACCAGGGATTCTCCTCCACAGGAATTCACAATATGGGATGTCACTGGTGGGCACCATTACAATGTAAGATACAAATCACCTTATTCCTTTAACGAATGCATACTGACCACTTTGCACGGTTCTATCGTGTCTTAGGTGCTGGGGGCATAAAACAATGAATACGAAGGAAAGGGTACTTGGTCTGAGAGGTTCTAGGCTGATGGGACAGAGACAAGTCAACAGGTAATCATAACACAGCCATAAGAACTGTCAGTACAGTTCTTACTTACAGGGTGTATAAGTCCGTTTTCATGCTGCTGATAAAGACATCCCGGAGACTGGGCAATTCATAAAGAAAAAGAGGTTTAATGGACTCACAGTTCCACATGGCTGGGGAGGCCTTACAATCGTGGCAGAAGATGAAGGAAGAATAAAGGGACATCTTACATGGCCGCTGGCAAAGACAGAATGAGAGCCAAGCGAACAGGGAAACCCCTTATAAAACCATCAGATCTCATGAGACTTATTCACTACCAGGAGAACAGTATGGGGGAAACCACCCCCGAGATTCAGTTATCTCCCGCCGGGTCCCTCCCACAACACATGGGAATTATGGGAGCTATAATTTAAGATGAGATGTGAGTGGGGACACAGCCAAACCATGTCACCGGGGAACTACAGCTGCTGGTGGAAGGGCATCTAACTGAGGAGGTGACGTATGAGCTGCAGCCTGAGGGAGAATTAGCTAGGTTTTGGGTGGGAGCTGGTGTTCCAGGTGGAAGAAATGAAATGTGCAAAGACCTAAGAGAAAACACAGCATGCAGTGTGGTGTGGCAGGAGCAGCAGCTGGGGCAAAGGCACAGGTGAAACTGGAGAAGGGTGCAGGGAGACGGACTGGGAAGGTCCTTCCATGTCGGCCACCAAGGCTGGCCCAGGGGCCTCACCGGAGTCTATCGGGCATGAGATTATGAGGGAGACTCCTCTGGCTGCATTTGGGGAACAAGCCAGATGGGCGGCAAGCCAGTCACAGAAGCCCAGGCAAGTGCCACTGTGGCCGGGATACAGGCAGTGGTGTTGGGAAGGGAGATGTAGACAGATGAGAGGCCATTAGAAGGAAGAGTTGGTGAAGTCTGAGAGTATAGGCCAATTCAAGACTGAGAACGACTAAAAAAGGCATCGTGTTTCTTCTAACTAATTAACCAAAGCCACAATCTGGATACCCCATTGACAAAAACAAGGTACCTTTGGAAGCCATTTGGGACATCTTACAGTGTGTAATAGGAATTATGTACAGGTTCCCAGGCAGACCCAAGGCAGTTTAGGTTTCAGAGTCATAAACGATGAAGGAGGATAAGGCTCAGAATTCTGTAGCCTGGGCTTTCTTTAAATGGACACCTTTGACGTCAGTCTGTTGTTTCAGTTACTGCCTAATGTAGGATTTTTAAAAACAGCACACTTTCCCAATAAGTCATTCTGGTCTGGCAATGAGAAAGAGGTGAAAGTTCTTACGGGATGTGAAGGGTCTTTTAAAAAAACAACGATGGGCGGGGTGCAGTGGTTCACGCCTGTAATCCCAGCACTTTGGGAGGGTGAGGTGGGCGGATCATGAGGTCAGGAGTTCAAGACCAGCCTGGCCAACATGGTGAAACCCCGTCTCTAATAAAAATACAAAAAAAAAAAAAAAAAAAAAATTAGCTAGGCATTGTGGCGGGCACCTGTAACCCCAGCTACTCGGGACTCTGAGGCAGAAGAATCGCTTGAAACCGGAAGGCAGAGGTTGCAGTGAGCTGAGATCACACCACTGCACTCCAGCCTGGGCAACAAGAGCGAAACTCCATCTCAAAACAACAACAACAAAACAAAGATGGCTGGGCATGTTGGCTTGGGCCTGTAATTCCAACTACTCAGCAGGCTGAGGCAGGGAGATTGTCTGAGCCCAGGAATTCAGGACCAGCCTGGGTAACACTGTGAGACTCCACCTCTAAAGAATGAAAATAAAAAAATAAGAAAATATCAAAAATAAAGGTGATTGGAAAAATAGATGAGCTAGTACAATGTGAGATGATGCTACATATAGCCATGGTCAGAAATGGGGAAGGGGCAGGGGAAAGGTGACCTTCCTCCCAGGACCTGTGTGTTGATTTTCATAATTGTAGAGCAACCTACCAGTTCTATGACCAGGGTCTCTACTTGGACCTTTAGAAGCTTCTTCCATCATCACTTGAGTGGACTTCAAACTTCAAAGTGGACTCTGTGATTCTGACCCTCCTGCCTCCCTCTTTTAAGGACCCTTATAATCATTCAGGATACTCCCCCATCTCAAGATCCTTAAGTTAATCACACCCACAAAGTCCCTTTTGCTAAGTCACGTGACACACTCACAGGTTTTTGGGGATAAGGACATGGGTATCTTTGGGGGCCAGTATCCCGCCTGCTATACTGAATTATAAAATCTGCCTAGCTGGTTTCCTAGAGGAGTCTTACTCTCTCGGTGTCTCAAAATAGAGGAGGCCCCTGACAAAGGTAGGTTCTTATGTAAGTTAAAGTGACCCAGGCATTAATGTCTTTATGTGATCAACTGACATAAATTAGGAGAGCCATTAATGGATAAAGTGAAAGAAAAATGATGAAAATTTATTTCAGATTTCAGATACTCTCTCTATCACTTTACAATGCAATTTTTTTTCAGTATCCTTTCTATTTCTTGTGTAAAGGCAAATTTCTAGTACTGGGTTCATGGTGACTTCTGTGTGGTACAGAGAAACTTGAACTAGAGCTGGAGATACTGAGTCTCCAAACCTACCGCTGACTGGTTTGTGACCCTGGACCTCAGTTTCCCACCTGTTAAAAACACAGACATTTGCATCTTTAGTGAGTGTTACTCTTGTCATTGAAGCAAGGAGTTGAGAACTTGGGCTGTGGAGTCAGCCTGCCTGGCCTTAAGTCCTGGCCCCTCTGCTTAGGAGCTGACCTTTTGGCAAGCTAATTAACCTCTCCTGCTCCAGTTTCCTCACCTGCCATAAGGAGATAATAATGGTAGCAATCCCACAGCATCAATGAGTTAAACATGTAAAGTGCACAGGGCAGTGCCTGGCATACCCTGGAATGCTCAGCAAAGGTTATTTTAAAAAATCATCATCATCATCACTGTATTAGACACAAGGGATACGCAAAAGATAAAACACAGTCCTTTTCCTAGTGCTGGGTCAGATAATCTTTTAAGACTAAGGTTTTATGATTCCCCGTATATCACGGGAGTAAAAACTCCCTGGTGTCCTCACGTTCCATGCATCATGCTGTGTTAGCAAGATCTTTTAACATTTCTCCTTGCTGCCAATTAAAGGGCACCAAGTCAAAGTTGACATGTAAAAATTACTGTCCCATTAGCACCTTCTGGCCTCACTAATAAATCCTAACTTAATTAGGCATATGTCTCTTTTTCGTGGGACAAGGGATAACCAAAATTAGAGGTATATGGGCTCCAGCTTGTTGACAACCATCCCTTAAAAGAGCTCAGTGCATAATTGCATACCCATAAATACAAATGCTATAATTTTCTTGGATCAAAGATCATTTTCAAAAAGTAGACACATACATATCATCATGGTAGCTTTTAAGGCAAGTTCTACAAGGTCTAACAAGTCAGTTTTGAGAGCAGGCCTTCCAATAGCTGCCCTCCACTTGAAATCTGAAGTGTAGAAAGTGGAGTGGATGTATGTTTTACTGAAAGAGTCAGCAACAGAAAATAGAGTACACTCACAGCTGTAGCGAGCCAGGATGAATTTATACAGTGAATTTTAAATCAGACTCAAAACTGGCTTGTACTATCCATTGAAAAAAATCCCATTGATTTTGGGCTTCATGATGATGTTTTCTGGGAGAGGCAGACCTTAGACTGAGAGCCAAGCAAAGCCTCAGATGCAGATTTTTTCTTCTATTTTCCAAAGAATTTGAAGAGGCAGAAATTGCTAATGGATACAGGAATAAAAATGAATATTATATTTCTACTTGCTAGCAACTATCTTGGTATGGAACTTGACTGATTTTGTTCTGTCCTAGTGGCTGAATCCTTTCACCTTATTAACTTTTTAAGATAGACTTTAACAATTTCATTTTTTTCTTTGTCTTTTTCCCTTTTCTCTCTTCTATTCAAACACTTTTGCAAAACGCAGTGCTTCCATTAAAAAAACAAAAACAAAAACAAAAACAAAAAACAAAAAAAACAAAAACAACTTTGTAAGTCCCTCAGCTTTCTTTTGTTTCTCAGACTCTCATATCTTTGCGATTTTGCTCAAATTACCTTCATATTCACTTGGCACACAGTAGGTACTCAATAAAGTTGGTTTCTTCCTTCTTCCCCTGCCTGGCCTCTGTCTGGTAATGTACTTCTTCCTTTATTTTTTGGTTTACAAACTACTTGTTAAATAATTGGCTCCAAGAGCCTCCTTCAGAGTTTACATCATTTCTTGGGAAGCTTAGCCCAAACAGAGATAACTCTCCTAAGGTATCCTGGAAATAAAAAGGTTGCAGAGAAAAACAAAGTCCTGCTTATCAAAATGAACTGCTTTTGTTCTCATTTTGGATCTGGTGGCAGAAGGGAAATATCATCTTTCAGAGGTCCCAATAAAATATTTGACAAGATATGTGAAATGTTTTTCTTCATTTGGACTGCTTTTTTCATAACACAGTTTATGTGTTTCAGGAGAAAAACAAGGTCAATTCAATTGATCAAACACTGTGTCAGCAACAGACACATACATATAAATGCTCACATTCTCTCACAGTTATAACAACATGGAATCTAATTTAGAACCACAAGAGCTAGGAAATTAAGAGTTAATACTTAAACCCCACACTGAATTCATCTTGTCATGCCTGAGTATCACTTCTCCTATAGCAAGCAAGATCGCCCACTGTTCTGAGGCCACTAGACAGAGAATAAAATCAGCTATAACATTACTGTGTCACAAGGAGGGAATTAGGGATGAGCCTGGAGAACCGGCTTGAGTGCTCTTTGTAGGCGAGAGCGTGAAGCAGGATGGGAGAGAAAGAAAGGAAGACAAAAATAAAGAGTAAAAAAGCAGGCACATTAGCTGCAGGCAAGCTTCTGCTTGCCTTCTATCCTATTATTACCACTTCACTACTGCCTTAGGGGGCATCTCTAAGGCAGGGGTAAGCTGCTGCTCTCATTACAGCAGGCTACTAGCAGCCTAAACTCCCAAACAAACTTGAAAGATATATGAATCACAATGATCACAGCTGACAATATGCTGTGGTCTTATACTTGCTCCTGCATTTGTGTGTGTGGGCAGGAAAAGGGGGTCTTCTCTTCTACTCAACTCAAGTGTCCCTTGCCTTGCTTATTTTAGAAATGGTTTGAACGACTGTCCTTCAACAGCATTATGGGTCACGTACCCACTAAAACGGAACAACCACACTTTATGTCTCTATCCTGAACTACTGTTTTAATTTTTAACCTAACCTAGCAGGAAATCATGGGTTTAGCCCTGTTTGATCATATAAAATCTCTGTTACCAAAGAGAAAAACTCATGATACTATCCCAAAGGCAGTAACAGATTTTAGGAGCGAATTGTCCAGATACCTCGTTGGCTCTGGTGCAGGTAAAAAAATAACACATAAAATAGCAAAAAGCAAATGTATTAACTTGCTTGAGCTTTTTGCCTCCCTTATCTATTACTTCACCAGAAAAAGGTCTGCTCGCTATTTACAAATTCATTTTTCTTCAAAGCTTCTTCATCATATTACTAGGTCCTGCCGATAAGTAATACTCTCAATTTGTCATTTGCCTGTAAACTTTTAATGTTAATACTTTTTCATTTTTGCAATTTGGCAAATTTTATCATGCAGTGAGAAATTATTATCTAGATGCTAACTGCTAAGATATACAATTAACTTTCTCCTTATCCTACTGAAAGTACACCTCTCGAGAACAATAATACAAAATAAGAGCCCTTCTTGGATTTATTTGGAAAATGAATACATATATTCATTATTGGGACTTTTCAAATTTATGAAAAAATATATATTTGAACCTAAAACCATGTACAGAAGGTTAGCTATTATCTTAATCCTAAATTCTGCTATTATATTTGTATCATAGATGTACTGTGCTGATAGAAAAGTCCGAGCTATTGGATTTGCCACCTTGGATTAATAACTACCCATTTCAAATCATTAATGATGCTGGTTCCAGTTCAGTGATTGAACTGGGTAAAAAAACATTTCATCTTATTATTTCCTTATGAAACAGCTATTGGCTTTGCAGTGCATTTCTTTCTGAAGAAAAGTCCTTTTGAAAGGGAGAATACTAAAAACGGTGTAAGAACCACTGGAGAAGAACAGAAATTCATTTTAAAGCAGTGTACCATGTACAAGCGCTGTCTTACAAATAGGATTATTTAATTTAAACCTTAGATCTGTCAAGCTCTATTACTTCAAATGGAGCCTGTCGCTTCTTGAGTTCATTATATATCAAGATTATATTACAATTTATGTTAGGTTAAGTCATTGCTGAGATACAAGGCGGTTGAAAAAAATTACACAGCAGTGTCAGTAAATAGAGCAAAGTCACTGCAGTGTTCAGAAAGGCAAAAAGTCATCTTGCTAAATGAGGATCCAAGCTGTCCTGTACCAAGACTGTTACTAATAAATAAAAGGCCTCTGGGAAAAGTGCTGAGCGTACGCTGGATCTATTTTCAGCTTGCATCAGCAGCTGCTGCCCCTGGGATCACATCTTTACGCATACTCTACACCATATGTAATCACTCCAGTGCTGCAACCAGTAAGATAATGAAAGAGCATGGCATAAATCTATACTTGAGTGGAATGCTAAATGAGAAAAATAATACAAAAAGGGGGGAAATAAACCCCATTTTCAAGTCATTAGGAAGAAAGACTTTGACATATGAAGTGCTGCAACCATTAATAGCACTTATCATATAGAGTGGAGACAAAGAGACAAATTAATCAAACTGACAGAACTGGGACATTTTATGCTAATACAGGCTCCTGGGTTTTAGTCTGTATTCCTCTGCGTCTGGAAAACTGATACCATTACAGGGCAGGAAATTGCATGAATAACATGCAACAGATCATAAAAATTCACACACCAACTGCAGAAACACTGCCAAAAGCTCTGTAAAAACAAGGATGGAGACCTCAACAGAGAAACTACCAGCAAGTAATGAATGCAAATAAGTCCAGGAATATCTCCCATTCATGCATTGTAATTAACTATAGGCTTCTTGCTCATAATTATAGTGGTAAAACTGAAGCCTAGAGAGCGAACTCTGCAGTTAGCCAGAGAAGGCTGCTCAGGCTCTGATTCAAGGCTGTTTGCCATCAGCTGGGGTAAGTGCCACTCTGACCTAAATTTTTTGACTGAGTTGCGTTGGCTTTAAAAAAAAAAAAAAAAAAAGCAAAATAAACAGCAGAACATTAGCTGAAGACTTTAAAGTGGAGAAGGGAGAGAAATAAATTGATAATGCAAAGAAAAGTTGAGCAAAATTTCCTATGTATGTTTGTGTGGGTGGTACAAATAAAGAGAATCTGAGATTGAAAACAGTTTTATAAAATGCATGCTGTCCCTGA
The DNA here is from genome assembly GCF_049350105.2 of Macaca mulatta. NCBI lineage: Eukaryota > Metazoa > Chordata > Mammalia > Primates > Cercopithecidae > Macaca > Macaca mulatta. The sequence continues at coordinate 95,996,662 of NC_133409.1, read as the reverse complement.
CTTATAAACATCCCCTACTTTCTGAATAAGCTGTATGTACTTAAATCCGAATGGCAGGCAAGTTCTTATGAAAGCTCGTGGGAGCAACTACCCTTTGTTCTCCAAGAGTGAACTCCGAGGGGGTTGGTGGAGAGAGAGCCACTAGCTCATTTATACCAATCTATACAGATAAATTACTGCTGCCTTGTGATCTCTGCCTTTCCCTGAAGAAAGTGTATGTTTCCTGATACTGGAAGAAGATGGGTTCCTCTGCTGGAACACCAAAGAGATTTTTCCATAAAAAATAACTGTACGGACAGAAGTGTGGCTGAAAAAAAAGGATCAGAATTTCTTTCTCCAATGATACCATGTTTGCTGGCATTCAAGGCTTCAGGGCTCAGTGATCTGGTTTCAATCCTTCCTCTCATTCTCACCTAATACAAACCACATATTCCCTGCCTCTAGAACTTTGCTAAATGATATCTTTCACTTATTTGGCAAATGTTCACCAAATGGCTATTGTGTTGGCCTGGATATACAGGGTAGATTTGTACACTGAAAACACCCCCCTCCAATTTTTGCACAAAGATCTAACTGTCCAAATGAGAAGACAGATAAGCAATAATTCAATGACAATACAATATAATAGCTGCTATGACAAATATGGAGAAGGTGCTACAGACATATAGCAGAGGGACACTAAACCCCAAATGGCCATTTCCCATCTACCGAAATTCTACCCACATCTCTCTCCATGACGTATTCCCTCACCTTCTCATTAGAATTACATGTTCCTGCTCTGTACCTTCATAGCCCTTCACTTATACCTAGACCATAGAATTAATTTCTGTCGCTCATTGATGATAAATATCTGTTCACTGAACAAACTGAAACAAAAAAGAAATGCTACACAGATATGAGTTTGGGAGCTGATTTAGGAAACTAACCATTACTCATAACCTGTTTCTAGGAAAAAATACATTGAGTTCAAACTAATTTCTTTACAAACTTTTGAAATGTAATTTATCCAAACTGTGTAATCTTCCTCCCTTAGACATTGGGCTACCGAAAATACAACCTGCATTTGCACGAACCAAATCCATGAGATAATGTAAATGTTTCAAGTAGTGCAAACATGAACTGAAGATTATTCTTACAGTCATGTAACTTGTGTTTTAAAAATACCTGTTTTAGAGGCCAGGCGCAGTGGCTCACACCTGTAATCTCAGCACTTCGGGAGGCCGAGGTGGGCGGTTTACCTGAGGTCAGGATTCAAGACCAACCTGGCCAACATAGTGAAACCTTGTCTCTACAAAAATACAATAATTAGCTGGGCGTGGTGGCACGTGCCTGTAATCCCAGCTACTCGGGAGGCTGAGGCAGGAGAATTGCTTGAACCCAGGAGGCGGAGGCTGCAGTGAGCCAAGATTGCACCACTGCACTCTAGCCTGGTGACAGAGTGAGACTCTTGTCTCAAAAAAAAAAATCTGTTTTACGGGATGATCCTCATCTCACAACAGCCTTGGTAAAATGAAAACTGAAAAGCACACCTGGACACACACATGAGCATGGGGCTCTGTTTGGCCATGTGCAGCTCTGTACAGAAAAGTGCATTATAATAAATGCCCTAGGTTAATCTATTGTTATGATTATTGCCATTATGATGACAATCATCAAGTGGGGCGGCCCACAGCGGCTGGTCCAGGGAAACAGCTAGACCACAAGGGCTAACGTCATGACCTGGTACAGTGGCTCAGCGGCCACCCTCTAGAGGGAGGAGAAGGGCCAGGTGTGGTTTTTCTTCACTGCTTTTTGGCCCTGAGGACATTCACCTGCGAAGACTTTCGGGTCGATTAAAAACCTAACAGTGCATCTGCAGAACCCTGCTGGCCTCTGCTGAAGGTGTTGAGTCTTTTCTGAAGTCCACACACTTTTTATTTCTTAATATCACAGGATTCTGAAGTGTATTGGTTTCATTCTGTTTATCTTGTGTAGTTTTAGCATATTTACCATTTTAACCTTTTGTTCTCATCACAATCAGGTGTCATACTATGACTGTGTATGGTGTTTTCAGTTTGTTTGTTTATTTATTTATTTACCAGTGAATGGGGTTAGAATGTTCTTCTTCCTTGTGTATTAACCACAAAGAGATGTTTGAATTAAAGTTTAAAGATGACAAATGGTCTAAATTCTGATTAGGCTTAATTAGATGTTGACGTTTGGGGAAGAAAAAAAAACATAACCCAAATGCAAGATAGACAATAACTGTTTTAGCTTAAATATGATAAAAACTAATAGGGTTCATCGTGATTCCTGTTTTTTTTTTTTTTTTTTTTCTGAGACACAGTCTCACTCTGTCGCCCAGGCTGGAGTGCAATGGCGTGATCTCGGCTCACTGCAAGCTCCGCCTCCCAGGTTCACGTCATTCTCCTGCCTCAGTCTCCTGAGTAGCCGGGACTACAGGCGCCCGCCGCCATGCCTGGCTAATTTTTGTTTTTTCATTTTTAGTAGAGACGGGGTTTCACCGTGTTAGCCAGGATGGTCTCGATCTCCTGACCTCGTGATCCACCCGTCTCGGCCTCCCAAAGTGCTGGGATTACAGGCATGGGCCATCATGCCCAGCTGATCCCTGTTTTAAACAGAGTTAAAGAGAGAACACACTCTCAGTGAAAGAAAGTATTGGGGAATATAATGGCAAAAACTGCAAATTGATATTCGTGTTCCTCGAATTGACAAGCATCTATTTGTCTACAGTTTATGGCTCCTTATTTAAGTATATTAAAACTGAGAAAAAAATAAAAAGATCAGAAAAGAGGTCAAAGTTAAGAAAGTCTCGGAGAAATGGAATTATTAGCGGGAAAATAAGTCTAGTGGTAACATTATTTTCAAGCGGATTCTCTTTAAAAATCCTGGGTCTGGGGAACAGCATGAGAAGCCGACACACAGGCAAAGCTTTGAGCCTTTCTCGTAAGTAGTTACCTAGAGGACGCATGTGATTTGATACACCTAAATCAATGCAATATATTATTTGACAGAGTTATACAGAGCTCCTAATAACCAACTCTGTGCTATAATTACAGAGATTGAAGAAAGGGATATGCGGGTAGGGCAGGAGGGGAAGTGATGGGTCTGTGAGATGCAGGTTGCTGGAGATTTCTTTTTTCTTTTCTTTTTTTTTTTTTTTTGGAGACAAGGTCTTATTCTGTCGCCCAGGCTGGAGAGCAGTGGGGAGACCATTGCTCACTGCAGCCTTGACCTCCTGGGTTCAAGCAATCCTCCCACCTCAGCCTCCCAAAGTGTTGGGATTACAGGTGTGAGCCACTGTGCCTGGCCGAAAAGGTATTTCTAAGGAAAGGTGACAAGTGCTGCAGGAGAAGTTGTAAGTTCAGGGAGATCAGCTCATAGAGAAAAGAGTGTAAAACAGCGGGCCTGAGGCAGGTGGTAAAATATAGAGCAGGGAAGATGAGAGAAAAGAGTGAAGAGGCTACAGTGGCAAGTGGGAGGTGGTCTTGGGCATGTGAGGGTGGGGTAAGAGGTCACCACTGCATCTAAAAGGGCAGAGATGGGATGGAAAGACACAAAGAACATCCTGGCAGCACACATACTGAATCATAACAAGCTACTAGAAAAAGGCTGTGGCATCAGCTTTCCCAGAGGGTTTTTTTTTTTTTTAAATATTAAAAGAGATAAAAGTCTGTTTTGGATTATTTAGTTTCTGTTTTGGATGCAGATAGAATTTGATAAGTTAGTTTTCTTTTTCTGAAAGGCACATATAAGAATCATATTTTAATATAGCTGTGCTTTTCAGGAGTATGTTCGGATATCACTCCGGCTTGTGTGTACTATAATAAATATCTGAATAGTACTTTATGGATTATAAAACATGATTTTTCTATTATTTGTTCCTCCCAACAACTCAGTAAATGAGGTATTATGATTCTTATTCTCATTTTCTAGGCAACTGTGGTTTGGAGAGTATAAGCAACTTAATCAAGGTCACAGAGTCATGGGGAGCAGGGCCAGGTCTTGGGTTCTGAGCCCCTCATTCCAAATCCCGCACAATCTCTCCCATATCTCTTCAGCCATTCTAACAAAGTGGCTCTAACGCGTTTTCTTTTCCCCATTCCTGCAGAGTATGTTTTTCCATTTTGATGATTACTCTTAACATGTTTCAAAAAAAGTATGGGCATTGGAAGAGCCAGAAACAGACCAAGAAGGCAGGGACCACAGGACGCACCCTGGCCTTGGCCTTTCCCATTACCTAGCCAGCTTTCATTGGTTCCCTTTGCCTTGATTTGATCCCACCTGCAGGTGCTGAGAGCTTCAGTTTAAACATCTGGGAATATCCTAAATGTGTATAGGAAATCCCCATCCTCCACCTCCTTCTTTAAGCTGGTGCCAAAATTCTCCTGAAAGGAGTATATGGATTTGAATAGGACATCATCCTTGCTTCTGTTTTATAGTGTTTCTTTGTATTTATTCATTCCATCATATTTACTGAGTACCTACTATGTGCTTGGCTCTGTGAAAAGGCAGGCATGACACTTGGAACTTGTACTCCAGTCTTGCACTGTCCAATATGGTTGTCACATGTGTCTCTTTAATTAAAATTAAGTAAAACAGCCAGGCGTGGTGGCTTACCTCAGGCAGATCACCTGAGGTCAGGAGTTCGAGACCAGCCTGGCCAATGTGGTGAAACCCCTTCCCTACTAAAAATACAAAAATTAGCCAGGTGTGGTGGTGGGCATCTGTAATCCCAGCTATTCAGAAGGCTGAGGCAGGAAAATCACTTGAACCCAGGAGGCAGAGGTTGCAGTGAGCCGAGATCATGCCATTGCACTCCAGCCTGGGTGACAAGAGCGAAACTCTGTCCAAATAAAATAAAATAAAATAAAATAAATAAAATATAAAATAAAATAACAAATAACAAATAAAAAAATAAAATAAAATAAAATAAAAAAGTCAGTTCCTTAGTCACACATGTGACTAGGCTACTATATTGACCGGTGCAGAAGAACATTTCCATCATCACAGAAAAGGCTAGTTGGTGGTATTGAAACATGTAAGAGTAATCAAAATGGAAAACATATTCTAGCAGGAGTGGGGAAAAGAAAATGTGTTAGAGCCACTTTGTTAAAATGGTTATAGAGATATGGGGGACAACAAATATGCTTATTTCATGGCCTTATTACTCCTTGCTTAGTCCATTGCAACAACCTGGCTGTTGTCTCTTTCTTCCCCAATTCTTCCTTTGTATAGGTGCCTGATTGACCTTGCTGACGACAGTCACTTTATCTCTTTGCTTCCTGCGGAATAAAACCCAAGCCCTTCAGCATGGCATTCAAGGCTTTTTAAAATCAGGCTCAACGGACCTGTCCTGTCTCCCACCACATCCTCTCCATAAACTATATTTTAGTAACAGAAAGCGGTGTTACTAATATCAAGCCCACTGCCCTCCACATCCATTCTGTAGAAGAATACCTAAATTACAAGGATGTCCACAAAAGTCAAACAAACAAACAAAGTTCAATAAATAACTTCATTGAACTGAAACACAAGAAAAAAGGAGGGAAGAAAGATATGGTCACAGAGAAATGAGAGGATTATTGTAAATTATCTAAATTAGTCCTAAACAAGTAATGCCACACAAAGCACTAGTAAGCTGGAATGTCATTCTCTATCCTCACTATAAAGAGGGCTACAGAAATAGGTGAGGAGGCTGGACAGATGCTTAGGGAACCCAAGCAGAAGAGCTAGGATATTTTGGAAAAAGTAAATCAGATAACCAAGAATGATTGAGTGAAAGAAGCACACACAAGAAGCATGTTCATCTACATATACTGAACCCTAAAAGCCTGTTCCTATATTCTATATACAATTTAGGATAATAGGTGTTCCTGACAAGATGCCATGGTGGTTTTCTTCGCATAGAGATTGTGCAAAACAGACAGGGCTGAAAAACTACTGAATTATGGTTTGTTTCCCAAACTACGGGTACTTAGGACCCACTGTTACAACTGTAATGTTTTCTCTAATTGCAATTCACTTTCTTCTTTAAATATAGTTTAAAAAGAAACTTGTCCCAAGCAATATCTGCAAAATCTCAAGTTTAACACATGAATCATACTTTCTGCAGTACATGTTAAGATAACAACAATTATTTTGAAAAAAATTCTCCATATACCACCTGAAGTCATTTCACTTCTAGGTTATGCTGTACATATTCCTATTCCGGGAAATACTGGGATTAGGAACCCAAACAATTATCCTGGCTGAGTCCTGAGGCAGGAGACATTTGGCCATGGCCTTTCCTGTTTTCCAGGGATAGGACTGTGAGCTACTTCCGTGTGGTGGGCGGTGGGTGCTTGGAGGAGTGAAGTAGTAACAGGTAGCAAAGTGTTGGAGACACGAAGCGTTAATCATCAGTCAACAACAGCAGTGGCAGCATTGCTATCTTTCCCGGGGCTAGTGAGAATTAACGGATTAACATTTAGGAGAGCACAAAAGTTTCCAAACATCTACTGTGGTTCTCAATCCTTTGCAGGGAAGTAAACAACTGAGGCGGCCACCTGGGATTCTCATCTGCTGGAGAGGCTGGTGGGAGTCTGGGTTTTGTGGGTGGCCTCAGGGGGCCCTGGCGGCAGCTTCCAGCCTCTGTGGTGACAGGCCATCTCCTGTCTAGTTCACAAATCCAGATGCTGCGGGGAGGTGGCAGCAGTCCAGTGGGGGCGGGACGCTAAGATTCTCACATTAACAATGCACAGACGTCCATCCGTCCAGCACTCCTGGGTCGTGTCCCTGAGAGTGACACAGGGCTGCCCCTGGGACAGACACATGAGATCATCTGAACTGGTGAGCCTCCAGAGGGCCTCAGCTGGGCAGGGGCTCTGCAGCTTTTGTCAGAGGCTGTTTCCCTGCAAAATGGGGGAAAAACTGGAATACTCAAACGAAGGGGATTTCTGTAACTCTTCTGCCATTTTTCTCTCACCTTCCCTGTGTAGCTGAGCTCTTAGAAAACTGGTGTTAAAGCAGTTCAGCAAGAAGCAAGGCAACTGAAAGCCCCTTCCAACAGCTGTTAATGGTTGTCGATGAGCAGGCAGACACCAGGGCTAGAAGGAAGGGAGCCAAAAATAACTCCACAGTGGTATTTTTCAGGACTCAATCATTTCTGATGCTGGAAAGAAGGAGCTTGAGAAACCAAAGTACAGCTGTGGGAAGACAGTGTGGGGCTGGAGGGACACGGGTGTGGGCTGCTGCCCACGTGCTCCCTGGTCCTGTTATAGCCAGACTTGTAAGGCTTTCTTAAGCCTTGCATCTGAGAAAGGCAGAGACCAGAGAATGGAAAGACAAAGCTGGGGAGACTGATGCTGGCGGCGGCGAACTGAACTCAGCCCCCTGCCTGCAGAGGGGATGGGCTGTTAGTGCCTGGGCCATGGACTGGGGAGCTCTGTGAGGACGGCTTTTTTTGGTGTGTGTTAAAGTCTGCGTTTTTTTTTTTTTTTCCCCTGTGGGGTTTACAAGCTCATTCAATTGTCCAGAATCCTTGTGGGCATATTTCTCCTAGGGACACTGGCCCTGGATCGCTGGCCTTGCCTGAAAGAGGCTGCCTCCTACTGCGTTTTTGTTCAACTTGCTTTCTCTCTAATAGAGGTTTGCAGCACCGTGGGCTTCAGGGATTCAAAGTTTTTGTTTTTTCCGTAATATCCAGCTTCCATTTCTCGTTTTTAATAATATCCCAATCTTTTCAGCCATTCTCCCAAGAATCGTAGTGAATGATTTAAGTTTTCCTTTAATTTTTATAATGAATACACATAATGGAGCATTATTTTCTCTGACATTTTCCCTGTCACTAAATTTGAATGTTTAGATGGCACTTAAAAAACCTTTCCACCCGCTCTCTGAATGTTCGGATGTTCTTGGTGAGTAAAACGAAGTCTTTCAACAACACCTCCATCTGAATTGTATACTTGATCTTTCTGAGTTTGGCAAATAAACCATCACCCACTCAGAACCTAGACAGGAAAGTGGCAGATGATTCAAGCTTCATTAGGAACAAGTCATGCCAAAATAACTTCATTTCTGGTTTTGATGGGATTACTGCTCAGAGAATGCAGCAGAAATAGCATCCCAGGATTTCAGTGAGTCAGCTGACATCCTTAGGTCACTCTTTGAATAATATAAAAAAATGAGGTCTGGAGATAGTAAAATTGAGCAATGAGTAGCTGCTTGATGGATCGATGTCAACTTCAGCTCAAAGAGAAGTGTCTGGTGGTGTGACCCAGCCTTCCGTCTCCTACTCTGTCACATTTAACTTGTCTCTCTGTCTTAGAAAAGATGTGAGTGGCAACTGGTGAGCTACTCCAGGAGATAGAATCAGGATCCCAAATGATGACCACAGGCTGATATTACATGTTAAATGCATAAATATTTAATTTAACAAAAATAGATGTCAAATCCTGTACCAGGATAAAAAAAATCAACTTTGTAAGAAGAGGATGGGAGAGTCCTGGCTTAAGGAGCTGCATCAGTATGGTGACATAGGTGCCAGGAAACCTACCCCCATGATCCTGAGCTACACTGAAAGATGTGTGATGCAGACAGCGAGTCACACCTCCGCTCTGCTCTTTACCGCTCAGATCAGATTGAGGCTGTCAAACTTAGTCCTGGCTGTGTGTGAAGGTTTACACTGATCACTGAGTCCACGCCCCAGGTGGCATGTGGAATGGCAGAAGAACATTAAACACCAAGAAAGGGAGACTCATGGGCACCCCATGAGTTGCCTTCAGAGAGCTAACAGGCTACCACGTAAAGATGAGATTAGATTTGTTCTCTTTCACGCCGGAGGGCATAAACGGGATCATGAGTGAAATTTTAAGGGAGATGGATTTCTGCCACAAATAAGGAAGAACTTGCTAGTAGTCACAGTTGTATAAAATGGAGGAAGGAGCTCTCTTCAACGGTGGTGAGCTCCCCATTGTTGCACGTGTTCAAGCAGAGGCTGGAGAGGTGCCTATGCCATTATTATAAAAAAGAAATTCCAAATTGGATAGGGCCTGGACTCTAATGTGCCTTATTTTTTTTAACCTCCAATCTTTGATGCTTCTCACCTCATAGCACAACAGCCCAACAGGTGTTATGGTTCTTAGTATTCCCTCAGCATAAAGTTGACCAGGAAGAAAGACAAGGTTGATAGTATTTTCATTTACTCTGGATACGACTGGCAAAACAAACAGAGCTCTCTTGAACTTCTCCAAGTCTCCTGTAAGTCTATGAATGACACCTACTTCGATCTACTGTAGTGTGGAATGCTGGCCTAGTGCAATTAGTTTGCTGAGATCATGAACAATTTGCAGGAAACACAGGAAGCACTGATAGGATGAAATAGAAGGCAGTATTTAAAAATATGAAGTCAATAATTTCCTATGTAAGTTTTCAAAGGCTATCATTCCTCTTCAACACAAATCCATCTGTACCATTGCAGAAGCTTGAAATTAAATAAATATAGACCACAGCAGTCTGAATTTCATCACATTTATACAGCATTTTTCCAGGCATTAGTTCCCCTCACTGAACAAATAAGCCTTTTCTACTTGGGCCAATCAGGTGAGCAAGGGTAGTCAGTCACATAGACCCACAGTTTTGTCTGAATGGACAGCAGTCTGCCCCATCTTGTATTTTCTTGGGCTTGACATAATAACTGAGCCATTAAAAAAAGTATAAATGTTGTACACACCCTGCCATTCTATACACCCTAAAATAGCAGGAGAAAATAGCTCAAAGCCTTTCCTTCTTAATAGCTCCTTCGACAGGTTTTAGGACAGAACCAGGTAATCTCAGAATCTTTGCTAACAAGTATAAAAGAAACCAGAAGATCTGACAAGTAGAAGAGATGGAGGATGCAAGACAATGAAATAAGGAGAGGAGGGTGAAGGACATACTCTAAAACATGGCTGCAAGTAGTGGTATTTACTCATGGTCGATATCCAATACATGTCTATTGTTTATCAAGAATGGGCAAAAATTAGGAAAGAAAATAGTTTCTTATGAGCAACTAGAGGCAAAGGTAAAAGAGACGTTCATACAATGATGGGACTGCCTAACTTCTGGAGGTCCCCTGTCTAGAGGTCCTGTTTAGCCATCTGCTTTCTGTGACAATGGATAGCACCCAACCCTGGGTTAAAATTTTTTGGGTGGTTCCTTCAGGTCTGCAACCTTGATCTAATTACTGAATCTAGGTCGAACTCTAGACACACATTTGAGGTGAACAATCGAACCAAGGTGTCATGCTGTGCATTGAGCAGTGGAAGGACCATCTCTTGACCTCTCATGGCCCCTGATCACAGATGGCTGTGCTGGTACAGAGCATGTCCCTCCAGTTCTCCAAGACGGAGCAAGGAAGAAGGCCCTGTATGCTAAGACAATCATACGCTTTTCAGAAATATTTCATGTGACCTAGAAACGTACAGTTTGGTAGTGTTAAATATATTCACACTATTGTAAAATAAATCTCCAGAACCTTTTCATCTTGGAAATCTGAAAATCTATACCCATTAAACAACAACTCTCCTTTTCTACCTCCTCACACCCCCTGGTAACCACCACTTGACTTTCTATGAATTTGAATACTTTAGGTATGTCACATAAATGGAATCATTTAGTAAGTTTTTTTTAATGTGATGGGCTTGTTTAATCAATATAGCTTTGAAAATAAACCCAGGGAGGTGGAAAGGGAGGGCATACGGAGCGAGAGAGAGATGGCAAATCCACCTCCCTTCTGCTTAGGTAGTGGCCAGAAAGGGAGTCCCCTGGGATAACCTCCCAGGCTGGAGCATGTTGGCAGCATGTGTTACAGTTGCAGGAGAAGGTCCTCCTGGCAGGTGGGCTCAAGGCTCATCACCTCCATCAAGAAGCATCTACTAAGGGCCCAAGTTGTCCCCATGTCAAGTACATTCTCTGAAGTCCATGGAACCTCAGCAATTCTTGAAGAATTCTCATGAAACACTCTCAGCATCTTCCTGGGGGAGGAGGAATCTGAATAAATAAGGCTGCATTATTTTAAGAGCAGTCTGTGTAGGAATCTTGGAGAGCAGAAGAGGCAATGGAATGCGAATGAATAGTCTCAAAGCGGCCAGAGCCTGCTCTTGAGGAACAAAATATGCTTAGAATGTGTGTCCCTCATGGACTCATGCGTGGGGCATAGAAGGAAGAGAAATTTGGCTTCAAAACTGAAAGGCAGTCTGTGAAATTTAGTCACATGTCAGAGGGATCACTGGCAAAAAATGTCTGGGAACCTTGCGGGGCCACTCCCACACCACCACCTCATATGTCACTGTGAATAGGGCCACATCTTCCCCAACACATATTCTCCCTTTCCCACCAAAAACTTCCATCCAGCACCAAGAACAAGGGAGGCCTCCTACGGCAGCTCCATGTGGGGAGCTAGACCCTTGGAGACAGGAGTTGGTGCAAACTGGGAGTTAACATTTTCATCGGAGCTGATTGAGCTCAACTTACCAATAGGTTAATTTTTAAATGAAAAAATTCTACTGAAAGAGTTTTTGTAAGGCAAACTCTTAATCATCCTTGCACAAGTCTGCTAGGAAATTCTCAACAGAACTCTAAGCTTTTGCCTTCTTCGTCTGCTAGACTCTTTCTTCATGGCTGCTGGTCACCTACTCATCTTGCTATCTACCTACCCAACCCTGTGTCTCCTCTCCCAGACACTTTTCTGCTTCTTCAGGCCAAAATCCATAGTCATACTGGCTTATTTTTTCTTTATTTCACATCCCATTTCTAATCAGTTTGCAGGAAAAACTAAAATTGTTAAGGCAACCCATCTGCCTTGGCTGGTCTCTCTCCTCCCAGTACCCACCCCCACCAACCCCTCCAACCTCTGGTCCATGTTCGTATGTCACCTTCTCAGTGAGCCCTGTCCTAACTACCATATTCAAAATTCCACCTCCTGTCCTCCCTAACCACTCCCCTCCTCCTAGATTTATTTTCTCTTTTTTTTTTTTTTTTTTTTGAGACGGAGTCTTGCTTTGTCACCCAGGCTAGAGTGCAGTGGCCGGATCTCAGCTCACTGCAAGCTCCGCCTCCCAGGTTCACGCCATTCTCCTGGCTCAGCCTCCCGCGTAGCTGGGACTACAGGCACCCGCCACCTCGCCCGGCTAGTTTTTTGTATGTTTTAGTAGAGACGGCGTTTCACCGTGTTGGCCAGGATGGTCTCGATCTCCTGACCTCGTGATCCGCCCGTCTCGGCCTCCCAAAGTGCTGGGATTACAGGCTTGAGCCACCGCGCCCGGCCTGATTTATTTTCTCTTATATTGCTAATCACTAACTTAGGTATTACTGCTTACTGTCTGTCATCGCTAATTGGGACATAAGCTCTGTGAAAGCTCAGAGTTTTGCCTGTTTTGTATCCCTAGTACCTGCAACAACAGTGCACACAGTAGATGCTCAATACAAATCTGTTAAAATGAATGAACAGCTCCTTCTGGTCATTCAGGTCTCAACGCAAAGTTCTTCTCCTTAGGGAAGCCTTCCTTGGCCATCGCATCTAATGTTGCATTTCCCTCAATTACTGTCTATCACATCACTATGCTTTACTTTGCTTCTAGCACTTACAGTAATTTAAATTGTCTTGTTTTCTTATTTGTCCTCCACAATAGTTGTAGGCCCATAAGAACTCCAACTTATTCTGTCTTATCCATTGCTATAACCCTAGCACTTAAAACGGCTTAACACAGAGCAGGTGCTCAGTAAACACTTCTTCAATGAATGGAGAACCTTCATGACAAAACCAATCAAAATCCATCACTTATTTTCCCCAACTTTCCTGATCTTGAAAATTCCAATCCACAGAAAAGATGGAAGAATCATATATCCACATACTTTTAGTCTGGATTCAGCTGGGGGTGAATCTGGAATGTTGGGAGGAAACAGATTGTGTTAAATCATTAAATTTGCTAAATTTGTGTGCTCTCTTCACTCAGTGTATATCCATACAGTCCTGTTCATGCACATGTGCACGCGCGCACACACATACATGCATATATGTTTTCCCAGAACCATTTGGAAGTAAATTGCAGACACCATGACATTTCACCACTAAATATTTCTGCATATATCTCCTGAGAACAAGAACATTCCACATAACCAAAATACCATTTTCCCACCCAAGAAAAGTAATGTTGATACAATATTATAAATTAATATATAGCCTACATTCAGATTCTCCAAAGTGCTCCAAGGATGTCCTTTATAGATTTTTTTTTCAATCTGGGAGCCAATCAAGGATCACTCATTGCATTTGGTCTCATTAGTCTCTTTTAATCTAGGGCAATCCCCCCATCATTTTGTCTTTCACGACAGTGATATTTTTGAAAAGTTCAGGCCAGTTGTCTTAAAGAATGTTCCACAGAGGATGTCTAGTCATAGCATTATGTTTAAAAGTTAATCTAATTTATTTGTTTTCTGGTTTATTATTTTAATATACAGTGAGTTCATTTTTCTGTTTTAAATTTTTAGGTCTGCTGATTTTCATCTTTGTTGATTAGATTTTAATTTCTTGACTACTTAAAACATTTAGTTGGTTCAAAAGTCAATACCCAACAAAAAGATACAGAGTCTCATTCCTATCCCAAACCTTTCACTCTGTTGCCACCTACTTTCTATAGGTAATCTTTTCCACTAGTTTCTTGTTTATCCTTTCTGTTTCTTTTTACAAAGTATGCAAATATATGCATGAGTATATATTTATAAATCACACATATATATTTATGTGTTATAATTATATATTATTTTCCCTTCTTTGCACAAAAGGAAGCATACCATATATAGTGTACATATCCCTCTGCATCTTGTTTTTCTGCTTAAAAATATATCTGAGAAATTACTCCATATCGGGGCCAGGGGAGGTGGCTCATGCCTATAATTCCAGCACTTTGGGAGGCTAAGGCGGGTGGATCACCTGGGGTCAGGAGTTCGAGACCAGCCTGACCAACATGGAGAAACCCCATCTCTACTAAAAGTACAAAATTAGCCGGGCATGATGGCACATGCCTGTAATCCCAGCTACTCGGGAGGCTGAGGCAGAAGAATATCGCCTGAACCCAAGAGGCGGAGGTTGTGGTGAGCCGAGATCTTGCCACTGCACTCCAGCCTGGGCAACAAGAGCAAAACTCAGTCTCAAAAACAAAAAACAAAAAACAAACAAAAAACGAAGAAATTACTCCATATCGGTTCACAGAGAACTTTTTTCTTTCTTATGGCTACACAGTACATGATTGTGTGGTTGTATGTGGATAACTTTGTGCATATGTTGTTTTGTATCTGTACAAATCTATTATTTTTTCATAGGTTACTATAGAGTTTTTTAGTAGGTTGTTATAAAGTTTACTCTTTAACACATATTGAAGCCCTAATCCCTAGTGTGACTCTATTTGGAGGAAGGGCCTTTACAAAGGTAATTAAGGTTAAATGAGGTCACAAGGGTGGGGCCCTAATTGGATAGAAGTGACGTCCTTATAAGAAGGGGAGACACCAGGGCACTCTCTGTCCACACACGCACAGAGGAAAGGCTATGTGAGGACACAAAGAGGCGGCTGTCTATAAGCCTGGGAGAGAGGCCTCAACAGAAACCAACCCTGGTGGCACCTTGATCTTGGACTTCTGGCCTCTAGAACTATGATAAAATGAATTTCTGTTGTTTAAGCCACCCAGCCTGTGGTATTTTGCTATGGCAGCCAGAGTGAACTAATAATATACATGTATTAGAAGAGTTAAATGCTGTAGATTCACATGAAAACAAGCTAACGATTAAGAGAAAATCACTTAACTTAAAAAAATGAAACTTAAAAACTTATCTCCCAAGATATCACTTGGGAGGCATACCCCTTAAAAGGTAATTTAGGGAGCAACTCTATATGTATCCTCAGTCTGATAAACTGTGATTTAAAAAAAGTGATAAAAAAGACAAAAGGTATTTCTGGAGGCTCCTGAGGAGGAAGTAAGGAAAACCCTGGCAATCCACGGACCACTGAGTAGTTTGTGTGAAGTCATTTTAAACATTAGTGTGAGCTTTACAGGTGCAGATCCATTAGAGCATCACCTTCTAGTCTGACTCATTCTTCTGAAATCTCAGTCACACACCTATTAGTTGTCTTCTTCCACAGGTTGGGCATGATGGAGGGAAACCATCTCATTACCACAGGGTCCACGGTAAAAGGTTCCCAGACTCCAATTCAAGTGACATGTGGATAGGAAGGATGCTGGCATGAGTTCCAAGGACACCAGGGCCCAGGCCTTCCAAGATTGAGGGTGACTTTATGTTTTGTTTTTTTTTTGAATTCTTTTTTTTTCTATACTTTATACTTGATGAAACTGGCTCAGAAGGTAAATGTCTTCTTTTTTATAAAACCCAGTTGAGGATGGAAATGGCCTCTTTTACTATTAGTTTTTAAAATGTCATAATTCATCTGATCAATATGAAAACATGTCCTTATTACTGAACATTCTGATATATCCTTGAAGCAGCAGCTACTTGGAGATATTCCATACTGAACCAGAGCCTAAAGTGTACATTATGCTTATTGAGTGACTTTCCAAAGCACACACTTAACAGACATTTACATTTGTTTGAAAATACCCATGAAAGGAGTCTCGTTTTCTTCAACTTTAGTATGTGTATACCAAGGGAATGGGAAAGGAGAGACACCCTTTCCTCACACTCCCTGCTTCCTTCACAGTCATACAAGATTTGACCAGAAAGTAAGAATTTCCTTGTCTGTCAGATACAGTGTCTGACACAGAGTCAGATAGTTGGAAAAACATATGAGTTATTTCCACTGAAAATGACACTAGTCATTTCCAGAGATGTAACTCCAGAAAACATATAGGAATGCAAAAAGGCATCTGTAGGTTTCAATGGTTGGGGCAAATTTAAATATGGACAAAGGTCTTATAACTTTAAGTTAGAAGGAAATGGAAGAAATCTAATTGAGTCCCTTTGTTGCTTCTTGGATTTTCATTTAACCAATGAGACTGTGAGTGAAAGCCCACTCAGCCAAAGTTTAGGACTTTGGTTCTTAGAAGAATGAAGAGCCCTGAGTTGGACGGAAGGGACCAGGAAGTACTGGTCCCCTTAGGTCCCACTGGTGGCTTTAGGGAGAAATCCCACGGGGCATGCAGAACCTTTGAAATCACATGCAAAGCCATACTACAGAGTTTCATTTTTCCAGTACTATGCCCCATACTTTACCTGATCTTCCTTCCCTTCCATCCACCTACCTATTCAAATAACCCTTTCATCATTATAGAAATGTAATAATGTACACTGTAAGAAATTAGAAAATGCAGACAAAGAAAAAGAAATCCATTACATTTCTACCATTCCCAGGTCACCCTGTTGATATTTTTACTTTGCACACGTTCTCATGGCTCTGCGTATGTATACACCACATGCACTTACATTTGTATTTTTAACCACGGTGAGATCATACTGGGCTTTTTCAGATCATTACCTTTCACCAACTACTTGGATCATATTAGAGTTTCTCCAATTTCCCCCATCCCAAAGTCCTTTATAACCGGTTTGTGCAAACCAGTAACCACTCCAGGACCATGGACTACATCTGGTTTTTAAAGCTCTTAAATCTTGTTTAACTTAGCACAGTCCATTTTTATGTCACTGACTTATTGAAGAAATCAGGCCTGCAAGAAATTGTCCTGTAGAATTACCCCCACCTTCCCACCCCACCAACCCCTGCCCCAGATTTGTCCCTTTGCTTCCTCATGATGTTGGTAAGCTTGTTCCTCTAATCCTTTATTTTCCTCTCACTGGAAGTTATCTCTCAAAGCTTTATGAGGTCAACTTATGTACTGACTATGTCATTGGGGATGGTATGTATTTCATGAATATTTGGATCGGAAGACACCTAACACCTGGCTGACACTCCAGGAGTGATGCTCAGATTGACCCCTGCCTGGGTTACTGTGAAGACAGTCTGATTCTTTAGTGCACAGTTCTGACTTTTCCCTTGTGACAAGAAAAGAGTGTGTGTGATGTTACTGTGTTTCTGCGTGTGTTGTTTTGGTATAATACTAGTGTCCATCAAACATTCACCTTAATGGCTTTAAGGTGATCACCTGTACCTGAATTTGTTCACGGCATTTAAAAAAATATGTGGCACTAGATTACAAATAGCTTTGAGAACAAGTGCTTTGTCCTTTAGAAATTTAGCCTCCCCTTGCAGGATCTTGCATTCAGCTATGCTAAGAGTTGATCCTCGCGATATCACTTGGGAGGCATACCCCTTAAAAGGCAATTTAGGGAGCAACTCTATATGTATCCTCAGTCTGATAAACTGTTGGGGCTTAAATATGTTCCAAATAAATGAAGATAAATTTAACACCAGCAATTCAGAGTAAACCTTGTTCTTAGTGGAGGAACCAGCCATGGAGCCTGAATGTTGGAGCTCAATCTCAGCCCCTGCTCTTTTTTTTCTGTATCTCAAAGGGGTCAGCAATTTCTAGTGTTTCCAGTCCTCGCCTATGCTGGTGTTCCTCCTATTTATCTATATCTTTGGCTCTGCGATCTCACTGCCTTAGGCACATGTAAAGCACTACAGATACCTATCAAGGCCATCTTGATGGCCTCTTTCCCCACCCATGTGCTCCCTACCCAATTTCTTGGTATCTCTGAAAGGCCTCCTCATTCTCCCAGTTCTTAACCCAGGTGCAGACCTTTCTCACCTATGCTAGGCTCAGGTGTGTCTCCTGACTGTGCTCTCTGTCTGTGGTGGGTTGTTGTTGCCATCCAACATGCGTTCCATTGCTAGACAGATATTCCTTAAACTGTTTTTTATTATGTCACTTCTTGGTTCACAATGTTTCACAAATTCCTACTGCTTACCTGGTCAAGTCTAAATTCTTTTGCCTAAATTTTATTCTTTCATTGTAAGGCCCCATGTAGTAAGACCATATTTTGACTTATTTCCCCAAATCTCTCATTTGTGCTGATAAAAGCTGCCTCCTCAAAGTCCTGCAAGTGCCTCTTTTTGGGTCTTTGCCACACCAGTGTCCTCTCCTGAAGGGTCTCTCCCCACTTGCTCCCTAGTGAAGTCCTGTCCATCCTGTGGGTGTTGATTTTAGGTGAGATAAACTTCATGAAAGAGATAGGAGAAAAAATCCTGTCCTTCCCTCCACCTGAACCTCTGCAGCACAAACAACTGCCAGTACAACCTGCCATCTACAACGAATACTCTTGAATCATTCACCTTTGATTTCTATGTTTTTCTCTTGATTCTTCAACTGTATTGTGGGTTCTTTGATGGAGGTAATCTTGCTTTACATTTCTAAGTTAAACCCCCAAAGAAATGACCTATGGGGTCTTGTGGTCCATTCCTCTGCTTCTATGAAGTGTTGTACTCAAGCATTTTGTCTTGTTAGGCATCCGCTTTAAGCACACGCGCATAGGCACACACACACATGCACGCTCCTCTGAACGTAATTCTGTATTTTTTGATGCCTCTCTCCCATGTCCAGCATCTTATACTGTTATAAAATCCTCCTTTAATTTAGCTGAAGTCCCTCCTGTATAGTTGGGATGCTATTTCTTCTTGTCAGTGAATAAGACATCTGGTCAATATCTACTAAAGCAGCCTTAAATAGGAGGAATGGAAATACTTTGTTAAACAGAACTTTGAAAGGTTACTGCATTTCTCTACATGAACACCTTGTAAATTGAATGCATTTAACCCATGCAAAAAATCTCCAGTTACAAAAAGTGTGCTTCAATTACCTTCCCTTAGTATCTTCAGTTATCTTCCCTGATTTCCCAAAACTATGAAGCTCTTACCCTGAATCTGGGTGTTCCACATTTTTAATCTTTCCACCTTCCTATTTGTAGGGTACAATTCAATTTGTAGGGTACAATACTACAGATCCACTTGGCAGATATAAGAAACACAAAGAATATTCCCACATAGACTAAGGCATTCAGTGGGAAACAAACAGTGCACACATCAGAACGCCTCTCATTGTAGTAGAGTGCTCATCTTTACACAGCAAGACGCTTGAGGGTCCTGTCTGTTAACAGCCATTCTCCTGGCCTTTTTAGGAACTTCCTGTTTTCCTTACACTTCTCTTTTCTTAACTATCAGATAAGACAAGAAAAACAGATAAGCAGGGAGGCATCAGAAGGGTTTCTCTGGACAGACCTTCGAAGTGACCCACATAGAGCCTTCCATTTGACTAGTGCCACTCAATCTGGCTTGATAAACCCAAGGGTGTGGCCACTGCTCATAGACCTGCCCTGCTCTACCCAGTCCTTGTTGTTAATGCCACATCCAGGAATGATGTCATCTATGTACCACTCTTGGGGAGAATAATCTGTCATTTGGTTTTGCATATAAAGAATATAAACATTAAAGAAATCAATAGAAAATGATGGCTTAAAAAGAATCAGGAAAAATGAGTAACAATGACATTTAATAACTGTCCTTTATAAAACAGAAGATAAAATGAAATAGTTCTTTTTTCAACAAGCTGGAGGCCTGTAATTGTGACCTTCTGTATCCTTCCTTTGGTTTTCTTCTAAGCCCAGGAATCTTTCATTGGCTAAATCCCAGCATTTTTTTTTTCCCTTGGCCAACTTTTGGCCTTGCTTGGGAACAGCTGCCAGTATTTCTCTTTGCTGCCAGTCAGTCAAAAATGTGCTCACATTGGAGGCCTGCCTCCATCCCACCCAGGGTGTGGAATGCATTAACTTTTTCACAAACAGCCTTCGCCAGGCTGCACATGAAAGTCCATCTCAGCAAAGCTCATTGCATTACTAGCTAGCTTGGAGGTGGTGCCAATGTCAGTTACAGAGACTGTCAACATATTTTAGGAGTCTATGGCAAAGTGATGAATTTTACTATGTGTACCAAGTTAATGGGAAAAAAGAACACTTCAGAGATCCTAGGAAACCAGAAGTGCTATTATTTAATTGCTCCTCCACTCCTCAAAGCAAAACAAGCCAATTCTTTTCTAGCCTGTAATTTGGTTCAGAACCCAAACAAACAAGAGAACAAAGGTATTAACTGATTAGTGCCCAAAATTTTATTCTATTTTCTTTGTGCTTTTAAGAACAGCTTTCTTTCTTTCTTTTTTTTTTTTTTTTAACTGACCACCACGCATCACTCCAATGCCTGGGTATGATCCATTTTATTAAAAAATTCCTGAATCCATTTCCTGGCTTACAGCTTATCCAACCAAGATTCCAGGTGTTCTCACCATAAGAAGGGCCTCTTTCAAAAGCTGTCTGCTTTTATAACTGCACACCCACCAGAAATGTCATGAACACCCCAACAATGGAGTTGAAACCTGAAGACGTTTGGTGACATTCCAAATTTTTGAATGGAATGTGAATCCATTAAGATTATTAAGTAACTTTATTGATATCCTCAGATTTGTGCCAAATGTTAAAGCTGCCAAAGAAAAGACAGAACAAAACCTGACTCTTGGATTCCAACTCTGAGTATTTTGGTGTGGAAACTGTATTTCTTGTAACTCACTTAAAAAACACACCGTGCTTTCACTGTGTAACTGCAATCTCAGTTTTCAGGAAGCAAGAGAAATGAGATACATAATCAATGTTTCTCTTCTGTTCAGCTTTCAGCCTAAATGATCCTGCACTTGTATTGGCAAAGGAGGACAGGTACTAACAGTGAACAGGAAACCTATTCTAAGAAGGACTGGCTCAAGTGAAGCACCACTACATCATGAGTGACTCAACCATCTACTCAAAGAGTGATTGCTCTGCAAGGACGAAGCCATGCTAATTGGACGATGGCTTGCTGCCAGTTCGCGCTGGCGTGACCTACAATACCCTTGGCTGACAGCCACGATGTTTCTTTGTCACACATTTTTTTTTTCCAAGGGTGTAGGGTATAATCTGGATGGAAAGTGGAAATAATTTTGAAAAACTCTCACAAGTGCTATTTAAATTCTTATCATGAATTAAAAAGTTTAATTAAGTACTTTGGTAAAGGCCCAGGTTCTATGATTAACTACGACAAAATAATAGTTATGATGACTGATCAAGTGAGGAACTTTATAGCTCTGAACTTTGTCTTTAAAGCTATTATTAATTTTAATTGAAATAGCTAAGAGACTCCATAATGGGAGAAAGAAAGAAACATAAAGGATATTTTGTTCATATATAAAGGAGTTTAAAAATGAACAGATACGCTGGTAACTACTTTTTAAAAATTTGATGCAAACAAGTTTACTTTCAGAGGCCTTGTCATAAATCTATTTCAAAATGTTGATTATTGTGGTCATCCTACATCAGATAGGGATAAATAGGCATAGTGAAAGGAAATCTTAAAAATGGCTTAGAAATCAGGTCACTTAAAATGATTTTTAGATATGTCTTAGGTTTTTGTCTACTCAACTCCTACTACTATGCCAAAAGAGGAACACATTTCTGCATAAGTTTCTTTAAATAGGCTTACTGGCCTCAGGATTTAAAAAATGTAAGAGATTTGGAAACAGCTTATGTGTCTCAGTTTTAAAATTAGCTATTGCTGTGGCTATTTTCACACTAGATTTCCCTCCCTCTGTATCAGCACCACAGCCTCCAGGGATGGAGACACAATAGTATTAGCTCCCCTTTCTGTGGTGCTGCCTTATTGCAACTCCATCCGAGATCGGGGCCCACATTTCAGGGCTAGCAGTCACCTCTACGTTACTATAAATAAGTTCTGCCTTTAGGCATTTCAAAATTATCAGCATGATTCTAGGACTTGAAAACTTCTCACTTGCCAGCAAGGAGTTACCTGAAATATTTTGACTTCTTATTTATTTGCTTTTTTTTTCATCTGCTGCCAAGTCTTACTAACGCAACTTGGAAAACTGCACCACAGCTTTTAATGAGGATTCTGAGGTAACAGCCATTTCATCAGAGAAGACTGTTCTTTCCTTTTAGGGGAATAATAACACCTACTGTTTCTATAGCACCATCCTTCCAAGAAGTTTAACACATCACATTTCATTTATCTGAACAGCGGCCCTGCAAGTCAAACTGGTAACTAGCATTGTTACTCCTTGTATACTCATATTGAAATTGAGGTCATTAAATGTGAAGTAATTTTCTCAAAATCTTAACACCTTCTGACGTGGTGAAACAGCCATGATCCGCCTATGTCCTAGGTGATCAGACAGCCCAGGGGTCTCTTTCTGCTCTTTAGCTGTCTCTCCTGTGAATGCCCGTAAGGCCCTTTCTGAAAAGTCAGGGAAAAGTCATAAAAGTAGGAGACTGAGCTTGCGCCTCTTCTGGAGTCCTGTGGTTCCATCCCTTCCTGGCCAGTTTGCCTCCCATCTTTATGGCTTTTCCCTACCTCTTAATCTAAACATCCCTCCGCTCTTCCTGACCAACAGGATTTCTTCTCTCTTCCTCCAATAGGAAGCTAGCCAAGTTCAAGGACACTAAACCTGTGTGACAAGGACTGTAAACCTGTGTGACACAGGCTAGGACCTCAGAGATCATCCAGCCCCAATCCATCATTTTCAGCTTAGGATGTGACTTACTGAGTCTGGCCATTTGGTTAGTAGATCCCACCCTCTGTTGCATACTCAAGGCAACTGGACTTCCGTCTCCTGTATCAAGTTTTCTCTCTCTTTTGGAGCTTTCCCTTCAGCCCAGGTATTAGGACAGGTTAGGCTTTGCTGTGCTAACAAAACACCACATCTTGAGAGATGGTTTGGAGCTTCTAGCAGGGAGTGCAGCTATGTATACACCTGTGAATGAAGAATAGTCCTTCTCTATCAGGGAAGGTCGTCCTCTTCAACCAAGCATGTAGCTTCGGGAGGGACACAGACGGGGCAGTGAGGGAGGGAAAGGACACCCGCCTGGCCAGCCAGATCAGCCCAATCAACCTGGCGATGCTGGGGTGACAGATGTTGCAGCCAGATTGCCTTCACATCCAGAAACACCAAATCTTAAGTGCTTAATTAACTTAAGTTTATTTCTCATCATGTCAGAGCCTGATTTGAGTCAGATGGCTTTTGCTGGCTCTCTTCCAACAGTGACTCAGGGACCTAGGCTACAGCTTGATCACTCTAGAGTCCTTTGACACCAGCTAAGTGGGTGCGACAAAGCATAAAGAGCTCATACCTACTTTTGACTGCCTAGGAGCAGAGTCCTCACCTCACATTTCATCAGCTAGATCTAGTCATATGGCCTACCTGATTACAAATTCAGTCTTCCTGTGTGTCTAGGAAAGAGGAAAACTGGGTGTGGGTGAGCAATGGTAATCTTCACCACAGAGTGCAAACATGTTGGGATTTCTTCCTACTTAAAATGAAAAACCAAATGAAACCTCTTTTGACACCGTTTCCTTCCAACCCCTGGTCTACTTCTCTGCTCCTTTTCACTCAAAAAGCCTCATTCTCTCTAGAACACAATCAAATCGGTTTTTGTTTCTACTGCTCCCCAAAAAGTGCTCAACAAAATCACAAATGTCATCCAAATTGCTCGAGGGTCAGTTTTTGGCCTTCATCTTAGCTGACAGTCAGCATCATTTGACTTAGTTGACGCTCTCTCCTCCTCGAAATGCTTTCTTCACCTGGCTTACCACGCACTATGCCTTCTTGCTTTTCCTCCCACCTCAGGTTTGCTCCTTCTTAGACTACGTTGCCAGCTCCTCTTCATCTCCCCGACCTGTTAATTTGAGAAAGCTCCAAGGCTCAATCCAAAGCTCCAATGCTCCAAGGATCACTTCCTTGGTGATCGTATGTAGTCTTGCTGCTTTCAGTATTCCCAATATTCTGGTATTACAACTTTTATCTCCAGGATAGACTTCTCCCATGAGTTCTGGCCATGTAAATCCAACTGCATACTAGATATCTTCCCTTAGATGTGAACAGGCATCTCAAACTTAATATATGCAAAATAGAAGGCTGGGTGCGGTGGCTCACACCTGTAATCCTAGCACTTTGGGAGGCTGGGGCAGGTGGATCACTTGAGGTCAGGAGTTTGACACCAGCCTGGCCAACATGGCAAAATCCCATCTCTACTAAAAATACAAAAATTAGCCAGGCGTGGTGGTGCATGCCTGTAATTCCAGCTACTTGGGAGGCTGAGGCAGGAGAATTGCTTGAACCTGGGAGGTGGAGGTGGCAGTGAGCTGAGATTGTGCCACTAGAATCCAGCCTGAGTGACACAGTGAGACTCTGTCTCAAAAAACAAACAAACAAAATAAAACTCCCAATTCTACCCCAGTCCCCAATCCTATTCCTCTCAGTCTTCACTTCACCCATCTCAGTTAATGCCAACTCCATTCTTCCAACAGCTCAGATCCTAAGCCTGGATGTTATCTGTGACTCCTCTCTTTCTCTCCCACCCTGTATCCAATGTATAAGAAATTCCCATGAGCTCTACCTTCAAAATATCACCAGAATCTGACACCAACCACCATGTCACTGCTATCACCCTGGTGTAGGCAATCAGGTCACACCTGGGTTACTGTCTCAGTCTCTTGTGTCTTTTCCCTGCTTCTGCCCTGGCCCTCTTTCAATGTATTTTCATGTGGCACTCAGAATGACCTGTGAAACTCTCCAGTGGCCAGCTAGTTCCAAAAAAAGGCCAAGTGCTCAATGAGGTGCACAGTCTGGCCTGTCACCTCTCTGGTTCACCTCTCCCCACCCTGCCTTGGCTCACACTGCTCCTGGGTGGCAAACACACCCCGCTCACCACAGCCTCCTTGCGATTCCTCCTGTCTGGCTCACTCTTGCCCTAGACATCAGCACAGCCAGCTCCCTCACCCGCTCCAGATCTCTCTTCAAAAGTCACCCCCTCAAACAGGCTTTTCTTGAGCACTCTTTTTAAAATTGTAATACTCTTACCCTAACTCCCTTCTCTGTTGTATTTTCCTCAATGGCATCTAACAAAGTATATTTAACACTGATTAATTTCCTCTCTTTCCTCCTCCTCCCCACTGGAATGTGAGCTAGGTTTGCCCAGTACCTAGAATGATGCCTCCTGGTTACATAGCAGGGTCTTGATAAATATTTGTTGAATGAATAAATAAATGAGTGAGGAAACAGAAGCCCAGAGAGGAGGATTGGTTTGCTGAAGACCTCACATGCAGTGATACCAAGGCCCAGAGTGTGGTTTTCCCAGCCCCTCATGGCTGATGATCCTAGTTTAAAAAAATCTGCCCATTACTCTTTTTCAGGCAAAGAGTGGTGGTGCCTTCTTCAGAGTTTTGTTTAGGTGAACGGGGTGAGGCCAAAGGGCAGGCTCTGTGCTCTGGGCTAGGTGAGTGCTTTGCCCTTTTCATCCTGGTCATGCCACTTCCTGAAGACTTCACCCCTGTTTCCCACCAAAATTCCACCTTCCCCTGCCCTCACCCTCAGGCTCAGAATGCTGTTGTCACCCTGTACGGTGGCATTAACTACTTTCTGTACTATTACATGCTGAAAGGGTTGCCCAAAGATAATCATGACTGCCTTACTGCTTCCTTAAAAGACTGAACCTAAACCATCCCAGAGACATTAACAGCTTTCATATCCTCTAAAAACTTCCAGACAAGAAGATTCCATAATTTCCTTGTTGGCATCTGTGCTTGGCAGTACTGCTGCAGGAATGTTCTTTATTGCAGCCTGTGGTTAAGACTTAACAACAAATGCCTTTTCTTTAGAATCCTTCTGGGTCAGCTTTCTTGCCTGTATAGCACTGAAAAGTGAGATTTGCCCTAAAATGTTGAGAGAGAGAGAGAAAGCAAAAGATAGAGAGCACAAGCCAGCACAAACCTGAAATCTGTTTATACTGAGGAAAACATAAGGTCTACCTGCAGGGGCCATACTCACCCCCAGCCTGTAGCCATTCCCTGCATGAACCCGTCCTCTTCTCTAGAGGGTACAAGGACACAGGAAGCAAGCCAGAGAAAGGTGGTGAGACCTTGGCAGTTACCTTTTAACAGCCGCTGTTCCCCTAGCATTCTGTGAGGCAGCCAAGCAGCCACGTAAGAAGAGGGTTGATGTGCAAACCCACTGTGGGCTGAGCATCTTCTAAGGAAGCACATCCCCTCCCCGTCCTCTGAACTCGACACGCCGTAAGACTGAACTTCATAGTCATGATGCTACTTCCCTCATGGCTGGCATCCAACCCAAAATGGCCTCCATGACTACAGGTGTCATACTCATGAGCAGTGGAAGAACGGCCCTGCAATGCTTAGCACATCAACTACTTTCTCTTCATCTCTTAGCACAACATACACTGACTCACTATAAAATTGAATGATCTGCTTTATTATGTAATGAAAGTACTAAGTACAGTGGCTTATCTCCTACTATTTGCTGACACAATTACCTGGGTATGTTTTTCAGTGGGGAACCAACACTCAAGTCCTAGAAATTCTAGGGATTGCCATTTTTTTTTTTTTTTTTTTAAAGCAAGCTAATTCAATTATTCCTTGATTTCTAGAAGGAGGCCTCCCTCTATTTTTGTCTCTCTTTCAGTTTAGAGGCTATTCTGGCCTCTGTGAGTGGCTCTAACGTGCTGGTAACGGCGCGGCTCAACAGGAATTGGGATTTGGGGGCGGAACTGCACAACTGGACAGTCGCTGGAGGGCAGATCTGCCTAAAGTGGATGAGGAGTGGGGTGGGAGGGTGGTAGTTTGTGTTGGGAAGTTTCAGGTTCCTAGGAGGAACTCTCAGACCTGGCGGTGTGGGCCCCCTTGAGGAGTGCAGCGATTGGCTGCCAAGGAAGTGGAGATGGGTCAAGTGTGAGTAAGAGGAGGGCAGGGCCAGAAGTTGATTCAAATTCGGCGATAGGATTATGATGAAGTTTAAACATTTCCAAGGAGCTAATTTAGTGCTTTTTCTTACATCCTATGAACCAAATGCCAATTAGTTCCAGACAGCTACTTTCTAAGGTAGTGTTTAGAATATTTGCTTATTTACCACTTAATTCAAATTCTATGAAACCATTCACTGAGCTAAGTGTGACAATTTCCATTGAGCCTGCAGGGACATTTCAGTGTGCACACAGTAAGACAGGAAAACAATGCCCAGCACGTGGGTCCACAGCAGGTGCCCTGAGCAGAGGGACAGGGCTCTTCAAAGGAGGCCTTAGAAACAATGACACAGCCTCAAAAGAAAATGCCACTGGGGTTGGCTTGCATGTTCCATCAATAAGATACTTACAGCTGGATTACTGAAAATATGAATTTGCGTTTCATAAGAAAAAAAGGGATCTAGTTCTACCTGAAGATTTCAGATACGTGAGCAACTAGAATATTTCAATGGTTTCAAGGATGTAGATGATGCAGGGAGGATAATTATTCTACAGGGGGAGGAAGAAAGAAAATCAACACACAGCAAATTCTCATTTAAATGAGAACACACAGCAAATTCTCATTTAAAAGGCCAAATAGATTTTTGTGTGATGTCTATACGGTGTGCCTCTTATTTAAAATGCCATTTCCAATGCCATGGAAATAAGCAATTATCAGGGATTTGATCTAAAAAGAAACTTTAAGGTTATGTCATATACATGTGTATCCCAGTTTCCTTTACATTTTACTGCCTTGGTATTGTATTTTTGATAAATAATTCAAGGCTGGAGGACCCCTTGAGCTCAAGAGTTCCAGTCCAACCTGGGCAACAGAGCAAGACTCTGCCTTTAAAAAGAGACCTATATTTGTCAAATGCCTACTAGAGGATAAGGGCTGTGCTGAGAATTTTTGTATTTATCATCTCACCTAGCCTTCACGGCAGGGCAGCTAGTTAAGTATGTCCCCAACAGCGCAGTTAAGGAAAGGCCAGCTCAGGATCCCCTGGCTATGCTGCAGCTGCCATTCCTTGGCTTTCCCGTCACTTGGTACCCAGTGCTCCACTCCTTACCCCAGCCCCAGTATGTCATTTAGCTGATCTGTCCTTTTGCTTCTAGTGTCAGGATCTCTCTAGCTACCTACTTATTAGCGGGATGCGGAGTGGTAATGGAGCACTCTATGTTGAGTATGTAACAAGGATACAAACGTGAAAATGCTAGTGTTTATACAGTCCTTATTTATTTATTTATTTATTACTTTTTGAGACACGTTCTCACTCTGTCACCCAGGCTGGAGTGCACTGGTGTGATTATGGCTTACTTTCAGCCTCAATCTCCTGGGCTCAAGCGATCCTCCCCCCTCAGCCTCCAGAGTAGCTGAGACCACAGGTGTGTGCCACCACATCTAGCTAGTTTTTAAATCTTTTGTAGAGATGGGGTCTCCCTGTGTTGCCCAAGACAGTCTTGAACTCCTGAACTCGAGTGGTCTTCCCACTTTGGCCTCCTGAAGTACCAGGATGACAAGCATGAGCTGCTGCACCTGGCCCCAGTCCTCATTTTCATCAGCTGGCTGCTTTCCTGCTCAGCAAGGGTAACAACAGATGTTGCTTAACAAGGGACTGGGATCTGAAGAAACCTCCACTACCCATGTCGTGTTTGTCAAATGGACAAACACAAATAGTGTTTTAAATTTTTAATTATTCTTTTTGTTTGTTTGTTTTGAGACACAGTCTTGTCCTGTCACCCAGGCTGGAGTGCAATGGCATGATCCTGGCTTACTGCAACCTCTGCCTCCCAGGTTCAAGTGATTCTCCAGCTTCAGCCTCACGAGTAGCTGAGATTACAGGCGCATACCACTACGCCTGGCTAATTTTTTGTATTTTTGGTGGAGATGGGGTTTCACCATGTTGACTAGGCTGATCTCAAACTCCTGATCTCATGATCTGCCTGCCTTGGCCTCCCAAAGTATTATTTTTTTAAAGATGGGGTCTTGCTATGTTGCCCAGGCTTGTCTCGAACTCCTGGGCTCAAGGGATCCTCCTGCCTTAGCCTCCTGAGTAGCTGGGGCTACAGGTGCACTCTACTACACCTGGCTTCTTGTTTTTTATGTTGAATGTAGATGCCTTTTGGTGGAGCAGGTGAGTGCCCCGTCACTTCCTCCTGTCCTATATACAACCTACTTCACTCCTTTGTATTATTTGCCAGGCCCCTGAAGGCATCTGGTTTGTGACCTCTGTGATTTAATGCTGGTTGTAACCATCAGCATCATATCTGGGTGATGGGGTCTTTGGTTTCTCCTAAGATTGCTGTGAAGAGTTGCTTAGTCGAACACTACACAACTCTAGGGAATCTATTTGCAAAAACTATGGATGTGAGTTGTACTCCTGGGAGTTACAGAGTACACAGCTTGTGCAACTGTTGGTGGTGGCCCATGAGCTGCACACTGTGCTGGTGGTTCACAGGGAATGACTCTGCCCAAACACAAAATATTACCTTTAGTCCCATAGGAATGACAGAAGTCAGGATGATGAACTAAGAGGAAGTGTATATATGGCTCAAAGGGTGACCATTTAATGGTTTGTCACTGTAAAGTTCATCTTTTGGGTTCCTACAACTTAAACCATCCAATTAAAAGTCATCTCTGGACAGACGAGGTCCAGCTACTAGTGTCCCCAAAGTGCCAAAATAACCGTACTCACTGATGTAATTAAGAAACCTGAGTGGGCTGTTTTCAACAATGGTGAGAAAAGCAAATTTACACTTCTTAGAATCTTACTGAATTAACGGTGAAAATTACTAGTTGCTTTTATTTTTCCCCCAAGCAAAGAAGGTGCTGTGAATGCTTTCAATCTTTTACTCTCAAGGGAAATCTAGTGATCCTTACACCATCTGAAAGACAGAAATCATAGCAATGATTCAGATCCCACATCTAGGACTGTGCCAAACTTAGGCTGAACCACTCAAAACCTGAAGGGTAAGTGAACTAGAAACTACAAGTGACTGAGCCGCAGGTGAGGTTCAGTTCGCTTCAAGAAAGATATTCATATTCTGTGCCTCTGAGACTTTAAGTGTATCAAATAGAAACCGACAATGCCACAAACATAACGTGTGACTTGGACATCAGCTCCTGAGTGGGGACATGGCACCTAGTACATCTTCTAGCTCCTACTCAGCCAGTTTTCTGTAAGTCAATAAACATTCATTAACAATCACACAAACCAAATTACTGTACCTCCTCAGGTAAGCTGACCACCAAGTCATTTTTTGTCTGTCCGACCAGCGCCTGCCAAAAGTATTCACTGCATGCGGCCAGCACAGCCCGGTGGGCCCGGAACTCCTTCCTTTCCACGATCAAAGTCACGTCACAGAGAATATCCTTTTTCCGCTGGTCATTGAGGCCCAGGAGGATGTTGGTGCAGTGGACTGTGGACTCATACACATACATGGGGGAGTCAGGCTTCTCATCCACAGACATGCCGTTCACACCCTGAAAGAAAGAAAGAAAGGAAGAAAGAAAGGCTGAGTCACCACAGTTGTAGGACTGGAGAGAGGAGGTGAGAAAGAACATCATGGTTCCTGTGTCCCACTGCCATGAGCATGGCAGGAAAGAGGAGAATTGCCAATCAGCATATTTCTGCTTACTTGTACAATGAGCTCAAGAAACATATCTGGAAAGTCAAGTTCCACAGCTGACTTTTATCCTTCCTACTTACTGCATTCTTTTACCCCATGGTAACAAAGCCAGATCTTTTTTTTTTTTTTTTTTTTTTTTTTTTTTTTTTTAGACGGAGTCTCGCTCTGTCGCCCAGGCTGGAGTGCAGTGGCCGGATCTCAGCTCACTGCAAGCTCCGCCTCCCGGGTTCATGCCATTCTCCTGCCTCAGCCTCCCGAGTAGTTGGGACTACAGGCGCCCGCCACCGCGCCCGGCTAGTTTTTTGTATTTTTTAGTAGAGACGGGGTTTCACCGTGTTAGCCAGGATGGTCTCGATCTCCTGACCTCGTGATCCGCCCGTCTCGGCCTCCCAAAGTGCTGGGATTACAGGCTTGAGCCACCGCGCCCGGCCAGCCAGATCTTTTAATAGAACTTTTAAAACACGCTGGTATTTTAAAACTTGGTGGTTCTGATTTTGTTAGAAGGCTGAAAAGGAACTTTCACATGTAAATAGTCTCCATGCAAGGACTAATTTAGATTTGTGTTAGAGGAAATGAATCATTTTGAAGTATTTCTAATGTTGTCTTGATGAAGTACATGTAAGTTCCTAAGGTGAAATTTGGCTGAGATGCCAAGTAGAGTAAACATCAAATCACAATACATATTTAACAAGTGCACCAAACTGTCTGCACGCTGAAGACTCAGTAGTCAGCTACTGCATCTGCCCTCTGCCACTTCAAGGCAAAGCACAATCGCCATAATGCTATAGTTGCTCAGCTCTTACAAAGATGTGGAATTGTGCTGTCGTTATCCCAGCCGAATTGATGTACATTCACTTTAAGGAAACACAATATATCACAATAGCAGTCATGAAAAAGATGCATTCAACAGTCAAGACTACTTTTACAAAAGGTTCTTTGCTTTTAAAAATATCCATTGAAGTATTTCTTTCTTTCTTTTTTTTTTTTTTTTTTTGAGAGGGAGTTTCGTTCTGTAGCCCAGGCTGAAGTGCAATGGCGTGCTTCTCAGCTCACTGCAACTGCCACCTCCTGGGTTCAAGTGATTCTCCTGCCTCAGCCTACTGAGTAGCTGGGATTACAGGCATGTGCCACCATGCTTGGCTAAGTTTTGTATTTTTAGTAGAGATGGGGTTTCACCATCTTGGCCAGGCTGGTCTTGAACTCCTGACCTCAGGTGATCCACCCGCCTCGGCCTCCCAAAGTGCCGGGATTACAGGCATAAACCACTGCGCCTGGCCCCACTGAAGTATTTTAAAATACAGTATCTGTGATTAATTTATAGAATTACATAGTTTTTCTGTAATGTTTACTAGAGTAGTAAGAATTCCAGTAGTGAGTCCTACTTTCTTTTGGGCTTTCTTATTTTTTTTTAAAACAGCTTTAACATACTATAAACTGCACATACTTATAGTGAGCAATTTGAGGTTTTGATTATGTATATAACTGTGAAACCATCATCACAATAAAGATAGTGAACAAATCCATCATCACCAAAAGTCTCCTTAAGGCCCTTGTAATAATTTCTCCCTTGTGCCCCTCTATACCTCACCCCTGCAACGACTGATCAGCTTTCTGACATTCTATATTAGCTTGCATTTTCTAGAGTTTCATATAAATGGAATCATACACTACATATTCTTTTATGTCTGGCTTCTTTTGTTCGGCATAATTTCACCATTCAACCATGTTGCTGCATATATCAAGTTTGTTCCTTTATTACTTAGTATCCTATTGTATAAATATAGCATAACTTTTTTTTTATCCATTCATCTATTAGTAGATATTCGGGTTGTTTCCAGTATTTATTTACACATAAAGCTGTTGTGAACATAAAATTCTTTATACGGACATATGCTTCTACTTCTCTTGGGTAAATACCTGTGAGTAGAATGTATCATACGGTATGTGTAAGCATTACTTTTAAAGAGTCTGGCACTGTTTTCTAAAGTGGTTGTAACATTTTACATTTCCACCAGCAGTGTATGAGGTTCCAGTTCTTTCACAGCCTTGCCAACATTTAGTATGGTCAGTCTTTCTAATTTTGGACATTGTAATAGGTATATTGTATCTCTTTTTGGGTTTAATTTGCTTTCTCTAACACCTGAAGTCGTTGAGAATCTTTCATGTGTTTATTTGACGTCTGTATATCTTCTTTGGAGAAATGTCTATTTAGATTCTTTGCCCATTTTTAATTGGGTTGTTTTCTTATTTTTCAGTTTTAAGAATTCTTTATATATTCTGAATATATAAAGTCCTTTATCAGATACATGATTTGCAAAATTTTTTTCCAAGGTTGTAGCTTGTCTTTTCATGTCTTAAAAGTGTCTTTCAAGGAACAGCAAGTCTTTATTTGATGAAGCCAAAAAACCATTTTGGTGTCACATCTGAAAAACCAAGGTCATAAAGATTTTCTCCTATGTTTCCTGCTAGAAGCGTTATTTTTTTAGCCCTTACATTTAGGTCTATGGACCATTTTGAGTTAATTTTTATATATGTAACAGGTATGGATTGAGGTTTTTTCCTTTTGCATATGAATATCCAATCGTTCCAGTAGCATTGTTAAAAAGACTCTTTTCTCTCCTGAATTACCTTTGTACTTTTACTGAAAATCAATTGTTTATATATGTATGAATCTATTTATGGACTCTGTCTTTTACTATTTATAAGTTTGTCTACTTTTGTTTTGTTTTCTTTTTTTTTTTGGAGACAGGTTATCACTTTGGAGTGCAGTGGTGTGGCCATAGCTCACAGCAGTAGCTGGCACTACAGGTGTGCACCACTGTACCTGGCTAATTTAAAAATAGTTTTTATAGGCTGGATGCGGTGGCTCATGCCTGTAATCCCAGCACTTTGGGAGGCTGAGGTGGGCAGATCACGAGGTCAGGAGTTCAAGACCAGCCTGGCCAACATGGTGAAACTGCGTCTCTACTAAAAATACAAAAATTAGCTAGGCATGGTGGTTGCACCTGTAATCCCAGCTACTTGGGAGGCAGAGACAGGAGAATCACTTGAACCTAGGAGGCAGAGGTTGCAGTGAGCTGAGATCACCACTGCACTCCAGCCTGGGTGACAGAGCAAGACTCCATCTCAAAAACAAAACAAAAACATATATATATATGTGTGTGTGTGTGTGTGTGTGTGTGTGTGTGTGTGTGTGTGTGTGTGTGTGTGATGAGGTCTTGCCATATTGCCCAGGCTAGTCTCAAACTCCTGGCATCAAGTGATCCTCCTACCTCGGCCTCCTAAAGTGCTGGGATTACAGATGTGAGCCACTGTACCCAGCCTCTATATCTACTTTTATATTACTATCATAGTGTCTTGATTTGCTCTTTTTCAAAGTTAGTTTGATCCTTTGCATTTCCATATACATTTTATAATTAGCTTGCCAGTTTCTACAAAATAGTCTGCTGGAATTTTCACTGAGATTGTACTGAATCTACTGATGAATTTAGGAAGAACTGCCATCTTAACAATAATGAACCTTTTGACCCATGAACATGGTCTCTTTATTTAGATCATCTTAAATTTTTCTCAGCAGCCAGGTGCGGTGGCTTATGCCTGTAATCTCAGGACTTTAGGAGGCCGAGGCAGGTGGATCACTTGAGGTCAGGAGTTGAAGACCAGCCTGGCCAACATGCTGAAACCCTATCTCTACTAAAAATACAAAAATTAGCCAGGCATGGTAGCATATGCCTGTAATCCCAGCTACTCAGGAGACCGAGGCAGGAGAATTGTGTGAACCCAGCAGGAAGAGGTTGCAGTGAGCTGAGCTGAGATTGCACCACTGTACTCTAGCCTGGGCGACAGAGCAAGACTCCATCTCAAAAAAAAAAAAAAAAAAAAAAAAAAAAAAAAGACTTTTTTTTTCTTAGCAATATTTTAATTTTAAATCTTTTTGCAGTCTCACTCCGTCACCCAGGCTGGAGTGCAGTGGTGCGATCTTGGCTCACTGCAACCTCCACCTCCCGGGTTCAAGTGATTCTCCTGCCTCAGCCTCCTAAGTAGCTGGAATTAAAGAGGCATGCGCCACCATGCCTGGCCACTTTTTGTAGTTTTAGTAGAGATGGGTTTCGCCAGGTTGGCCAGACTGGTCTCGAACTCCTGGTCTCTCTTCGGCCTCCCAAAGTGCTGGGATTACAGGTGTGAGCCACCACACTGGGCTCTCAGCAATGTTTTATAGTAGTATATAGGTCTTTTATAACTCTTTTGTCAGATTTATACCTAAGTATGAACATTTTTGATGTCATTGTAAATGGCATTGTCTTTTAATTTCAATTTCTAATTTTTCATTGCTAGTATATACAAATAATTTTTGTATATCGATCTTGTATCTGGAAACTTTATTTATTAGTTCTCATAGACTGTTTTTTTTGGGTAGATTCCACAGTATTTTCTACATAGAAGATTATGTTGTGAATAAAGATCTCTTACATTTTTCCCAATTTGGATAATTTTAATGTCTTTTTCTTACCTTACTGCATTGTTTAGAACCTCTAGTTCAATGCTGAATAGAGGTGGTGAGACTAAACATCCTTGCCTTCCTAATGTTAGGAAGAAAGTATTCAACCATTCACCATTTTGTATGACGTTAGCTATAGATGCTTCATAGATGCTCCTATTGAGCTGAGGAAGTTACTTTTCTTTCTGTCCCTCTCTCCTCCCCTCCCTTCCCTCCCCTCCCCTCCCTTTCCTCCCCTCCCCTCCCTTTCTGTTCCCTTTCTTATTTTTTTCTTCAGTGGCACTCATGGCTCACTGCAATCTTGATTTCCTGGGCTCAAGCAATTCTCCTGCCTCTGCCTCCTGAGTAGCTATGACTACAGGTGTGCACCACCATACCTGGCTAATTATTTCTTGTTTTTTTTGTAGAGATGAAACCTTGCTATGTTGCCCAGGCTGCTCTTGGACTCCTGGTCTCAAGCAATCTTCTACCTTGGTCTCTCAAAGTGTTGGGATTACAGGCGTGAGCCACTGCACCCAGCCCTGTGTTTGCCTTCTTATACATTGTTGGATTCAATTTGCTAACATTTTGTTAATAATTTTTCATCTATGTTCAATAGGGAGATTTGTCTGTAGTTTTCTTACATAGTTTTTCTGGCCTGGTTTTAGCATCAGGGTAACAATCATCTCATAAAATGAGCTGGGAAGTATTTCTTCCTCTTTAATTTTCTAAAAGGTTTTTTTTTTCTTTTTTCTTTTTTTTGTAGAATTGGTTTTATTTCCTCCTTATATGTTTAGTAGAATTTACTTGTGAAGACTTCTGAACTGGGATTTTAACGACAGACTCAATTTTTTTAAAAAAATGGTCAAATTTATTGGCATAAAATTGTGTGTGTGTGTGTGTGTATATATATATATATATTTATTTATTTAATTTATTTTTTGAGATGGAGTCTTGCTCTGTCGCCAGGCTGGAGTGCAGTGGCACAATCTTGGCTCACCGCAACCTCTGCCTCCCGGGTTCAAGCGATTCTCCTGCCTCAGCCTCCGGAGTAGCTGGGACTACAGGTGTGCACTACCATGCCCAGCTAATTTTTGTATTTTTAGTACAGACGAGGTTTCACCATGTTGGCCAAGATGGTCTCAATCTCTTGACCTCGTGATCCGCCCACCTCGGCCTCCCAAAGTCCTGAAGCATGAGCCACCGCCTCGGGCTTTTTTATTTTTTTATTTTTTATTTTTTAAAGAGACAGTGTCTCACTTTGTTGCCCAGGCTGGAGTGCAGTGGTGTGATCACAGCTAACTGCAACCTGAAACTCCTGGGGCTCAAATGACCTTCCTGTCTTAGGCTCCCTAGGACTATAGGCCATGCCACCACGTTCAGCTATTTTTTTTTTTTTTTAAAGAGATGGAGTCTTACTATGATACCCAGGTTGGTCTTCAACTCTTGGTGTCAAGTGTTCCTCCTGCTTTGGCCCCCTCAAAGCGCTGGGATTACAGGCGTGAGCCACCACATCCAGCCCAT
Organism: Macaca mulatta; assembly: GCF_049350105.2. Taxonomy (NCBI): domain Eukaryota; kingdom Metazoa; phylum Chordata; class Mammalia; order Primates; family Cercopithecidae; genus Macaca; species Macaca mulatta. The sequence continues at coordinate 95,960,228 of NC_133409.1, read as the reverse complement.
ATATAGTATTTAAAAATATTCCTTCTAAATACTGGTTGAATCTGTACTGACGTCACCTTTCATATTACTGGTACTGAAAATTTGTGTCTTCTCTTTCTGATCAGTCTGGCTAGAGGCTTAACCATTTTACTGACATTCTCAAATAACTAGTTTTTGGTTAGTTTTTAAAAATCATTCTATTTTCTAGTTTGCTAATCTCTATTCTCATTGTTATATCCTTTATTCTGCTTACTTTGGGTTTAATTGTGTCTTTTTTTCTTTTCCAGTTTCATAAGGTGGTAGTTGAGCCCATTAATCTGAGATCTTTGTTGTCTTTTCTAACACAGGCTTTAATGCTATAAATTTCACTCCACTGTTTTAGCAGTATCTTGCAAATTTTGAAATGTTTAATTTTAATTTTTACTTTTTTAAAAATTATACTTTAAGTTCTAAAGTACATGTGCACAACATGCAGATTTGTTACATATGTATACATGTGCCATGTTGGTGTGCTGCACCCATTAACTCATCATTTACATTAGGTATATCTCCTAATGCTATTCCTCCCCCTTCCCCTCACCCCACAACAGGCCTGGTGTGTGATGTTCCCCTTCCTGTGTCCAAGTGCTCTCATTGTTCAATTCCCACCTATAGGTAAGAACATGCAGTGTTTGGTTTTCTGTTCTTGCGACAGTTTGCTAAGAATGATGGTTTCCAGCTGCATCCATGTCCCTACAAAGGACATGAACTCATCCTTTTTTATGGCTGTATAGTATTCCATGGTGTATATGCGCCACATTTTCTTAATCCAGTCTGTCACTGATGGACATCTGGGTTGGTTCCAAGTCTTTACTACTGTGAATAGTGCCGCAATAAACATACATGTGCATGTGTCTTTAAAGCAGCATGATTTATAATCCTTTGGGTATATACCCAAGATTGGGATGGCTGGGTCAAAGGGTATTTCTAGTTCTAAATCCTTGAGGAATCGCCACAATGGTTGAACTACAGTCCCACCAACCATGTAAAAGTGTTCCTCTTTCTCCACATCCTCTCCAGCACCTGTTGTTTCCTGACATTTTAATGATCGCCATTCTAACTGGTATGAGATGGTATCTCATTGTGGTTTTGATTTGCATTTCTCTGATGGCCAGTGATGATGAGCATTTTTTCATGTGTCTGTTGGCTGCATAAATGTCTTCTTTCGAGAAGTGTCTGTTCATATCCTTTGCCCACTTTTTGATGGGGTTGTTTTTTCTTGTAAATTTGTTTGAGTTCTTTTAGGTTCTGGATATTAGCCCTTTGTCAGATGAGTAGAATGCAAAAATTTTCTCCCATTCTGTAGGTTGCCTGTTCACTCTGATGGTAGTTTCTTTTGCTGTGCAGAAGCTCTTTCATTTAATTAGATCTCATTTGTCAATTTTGGCTTTTGTTGCCATTGCTTTTCGTGTTTTAGACATGAAATCCTTGCCCATGCCTATGTCCTGAATGGTATTGCCTAGGTTTTCCTCTAGGGATTTTATGGTTTTAGGTCTGACATTTAAGTTTCTAATCCATCTTGAATTAATTTTTGTATAAGGTGTAAGGAAGGGATCCAGTTTTAGCTTTCTACTTATGGCTAGCCAGTTTTCCCAGCACCATTTATTAAATAGGGAATCCTTTCCTCATTGCTTGTTTTTGTCAGGTTTGTCAAAGATCAGATGGTTGGAGATGTGTGGTATTATTTCTGAGGGCTCTGTTCTGTTCCATTGGTCTATATCTCTGTTTTGGTACCAGTATCATGCTGGTTACTGTAGCCTTGTAGTATAGTTTGAAGTCAGGTAGCGTGATGCCTCCAGCTTTGTTCTTTTGGCTTAGGATTGACTTGGCAATGCGGGCTCTTTTTTGGTTCCATATGAACTTTAGTTCATAAAGTAGTTTTTTCCAATTCTGTGAAGAAACTCATTGGTAGCTTAATGGGGATGGCATTGAATCTATAAATTACCTCGGGCAGTATGGCCATTTTCATGGTATTGATTCTTCCTATCCATGAGCATGGTATGTTCTTCCATTTGTTTGTGTCCTCTTTTATTTCATTGAGCAGTGGTTTGTAGTTCTCCTTGAAGAGGTCCTTCACATCCCTTGTAAGTTGGATTCCTACATATTTTATTCTTCTTTGAAGCAACTGTGAATGGGAGTTCACTCATGATTTGGCTCTCTGTCTGTTATTGGTGTATAAGAATGCTAGTGACTTTTGCACATTGATATTGTATCCTGAGACTTTGCTGAAGTTGCTTATCAGCTTAAGGAGATTTGGGGCTGAGACAATGGGGTTTTCTAAATATACAATCATGTCATCTGCAAACAGGGACAATTTGACTTCCTCTTTTCCTAACTGAATACCCTTTATTTCTTTCTCTTGCCTGATTGCCCTGGCCAGAATTTCCAATACTGTGTTGAATAGGAGTGGTGAGAGAGGGCATCCCTGTCTTGTGCCAGTTTTCAAGGGAAATGCTTCCAGTTTTTGCCCATTCAGTATGGTATTGGCTGTGGGTTTGTCATGAATAGCTCTTATTAGTTTGAGATACGTTCCATCAATACCGAATTTATTGTCCATTTTTATCGTGAAGGGCTGTTGGATTTTGTCAAAGGCCTTTTCTGCATCTATTGAGATAATCATGTGGTTTTTGTCTTTGGTTCTGTTTATATGCTGGATTACGTTTATTGATTTGCATATGTTGAACTAGCCTTGCATCCCAGGGATGAAGCCTACTTGTTCATGTTGGATAAGCTTTTTGATGTGCTGCTGGATTCAGTTTGCCAGTATTTTATTGAGGATTTTTACATTGATGTTCAGGGATATTGGTCTAAAATTCTCTTTTTATGTTGTGTCTCTGCCAGGCTTTGGTATTAGGATGATGTTGGCTTCATAAAATGAATTAGGGAGGCTTCCCTCTTTTTCTATTGATTGGAATAACTTCAGAAGGAATGGTACCAGCTCCTCCTTGTACCTATGGTAGGATTCGGCTGTGAATCCGTCTGGTCCTGGACTTTTTTTGGTTCGTAGGCCATTAATTATTGCCTCGATTTCAGGCAATAATTGGTCTATTCAAGGATTCAACTTCTTCCTGATTTAGTCTTGGGAGAGTGTATGTGTTCAGGAATTTATCCATTTCTTCTAGGTTTTCTAGTTTATTTGCGTAGAGGTGTTTATAGTATTCTCTGATGGTAGTTTGTATTTCTGTGGGGTCAGAGGTGACACCCCCTTTATCATTTTTTATTGCATCTATTTGATTCTTCTCTCTTTTCTTCTTTATTAATCTTACTAGCCGTCTATCAATTTTGTTGATCTTTTCAAAAAATCAGCTCCTGGATTGATTGATTTTTTGAAGGGTTTTGTGTGTCTCTGTCTCCTTCAGTTCTGCTCTGATCTCAGTTATTTCTTGCCTTCTACAAGCTTTTGAATGTGTTTGCTCTTGCTTCTCTAGTTCTTTTAATTGTGATGTTAGGGTGTCAATTTTAGATCTTTTCTGCTTTCTCTTGTGGGCATTTAGTGCTACAAATTTCCCTTTACACACTGCTTTAAATGTGTCCCAGACATTCTGGTATGTTGTATCTTTGTTCTCACTGGTTTCAAAGAACATCTTTATTTCTGCCTGCATTTCGTTACGTACCCAGTAGTCATTCAGGAGCAGGTTGTTCAGTTTCCATGTAGTTGAGCGGTTGTGATTGAGTTTCTTAATCCTGAGTTCTAGTTTGATTGCACTGTGGTCTGAGAGACAGTTTGTTAAAATTTCTGTTCTTTTACATTTGCTAAGGAGTGCTTTACTTACAACTATGTGGTCAGTTTTGGAATAAGTGCGATGTGGTGTTGAGAAGAATGTATATTCTGTTGATTTGGGGTGGAGAGTTCTGTAGATGTCTATGAGGTCTGCTTGGTGCAGAGTTGAGTTCAATTCCTAGATATCCTTGTTAACTTTCTGTCTTGCTGATCTATCTAATGTTGACAGTGGGGTGTTAAAGTCTCCCATTATTATTGTGTGGGAGTCTAGGTCTCTTTGTAAGTCTCTAAGGACTTGCTTTATGAATCTGGGTGCTCCTGTATTGGGTGCATATATATTTAGGAGAGTTAGCTCTTCTTGTTGAATTGATCCCTTTACCATTATGTAATGGCCTTCTTTGTCTCTTTTGATCTTTGTTGGTTTAAAGTCTGTTTTATCAGAGTCTAGGTTTGCAACCCCTGCCTTTTTCTGTTTTCCAATTGCTTGGTAGATCTTCCTCCATCCCTTTATTTTGAGCCTATGTGTGTCTCTGCACGTGAGATGGGTATCCTGAATACAGCAAATTGATGGGTCTTGACTCTTTATCCAATTTGCCAGCCTGTGTCTTTTAATTGGAACATTTAGCCTATTTACATTTAAGGTTAATATTGTTATGTGTGAACTTGATCCTGTCATTATGATGTTAGCTGGTTATTTGCTCATTAGTTGATGCAGTTTCTTCCTAGTATCGATGGTCTTTACAGTTTGGCATGTTTTTGCAGTGGCTGGTACTGGTTGTTCCTTTCCATATTTAGTGCTTCCTTCAAGAGCTCTTGTAGGGGAGGCCTGGTGGTGACAAAATCTCTCAGCGTTTGCTTGTCTGTAAAGGATTTTATTTCTCCTTCACTTACGAAACTTAGTTTGGCTGGATATGAAATTCTAGGTTGAAAATTCTTTAAGAATGCTGAATATTCGCCCCCACTCTCTTCTATCTTGTAGAGTTTCTGCCGAGAGATCTGCTGTTAGTCTGATGGGCTTCTCTTTGTGGGTAACCTGACCTTTCTCTCTGGCTGCCCTTAACATTTTTTCCTTCATTTCAACTTTGGTGAATCTGACAATTATGTGTCTTGGAGTTGCTCTTCTTGAATAGTATCTTTGTGACGTTCTCTGTATTTTCTGAATTTGAATGTTTGCCTGCCTTGCTAGGTTGGGGAAGTTCTCCTGGATAATATCCTACAGAGTGTTTTCCAACTTGGTTCCATTCTCCCCATCACTTTCAGGTACACCAATCAGATGTAGATTTGGTCTTTTCACATAGTCCCATATTTCTTGGAGGCTTTGTTCATTTCTTTTTACTCTTTTTTCTCTAAACTTGTCTTCTCACTTCATTTCATTCATTTGATTTTCAATCACAGATATCCTTTCTTCCAGTTGATCGAGTTGGTTACTGAAGCTTGTGCATTTGTCACATAGTTCTTGTCTCATGGTTTTCATCTCTATGAGGTCGTTTAAAGACTTCTCTGCATTGGTTATTCTAGTTAGCCATTCACCGTGCAAAGAAACTAAAAACCTTGAAAAAAGATTTGATGAATGGTTAACTAGAATACTCAATTCTTAAAAATTTAAAATTTCCCTTTTGATTTATTCCTTAATGCACAAATGATTTACACATGTGTTTTTTGGTTTCCAAATATTTGGGGGAGTTTCTAGATATCTTTTTGTTATTCTCTTCTGATTTAATTCCATTGTGGTCACAGAACAAACTTCATATGACTTTAATCCTTTTAAATTTATGGAGACGTGTTTTGAGTCCCAGAATATGACCCACTTCGGTGAATACTACATAAGCACTTGAAAATAATGTATATTCTGTTGGTGGCGGGAGTGTCCTATAAATATCGACTAGGTTAAGCTGTATGATGAGTGTTGTTCAAGTCTTCTAATATCTTTTCTGATCTTCCATCTATAGGTTCCGTCATGTATTGAGAAGGAGTACTAAAATATCTGGCTACCATTGTAGGCTTGTCTGTCAGTTATTGTAATTCTATCAGTTTCTGCCTCATGCAGTCTGAAATCCTATTAGATAGATATACATTTAGGATTTTAATTTTTTCTTGTAGTAGTTATTCCTTTATCACCTTTTAATGAAGTCACCTTTTAATTCCTGGAAATAGTCTTTGTTCTGAAATCTACTTTGTCTTATATTCACATAGTCACTCCATCTTTTTTGTTTTTTGTTTTTTTTTGTTTTCCTGCCTCAGTCTCCAGAGTAGCAGGGATTACAGGTGTGCATCACCATACCCAGCTAATTTTTTTGTATTTTTAGTAGAGACAGGGTTTCATGATGTTGGCCAAGCTGGTCTTGAACTCCTGACCTCAAATGATCCATCCGCCTTGGCCTCCCAAAATGCTGGGATCACAGGTGTGAGCCATTACGCCTGGCCACATTGGATATTTTCTATTGCTAACCCTTCAAGTTCACTAATCTCTTCTTCTGCAAGGTTTAATCTACCATTAATCTTTTCCAGTACAATTTTGATCTCAGATACTGTGGTCCTTATCTCTAAAAGTCCCATTTGGTCTTTTACAAAATATCTTCCATGTCTCTACTTAAGATGTTCAATCTTTCTTCTAACTTTTTGAACATTTGGAATACAGTTATAATAACTATTGCAATGTCCTTGTCTGCTAATTCTAACATCTTTTGGTTCAGTTTTTATTGTTATTTATTTTCATTGTAAGTTATATTTCCTTGCTTCTTTGCATAATTGAACATTTTTGATTAGATGCCAGACATTGTAAAATTTACCTTGTTAAATGCTGGATATCTTTGTGTTCCCATAAATAATCTCGAACTTTGTTCTAAGACACAGTTGAATTACTTGGAAGTAGTTTGATCCTTTCAGGTTTTGCTTTTGAGATTTGTTAGATAGGAAAATCAGCATTTAGTCTAGGGTTCATTACTCCTTACTACTGAGTACTTCTGAGTATTCTATCCAATGACCCCTGATATATGTTTTTACTAGTCTGGCTGGTAGGAAATGATGTTATTCCCAGTTCTCTGAGTTCCCTTTGTTTTGGGTGGCTGTCTCCCCATCCTTGGGTAGTTTTCTCACCTGCATCTACTGATCGTTACTCTGCAGAATATTAAAGGGAAACTCTCTGCAGATCTCTGGAGTTCTCTCTCTGCAGCTCTCTCTTCTGTTACCCTGCTTTCTGAACTCTATTATCATCTTTCCAGACTCTTAGCTCTGTCTCTTCAATTTAAGAGTCAGCCAGCTCTTCCTTGGTTCTTCTTTCCTGTGCCATGGCCTAGAAACTCTCAAAGCAGTATGCTTAGCTCAGTTTGTTTTCCTTTCTTGGGGATTACTGTCTTTTGGTTCTGGATGTCCCCTGTCTTAAAAACTATTATCTCATATATTTTATCTGTTTCTATAGTTGTTTTAGGAGAAAGGGTAAATCTAGAACCTATTACGCCATCTTGGCTGAAAGTAAAAGCCATAGGTTTATTTTTCGTGCTACAATTACTCCAAACACTTTACAAACAATAACTTATCACAATGCATACCACATAGTATCAACTTTGCTCTGCTATATATAATGGTTTGTAATACCCAATTACAAAGATGCCTCGATGAAGAATTATTAGTTCTTTGGTATTCCAATAAAAGATAAAATATTTGTGAGGTTATATGGAATCATTTTTTAAATGGAATTAGCATAGCATTCTAAAATGACACAATTCAGTTATAATGACCCTAAGTCATGAGGTAAGATCAAGTCCACCTGGCTTCTGTCAATGACTAGGAAATTGCTGCTAAATTCTTTATTATCTAGTAAGAAGACAAATATTTTCTATTCTGCCTTCTTATTAGTCCTGCATTTCCATGGAATGTTTTCAGGATTTTCTTATCTCCCATATAAGGTCTCAATTCTGGTTTGTTTTTTCCATTCTTAGTTTTCAAATTATTACTATTTCTCCTACCACATTGAGTCTCCTCAATTAGTCTACAGAAATTATTGAGTTAAAAATCATAATAGGTCTCATGAATAAGGAAACACTCAAAACTTGGTGGAACATTTAATGTTCTAGGTCACGGATGGTGTGTTCCATTCATAAAAAGTAGGAGATTTATAAGGGATGCCTCATTTTTCCAGTTCATTTATGGGTAATACATATGAATGTGCCTACACCAAGATAGAAGCTTGTGATGAAAGACACAAAGCCATAAATTCTTTAATGAAACATGAAATGAAAGAAAATAAAAAGAGAAATGAAAGTGAAGTGCAGTGGCAAGAGGAGTGGACCAGGGATGTTTGGGGCTTTTGGTTTAGCTCCAGCATTGACCAACTTTGTGGATCTGGACAAATTGCCTTTTTGGGGGCCTGCTTCCATGTTTGTAAAATGAAAAGCATGAACTAGAAGACCAATAGTGTTCTTCCAGATCTACAACTCCATGAATCTATAAAAGAAATATACCTGATTGATCACAAAGAGTGGGACTCTGTCATTTTAACTGAGAGAAGCTAGCTTTCTTTGACCTTCTAAAGACCATTTATGTGTCCAGTTATATTGTTGTTGATGTTGCATGGCTTAACAAAACTGCCCCTGCAGAGCTGGTTACAGCGAATGGGGTAGACAACAAATATACAAGGAAACCATAGACTTCTGGGAGAGTAGAAACTAAGACCCCAACCCCTGCTCTTTCTGGGCTCTAAGACAGTTGAAGTTCTCAAGAGTAGACTCCATATTCTGCTAACAGGACAGGTTTAGAAAAACAAAGATGTAGCAATATAGGCCCTCCGAGTTGATGAAATAGGCTATGACAATCACATAAACACGGGCATCTGCTTTTTGGGCTAAACTTACTTGAGAGTTTTGGAAAACACCGAAAAATTATTAGTTTTGTTCATCAAATGGTATAATCTAAAATGTATCACTTTCATGAAGCTGTTGTTAAGACTTTAACCTGTCTGAGGATTTTCTTGAATATATTACATTATTTCTGGATAATAATTCTTTATGTCATGTCAGTATTACTTTCTTCCCCTTGGCCTTTACCTACCCATCCTTGTTGGATCCTCTTCAAACATAATGGAACATACCTTTCTGCCTTCTTTAAAAATCAGTCAGCCCTTCTTAACCTCCAATTATCACGGGTGCTGCTATGGGTTGAATGTCTCCTATGAAAATCATGTTGAAACTTAATCTCCAATGTGGCAGTATTAAGACATAGGGCCTTTAAGAGATGATTGGGCCATGAAGGCTCTGCCCTCATGAATAGGTCAATCCACTCATGGATTAATGAATTAATGGGTTATTGAAGGAGTGCGTTAGTTATAATGAGAGTGGGTCTGTTATAAAAGTCAATTTGGCCATCTCTTGTGAGCTCCCTCACCATGTGATGCCCTGTGCCACCTTGGGATTCTGCAGACAGTCCTCATCAGCAAGAAGGCCCTCACCAGATGCAGCCCCTAGACCTCGAACTTGCCAGCCTCTAGAACGGTAAGAAATAATTTTCTTTATACATTATTCAGTCTCAGGTATTCAGTTAGAGTATCAGAAAACAGGCTAAGACAGGTGCTCTTCTATGAACTCCCTCCAATTTGTCTGCTTTTGACTGGCCAATACCAAACTGAATTCTGCTTCTCCTGTTTCCACTAGGTGTTCTTTTTTCACTTGCCTTACTAATATTAATTAAACAACATTCCTCTCCGCCCCCCACTCCTCCATGTAGCAAATACTGAAATCTGCAGCAGGACCCATGGGATCTAAGAATGAAGTGGTTTATAGTGAGTAACAGAACCCAGAATAGCATGGAGGAGTATGACAGCCAATCTTTACTCTAAGCATTAGACAACGTGTTAAAGTATGTAGACATTAGCTGAAATCAGATTGTAAGGAAGCTTTCCAAAGGTTCTGATTTGGGTTTTGGCTGGATCTCATTCTTCTTTTTGCAGGCCAAAAAAACCCAGCTGCACATGTACATACACACATACCCCAATCATCTCATCATATGGTTCAGCAGTAAAAGTTAATTACTATTATTTTATCATAGTATATTCATCCCCTTAAGAAGCTACACAGACCACAACTCTTATTACTCGAAGGTATAGTATTAATGAATACAGACTTACTCATTAACTCACTCATTCACTCTTCACTCATTACTGGGTCATATTCAGAAATGAAAATGTCTAATAGTTCTACAGGTAAAAGTATAAATCAAAAAAGTAAAAAAAAAAAAAGAAACAAAACCCAACCAAAAAAACCACAGTGGGATCTGAAAAGCTGCAATTCACAAAAAAGTAGAATGTTAAGATTTTCAGACAACCTGTCATGTCTAGAGTGCTTCAGATGAAAAGAAATGAATATGCCTTGCAGGTAATGAAAAAGACCAAATTATAAACCATTTCACTTGAAATTCAAACTACATTTCTCCCAGAAACAGTGCATTAAGTAAATACTTCTGTGAATCAAACACTAAATTATTTAGTAATTGCTGAGTAAATTTCTGCACTTATAAAACATGCTTTTAAAAAAAAGTTATTTATTGTAAAACTGTAAGGGTTAGTTCTTATAAAAGAAAGTTATCAAGTCTATAGACATTTTAGAGTGCATAGTGCTATAAAAATTACTTAGTTATTACTTTTGGATTGGAAACACTTTCTAATGCATCAAGACTAAAACTTCTTACTTTAAGTGAAAAGCAATCCAATTTCAGTATTTTCTAATGGAAAACTGCAGTGCTTGTCACTTAACGTCCCTAATGCCTTAGATAGCTAAAGTAAGGGCCCTGACATGGAGCAGCTAAAACGTTTTGTGTTCCTTATTTACTCAAACACTCCATCTGCCTGCACACTAGTTAGTGCCAAGGGAACTGAAATTTAAGGCTGTTGTTAGGAGGAAGCACTTGCAATTGTATCATATAATCCTTAATAGCTCTGAATGGTTCTCGTAATTCAGTATAAACTTCCATTTTCCTTGACCTTCTAGGGGAAAGTTCAATTTACTGACAATGGTTTTTACTGCACTGCTGAAAAATATACCAAAAACTTTAAAAAGGAACGATCATAACAAGTCCCATTTTTTTGCTAATTTGTTATTATTGTTGCTTCTTTATTCTTTCAAATAGACCAAAATAAAAAATAACCCACATTTCCAAAATATCTGGTAATAACGTAGTAGCAATTACTAGCACTTTTCCTATATTTAAATGTAACCGACATGGGCCAGGCATTGTGGCTCATGCCTATAATCCCAGCACTTTGAGAGGCCGAGATGGGCAGATTGCTTGAGGCCAGGAGTTGGAGACCAGCCTGGCCAACATGGTGAAATCCTGTCTCTACTAAAAATATAAAAATTAGCTGGGTGTGTTGGTGCAAGCCTGTAATCCCAGCTACTCGGGAGGCTGAGGCACAAGAATTATTTAACTCAGGAGGCAAAGGTTGCAGTGAGCCAAGATTGTGCTACTGCACTCCAACCTGGGAGACAGAGTGAGACTCCGTCTCAAAAATAAATGAACAAATGAATGAATGAATGAACGTAACTAAAATGGAGAGTCACAGTCTGATACAGAAACTGAGGTGGACGAAATACTAGAATGTTGGCAGCAGACTATAGGTATTGGTCCAAAGGCAATAAAGAATTAAAGATATATAGCCACCAACCTAGAAACAGTAAGAAAGTTTAACAATATCAAGTGCACTGATGGTCAGATCAACTTCTTTGCAAAACAGTTTGGCATTATCTAGTAAAGTTGAAGATATGTATAGATTATAACCGAGTAATTCCATTCCTAGGTTACACCCTAGAGATACTCCTGCATATCTGTAACAAACTCTGTACACAGAATTGTTGAGAATAACTCCCAACTGGAAACAACATCATGTCTATCAGTACCAGAATGCATAAATACACTGAGATATATTCATATATTCACATAATGGAATATAACAAAGCAAATTAGAGCCACATGCAGCAACGTGGAGGAGCTGCGCAAACCTAATGCTGAATACTGAGCTACAGAAACAAGACACAGGATAATAACATACAATCTGGTTTCATGTATGTCAAATTCAAAAATGGATAAAACTTAAACATCTAGGGATATATGCTGTTATAGACTGACATGGTTTGGATCTGTGTCCCTGCCCAAATCTCATGTTCAACTGTAATCCCCGATGTTGGAGGTGGGGCCTGGTGGGAGGTGACTGGATCACAGGGGAGGTTTCTCATGGTTTAACACCATCCCCCTTGGAGCTGTTGCCTCAACAGTGAGTTATCATGAGATGTGGTTGTTTAAAAAGTGCGTGGCACCTTCCCTCTCCTTCTCTCTCCTTTCCTCCTGCTTTGGCCACATGAAGACACCTGCTCCAGCTTTGCCTTCCATCATGATTCTAAGTTTCCTGAGGCCTCCCCACAAGCAGATACCACCATGCTTCCCGTACAGCCTGCAGAATCATGAACCAATTAAACCTCTTTTCTTTTTTTTTTTTGTTTTTTTTTGAGACGGAGTCTTGCTTTGTCGCCCAGGCTGGAGTGCAGTGGCCGGATCTCAGCTCACTGCAAGCTCCGCCTCCCGGTAAACCTCTTTTCTTTATAAATTACCCAGTCTCAGGTATTTCTTTATAGCGGTGTGAGAACTAACACATGGAGTAAATGTGTCCTCTCAAAATCCGTATGTGGAAATCCTAATCCCAGTACAATGGTAGTGGGAGGTGGGGCCTTTGGGAGTGATTGGGTTATAAGGGTGGAGCCCTCATGAATGGGATTAATACCCTTATAAGAGACCCCTCTTACTCTCTTTCTGCCATGTGAGGACACAAGAATATGGCTGTCTGTAAACCAGGAAGACAGCCCTTACCAAGAACTGGACAATGCTGGCACCCTGATCTTAGACTTCTAACTTCCAGAACTGTGAGAAATAAACGTTTGTTGTTTGAGCCACCCAGCCTATGGTACTTTGTTATGGCAGCCTGAACTAAGACACATACAAAGGTGGCAAAACTATAAAGAAAAGACTCAGAATAGAGGTTCCATTTAGAGCGAGGCAGTGCTCACCAGAAAGGGGCACCATGCGGTTTTGGGGTGCTGTTGTATGCTCTATTTCTTGACATGAGTGACAGGTACACATATGCCCACTTTAAGTTACACATTTGTTTCACATTTGTTTTCCCAGCTCCCCCAAATTAAAGGTTGTAGGAGAATGTTAACAACTCAAGTTATTTATTGAGTACCTCCTTTAGGTTCTGGGACTTAATCGCAAAGGTCGTAGGGTACACTTTGGGCTTTAAATGAAAAAAATATATATATACCCACACCTTAAATCCTACAACTTATGGTCAGGAAGGTCCTTAAAGGCAATCAAATCTAACCAATTCCAAGTTGTACGTTTTCAGTAATAATCTACAAAAATGGGCCAAATACAGGGACGAGGCCTTTTGGGAGACGGTAAGAAATCTGAGCCCAGGCCTTTGCTTTGCAGTAAAACTTTTTTTCAGAGATCTTGTGTTTTGTCTTCTCTCTTATTAAAACCAAATCACTTCATGCACTTCCATTTCCTTATCTATGCAAGGAGAAAATAAACTAGGTGACTTTTTAGTTCTAGTTTCTATGGTTCTATGAAAGTATAGGAACTTTAGGAAAATCTTGAAACATGAGTTTTTCTAACTGTGGTTCCTGAGAAGACTTTTTAAGGAAACTAGAGATGCTCAAAAGAACACAACTGGCTGGAAAGGAAAAATGCCATCACATAACTTTTGAGAGAGATGAAGAAGAGGGAAGACCCATCCAGTAACAGTGTGAACTTTCTCCCTTATAAACAGAGTCAACCCGAAGGATGAATCAAAGGTCAACTTTCATACATTAATGGAACACAGCACCCATCAGTACTGAGCACTAGTTCAGCATTCTCTTCCCATGCCCAAAACAGTCTCTGGTGTGCAGGTCAGGGGCTCCCTCAAAAGCCACCTTAGATATGTGGCTCTGGAATAAAGTGGGGTGTCCATCCTCTCCTCTTGTCTCCACCCAGCCATGTCAGATAAGACTGTTTAGGGGGCCAGAGAGAAGGTTACAACTGGGATTTAACAAAAGCATGGTGCATAAACTGTCATCTCAAAAAGGAGATGAAATCAGCGGGTGAAAGGGAACCCATGTCAGGCCATCCAAGAGGCATGATGACTGTTAGTGGTGGTTGGTGGTGGTGGGGCAGTGGGTGTGTGGACCAGGGAGAAAATGTGCAACTAGCCATGGGCAGATTCGGATATGCAGCTTTGTGATCAGTGCACTTGTCTTTTTTATATGTTGATGCTTGCTTTTGCTTCTTTTGTGTAACCCCTCAGTTAAGAGTATAGCCAAAGCCTCCAACTATTCTTCTGGGATAGGTCATTTTCTACTCTTGGCAAGCCTTCTTTTCTCTATATTGTCACTTCCAGTTTGTCTCTGGTATTACGTCTTTGTGTCTATGTTCTCCATTTATATTCATTTCTCATACATCAATCTCTGCTTCCTATTAGCATTTGCTTTGTGCCTATTAGGAGTTAGAGGACAGAGAAAAGTCATTTCTTTTCTGCATTTCTCTTTATCAGGGCATCTGTGTGAAATATTCTCTCCCAGTGTCCCTTTCCCTCCCCTTGTAGCCAGAGAAGTATTACCCTAGAGCTTCATGCTGCTAATGTGAGAAGAAATTGTGAACAGTGATTAGGAGGCTAAATGAGGGTGGTGGAACCTATTTACTTCATTAAGGTTCCTTCAGGGAAAATATGAGGATGGGAAACTGAGAGATAAGGGTTAATACTAAAAGAATAACAGATCCATTTGACTCAGAGCAATCTTCAGTCTGCCTGGATTCTATGAGACACCCTTCTCCATGGGGAAATCATTACAGAGAAATGACATGCAAAGTGCGCCATAAAGCATCTGAGTCAAACCAGAGGGAGGATGACTCAACGGATCATTTTACATTTTAATAGAAGGCACTGCAGATATGTACCTAGTGCACAGTTCAACGCAGGGCTCACAACTCCTCCCCAAAACTTCTTCGTCGGGTGGGAGGGGAGTTCCCAGAACCTGGCAGAAATTATTCTGTCTTAGAAAAAAACCAAGTCAAAACTCACAACAGAGAATCAAGACTAAGAAAAGACAACAGATAGTCAAATGCAGAAAAGAGGGGAGACTGCAAGTCTAATTTCAACTTCAGCATTTCTGTCAAATATAAGACACAGCCTGAAAATTGAGCTCAGTAATTAGTGGACTTCAAATGTCATAAAGGGGTGGGGGAGATGGAAGGAGGAATGGAGGGAGACAGAGGAAAGAGAGAACGCTATCGAAGTGCTATAATTAAATAATTGTGTTCCTTAAATTAGTTTTGCAAGATTTTCCCATGATAATTACTGTCAGAAGTTTGCCCACCAGGTCAGTGACAACACTGGGCTTGAGTTTCCATGTGAAGTCAAGAAACAATATATTAGTCATGCCATTGTTCCTAGTATGTATCCCAGGCCAGGTATTGCTTATAGATGCTAATATGTATAACCCTCCAAAGTTAGATTCATCTGACCAGGAATTATGATGTTAAGAGATGGGATTGTCAAATCTAACTCCTTCTTGGGATGGGGGTGGGGGTTACCCCCAGACACACTTTTGTCTGCCTATACATAAAGAATATCTATAGTTTCACAGCTGCTCATCTGCCTCATCTCTACTGATGCCTGCCCCAGCTCCTGAGAGGGCACACGGTTTACAGGTAGGAAAGGAAACAGAAGTGAATACTGAGGCTTGGCAGAAATACAGCTTTCACAGAAAAGGTTCTTAATAAAAGGAAACTTGCTTCTTTCACGCATTGGGGTCTTTTGGACAACATGATTCTGTTCTGAAACATCATCTCTACAGGGACGCAGGCTAGAATGAATAACGTTTAGATTGCAAGTTAGTTCACCTGGTAACTAAGAAAATTGCAACTCAACACCAAAGGCAGGCAGCATCTAATGGGGCGGAAGTCATCTAGCTTGAGGGTCATTCAGGTAGTGGTTTGAGAAAGGTCTGATTTCCACTGGAGCCTAGGCACTCCTGAAACCCACTCCTGTTTTTCCATTTAAAAACGATTAAAACCATGAGTCTAAGACCACTGGTCGGCAGTCTGTTAAGTCCTGTATCAAGTAATAAAAGCATCTGAACCACCTGTCACCAGGCAGGAGGTCAAATGGAACTGGAATGTTAACACACAGGTGAAATGCCCTCCAGAGAACACGGGGAAAAGGCAGTGAAAAGGAATGAGAGAAAAAGAATGTGCTTGGAGCTTTCCAAGTCCCTGTCCTGTCCTTGGCAGCTTCTCAGAATGATGATTATTGTCACCAAAAGGTAGTGACACACATGCTACATGACACTTAGTATACTGTTTAAGATACAGATGGTCTTATATGCCTATAACACCGTCACTCACACGCGATTTCACCTCACAGAATACACTTCAGATAAAGCCAAGTATATTAAGGAAGAGATTATGTTTTTAATTCATTCATCATAAAAAGTCAGAAGTGTACTGCCATGGGGGCAGACAATACCCCCTCTCCAAATGGCAAGGAATGGGTGCCACAAGGGCCCATTGGCCAGGTGGTACCAGAGAGACACAGTGTTTCGTGCTTTCTTGACTCTAAAATGCACCCATTTTCCATTTCTCCTTCCATCCTTATATAGAGGGGCTCTATTTGAATCCCTGCTTTCCTGCTTCCTAGCTGCATGGCCTTGGCTTTGGGGCCACTGTTAGACTGTGTAATCCTTGGTCTTTCTATGTACAAAATAGTTATGTGAGGATTAAATGAGATGAAGCAATAAAGTATTTAGGATGGTCCTTGTTTTACAGTAAACACTCCACAAATAAAAGGAAAAGAAAGTTAATTTCTTTGCATATTATATACATTTGTAATTCTACATATACTGAGAATTTCTTACACTGAGGCAAATCTGGACTGTGTGAAGAATAATGTATATTTTTGTTTGCCAGATTCTCCTGCTTAAACCTGGGGAATGGCCAATTTGCTTAATTTCCATCCAAGACCTGCAAGAGAATGATGAGATAGGTATGCATTCTGGTACTTGCTGGCAACTTTGGCCGTGACACTACGTAGACTTCCTTCTGCAACATCCCTTGATGACCATGAAGGTCAAATAAGGCAACAGATCTGAGACCTCCCTGAGAAGTGCAGAGTACTCTGCTCGCATCAGGAATTATCCTCACCACTATTTGACTAATCCTACACATAATTATATAAAGAAGGTCTGCTCTTATGGGCACTTAGCCCTGATACAGTTCACTCTCATGCCAAAAGAAGGCATCTGGCAGATGGGGGACTTGTATTGATTCTCATCTGATAACATTTCCTAAAAGATTCCATCCCTTCAGATTTGTTAAAAGTGCACGCTTTGAATATTCTACCCTCCCATTACGGGCTTTTCCTGTTTTCTCTCTCTGCTACCTTTTGCATATATGTTCTGCCCAAATCAGAATCCTCTTTCATCTTGAGGGGCAGGATCCTGCAGTGGTGACAGGTCAGGCTCTGGGGTCAGCCTGCCTGCATCTGAACTATGACCACAATACTACCTCAGACAAACCACATGAGCTCTCTGTAAAAATTTCTCATCTGTAATCCAGTGATCATGAGGAGTAAGCAACTTAAAACACAAACTTGGGAAACAGAACGACTCCTGGAGAATAGATACTGCATACAAAGATGGTCTACAGAGGCAAGGTAGTGCAGTGGTTGTGGATGGAGGCTCTGGTGCCAACCTGCCTGGCTTTGAATTCTGACTCTGTCATTCACTAGCTGCAAAATCTTGCACAAGACACTTAATTTTCTGTGCCTCAGTTTCCTGATCTGTACTAAAAGGACCTGATAAAGGGCATCTATCTCATAGAACTGTGAGGATGAAAACATTTCATGTTTGCTTGTTCATCAGTTCACCAATTTAACATATAGTAACTGGTCCATCAAATTAGCTCCTCTTTTCCAACCATGCCAATTTTTCCCATTCACATTTCATTTCCAGTTTGACAATGGCTTGCCTTTTCTCTACGTAAGTATTTCCTGCTTTTGGCCCTGCCTACCTAACACCCAGACTCTCCCAGCCTGCTTCCTATCTCTGGAAATAACAGTTCTCTAACTGCATAGATCTAGGGTAACTACAGCGGGTTCAGCGATCTGCATTTTAACCCCATGACAGCTGATTTAAAACAGCCCTACAAACTAGGACTCCCCGCACTGCCATTCTGAGAGCGAGGGCACTAGGGCAGCTTATTTAAGTCCTCGGAGTCTCCTTACGTGTGAAATGAAGATAAAAACTGTCTCCCGAGAGATTGTTAGGAGATTTAAATGTGATGGCTCAATCCCTGGCCTCCTCAGGTCTCTGTGCAGACATCACATTCTCAGTGAGGCCTCCCTAACCACCCTGCTCCATTTAAACCACAACCCCAGCCTCCCGCCTGCACTCTCCATCCTCCCTCCCTGTTTATGATTCTTTATAACGTTTTCACATCTCATACACACTATGCTTTATTCATATTTTGTTAATGACCTATTTTTCTATTGAGGGCAGGAATTTTTATCTGTTTTGCTCACCACTGAAGCCGCAGAACTTCAAAATGCTACGCACATAGGAAGCACTCAATACATACTTAATAAGAAAGTAACTAAAAAAGACTTTCCCTAGATCCCAACAGGTCCATATGTCACTTCTGTTTCTGCTAAGTTCTCCTTCCAGCCTGTTTCTTCACACATCTCCCTATGCTCTCCAGAGCTGCCTGTCTTTTCTGGGCCTCAAGGTCGCCTTGCCTATCCATTTATCCACAGAAAACTCAGTCCATTCTAAGCAATGCGAGTGTTAGAGAAAACTAATGACATAACCTCCAAGACACATTGCCAAGATAATGGGATGGTACAAAAGCAAAAGAAAGGCTTAGATTGACACAGTGAAGGAAAAGTTCCCATCTGCAGAGATGCTGAGTAGAAGGTCTTGAGTGTGCTTTATTTCTGAAGCTCTCTGTGCTCAAATACTCACGAACCCGGAAACACATACCTTGCTCACTGGCTCTATACAATGTGGATCCTTGCAGAGTAGAATTAGGCTGTTCTCTCCCAGTAAAAGCTTGTGTGCTCCTGCTTCTGAGAGATGGCTCTGATCCCACCCCCTTGTGTCCATGGCCTCCTATCTCAAACTACCAAACAGAGGACCAGTTATGCCCTTCCTTTCCGCAACCCTCAAGAAACAGCCAGCACGCAGGACCCTCAATGGCACCCTCAGGATGATGCTTTCAGAATGTGACAGAGACCACAGCCCAGGCCTCTGCTGCCCTGGGAGTAGACGTGGCTCTGGAAGGCCTGGATTTGAGAGAAGATGGTAAGAGGAAGGTTTCTGATTTTTGAACGAAAATCAGACCAGCGGGAAGGCCACAGAGCAACGTTTCCTTACGTACAGGAATGTGCTTTATTTAGTTCTACTCACAGTGGTCTGATGACAAAGTCCTCTTTAATAACTTATAATTTGGGATTGTAAGACATTGGAGCCAACGCAACTAATGTAAAAACAAACCACTCATGATCTTCCTGGGAAAGTGGAAGTGCATTTGCATAGGAACAGTCTTCTGTGGATGGTTTTCTGAGCAGTTTAGCAAAGAACTGATTAAATAACAGCATATGTGTTGTTAAATTCCCTATTACAATGCTTTCAAAATTCTTCAAAAGAAAAAAATGCTTACCTGTTAAAAAAAATTGTATGTTTCTAAAGGAGACACTTGAAAACCAGAAAGAAGCATCACCATCTCAAAAAAAAAAAAAAAAAATCAAAATGGCACAGCAGAAGTTCACATAAAATGCCCGACAATGTTTCTTTTCAATAGAACTCAAGCTGCCTGAAAGACATCCTTGGATTCAGAGCTTTTACTGGTTACCTAGGTTGCAAATGATACCAAAAGAGACACCAGGAATTCTTAGTTAGAATGCCAGTCAAGGAAAAGTTCATAATCCTTTCAGATTTTAAATCCTGTGTGTCTGTGAGGAGGATAACCATTTAGTATTTTAGACAATTGGAAAAGAAGATTAGACCAGACTTTGTCTATAAAGTTGTGCTACACCCTGGGTTACACTCATCAAAGGCTGACGGAAACGGCTGTTATTCTTTTTGAAACTGTAGTTATATGGAGACTGCTGGTCGTTTAATTAGAATGGAAATTGATACACAGAGAAGCATACCAACTGTATCTAGTGTATTAGCCTGATATTAACAACTAGCATCTGATTACTTACAATTGACCATGTTTGAAATCTATTAAAATCTCTTAATTACTGTTATGCGCTCATAGTCACTGCTTTCTCTTAAGGCAACATGAAATGCTTAATGATTAATATACCAATTTCAAAAGCTTTCTTGTACAGACTGGACTAGACTCTGTAGTCTTTACAGAGTGATCATTACTTAATGAACTCAGTACACTGTACATTTTCCAGCCACCTGAAACTCTCAAGTATTGTGTGAGTTTTTGGCCAATTAATTATCAATTACAACATCATAAAACATTAGCACAAAAATACGAATAATGAAATTTAATTATACATTATTCTTCTGAGTTGCTGAAAATACTATACAAGACTGATTCTGATTAATAATTCATTCAGCAATAAAGTATCAGGAAAGATAATTATGCAGTGCCACAATTCTCACACTGATTTCTATAATTACAGATTACAACAGTGTTAGCAATTTAAAAGGTTAGAGAGCTGTGGTAATTTGCTATGTCATCCTCAGCTATATTAATGTCTCTCTTTGAGCACCAAAGATAATTGAAAATATAATAATGGACCAAATCAGATGGCTTGCCCATGCTCTCCTCACCTAAAACATCTCCAACCTGAGAATATTAGTAAAATCCTTGATAATTAGCCTCTTACATTATTTAACTAGTCCTACTAGACACATTTGGTTTACAGCTAATCAAAGAAAGACAATATGTAGGAATACATGCCAAAATATGCAAACATAGAAACATAACCTATAGAAAAGTTACAGCGATACAATCACATTTGGTATGTAACATATCTGACTAGGAATACACATATGTGTATGCCTGTATAATTACCCCTTAGATAATTAAACACCAAGCCAAGGGACACACATAATGTACATCTCTGTCTTTGGCAACACAGTTGAGTAAATAGCACATGAAAAAATAAAAAGTTTATCTAATTACCCTCTCTGGGTTGTTTACATATTGTGACACACCAAACTACTCTTGTCTTTAAGTTCTATTACATCCTGAGAGTGAAAATACACTCATCTGCTAGAAATACTCACTCTGCTCTGCTTGCATTCCATGGGAAAAAACCTGGCTAGAAATTTACGGCCTTTTCCCATAACCAGTATTTAAATGAGAATTTTCACCTGGGGATGAGCCCAAGTGAACTAAACATACAGTTCCACAGATATAAAAATCACTTTCTTCTCTGCTCTTTCTTCTCGCTATTTTTAGAGAAGAGATTTGTAAGACATCTTGGCTTTACTCTCTTGAATGCCTTAAGTATCTGACTAACTTCATGTTCAACTAATATGGAGAAACAGATGGAAAATTCACTGGGACTAAAATCTTAGGCATTATTTAAATGAGCTCCTTGCAGAGTCTTTTGTGTGTCTTGTTGGGACCGGGGGTTCCTCATTCTGGAGTACGCCAGGGTCTGAATTTAATATTTCACTACAGCCGGCCCCAACAAGATGATAAAGGAAGACAGGGTGAAAGACAGTTTCAATCCAGTGGTAAGAAGAATTTGTAGATCATCTGATTGAATATGCTCTTTTAAAAATTGTAGAAATTTAGGCTCAAAGATATTAAACAATTTACTCAAGGTCACAGAACCATTTAGTAACAATAACAGAAGAAAAACCCAAGCATGGCTGATTCCCAGGCTTCCACTGTATTTTATTAAAGAAAATACCCAAGGACGAGGGGCATGATGAGTAGCATATGGAGATAATTTTTGTTCCAAAATTAAGCCCATTTACTTATATTTCATTTCTACGAGGGGGTTAGTCATTCTAAGAGAACACCATAGAACTGTAGCTCTTCATGTATTTCCTTAAATGAAAATAAAATGCGGTTCCTTTGAGTCACAAAAATAATTATAAAACAGGGCATTGCTTCTAATCAGCTTTTTTTTTTTTTTTTTCCTGGGCTACATGTAGGCAGTTGGCACAAGGTCATACGGTAGGACACCACACTAGATACAAATTTCCTTCACCTTTTTTTCACCCACTTCCTTTCATTCCCAGCAGGACAGTAAAACAGGTTCCCTGCACATCCCTGCAAATTTGCTCTTGATTTCAGGAGGAGACCCCTGGCAGGTGATATTGTTCCCTTGTTAAAGTAGCAGACATTCAAGCTTGTAACAAGGGATAAAAATGGCAAGTGGACTTTGGTCCCACATTTGCAAGGTCCTGTATGATTTTGTACTTTGAACTATTTCTAACATTTTATTATGAAAAATTTCAAATTTACAGAAATGTTTAAAGAATTTTACAGTGAATACCTACATACCTATCGTTTAGATTCTACGATTAACATTTTATTATGCTTATTTCATTACACATCTATCCATCTATATCCATCTGATTTTTTTCAAAGCATATCAAAGTAAACTGCAGGAATCAGCACACTTTCCCCCAAAACACTTCGGCAGGATATTACTTGCTGGAGTTTAAGATGAGTTTACAGTTTTTTTCTTTTGAGGCAAAATTTACATACAATGAAATGTACAAATCTTAAGTGTACATTCACTGAGTTTTGACAAATACATATATCTGTGTAAACCAAACCTTATCAATCTAGAGACTATAACCATCACCCCCGAAAGATCCCTCATATTCCATCCCAGTCATTCCCCTCCTCCAAAGGCAATCAGTGCTCGAGTTTTTCTAACAGACTAATTCTGCCTGCCCTAAAACAGCTGAATTTTGAAACTTAAAGTAGCTAAGTGTTGTTCTGTTTTTCTTCTTCCAGTCAACACACACTGAGCACCTAAAATGAGACACACACTTAAAGCCAGTGACAACAAAATAATTACTCCATTAAATTAGGAAAATAACTTCCATGGTGGTGAGAGCCATGGGATTCATTATACTTCAAGGGCAATTTAGATGCACAACCAAAAGGGAAGACATATACCACACCCTGTGGCTGTTACTCATTTGGAAACTTGCTGACTCTTCAATAGTAAAATAAAATCCATACCCATGCCCAGTGAAAAATGGGGCTATGCAGGATCCTTGGATTAAATGTGAAAAATGACTTTTTAAAAAAGTCCATCTTCAAACCAATATTATCGTTTTATGATGAAGATGAACTATTATAACATGCCAAGCCTGCAACCTATAAAGACACAGCCCCAAGTTTTACAGAACTATAAAATCATGAAGGAGGCTAGCAAAGGAGCAGAAAGGCTCTTCATTTAATTTTCTTTTAACTTAACTATAGTAGTCAGTGGATTAGGCCCTCATTTTCCAGCAGCTGAATTACTGTCAAGGTGATAACACTCTTGGTGGAAACAGCATTGGATTAGCTACCTCTCTCTGCAAGAGCTCAACAGCACATTATCAGTCACTAAAACTGGATTAAAAGGTCCTCCTTCAGCAACTCTTACACTCCTTTAAAAGTTAATTAACCCTTGTTGTGGATTGAATCACAATATTCTCCCTCCCTCCAAAAGAAATTTGAGGCCCTAACCTCCTGTAGCTCAGAATGTGGCCTCATTTGGAAATAAGATCATTGCAGATGTAATTAGTTAAGATGGGGTCATACTGGAGTAGGGTAGGCCTCTCATCCAATATGATGGGTGTCCTTTTAAAATGTGCTCCATATGGACACAGAGACACAGGGAGAACACCATGTGAAGATGGAGGCAGAGGTGACAGTGATGTGGCTACAAACCAAGGAATGCCGAGATGAATGGTCAGCACCAGAAGCTAGGAAGAGGGAAGGACGGATTCTTCCCTAGAGGTTTCAGAGGGAGCATGACCCTGCCAACATCCTGATTTTGGACTTCTAACCTCTAGAACTGTGAGGCAATACATTTCTGTTGTAAGGCATCCAGTCTGTGGTACTTTGTTATGGCAGCCTTAGGAAACTAGAAAAACCTTAAAGAAGATTTTTCCCTTTCTAGTAACTGCTTTAAACAAAAGTGTCATTTACACGCAGAAAAGTATACCAACCATAAGGGCACAAATCAATGATTTTCTTCCAAGTAAACATATTTATGTAACCACCAGCCAGATCAAGACTATTACCAGCACCCCAGAATTCTCCTTCATGCCCCATCCAAGTCATTATTTCCACCAACAGAACTGCTAATCCTAACTTCCTTCACCTTAGTTTTGTCTCTTTTTGAACTTTAAAGAAATAATATAAATTTTTTTGTGTGTCTGACTTCCCGTGCTCAACATGTTTGTGAGGTTCATCCATGTTGTTGTGTATAAGAGTGGTTTCTTCTTCTTTTTTTTTTTTTTTTGAGACGGAGTCTCGCTCTGTAGCCCAGGCTGGAGTGCAGTGGCCGGATCTCAGCTCACTGCAAGCTCCGCCTCCTGGGTTCACGCCATTCTCCGGCCTCAGCCTCCCGAGTAGCTGGGACTACAGGCGCTGCCACCTCGCCCGGCTATTTTTTGTATTTCTTAGTAGAGACGGGGTTTCACCGTGTTAGCCAGGATGGTCTCGATCTCCTGACCTCGTGATCCGCCCATCTTGGCCTCCCAAAGTGCTGGGATTACAGGCTTGAGCCACCGCGCCCGGCCTAAGAGTGGTTTCTTCTAAAGACGGTTTGAAAAATATT
The DNA here is from genome assembly GCF_049350105.2 of Macaca mulatta. Lineage (NCBI taxonomy): Eukaryota > Metazoa > Chordata > Mammalia > Primates > Cercopithecidae > Macaca > Macaca mulatta. The sequence continues at coordinate 95,935,647 of NC_133409.1, read as the reverse complement.
AAGTTTTTGTTTTGTTTTGCTTTGGTTGGTTCAAATTTCCTAAAAGGAATAAAATGGTAAACACTCAAAAGTCTCCAAAAATCTCCCCATTCCAGCTTCCCAGCCACCCAGTTCCATTTTCTAGAGGCCACAAGTATCTCTTGTGTATCCTTCCAGAGAGAATTGATGCCTATTTAAGCAAAGATATATACATTTATAGATACATCTTTGTACTTTTACATGAAAGTTTGCATATGGGCCAGGCGTGGTGGCTCACACCTGTAATCCCAGCACTTTGGGAGGCTGAGGTGGGCGGATCACCTGAGGTCAGGAGTTCAAGACCAGCCTGGCCAACATGGTGAAACCCTGTCTCTACCAAAAATACAAAAAATTAGCTGGGTGTGGTGGTGGACGCCTGTAATCCCAGCTACTCGGGAGGCTGAGGCAGGAGAATCACTTGAACCCAGGCGGCGGAGGTTGCAGTGAGCTGAGATTGCGCCATTGTACCCCAGCCTGGGCAACAAGAGTGAAACTCCGTCTCTTAAAAAAAAAAAAAAAAAGTTTACATACTAAGCCATGATCTGCACCCTGCTTTCACTTAAAAATATAGTTTCTTCATTCTTGTTTTATGGTTTGATAATATTTGACTAGAAGGGCATAGTACAATTTATATAACCAATTCTCTATTGACAGCTATCTGGGTTGTGTTATTATAAACAAGGTTGTAACACGTAATCTTATAATTTTGTACACGTATCCATACATTCTCCCAAATGTGAAATTACTGGATCAAAGGATATAAGCTTTGCAGTTTTGATACTGCCAAATTGTCCTCCATTGGGATGGTACCAATTTATACTCCTGCCAGCAATGTACAAGAGTACTTCTTTTTTTTTTTTTTTTTGAGATGGAGTCTCACTCTGTTGCCCAGGCTGGAATGCAGAGGTGGATCTCGGTTCACTGCAACCTCTGCCCCCTGGGTTCAAGCGATTCTCCAGCCTCAGCCTCCTGAGTAGCTGGGACCATAGGTGCGTGTTACCACGCCCAGTTAATTTTTTGTATTTTTTAGTAAAGACAGGGTTTCACCGTGTTAGCCAGGATGGTCTCTATCTCCTGACCTCGTGATCCGCCCACCTTGGCCTCCCCAAATGCTGGGATTACAGGCGTGAGCCACTGCGCCTGGCCAAGAGTAATTCTTTATCCATAGTCTTGCTAATAGATTGTGTTATCAAACTTCAAAGCAAAACAAAACAAAAAAAAAACCCCTGCCTGTTTGGCAAGTAAAAAACAGTGTTTTATTATCGTTTTAATTTGCATTAATTTTTAATAAATGACATTGGATATACTTCATGTTTATGAACAGCTATTTATATTTCCACATCTGTAAATTGTTAATGGTCTTACTATTCTTTTAATTTTTTTTCCTATTGCATTGTTGGTCTTTTTCTGCCTTGTAGAAGCTCTTTAAATATTAGGGAAATCAGTTCTATCTCTAGATGAGTTGCAAAAATATTTTTCCTTCTTTGTCACTTTTTTTTTTTTTTTTTTTGCCTTGGTTTATGGTGGTATTTGCTGCTCAGAATTTTTTGATTTTTGTGTCATTGAATTCATTTTATGACTTTCCCTTTGTGGTTTCTGGATTTTTGTCATACTTTGAAAGGTCTTCCCAACTTATAAACAATTTTCCCCTGAATCCTTTTAGTACTTTTAAGGATAAATTTTTTTCCAAGTAAGTTTTGGAACCATTTAGAATTTATCTTGGTGTATATATGAACCACCAAACTTTCTTTTTCCCAGAAGGTTATTTAATCGTCCCAGCATCATTTATTGAACACCCATTTTTATTACACTGATTTGAGATGCTTCCTTAATGTAAACTAACATTTCAAATGTATTTGAGATTATTTCTGGACTCTATAAGGTGCCACTGACTTGCCTATTAATGCCAATTCAAATATATGAGTATGTTTGTAGTATCTTTTAATATCTAAAGAGCAATTTTCTCTCTTCCTATTCTTGGCTATTTTTTGATTAATTTTTTTTTGCATGAACTTCAGTATCAGCTTGTTTGGTTACAAAATATTCTCTTGGTATTTTCACTGGGTTCATGTTAAATTTGGGATGTTCAGGTTTTCTGCCCACGGACATGGATTATCTTTCCATTCATTCCCATCTTTGTTTTTTCTCTTCATCTCAGGAGGATTTTAAAATGGTTTCATTCACTTAAAAGAATAAAGATTTACATCTTAAGGATTTCTTGAGTTCAATTCCTATATTTATATACATTACATATTTATGTATATGTGTATATATTTTATTTGAACTTTTCTTTTTTGCTATTGTAAATAGGATATTAACTTCCATTATATCTTCTAACCAGCAGTTGATCACATACATGAAGAATGTTTAGTTTTACATAATCCATTAGTACTTAATGGGTTATTGTTTCCACCATCTTCCAGCTGATTCACAGAAGAAAGCATACTATCCAAGTGTGCAATCACATCATCTGCAAGTAACAAACATTAGTTTAACCTCATCCTTTTGACTTTTTACACTTCTACTTTCTTTCTTTTGTACTGCACTGGCTAAGTACATTCAGAACAATGTTAAAGAAATAAAAATGGGCGCCTTTGTCTTCATTGTTTCTGACATAACATGGCTTCTGGTGTTTCCCTATTACTGGGTATATCCCTTTGGGTATACACCCAGTAGTGGGACTGCTGGGCCAAACGGTAGCTAATTTGACCCAGTAATCCCATAAACACTACATCTACTAAAGCGTGATGCTAATTTTATAATAAATAATATATATAATAAATAATAATTTTATGTTAAGGAGGTATCCATCACTTCTGATTTTATAAAGTGATTTTTAATGAAAAAGATGTTGAATTACATCAATGCCTTTGCAGCATCTATGAACATGACCAAATAAGTGTTCCAAAAAGATCTATTAATATGATAAATTATATTAAAAGATTTTTCCAATATTTATCACTCCTGGAATGAACCTCATTTGGTTATGGTACACTATTCTTTCAAAATGGTGCTAGGTTCTGTTTGCTGATATTTTACAGCAATATTTTACATTTGTGTTCTTCTATGGTGGTTGGTCTGATGGATTACCCTGCTCTTTAGAAGTCAGTGACTAAACTATATTTTCTTAGACAATTAGGGATTTTTAAATTTATCTATAAAAAGTTGAGTAAAACAGGCTTTATGATTCCTTTGTAATATATCTTTTATTTACATTATTTTTATTATTTCCTCTATTTTATTAATCAAGTCAGCTAAAGTTTCCTTGATTATGTTGAGGTTTTCAAACAATATACTTTTGCATTTATTAATTCTTTAATTTTTCAGTTTGTGAATTCAGGATTTTTTGATAAACTTTTATTTCCTTCCCACTATATTTTAAGTTTGTTTTATTGTTCTTTTCTAACGTTTTGAGTTAGACACACACTTAATTCATTTATTTCTATTTTTCTTATTTGAAAAAATAAATATTTTAGGCCATGACTTCTCTTCTGAACACTGCTTTAAGCTGCAGCTCCTGGATTCTGCTAAAAAGGCACTGACTTAGATCTTGTTGGCTTTATGTAACAGATACTTACCTAACCATTGCATATAAATAAACAATGGGAAACTGATGATTTAAAAAGATGTTAGCAGAGACCACTAAAGGAACCCAGCAGTGAGTCTGTTGTAGAGTGAAGAATAATTCCTTTTATCTATTTATTTATTTTGAGACGGGGTCTTGCTCTATCACCCAGGCTGGAGTGCGGTGGCGCAATCATGGGTCACTGCAACCTCCGCCTTTTGGACTCAAGTGATTCTCCCGCCTCAGCTTCCCGAATAGCTGGGACTACAGGTACGCAACACTGTACCCAGCTAGTTTTTTGTATTTTTTTGGTAGAGACAGGGTTTGGCCATGTTGCCCAGGCTGGTATTGATTGAACTCCTGGGCTCATCCACTCACCTCGGCCTCCCAAAGTGCTGAGATTACAGAAACGACCACTGTGCCCAGCCAAGAATAATTCTTTCACTGCCATTCATGGTGTATTGACCAGGTGCACCAGGCACAGTGTGGGCTACTGTGAGAATAAACATGAAGGGGTCTCTGTCTTTCCATCAGTAAGGAAACCACACATGAGCATATAAAAACACAGAACCACAAACACTGTATCACAGAAACATAAGGACAAGTCATACAAACCATAAAGAGATACAAACTTTGACATAAAATAATGTCCCTTCTTCTGCTCAAAACATACATACCTATAATCTTTAATAGGCATTCATTTAATTTATACTGACCTAAGTTGCTCTTGCAACTTTAACTTAAAAGCAGTTCACAATAACAATATTTGTTTTTGCATAGAATATGGGTCAGAAGAGATGTAGAAAGGCTTGTTGGGAAGCTCTTATAACAGTCTAGGTGAGTGATGATGATGGCTTGGACTAGTGAGGAAGCATAAGAGTGGCAACCACAGCCTGATTTGGCGTGCATTTCAGAGATAGAGAGGTACAGCTGATGGGATTTGCTAACGGACTGGATGTGGGGTGAGAGAGAATGAAAAGAGTTAAGGGTAACTTTGAGAATTTCAGCTTCAGCAATTACATGAATGAGGGTGTCATTTACTGAAAAGGGAAAACTCCAGGGGAGGAGCATGTTTGGGGACCGGGGTTGAAATAAATTGTTGACTCCTGGTAGCTCATCTGTCCAAGCTCACTATTATGCTTTGAATGTGGCCCCCAAAAGTTCATGTGTCGGAAACTTGATCCTTGAGACAGCAGTGCCGAGAGGTGGGACCTTCAGGAGGTGATTGGGTCGTGAGGGTTCTGTCTTCATTAATGGATTAATGAGGGAGTGGGTTCGTTATCACAAGAGTGGGTCTTTATAAAAGCCAGTCTGGCCATTTCTCATAACCGCCCTCACCATGTGACGCCAACCTCCAGAACTGGAAGAAAATACCTTACCTTTTCCTCTTTCCCCTTTCCTTTCCTTTCTTCCCTTTCTCTCTCCCTCCCTCCCTTCCTTTCCTTCCTTCCTTTCTCTCTCTCCTCCCTCACTCCCTTTCTTTCTTTTCAAATTACTCAGTTTCAGGTATTAACTTACGGCAACAGAAAACAAACTGAGACACTCATCTCATTCACCTCTCCCATAAGTTGGTTATACTCAAGTTTCACTGATCTTTGTCCTATCGCACCTCCATGCTGTTGTATGTTCCGTTTCCACACCCAAAGTGTCCTGCCTACTCTTCTCTGTCTGGCAAACACCTGCTCATCCTTCAAGAATAATCTCAAATGTCAGCTCCTTTGGTTACCTTTCTGACTCCTGCAGGCACAGTTGGGAGAATAATGCTGGAGCTTTCCAGCCTCCCAGCCATCTCAGTCTCACAGAATTGCTTATGTGTCTGTCTCTGCCACCCGGTTAAGTTCCCCAAGGACAGAAGTCATGCTTTTTTCTTCTTTTTTCCCTGGAGCACAACTCCTGAAACAAAGATGGCTACTCAGGAAGTGTTTTCATTCATTCCATCAATATTGACTGAATGTCTACCATGTATAATATATGATGCCATGTACTGTTCTAGGTACCTGAGGATATAGCAATGAACAAAGCAAAATTACGCTTGTCATAGAGCCTTCATTCCACTGGGGAAAAGGGCAATATACACACAAACAAATGAATCTATAATAACATGCTGTAGAGGAAAAAAATAAGGCAGGGCAAGAGAAGTGAAGGATGTGGGTGGTGAGGTCCTGTTTTAAATACCACAGTCATGGAAGATCTCATTTAAGCAGATTCTAAATGAAGTGAGGGAGTAAACCATGCAGATACGTTGGAAAAGAGCATTCCTGGCAGAAATAAACAGCCTGGTTCAATGGCCCTATAGCAGGAGTAGGCTTAGTGCTCTGATGACTCAAAAGGCCAGAGTGCCTGGAGGGTAGTGGCCAGAGAAAGCTGCAGAGGTAGTCAGGAAGTGAAGGGCATGCAGTTCGAGGTAGGAGTTTGGGTTTTATTCCAAGTGTTATGAGAAGCCAGAGCAGGCAAGTGATAGGATCTGATTTACACTTTAAAAGATTCCTTTGGCTTCCACATGGAAAATGGGTTGCTGTAGGGTCAGACTGGAAGCAAGAAAGTATGTTAGGAGGCTCCTGCAGCAGTCTTGGCAAGCATGATGATGGACTGAACTAGGGAAGGAGCAAAAAAGTGGTGACAAAGTGCCTGGATTTGACAGGTAGAGCTGATGGAATTTGCTAGGGGATGTGGAGTGAGAGAATGGGAAGAGTTAATGATGGCACCAAAGATTTCAGCTTAAGTGACCAGATGAATGTGGGTGTCATTTATTGAAATAGGAAGCCCTAGGGGAGGATCAGGTGTGGGGGATGAGGGGAGAACAAGTGTTGGTTTTGGATATGACAACTCTGAGGAGTTGATTAGACAGCCCTGTGGAGGTAAGCAACTGAACACAGCCTAGGGTTCAGGGCAGGGCTGATTCTAGAGAGATAAATTTGGGAGCCATTAATATGGAGATGGTATTTAAAAGCCACAGACTGGATGAGATCACCAGGAAGTAAGCTCATGTGGGCTGAATGAATGAATAAGCAAGTTTATGCTCAGGAAGGAAACTGTTATCAGGCTGATAACATCTGACTCTACTGGACAAAGAGATAATAAATACTGGGATGAGAGGGCACAGAATTAATTTTTTTCCCTGTCTACATAGCTAATCCAGACTTTTCCCTTAGATGCTCAGAAAAGCCTGCATCCTAAATTATTGAGGACAAAGCGGACCACAGGACTCTCTGGAGCAGTTTCCATTGCTTGACTTGTGTACAAGGTGTGTCAGCCTACTTCAGGTGTCTTGGTAACTAAGCACTTTTCTTGGTGAGCATCTTATTGCAGCATATTGTGCAGGCTGGAACCCATGAGAGTGAGTCCTTCAGGAAAGAAATGACATTAACAGATGTACACAACATGTCTCAAAGTAAGAAAGACGGGGCGGGGGGTAAGATCACAAATACAACATCTGTAACACTCCGTACGTGCAACTTGTCATCTCTATTGAAGAAACAGGCAGGCAAGCTTCCACAACTAAGATAAAATAATCTTTGTCATAAATCCGAGATAAGTTGCATTGAATTTGAGGTAGTTAAGCTGTATTTCTCAAAAGTCAAAACCAAGTCAGTGGGTTCACCAAATTCTTTTGGTTACTTCAAATATCATATTACCAATACCAAAAACTTCTCAGGCCCATAGGGCTATAACCCCATGTAAAAACACTAAAAGGATGGTGATGCAAGAGGTATCCCACTGTGAAAAATTTCTTTTGTATACTTTCTAAAATTAATATTTCTTTCCAAATGCACAGGGTTTTGTCTGTCATTTATTTTGCTTTTTAATCATGAGGCACTAAAAGTTGGCACAGTTTTAAAGCGTCCAGCTTCTATGGACTTTTAAAATTTCCATTCATTCCCATAGCCTTACAGGCTTCTCTCCCCTAAAATCCATGAGGATTCTGTTCATATCTGCTCCCCTGCTCCACTGTGATCAAAGATATTCCTCTGTATCTCTGTGTAATCCTCAAAACAGGAAATAAAGACCCCAAAACGAAGTCTCAGTATCTCCTGTCTTCCCCAGTGTCCCATTCATATCCGAAAGAGTGAAAGCTCTGTTTTAGAATGACTGCTGGCTGCCAATGAGAGCTCTGGATACCTTGAAGTGGATGAATGAAAACACACTCAAAGAAGAGCAAAGTTGTGTGGAAACTTGGAAACATGGAAAGATTCAGTCATTTAAGCTTTTAGGAAACATTTAGTGAGTGTCTACCACATGCCAGCCACTTTGCTAAGTGCTCGGTCACAAACACAGGCCTCTGGAGCTCATAATATAGTGGCTAACCAGACAAATGCCATCAAGGACAGATGAGACGCTTCCCAGCAATGGCAAAGCCTGAACTGAATTCTGAAGGAGGAAACAGAAATTATCTAAGAGAAGGCACAGAGAGAGATCAGTTAATATTTGTGGATCCCTAACTGTATTCTCCCTTGTAAGCTTGGTACTAGGTACACAAACATGAATACGGTACACCTCCTCCTCCAAAAGAGACAAAAGACAAAGTAGCTATTTCGAAATTTCAAAGGAGCTAGCTAGAAGCAGCATCCGATTTTTCTGGGTGACCCTATGGATGGTATCAATACAGAATGTACTAAGGCAGGAGCAGACTGAAGAGTTGATTCCACAGGCTCTTTCAGAGGTTTTTTTCCACAGACCTACAGAGACGCTTTTGTAAAAAAGTTCAAGTTTATGAGCATTCAAAAATGAATGCATCAGAGCTACTAGAATTAGGTGTGTGTGTTTTTTTCCACTGTAATTACAAGAATAAAGGGAAGAGTGAAGTTAAACCATATTCTTACGCCCAAGCAACTCATTAACAGAGGCCAAGCCCAGGCCTTGACCAATTGCCCAAGTAATTTCTTTCTTTTCTTTTTTTTTGAGACAGAGTTTTACTCTTGTCACCCAGGCTGGAGTGCAATGGCGTGATCTCGGCTCACTGCAACCTCTGCCTCCGGTTTCAAGTGATTCTCCTGCCTCAGCCTCCCGAGTAGCTGGGATTACAGGCATTTGCCATCACGCCTGGCTAATTTTTGTATTTTTAGGGGTTTCACCATGTTGGCCAGGCTGGTCTTGAACTCCTGACTTCAGGTGATTCGCCCGCCTTGGCCTCCCAAAGTATTGGGATTACAGGCGTGAGCCACTGTGCCCGGCCTGCCCATGTGACTTCTACAAACCTTTATCCTCTCGGTGCTTTGAGGAAGTTATCAGGGATAGGGGGGCAGAGGTGGGAGGGGCCTATAATGTAACTGTTCTGTGCCATACAGTCAGGTTCCTTTCTGGTTACTGGTGAGAAACCAATGTCAGCCAGAGTTATACTGGCACATCCATGATCCTGGAAAGGCCTTGGAAAGGCTGAGACAGGCAAATGCTTCTCCACAGATGCCCTACCCACCTCATTCATTCTCTTGGATGTCAGTGCTCTTCTGTTGACAGAACCTACACTTCATGCCCCGTTTCCCCGAATCACTTCTTTCCTCTACTCATACAGTATCCTTGATGAAGCTAAGCACCTTCGAGCGTTCAGAGTTTTTGAAAGCTGTGACTGTCTTACAATCACCCATCCTGATGTTCCTAGGAGTATTTATATTCTGAGGGTGAGTTAAGTTAGTGGATAATTGTGGAAAAGAAAGGCCTTGTCAGTGCCTCCTGTAGAGTCACACCATCAATCCCTGAGGTAAGCAGGGCCTGAGTTCTCTCCAGCATACCCCCAAACCAGAACTTGGGTTGGCACTTCACTTTATTTTCTGAAGTTATGGATCTTAGGGCTGGCAAACACAATCCCAGACAATTGATTCTCAAAGGTCTCAAATCATCTGGTGTCTAAAGGGCTCAGCTAGGGGCTCCCCTGAAAGTCTCTCGGTAAATCTCTCCTTAGTGTTAAAGATTTCAAATAAAACCTGAAGCAAACAAAGCACCTGTCTAGACGGTAAGAGGCCTGACTCATATTCCATTCTATTACTGACTTGTGATGACTGGAAATTCAGTCATAGCTTACCTGTGGCATATTCCATGAAGTGGATATAATAACTGAGATTAGTTCCAGATTTAGGTCTTTCTATTTGTATTTTATTTATTTATTTAGAGACAGGGTCTCACTCTGTTGCACAGACTGGTGTGCAGTGGTATGATCATAGTTCACTGCAGCCTTGAATTCCTGGGCTCAAGGAATCCTCTTGCCTTGGCCGCCTGAGTAGCTAGAACTACAGGTGTGCGTAACCATGTGCAGCTAATTTTTGTGTTTTTCGTAGAGACAGGGTCTCACTATATTGCCCAGGCTAGTGTTGAACTCTTGGCCTCAAGCAATCCTCCTGCCTCAGTCTCCCTTGGGCCTAAGCCTTCATGCTGCCATGGCATGTCATCACATGGTATTTCATGCTTGTTCCAACCAGGAACCAGGGCAAAAGAAAGGTCTTTGGTGTCAATGTAATACGAAACTTTGTACTCATTTGCCATTGTGGCAGTTCCTAGGAAAGATCCTAAGAACTTCTGGGCAAAAGGCTGAAGACATATAATGGTTTCTTGGGAATTGAGGGTTGAGGTAAACATTTCTAAAATGTACAAAAAAGTTAATTTTGAAAATCTGCTGCTCATTTGTTATAACTTCAGAGTTTCAATTTTAATTATTTTAAAAATTCCCTCTAACAAGCACACTTTCTGAATGACTACTGCCTCATCATTTGGCAGTCAACTCTTGAAACCTTGGCACTCTGAGCAATAATTAGGAGTATGTCTTAATGTGCATCCATTGAGTTAGTTTGCCTGGGAAGAAGCTGAAGGATGTAAGTTACATTTTTGGCTCTAACACTCACTAGCTCTTTAGATTTGTAACAGCTCTTGCTTACCTTCAGATGCTTTTTCTGTAAAGAGGGGTAAGCAGAACTCAACTTGTAGGGTTCTAGTGAGGACTGTGTTAATGTAAGTAAAATGGGGAACTCAAAAGTTCCTTTTGTTGTTATACAGAGGATCCAGAGTAAGCAAAAAATAGTTAGTTGCAGCTATGAGGCCATCTGATGAGAAATGATGAAAAATCAACTCTATATGCACCACCTCAATCTGATCCAATCATTCCATAAACATTTATTGAGTGCTTAGATGCCAAGTTATTATTTTAAGTTTTGTAGACACAGTTACTGTATTTAACAGGACAGATAAGGTCCCTACATTCTCAGGTCTTATATTCTAGCTGGGAAAAACAGACAATAAATGTGTGTAAGTAAACAATAAACTATCAAGTAGCGATAAGTGTTATAAAAACAAAATAGGGTGCTATGATAGGAAGTCACTGGGTGACTACGGATGACAGACCTCTCTGAGGTCATGACATTTAAACTGAGATCTCAATGACGTGAAGGAGACAGCCACAGGAGGGCCTCTGGCAATGAATCTCTGTGTGGTCCGTGGAACCCCTGGGAATCCCGAGACCCTTTCAGAAAGCCAATGAAGTCAATTCTGTTTTCATGGTTATACTAAGATGCTATATGTCTTTTTCATAGTGTTGACATGAGCAATGCTGGTGCAAACGTAATGGTGGGTAAAAATGCTGGCATCTCAGTATGAAACAAAGCAGTAGCACCAAACTATCAGTTCTTCACTACCATATACTCACCATAAAACAGGGTGCCAGTTTCACTTATAAAGGAACTTGATCAAGCAGTAAAAATTATTTGTACTAAATCTCAACATACAACATTAACATTATCAAATCTCAACATATAACATTAACATATAACATTATCTTAACATATAACATTAACACTCTGTGTGACAAAACAAGATGTGCACATAAAGTACTTTTGCTGCATACCAAAGTATGATTGTCATCTCAAGGAAAAGCATTTGTGGCATTAAGTGGCAAGCTGCACAAATCACTCTTTTCAGAGAACACCATTTTTACTTGAAAGAATGACTGACAAACGAAGGTTACTCAGACTTGGGTATTTGGGAGATATTTTCTTGAAATTGAACAAGGTGAATGAGCTGTCACTTCAAGGAAAACAACTGACAGTATTTGTTGCCAATGATAAAATCTAAGCTTTCAAATAAAAATCAGATTTTTGGAAAATGTGTATTTCCTACTGTGAGCTTGGCAGCTTCCCCAAATTTGAAAGGCTTTTCTGATAAGACTGATGGTAACATTAATAGGTGACTTTTTTTGAACATTAAGATAGTGTCATCATTTTGAAGATCTGTGTAAGTTGATAAAGCAACATGTTCCAATCACACAAAATCATACTCGGTAAAAGATGTGATGTGCAAGGTAGAGTAATGAATTTTAATATAATGGAGTTTGAAAAGTTCATTGATCTGGCTTTAGATTCCATATTGCAACTAACTTTTAAGAAGTTACCACTTGTCGAATTTTAATGTAATATCAAAGAAGAACATCCACAATACTTGAAAAACCTATTAAAATAACTCTATCCTTGTCCAAATACGCACATGTGTGAGGTTGAATTTTTTCATATAATGAAACCAAAATGACATATCACAAGATTGAACACTAAAAGAGATATTAGAATTTAAATGTCTTCTAGTATGCTGGACATTAAAGGAATTGGGGAAAATACAAAACAATGCCATTCTTTTCACTGTTGTTTTATCTTGAAAAATATACTTTTTCATAAAGATATGTTATTCATGTTAACATGTAGTGGGCTTATTATTGTGATTTAAAAATTAATAGATACTTTAAATGTTCGGTTTTAATTTCTCATAAGGTAAATATATATAGATAAAACCCAAATAAACGAAAGCTCTTTGGGGTTCTTGGTAATTTTTTTTTTTTTTTTTTTGGAGACAGAGTCTTGCTCTGTCACCCAGCCTTGAGTGCAATGGCACGATCTTGGTTCACTGCAACCTCCATCTCCTGGGTTCAGGCAATTCTCTCCTGCCTCAGCCTCCCAAGTAGCTGGGATTACAGGTGCCTACTACCATGCCCAGCTAATTTTTGTAGTTTTAGTAGAAATGGGGTTTCACCATATTGACCAGGCTGGTCTTGAACTCCTGACCTCAGGTGATCTGCCCACTTCGGCCTCCCAAAGTGCTGGGATTATAGGCATGAGCCACCATGCCCAGTGGTAATGTTTAAGAGTATAAAGGGGTTCTGAAACCAGATTAAACAATACAATTTTAGTTTATTTAGGTCTTGCATAAGTTCTGTTAGATTTGTTCTGAGGTACTTAAATTTTTGTTGTTATTATCAATAACTTTTTAAAAATTACTTTTCTATTACTGGTGTATAAGGCAATTAATTTTTATTGATATATATTGTATATTGATCTTATATCCAGCCACTTTGCTAAACTTTCTCACTGGACTTATTCTTTTACATCAGTCTTACTATTAGTACAGGGTTGGCAAATTATGATCTGTAGACTAGATACAGTCTACCATGTTTTTAAAACAATATTTTATAGGAACAGAGCTATATCCACCCATTTACGTATTATCTATAGCTGCTTTTGCACTATACTGGCAGAGTTGGGTAGTAGTGAGAGAGACTATATGGCCCACAAAGCCAAAAATATTTACTATATGCCTTTTTACAAAAAAAGGTTACCAAACCCTGTATTATAACTCCCTGTAACTCCACTCATAGAACTAACTTTTGGCTCTGTTGATACCCTATATAGTATTTAAAATTTCAATTTAATTAATTCTGTTCTCATCTTTATTCATTCTTTCTTTGTCGTTCATCTTTTTTTTAACCTTCTCAAAGTTAGCTTCTTAATTTTCACTTTTTCCTTTTCCAGTAACAAACCTGCATGTTTAGCACATGTATCCCAGAACTTAAAAGTAAAATAAAAAATAAAAATAAAAAAACATATGAGACTATAAATTTTCCTCCAAGTACAACTTTTACTGTATCCCACAAGTTTTGATACATCATATTTTCATTATCATTCAATTCTAAGTATTTTAAATTTTCCATTATTACATCTTTGATCAAAGAATTATTTTAAAATGTTAAAAAATTTCCACATATAAGGGGAATTTTGGGAGGTTTATATTTTAGCTACTGAATTCTAATTTAATTGTATTATGATCAGATAATGTGGTCATTATATTGATTCTTGGAAATCTGTTGAGACTTGTTTTGGGGGCGTAGTATAAGGGCAAGTTTTGTAATTCTTCCTTGTGAAGAACACATATATTATAATTGTTTGATGCAAGATTCTATGAATCAAACTATTTAGTTGTACTGTTTCAATTTTATATACCTTTACTAATTATTTGTTATGTGCTTGACCAAGCAATAACTTGGAGAAATGTGAAATTTCTCTATAGTTTTATTAATTTTTGTTTTATGTTTTGATGCTATATAGAAATGTTATACCTTTCCAATGAATTAAAACCTTATCAATATGTAGTGCTCTCTCTACCTTGATTAATGTTTTATGTCTTAAAGTCTTCTTTCTATCTATCTATCTATCTATCTATCTATCTATCTATCTATCTATCATCTATTTATTTATTTATTTTTGAGAGACAGGGTCTTTCTCTGTCACCTAGGCTGGAGTTCAGTGGCATGATCTTGGCTCACTGCAACCTCCGCCTCCTGGGTTCAAGCGATTCTCATGCCTCAGCCTCCTGAGTTGGGATTACAGGTGCAGGCCAGCATGCCTAGCTAATTTTTTGCATTTTTAGTAGAGACAGGGTTCCGCCATGTTGGCCAGGCTGGTCTCGAACTCCTGGCCTCAAATGATCTGCCTGCCTCGGTCTCCCAAAGTGCTGGGGTTACAGGCATGAGCCACCATACCAAGCCCTTAAAGTCTATTTTGACTGATATCAACAAAACTAGTTTAGCTGCCTTTTGATTGGTATTTGCTTGAATATGTTTTCCATCCCTTTACTTCTGATCTTTCTTTGTCTTTCTGTGTTAAAGGTATATTTTTCTAAACACTGTATAGCTGAATTGGTATTACATTTAAAAAAAAAAATCTTAATTTTTACTCTATTTTTTAGCCAGAAAGTTTAGGCCATTTACATATATTGTGACTGCTGATATATTTGTATTTGTTTTTATAATATTATTTTCTATTTGTCCTACTTTCCTATGCTTTATGCATTTTTTCTTTTTTCTTTATTGAACATCAGGCTTAGAAGTTATATACTAGTTCTTTTCTTTTAGCAGTTACCCTTGAAATCCAAAATTAGTACTTTAACCCCTTCAGAAAAAAAGGACCTTATAATGCAAACTCTGATTATCTCCTTCCTCATATATAGGAAGTTTTACACAGTATTTTAAACCAGCAATATTTGTTTAGATTTGCCTACATGTTTACCGATTTCTTTGCTTACCAATTCTATTTTTCAGACCTTTTGCTCCTTTCTTCTTTCTGAAGTATATGCTTTTTTTTTTCTTTTAAACAGACAGGGTTGTGCTTTGTCATCCAAGTTGGAGTACAGTGGTGTGATCAGGGCTCACTGCAGTCTTCCACTCCTGTGCTCTAGTGATTCTCCCACCTCAGCCTCTTGAGTAGCTAGGACTACAGGTATACACCACCCATTTGGCTATTTATTTATTCTTGTAGAACCAGGGTCTCACTGTGTTGTGCAGACTGGTCTTAAACTGGCCTCAAGCAATCTTCCTGGCTTGACCTCCCAAAATGCTGGGATTACAAGTGTGTGTCACCATACCCAGCCTGAAGTATATTCTTTGAAGTTCCTTCAGTGTAAGTCTGCTGGTGGTAAACTCCCTTAGGTTTTGTATGTCTGAAGAAAATATTTCACTCTCATTTTGAAGGTTATTTTTGCTGAAAACACAATTTAAGTTGAAAATTATTTTCTCTCAGAACTTTGAAAATATTTTACTGTCTCCTGGATTTAGTCATTGCTGTTGAGAAGTCTGCTGTCAGTCTAAGTATTGTGCCTTTGTGGATGTGGCCTGTTTTCCCTATGGCTTCTTTTAAGAGAGCTGTCTTCAGTGATTTACAGCATAAAAAGTTGTGAATGCTTATTTGTCTTTTTAGATACACTGCTTCCTGTATCTCTGGATCAGTATTTCTCATCTTATTGAAAAATTCTGAGCCACAATCTCTTTAAATATTGTCTCATCTCCATTCTGCATATTTTCGTTCCCTTTGACCCTCTAAATAGGCTTATGTTAGGCTTGCTTATTCTGCCCTCCAAACTTATTAACCTCTCTTCCTTACAGTTCCATCTCTTTGTCTGTTTGTGCTCCATTGCATGAAACTATTTGTTTTATTTTCCAGTTCATTAATTAATCCATTACAAAAAAGCTTATCCACTAAATTTTTTGATAATTACTTTTTTATTACTGAAAGTTTTCTTTAGCTCTTTTTCAAAAGTACCTGGTGATTGTGATAGACCACTGTTGTTCACCATTTTTGTATTCTATATTTAAGTTAATTTTTCTTTATATAAGGTAGTCTAGTTTCTTCTTAGCTGATAATTCAAACATCTAAAGTCCTTGGTGAGGAAGGAGTAATCAATACATTAATGCTACTTTTGCTGACTTTCACTCACGGTGGTTTGTTTCCTTGTTTGATAATCTTTTTTGAAAGCTCAAGATCCTAATCTGTGAAAAAAACTAGAAGCCTAAATTACATTTGCTTTTTCTGGAATTTAGTGGTACTACCAACCTGGGCTATTTTATCTCCCTTCTAGAATCCCAGGCTTAAACTGGGGGAGTTGCAGTACAGTCCCCATTTGCACCCCCACATGACCATCACACACAAACACAAGTGATGGGTAAGTCTGCCTTTTCTGGCTTGATTACTGTTGACATATATGCACTTAGCTACTTGTATTTTTTATTAGATATTTTCATTACTTCCTAGGAGTTCTAAAATGCAACAGAGATACCCCTTGGAGTACAAAGTCTGTTATACTGGCAGAAGAGGAGGTCCTCTTTAAAAGTTTTTAGAAAGTAGGACAGTCACATCTGATTGTAGATTTTGAAGAGCTTTTTCTGGATTCTCTGTAGGAATGAACTGCAGGGAGGCAGGAATGAAAGCAGAGCCAGGTAGGAGGCTAATGTAGTAGTTTAGGTGAGAAACTGAAGCAACATGTCTGAGAGAGGTAGCAGAGGAGATAGAAAGAGGTGAAATGACTTGATATCTGATTGGGCATAAAACAGTAGGAGTTTTTGATAGTTTGGACGTGGAAGGTGAGGTACAGGACCCCTGGCTGATGGCTGATGGTGTCATTTACTGAGATAAGAATAATTGGGAGATGGACAGTTTCCAGTGTCTGTGTAGGTTAGGGCCTGGGTAGAAGTTAAGAGTTCTGTTTTGGATATGTTAAGTTTGAAATGATTATCAAACATCCAAGTGGACATGTCAAGTACCCTGTTGCATATATAAGTCTGATATTTAGGGAAGAGAGCTGCGCTGAAGATATAAATTGGGGAGGTGTTGCCATAAAGGTTTGGAAGCAGAGGAGATAACAAGTGAGAGGGCAGAGAGAAAACATAGGGACAGCCTGAGCCCCAGGGCACATCAATTCAGAAACTAACAGAGGAGGAGACAGCAGCGGTGACTGAGAAGGAAAAAAAAAATCCAAGAGAGGAGCTGTCATGGAGGCTCAGAGAAAAGTGGGTTCCAGGAAGAAGGGAGTGATTGACTGTGCTGGAAGCTATAGAGAAGCTGAGGAAGATGAGGCGACAAGGTGGTAACTGGTAGCTTTGATCTGAACAGTTCTGGTGAAGCAGTGGTGTCAGAGACTTTAATGGAGTGTGTCAAGGATAACAGGAGATGAGTCTAGATAATACCTATAGACAAGAAGTTCGAAGTGTTTTGTGTGAAAGGGAGCAGTAAAGTGCAGTAGAAGCTAAAGGAGAATGTGACATAAGGAAGTTTTGTTCTGGGGAAATATTAAAGGTTTTTTATGCCAATGGGAAAAATTTAGTGCAAAGGGAGAAACTGATCATGCAGGAAAGAAAGGGAATATTTTCAGGGAAAATATTCTTCAAAAGATTAAGCACCTGTAAGTCTTTAAGAGGTGATGTGAAACATGTGCGTGGCGTGAGTCATCCATATGACCTACAAGACAGAAGGGCTAGGACACCTATATTACATAAGGACTTGGGGGCTGAGTAATCTTTATTCACCAAGTTCTCATGAAGTCTACTCCACCCTACATTCAAATTTACCCATTTCACAGCAGCTAGAGGTAGAAACTATAGAACATATCTGATAATTATGATCCAAAAGTGTTTGGGTAGTTATAAAAGTAGGTGATTAACTCAATATACAGCTAAAGGGGTCTTACAAAATTTCCTAGTTTGGTCTCTATCCACTTTAGGCAACTGAATCCTAAAGGTCTTAGAATGGACACCTCACTATCCCTTGGGAATTACTTCTAGGATGCTATCACCATGCAATGTGTCTAGCACAAATAGCAATTTCCTCTTGTTTTGTGATTAATGGTCATAGGATACAGCTGAACTGTAATTTTCTTCACCCAAAGACCTTTATGTACTAGAAATTTACTTTTTCTTCTCTAAGCCAAACAACCTCTTTCTCTTGATTTTCCTTTACAGATCTTATTTTGTATCATTTGGCTAGTCTTCTTGACTCTTTCCCTTCTCTCCAACTGTTTTTGTTTTCCCCCTAAAGTGTAGTGACCAGCAATTAAGAAACTACTCAAATAAAGTCTGAATAATCCTGAGAGCAGTGAGGGTATTTCAACATGTCTCCCTTAGACAGATGAAAGGCTGACCTGGCTCTGCCAAGACTTGAACATATTCCAGTTCCTGCTGATCTGGGAAGTCTCTTCCACTTGCGTTTTTCTTCTTTTACCTGGCAATTTGAATAAAATGAAAATACAACCAGATGTATATGGAAAAGAGTTTTCAGTGTACCTGTTCTTTAAAACAAGCTTGAGCTTTATGTAAAAGTCAAAATGTGCACATACCAATTCCTTCTAAAATGTAACAAATATCTAAATATACCAATAAAATGTTTTGTCTCTCAACTGCATATTCCACAAAGTATTTCTTAAAATCCAAAAGCAAGTATTCAGATGAGGTAATTAATTAAGTGAAGTGTTGGGTTTGGAAAGCCTTCTACTATTTTGAGGTTAATGATGGTTGAGAAACTCCTATGGGGGTGTGTGTGTGACAGAGATTCTGCCTGCTAATTACTTCCCAAGAAAAATCTAAGCATCCAACAATCATTCTAATTTTTCCTAAGCAGCATGAAATATCACATCACATTACATTATGTTATGCCAAGTAACAGGATGTTCTTGGGGTAACATGACAAAACAATGCAGCTGGGAAAAACAAATTGAAAGGCCAAGTGATGTGCATATAGTTTTGGGTAGGTAGTGCTATAAAAAGAAAGAAAAAGGTGCACACTGATAATAAGAGGTGACTTACAGATTTTGATACCCACAGGTGATTTTAGGAAGGCAGCTTTGTTTTCACCGTAAGATTTATGCTCTAAGCTTTGGCTCTTTTACTTACATTTGTTTCACTCTGAAAAAAGCACTGGAGCCCTTTTGAACTTCAATTTTTTCCTCTGTAAAATGGGAATACTACTACCCACCCTACCTCTTTCATATGGCTGTTGTGAGATTCTAATGCCTGGTATATTTAGGTGTTTTATAAATGTCTAATTGGATACCGATAGATATCTGAACTGGATTTAATATTCTGTATGTCACAGATTCCAGTCTGTACATTTTTCACTTAATGATATTTCAGAAGGAAGGATATATCTTACTGCTGGTGGCTTATATTTTAATCAATTTTTTTTCTTTCTTGGTGGTACATAATATATTTAAACCAATGGCCTCTTAGAAATATACCTAATGTAAATGATGAGTTAATGCGTGCAGCACACCAACATGGCACATGTATACATATGTAACAAACCTGCACGTTGTGCACATGTACCCTAGAACTTAAAGTATAATAATTTAAAAAAAAAGAAATATGGCAAATAAAAGAGTTGGGAAATGGCAAAAGCACTATGCAAATATCAGTTATTTATTCAGAAAACGAGATTTTACCAAAAGTATCCTTTATGCAAGGCATTCAGAAGGAAATGAAAATGAATAAGACTGGGTCCTTAATCTCAAGAAGAGTGCAATGCATGAAATGCATGACTCAGGATAACTCAAATGCCAAACAGAATGTGATATGTGCCATTTGAGCAGCATTCCCAACTTGGTACCCTGTGAATGCAGAAGAGGAAATAACTTTTAGTAGGGTCAACCAGGGAAGCAGCATGGAGGAGGTGGCATCTGGCCCGGCCTTGACAGATGCATAGTATCGTAACAGGCACATATGGGAAGGGGAGATACCCTACGCAGAGAGGACAAGTGAGGCATGGACACAGGATGCACAGTGAATATTCTGAGGAATATGGTCCAGACAAGAAGCAGTCCAGACAAGAAGGAGCGTGGGGACTGTGATGGGTTGCTGGCTCTAGGATATTAGAGGTCTGGGCTCAATTTGGTGAATGCGTTAGGCTCCTGAGCAAGGAGCAGCCTGATAAAAGTGGGGCATTAGGAGCATGTGCAGGGGCACTGGTTAAGAAGAGGCTGGAAGCAGGGGCATCCTAAAGCAGGCCTTGTGCAGGCTTGAAAAGTCCAGCTAATGAGTGGGTAGTGGGGGTAGAAAGGAAATGACAAATGGATAGTAGAGCCATAGTTAAATGCTAAAGATCCTTAACGAGAATCCTAGAGAGAAAGCCCATTTCACAACTGGACAGAAAGGATGCACTGAATTGATGTTTGACTGTGTGCTCCTTGAGGATGAGAACTGCATGCTTTGTACATTGTTGTATCCCAGCACCTGGTACATGGTACTTATACAATAACTATTTAATATACTCCCTTCCTCCAAAAATTCTATTTATATTTTTAATTCAATTCAGCAAGCACGTACCTATCACGTGCTCGATGCCAGACACTGGGGTTGGGAAGAATGGGCTGATGTGGTGGACTGTTTTTCAAATGGCTACAATAATTTCTTCTTTACAGAGTCTTGGGCAGCCCCTCCAAAACTGACTCGGGTAGCCATAGGACTTGCTTTTATCAAAGGCATAACAGAAAATATGAGGTAAGCAGAAACTTTAAAAAAATAAAAAAGTCTGCACATTGATAAAGTAATGCGTTCCAGTCCAGACAGGTTTAATATGAAATCCTTGAGGCATGTCCAGCAGGCAGTTTGGTATAAAGCAGTAGGTCCTGCTGCCTTTTTTTTTTTTGACTCCTGAGGCCACCATATAAAGAATTCCAGGCTAGCCTGCTGGAGGATGAGAGAGCATGTGGAACAGAGATGAGTCATCTCAGGTGAGGCCTCCCCAGACCAACCATCCTAGAATGGTGGGGGTGGGTAACAACCTTTTTCTTAAAGGACCAGCAGTAAATACTGTAGGCTTGTGGGCCATATGATCATACCCATTCCAACTACTCAGCTCTGCTGTTGTAGTGCGGAAGCAGCCATAGATGATATGGGAGTGGCTGTATTCCAATAAAACCCTATTTACAAAAACAGGTGGCAGGCCTGTGGGCTATGGTTTGCCTACCTCTATCCCAGATTATTCAGCCCCAGTCTGAGCCAGTCCAAACCAGAACTGCCCAGCCAATCCACAGAATCGTGAGAAATAATAAATGTTTGTGGTTTTAAGCCACTAAATTTGGAAGTGTTGTTACACAGCTAATGCTAACTGATGAAGCTGGTATAAAACACATAAAGCATACACCTTGTTTGAAGGCACTTAAAATCCACTTGTGGAAGCAGGACATGTGTGGGAAACGTTTAAATAACCATAGAAGGCAATGTGACTAAATGTCAAAATGAATGTTGCAGGAGAATTAGAATTATAAGGATTTATAAAAGGGAAAAATTAGTTTGGACACACAAAAAACTTGGGCAGCATATCATGAAGAATGGGTAGAATATGACAGTTCCCTACACATTCCTGTTTCTTTTTCACTACTTTTCTTTATGCTGCCTACTTTTATGTCTACGTACCGCAGTAAACTGGACGCCTTCTGAGGGCAGGTCTTATTTTCTATTTTCTAGGTTCCCAGAGTCCAGTGCAGTGCTTGGTTCACAGCCAGGCTCAATATATACTTACTAAAGAAACCAATAAGCCCACAGCTGGAGAGGAGAAAGAGCATGTATGTGGAAAAATCAAACCTAATGATCAAAGAACACTGCACAGGAATTCGTGTGGTGCATTCGAGAGAGGCGACCAGTGGCTCAGGGAGAGGAATGAGATTGGGGTAAGTAGAAGCTATAGCTGGCCAAGTGACTCTGGGTCATGGGTTGGGGGTGATGAGGCAAAGTGAAGGACCCTGACTTTCAGGGAGTTAAAGCCATATGTTACTGGAATATGTGACCTCGTTGACATTTATGAAGATGAGTTTGGTGGCAGAGGGTAGGGTGGATTCCAGGCAAGGAGAATAGTTAGGACAATTTAGTAATCCAGGAACAAGAGAGCAGACTAGCCTAGGAGATGGTGGGAGTACCAAGGTGTCAGGTCCTGATAAACACCAAATAGAGCTGAGCATGTGCTTCAGCATAAACGACAGAAGAAAAGAGAGACATCTCAGGCATTCCTTCATGCCACATTTACTGGGTACAAGGTATTATTAAGTCATGTGTTCTCAGCCCATGAGGACACTCAATAGAACCATGTTACATTTGGAACCAAGATACATAAGGTCAAGGACCCCACTTTACTCATGGAGAAACACAAGACAACCAGGAACTGTGAGTGAGGCAGCTGCTAGAGCGGGCAGGGCACAAGCTTTGCAGTGACATACACAGCCTTACAGCCTGGCTCCATTCTTATTAGCTGTGTGATGTTGGACAGACCACGAACACCACTGATAATGGTATTCACCTTGCAGGCTGGTTGAGAATTATAGAAAGGGTGGGTGGTGTACATAGCAGTCCCTGAATAGAGCAGGCACTCGTATGATCCACAATTACAATAAAAGCAACATGTAATAGGGAACACATGAATGGTATAATTTGAGTGTTGTAATAGGGCAGAGAAAGAAAAATAACTTTTGGCTGGGACAGTCACTTTGGATTTGAGAGTGAGAATAGCATGTGGTCTGGTGGCAAAAAATGAGGACGATTTTGACAAGTAGGGGAAAGGGGAAGGTCGTTCCAGGAAAAGAAAACGTTCTGCGGAAGGCAACAGAGATGAAAGACGGAGCCGTTCTTGTGGAGTGTGGTGGAATTTAGGTTGGCTGTTGCAAGGTGGAAGGTGAGGCTGGGAAGCAGGTTAGGGTCAGAGCGCAGAGTGGCTTGAATGCCAGGGAGAGGAGCTGGGATGTTACGCAGTAAGTAGTGAGGTGCTGCTGAAGGATCCTGAGTGGGCCAGTGACGCGATCAAACCCCAGGTGGCACTGCGAGTGTTGTGGAGGCAGGAGACACTCATGCAAGGAGGGCACGAACAAGGTCAGGCATGCCCCTTCCAGTGGCCAGAGCCATGGCAGGAGAGGGCATGTGAGAGAGGATGCAGAGGACGAACTGGCCACATTGGGGAACAGTGAAGGTGGGGAGGGAGAGGGTGGAGCTGAAGTTCACTATGAAATGAGAACACAGACTGACTGACTGGCTGAACATAACTGACTGGCAGTTAAGCTGCCATTGAGCTTTGTTTGTTACGTGTTCAACACTTCCAAATGGTGGTAATCGGCTGTGCACAAGACATGGTTGCTTCTCCCCAGGCCAGGGGGTGTTACCAGACACATACGTTCTTTCAATGGAGGGAGATAATAGACTATGCATGCAGTGTGGTCACAGTGTATTTATCATTGTAGCTAGTCCCCAGAGTATACCACAGGACTTGACATATACTAGATGCTCAATAAATGTTTATTGAATTCATTCATTCACTCAACAAATATTTATTAAGCACCCAATCCATGTTGGGTGTAGTTCTAAGCACTGGGGATACATCAATGACTATAACAAATATTTCTGAGGTTCCTTGAGATCTCTGTGCATTCAGTTTACACCCAAAGCATAAACAAAATCACTTGGTATTCAAGAAATGCTTGGTATTTTTTTCCTCCAGAGTTAAAAGATACTTATTTGGAAAAGTATCAAACATCCCATTTGGAATTAAGTTCAGAGCTTTTAAAAAATTGTGGAATTAATTTTGAGATTGAAATTAAACATGACATGCTATAGAATATATTCACTCAAGCAACCATTTAGGAAGACCTAACTTGTAAGCTCATCTTAGGCACCACTGAGTATAGCAGTGATGAATCAGAAAGTCCCTGTCCTCAAAGATCCTATGACATAATAATAAGGATAAAATAAAGACAAACACATTGCACGGTAACACAATGCTAGGATGCCCAAATATGTCTTGCTTTTTCTTTTCTCCTTGTCCTGCTTAAGAGGCTAGTTAGCCTCCACCAGGTATGCCCTTACTCTCTGCTTTACCTAGCTAACAAACTGGCACCTGTCACTTGCTGTCTACATCACAGCTGTTTGTGAATGTCTTAGGTCCTCTGCTAGATGGTGAACTCTAAGGGTGGGGTCTAGCTTTATTCAACTCTGCAGAGGCAGTGTGGGGGATACTAAAGATAGGAACAAAGTATTGTGGAAACTCAGAGGAGTGAAACTTGAAAGCTCAAGTATCTTTGCATTGGTTTATGAAAAAAGGGCAAATGTAAATGTGTACTTGTGTGCAAGACAAAGGTCCAGATCATTTTCTGGTGAAAAGGAGAAAACTGCTTCTTTTTTAAAAGATGTTACAAGTTTCCTTTAAACAGAGTTTGGCAGCTGACGAAACCATGGACAGCAAATGACCTCGAGTGTTATGTGAGATTTTAGAAACAAATAAATGTACTGTGAAAAATAAAGCTAATGTCTTTATATTTCACAATAAAAGTCCTCACATAGCACCTTGGTTTTCAAAGTGCTTTTGCATATGTCTCTTCTCATGTGAATGTCAGGACAATGCCGGGGTGTCCACAAGGTAAGCGTTTCTCTTCCTGTACCTCCCATGGAGACGCTGAGGCCCAGGGCTGCCGGTGAGTCACGAGCTGACCCAAGAGGCAAGAGCCACGCTCTTTCCCATAGTCAGTGGCTCCCAGAGAAACACCATGCTCCGAGCTGACCCAAGAGGCAAGAGCCACGCTCTTTCCTGTAGTCAGTGGCTCCCAGAGAAACACCATACTCCATAAGAGGTGGGGAGAAACAGTTTTTTGTTGTTGTTGTTGTTTGTTTCCTTGGAAAGGAAGAAATTCAGCTTTCTGACCTAAAAATTAGAAATGACTGGAGTGGTAAAAGTTATTCTGCTAAGTAAAAATCAACATAGCTAAGTGGGAGAAAAACCAGAAGAAATTCTACATATTCTAAGGGATGCACCTGGAGAGTGTGTGGCTTCCGTTCTGACTTTTATATGGATGAGGATAATTAGCATCGCTTTCCTGTAAACTGCATTCAAATTTCCACAAGCAGCAATGCTCCCCTGGATTCGCACTGTCATCATTAAATCACACTTACAGCATGTACCAGTTTACACCCCGGCACTAAGTAAAATACAATTTCCTTTCTTCCTTTGATTATTTTTCCTTCCTTCCTTCTTTCCTTCCCTCTGTCTTTCTGCTTTTACTGTTACTCACACATTTACTGAACTAGATCTCATGAGGATTCCTGGGCATCCACAGATGAATGAGCCACAGTTCCTGATGCTCGAGTCACAGACTAGGATGGGAGGAAGCCTGAAGGCGGGATCGTATCACTCACTTCAGTGTGTGCCCCACAGTCCGCTGCTGGGTCTGAGACAAGGACTTGGTTCCTGAACACTGAGTGGATGGATGGAAGGATGGATGAGATGCCTGTATCCGGATGGCAGTGTTCCAATTTCTGACTCAGTAAAACAGTTGAAATTTCTCCTCCCCTTCCCGTTGCTTTTTCTGTTTCAGCAACCCCCTTTCAATGAGAGAGGATGTGAACAAGAGAATCAAATTGGCATTCTGAAGCTCTTTATTTAAAGGCACGTATTTAGCAATTTGCTATGTCTGAGTTAATATATGGGTTAAGTTCCCTGTGAATGACACTCTCCTAACTTTAGCAACGTCATAAAGACAATCAGTTGCTGTGTGTCTGGCAAGTTAATGACTACAAGCCCAAGGGATGCAAGAATGGGAAAATGTTAACGTAAAAAAAAAAGACTTTAAGCAAATGCAGAGGAAAATGGAAAAGGACTCACCACTCCCTCCCCAAAATGCTGCATATAACATCTTGTTTTGAACAAAAAAGTTACTGAGAATATTATTTTAAACTTTGTGCTCATTAGAATAATCCTTTACAGAATGCAGACAAGGCGGCGATTAGGGAAATTAGCGGGAGATAAGGAAGAAAAGAGTATTAGGAAAAGATGGAAGCAGAAGAGGAAGGAAGAAGAAAAAGCAGGGAAGACGACTCCATGTTAAGGTGACAGGGAAGCAGGAGAGGAATGCGAGCATGAGGTCAGGTATGCAGGCAGGTAAAAGAGAACCTTCCGAGAACCTGACTGGCAGAGGTGGGTGAGAAAGGACACTCCTCTACTGTCTTCCTCGGCTCCAGAGGGTGGAGGCTGACAACACGATCATCTACTCTGTGGCAGGTACTCTGCTGGGGACTTTTATATATAACATTTTATTTACTCATCCAGTTCAAAGCCACCTGCAAGGAAGGAAATTATGTCCATCGTACTGGTGACAAAACTGAGTTCAGAGGTTGTCGGTCGAGGAGCAGGGGCTCTGGACAAGCAACCACCTACAGACAGCACATTGCCATCCACAAAGGACTCCTTCATCTTCCTTAAACCTCCTCAATTCTGTGAAGTGAACAATATCATTTCCATTTTGCATGGCAAGAAATGCAGGCTTTGAGGGAGCCACTCACACAGCTAGCAAGAGACCAGGAAGCACATGGACTGGGACTTGATCCAATGCTCCTTCTGTTTCACTGAACAGCCTCCTTGAGGAAGTAGCTGGCTCCCTTGTTTTCACCCCATCCCCAGCTTTATCCTGTAGCCTGTGGCCAGATGACTGCTGAGTACCAAGCCAAGCAGACCCAGCATGGTGGTTGCAGTTGATGTCCCAAGATCATCCTGACTGTGATTCTGCATGGAGTGAGGACTCTGATTCTTGAAAATACTAGGGTTATCTGGTTTGTGCTCCTGCACAGTGCAGCAGTCTTGTCTACAGCAGCCCCCGCCTCAAACATGGCCCAAAAAGACAATGACTCTCATTCTAGTAACAGGGGGTTCACTGTTACTAAATGAAGCCACAGGTTCCACTGTGGGCTAGCTGTATCTGGAAGAAAATTCTTGTTTTGAGCCCAAATCTCTTTCTCTATAATTTCTTTTAGTTCTGCATTTTCTAGAATAACAAATGTCTTTCAGATATCTAAATGCAGCTTTTGTGTCTTTCCTTGTTTTTCTCTTCTCCAGGTTAACCTTTCTCTGTTCCTTCAACCACTGGTTACAAGACAGTCTCTGACACCCTCTCCATTCCTGATGCTGTGTTCACAGAGCACTCAAGTTTGTTTATTTTCCTTTTCTTTCCTTTGTTTTTTGTTTTTTTGTGGGGAGTCAGAGTCTTGCTCTGTCACCCACGCTGAAGTGCAAGGGCATGATCATAGCTCACTGCAGCCTCCAACTCCTGGTCTCAAGCAATCCCACTGCCTTGGCCTCCCAAAGCACTGGAATTGCAGGCATGACGCACCACGTCCAGTTTATGTTCCTTTTCAAATGTACTGGTATAATACTCCTAATGTGATCTAAGTACTGCAGAATCTAATGAAATCATGACTCTTCCTTCTGTGGGCATGAGACCTCTTTTGTCACAGTTAGGATAATGTTAACTTTTTCAGTAGCTAATTTGTGGAGGAGAAAGCTAAGTCACCAAGGTCTCGCAGTACAGCATAATAAATTCTGCGAAGGAGGCAGTCAGTGGGCTATGGCATCGCAGAGAAGGGGCAGCAAATTTTGCCAGAAAGGAGCAAAGAAGCCTTCTTGGAGATGACACTTGAAGAACAACTCAAAGTGAGAGCAAACCAGGTGGAGAGAGTAGAAGGTCTTTCCAGGTGGATGGAAAAGATTTTGCAAAGATGAGCTGGTGAGAGAGAACATGGCGGTACTACAGCCCTTTCTTCCCCATTGCTTCTCTTTTCAATTCCTTTCTTCAGCCTTTCTCTGACTTAGCTTCACTTTTGGATGTTCTTTTCAGTTAAGGCTTGGGAAGACCCTTGCATAACACAGGGGTTGGGGCGCCGATCCCCCACGCAGTCGGAAAGCTAGGTATCACTTCTGACTCTTCCAAAACTTAACTAATAGCCAGCTGTTGGCTGGAAGCCTCACTGATAACATAAATAGTCCATTAACACATATTTTGTATGTTATATGTATTATATACCTACAATAAAGTAAGCTGGAAAAAACAAAATGTTATTAAGAAAATCATAAGAGAAAATCCATTTACTAAGTGAAAGTGGATCATCATAAAGGGCTTCATCCCCACTGTATTCAAAATGAGCAGACTGAGAAGGAGGAGGAAGAGGGGTTGGTCTTGCTGTCTCAGGGGTGGCAGAGGCAGAAGAGGTGGAGGAGATGGAAGGGAGGCAGAAGAGGCAGGTACACCGGGTATAACTTTTATTGAGAAAAAATCCACGTATAAGTGGACCCACGCACTTCAAACCTGTGTTGTTTAAGGGTTAATTGTACTATGTTCTCCTGTTTTAAGAAGCATCTGTTGCATGCAGTTGAAGGTTCTTCAACTTGTTTACTGTATAAGTATTAAGTGAGCATTAAATAGCCAAAGCACTGGCGGTGTTACTGTTAATAAGTAGTTTTGGGGCCTGTTCTCCGTTTTGGAGGCTGCACCTCTACTTGAGTGAACTATTTGATTAGGGTAGAAAAGCAAATGGTACCCTAAGTATCAAACGATAGCCAAAGGTCACTTAGGGCCATGGGCTGGACCACAGTGCTCCAGGGTCTTTGCCCCGTTATGAGCTGACCTGTTTTTCTCTTCAATGCCTCCGGCCAGCAGTACTGAAATGAGACATTTTAGGGTTTCCAAACTGTTTCTAAGACTGTTAGTCACAAACTCTTATCAAGCAGTTTTCTCCGGTTAGATAGCAGACAGGCTCAGAGCCTCACCTTTGCAGGTCAAAGCTCGAGAAACCCTCCACATGATAATTTACACATCTGTTATTTCTTTTACCTGTCCCTTCTCTGCCTTTAGCTTCTCAGTCATCCAACCCTGCCTCTGTGAAAAGTACACAATGACTCAAGGCTTTTCTTAGACCTCTGACAGGTGAACAAAGAAAAACACCTTTCACAAATCCATCTTATCAAAGGATAGAAGAAGAGAGAACAGAGCCTTTAGTAAAGAACCCTAAACATCCCACCAGAAAGTCCCAAACAACCCTGAAAAGTGAGAATAAAACTACCAAAAGCTGACAGAGGGTAACAAGCATTATTTCCAACCCACACTTGTCCTTCTAAAAAAAACCAACCCGCTACTGAAAAAACCCCTGAAATGTATGAAATCTAACATCGTTAACATATTTCCTGTCCTCACATAGCTTATAAAAATGTTTCTGAGCTTTTCCCTGGCTCATTTACAACGATGAGAAGGAGCAAAAAGGAAATGCAACAGATGGTACTGAGGGAGGAGGTACTACCGTCCTCGCTCGCAGTCATCCATCTTCACAGTAAGTCATCCCCGCTTGGGCGAGGTTTCAAACGTTTTTCAGATGTACCAATGGCGTATTCTTGCTCAAGAACAATGAAGATGAGGCTCCTTTAAAAAGCTTCAGGTTAGAAGGCATGTTTACTACTGTCTATTTTTGTTGCTTCTAAAAGAGATCACCTCAGCTTTCCCTCTGAACCTCCCAAACTGACTCCGCGAGAATCTAATCTGGTACTGATTTAGAGCTGACAGGTGGTACATGCATAATTAAAGATGACCTAACACAGAATGCTCTCATTCCTGGCATATTATCAGACACTCAAGCAAAGCAATTATCAGTAGGCAATCTTTTCTGTCAACAGAGATCGAGATGAAACATTTCTTCAATTAAGAGAATTCTGCAAAGATGCTGTACATATCCATCTGCAAATACTTGAAAACCTTTAGAGGTGAATACTAAGTCAGCTCAATGAAACACCTTTGGCCAGTTAACACATGCTCTCCTCTCCTCCCACTTTTCCTGGAAGGTCACATTTCAAACATCAAAATCGGAACCATTTTAAGGTGCCGCCAGACACCCTGATGTGAGCGGACAAGGAAATCTCTGCATTTTTCTGCCTTGCTGAGGTTTGCAAATATAACAAGTTTTCCTTAAAGGTTCAATGCAAAAAAGGACAGGGTTCACCTTAAAGCAAATTGAATTAAAATTTCCCTTCAAAGCAGGATTATTCGCTCCCCGTGCTCCACCCATGTCAGAAGTATTTAGAGAATTATTATCAAACCTTAAAACTTCGTCTTGAATCTAAGTGATTTAAAGGATTTTTTTCTTTCATTTTGAAGAAATCAATATTATTCAAAGAAAAAAGGGACTTGACAAAAACGGAGGAATTTCCCATTTCAGGGGAAGGAGGGAAGAGATGCCGCATTTCCTGATAGAGTACTGTGCTTTTTATAAATTATAGTACATGCACTTTGTAAAAATGAATGCATTTAAGCTTTCCTTAGAACAGAAATTGATTTAATGTTATAGCGAGACAAGTGATTTTCTTTTCTTTCTTAAAAGGGTAGTTTATAAGTTAATGGTTTTTTGAAGCCCATGTAAAAATTGCCTTCCACAAGACAGAGAACTTCACAATGTTTGTGGTGCATATTTTGCCACATTTCACAAGAGGTCTTATTGTTTAAATTCTTATATCCTTATGTCATATGTGAACAAATGACTTTATTGTTCATTTGAACATGTCTTTATAGGATCTCTGGTGGTAGAGCTAGTGTTGTTGTTTGCATGTTTTCCCCTCAACAAGCCAGAACAAAAGTCTCTTTTTCTGAAGCACTGGGAACTCAGGGACCACGGCAGTGTGGCAGTAGTTGTCAGCTGGAAACACCATAATGATAATGTAAGTGAAGTGCTCACATTAAGGGGTTGACTTCTGACAAGTCAAGGTCTATAGAAAAGTTTCTGCTACAGCAGACATTATGGTAATGCAAAACAGAAGTACTTAATAGAACAATTAAGAATCATCCAGTACACTATTACTGCAGTAGGACTCAATTCCTTTCAAGATATGCTTTCCTTGGAAGAGACTCCATTCAGAATATTAGGGAAAAAATATCAGTAGCCTTTGGGGAGAACATACTCAGATGGGAGGTGGAAGTGATGGCGGGATCATTAATGGGAGATTCAGTAGGACTCAAAGCTCAAGTTCATTATATTTCTTAGAACTAAGAATAGCTTCTGAATGAGTACTCACAATTCTCCACAGATCTATTTCTCCTAAGGAGCTCCCCCTTTCTCCCTTTCCAATTTTAATCTAAGAAAAAGAATAGAATCCAGACAGACATGGGTAGGTAAGCAGGAACAAAGGAACCTCTACAGAATGGAAGAGAGTCTGAGCTAGTTCCATTTTAGATGCTGTTAAATCCCTTTGACCAGGATTCAATTTAGAACAACTCAAAAGATACAGTTTGATAGCATGCTGCATCAAGAGGACAGGAAAAAGAAAGAAGTCACATGTGTAATGTTGTGGCAAACAACAAAATGTGATTTCCCAGTGGATGTCACGGACGAAAAGAACATTTAAGATATAAGGCACATACTACCATTAAAGTAAACAGAACACAAAAGGGAAAGATTTCAGTGAGTTTATGTAGGGAGAGACCCTCATTTCTCACACAGCTCAGAGTCCCTGACTTTTGTAGGACTTCAGTGAATAAAGCAAAGTCTGTAAGCACAGCCTTTCTATGCTGAGGATGATATATGGCACGAAAACATTTTACATGATGCCTTTTACACTTAGATATTATTCTAGAATCATAAACTAAAAGCATTTTTAAGGTGGAGGTACCCTGCATAAAATAGAAGTATCTTATTGTTAACCAAGGCATCTCCTGTCCACACTCAAACCTGGCTTTCCAAGTATGTTGGCTTTACTATTTTATGATTGGATGAATAAAATAAGACTGTAAGTATGGCTACAAAATAAATTATGATACCCTGACCCCAATGGAGTATTATTTTGGAAAGAATAAAAGTAAAATCCAAGATATTATTATCATCACTGCGATCTACTTGTGACCCTGTTTCAGAAAGGCTGCTAAAAACCTGCCATTTGGAAGCCTTGTGGAGACATTTTTCAGAATCCTATGTATTCTCTCTGTTAACTGATCAGAGATACTTCTCAGGTTTATTTCACTAAGGACAAAGTATGACACATACTTAAGAAAGAATGGGTATTGTTTCAGAACCTCTATCCATTCAGGAGAAGACACTTGCTTTTTAGTTAAGAAATGACTGTGACTAATTCCAGAGCACCTGGTATTGGCTTTTTCAAGAATGAGCATTTGAAATCAAACTGGAAAATGGTGACTAGCACATCTGCAATGATCTAGATGATGGTAACAGATGATCCAGAGATGGTAAGAGACAGATAAACCCAAAAAGGGTGGCCTCGCTTTGCTGCAGAGGGATAAAATAGAAGAAGTGAAAAAAATGATTTTTCTCTACAAGTCTCACTCTAGGAATCACCCTTGTTAACTTTGAGTTCTTTCACAAAATGAAATGTTATGTGCCAGTACAATCTGTTTCCCTTAGGGATGGAAGGTGATGAGGGGAGACCAGTGACAGGTGAGATTTAAAGGCACGTAAAGGAAGGGTGGAAAAGAAATGCATTATGTTACCGAGAGAATGAGGATTAAATCTTCATAATGCGTGTGAGATTCTCACAAAAAGAAAACAAAACAAACGCAAGTTTTTACTCAACACCTAATGTCACCCAGCTGTGAATAAAAGAAAAAGAATCTCACACTGACCAGTTCATACAAATCAACTAACACTTATTCCCTTATGGTCCATTGTAACCCATACTCCAAGCAGACATGATGTTCTTTCACATGTACGCATTTGTAACTTTCTGAAAACTAATTAGCGAAGGAGAATACAAAATAGGCAGGTATAATGGAAACCAGTGAATTCCATCCCTGAAGCTAGTTGTACTGTAATATCTTCTGCATGGTGCCAACAGCCCCCTTTCCCTCTGCTCATTCCGACACAATGCCTTCAGGTCTGTCTAAATAACGTAATTTACTAGAGTGGAATTCCCTTGGTACCCTGTGCAGTACTTGGTGACAGTATCATTTATACTCCACCGTGCCGTGGCCTGACACTGATCCATCGGCCTTCATCCCTCATTCAGAGGAGAGCATACAATTTCACCTTCCTCCATGCCCTTCTCTGGTGTGCATGTACACATTCACTCCACTCAGCCCTAATTACAAACCTGGGTTAAAAGACTCTCATTAGATTTATATTTCTCATTCCAGATGTCAATCTTGTTGAAAATTCCCGTTTTCTGGAGGATTCATCCATTAGCAATAAACTTTAAAGCATCCTGTGACTGAGTGCATTAAACCAGCAATGCGGACATGTACTTAAAATACATCATTAGAGAAAATCTCCATTGCAAATACTTTACACTATTCAACCAAAGGAATAATGAGCCCCGCCTGGCCAGTACCCTCAAACTGCACATGAAAGATAAGTTAAAACTGGCAGTTTTGCAGGAAGAAGCACACGGTGTATCCACAGGATGCATTTCAGAATCTGTCATTCCTTATGAAGGTGTGGGAGGGAATCACGGCCAGGGTCTAATTTATCACCTTCTCTCACCTATCATTTTTACAGAAACTTCCGTCTATGGCAAAGGGCAAGAGGGATGGCAAAGATAATGGGGAATATATGAGTGTGCGGAGGGAACAGAAGCTGTATCTGCAATGCCAGGAACTTTGAAAGTCACCTAGCATGATTTGCTCGGCCTGAAAAGCATTCTTCTATTTCGTTAACGGAGAAAAGTGGAGAAATCAGCATTGTCTGTAGACACTGGAGGAAGCAGGGTATCATTTTAATACAAGACAGATTTCCCTGGCGGAGTTGACCTGAGAAATGTCTTTATTCCAGACTGATGGTTCTTAACACAAAAACCAAAAATCTGATGAGAATACTAATATGTAAATTGTAAGTCACAAATTGTATCTGGGACAGAGATGGTAGGACCGTCTAAGAAAAGGAAAATTTGAGGAGGATTAAAAAAAAAAAAAACAACCCAGCAAAATACAACAATTGAGAAAACTAAGCCACCACTGTTTTATATCTGTCCCATATTTTAATTCCTTAGCTTATAGGTTTAATTCATCACTTCTTGTCAGGTCTCAGGTGAGGCAAAGTTAAGGTACAGTCATAACTTCTCTTTAACTTTGATAAATGAAGAAACAGAATTCTAGGAAAGTCCTGCAGCAGGTTAAAGGGAGACTAATTTGAAGTCTTAGCATCTTATCCTGAAAGCTAACAAAAAAGTTATGTCCACAATTATGACTCTGTATTGTGAAATACACAATATACTTTATAATGCAAAACTTTGGTGGGTGGAAAAGGACTCTAGAAGGACAGGTATACATTGTATTAAACAGAAAATAATTTGCAAAGCATAATAAATAAAAATAAAAGCAACAGCAATTGTTTTCTGCCTTTCAGCATCTGGTCAATCTGTCAGATTGTTCAGTAACCAGAATTATAACAGATGCAATATTTTCTGTGGGGAATTACACCACCACGGAAGCTAATTGCTCCTGAAGTTTTGCCCATTTCCACCTGAAATATTTTTTTAGCCTTACTTGATTACAACATTAGCACTGTCTTTCATAATGTACACCAGCAGGTACTACAATTAACATGCACAGATGTTAGAACTGAAAATCCATGTTTAAATAAAAAACATAGGGAGAAAGTAAAAATTACTGAATATGCTCAACACAGTGCTAATCTTAAAAGGAAAGAGAGGCTTACATTGTGCTAACTTAATGGCAAAATAAAAAAAAAATCCCCCAGATGGCATTAGTAACCTAAGAAGAAGCAAACCACTCTATAAATGCCTGTATTCTTCTGAAACACTGAACCAGAGGCTGATCTTTTGTCCACTTAATTCCAAAATTTGTACTCCAAGAATAGAGGAGAACTCCCAAATGCTCTAAAATTCTCCAACACATTTTTATAATGCAACTGCACAAATGACAATAACACCAACATCATTTTGTGGAGTGCTGACTTTGTGCTTTACATACGTCATCTCACCGAATCCCCACAACCACCCTCTCATTCAGGTAGGCAGTACTACTTCTGTTCCCGTCTTCAAATAAAGACACCCAGGCCTAGGAGAGGTTAACAGATCAAGGTCAACAAGTAGCCAAGCTAAGATTTGATCCGGAGTCTTTTTTCCCTCCTAAAGCTTTCAACTCATTGTAACCACTGTGCCATACTGTCTGCCACAGTTGGGGATGCCAAAGAGAAATGTGATTTGCAGTCTTCATTTTTCAGTCTTCTGGAATGACTGCCCTCTTGACTCATCCATTTCACAAAGCGCATCAAACTGAAAGGCTCAGAACACTTGCAGACATTCTCATTCTTTGGAAATGCCACAGCCACTCAGTCAGTGGAACGGGACAGCACCATCAATGGGATCGCGAAGATACAAATTTCCCTGTGAATGCTGGTGCCGCCTCTCTTTGGTGTTTCTTCTAGCCACAAACAGACACGTTATCACTTACTGTGGTTGCATTCGACTCAGCAGCCAGATGCAGGGGAGTTTTTACTTGGTTAACTGTCCCTCCAACATCTGTGTCTACAGAAGGTACTACAGGGCAGGCGTGCGCTCACCCTTGTCCCTTCTCCCTCCCCCATCCAAACACACAAAAAGTTTTCCAATCTCTAGGGCAACACCATTAAGATATCCTTTTCTTGCTGTGCTATGAGTTTACAAGAAAGAACTTTCTAACAATAAGCCAAGAAGATGGAAGTTGTAAAATCACATTTCAAATAACGCAATTCCTTTTTAAAAAAGATTCAAGGGTTTCATGCTTCTTTCTTCCTTCCATCAACACATTTTGTTTATGTATGAGTTGGATCTTTCTTCCTTCAGAAGGGAAAAGTGCTGATAAACTGTCATGTGTAGACAAACAACGCAAAAACTTGGTTGCCTTTTGCTATTTAAACAGAGAAAAATTATTTCCCAATATACCACTTACCAGACAGATGCAAAGATGTGGGCAAGCCAGTCATCAGAATTAACAGAGTGATTTTGCTTGCACTACATATTCTGATTTGTATGACTCTTATTTTTAGCCATGCACAAAGGGCAATAAATGGAAAATCTTATTCTAACCGCTACTTTTTCTGGGCCACCCACACTGCCCCACCTACCGCACAACTTCACAAATGTAAAAAAACCCAGCCCAGGGTTTGTCCTAACAAGGGATGCAAAGTGGCTAAAATGTGTGACATTTTTTCCAGTTAGTGTTTGTACTTTCATTTTTTTTTTCTGTCTCAGGACTTTCAGGGAAAACAATGTTGACTTACCAATGGGCATTTTCAAAGACTCTACGTTGGTATGTCAGTCAGTGTACAGACAACGTGATCCGCAAGGCACGGGCACCACCCTGCCATGAACCACATCTCAGCCAATCTTCCGCAAAGAAATGTACCCAAAAACTTTTCTGTAAATTCGGGAAGGTGATCCACACCTTCCAAATTTTGTTTTGAAACAATGATGGTATTTTGAAAGTTATTCAAATTAACAAAAGTGATATCAGAAACATAAACATTTCTAAAACAGAGCGGGCTGTGAGGAGTGATTTTGCCAAACTTAAGTCAGTAGCACTTGACTTATATCTGCTTTTAGTCTGCAATGGCACCACGCTTACTAAGGCACAGTATCCCCATGCTGTCCCTTTCCTTTTGTGCATTTTTTCTTTCTGTACATCTTAACCACACTTCTCCACCTGATAACCTGAAGCTTCTCAAGCATCAATTCACACATGGATATCACTGTGGATTGAAGCATCTGATATTTAGAGATAACCATCTTGATGGCAAATAATAAAAACAAAATTGACGAAGAGGATGTTTGCTAGGGGCACAGTGAAGATAGAAATGAGAGTCTATTTTTGATTACTGTCTTTCCAGACTTTTAATAAAAAGTTATTATAGTCTCAGGTTACCAATTAAAATGATTGTTCCTCTGAGCCCTCTGCAAACCACAACAGCAAACATATGCAGGTAACAATTAACAATTAATGTTTAAAAGTCTAGTTCAACAAAATCACCAGAATCATTAGGAAACAAAGGGAGTCAACTCTGAGAAAGGCATCTTTACCTGTGTGCCTGCTCATTATCCAGAAACTAGAGGAAATGTTCTTTCATCGTCTGGTAGTTAGCACATACCCTGCAGAGCTAACACCGTCTTCGTGCGCGGTACTCGAGCAGCTCTGATGAGATGTCTCAGAAAATCTTTTTTGGGTGATAGTCCACTATCATCAGAACTTCTGACTTGTGTTGTAAAAACACAGGCAATTAAGTATTACACAAAGTGGGTCATACGCCACTGAGACAACCACACCGCCCCCAAATCAGACTCCAAATGACTGTGCTGTGACAAGGTAGGAGGGGTCTGAACACAGCGAAAGCAAAACTTTTATGTGGTGAGGAGCATTTTAGTTTTCACTGGTTTAGGTTAGAGAAAGTTAATCTCAATGTCAACTACAAAGCCAACAAACTTTTAGTGTGTTCTTGAATTTATATGACAAATGCTGGCTGTTCATGTAATGGGAAATTCAGATCCAATGTCATAAACAGTCTGCGGGACAGTCTCAGGCTTAAATGACATGCCCATCACTAAACAAGTGAGCCCTGTGACTCAGTGAAGGAAGGTGGCCAAATCGAAAGTAAAGATAAAGAACTAAATTCTCATTATCCACATTAGCATCTCCTTCTCCAACGGAGGATCAAAGTACTGTATACCACTCCCTCACACCTGTACCCAACCAGGGCATTCAATACAATCGCGGATGCTACCCAAACACCCTTCAACTGCTGTAGGAAAAAGGTCAAATGTAGTTCCCTAAATTGAGCACATTCATTCATCTATCACTGAAGAGCCACAGAAATATTAATTCAATACACACTGAGTCCCTATTATATACAAAGACACAGAGGACATGAAGGGATGCTCTCAAAGTCACTGCTTTCAAGGAACTTAAGAGTCCTGTACAGGGGATGATAAAATCTAGATATAACCAATGTCAAAGACAGAGTTTTTCTCTTTTTTTAAACAAACAAAATCCCTTCTAGCAGCTGCTTACTAAATACTTCCTATTCTACTGACATGAGGTTTGTAGATGACAATTCTACCACATTTCTCGACGAATCTTTTAACAATTCCTTAAAATTTCCCTCGGTTTTCTTTCAGTGCTCAAAGCCCTTCCTAACCTTGGCCAAGCATTAGGATTCATCCTAACCCGAAGGCCTAGTACTCTCCAAAGGGAAGCACAGAGATACCAGCACAACTCAAGGAGCTATAAAATCACACCACAGCAATCTGAAGAGATGCGTCTTTGAAGGGGGATAAAGGATGCAAAGTTAAAGGAAAACTCTGTTCACAGCACAAGAAGACATATATTCGAATGAAATTTTGTTATCAAAATTACAAAATCAGAATTTGATTGGAGTCCATATTGTTTGGATTGTGAATGGGGAATGGGAGGATCTGGCTAACTCAACCTTTCCCGTTTCTCCCAAATTGCCTTATAGTATAGTGATTACTAATTTCTAAATAATCACAACACAATCAGTTGATCTAACACCAAAACCACCTTGCACATAACTGAATCTTCCTTTATGATTCCAGAGGCCCACTAGGATCTTACAGGGCCACTCGGTATTATTTTGACTGACAGGAGGTAGAAATGAAAATACTGGTTGATAGGAATTTCCACCCGATAAAGATACTAGTGAGTCCACACAGGTATCTGTTCTTGTAAGAGCTGATTAATATAATCAGAAGGGAGAAAAAAAGCAATGAGATCACTGTCCTATAAGATGACACTTAAAGTCATCATTCCTAAGTGCCACCAGCTTGTAGGATG
Source organism: Macaca mulatta (assembly GCF_049350105.2). NCBI lineage: Eukaryota > Metazoa > Chordata > Mammalia > Primates > Cercopithecidae > Macaca > Macaca mulatta. The sequence continues at coordinate 95,896,934 of NC_133409.1, read as the reverse complement.
TGATCAGTCCAGAGCACTGCTTGTAAATTTGAAATTAGTTAACTAGTTGAAAAAAGTCTGGAAAAATACATAAAAGTATGAGTTAACAGGCAGGTTATATTTGGGCAGCCAGAATATAGGTAATTTACCTCTACTTTTATTCAATTTTCTGCTATTTTATAAATTATGTAGAATACATGTATCACTTTGATAGTAAGGAAAACAAAGCTACTTCTGCTTAGATAAAAGAAAACAATTATTTTCTGATTCTGGTTCTGTCTAGAAATCAAGAACACTTCATCAATAAGTTTCTGACACTTTCTGTCAAGAAATCAAGAACCCAGCATACTAATCTGAACTGAACTGATAACAAATAAGGCATGGAATACAGGAAAAATATGCTAGAAATAACAGCTTATAGCTTCTAGTTAAGTACCGCAAGGACTCTAAAAATCTCGCTATCCTGCAAAGCTTTGTAAATACTGTTCTAGGGCAGAAGAGCAGAAGTGCTTTTCCTCCTCATGTCGCACAGTTTATGCAACTTCCAGCTGCCACAAGTCTGCAGGCGCCACACTCTTAGAAGATCTATCTAATGGGACATCCTTGGAAAAACATGCTGCAATGCCCTGGGTTAAATCCGGGCTCAAAGAGAGGCATCATTTCACTAGTGACAGGTGCATCCAAAAAAGAGCACACAAACCATTTCTTAAAAATCAACAGATTGGAAACTATTAGAATAAATTGATAAACCATTTGTGCTACAACTGATGTCACTGGGTAGGCGGCTTTATAATAAAACATAGATTATTTGGAGACTCATGACTCACAGGGAATTATCATTTGAAATTTTTGACTTACATATTAAAGTATATAACCATGCCAGTAACATCACTCCTCTCTGTACCATTAGCAGAGAATGAAAATTAATTTTGATGATCTCTTGAGCAGAACATAATCTGAATGTGAAACGGAATGTTACAAATAATCATATAATAGGCTTTTTTTTTTTTTTTAAAAAAAAGAAACAGAATTGGCTTCAAAAGTACGCCGTTCGTTTCCAATGATTATAGGAGCTAAATATACAGGTTCATAAAATGATTTCATATATTAGTTTTAAAACCAGTAATATCACAACTTTTAGAGTGCTTAACATAAACAGAACATTTAACATTTAACCTCTGGCACTGGAAAGATGGTAAAAGTCAAAACTTGCAGTTTCTTGAGAAGAATAAAAATGAATGGTATATTGTTCTATCGCCAGTCAATATTTTTAGATTATTATTAAAGCATGGAAATAGGTACACTAAAACCTCAGTTAATTAGACTATTTGAGGACAAGAATATTTATTATTATTTTGATTTTCTGGTTAATTGACAACTAGAAAATGCTTTTTGTTGAAGGTTTTCCAAAGCAGTTTTTCCTCTTTATAAAACATCTAACCATTCTCAATGATTCAGCAGGTCAGTGTCATCAGCTACAAGTATCCTCCAGGGTTTACACCCCACCTTTACTCAAAACCAAAGCTATCTTGTTTTCTTCATCACTGAAAAAGGGAAGTGTGGTATGTGCGGTAGGGTGGGGTGTGTGGGAGGGAAGGGCAGGGGGTGGGGAAGTATGAAGGTTAGCTAATTCAGGGTTCTGGCTAGTTGGGTTCCAGGTAGCAAAGCCATCAGTAAACATAAATTCAATGTCTGGAACCAGGCACATCTGATTCCTGTGAATGATGAGACAAGGAGACAAGGAGATCCCACCAGGGTCTGTTTTTGTTGGTCTTCTCTACCTTATGTCATTTTATCTCGGTGATGGCTGGTTTGATGTTCTTCTCTGGGGAAAATCTGTGTCAGTGTGTCTGTACAAAAATTATGGTCTGTGAACTCATTGTGTCGGGGGGGAGTTTATTTTGATTAGATTCCATATCCATGCCTTTTCAACTCAAGCTTAGGGTGGATGTCAAAGATGAATAAGTCCTTACTTTCCTCTCCCTTAGACTTGCTGACCTGAATTTTTTCCTCTACAAAAACCTTTAATTCCAGGTTTTTTTTTTTTTGTATCTTGGCAGCTCCCCATGGCAACTGACTCAGAAACCTCTTTTCCTTTGCCCTGTTTTCCAATACCTAAGTGAAAAGCATGAAGAGTTTCTTTCTAAGCAGGTTTGGAAAGTCTGGCATGAGAATGAGTGGACTGATTTATATATATTGTACTTTAACAAATTCATTTTACCTCTTTTCAGTTACACCTTTTCCTTAAGCCAAATTATGTATAATGGTTCTGCTATAGGGCCTCTGTAATAGACTATATATATACTGGTATCTTAAGGAGAAAGTAGGATAATTTAGGATAGCAGTGTCTGAACTTCTTGAAACCATGGATCCTTATATACGACTCTTCAGGAATTCTAATCCCTGGCCAGCCCTAGGGGTAGAGGGTGAAGGGAGTGAAGACGACCTGAATAAAGTATGGCTACTAGGCCCCATAAAACTGTTGATTGTTTTTCAAGGCCAAATTTCTAGAAATGTAGAATAAAAGGCAAAAGCCAAAAAAAGTAGGGCACAATGGACTAACCTAGTGAATTCCATCCTGTGTGTTCCTCACAGGACTATAGGCCACTCACTAACCTGTCTGTGACTTACCAGTACCGTAATACCTGTAAGTACAGAGATTTGGTGATGGGGGATAAATCCTGCTTCACTTGGAGAATGTAAAACAGGCATCATAATCATCATAGGCCCTACAGTGGGAGAACTATCCGTTGTGGATTTCCTCTCAAAGCTTTCATTTTCTACTGTGCTGGAATCTACAGCAAGTCTGCATTCCCTGGTTCCTGCCGACATGTCCACCTCCGCTGATTAAGACCCTTCAGGAGCCACAGTCAGGTCCACAGCTCCGGGACTCTCTCCATGCCAGTGCTCTGTGCATGGACTGGTTTACAAAGTCCCATCTGGAGGAAATGGAGCAGCCCCACTGCTGAAGCATGGGTGGCTTACACTTTCCTTCGCCCCAGTGAAGCAGGTCTTCTAGATGTGTAAATGGCATTTTAGTAGAGACCACAGTTGTTTAAGGCAAATTCCCTTGATGGCTTCTGACAACTGTGTCTTTACTCTGATAGGAAACTCATTCCTGGGACTGAAGTATATACCATTCAGTGGATCCCTTACCTTTGTTGTCTTCTAAGGGCTGCCCAAAGGGTAACAGGGATGAGGGAGGTGTGAGAGACATAATGATTGGTTCTTCCTGCACCCTCACGAACTGCAGCATCCCTATCAAGCACTAGCTAGTGATTCTGCGCAGCATTCTTAGAAGGAAAGCTTTAAAAATTATGGTAAAATATATACAACATAAAATTTACCATTTTACCCATTTTTAAGTGTGCATTTCAGTGGCATTAAATACATTCACATTGCTGTGCAACTATCATTTTCATTCATCTCCAGAACTCTCCAATCTTCCCAAACTGATACTTAATATCCATTGAACAACAACTTTCAATTTTTCCATCCTCCCATCCCCTGGCAACCACCATTCTACTTTCTGACTCTGTAAATCTGACAGTTCTAGGTACCTCATATAAACGGGATATTTAATATTTGCTTTTTTGTGTCTGGATTATTTCACTTGGCATCTTCAAGGTTCCTCCACATGGTTAGCGTGTGTCAGAATTTCATCTTTTTAAAGGCTGAATAATATTCCATTGTATGTATTAATATATACCACATTTTGTTTATCGATTTTCTGTTGATGGACACCTGGGTTGTATCCACCTCTGGCTACTGTGAATAATGCTGCTATGAATACGGGTGTACACACATCTACCTGCTCAAATCCCTACTTTCACTTCTTTTGGAATATACCCAGAAGTGGAATTGCTGGATCACTTGGTAATCCTGTTTAATTTTTTTTGAGGAATTGCCATACTGTTTAGTATTTAATTTTTTAAATTCATAAGCTTTATCTTAAAGAGCAGTTTTAGGTTCACAGTAAAACTGAGCAGAAAGTACAGAAGTTTCCCACATGCCCCCTGTCGCCCTCTGCCCCACAAGATTCAGTTTTATACTCACTCCGTGACTGAACGCTATGTCCAAAGCTATGGGGAGTGATCCAGGCAGGTCCTGCCAGATCCAGCAGGAGCCTGAAGCCATGATTCACCTAAGGAGTCACAACAACTTCTTTCCTTCCTGACCTGTAGACAGGAAACTGACTGACAGCAAAGGTCATCCCACAGGAACACTGGATGTGCAAACGTGGAGATCTGCAGAGTGGTAGAGCAGGAGAGGGCACTAAGGGGCATTTGACCCGACCTGCTTCTTTCACGTTATGGTGAAGATGCCTCATAAACTGATAACCTTCCTTCCAGGAATGCAGGGCAGAATGACTAGTGCTTGTTGGAGATGGTGTATTTTTGAGGGTGGAGTAATAATAATTACATCACTCACAACTCTGTCAGCCCTAATCCCAGCCCTGTTACCCTTTGGACAGCCCCCAGAAGGCATCTCTGGGTTAATTCCATTATAGATCACTTTTAACACTTATTGGTTTTTGTTTTATTTTTCTGATATTGTGGGTTTTATTTTAAACATTTTAACATACACCTACTGTACATTTAAGTCTATATCCAGGATTTTTGACTCTATTAATGTTGAGGCAATACATATGTTCTTTCATTACATATTTGCTTGGCAACTGCTTTATTAACAGTGATTATTCTCAACTCCAGAGTTATAATAAGAGAACTGAAAATCCTAAGTGCTACTTTGAATGATAACATCTACCATATCCAAGTAAAATGTTATAAACCACAGTGCTTATCCACAGGTTTAAAATGCCCAAAAATTTCTCAAATGTTTCCTGGACAGTATGATTCATACTATTTTTATACTCACATCGACTCAGTGAAACAAAAGAAAAAATGCTGTTTAAAACTCCTACAGTCAAAGCTCAGAAATATACAATGCATATATCTATTCACAGGTACACATGTACATTTGTATGTATGCTTACATATGTCCAAATGTGCATTTGTTTAGTCAAACTTTTCCAGTTTTTTCTATTAACATGGAATAAATTGTTCTTGTCCTCAGCAGTTAGGCAATGGGCCTATTTGAAAGCTAACACCACAACATGATGATTCACAAAGTTTTTCAGTCTTGAGAACTTAAAATCTCACAACACCTGGACTTCCTGGCTTGGGTTATTCACTGGAGCTGTGCTTCCCTTCCCAGGTGTGTTTTTTTTTTTTTATTTTTAACTTTTGTGGGTATACAGTAGGTGTGTATATTTGCGAGGTACATGAGATGTTTTGACACAGGCATGCAATATGAAATGAGCACATCATGGAGAATGGGGTAATCATCCCCTCAGGCATTTATCCTTTGAGTTACAAACAATCCACTTATACTCCTTATTACAAAATGTGAGTTATTATTGACTATAGTCACTCTACTATACTGTCAAATAGTAGGTCATATTCATTCTTTCTTTTTTTTTTTGTACCTATTAACCATCCTGCCTCCACGCCCTGCCTCCAACCCCCACTACCCTTCCTGGCTTACGGTAGCTATCCTTCTACCCTCTATGTCCAGGAGTTCAAATTTGATTTTTAGATCCCATGAGTGAGAACATGTGATGTTTGTCTTTCTGTCCCACATGTGTTTTGTAAATCAAATCACATTTAAGTGTGTGAGGGGAGGGATAATGCTATGATGACTCACTCTGAAAGGGAACAATGTATTTCCCAACTCAGGGGAAAAAAGATTTTTGAGTATGTCTAAAAGCATGATGAGCACACCTGCAAAAGGACTGTAGCTGTTGTTTTAGCCTAATAACAGTACTATTAGTCACACTTCTTGAAAACTAGGGACAAAGAATGGCTGGTACTAGCAACTCTGGGGTAAAGCTGGCACAGAATAATGGCATCTGCTGGGCTGGACTTCCAAATGTGAAGGTGCTAAGTGAACCTTAAAACTCTTTTCTGAGACACAGTGTATTAAGCAAAGTATTAAATTTCTTAATTTAATGCTATTTATCACTCAAGTATATACAGTTTTCTATCTTTTTTATCCTTTCAAGCACATGAGTTAAAACAGTGATTCTCAAATTGGGGTCCCTGGACCAGCTGCATCAGCCTCACTTGGAAACTTGTTAGAAAAGCAAATTCCTAGCCTGTACCAGAGCTACTGAATCAGAAATCTGGGCATGAGGTCCAGCAAGCTGTACTTCAACAAGCCCTCCAGGTGATTCTGGTTCAAGCTGAAATTTAAGAGCCACTGAGTTAAGGAACCACCAATACACAGATTCCAACCTTTGCTCCTTTGCTCAATGATAACTCTCCAGTTCCTTTGTTTAAAAAAAAAAAAAAAAAAAAGGGAATTCATGTGTGCTTGGGCTGTTTGTTACTATCACCTAAGAAAACATTTATTATTGTTTAGTTAAGGAATATAAACCTGGTCAAAACTTACATGTAATTTTTCCAGGTCCTGTGCTGGCTTCGAGTCTTAGGATGCAGGGAACTGGGCGAAGGGAGAGATGAGAAGGCTCCGGCAATCCATTCAGACATGGACCCCAAAGTTTTGTGGGGCAACCTTTTGACAGGTCAGTGAGTGTCCACCTAATTGGGTAGGAAAAGTTGTTCATTAGCAGATGAAAGTATGCATGTGAATGTTTCCCCCTCCCTCCTGCTATCTCGCCATACTCCGTTCTGCTTGTTATGATCTCACACAACTGTCTGCGCCTCTGGCTGTGGGCCTCTTGACCAATCCTCATGAACAGAATATGACACCACAGCCCGTGGTATAAACGCCTGGGCTCTGCCTGGTAGAAGCCCTATTCCTTGAGGTATCTCCTTTAGGCGAGCAGTCCTCACGAGGGGCTCTCCTGAATCCAAATGCAGCCTAGGAGACAGCTCCGTGTCCAGTAAGTTATCATCTTCTCTATTTCATCTCACGTTTTCTATCAGCAAATCAGAACACCTTAGTTTAAAAGACACATGTGGCCATTGTAAATACAAGATAGTCAGGAAGCAAATAATTACTTTAAGAATTCTGACTGAAATGAGATGATTCCCTGATGCCTCAAATGTGTTTCGTAGAACTTATTGCAGAACATTTGAAACATACAGAAAAATAAAGAAAAAAATAAAGATCAATGGTAACCTTGACACCGATAAATCACTAATGATGTTTTGTTGTATGAGTCCAAAACTCCTTTACCGAAACTCTTGGGGCCAGATATGTTTCAGAATTCAGAATTTTTTGGATTTTAGAGAGTATTACAGTGCAGCTACCATTTATTACATTATTATCTTGTGAGAGTATGGAGCAGCACCCTATAATATTAAACATTAAATATTTCTGCACAAAAATAGATGCATATTCTTATTAAGTGGGGGTAAAATAGAGCCTCACATTAGTTCAGGCCAGGTTTTCCTACCAAAGAAGTTACTAAAAATAAAACAAAACACAACCCCTTTTGATTTCTGAAAACTTTTGGATTTGGAATTAGAGATAAGGGATTGTGGACCAGTATTCTTTTAAGATACATGCACATACTCAGAGTATTGTTTCTACTTTTTCATTCAATTCTGAAATAAAATGTGAGTTATATCAATATGAGTATTTCCCCAAGTTATTAAAATTATTCAAAACATGTTTTTTAAAGTTCATGTGTATTATATCCCATAGAAATATATCTTATGTATTTATTTCCCTCATTTTTGGAATTGCAGATTGTTTTTTTCTTTGTTATTGTAAATAACACTTTAGGGGACGTTTCTGAATATCTGATTGTCTAAACTTCTGAACATTTTCTTACGCAGGTTCCTAGAAAAGGAATTATTGCATGAAAGGGCATAAACATTGAGAGTCTTGATTTTCTAGAAAGGTTGCACCAATTTATATTTTTTCCAGCAGCATAAATGCCTGGTTAATTACAAACCTTATCATAGACAGAGAAAAATACACTTGCTCCTCACGCAACTTAACAAAATTCTAATCAATCATGACCAAATGTAAGAGATTTTATTTATGTTTTCCTAACACAGAAGATAGTGAACAGCTTGCTGTTTTTCACATAACAAGAGAGAAATGGAGTTAATTTAAGTTTACCATCAAATGACCCTCATTAAGCCAGACTGAGTTAGACGTGGACAGTGGGGGAGCTGTGACTTGTCCATCGAGTCTTCACATGGAAAAGCATGTGAGAGAATTCAGAAATAATTCACATAACATCATGAGAAGAAAAACAACTGCTTATTTGTGGGTTGATAATTCAGCTTCTAGAGTAGTGAGGCCTTGTATTTCCCTTCCTTCTGGTGTTTTCCTATTTCTTGGACATTTTGCTGTTCCTCAGCATGGCATCAGAAAGCAGAAAAAAATGCGAAGACAAAATCAAATCAGAATAGCTAATAATAATGGCTAACCCTTATGCATGATTACAGTGTGTCCACTCCAATGCCAGGTCCTTGTATGCATTATCTCATTTAACGCCAAGTGCATTGGTATCAAAACTGGTGGCTGGCAAGTTTGAAAGTATGTGCTCACTCGTTGGTCCTCCTTATGCCCCAATAAGTTTGTAGGAATCTGAGCTTCAGAATTTCAAAGATCTATTCAAGCCTAGTGTCTCATTACTATGTTGACTCCAAGTCTAGCTATAAATCACAAGCTTGATCTTTCCACTTTTTGGTCAGTACCATCTATGGCATCTAAACGAAGCAGAGAAAGTCTAAGAAAATTCTAGACAATAGTAAGCCCTTTGAAAGTCCTATATTGACATGGGGAAGGCTACAGCTCTTTGAGCACAATAGAGAAGGATGAGGTGAGAGTGTTATATAACACAAAACAGGTTATACATGGAGAAATACGTGAAGACACAGATAAAATACACACTTGAAAAAAGAAACATACAAACCCATTCTTCCCAAATGTGGCTACGAATTAGGAATGCTAAAGCAGGTCTTATAGCACCAGGTTATTTTAGATTTATAGCTTTTCCTAATAATCTTTCTTTCTCTTTCCCCTTTATGTATATTTAACCTTACAGGATAATTGGTGTAGAGAATGCCACAATTTTCATATGCTAATAAAAGCAAATTGAAGTGGTTTGTTATATTAAATGAAATAACCTCACTCTTTAACTGATGTATAAACTCAATTTCTGCACCCACTAATACTATAAGATGGTTATGGTTTGAGGAGAGGGGGTGCAAAAATTTCAATCTTATTTTGGGAGTGAGTTAAATTGATCATTCCCAACAATCTTATGTAAAAATAAGGACTGTTTCTATCAAAATCATCAAAAGACCAAAGAGAAGTGGACCATTTCCTTCACTGTGGCTTTATTTCATAATGTAAGCATCATTTTCCTGATAATTAGGTGTCAAAGCAGGTAGAATAGCTAATAAATGATTTTTCTTTGCCACATTCAGGTATATGACTAAGTTTTTAAGCAGACCAGAGCTACAGGGTGTGAAAAATAAAATGGGAATAGAAGAAATAACCCCTCAAAGAGTATACTTTGCTTTTTCCAAAGGGCCTAACTGCTTCAGGGGAAATACAAAAAACAAACCACCATTAATAACACAAACGATTACCGGATGCTCCTTGATACTCAAACTGTACAACTATCATTGTAAAGCTAATTACAAATTTGGATTCTCTCATTTTAAAAATATATTCAAAGCAACCCACTTCTGTTTCAATGCTGAACCAAAGTCTGTGCAATTGGCACACTGTCAAAGTAAAAAAATACATATGTATATATATATACACACATTGCATCATTTGCACTTGAACAAAGTTATTACTTTCAATGTCACTAAATCCTGAACTGCAAAACACCGCAAGCTAAAAGCAAGTATTGCCACATGGTATATTAGCTTACATTTACAAAAGAGTTTATAGTTTTCCAAGCCACAGAGATACAGAGTTTCCCACTCATAGTAGCTTTGTTATGCTGGGCACCCCACTCACTGCCTCGGAGCCTACTATCTCTCGCAGGTTCTTGTGGGGATCACATGAGAATGTATACAGAGTGGTTTTTTTTTTTTTTTTTTGCAGATTATAAGACATACATAAAATATTAGGTATCTTTTTTTTTTAGCTAAACAACTCTGAGGCATAAAGATATTAATCGCCATTTCATAGTTCAGGAAAAGAACACAAGAAGATGTAACAAAAAAAAGTGCTAAGTTAGAAGATCTGTTTTATTTCTAAATTGGCTATAAACTAGCTGTCTGACTCTCTGGGTCTTGATTTCTTCAGTAAAATGAGGAGGTTGGATGAAATGACTTTAAGGTCTTCTGGAAGCCAATGGATCTGTGATGTAGGACATGGCCATGGTAGTGATGGGAGTGCCTTAGGAAGTAATCCCTCCTGGAGGCCAAGGAACCATGAGGTCAAAGGTAGCATCCATCAGTCTGAGGCCTGCAGTGCTGGCACAGAGTCCTTGAGCAGCCCCCAACTCCCAGAGATGAGCTAGACATTAACTAACTCATTTTTGCTGGACTGAGGGGAGGTTGGTGAAATCCTAAAGGAATGGCCAGGGCCTCTTGGGCATTGGAAGGAAATACCAAAGAAACTTAAGCTAGCAGGTCTTTATTAACTGGTACAAGTATTTTATAACATTAACAACTGGTATAGCCAAATAAGTATATACCAGCTGTCAGTCTTGCTAACAGTTTTACTGTTGTTTGTCTATCAGTCTCAAAGAGACGGCCACCACGGAGGGCCAACCACCTTGCTCGGCTAAGTTCCTACAGTGTGGAGGGGAGATGTGTAAGAGGGGCTCTTTTTGGTATTATAATGAGTGCACATTAGGGTCACATGGGAATTTTACTTTAAAAAGACACTAATTTAGGCCTCTACTACTGCTATTCTGCTAGCATTGTCTAACACAACTTTCTGTAATGATGGAAATATTCAATATCTCTGCTGTCCAATATGGCAGCCACATGAGGATACTGAGCACTTGAAAAGTACCTAGTGAGAATGAGGAACTGAATTTTTAACTTCAATCCATTTAAATCAACTGAATTTAAATAGCTACATATCATTAGTGGTTACCTGATTGGATAGTGCAGCCCTAGGTGGCTTCACATATTAGTTTTCTTGGATCTATTTCAAACCCCAGAAACCCACAAGACAATACCCAATATAGTCCTTCAGTAGGGATTCACTGCCCTTCTCCTATGTGCTGGGCAATGTTTAGGTGTCTCAAAACCATGGTGAATAAGAGTACCATGGACACTTCCTGCCTTCTGGCATTTTGCCGCTAGACTGATTTCCAAAGACCTCACAAAATCTTGAAGTGGCTCACCAGACCGCTCTTAGGAAAAGGTGGGTGATGAGATATGGTAATGCTACACTAAGCATGAAAGCACTGCTTTTTCATTTCTTCGTATTTACTGTTAGAGAAGTTGGGGGAAAGTTTAAAAAGAGGTATCTGAATGGTTACTATTCATTCGCTTACAAGTAAAGTAACATATCCCAGATATGGGAAATTATCTGTAGGTAATTACCTCTTGCATAATCTTAAACTTACTTAAAAAGAAAAGTCAGAGGAACCGCATTCTTAAGCTAAGAAAAGTCAATGGTATTCAATTACAGCAACAGCCATACAAAAGTACAAGTGGGTCTCCAGCTGCAAACGGTGGGCAAGGGAACGTTCATTCCGATTAGCTGTGAAATGATCAGGTTTTCTAGAAGGTACTTTTTGTATAAGTAAGGCTGACTGAATTCTTTATCCCAACTCAACTCTTAGCTAGGATTTTCTTAGTGGCTTTAATGGGATTTGATGAGGAAAACCCCATTTGCCTGTCCCTAGGAAACTACAGGTGAAAGTATTTTTATTTACATTACCAATCTAATACCAACAAAATAATTTCTAAGAAACACAAAAGTGGTTTAATGATCTGATTTCCAATGTTGCTCTCAATGTCCTCCTGTTGTCAATTCTCTCCTATCCTAATCACCTCTTCCTACCTTAACTGGAATCTGGAGTGATACAAAAAACATAAAACACGATATTCGGAACTGGTTTACACTCTTGTTTGAACCTGAATCCAGGTTTGCCTAACCTTCAAGGACAGGACACTGCATGTTGGGATACAGAATTTTTAAGCCAATTCCCTCCACTGTATTAAGATTATCACTTGAGGTGAAAAACTTACCAAATAAAACAACCTGATTTTGCTCAGCATCCCAATGGGATCATGTTCAGCATGTCAATGAGAATGACACCAGTCAGCCAATCTTTCGAGCTTCACAATGCCACTTCCGGTTCCCCTGCCCTAAGTCAGACTTTTGATTTTTAGTGCTAATAAGTGATTCTTCCACATCTATACACACACACACACACACACACACACACACACACACACACAAACACACACACAAAAACTTACTTTTTTTCCCTCTGGATTGAGTAGAAAGACAATTTAATACAATGGTCAGAAAACAAAATGACACTTCAAAACTTAGTTCTAAAAATCCAAATTGCATTTAGAGACCATTATCTGCTTTTTAAAAAGGTCAAATCTCAAATGTTCAGCTGGTTCCAGGCTATATAAAAATATTACTCAAAATCTGATGACAGTTTTTGTAACAAACATCTAGAGAGTGGCCCTGAAATCCTTATTTATATTCAGAAACACTAAATGGAGTAGTCACGCGCCATTTTATGGCTGAAGGGGTTCAAAAAGAAAGAGGTCAATTGATGTTAATTTTCTGGAAATTCAGAGATGAAGTTTTTTTTTTTTAAACTCTTATCTTTCAAACAGAATTTAGACAGACACCTGTATAAGGCAGAACCCCTTTGAACCATAGATCTTGTGGCTTTTGTATTTTATTCTACTGGCATGGAAAGGTGATGAAAGAAAATGTGCTTTTTGCTGCAACAGAGAAAGAAGTGGGGAGATGCAGTTATTTCAGACAGGATGGAGAAAATTAATTGAGATTAAACAGCTCTGAAAGTTTCCACTTCAACATTTCAGGTTCTGGGACTCTAGTTGAAGAACCAAAGCTAGAAAATTCACTTATTTGACATTCAAGGTGTTTAAGTTCCCAAATACAGCAAAGAGGTTATCAGATTTTCACTTACACCATAAAAGGATGGTGCAAGCAGAAGTACTTGCCACTAACAAGCCAGAAAAAAGAAAAAGTGTGAAAGAAATGTGTTGAAAGTACATAATTTGAAATAATTCTTGGATTTCTGCAGATTTTATACATAAAAATTGGAGTACTAGACTGTATTGATACATCATCACCATCATCATCATCATCATCATCTCCACCACCACCATCATCATCTGAAAATACCTATTTGCTAGGAACTGTGCTAGAAATTTTACAGGTATTATTAGCCTATCTGGTTCATGAGAGAACCCTGGTTCAGAGAGGCAAAGTGCTTTGCTTAAGGTCACACTGCTGGAGATGGGACAACATGCAATCTGAATCCAAGCCGCCCTGTCAACGCTACCTCCTTCCCTGTACAACACTGCCTTCCTCCATAATGTGGGGAGACTACATCCTTCTCCTGCGAAGGAAACATGACCACTTTCCCATGTGCTACCAGTAACACATGAAAGTAAACTGACAAGCCTGCAGCTACCACAACAATTTAACTATTTGTATAAAGAGTTGATTAGCTTATTAGTACTAAAATGGTTATAGTTCATAAAGCATAATTTCTTACTTGTTACACTTCAGTGTCGTTTCTGTCCCTTGACTATGTAAAGCCCCTGCCTGGTCTTGCCACCTGCTTCTCTCTCTGCCTAGAATTCCCTCCCACAACCCTTAGCCATGCTGGTTACTTCTCCTTCACTAGGTCTAGTTCAAATATGTCACCGGCAGAGACACTATCCTTAATGCACTCTGCCCTCTCCCAAACAGCTAGGCATTGTCCTCTTGTTTCCATCAAGGGATAATCAAAAATCCACATGTTTATTTAGTGTATAATTACCTGTCTTCTCTCTCGGTCCACGTAAGACCCACAGTGGCAGGAAACTAGCTTCACTTGCTCTCCACTGATACCTGACACTTGGAAAAGTGCCTAGCACAAACTTGAATGAATGGATACACCAATACATGAATGAAGACCAAGTGTTTGCACAGTGCAGTGACAGGTACACACAGAGGGACCAGAGGAGACACACTGCCCTGGGGATCTGCCTGCTGTTGCTGGCCCTGGAGTCCTAGGCCAGAGTTCATCCGCTCCCAGCTCAAACCCTGCCTGGAGACTGAGCATACATCTGCCCTCAGCCCTCCTCTCCTGCTGCACTTCCTGACATAGCCTCTTCTTCCCCAACAGTGGCTCTTCCTCACATGATGAGCTCAGTTTCTGTCCCTGGATCGAATCTCTACATTCCACCATTCACCTTGTATAAAAATCAATCATGCTTACTCCTCCTGTGGTCACACACCCTTCAGAGAATCTGGGGCCATGGACTTGGGTTCCACCATAACCATAACCATGTGGCACTGTCAGGGCCGACTCCAGGCTTGCTGCATCCCTAACCCAGTCCAACAGCCAGTGCCAGGCTCTTTCCCAGCCTTCTGTCCTGAGCTACCTCACTTCTTTCTGTTGTCTGCCCTCTCTTTCCATGTCCAAGCTCATGGATGACTCTTGGCAGGCTGGGGAAGAGAAAGAATGTGGAGCAGAGGAGAGAGAAAGTCAGAAGCAACAGAAGCTGCTGTGTGCCCACATGGGAAGCCCGTGGACTACATCTGTCCATGAGAATTTTCATAGTGTTCTGCAGATTTCTTTTTTTTAACAGTGAATTTAAACTATGGACCAGCAGAGCTGAAAGGGACCTTGGAGATCACTGAGTCCCACTGTCTCACTATACTGTTGAACCAGTGTGTGAGTAATGGGCCGAGGAGGAAGAAGGCAGCATTTGTTGAGGGCTTAACATCTGCTTCGGAATACAGGGTCCCAGGTCCCAGACCCAGTGAGTGGCAGAGTGAGGACCATGCAATGCTTAAATACGCACTTCCATCCCATATACACTTTGCCCTACGACTTACATATTCACACCACGTGTGGGAAAGGCTTGGCATTTACCACATAAAGATACTTGGAATTCTTGCCTCAAAGGGTAAGTGGGTTTTCCTTCTGTATTAGCCGATATACTTTTAGAAAATTATAGTAAAATATCCAAAACGTAAAATTTACCACTTTAGTCAGTTTTAAGTGTATATAGTTCAGTGGCACCAAGTACATTTGTTTTGTTGTACAACCTTCACCAGTATCCATCCAATCATTTTTAAAGTGAGTATTTTCTAAAACTATACATCCAAAATGAGAGTGAAGGAAACAAAAAAGTAGAAAGAAAAGACAGGTAGAAAATAAACTTTTGGGCATGCATTTCAGCTGACAAAAGCCTTTCATACGAATTAGGTTCTCTGTGACATATTCATTATTTTCCTAGTCATGAAACGGGAACTGTGAGACACCACGTGAAAAGTCGGCTTTTATTGTTTCTCTAGGTTCTATACTAGTTGTATCCGCTTACAAAAATGTTATACAACCCAGTACATCACAGCCTTCCACGCCTCCTCCATAAAAGGACAAGTAAAATAGTATTTCTTGGAAAGACAGGCATTTACCAATGCACTGCATCTAGATGGAGCTGTCTCCATCATTCTAGTCTGTTTCTAAACAGGGTTTTAAAGTCTTGGCACAGAGCACAAAGAATGTCCCTTAGCTATTCAGCATTTAGTTCAGCTCCACAATATATTTAGCAGGATTTCTTCGCTCCCCTTCCCTTCTTGGTTTAATGACCTCAAATGTACCAACATCCTGTCTTACCTAATCCCCTAACAAGTTCTATCAAATGCCAGGACAGAATCAGACAGCACTGCAGGCGGTGAGATCATTCACTAAGAATTCATTTTTATTCCAAAAATTAGGAGTGCCAGACCATTTAACACAATCTATCACACAGCCAGAAAATTAGCCTAGCGCTTTAAGAGAAACATTTAAATAACTTTTAAATATCTTCTTCCTGACATAGATTCTTTAAAAACCTGAAGACTCTCTCTCCAGAAGAGGCACAGATACAAAACATTTCCACATGACAGCAAGAGTTCAGGACTCTTTGAAGACGATGTAGGTCCCCTAAGAATCCATAAACCTCAGGTTAAAATCTCCTGTAAAAGAACTCTAAGACTTTACTTTGTCCACAAGCCCCTGCACTGGATCCTTATCCATGGAGCATCCAGGGTAACTTCTTCTGGTGCCACTTTTGTCTCTGGATGAGAAACGACTTACTTCAGCTTCAGGAACATCGCTACGTGGCTTCTGGTCCAACTGACTGTCAACACAGCTGGGCCTCTCCCCAATTCAGCGGCTACTCTGGGAACATTCATTTATCTTACTGGTCCATGACATGCTTGCTCTATCCCAGTGTTAGGTTTTGCTTTGCAATTTGCCATCTTGGATCCTGTGGTCCCTTCTGTCTTCCCGTCACTTTCCTTGTTGGTCCTTGTGGCACTTTTGTTTTAAAAATTAAACTTTTTTTTTTTTTTTTTTTTTATCATAAAAGCAACAGCTTCCCGTTTGCATTTAAGTCCTTTGTTTTTTCTCCAAAAGCATACTTCAGCCTTCATACCTTTGTTCTTGGGAAGACTTTGCCCACCTCTCTAAGTAGCAGGTCCTGAAACTCTCTGTTCACTTTGGGACAGGGTTTCTCCTCCAGGAGCAGTGTGGGGCAGTGAGTTAGGAAAAAGCCTAAAGTCAGAGAGACCCAGGTCTAATCCCAACATAGTAGCTGACTTTGGCCAAGCAATTTGAACAAAGGCTCAATTTCCTGATGCGAACAAATAAGGAAGATAAAGCCAACTTATACTTTTATTTTTTTTTAGACAGGGTCTTGCTCTGTCACCCAGGCTGGAGTACAGTGGTATGATCATAGCTCACTGCATCTTCGAACTCCTGGGCTCAAGCGATCCTCCGGCCTCAGCCTCCTAAGTGGCTGGGACTACAGGTGTGTGTCCTTAAAACTGGCTATGTTTTGTTTTCGTTTCTTAAGGAAGACTAAGAGAGCTGATATGTTCATAGCTTCTGAAACACAGAAGGTATCTAGTAAATGGTGATGATCATTTCATTCCCTTCTAACTCTTCACATATGGGATTCAGCATACATTTTATATTTTACAAGCAACTCCTGCTGCTTTCTATTAGGTGGCCAGGACCACTTATGTTTCGAGCCTTAGGCATTTTTTAACAGGTTTATTGAGATATAATTAGCATATCATACAATTCATACCTTTAAAGTATACAATTCAATGTTTTTTAGTATATTCACAGAGCTGTGCGACCATCGCCACTACCTAATATCAGAACATTTCCATCATCCAAAAAAGAAACCCTATACCCATAGCAGTTACTCTTCATTTCCTTTCCCCTTCAACCCTTGGCAACCACCAATCTACTTTCTGTTTCTATGGATTTTGCTATTCTACAAATTTTGTATAAATGGAATCATATATTATGAGGCCTTTTGTGTCTGGCTTCTTTCACTTTACCATATTTTCAGGGTTCACCCTTGATGTAGCAAATGTCAATACTTCATTCCTTTTTATGGCTGCATAATAATCAATTGTATTCATATACCACATTCTGTATATCCATTTATCAGCTGATGGATACTTTGACTGTTTCCACATTTTAGCTATTATGAATAATGCTGCCAAGAACATTTTTGTACGGTTAGACATATTTGGACACGTTTTCAATTTACTTGGATATATACCTGGAAGTGAAATCGCTGGGAGGGATGGTTAATTTTATGTGCTAATTTGACTAGGCCACCATATCAAGACATGTGGTCAAACATGTTTGGATGTCGTTACAAAGGTGTTTTTTAGATAAGATTAACATTTACATCAGTAGTCTTTGAATAAAGCAGATTACTCTCCATGAGGTGGGCCTCATCCAATAGTTGAAGACCTTAAGAAAAAAGACTGACCTCTCCCGAGAAGAAGGAATACTGACAGCAGACTCCCTTTGAACTCAAACTGCAACATCAACTCTTCTCTGGGTCTACAGCCTGCTGGCCTACCTTGCAAACTTTGAACTTGCCAGTCTCCTCAATCATGTAAGCCAATTCTTTAAAATAAATCTGTCCCCTTCCTCTCTCTCTATACACACACACACACATACACACACACACATACACACACACCCTCTACTGGTTGTATTCTCTGAAGAACCCTAACTAATACACTGGGACAAATGGTAACTCTGTATTTAACATTTTGAGGAACTGCTAAACTGTTTTCCAAAATGACTGTAGCAGGACAATTCTACCAGCAATGTATAAGGGTTGCAATTTCTCCACATCCTCACCAACACTTATCACTGTCTTTTAGACTTTAACCATCCTAGTGGGGGTAAAGTGGTAACTCATAATTTTGATTGCACTTCCCTAATGACTAATGATGCTGAACATCTTTTCATTCACTTATTGGCCATTTGTATATCTTTTTCTGAGAAATGCATATTTTAATTGTCCATTACTTGTCTGGGTTATCTTTTGAGCACTGAGCTGTAAGAATTCTTTATATACTCTGGATACAAATCCTTTGTCAGATACATGATTTGTAAGTATTTTCTCCCATCTGTGGACCATCTTTTCACTTAATGGTTTCCTTTAAGCATGAAGTTTATAATTTTATGAAGTCCCATTTATCTAATTTTTCTTTCGTCTTTTGTACTTGTGGTATTATATCTAAGAATCCACTGCCTAATGCAAGGTCACTAAAATGTATCCCTATATTTTCTTCCAAGAGTTTTAGAATTTTTGCTTATATTTATTTTTCTGATCCATTTTGAGTTAATTTTTGTATACGGTGTAAGGTATAAAGTGCAAGTTCATTCTTGTGTGTGTAAATATCCAGTTGTCCTGGCACTATATGATGAAAAGACTATTCTTTCCTCATCAAATTGTTATGGAACCCTTGTTGAAAACTTAGAGTATACATGTACTGTATTGAAGACTACACTGTCTCATAGGATGTTTTGAAAAAAGGAAGTGTGAGTCCTCCAATTTTGTTCCTCTTTTGCAAGATTGTTTTAGCTATTCTGGGTTCCTTGCATTTCCATATGAATTTTAAAATCAGCCTGTCAATTTCTGCAAAAATGCTGCAACTTTGATAGGGATTATGTTGACTATATAGGTTTGGATAGTTTTGCCATCTTAACAAGTCTTCTGATCTATGAACATTGGATGTCTTTCCATATATTTATGTTTCCTTAATTTCTTTCTATAGCATTCTGTAGTTTTCAGTGTTCAAGTCTTGCACTTCTATTTCTTAAATTTATTCCTGAACATTTAATTATTTTTGACACTTTGTAAATGGAATTGTTTTTGTAATTTCATTTTTCTTGCTAGTGTACAGAAATTGATTTTTGTAGACTGAACTTTCATCCTGCAAAATTGATGATCTTGTTTATTATTCATTCTAACAGGCTTTTATTGTGTGTAGTTTATTTTTTCTTTTAATGAATTGCAGTCAAGTATTTTTAAGTATTTTGAATCACAGGAAGATCCTGGCACATAAACCCATGACTTAAACTTTACTATAAAGAGCTCATACTATTTTTTGTCCCCTTCTTGTGGCATTGGGTAATGATCCTGCTTTTGGGTTATAGTCTTGGTGGCATTCCTACTGCCACTGACAGCCCATATAATGATCTGAAAAGTTCCTGGGACTCCAGGATACATGGTGAGACATGAATCTATTTTCCATAGAAGTGGTATTATAAAAAGAGGTCAGGTTTCCAGCCTATCCCTAAAGTCTGTTTAAAGGGGTATCATTCAGTGAAGATGCCACAGGGTCTGGCCTCACCATTCTCGAAGGGAATCTAAAGGGTTTGTTTTAATGGGAAACCACACTCTAAAGGAGTTTTGAATGAAACTTTCAAAAAGTGCCTTCCGGGCGGGGCATGGTGGCTCACGCCTGTAATCCCAGCACTTTGGGAGGCCGAGGCCATCGAATCACCTGAGGTCAGGAGTTCAAGACCAGCCTGGCCAACATGGTGAAACCCCATCTCTACTAAACATACAAACAATTAGCTGGGCATGATGGTGTGTGCCTGTAATCCCAGCTACTCGGGAGGATGAGGCAGGAGAATCACATGAACCCAGGAGGCGGAGGCTGCAGTGAGCCGAGATTGTCTCATTGCACTCCAGCCTGGGCAATAAGAGCGAAACTCCATTTCAAATAACAATAATCAGTTAAGACTTCTTATGGGCTTTTATGTAGACACTTCTGCTAACCTACTTCTTCTTTCTAACTCAGGGCCAACTCCCAATATACAATACTTTGAGGGGCAGTGGTAGTTATTTTCACAAAAACTGCTAAATTTGACACAATACACAATACACAATATATATATATATTTTACCAGACTATATTTTGCTTCAGGTTTAAAAACTGATTTCTAGCCAGCATTCAGAGACCTACTTTGCATCTTGATCCATGAGTCACTGATTTGAGCATGCATTTGCCCAGAATACCCAGGCATGTGAAAGGATCAAAATATCACACTTTGATTGATTTAGAAAGTTATTTTCTACCACCACACAGTCTGAGAGTTTCTATGCTGCATCTGACTAATTGGGGAGGTGTAGGAGCAGAGAGAGCCAGGAGCTGCTGTGTGGAAGACC
This sequence comes from Macaca mulatta, assembly GCF_049350105.2. Lineage (NCBI taxonomy): Eukaryota > Metazoa > Chordata > Mammalia > Primates > Cercopithecidae > Macaca > Macaca mulatta. Next base: position 95,876,295 of record NC_133409.1, on the reverse strand, counting down.
TTGTCCCTCCTCCCAGGCACCAAGATCCCAGCGAGTAGCAACCTTGCTCTCCATGGGGAAGTGTGTCTGTGTGATGCTCATCTCAGCATCATCTGGTTATCGGAGTCATCTTTTGAAGAGATCCTGGTATTTCGGTTTGACAAAAATCGAGAAACATTTTAGAAAGAAAATCGGATTTGTGTGTATATGAAGAATATTCCTGAAAAGAAACTCTGTTACGAAACTGAAATCTGGAGACCGCGGTGGTGCTAAGTTGAGTCATCAGTTCCCTTTACACCCTAATAATTGACGGCACTTTGATCACAATGACTGCTCTGGGTGATGCTTTTTTGTTTGCTTTTTAAAGTACTTCCTTGTGTAAACAGGTTGTCTCACCATCATCTTGAAAACATGTTTACGTTTGGGGGATCATGGGGAACATCTGTTAGAAACAGATTTCGTGCTTTTCTGTCAACTTAGGGAAGTCTGAATCCTATTTCTTGGTAATATACAAAAGCTCTTGGAGAGTTAAATGAAGTTCTACTGGAAAGGGGACTGATTGGGTATTTTGATTGCTCTTCGTATATGTATTTAAAAATTTGTTCTGAAAACATCCATTTGAAATAGAAACACGCATGAATTATTGTTCACTTTTTGTAGATGCAGACAATGAAGTGTAGAGAGGTGAACTGGCCTGGTCAGTGACCGACAAAGTGGCAAAGAGGGGGCCACATGCATCACAGGGACATACTGACCCTTAATCAGCACCAAATAAAATTCGCAGGTATCAAGGGTCCCCTGATATAATTTTCAAAAAGATGTTCCAATCCTTCACAATTTTATTGAGATCACTGATTCTGGAGAGGGCAAACGTTAGCGCTGAGTGATGTATCCCCCAAAAGAGCAGTTTCTTTCTCCAGGTCTCAAGTTAGAGATCTAGGTGTGTGTGAAGAGGTGGAGTGTTCAGAGGGAACAGAAACAAAGCTTGAAGGAGAGGCTGAACCAGTAAGAGAACTTCAGGCAAAATACTTTACTGAAACCTCAACAATGAGGCTGCTCCTGCTGTTCCCAGAAGCGAGGTGCTCCTCTTGGAGGGTGTGCCAACTCGCTCTGGCCCTTGGAGTTGAGGCAGGAGTGGTCTCTGTGTGAAGAGAAAGAACTGATGTCGTGACAAAATAGGAGATGCTGCAGATTTTATTTAAATGCCCACAGGCAGCACAGCCCCTAGACCTAGGCAAGGAAGGACTCTGTTCTCCTTCAGTTAGGCCAGGGAGGCATCGTCCCCCATCTGTCTTATGATCTCTCCCTTAAACTGTTTCAGAATTTCCCACCCAAGGGGCCCCAAGCGAGCTCCCAGGGTCAGTGGATGCTCTTTCCCTCGGTCCTTCCTCCCTTTGGTGAGCTACACCACCTGAAGGGTGAGAGAATGGCCAAGGGCAGCTATTTACAGAGATGTGCATGTATCTTGGACATTTGGGCTGGTGTGTCCATGTGCATGTTTCAAGGCCCCTGCAGGATGGGGGTCTGGGGGAGTGGGAGGAGAAGGAGCAGGAAAGAAGGAAGCGGGTAGGTGTATGCTGGTTTCCCCCATACCACCATGTTCCCATTTGGAACTCTAAGGAGAGTGATAATTCTCAATTTAAACCTGGCCTTCTGAAAGGTCATTACATCAAGGCAGAAGGACAGAACGTATTTTATACAACCAGTTTGTTAGTCTGATTCATAAATTTTAATATTTAAGTGTACGGCATATGAGCTTCAATTGTGCCTTTGTCTGGAGCCCTATAAATATTAGAGCCAGACCTGTCCAGAGCCATGTGGATCAGGGCTGGGAAGCCTTCAGATTGCAGATGTGCAGTTGTGCATTACACACACCCCACGTTGCAGACACCGACCCTCTGGATGATAAAGTGGAGGTGGCTGCAAGGCATTTCCAGAGTATCAAGGTGCTCACACAACAAAGGTTTCCTTCACTTGTTTTGGGAACACTGTGCTGAAGACAGCTTAGCCAAATATTTCTCTGTTTGGCTGCGGCCAAATACATCAGGGTCTTGCTATGGGCCAACTAAGCAAACTTTAATTAAAAAAAAAAAAATTACCTAATACTTTCATCTCTTGTGGTTTCTTTATTCCATACATACTTTGTAATGCATTTATCAGCAGCTGGTTGAACAACTCAGTGTACCAGTGGGACACAAACCAGCAGCAGTTATACATGGCAAGTAAGGACCAAAACATAGGCAGGAAAATAAAAATACCAATGAACGTTAGGCTGAACTGTAAAAAATAATTAAGTAGCTGTACATCAAATGCATAAATATGATTCATTTTTAAAGGCCCACACATATTACACCCACTTTCAGGAGTTTCCCAAAGTAATTTAAAACTATTTGATGTTGCTTCCTGTTTTTCAGTCCTTTTATCTGTTTATGGGGGTGGTAATTCTACTGCTAACCAACTGAACAAGAAGAAAAGTGAAGGATGGGGCCATTTTCCTGGTTTTAGTCATCAAAATCTGCTTTAAAAGACTGAATTTTTAGACCTTAAATTTAAAAATTTGGGGCTCCAATCTTCAAAGTAATTATTTAAGACTTATCCCACAATACAACTACAGATTGCACCAACGGTTTCTCTTAGACTTAGTGCGACTCTTGCATCAACTTTGTTTCCTGTTCTCTCCAAAGCTCCTTTCTAGAGCAACTGAGCTTCAGAAGAGGGAAGAAGGAAACAGGGCAGAGGGGCTTGCTGACCTCAGTCTGCATTCAATACATTTTTCTTTTTCTCTTTGAGACAAGGACTGCTAGGAGAGGGCCTTTTCATATTTTAAAGATGAAGTTTCAAAAAAGCTAGAACATTTCAAAGATATTTATTCCATAAAATTCTCCTCAGGTACCAAAAGTAGCTCTGGAGAAGTAGCCACCTCTTATTATTTGGCCTTCATAGCTCATTATTTTAATTAAGTAGATGGTTAATGAAAAGCAAACCTACACTTTCCGTGAAGTAAATAAAGTCATGAGCTGAAAAATGACATTTCAGTTGATAACAGACTGCATATATGATGGTGGTCCCATAAGATTCTAACACCATTTTTTACTGTACCATTTCTATGTTTAGATACACAAATACCTCCCACTGTGTTACAACTGCTTATAGTATTTGGTAGACTAACATGCTGTACAGGTTTGTGGCCTAGGAGCAGTAGGCTATACCATACAGCCTAGGTGTGCAGTAGGCTATACCATCTAGGTTTGCATTAAGTACACTCTATGATGTTTGCACAATGATGAAACCGCCTAATGATGTACTTCTCAGAATGCATCCTATTGTTAAGTAATGCATGACTATGCTATTATGAGGTGACAGGCATTTTGGGGATCAGCTAGTTCAATGTATCAAAGTCTTGACCATCAAGTGGGCAGCACTGATTAAATACTTCCAATGAGAAGAAAGGTACTGCCAAGTCAGTTTTGGAGAATTATATGTACCAGATCATTGCATGCATCATTACAGGCAAATCTGTCTCCTTGTAGCCTAAAAACACTGGTTTTGCCCTACAGGGCAACCAGAGGAAGGGTAACACCTACATACATGGTAGGGAGTAAGCAGTGGCTCTGCCTCCTCTTTCCCCAAGTCTTGTCTCTGGATAGTTGTTTCTAGTTGCTTCAAATATTATTTGACATGGTTTCAGGTTCTCTATCACTGTCTTGGGCCATTGGCCTTTAAAAATATTTAAATTCTAAATTTAAAAATCATAATTTCAATTTAAAACCACATTATAGGCTGGGCGTGGTGGCTCACTCCCATAATCCCAGCACTTTGGGAGGCCGAGGCAGGTGGATCATGAGGTCAAGAGATCGAGACCATCCTGGCCAACATGGTGAAACCCCGTCTCTGCTAAAAATACAAAAATTAATTGGGTGTGGTAGTGTGTGCCTGTAGTCCCAGCTACTTGGGAGGCTGAGGCAGGAGAATCGCTTGAACCCAGGAAGCAGAGGTTGCAGTGAGCTGAGATCGTGCCACTACATTCCAGCCTGGCGACAGAGCGAGACTCTGTCTCAAAACAAAACAAAACAAACAAACAAAAAAAAACCCACCCCATGTTATAGCCAATAATACATTTGCCAATATATCTATCAAATGTGATCTCAAATAAAGCACAATTTTACTAGTGACGAGTACATAGAACTATCTTTCACCTTCTTAGTCCTACAATGCAGACCACGATTTCATTAATGTTTTGGGCAGCTACATCACATCACTGGCTAGGATTGAGCTTACAGAAATGAAACCCCCAAGGATTTTTCACATATTGCTATTGTGTTTTATTTCCCACATTCTCTATTTGTGATTTTTTTTTTTTTTTTTTTTTTTTGTGGGAGTGTGGGATACAACTGTAGGTCTTGGCACTTATTCCTATTATTAAATGTCAACTCACTTGGGTCTCGTCCCTTGTTTCCTTCTTCTTTCTTCTGTCTATTCACTCAGTGGCAAAGGAGCACATGAAAGAGAACTGTGCTCAAGGGAATTTCTTTTTATCATGGAACTGTACAAGGCTTACAAAGCAGGGGGCAGTCGGGGTGAAAACTAACTCAGTAAACAATACCCTTTAGGAATTGGCTCAGTGTGTATGCTGTGTCAAATCCTGCTTGGTAAATTCCAAGAGGAAACTCTGAATAAATATTTACCACATCTATTTATTTCTCCTACTGAGAACTATATAAGACAAGAGGATGTTAAATGATGAAACAGATTTCAGGATTTCTGCTCTCCGCTGAGTCCTGCCCATGGGGCGTGAGGACTGATACAAGTCCCAGCCTCATAATGAAACCAGACACAGTTCACTTCCTTTTGTTTCTTAAACCACCCCCTCACCTGGGAGATGTCTTGAAATGACGCAGACTTAGTTATGTATCACTAACCTGAGATCTCAAGGGAATGACTGGTATTAATTATCAATAGTAATAATAATATTTAATATACCCTCATGGGAAGGTGGACAGCATGTGCTTGGGATGAAATATAGCCCTGACTAAACTTACCTGCTCAAGCTGTCAATCCCTATTGTCTCCAAAGGAGAACGGAGACATTTCAACTCCAGAGCCATCTCCTCTTCCAATTGACATAATAAGGAAAGGTCAAGAAGAATCTAGTTAGAGATGAGTGGACGCTGCATTACACTTCCATGGCTTCTTACTGAAAGTGAACTACCAAAGAAATCACAAAGCACTTTTTGTCTAATTCTTCCCTTCTTCCTTCCCAGCTTTGGAAACAGCCTGAGATCAGACAGAGGAGGCCAACTCATAAGCTGGTTATCAGGTGGGCTCTTTGCTTACTGCAGCCCCGAGGAAGAGAACCAAATGGCTGGGGCAGTGGAGAATGTCTATCATCACTCTAGACTTAAGCTAGCGAAAAGCAACCAACCACCCAAATACAGAATCTACGCCCTTCTTGTCTTACAGCTGTTGTAACTTTCTTCAATTTTAGTTGTTCCCCAGTTAACCTTTTTATTGAGGACAGAGGGAAGACCTGCCCCATTCTTGGGCTTTCTGTCCGCTCTTTCCCCGCCTCAGGAATCAATCACTATTCTTGAGCTCTGGATCCCCATCCCCTCTCTCTCACTTAGGGAATATGCTCCCGAATTTACCTTCGCTGTCCCTGGGACATCAATTTCTCTCTCATGGACCATTTCCCTTGGCATATCTTAAATCCCTTTTTGACGGGATAGCTTCCTCCAGAACCAGTCCCTTTCTCTGCCCCTGTTCTGAAGGAAGACCCTCAAAATAGTTGTCTTTACTTGCTGCCATTATTTCCTCATTTCTCTTTCATTCCTTAACCTGTTGTAGATTTTTTGTCACTCCAGAGAAACTGTTTTTATCAAGGTTAGTGATGATCCCCGTCTTGCCAAGTCCATGCTCAACTCTCTATTCTCATCTTACAAGACTTCTCACTATCACTTGACTCAGTCGTCAACTTCCTCCATGAAACCACTTCTTCCTGTGGCTTCAGGGGCACCACACTGTCCTGGCTTCTCATCAGCTTCACCTGTGGCTCCCTCCCAGGGGTTCTCCCCTGCTCCTCCTCCTCTGCTCCCCATCTAAATGCTGGCATGTCTTGGAGCTCCATCCTTGGACTTTTCTCTTTCCTCTAACTATACTCACTCCCAGGCCTGTGGTTTTGTCACCTATATGCTGAAGTCTCTCAAATTTATTATATGTTGCCCCTGACCTCTTCCTGAACTTCCATATCCAATTTCCTACTCAGCACCTGAACTTGTATATTCAACATGCATCTCAAGTATAACATGGCCAAAAAAGAATTCTTGCTTCCATCCTCCCTCCAAACCTACTTCTTTCCAGTCTTTTTCATCACAACTGCTTGGGACAAATATCTGAAGATGAATAAAAGAGAATATATAGACTTCCATCTGCCCTGCCTCCATAATACATCTCGAAATTAACCACTTTCATTAGCTCAGTGTTTAGACATGTTGGTCTGAGGACTCCTTTACACTCTTAACAATTAATAAAATCCCCAAAGAGTTCTTGATTATGTGGGTTATATCTATTGATATGTGCCATATTAGAAATAAAAACAAAACTTAAAAAAATAGAATTCACTGTATTTGAAAAACAATAAAATCATTGTATATGAACACAAATCACATATTTTATGAAAATTAATACATTTTACAAAACATAAGTGAGAGAACACTTTTACATTTTTGCAAATCTAATATCTGGCTTAATAGAGGACTGCTGGATTCTCATATCTGGTACTGCCTTCAATATGTTGTGCTCTATGGTGTTTTGATGGAAGGATATGAAGAAAACCTAGCCTCACACAGATACATAGTTGGAAATGGGTGAAGTATTTTCATCATCTTTTGATAACTGTGGCTATTCTCTGATTCTACACCAGAAATCAACAAGTGGTAGTTTTTAAAATGTAGAGTCTGAAATGTGGTACCTGAAAATCTGTCAATAAAAACTTTTCTTATTTTGTTAATATTAAAATCTATTTGTCTATCTTGCATTTTGAATGGATTTTTCACCTGTGCATAATTTTATAACATTACACATTTGGTCAATTGGAAATACCTGTTCACTAAGTTCGGAGATCTTTGAGATCTTTTGAATGTTTCACATTCCGTGATCCAATACCAAATTCTCCACATTCATTAACATCACCATCAATCTCATCAGAAAAAGTCCTTCATATATTGGGAAGTTATCAAGCTTTACAGTGGCAGCTATGTGTTTTCCAAAATCCTAATTTTTGTTTCAAGCTCAAATTTTGTCATTGGCAACAAATACTGTCAGTTGTTTTTCTTGAAGTATCAGGGCACTTCATTCATTTTTGATAAAAGATTTGTCAAACAAATACCCAAATTGGAGTAACTAGAGTTTGTCTGTTAGTTGTTCTTTTAAGTCATATTGGCATTCCACGAAAAAAGCAGCCAGTTCAGCTTGTGACTCAAACTGCACACGGGTTTTTCCTGGAGATAACCAGTATACTCTGGTATATGGTGGAAGGGCTTATGTGTGCTTCCCATTTTGTCACACAGAATATTAAAAAGATATCACTCAAAAGTTGAGATTTAATAAAAACAGTAATTGTTGCTGCTTCATACAGGATATTCTGAAGTGAAATTGGCGTTCTGTTCTATTGTAAGTATGTGCTGGTGAAAAACTAGCAGTTTGGTACCACTATCTTATTTCATGCTGAGGTGCCAGTAGTTTTCCCCACCATTACATTGCACTGGCAGTGCACATGTCAATATTGTGAAAAAGACAAAGAGCATCTTGCTATTACTGCGAAAATAGTTTTAACCTTGCATTTCCCAATAAGATCTTGTGGGCCTCCAGGAACCCACAGACCACACTTTGAAAATTGTGGCACTAGCTTGCCATCTTCTATCCAGACCATCACCATCTCTCTCCTGGGCTTGCAAAAAAGCCTTCTTGATGGTCTCTCTGATTTTACTTTTGCCTCTGTAGAAGCCCTTCTCCACAGAGCAGCCAGATACACTTTTAAAAATGTATGTCAGATCACATCGCTCTTCTGCTTAAAACTCAAACTTTAGATGTCCCATTGCTCACAGAACAGCATCTGAGGTGCAGGCCCAAGCCTGCAAGGCCCTGGCTGCCTCAATTTCCTCATTCATGCCTGTACTCCTTTTCTTTCCCCTTCTCCAGTCACTTGACCTGTGGATCTCTTTAAACCTATCCTGTGTGCTCCAGCCTGGAAGGATCCTCCCCCAGGTTTTAGGAGGTAGGGTTCTCCTCATTTAGGTCTCATCTCCTGTGTTAGGCATTACCCAGCCTGCCCATACACATCTTCCTATACACTGCCCTCCTCTGGATTACATAGCTCCCTTTATTACCCTGATTGCACTCAGCGTTCTCTGAAAGGATACTGTTCACTAATTTGACAGCTAGTTTGTTGTCTGCATTCCTAAAACAGAAAGTGAGTTTCCACAAGGGTAGGAATCTTATATCTTGTGTTATGCCATATTGTTACCATCTAGGACAATACTTGGAACACATCAGGTGATTAATTAGTATTTGCTGAGTGGATGCTTCTGTGAGTCACAATGGGTGTTAGGATACCATGCAGGAAAGCTCTCTGCATATGCAAAATATATACATGTAAAATAAGAGAAATGATGGCTTACAACTTGCAATTCTCCCTCACTAGTACATACTTTGCCGTCTCAAATTTAAATCAGAGATGACATTATCAGGCTATTAATGTTTGCCTTCTTGACTATTTTTCTGCAGCTCAAACAAGATGAGAGTCCAAGATCTCACTGTCTGTCCCCAAACTGATCTCCCTATCATTAATCCTTTTCTTCTCCAGGCCATCCTCTACAATGTATGCCATTTATTTATTTATTTTTTTGAGAGAATCATACAATGGCTCCTGCAAGATTCTCCACAAAAAGATCATCCCCAAGACATATAATTGTCAGATTTTCCAAGGTTGAAATGAAAGAAAGAATGTTAAAGGCAACTAGAGAGAAAGGGCAGGTCACCTACAAAGGGATCCCTATCAGGCTAAGAGTGAACCACTAAGGCTGAAATCCTACAAGCCAGAAGAGATTCAGGGCCTATATTCAACATTCTTAAAGAAAAAATCTTCAACCAAGAATTTCATAACCAGCCAAACTAAGATTCCTAAGTGAAGGAGAAATAAGATCCTTTTCAGATAAGCAAATATTGAGGAACTTCATTATCACCAGACCTGCCTTACAAGAGATCTTGAAAGGAGCACAAAATATAGAAAGGAAAGACCGCTACCAGCTAATACAAAAACACACTTAAACACACAGACCAGTGTTACTTGTAAAGCAACCACACAAACAACCAACATAATAATCAGCTAACAGCACAATGACATAACCAAATTCACACACACAATACTAACCTTGAATGTAAATGAGCTAAATGCCCCCACTTAAAAGGCACAGAGTGGCAAACTGGATAGAAAAGCAAGACCCAATAGTATGTGGTCTTCAAGAGACACATCTCACACTTAATGACACTCATAGGCTCAAAATAAAAGGATGGAGAAAAATCTACCAAGCAAATGGAAAACAGAAAAAAAGCAGGGGTTACAATGCTAATTTCAGACAAAGCTGATTTCAAACCAACAAAGATAAAAAAAGACAAGGAAGGGCATTACATAATGGTAAAAGGTTCAATTCAACAAGAACACCCTACTATCCTAAATATAAAGACACTCAACACAGGAGCACCCAGATTCTTAAAGCAAGTTCTTAGAGACCTACAAAGAGATACAGACTCCTACACAGTAGTAGTTGGTGACTTCAACTCTCCACTGACAGTATTAGACAGATCATCGAGGCGAAAAATTAACAAACATATTCAGGACCTAAACTTAGCACTGGACCAAACAGATCTGATAAACCTTTACAAACGTCTCCATCCCAAAACAACAGAATATACATTCTTCTCATCTCCACAAGGCACATAATCTAAAATAGACCACATAATTGGACATAAAACAATCCTCAACAAATGTTAAATAACCAAAATCACACCAAACATATTCTCAGACCACAGCACAATAAAAATTGAAGTCAACACAATGAAAATTGCTCAAAACCATACAATCACATGTAAATGAAACATGTTCCTGAATGACTTTTGGGTAAATAATGAAGTGAAGGCAGAAATCAAGAAGTTCTTTGAAAATAATGAGAACAAAGATATAACGTACCAGAATCTCTGGGACACAGCTAAGGCAGTGTTAAGAGGGAAATTCATAGCACTAAATCCTCACATCAAAAAGTTAGAAAGATCTCAAATTTACAACCTAACTTCACAACTAGATGAATTAGAGAAGAAAGAACAAACCCAAAGCAAGCAGGAGATGAGAAATGACAAAAATCAGAGCTGAACTGAATAATATTGAGACATGAAAATTCAAAAGATCAATGAATCCAGGATTTCCTTTTTTGAAAAAAATAATCAAATGGATAGGCCATCAGCTAGACTAAGAATAAAAGAGAGAAGATCCAAATAAACACAATTAGAAATGATGAAGGGAATGTTACTACTGACCACACAGAAATAAAACAACCATCAGAAACTATTACAAACACGTCTACACATACAAACTAGAAAACCTAGAAAAGATGGATAAATTCCTGGACACACACTCCTAAGACTGAGGCAGGAAGAAATTGATTCCCTGAACAGACCAACAATGAGCTCTGAAATTGATTCAGCAATAAATAGCCTAGCAACCAAAAAAGCGCAAGACCTGATGGATTCACAGCTGAATTCCACCAGATGTACAAAGTAGAGCTGGTACCATTCGTACAGAAATGATTCCAAAAAATTAGGAGGAGAAATGTCTCCCCAACTCACTCTATGAGGCCAGCAGCATCTTGATACCAAAACCTGGCAGAGACACACTAAAAAAGAAAACTTCAGGTCAATATCCTTGATGAACACCCATGCAAAAATCCTCAACAAAATACTTGCAAACCAAATCCAGCAGCACATCAAAAAGTGAATCCACCATAACCAAGCAGTCTTCATCCCAGGGATGTAGGGTTGGTTCAACATACGAAAATCAATAAATGTGATTCATCACATAAACAAAACTAAAGACAAAAACCACACGATTATCTCAGTAGATGCAGAACAGGCTTTTGATAAAATTCAACATCTCTTCATGTTAAAAACTCTGAATAAATTAGGTACTGAAGGAACATACCTCAAAAGAATAAGAGCCATCTATGATAAACTCACAGCTAACATATTACTGAATGGGCAAATGCTGGAAGCATTTCCCTTGAAAACTGGCACAAGACAAGGGCACCCTCTTTCACCACTTTATTCAACATAGTACTGGAATTCCTAGCCAGTGCAATCAGGCAAGAGAAAGAAACAGAGAGTATCCAAATAGGAAGAGAGGAAGTCAAACGATCTCTATTTGCAGACAACATGATTGTATACCTAGAAAACCCTATAGTCTTGGCCCAAAAGCTCTTCAGTTCATAAACAACTTCAACAAAGTTGCAGGATACAAAATCAATGTACAAAAATCACTAGCATTCCTATACACCAACAATAACCAAACTGAGGGCCAAATCAGAAAGGCAATCCCATTCATAATTGCTACACACACACACACACACACACACACATACACACACACACACACACACACAAAACCTGGGAATACAGCTAATCAGAGAGGTGAAAGATTTCTACAATGAGAATTACAAAACACTACTCAAAGAAATCAGACAAGACACAAACAAATGGAAAAACATCCCACGCTCATAGATAGGAATAATCAATATAATTAAAATGGCTATACTCCCCAAAGCAATTTACAGATTCAGTGCTATTCCTATCAAGCTACCAAAGACATTCTTCACAGAACTAGAAAAAATTATTTTAAAATTTATATGGAACGAAGAAAGAACCCAAATAGCCAATGTAATCCTAAGCAAAAAGAACAAAGCTGGAGGAATCACTTTACCTGACTTCAAACTACACTATAGGGCTATAGTGACCAAAACAGCATGGTACTAGTACAAAAACAAGCATATAAACCAATGAAACAGAATAGAGAGCTCAGAAATAAGGCTACACATCTATGACCATCTGATCTTTGACAAAGCTGACAAAAACAAGCAATGGGAAAAAGACTCTATTCAATAAACGGTGCTGGGATAACAGGCTAGCTATACGCAGATTGAAGCTGGACCCCTTTTTCACACCATGTACAAAAGTCAACTCAAGATGGATTAAACACTTAAATGTAAAACTCCAAACTATAAAAACCCTGGAATATAACCTGGGCAATACCATCCTGGACATAGGAACAGGCAAAGATTTCATGACAAAGACACCAAGAGCAATTGCAACAAAAGCAAAAATTGACAAATTGAATCTAATTAAACTTAAGAGCTTCTGCACAGCAAAAGAAATTATCAATAGAGTAAATAGATAACTTACAGAATGGAAGAAAATATTTGCAAACTACCCATCCAACAAAGGTCTAATATCCAGTATCTATAAGGAGCTTAAACAAATTTACAAGAGAAAAATAAACAACCCTGTTCAAAAGTAGGCAAAGGACATGAACAAACACTTCTCAAAAGAAGACATACATGCAGCCAACAGGCATATGAAAAAAAGGTCAATATCACTGATCACTATAGAAATGTAAATCAAAACCACAACAAGATACCATCTCACACGAGTCAGAATGGCTGTTATTAAAAAGTCAAACAATAACATGCTGGCAAGGTTGCCGAGAAAAGGGAACCCTTATACACTGTTGGTGGGATTGTAAATGAGTTCAACCATTGTGGAAAGCTGTATGGCGATTCCTCAAAGAGCAAAAAACAGAATTACCATTCGATCCAGCAATCCCATTAATGGGATTATAGAGCATTCTCCCATAAAGACACACGCATGCAAATGTTCACTGCAGTACTGTTCACAATAGCAAAGACATGGAATCAACCTAAATGCCCACCAATGACAGACTGGATAAAGAAAATGTGGTACATATACACCATGGAATATTATGCAGCCATAAAAAAGAACAAGAGCATGTCTTTGGCAGGAACATGAATGGCGCTGGACGCTATCACCCTTAGCAAACTTATGCAGGAACAGAAAACCAAATATAACATGTTCTCACTTATAAGTGGGAGCTAAATGATAAGAATTTATGAACACAAAGAAAGAAACAATGGACACTGGGGTCTACTTGAGGAAGGAGGGCAGGAGGGAGAGGAGCATAACTGGGTGATGTAATAACATGTACAACAAGTCGCTGTGACACATGTTTATCTACGTAACAAACCTTCACATTTACCCCCAAAACTAAAATAAAAATTTAAAAAAAGAGAATCATGCAGTGGCTTTATTCTAGCTCTTAAAACAAGGTGATGTGATGGCAGTGATGGTCAATACCATATGGGGAAGACCAGGTCCACACTGTCTAGAAGCAACTGCTACCACATAAGTCTTCTTGGTTAAGTAATTTGCACCTACAGTGACAGGATAGGTCCCTGGATATACTTCTATGTAGAGGTGTTCTCACCAGGCTGGGATGCCTCTGGAGCAGGCTTTGATATTTGATAGATGCCTCGAGCACCAAGGGATGTCTTTTTTCAGTCTTTTCTCTGATCATTCCCTATGTCCAAGCACATGTGCAGCTTCAACTTCCCTCTGTGAAAATGACAGACATGGGTTGCTCCTTCTTCTTCTGGCAAAGATGAATAACATTTCCCACAATAACTTGAAGTACTGTCTATGAATTCAGCCATTGTTCAGAAGAAAGAACTAAGGGTTGGGTGTTTCTCCTCTCTCCGGCCCACTTCTCACGGCGCATGCGCCCAGCACGCTCCATAATCTTTCAACATGGAAATCTGATCATGTCACTTCCCTTCATCCCACCGATCTTGGGAAGAAGCTCAAATACGGCTTCCAAGGCTGTTTATGAGTAGGACGCTGCTCCCTCTACAGCTTCATCTTTCAACACTCCTCCTACCCTGCTCTCTGCTCCAGCCATCCTGAATTTCAATTCTTTTCTCATCTGGGATTGACAGGCTCATTCCTTCCCTCTCCCCTCTCCTTGGCTAACTCATCCTTTAGGTGTAAGATTAGAGAGCACTTCCCCTCAGAACCTTTCTGACTCTCCCTGTCTTGTTTACTTCTTTACTGTTAGGTTGACTTTTTTTTTTTTTTTTTGGTAGTTCTATAGCATCCTATACTTCTGCAATCACAGCCTTAGTCATTCCTATGATGAATGCTCATTTATAGCCTCCTCCACTCAACTGTAAGCTGCTTAAGAGCAAGGACTCTGCTCCCCTGTGCATCACTGAGTCCTGGCACCTAGACTGCTACCTAAGACACAACAGGTGCTCAAAAATAATTACGGAATTATGAACAAAGGAACTAATCCATGAATCCCATCAATGACAAAACAGGTAATTCTAGAGAGTGTATATGTGGTTAGCTTTTCTTTTTTCTTTTTTCTTTAATGTCTTTGATTCTTCCTTGTTCCTGTGCTTAATTTTCAGCATTCTTGTGTAGCCTTTACTTATGTTTTGGATCAATATACATTTCTCCATTATTTTGTGTTTTTTATACCAAGCAAGAATAAACTTTACTTTACCTAAGTTTAGGCCCTTTTCCTCTAAAGTCTTTTCCACCTTCTCTGCTTTCACTATTTTCTACTTCATCCCATATTTACAAGCATCTAAGTTATAAAGTATTCTGCAGTGTTTATTGACTATAATATTTTCTTGTATGATTCACTGTAGTTTCATTTATGTGGCTATGTTAAAGACACTTAAGTCTAATAGAGAATGTAAAGTTTCTTAAAGTCGAAGTTCCAAAAGCAATTAAAATTTAAGGTAATAAGCTTTAAAGCAAAGCCATCTCCTATGGACATCCTTCAGGAATGTCATACTAACCAAGAAATCTGAAGGGGAACCATCTATTATTCATACTAAGGGAACAGGGACAGTAGCTTCACACAGCTGACTTCTCTTTGTTACTGACTAGCTTTTTCTGCTCTATGGATAATACAAACAGGATCAAAGGATCATGATATACCACAAGTAAATATCCCTTTTAAGCAGATGGATTGCAAGTTAGGAAAAAAAGTTGCTCTCCAGTGATTAAAACAGCTCTCTGGAAGCCCACTTTATTGCATCTAAGTACATCACTAGTCTCACTGGGAGGGTTTATTCCTTTCAAAGATCCAGTCTCACAGCTGGTAAGAGTTTTGATAAATAATTTTGTTGTATCTGTATGTACCTCTTGTTAATGCAGGCATATCAATGATCAATACTCATGAATTAGAATTTACTTGTTAATGTTCATATTGTCTCAGTAATCCAAGAGACATGCATTTGATTAAGGAAAATGCCTTGGTCATGGAAAGACCAAGATGCGCTCTTAAGAAAAGTGGACCATATTAAGCCAACAGGGTCACTGTAAGTATCTGATGTCAAAGTGGAATAAACAAAGGAACATTTGTTATTTGCAGTTATCCAAGAAGGTGGCAGCACAGTCCAGTTCCAGTCATTAAGGCGTGGGAGCGGGCGCCTAACCAGACCTGGGTTTGGTTCTAAGCTCTGCCATTCACTACCTAGATCTAGAAAATGTTCCTTACCTCCTTTAAACCCAATACCATAAAATGGAGATAATAGTACTTACCAAACAAGATTTTTACGAAGATTAAAGGAGACAATACATATAAAGTAAAATTTGAGCCCAGTCTCAAGTATATAGCAAATGTTCAGAGTATTTTACCTAAATTAAATATTACATTTTATCATCCATCTTCCTTTGCACAAACATGTGACATGACATCATATAAAATGCAGACTTTATTTATATGCAAGTCTTTAGGTGGCACTTGCAAGCTTCCATGTGCCTATGACATTTGGGAACTTTTATCTACATGTTGTAGGAACTGTTTGTATTTATACCTGTCATGCCCATGTGGCTACATTTCAAAATGATGATTCAGTCATGACTCTTCCAGGGTCTCCTGTGGGCCCAGCTCTGTCTTTACCTAATTATGTTAGTTTCAATCAACGACTATAATATGAAGACTTAATGAGGAACATAAATGAGAGTAATTCACGTATACCAAAATCAACTTAAACACACACTAATATAATGTCCAAAAATGCATTATTTAAAATACCCTATACATTATAGAGAAATGCTTATCTTCAATCTTCTACTTGATTTGCGGTGTCAGTTTACTGAGCTATCAATTTAAACTGAAAAGCCTGAAATTTGAATATACAGAATAGCTGAACAGCTGCAGAAACAACCTTCTAAAAATATATACTGTTACCCAGCAGATGAAAAAGCAATTATTTATTGAAAAATATCAGGATTTAATATTACCCAATAACTGCAAAAGTTGTTGAAAGGATATAATTAACATTTACTGAAGATTCTTAGGGGGTAAAAATATTTTAAATAAAACAAATATTTAGAAGTTCTTAGTTACTAGTAAAAACAATCTCTTAAAACACAATGTTCATCCACTTTGAAAAAAAAATTTGCTGACTGGGACATTGCCAGATAATTCTGAAGCTCAAAAACAACAAATCTGTCAAAATCAGGGAGTTGCTCTTGGTTTGTGTTTTCGCAATCTGTGACTAGACAATGGGTGTTGCTCAGGTCAGGGGAACATTAAGGACCCAGAAAAGCCAGCAAAGGACTAGGAGATTTTGATGTACTAGAAAGACACAGGATCAAGAGTCAGAAGACCTGGCTCTCACCCCGACTTTGGCTCTTGCTAGCAGTGTGACTGGTCTCATTCATTCATTTACCTGTTCATGCCAGCTGCTGGGGACATCAATGAACAAGACAGACATATCCCTCACAAAGCTTATTCTTTAAGGCCTCACCAGCACCCTAAAAATGGGGAGAGGACCATAGAGTTGAGAAGTTTAAATCAAACATCACAAGAAGAGGTCCATGATGGTCACTACTCTCATGGGATGAAACGTCTTTGACTTCGTTTCTTTATCCATAGAACATGAGTAGAACACCTGCTTTCTCTACTTCAGCAGGTACCAAACTCTGCGGGCATTTAATAATGTGTTAAACACATTTGAAATAAAAAAACCCTACTTTATTAAAATAAACCATTAGGAAAATCAATTAAGTACAAGGTTATCAAAGCAAAGTTTGCCTAGTTCACAAACATCTTCATTGATATGTTTAGTGGCCCTTCAGAGGAAGCCAAATATTTGCATAACCATAAGCCTCCTTCAAATATCTTGAGTCTTGTCATGGATCTTAATTTGCCAAGTGGGTCCCTATGTTTGGCAGAACCCTTCAAATCATCTGAAGGCTGCCTGCTTTTTGAACGGGTTTTTACTGATGAATTTTTGGGAGGAGTTCAGAAACTATCCAACAGAAAGTCTTTTAACCAATGGGCCCTAATCAACTGGATGGATCAATCAGCATCCTCCATCCCCTGTATAAAATACACTGACCAATACTGTGGTCAAATGAATATTGAATGTTCTCTCTGGTATGCTGGAGCACATTAGCTCTCTCTGCATAAACTGTTAATGCCAGCTGTACTTGCTTTGTAATTACAGAAATTAAATATTATGTTGGCCCATGAAATATGAGTGTGAAAATAAAGTTATTTGTATGAAAATTTAGTAAAATCAAAGAAATGAAAGTAAGTCACTAGAGGAAATCTGCCATTGAATTAGATATGATTGAGACAACTGTGAAAGATTGGGGAAATAATAAAAATTTAAAATGACTTTGCAGTCAGACTGTGTTGCAAGTGTCTTAAAAAATTCCTCACTTAAAAAGACTAAAAATGGAAATCATGCAATAATGTGCATGAAAGATTACATGAAATTCCAATCAGCAGACCCAAACTCCAAGAAAAGGCCTTGGGCCCACATCAAAAGATTGGCAAATCACTGTTCATTTACGACTTTAGATTAAATACGTGATTGAGGCTATGTAGTATCTTTTAAAAAAATGATTCACTGTTTAACTGATTTTTCAACTAACGAGAAAACATCCAGTCCCAGTCAGGTTAGATAAGAGGGCTCTGACTCTGCAACCAGCCTGTAACCCTGGGAAGCTCTAGGTAGATAGGGTTCCTTCTTGCTGCTTCTTCTGATTTTTAAAATTTTCTAACTTATCTTAATGGTTACTACTTGCTTCTTTAAATAATAACATTATTTTAATAAAAAGATATATATCTAAATTTCAGCTATTTTGGAGCAAAAAGCCTTTGCATTTTATTTATTTATTTATTTGTTTATTTATTTATTTATTTATTTATTTATTTATTATTTTTTGAGACAAATCTCACTCTGCCACGCCCAGGCTGGAGTGCAGTGGCACAATCTTGGCTCACTGCAACCTCTACCTCCCAGGCTCAAACAATTCTCCAGCCTTAGCCTCCCGAGTAGCTGGGATTACAGGCGTCCGCCACCACGCCCAGCTAATTTTTTTGTATTTTTAGTAGAGACAGGGTTTCACCATGTTGGTCAGGCTGGTCTCGAACTCCTGACCTCAGGTAATTCACCCACCTCGGCCTCCCAAAGTGCTGGGATTACATGCGTGAGTCACTGTGCTCAGCTGCCTTTGCATATTTTAAACAAAGAAAAAAAGAGGCCAAATATTTTTACTCACGTGTTGCTTAAATGTTTAGTAATTCTGCCTTTTGCCCCCCATTTCTGGTGTGAGGCTACCTATCTATTAGTAAGACTGTTTTAACTGCAGGCCAATGAATATGACCCCTCCAAGTAAGAAAGGCTGAACCTTTCCAGTTGTAAAGGTTGATTCTGGGGCAGCAGAACCCTACCATGTGTGACAAGGTTTCCTTTTACTAATCTGGTTCTCCTCCTGTATATTTTGGGAAATGACACATGTCCAGGCAAAGCACACCATGGGCCAAATGCACATCCTCTCTGCTTGGGACTTTAAGGGGCCATGACTCAAAGCACTTCACTGGGGATGCCCAAGGGTTGTGCATGACCAGACATCGGCAAAGCATTTTTGAGAAACCTCCTCCTCAACTAAAAATACCCACTGTGAGAAATCTGTAGCATGAAGCAAGGATCGAGTCAGTAAAACACAAAAAAAGAGACAGACTTGTGGCAGTCTCAGTATCAAACCCAGTTCTCCCTCCCTTACCAGAACAAGAACAATCAAAAAACGGTTTACAGGAAAGGACTTCTTGAAGGCAGTAATCTGGGATACATGGCCACACTCATTTTAGTCTTTTCCTTTCTCTTTCTCCTTGAGGGCTGGGGTGGGGAAAGTGGCCCCAAATTTGTTCAAAGTCCAACTGAACACAATCAATAATAGACTTATGATGACCTTTTTCTTAAATTTCTACTGAGAGATTAGTTTTATTCCTCAGCAAACACCTCCTTGATTTCTGCATCCTAGGAGAGCCTGGGCAAAGAAGAGCACAGGCAAGAAGTGGGAACGTGTTCAGAGAAAGTGTTGGTGAGGCCTGGCTCTCCCAGCCCCTCTGATGGCTGAGAAAACTGCTTGACAAGAGGGAGACCCACCAGGACAGAAGACTGAGCTTCACGGGGCAGACACATTGCTAGAGTAGGTACTGACTTCCCATGGCAATGGTTCTATTTTTTTCATGGGAGACCTTCCTATAGTTACACATAAAGAAGAGACATAAAACTCGAGAACTTAATGGCAGAGAAAAATAAAATGGTAAATCTAGAATGTTTTGCTTAACTTCAAAACTGTTGCTGAATAGTTTAGAAGGTGTAGGGGGTTGAATTGAGGTCCCCAACAATATAGGCGTCCTAACTTCTAGAACCTGGAAATGAAACTTTATATGGAAAAAGGACCTTTGCAGATGTAATGAAGTTGAGAATCTTGAGATGAAATCATCCTGGATTACCTGAGTGGACCCTAAATCCAAGGGAGGTGTCCTTAGAAGACACAGAAGAGAAGACAGAGGAGAAGGTCATGTGAAGGTGGAGGCAGAGATTGGAGTAGTTCAGCCATGAGCTGAGGACATCCCTGGAGCTGCCCCAGAAGCTGGGACAGGCAAGGGAGGATTTTGCCCTGAAGCCTTTGGAGGAAGTGTGGTCCTGCAACACCTTGATTTTGGACTTCCAGCCACCAGAACTGTGAGAGAATAAACATTGTTTTAAATCGCCCAGTTTGTGATAATTTGTTAAGCAGACCTAGGATACAAACACTGAAGGCTAGGACAGCTTATAAGGAGACTGGGGGAAAAACTTCAAAGAAATTTCTGTTGGAAATAGAAATCTTACGTGAGAACATCAAGATCGCCTCCTGATGCCCCAAAGCACTATGATTCTGAGGAGAGCAAGAGGGAGAGTGCGACTCTCCTCCGAATGCAGGCCTGGGCCCCAAAACTGATGAAGGCACCCGCTGGCTGCATGGGGCCAGACCTAGTGTGAGTCAGAGTCGCCAGGGGAACTTTTGTCAAAAACTGATGTCTCCACTTAAGGGTGGCTGAGTCAGAATTTCTGGGGGTCAGGTTGGAGAATCTGTGTTTTTCAAAGTCTCTCATGTGATTCTAATGATCTCCCATCCTTAAAAATGGGCCAGGCGCGGTGGCTCACGCCTGTAATCCCAGCACTTTGGGAGGCTGAGGCGGGTGGATCACAAGGTCAGGAGATCGAGACCATCCTGGCTAACACGGTGAAACCCCATCTCTACTAAAGATACAAAAAATTAGCCGGGCAAGGTGGCGGGCGCCTGTAGTCCCAGCTACTTGGGAGGCTGAGGCAGGAGAATGGCGTGAACCCGGGAGGTGGAGCCTGCAGTCAGCCGAGATTGCGCCACTGTACTCCAGCCTGGGTGACAGAGAGAGACTCCGTCTCAAAAAAAAATAAAAAATAAAAAAAATAAAAATAAAAATAAAAGATGGGCCCAGGTTGTCTGCTCCCTCCCCCTTACAATGTTTGAGAAGTAGATTTGAAGTCAACTTTTAAAAAAACATGTGTCCAACAGGCTATTTATTATTTAAAACCCAGCTTTATTGTTTATGTAAAGCTGGATACAGATGCATTATAAAGTATTAAACAATACAGAAAAGCACAAAGACAAAAGTAAATATCATCCAGATTCACCATCTCGGGAAACCTTCCATGTGTATTTCCAAGTGTTTATTCACACAGAGATGTCTGTGTACACTTTAACCTGCCACTCAAAGTGTGGTCCACAGACCAGCAGCACTGACAACACTAAGGAAATTGTTAACAATTCAGAATGTCGGGCCCTGACCCAGCAGGATGTACTAAAACTGCAAACATATTATACCCTTGTTTTGTAACTTGCGTTTTCCACACTGCAATGTATTGCAACCTCTGTCCTTGGTAATAAATACAGATCTTATGATCTTTCTTAATACATACACGGTATTCCTTTATGTATCAGACTTTACTTCATGAGCTCTCATTTGATGATCATTTCTAGTTTCCCATTTTTCCCACCATTGTAAACAATGCCCACCTAAAAATCCTTGAGAAAGTATCTTCCTGTTTTGTCACTATTATTTTTGGGTAAATCCCTAGAAGTCAACCAGTGTGCAATGTTATGCACACAGATCATTTTGATACCTAACGCCAGAACGCCAGGATGCATGCCCAGTGACCCTACACACAAATGCTTGTTTCCTCACACTCTTGCCAACACTGGAGTTTTTCTAATAATTTTAACCTTTGCCTATCTGATACTTAAAAATGACAATTCATTGATTTTTTTTCCTTGCATTTTTCTAAAAGCAATAAAAAAGCTTCTCATACATTTATCGGCCATCTGTATTTCTCATTTTGTGAACTGTCCAAAGTTATTTTGGTTGCTTAACAGTTATAAAAGAATCTGTGGAATTACAGAGTTTAGGAATATGGTTTAATCACAATGAAAAGACATGAAGAAGAAAAAAAAAGGAAGGGAGAAGAAAATGTGCCATAAAAAAGGATAATCAAAAGATTAGTTGGTGTGTTTATTTATAGATACTGGTTACAGCAATCCAGTGATTAGGCAAATTAATGCAGCTGTGTATGATCACAGCTCTGGGATCAGCACCCACATCCTTTTCAAATGATGCCACCTGTCATTTAAGCATTTTGCATTTGCCTTTCATGTTACATACATTTCATGATGATTTCCATTTTAAAAACCTTCTTGGTTAACCCTTTGAAGGTTATCTTGATATGGATTCCCCTCTACCATCAGGAATGGGGTGAGTTAACCACTCTCCCAGGTAGGCAAGAGAAACAGCACGTTTGCCTCTGAAAAAGACCAATCCTCTCCAAATGTTCACATCTTAGGAAAAAGAACAGTTGTATCCTTTTCACTGGGTGTAAAACTGCTTCTCTGCTCAGAACCAATAGGAAAAAATGGGGGTGGGGTCAGATGCTGTGTACCGGTTGACTTCAGTAGCATGTGCAAACCATGCCCATTCCACAGGGCACATGCATCCCTCACACCCCCAGGGTGACCTCAGGCCTGCTTTGTCACAGAGGCACCCACCTTGGGCTCAACACCCAGCGCACTCAACTTCTCAACAAGTGGCAGGGGTCTTCTCACAGGGCCCCTGGAACTCTTTCAACCCATAAGATGATGCCAAATGGGTGAAAACCCACCTCATCCACCCCTGCCACCCTCTAGTTGCTGCTTTATTTGTGAATTGAGACTAATCAGTCATCCTCATTTGCAGACCATCCTCTGCATACAGCACACAGCAAGAGCACTACGCCAGGTGGCCAGGAGGGCCGGCTGCAGGGAAACAGAGGAAAGCGTGGAGAGAGAAAGTCTCTAGGCTCCACGCTGCGATCTGTGGGATATGAACAGGTGGAACAAGGTCTTTAATCAACACGTTTCAGGATGTTAGAACAAGCGGGTCCCATTACAAAACCCGAAGGAAGGAATTTTAGGACAAAAGGAGAAGCATGACTTTATAGAATAGGTTCTATATAAACACACGAAGCACATATACCTTAAGGAATGTGCATGGTAAAACATATTTCAGTAGCTGCTAGAATGGGAACAATAGATTCTTAACAGGTTTGAAAGGGATGGGGACTCAAGAACACATCTCAAAAATGTGGGTCAGAGTCAAGGAAGCTTGCTGCTACAGTGTCATACAATGCTCTCAGTGCTACTGTCAGATGCAGCATGGGCAGAAGAGAAAGCTTTGGGTCTGTCACAGTTACAGAGAATTGTAGACTTCAATATTTGGTTACGGGATGAAGAGGGAAGAAGGAACCAAGACCTTTAAATAAAAAGAAACAAAAGAGTGAACATGAACATAGAGCTACACGAAGTGTCAACCCTAGTGAAGTGATTATGTTTTAACTGTGTAAATAAAGTTCAATTAAATATTCAACATAACAGCAATAAAATGTGAAACACTGAGAAGCGTTTCTCTCTAGTCAGTGTTTGGCAGACGTGTTGTGTTTGCATCTTGCTCTTTACGGTGATATCTCTAACAAATTTAAGGGCAAAAGTGACGTAGACCATACATTCTAGAACAAATTCTAAAACAGCAAGAAGTGGTCAAATGCCCAGTGGCTTAGTCAGATTCTTAATTCTACACACTACGTTTATTCTCCAGTCTCACTGAAAATCTAACAGCCGAGTGGTCAAAAGAAAAGATAAAACTGCAAAATGGGAGCGCCACAAATTTCTGCTCCTCCTACTCCAGCCAACTTAACTTGTCAGGGAGGAGGCAGCCTCTGTTTCCTTCCTCCCTTAAAGGGGGGATGGCAAGCTGTCGACAACTCCTACTGTACAAAAGAGTTGTTCACACTGCAAAAGTGTTTACTGCTCACAAGTGACGCTCAAAATTAATTCACAGCAGCAACACCAGCAGAAAGCTTTGACAGACTGTCTTATGTGTTGACACAGTTATACGTTGTTGCATAAAAAAAAGTAACACACTTTTTCTCTTTTCCAGCCCATACACACTGAAGTTGCTCAAAGGAGAGACTGTGAAATGCGTCTGAGATTGTAAATGCCACCCTGCAGGTAAGGATTCCCCGCTCCGGGGTTGATGGCTGCAGGTGTGAGAAGACGTGGAACCCCCCCCTCCCTTTTTGAGGTGAAGCAAGGCTGCGAGCCTCTCCCCCAGTCTCTGTTACAACTGGCCTTGCTGGTGGTTTTTCCTTTAAGAGCATTTCCCTCTAGGGCAAGCCTCAGGCACCATGGTGGGAAGTGGGGTAGAGCTGCTCATTATACCACCTCGGCAGAAAAGGAGATGCCAGGATAACAGCTTTCTGAGACACAAATCATTCACCTTCCTCTTCCTTTACGAAACAATAACCCTGCACTTACAATGGCTTTGGGAGGCTGGGAAGATGTGACTTTCTTGCTCAGAAATGATTTACATTAAAAAATCAGAAAGAATGCAGTGTGATTTAATTATCTCAAGTTATCTGAGATGATTAGAGTTAAAAAAGAAGCCAGGTGGGACAGCCAGTATGTGGCCTCATCTCGAAGATGTTGTACAGACTCTGGCTCAGCTCAGCGATCTGCTGTGGCATGAGGCTGTTGTGTTTGAACAGTTCCTGCTGAGCAGCGTCCTCACTGAGAAGTCATGGGACTTGAAAAATGAAGACCACTGACACTTTAAAGGTGCTTCTGGCAATCACAAGTAGCTACTTGTGTAAAAACTACGCAGTGCAAGAACTTTCTTTAGATGGCGATATGTAAGTATCTTTTGAAAGTAAGGTTTGCATGGAGCTAACCCCAAGGAAAACTGTGGGCCAGGATTCACTGCCTTCCCATGCACTTTTCCCTTATGCCCCCATCTCCATGTCCCCAGCCATGGTCCACAGGTGCCCAAAGAGCTCTTCTGGCTTTGCCCCTTACCCTGTCCTGGCCTATGCCTCTCCTTCCCTCTCATTCCTCCTCAGCACCAAACTCTCCTTTCTTTTGGTCTTGGGAAGGAAGTGGAGGAAAGAATCCATATCAAGATGCAAATGACTGACAATTTAAGGTATTCATCCTACTAGGCTTTGGGGATTTCTTTCCCCTCAGGTTTAATTTGTTTGGTGGTTAACATTAATAGCTAAATCCACACACACACAAGTTTTTCAGTATCATCAACAACTTTAAGAGTCTATAGGCCGGGCGCAGTAGCTCATGCCTGGAATCCCAGCACTTTGGGAGGCCGAGACGGGTGGATCACGAGGTAAAGAGATTGAGACCATCCTGGCCAACATGGTGAAACCCTGTCTCTACTAAAAATACAAAAATTAGCTGGGTGTGATGGTGGGCGCCTGTAGTTCCAGCTACTTGGGAGGCTGAGGCAGGAGAATCGCTTGAACCTGGGGGGTGGAGGTTGCAGTGAGCCGAGATCGTGCCACTGTACTCTAGCTTGGTGGCAGAGCGAGACTCTGTCTCAAGAAAAAAAAACAATCTATAAAGGGTTCTGGATATCAAATAGTTTTAGGACCATTGTCCCAGACTACTGGAGCCCTAAAAACTTCACTAAAGTGGTTTCCTACTTCTCTGTCACATATTTCTTTTTCTTCTAAAAAACAGGGTCATGTGCATAATGTGCAGGTTTGCTAATATAGGTGTATGCATGCCATGGTGGTTTGCTGCACCTATTGACACGTCCTCTAAGTTCCCTCCCCTGACCTCCCAACAGGCCATGCTGTGTGTTGTTCCCCTCTCTGTGTCCATGTGGGTTTTTTTTTTTTTTTATACTTTAAGTTCTGGGGTATGTGTGCAGAATGTGTGGCCATTTTCATGATACTGATTCTTCCTATTCATGAGGATGGAATTAAAAAAAATTTTTTTTAAATTGTTATACTTTAAGTTCTAGGGTACATGTGCACAACATGCAGGTTTGTTACATATGTATACATGTGCCATGTTGGTGTGCTGCACCCATTAACTCGTCATTTACATTAGGTATATCTCCTAATGCTATCCTTCTCCCCTACCCCCTCCCCACAATAGGACCCAGTGTGTGATGTTCCCCTTCCTGTGTCCAAGTGATCTCATTGTTCAATTCCCACCTATGAGTGAGAACATGTGGTATTTGGTTTTCTGTTCTTGCGATAGTTTGCTGAGAATGATGGTTTCCAGCTGCATCCATGTCACGACAAAGGACATGAACTCATCCTTTTTTATGGCTGCATAGTATTCCATGGTGTGTATGTGCCACATTTTCTTAATCCAGTCTGTCACTGATGGACATTTGTGTTGATTCCAAGTCTTTGCTACTGTGAATAGTGCCACAATAAACATATGTGTGCATGTGTGTCTTTATAGCAGCATGACTTATAATCCTTTAGGTATATCCCCAGTAATGGGATGGCTGGGTCAAATGGTATTTCTAGTTCTAGATCCTTGAGGAATCACCACACTGTTTTCCACAATGGCTGAACTAGTTTACAGACCCACCAACAGTGTAAAAGAGGATGGAATGTTTTTCCATTTGTTTGTGTCCTCTCTTACTTCCTTGAGCAGTGGTTTGTAGTTCTCCTTGAAGAGACCCTTCACTTCCCTTGTTAGCTGTATTCCTAGGTATTTTATTTTCTTTGTAGCAATTGTGAATGGGAGTTCATTCATGATTTGGCTCTCTGCTTGCCTACTGTTGGGGTAAAGGAATGCTTGTGATTTTTGCACACTGATTTTGTATCCTGAGACTTTGCTGAAGTTGCTTATCAGTTCAAGAAGTTTTTTTTGTTGTTGTTTGTTTTTTGAGACACAGTTTCATTCTGTTACCCAGGCTGGAATGTAGCGGCGCGATCTCAGCTTACTGCAACCTCCACCTCCTGGGTTCAAGCGATTCCCCTGCCTCAGCCTCCCGAGTAGTTGGGATTACAGGTGCTCACCACTGTGCCTGGCTAATTTTTGTATTTTTTGGTGGAGACGGGGTTTCACCATGTTGGTCAGGCTGGTCTCAAACCCCTGACCTCATGTGATCTGCCTGCTTTGGCCTCTCAAAGTATTGGGATTACAGGAGTGAGCCATGGTGCCTGGCCAGCTTTTGGGATTTGTTAGAGTACACCATCGACTGGTGGAATTCCTGCTGGTGTGATGAGATGCAGTGAGAAGTTGTAAGATGCCCTCCAAGATAGAGGAGGTCTCCTAGATCAGTATAGGCCCATGCCCAGGACACAGGTGTCCCAGGATACAGGTGGCCTAGGATACACGTGTTAATGTAGCCACGAGGTAGGATACACTGGTCCTACCTGATTAGGGTGATGCTGACACAGGAGCTAACAACGAAGGATCATTTTCTCTTTTGCCTGGCACTATAACATATGTACCACATGCTTTTACGTATGTGGTTCTCATCCAGTAGAGTATGACACTGAGCGTGAGTACTTTTAGTATTCTCATTTACCAAGGTGGAAATTGAGGCTTGAAGAGGTTAGATAACTTGCTTATGGCTATCATGCTAACAGAACAGCAGAACTGGAATTGAAAGCCAGCTGTCTGGAGCTCGTGGCCTTCTACCCACCTCCAGTGGTTTCATCTGAATAGGAACCATTGATTGTGAATAGCCAGTACAGGCCAGCACCCCCTGCTTCACCGTGGGGCAATACTAAGACAGCTAGAGGCCAAACTGCAGATGCAGAGGCTTTGCTCACACGAAGGTGGTGAAGTTAGAAGAGCATGAAATCTGAAGGCAAACAGATCTGGTTAAAATCCTGGCTCTGTTTGTTGCTTTGCTTTAAGCCCTGCAGTTAATCTGTGAACTTTAGTTTTCTCCATCTATAAAATTCATCTGACACTACCTGCTTTACAGAGTTGTTTGTGAGAACTGAATAAGGTAATACACATGCAAAATGTTTTGGGAAGCACAAACTCTTCGATGTTGTTAGTGTTAATATGGTCTTTCAGTGGGAAGAGTCACTCCTGAGAGTGGAAGATTGCGTTTCCCATCAGTATCACCTACCCCACCTGACAAATCCAGGCGTGGGCTCTCTGGAGGACCACTGGGGAAAAGGGAGTAGAAGCATTTACCAGTTATCAGAAGCATTTACTAGTAATAGTCAAGTTTGACCCTAAAAAACAACACAAGAAGATGAATTCTGTGACATGTGGATGAGAAACATGAACTTTCAATGAATTCAGAAATTCCACACTCACAGCCTGCTTCAAGGCCTGTGTCAGCTGCTGAATCAGAGTAGGAGGCATCAATTTTCTTGTTGGTGATTACACTTGTGCCTTTGTACACCGCCGGCTGCCTTCAAAAGGGTCACCTTTGTGCGGCTGACTCCTCATTTTGTAATAATTCCAAAATGCAGTAGCTTCTCCCAAAGTAGTTCAAAGACACCAAACTGCTGAGAACCAGGGGCGGCCATCAGGACACCAAACTTCCTGCTTCAAATGGCCTGAATCTCAGCGAAAGCTTCTGAATAGATAGGCAAGCTCCAGAAGGCCAGACTGCGGTCATTAACCTAACCCTTTATTATGGCGATTCTCAATTCTTTTTCTACACATGAGCTCACCCTTCAAACACCACATTTATGTCCATTTTTGGGAGGGTTGAACTAAAGTTTAAGACATTATGTCATTGTAAACAAACAATCACAAGTAGCGTGACTCTGTGGAAAATACAGCATTTCACTTTTGTGGTACTGGTTCCACTATAAGAACAGGGAACCCAAATGATGAGGTCAGTGGGCCAGCTGCCACAGCAAAGAGAATGCCAAGCTGGGCAAGCTGCTTTCACTCACAGCTAAAAAATTAAGCTCACTATTGTTATGCCAGCCAACGAAAGTGATTGCATTCCTAAATTAAATGGAAACAGAGCTTCAGAGACTGCTCCTCCTTAGTATGACGTGTTCATGCCAGGAGGTCAAGAGGCTGCCACTTTTGCTGATGATGGACATAACCACATCCAGGCTTATTCCATTTAGAAGACACTGCTGGCTAATAAAAAGTAAATGAAAACACACACTACTGTGAATCAGGTAGCACTAAAAACGGATGCAACAATGTGGCAGATGTTAAGAGAAGAAGCTATCTAAGTCCTAGAGACTCATCTAAAGAGTGTAAACCATGCTCTTCTGCCAAGCGGCTACGACTTCTACTTGCAAGCAATGTAGTATTACGTAAGACAACCTGACTTGGTCTTCATCTATTTCTTCCTAAGGCAGAACATTATCCTTCCAGCATGCAACAGGGCTGGTCATACCCCCTAAACAGCTTTGATTATATCTGGGTTATATACCAAGCATCAGAACCAGCCTGGGTTACATAACCGCCACCCATCCCACCTTCCTATGTCTACCAATCATACTTCCAGGCTCCCAGACTTGGAGCCTCAGGGTCTTCTCTGATTTTATCTTTCTGGTTCCTCTGTTGTCCTGGCCCCACCAATATTCATATTCAGTCTTCACCAACATCTCACAGATTACTCCTTTGATATGTGCCCAGAGTCCATCTCTGTTTCTTTACACTTACAGTCACCATTTTTGTGCAGGTTCCTCCTCCCACCCCTACCGTGGCTACACCATTACAAGAACCTCTCACTTGTCTTCCACCTCTGGTTTGTGCCCCAGCAACCTGTCAGGGACACCACCATTAAGCCACTGTAATGGTTTTCCTGGGCTTACAAAAGGGCAGTCCACAACTCAGCTTGTATTCATGGCCCCCAACAACTCGGTACCAGCCTGTCTTTCCAATCCTATTTCCCCTTTCTGCCTGGCTGAACCACTTCTTGAGCCCTGCAGTGTACCACTCCCTGTCTTTGCATGTCATCTTTTCCCACCCAAAGTGCCCACTTCTTCTGTCTAGCTACCCTCTAAGACCCAGTTAAGCCACATCTCCTCCAGGAAGACAGCGCTGGTCATTCCTGAGAACATGCAGCCCAGATCCGGATCACTTACTTGGTGATAAGTAGAGTACCTCCTTTTGATCTCTTTTATAGCACTTACTGCTTTGATGGCTATTCAAATGCAAATCAGTTAATTTCTTGTCTCTTCAACTAGATTTATCACAGCTCCCAGAAGACTATATTTTCTACTTTTTTATATTATCTCTGCCCACCCCATCTTTTGTCCTTCTCCTCCTCCTTCAAAACTCATGTAGAAATCATAATATTAAATAAGGACTTATTTTTGTCTATGTCCTAAGGAGAAACCAGGAAGGAAACCTAAGTGAAATGCAAGAGTAAACTCAGCAGAGATGTAACTGGCCCCTCTGGGTGGAACACACACCAGAACTGAACAAATCCAGAATTGAGTACATCTGCTGCCAGCATATCTTCAATGCTGCCAAACGCCCTCACCTACATTAAATCAGGTAATCTTAAACTCAGGCTTTGAGATATAATTCAGTATGTAAGGAAGGGAGAAGAAGAAAGAAAATAATTCCTCTTTAGAAATGCATTTTCCCCCAAACACTTCAAACACATGACTTCGCTTTTAATCCATTTTAATTTAGAAATATTTCTGTAATATGGTATAGAAATATTTTGATGATGTACATCAGTGCCCTGCTTGTAGTATCAATCTAGGCATGAAGAGTGATGAAGGCTGACATTTACAAAAGGATGGCTGAGAAGAGTCCTTCCTGGTCCAATGGGGTTAGTGAGGTAGGAGTAGCCTGGAGCACCTGGTAGAGCTGGAATTACAAGATGTATAATTCAGGTGGTCAGGGGCCTATGGGCATAATTATGCAGCAGAAACAGGCAGTGCATAGAATAATCTGAATGGTGACCATCTCCAGAATGGCAGCCTCCAGAGTGAGGCTTTTCACAGTGCCCAGTCTTCTT
Source organism: Macaca mulatta (assembly GCF_049350105.2). Taxonomy (NCBI): domain Eukaryota; kingdom Metazoa; phylum Chordata; class Mammalia; order Primates; family Cercopithecidae; genus Macaca; species Macaca mulatta. The sequence goes on along the minus strand of NC_133409.1, from coordinate 95,845,548 downwards.
GACCAAAAGGCAGGGGGACTTTGCTAGAGGAGTTGGTATTTATGTCTAAATGGAGAGTGGTACGCTCTGTTGAATTGAAGCCTTGCACAAATAACTGGCATGTGCTTTGGTCAGGGCAGGCAGCCTCTGTGGGAGAGGGTCTGACAGCACTGGGGCAATTCCTTCCCATCAACTTAGTTAGGAGGGTCATGCCTCCCTGTCTCTGAGGCCTTGAGTCTTTAACAGTGATTGAGATCTACATGGCAGATACAGGCAGAGCAGATGGCAGGAAACATGGGATGAACAGATCCAGGCCTTAGCAGTGGCCCTGAGATTTACATTAGAATAATTTTCAGTTGCCTCCTTAATTTTTCTCTTCCCCCAATGGAGCGATGACCGTGCAACAGTATCACCTCCCTGGCAGCATGCTAAAGCCATTTTTTTTTTCCCGAATAGAGAATGAAACTGAGGCAGCCTTGTCTTCCTTCTTCAAAGTAGTTTTCATATCCTACAAACTTTTTCTTTACTTGTTGCTACCATTGTCCTCCCTCCTGACACAGCCAACTAAAACCTTATCTCTAGCTTCATCATACAATGTTCCCTTCTTGTTACCTACACCATGCCATCTATCGCTCACATTTTGAGAATCTGCACCAAGACTTTAGAAGATTATGATGCGTCTGCACCAATAACCCTCGGCTACACTTCTCCCCAAAGTTCTACTGAATGTTTGACATTGATCAGAACTCTGTTCACAACCAACCTTTAAAGTAAAGCATGAGGCTGGGTGCAGCAGCTTGTGCCTGTAATCCCAGCACTTTGGGAGGCTGAGGTGGGTGGATTCCTTGAGACCAGCCTACGCAACAGGACAAAACCCTAAAACCCTATCTCTACCTAAAAACACAAAAACGTAGCCAGGCATGGTGGTACATGCTTGTGGTCTCAGACACTCGAGAGCTGAGTAGGAGGACTGCTGGAGCCCAGGAGGTTCAGGCTACCGTGAGCTGTGATTACACCACTGCACTCCAGCCTGGGCAACAGAGCAAGACTCTGTCTAATAAGAGCAGGCCCTACTATGATCAAGATTCCTAGGAGCCTTGTATTCTCTTTGCATTAGCCCTCCTCCCACTTATTTCCTCACTCACCAGACATCCACTGGGCATACATCATATGCTGACTCAGGTCTCATGGCTGGTGAAATGTGGATGATACACTGAACCTCCATCATCATCTCTGACCCTTTCCACTGCCACCAGGTCTGTGGCCACCTTCACTGCTGTTTCTCAACTCTACCACGGCCAGCACATCATCCCTACTTCTTATCTTGGCTGCTCCTTGTTTTTACTGCTCTGCCTCTTTCCTTCTTTCTCTTTTGTCACTTCACCCAAGCTTCCCGAACTTCTCCAAGGCCAGTTACCCTTTCTCAGACATCACCCATCCACCAGGGCTCTCCTTCCTGTGATCAGTCAAGTCCCGCGAGCACAATCCTGCACTGTGACTCTGCGCCATGTTTTGTTGTTGCTCACTGCTAAGGCTGCGTTTCTTTACCTCCAGAGATACCCACACAATTGACCTTCTTCTTCTTTTTATAAACTTCAGGGTCAGTTCTATTATGGACAAATAGGACTATTAACACTGATGGCTGCTTTGTGAATTTAACAGTATGGAAAGAGCCTGGTTTTGGAGTCAGATCTGATTTCAAATCCTTGTCAGTTGCAGTGGTAGCTGTGGAATCTCTGACAAATCATTTAAGTTCTTCTCAGTCTCAGCTGTCACACTGGCAAAATGGGACTGATAATTATTACCTCATATGTTTATTTTGGTAAGGATTCAATATATAAAATGCCTTACATATAGAAGGCAACCCGGAAACGCCCTCCCCTGGCCCACTCTTTACCTTCTCCCTATAAACGTGATGCAGAAAATGGCTATAGGGAACAGTTAGGAAGGAGAGGGGATATCACTGGCAAAATTAAGCAAAGCTAATAATAATGAACAGATTAACTACAAATGCTACTTAATATTACCAGGGCTGGTGTATCATAAAATTGTACAGATTAAGATGAAAAAAGGCAAAAAAATTAATTCCACAGGAGCAGCAAAAAGCAGTGGTCACCAAATGTGAACATAATAGCCAGCCGCTACAGTAATGAGCACTAAACCATACTATTTTTCTTTTCTTTTTTTTTTTTAAAAAAAATCCTACAAAGAAACAGTATACAAGGAAACTAGCATGTGAGAAAGACTCGGACGTATGTGTAGGAGCTAATAGATGTGCAAAAACCTAGACCAGATTCCCATTTCAAAAAGGAACTTGTAGAGCACTGGACCTACCCTGACAGTGAGGCAGTCCTGGTAGAATGTCACATCATCCTGTGACACTAGCACTGTGCACATACATTAAAAAAAAAAAAATGGCTGTTCCAGTGAAGCCAGGAAGAGAACAGACGGCAAAGCCTGACACAGACAGAAAGAGGGACAGGCTTGTCTTGACTCCAGCTGCCATTTTTAAACCCAAGACACGATATCACCTAAGGAATACTCACACTAACATTTCATTCAACAATTCCTCCACTGCAAGTCACATGAAATACGTTAGACAAGAGCAGTTCTGCCTAAACTACATGCTGTCTGAGAGGCATACTAGTTCTTTGCAAATACCTAAACAGAACTTTCAGATGTTTCTGCTGGAATGAGAAAAAACATGTGCGTTTGAGTGTAATGTGATGGTTTTCAACTGCTTAAAGAGGCCATAAATCTATTAGCTTGAACTTCAAAGAAACAAATTCTGAGAACATCGAAAATTAGGGTGGGGCAAGGAGAATTGGATCTAACTAGTTTCTCCGTTCTTTCCCAGAAAAACAATGAGAACCAAACCAGGCTCCAGTCTCTTTCTTCTCCCAATTTTTACTACTTGCCACACTTTTGAAAACATCTTCTACATACTTCTACCTCTGGACAAACACATTCTTATTCAAGTTTGTGGTTAACTCCATGAGCTCATTTTTCTATGATTTGTTGGACATTTTTTGTGGCTTTTACGGAGAACAGTTTAAAGTGAATTATCTTTGAGAAGCCTGTGGGATTCTATAATTCTCTGGTGCTCTCCTCAATCAGGATGATTTATTCCAAGACAATTCTAAACCAAGAAGGAGGACTCGATGCCCAGACTTCTAATAAGATTCGGCTGCTGTCTTGCAAAGCCAGGCAGTGTGGGACAGCTGGATGAACTGAGTGGGACTAGGCTTAGATTGACTCTGTGATCAGAGCAAGTGATTTTACCTCTTTGGGACTCTGTCTTTGCAACAATAAAACATAAGAAGTGGTGATGGCAATGACTTCGCAGATTCTCCCAGCCCTAATACTCTATGAGATCATGACTGTTCTAGTCATAAAACACACACACACACACACACACACACACACACACACACACACACACACGTACGTCTCTCTCTCTGATACGTTTTCTCATAACCAATGGCTCATTCTAGAGTTAATCGAAGATACAAATAGGAGAAACAGGGACATGAACTGGACAGTGAGAGTCCATTTAAACCAGCAGGGAGGCCGGGCACGGTGACTTACGCCTATAATCCCAGCACTTTGGGAGGTCAAGGTGTGTGGATCACCCAAGGTCAGGAGTTCGAGACCAGTCAGGCCAACATGGTGAAGTCCTGTCTCTACTAAAAATACAAAAATTAGCCGTGTGTGGTGGTGTGGGCCTGTAATACCACCTACTTGCTAGGCCGAGGCAGGAGAATCACTTGAACCTGGGAGGCAGAGGCTGTAGTTAGCTGAGATGGTGCCACTGCACTCCAGCCTGGGTGACAGAGCGAGATCAATCTCAAAAAAAATAAAATAAACCAGCAGGGGGATACTGACAGATCTAAGAGTGGGCAGGAAAAGGATCCACGTAAACCTTCTCCTTAAAGAAAAAAAAAATCATTGAAAAAAATCACTATAATAGCTTTGAGATGACATGAAAGTTAACAAGGGTATCCAAGAATTGAATTCAGCTCTGCACCAAGTGGACCTAATAGACATCTACAGAACTCTCCACCCGAAATCAACAGAATATACATTCTTCTCAGCACCACATCGCACTTATTCCAAAATTGACCACATAGTTGGAAGTAAAGCACTCCTCAGCAAATGTAAAAGAACAGAAATTATAACAAACTGTCTCTCAGAATACAATGCAATCAAACTAGAACTCAGGATTAAGAAACTCACTCAAAACCACTCAACTACATAGAAACTGAACAACCTGCTCCTGAATGACTACTGGGTACATAATGAAATGAAGGCAGAAATAAAGATGTTCTTTGAAACCAATGAGAACAAAGATATAACATATCAGAATCTCTGGGACACATTTAAAGCAGTGTGTAGAGGGAAATTTGTAGCATTAAATGCCCACAAGAGAAAGCAGGAAAGATCTAAAATTGATACCCTAACATCACAATTAAAAGAACTAGAGAAGCAAGAGCAAACACATTCAAAAGCTAGCAGAAGGCAAGAAATAACTAAGATCAGAGCAGAACCAAAGGAGATAGAAATACAAAAAAATCCTTTAAAAAAATCAATGAATCCAGGAGCTGGTTTTTTTGAAAAGATCAACAAAATGGATAGACCACTAGCAAGACTAATAAAGAAGAAAAGAGAGAAGAATCAAACAGATGCAATAAAAAATGATAAAGGGGATATCACCACAGATCCCACAGAAATACAAACTACCATCAGAGAATACTGTAAACAACTCTATGCAAATAAACTAGAAAATCTAGAAGAAATGGATACATTCCTGGACACACACACCTTCCCAAGACTAAACTAGGAAGAAGTTGAATCTTTGAATAGACCAATAACAGGCTCTGAAATTGAGGCAATAATTAATAGCCTACCAACCAAAAGAAGTCCGGGAGCAGACAGATTCACAGTCGAACTCTACCAGAGGTACAAGGAGGAGCTGGTATCATTCCTTCTGAAACTATTCCAATCAACAGAAAAAGAGAGAATCCGGCCGGGCGCGGTGGCTCAAGTCTGTAATCCCAGCACTTTGGGAGGCTGAGACGGGCGGATCACAAGGTCAGGAGATCGAGACCATCCTGGCAAACCCGGTGAAACCCCGTCTCTACTAAAAAATACAAAAAACTAGCCGGGCGAGGTGGCGGGCGCCTGTAGTCCCAGCTACTCGGGAGGCTGAGGCAGGAGAATGGCGTAAACCCGGGAGGTGGGGCTTGCAGTGAGCTGAGATCCGGCCACTGTACTCCAGCCTGGGCGACACAGCGAGACTCCGTCTCAAAAAAAAAAAAAAAAAAGAGAGAATCCTCCCTAACTCATTTTATGAGACCAGCATCAGATTCCGGATACCAAAGCCTGGCAGAGACACAACAAAAAAAGAGAATTTAAGATCAATATCCCTGATGAACACTGATGCAAAAATCCTCAGTAAAATACTGGCAAACCGAATCTAGCAGCACATCAAAAAGCTTATCCACCATGATCAAGTGGGCTTCTTCCCTGGAATGCAAGGCTGGTTCAACATATGCAAATCAATGAACGTAATCCAGCATATAAACAGAACCAAAGACAAAAACCACAGGATTACCTCAATAGATGCAGAAAAGGCCTTTGACAAAATCCAACAGCCCTTCCTGATAAAAACTCTCAATAAATTCGGTATTGATGGGATGCATCTCAAAATAGTAAGAACTATTTATGACAAACCCACAGCCAATACCATACTGAATGGGCAAAAACTGGAAGGATTCCCTTTGAAAACTGGCACAAGACAGGGATGCCCTCTCTCACCACTCCTATTCAACATAGTGTTGGAAATTCTGGCCAGGGCAATCAGGCAGGAGAAAGTAATAAAGGGTATTCAATTAGGAAAAGAGGAAGTCAAATTGTCCCTGTTTGCAGATGACATGACTGTATATTTAGAAAACGTCACAGTCTCAGCCCCAAATCTCCTTAAGCTGATAAGCAACTTCACCAAAGTCTCAGGATACAAAATCAATATGCAAAAATCACAAGCATTCTTATACACCAATAACAGACAGAGAGCCAAATCATGAGTGAACTCCCATTCACAATTGCTTCAAAGAGAATAAAATAACTAGGAATCCAAATTACAAGGGATGTGAAGGACCTCTTTAAGGAGAACTACAAACCACTGCTCAGTGAAATAAAAGAGGACACAAACAAATGGAAGAACATTTCACGCTCATGGATAGGAAGAATCAATATCTGAAAATGGCCATACTGCCCAAGGTAATTTATAGATTCAATGCCACATGCCCATCAAGCTACCACTGACTTTCTTCACAGAATTGGAAAAAACTACTTTAAAATTCATATGGAACCAAAAAACAGCCTGCATTGCCAAGTCAATCCTAAGCCAAAAGAATAAAGCTGGAGGCATCATGCTACCTGACTTCAAACTATATTACAAGGCTACAGTAACCAAAATAGCATGGTACTGGTACCAAATCAGAGATTTAGACCAATGGAACAGAACAGAGCCCTCAGAAATAATACCACACATCTACAGCCATCTGATCTTTGACAAACCTGACAAAAACAAGCAATGAGGAAAGGATTCCCTATTTAATTAATGGTGCTGGGAAAACTGGCTAGCCATATGTAGAAAGCTGAAACTGGATCCCTTCCTTATACCTTATACAAAAATTAATTCAAGATGGATTAAAGACTTAAGTGTTAGACCTAAAACCATAAAAACCCTAGAAGAAAACCTAGGCAATACCATTCAGGACATAGGCATGGGCAAGGACTTCATGTCTAAAACACCAAAAGCAATGGCAACAAAAGCCAAAATTGACAAATGGGATCTAATTAAACGAAAGAGCTTCTGCACAGGAAAAGAAACTACCATCAGAGTGAACAGGCAACTTACAGAATGGGAGAAAATTTTTGCAATCTACTCATCTGACAAAGGGCTAATATCCAGAACCTAAAAGAACTCGAACAAATTTACAAGAAAAAACCCCATCAAAAAGTGGGCAAAGGATATGAATAGACACTTCTCGAAAGAAGACATTTATGCAGCCAACAGACACATGAAAAAATGCTCATCATCACTCGCCATCAGAGAAATGCAAATCAAAATCACAATGAGATACCATCTCACAACAGTTAGAATAGCAATCATTAAAAAGTCAGGAAACAACAGGTGCTGGAGAGGATGTAGAGAAATAGGAACACTTTTACACTGTTGGTGGGACTGTAAACTAGTTCAACCATTGTGGAAGACAGTGTGGTGATTCCTCAAGGATCTAGAACTAGAAATACCATTTGACCCAGCCATCCCATTACTGGGGATATACCCAAAGGATTATAAATCATGCTGCTATAAAGACACATGCATATAACTGTTTATTGTGGCACTATTCACAATAGCAAAGACTTGGAACCAACCCAAATATCCATCAATGATAGAATGGATTAAGAAAATGTGGCACATATACACCATGGACTACTATGCAGCCATTAAAAAAAAGGATGAGTTCATGTCCTTTGTAGGGACATGGATGAAGCTGGAAACCATCATTCTCAGCAAACTATCACAAGGAAAAAAAACCAAACACCACATGTTCTCACTCATAGGTGGGAATTGAACAATGAAAACACTTGGACACAGGAAGGGGAACATCACACACCAGGGCCTGCTGTGGGGTAGGGGGAGGGGGGCAGGATAGCACTAGGAGATATACCTAATGTAAATGACGAGTTAATGGGTGCAGCACACCAACATGACACCTGTATACATATGTAACAAACCTGCACGTTGTGTACATGTACCCTAGAACTTAAAGTGTAATAAAAAAAAATCATTGAAAAAAAACACTATAATAGCTTGGAGATGACATGCCAATATGAATTACTGAGGCAAATTAATTAAATCCACTAAAGGTCACATCCTAGGAGATAGAACATATTAAACTGAGGAGGCATCTTCCAGGCCCACCTCTCCAGCTCTACCCACTTCTTGCCACTAAATAACTCCCAACAGCTCTATCAGGAATGGAAACAAACACAATGAACTGGGGCATAGTAAACTCAATAACAAGACCCCACTTTAATGTCTATATGTCTGTATTAATTCACGTACCACATGGTTTTGTAACAAGAAAGCAGGGCAGGAAGGAGAGTGGGGTGAAGTTAATCCTGCAGGCCTCAAGTAGGACACACCAGAATGGGAGCCAGGTTCATCTTTTTGAAGGATTGCCCGTTCCGCCTCATTATCTTCCCGTATACATGCACTTCAGCAAGATGAATAAACAGGATATGCCTACTCGACTTCCTTGTTTGCTCTCAGGGTGACTTCACTGAAAAAAAGGCATCAAAGGCCTTTATGAATCTATCACGAGATTTTTCAAAAGTCTGTTTACAGTGATTCTGAATGCCCATGGCTAAAATCTGGAATTTTTCTCTCCTTTTATCCTTTCTCCACCCTTTTCTTCTTTCTCTATATCTTCTAGTCATCTTCTGCCATGTTCCTCATGATTATGTTTTATATTTAACGTTCCACGTAAAAAGTGGTGTAGTTGAGCTGATCACTGAAAGAGCTAGACAGACCTAACACGTGATCATAATTTAGTAAGAAAAGGGAGAGAGAAGTTGGGGAAAGGTTCCCCATAGGCTGTGTGTGTGCACAGTGACCGGCTCCCTGAAGACACTCAAGCTGATTACGTGGAGCTGTTGCTTACAGACCAGCTGCTGCCTCATCACCTCCAGGCCTCCACGCCCGACCTACTTTCTGATAGAGCAGAGTTCATTTGTTAGTTCTTTATGCAATAATCTCCCTCCCTTTTTTTCTGGGGAGCAGGTGTAGGAGCTGGGGATATTCAACAGTCCTTCAACTGTATTTGTGAATGAACATGGTAAGTGTGATTGTGTAACAGTGTTTGGAGGTGTCCTTATCTTCCATCTGAACACTACCAGTTGTACTTTCCACACAGGTGGCGGTGGAGGTCCTCTAATTCAAGTAAGAAATTCCTTTTAGCTAATGAGACTAGAGAAGTAAAATGTAGGAAATGGAACAGGAAGATAAGTGGCCATAAAATCTACAAGATCATTGTTTCAGACAGTTAAGCCAGACTCCAGCTAATAGACACCCTCCCCAAATTGGGGCTTAAATAACATGGAAGTTTATTTCTTGCATGTAAAAGAAGTCAGGGGCAAGCAGTCCAGGATGATACGGAGCTTCCTCATTCATCAGGACCCAAGCTCCTGCCAGTTTTCCTTCCTACCAATCCTAGAATACAGTCCTCCTCCTCCAAGTCCAAAATGGCGCAAGTGCTCCAGCCATCATACTCATGTTCCAAATAACCACATGGAGAAGGGCTGAAGAAGGGTGCAGCCTACCCCTTTAAGACTTCCTAGAACTCCGAGAAGCACTTCTTACATCTCATTGACCATAACTTAGTCACATGGCCAGCGAGGCTGGGAAACACACTTTTGGCTAGCAGCTCAACTATACAAGGGATTCTGCTAACTGGTAGACAAAGAGAAGAAAGCTATTTGGTGTCAAACTAGCAATGTCTTCCATAATGAAGGCTTTGCAAGCTTCCTTATCTTCTGAGGCTGTATAATAGGAAGATTAGCAACATATGCAACAAATGGAAATAAAAAGAACATGATTACAGTAAACTACAGTAATAATATTCCATTGAATTTAAGGAAAATGACAGATTTTTCCACCTCAAAAGACACAGGGATATTTTCTAATGATTTAATGTCATTCACAGGAAAAGGGTAATATACCACATGGTACTACAGAAACACCTTCACTGAGCCCAGGCAGTAGCAAACATTTTCAATCAATAGGTTTGGACAATGAAATAGACATGAGATCCTCTAACTTGTATGTAATACTAATTTAGACATATGAGGTGTGAGGAATGAGGGAGATAAAACAAACATATTGGACAGCAATAAAATGATCATGCTAAAGAGTTACTTTGAATTAATTAAGACACTGTCACAAGGGAACGATAATTGAATAATTCCCTAAGATATAATGAAAGTATTCCTGGTTGGTGTGACCAGGCAACTTATATTAAATACCTTAAAATTCTGCAAGTTCCTGACTCAGCAATTCTATTTCTAGAAATACAACTTAAGAAAAATAGCCATAGATACACTCAGAGACTTATTTATGCAGATATTCATCAAGGTTACTTATCATAGCAAGGAAATGAAAAACCTTCAATATCTAACAAGAGAGAACTGGCTGAATAAACGCTAGTTCACAAATTCTAGTGCAGCCATTAAAAATAAGGTTAAGAAACTTAAGGTATGGAAAATCATCATAATTTTATAAAATGTACAAAGCAGTTTATAAAATAAAATGTATTGTGTGATCCTTTTTTTCCCCACCGCCCCTAGGATGGAGTCTTGCTCTGTCCTCCAGGCTGGAGTGCAGGGGCGTGATCTCGGCTCACTGCAACCTCCACCTCCTGGGTTCAAGCGATTCTCCTGTCTCAGCCTCCTGAGTAGCTGGGATTACAGGCGCATGCGCCACCACATCTGGCTAATTTTTGTATTTTTAGTAGCGACGGGGTTTCACCATGTTGGCCAGGCTGGTCACTCCTGACCTCAAGTGACCGCCTGCCTTGGCATCCCAAAGTGCTGGGATTACAGGTGTGAGCCACCGTGCCTGGCCCTGATCCCTTTTTTGTTTGTTTGTTTTTTTTAACCAATGAATCTATATTGCCATATATATCTGAATATAAGGCAGCCTCAATAAATGATCTCCCATTTACCAATGAGAATACAAAATAACAAAACAAAACAACAATAACAAAAAAGACAAACAGCTTTGCTAACTTGAGTATACAAACTCTGAGGAATGTGATAAAATAATCATCTTATGACACCTAATTTATTTAGTTGTATATACATACTTCAAATTAGATTTTACACATGATAATAGGTTGATTTGTAAATGTTTTGTGAAATCATATTAAAATTTTATTCAGGCTGTGTGCAGTGGCTCACGCCTGTAATCTAAGCACTTTGGGAGGCCAAGGCAGGCAGACCACTTAAGGTCAGGAGTTCCAGACCAACCTAGCCAACCAGCAAAACCCTGTCTCTACTAAAAATACAAAAATTAGCTGGGTGTGGTGGCTTACACCTGTAATCCCAGCTATTTGGTGGCTAAGGTACGAGAGTCACTTGAACCCGTGAGGTCAAGGCTATAAGTGAGCTGAGACTGCACCACTGCACTTCATCCTAGGCTTCAGAACTAGACTCTGTCTCAAAAAAAAAAATTTTTTTTTGAATTCAAATGTTTCACATTCATCTTCAATGTCTTCATCATTGTTAGAATGTCTTTCGAGTCATCTAACACCTCTCATTGTCTGAGATAGAATCTTTGACTTAGTATGTGATGCTGTCACTGGAAATTTGATCCTGAGTGGGAAACATCCATTTGCATCATATTAAGAAAGCTGGTGTTATCATTTGAGCTGTATGTGATCTCTGCTATTCAATCACCTATTGTATTGTTCTTAAAAGTGCTCTATATAAAAAAGACTTGCTCAGCATGGCATCCAACCCTAGGCTATGGGGTCACATCTTTAGGTATAATGGCTAAGTTTATGTTGAATTTCAACACTTATTTTTATAGCAATTCTATCAAGTGACCTCTATAATCACCCAAGTTGGTTGAGGTGATTTCAGGATAATTATTTCAGGACTTTTTGCCCAAATAGTACTTTGTTATTCAAAATAAAATAATAGAGGAGTGACCATAATCTGAGAGACTTATAGGGACTTGATTATAAGATGATGCCCACTTCAAGGATAATGTTTGGCCAAACAAAACCCCCTTCTTGCCTTATATTCAGACATATTTCATGTATACACAATGTAAAAGAGATTATAGACAGAAAATCTCTATAAAGTCTACAGTGGTTACTGCTGGGTAGGAAGATCATTATAAGAGATTTAAATTTTCTTCTATTTGCTTCTATTTTCTAAACTTTCAATGAGTAAGAGTGACTGTGATATTAGGGAAATAGTATTAAGAATAAAAAAGAAATAAAGGAAGAGACATCATATAAATAATACATTGGACATGATTAGAGGTAGGTTAATCCAGCCTCAGGTGTGATTTAAGGTATTCCAGCTAAAAGTAATTCCCTATTGGCATGAAATTTGTCACTCTTCTGGGTGACAGCCAGTTGCAAGTTAGTTAAAATGTAGATGTGTTTATTAGAAGGCTAACTCATTTATCCACTATCCTCCATTCACTGCACATTCATTTATCAAATCCGTTTCCATCCTCAGACAGGGTCTGGAGGGAATGAGACAGTGACAGGGATAGGTCTGCCTTATGTGAAGCAAGATGATCAGAAAGGTCAGGCACCAGACACCCCTTTCCTTCTATTCCCCACAAAGTCTTGGCAGCTAGAGAGTTGGGGAATAGGACTGAGATGGTACAACGAAGGAAAAATTAATAGTAACATCAATGACATATGAAGGCAGTGTGGCTTGGGGTTAAGAATGTAGTCTCTGGAACCTGCCTGCCTGCTTGGTTCAAATCCACCTCCTCTGCCCAGCGGTTGTGTGACGTTGGGCAAGTTACTCTCTCTGTGCCTCGGTTTTCTCATCTGTGGAATAAGGACAACAGTTTCCATTCCACAAGGTTATCTGACCCACATCTCCCTGCCCTAGTAGGAGGAGTAGGAAAAAGGCCAAAGCCTTCAAACCTTTCATACTGACCCCAGTTTGCCTTTCTGGAAGCATCTCTTTAACACTTCCTTCTGAGGTACCCTGAGCTATTCCATGAACCCCTGTGCATCCACATCCTCCACATCCTCCACTTTTGCTGGCATTCTATCTATCTAGAATGTGCTTCTCCTCCTCGGCAATGGTTTCCTCATCCTTCATGAAACAGCTGAAACATCAGCTCCTTGAATAAGCCCTGACTGAGGGCTGCCCCAATTGGTTGGTCAACAAATACGAATATTAAGAGCCTACTGTGTGTCAGGCACTGTCTCAGGCACTTTAAATACAGGAGTGAATAAAACTCCTGCCCCCACCCTGCTCAACACTCATAAACATGAACTCTTCAGCATCTCCGTGGAGATCGGCTATGACATTACCATATATGTTATAGAACTCTTTCCCCTGTTAGAAGGCAAGTCTTTGGAGAAAGGGGCCTGATCTTACCTGTCTTTAAAGTTTCTAGTGTCTAGCACAGAACTTGGTACACTAAGCACTTAATAAGTATTTGCTGGATGAATGTCATCCTGAAAAATTTTCATGCTAGGAAATGCTCACCTATAACTACTTTGATGGCAACTCTAAATAGGAATATAGAGATGATTCATCTAGAGATTTTCTTTTTCCTTTATTTAAAAAACTGATTCCTATGGCTTGCCTTCTGGGAAAACCACATCTGTTAATTGTGTACAACACAAAGAAAAGTTTATTTATTTAGCTCTGGATCCCTGTAACTTTGTACAGTGCTGTATAATCAGTAGACACTCAATAAATGTTTGCTGAAGGATTGGGAAGGAGGGAGGGAAACACAGAAAGAGGGAAGGAGGAAGGAGAGAAGAAGAAAAGTTTGGGAGTCAAGAGAAGAGCTGGAAGAGAAAGAACATTATCCCTGAGGCCAGTAAGGCACTGGCAGAGCTGCCATGGGTCTGGCCCCAGAGGAGGAAAGCAGGGGTCAAGCGAAAAAAGGGAGATCCTGGCTGGGCCTGCCCGCATCTGGGGCAGGTTTCACTCCTCAGGTTCGGGAAAGCACCTTCAGGAGCACCACCGTTTCAGAATGACAGTCCTGAGATATTTAAACAATGACTGGGTGAGTAAGCCCCACTGAAGAGAGTAACAAAACCAATTTCTTACAAATATTCTAGAAGCAAACATAAATACATCCATAATCCTTCCTGACACACTCCATTTGGGGAGTTAGGCCTCCTATTCACCTACAATGCAGGTGAGTAAACATAGGTTTTTCAAAAGAAACGAAACATATTTATGTTGAAAGATCCCAGAGAGCTATCATCCTTGATTGTAAAGCACTTCTCTTCCATTAATCAATTTCTCTTCCATTTATTTGTTTGGATTTTACCAACCAGACAAAGATGGGAGCAGAAACACCCTTGTAGACGAAATCACTAATAAAAAAGGATACAGTTCTCAGAGATCGTGACCTTTCTATACCACTCTCTCACACAACTCCCTCCCACCCTCCAAATAAACCACATATAAACTGAGATTATGGTGGTGATTGCAGGTGCAGTTTCAGGGTAAGAAGAGACTAAATCAGACACTGTATGTGGGAGAGACAAGCGCATACTGCCTGACACATAGTGGGTCCTCTTTAAATGTTTAAAGAAGAAAAAGGCAACAAAGGAAAGAATAGCTCATCTAATCTGTACTTGGAATTTCTCAAATTACTCATAAGAGCACTTAAAAAAATCCAGAAAGACAGAAAGTATGCAACCCCTGTCAAAATAGTATTAAGTGCTGAAACACAGACAAAGATAGGTAATTAACTGCTACTAGCTTAGATGAAAATGTCTGCAATCTTGTTTAAGTGCTTGGGTAATATAAAGCATTTGGAGATAAACTTAGGAAGATGTGCGGGTGGCAAGTGAAGAGAAAAAGTGTTTACAAAACTAGTACATAGTCAGCTTTTTACAAACTAGTTCAAACACACATAAACTTTCCAGTGAAGAGTTTAAAATAGGATCAAAGCTCTCCCAGAATGATGGAAAAATGCTTGACAAGGCTTCTTGAAGCTCCTTTGAGGGTCTCTTTCTGCAGATATATCCTTTAAAATTGTGTGAAGTGACATTCTCCCAAATATGACTGATGTGCCAGGTCTTTAAATCAAATCATTCATATTATAATATGTGAACACATTAAGTCTCCCTCTGACTAATTTGGACATCTTAACCCACTCCACTACAAAGAATAGGATATCATCTTCCGAAAGTACATGATTGGATTTGCACAGAGAGGAAAACATGGGTTTAGGTAAGAAAAGACAGTGTAGAAGGCAGCTGGGGAGAAACTGGTAGAGGAAGACAAAGTCCTTGTATGTCTGGCAATGTCATTTTGTGACCTTTTCTCTTTGACTTCCAACAACACTTTATATTTTCAACGGTGTAACCAATAACACATTAAACTTCAATAAGAGTTTGAAGCTAGAATTTTTGCTTTAAACTTTTTACATTAAATTCTATGTGTAGACTTATGTGCATATGCACAGAAAGATAATTCTGAAGAGGTGAAAGATGAATAATTTATTTTTAAGATTAAATTTAGAGGTAGTGAGATTTGGGGTTAAATCTCAGCTAGAATCAATATTCTTTCATCACCATGTGTGACCACAGACGACCTGCAGACGTGATGTTACATGACTATGTTGAACTCTATGACATAATGTACTGACCAAGGTCATGACTCTGATTCCTATGGCTTGCCTTTTGGACAAACCACATCTGTTAGTTGAGCACAACACAAAGCAAAGTATATTTTATTTAACACTCTCGCTCTTGTGTGCATGCGCTCTGTGTATTCATCCTTGTTTTCCAGTGGTGTCTGTCCTCAAGGACTAAAGTTGATGATTCTATACGATTCTGAGGCACAGATTCTGTCACTGGCATATATGAAAGTTTTCTAAAATGAAATATAAAGTCAGAAGTGTCTGAAATGGCTTTAACTACTCCAAGACCCATAACTGATGGTCAACTCTTCCAAGACCTTGTTTTAAACAAGATGATCACATGTACTTAAATAGATGACTGGTCTCAACACACACACAAAATAGAAAATTTAACAATTAGTTAGGTGAATTGCTTCAATGTGAATAATCAAATACGTTAATACTTCTTTTTTTTTTTTTCAGTCTGAAGCTTGTCTTTTTATTTTCTTAATAGTACCCTTACAAGAGCAGAAATTTTGAATTTTTGTAGAGTTCATTTAATTTTTTTCTCTTTTATTTATTCATTCAGTCTTTAGTGACTGAGTGCTATATATTTAAACAGTTCTTTCTTTTCCATTCTGCTGTTATCATTCATTTTCCATTCGGCTATTATCTTAATATATCTGTTTTGTTTTGTTTTGTTTTGTTTTTAAATTTATTTATTATTATTATACTTTAAATTGTAGGGTACATGTGCATAACGTGCAGGTTTGTTACATATATACGTTAATACTTCTAGGTAAACCCTTTTTGATCTCTCTTTGTTGTTTCTTAAGCACTCAGGATATTAGGATTAAGATTTACTAAAAGATAGGATAATGTTAAATTAACAACTTGTCCTGTAAGGAAAATCTGGGAGTAAACTATAAGAAATAACTTCTAAAATTAACTTAAAAAGTGGTTTGTGAATGAAGATTAAAACTATTCATTTCAGATATTAAAGCCAATGACAGTGAAGAAATAAAAAATCTTGCAGTAGCCTCCAGGAGACATAGGATAAGTCAAAGAGAACATACCATAGTTTGATCCTACTCTTTCATTTCTACTGCTACTTAAAAAAAAAAAAAAGAAAAAAATTTTTCCCGAAAGGGTAGAATATGGCAGAAATAGTAAATACCAAACCCAGCAAAAAGAGGAAGTTGGTTTCTTACATAGAAATGGGTGACTTGCTATATGCAATATTAAAAAAAAAAAAGCCATTGCAAGAAGGGGCAGTAATAAAAATAAATTATTTCCCTTATTGCAAAGCATGTGAGGGTAGGAAATTGACCCAAACTGCCAGAGAATGAGGAAGCACTCTTTTCACCCTGTCCTCAGAATGTTATTTCATAATTTATTCCTTCCTCAGATGGCCTTTTTCTGCCACATCCCTGCTCTCTGCTCTTCAGCTGTCCTCTCTCCAAACTCCTCAATTAAATTATCTCACGTTTTTCTCTGATCTGCTGTTCGCAGCTTGTCACATCACTATACCATAAGCCTTCCCACATGCTGCTGAAACAGTACACTTGGAGAGCCGTTCCGCGGCAGCTACTCGCTGGTATCCCGGATCCCGGGTGCACGAGGGTACCCTACAACAGTAGCTTCATTGTCTAGAAGGAGCAAGGCCAACGCATGCAGTCTTCTTCTAAGGAAGCATATGGGTTCACATCCTTAAAAATTAGGAAATGTGCTATGATCAACCTATTTAAGCAACAACCCATGTGCCAGATAGTCAATTAGAAAAACAAATTGTGCTTGTCTTCATCCTGTTGTATAAAAGAACAGGCAGTTTTCTCCTGAGCACCGGAATTGAAAAAATAAAGTTACCTGGTTATCACAAGTGCACAGCTTTTTATCTTGTTTTTGTTTCTGCAAATAAATAAATTGGGTCTGTAAGACATCTTTCACAAAATGATGCTTCAAAAAATTTTTACACAATACTCTATCTAGAATGACATGAATTATCCAAAACAGTAATACAAAGAACCTACACGCCAAGTTAAAACATTAAATCAAAAGGCCAATAACAGAGAAAACAGAAAATCTTGTTGCAAAATGAGATGAGATTACAGAAAGACGCACAGACGAAATTCTCCAGTTTGATGAGACAGAGGTACAGAGAGGCTCTTCCCAAAGGGTCCAACTTTAATGGAATAGCTCATTGACTTAAAGGTGGCAATTTACAGGAGGCAGAGGAGCTAGTGGCTGATAAACAGCGAATCATCATGCACTAGCCAGGAAGATTTTCCATTCAAGGAGAGTTTAAAAACATAGGAGACTTGGAGCCAGATCCACCCAAGTGGGGAAAAATGTTATTTTTTCCTCTCCCATGCCCAAGTAGGACTTACTGGTCTAATCAGAAACCAGGTGGTCAAAGCATCAGATGCCCAGAGGGGAGGAAATGAACAGGTCCATCCTTTCAGCTGGGAAATCTGACAATATTGTACCAAACACATTAAAAATATGCATGCCTTTCGATCTGGTAATTCCATTTCAAGGATAAGTGAAAAGATAGATGCACAGAAGATGCTATTTGCTGCACTTTTCATAAGGCTCTGCCTTGTTTACAACAGTGGAAAAACCAGACAACACCTAAAATGTCCAGTAATAAACCATGCAGCATTCATACATGGATTCTAGACAGATACCCGAAATGATGCTCTAGAGGAATATTCAAGTGACATGGTAAAAATTCAAGAAATTACAACATTTAAAAGGATGTCACCAAAAAGTGGGAATGTAATGGTTAAGTGTCTGTTTTACACACACACACACACGCACACACACATGCATACATGCACACATAAAATTAGGACTGTAAGACACATTCAGGAATGGTAAAATCGTAAGTGTTTTAATTCTTTCCTTACCTGTCTTTTTTTGAAAACATCTTTTATAAAAACATGTTGTTTTTTGATAAAGAGAAAAATCAGTAATAGGTTTTGAAAAAGGAACACAATCAGGTGGTGGTCTTGTGTACAGGGACCTACGAAACACCAGGGCTAGAAGGTGTTCTAGCTCCCTGAGCCGCTTCCCTCATTTGAGAGACGAAGAACCAAATGCTTCCAGAGTGGGAAGGTTTTGACCTCAGCAAAGCTAGGTAAGGCATTCCAGCAGGCACAACAAAAGAGGGACACGGGCTGCTAAGGGCTGCCCCAGCAGGGTTGAGTAAGTACGTGCAATGGAAGTGATGCGGATGTATGATTTTAGAGTGTGAGCTCAACAGAGTTGTGAGTCCCAGGTGATGCTGGGTTTGGGAACAAGAACAAAAAAGAACTTAAGAAAATTAGGACAACAGAGATATGATAAGGGGCAAGGAACCTACATTTTTTCCAGCACACTTCCATGTAAAAGCCTCATGTTTACTCATGTAATGCTCAAAAGAATTCAGAAAATACCAGTACTCCCAATTCACTGTTAACGACACTGAAGTTAAAATAATTAGCATTGGTCACACGGCTAGCAAGTAACAGAGCTATCATCTACTCTCAGGATAAATTCCAAAGTCCATTTTCTTCCTACCGCGCTACACATTGCCTCCTCTGATCTCCTGAGAGGAATACCTCAATTCATACAGGTTCCTTATCAGCTGGCGCATCTGGCGTTTCAATTGCATCAAACATCTCAGTTGTTGAATCAGTAACATGGGGGATGCCCATCGTAAAACCCAGCATCACTGAAACATTACAAAGGATATATTCATGGAACTGGAAAGGCCAGCTCCCCCTGTGCATGATGGAGAGAAGGGAAGAGTGGTATTACAAAATCTAATTTCTGGATATATACGCAGATGAAAATCTTTTTGTCCTGCTCTAAAGGTATCAAGAAACTTGGGGTCCTTTCCTTCTAAAACACAGCCTGCATCTTTCACTGGGTTCCAATTAGTCTGTCCTTGAACTGCCAGAAGTCCTTAGCATTAACAGTGAGCTGCTGCTATCCTGGCTATTATTTAGGTGGGAACATAAGAGCAGGCACTGCAATATCACCTCTCTTTGGTCTGGGAAATGGGCAGCAGACAGTCCAGATGCCATTAAATGGGAGGTCTTAATCACCTATTGGCTACTTGCAGAAGCCAAGACATGATTACTCTCCTTCAAGCCCCCAATACTTTTCTCACTGCAGGGTTAATGAAAACATTAGGTCTCCTCTTCCCTTTCTTATTGTTCTGATCATCTCAGGGGTTTTATTAGCACCAGAGCCTTCTCTGTAGTTATCCCTGTCTACAGTGATAAGCAACCAAGCCCACCCCTGCAGTGATGCCAGTGTTTATAATCACGTGCACTACTCTAGTTTGGACTTTTACTGGACAATTGCTGTACCCTCTCAACTGGTCTCCTTGTTTCAATTATCCTTCTACACCATCAGCAAGACCAAATAATAATTATTTTATAACGGATAAACCCTCCTCAATGGAGCCTCAGAGTCTACTGAGTTAAAGGTCAAATTCTTCCATGCAGTTTTAAAAGTTGCCTGCAATATAGTCCAAATTTTACTTTCTAGTCTTATTCATATCTAATATCTAACACTTACCAATTACTAGGGCCACTTCATTAGTTCAAATGTCCTGAGAAGCAGACACTAATATGGGATTCGATGTGCTAGAGATTTCTTGGGGAAGGGTGCAGGAGGAGGCAAGAAAAGCCTTCAGATCGAGATGCAGGTCTGGTCTCTGGGAAGGAGAGGAGGAAGGAAGGAGGACAGGCTGTGAAGTGTCTTGGAGTGCAGCATAGTTCCAAGAAGAGTTTAGCCATGTCAATGGGGAGTGCCTGAGCCCAAGTTTCTCAGTGGAGGACCCCCTGTGTTGCTGGAATTGGCATGCCTTACTTAGCACCCCCACCATGCATGGTCACTGGCTGGGAGCAGCCCTTGGGAAGCACAGCCTTTGTGCCAAAACAGTGGTGGGTTCAGAGGGGCAGCAGCTGGGATGTCGGTCAGTCAGCAGTGTTCCCTAAAGCAAGAGAGCTGAGCGGTACATTTTCATGGCTACCACAGTCACTGTATAATTTACCATTAAACTGGGACATTTTTAAGAGTAGAAGGAGGAGCTATCATTACACCAGGAAGACAGGTAGAATCAGGGTCCATCTAGGCAACCTAGAATTTATTGTCACTCTATGGCAGCAGATGCATCAAAGGGCCTACTCAATGTTCACTAGCATAGATCTTTCCACTTTTTGGCATTCTATCAGTTTGGAACTGTTTTATAACCCAAACCATGGCTACAGAAATCCTAGGTGTTTTAAAACAGACAAATGCCATCTTCTGAATGTCATCTTTTCCTCCTTGGAATCATTTCATGTGTCCTTTTCCCGAAATACTGACCCTTTCCTGCTATATATTTTATTTTTTGAGATAGAGTCTTGCTCTGTTGTCCAGCTGGAATACAGTGGTACAATCACACCTTACTGTAGCCTTGACCTTTCAGGTTCAAGTGACCCTCCTGCCTCAGTCCCCTGAGTAGCTTGTACTGCAGGCACATTCCACCATGCCTGGCTAATTAAAAGCAAATTTTTTTTTTTTTTTTTTTTTTTTTTTTTTTAAAGACATAGGGTCTCACTACATTGCCCACCAGGCTTGTCTTGAACTCCTGGGATCAAACGCTGTTCCCACCTTGGTCTCCCAAAGTGCTGGGATTACAGATATAAGCCACCATGTCTAGCCTCTGCTATACAGTTTAATTAATTTTGTATTATCTGCTCTTGCCATAAGACAGTAAGATCCATAAGGGTAGGAACTATGTGATTTTCAGTTTTTCCCCCTTTGGTTGACTAGCACATCTTGCAGACACAGTGGACACCAAAAGAAGGCATACTCCTAATGCTGTAGTGTCCCAACTCCAACTTCCTTATGGCTTTTCAGTTTTAAACAAATACTTGAGTCAACTTGTATTTCTTAAATGCAAATTTTTCCTATGTCTTTATAGTTCAGACAGAGAATTCAACTATCAGCCAATCTTGGTGAATGAATTCTTTACGATTTGTTAATTACTTTGTCCTTTTTTCTGCTAAAAGCCTACACTGAATTACTTCAACTTTGCCTCAAAAGAGGACTAACAAATTGCTGAATATAATTTGCACTTTAAACAATAAAGCTATTAATGGCATTTTAGCAAGAACACCCATTATTTTCTCTGCAGCAATAAATCAGCATTTCATCTGTTATAAATTGCTTGGTCAGCTTCAAATGGCTTTAGAATAAATCTCTTTCTCCTTTCTGCCTCTGCTGTCTATGATAAAGAAAGGAGGTAGAAGGTAACCCTGTGTTCTGCATTCCCGGGCATATCATTTTCATGCTGCACGACTCTGTTATTTATTTCTAGTGATAAACGTCTTGTAGTGCTACACTGGCTGCATGCTCACACATGTTCATATACACACAGACACAGGTAACTCTTCAACAGTAACGCTGAAATGAAGAGGCTTCCAGGTGAAGGGAGCAGTGACTATATGGTAAAATTTTGATGCCAACTGCATATTTCAGTAATAGGGCAGCTGTAAAAATAAACAAGTGTTCTAATAATTAGACTATTTTTCAGCCCCACCTCCAAAATATGGGTAAATTCCACAGGATGATTAGATAGGGCACAAGGTTGTCTTGTTAATATTAGGCTATTCTACATTCACATTTCTGAGAAACACACTTAATAAGTTTTAGTTTTCAAAAATCGTTTTCATCAAAAGTCTTGAATGTAGCATAGTATCACAAAGTAGGTGCCTAATAAATATTTAAGTGAATGAGTTAACAGAAGAATGCCTTTCTTTTAGTCTGTTTAATGCTTAAATCACATTATTAAGTGTTATTCATTCATCACAACTAAATACTAATATGTCATCTATATTTACTACAAGCTAGTCCCTCTTCTCTAGTTTATAATTTACTGATACTTACGGGTTATGTTTACTGTCAGTTATAGTGCTAACATTTCAAACATAAGGAGGACTTTGTGAATATTATTATGGATAATGGTGATTAGCTGCCTTTGGCATCCTAGGTAGAGTGACAGAAAACAGACTTAAGCTACAGCATGAGGGATTCAAGTTAGATAAGAAAGAGAGTGTTCTCATATCAAATCTAACTAAGCACCAGAGTGGATGAATGAAAGGAGCTATGAAACATTCTTGCAAGTTTTCAAAAATAAGATGAAATCTCACCAGTGCATATATCATTAAGCATGCTCCCCCATGAAGATGAAGGAGGAATTGGTTCTAATAGTCTGTGAAAGGCAAGTATATTTATTAAGGTTATATCTACAATATAATTTTCCAGAGTATGGACATTTCATGTAAAGTACTGGTATCAATTCATAGTCAAGATCATGAATCACATGCCCAAGTGGTGATTGCAGTTCTTTCATTTACTAGGTGCTCTGGGCAAGTCACTGTACATCTAAGATCCAGATTCTTTTCCTAAATAGGAGTAATCCTACTTCTAAATACTACTCCTCAAATAGATTAAATCAGAACTTGTTGGGTAAGTGATATTCTGAATAAACAAACAGTAGAAAATCTGATTCCTTCAATTTCAAGTCATTTCTATACTATACCCTCAGTTAATGTCCTGACATAAATATCTATATATAAAGAAGAGTTTTTATCACTCTGGTAACAATTAGAAAAGAAACACTAACAGATATTTTAGGTTGTGGCAATTAAGTGAATAGCAATCTGATAGTTACAGGATTTAGTTTCAAAATCCAGGCACATTCATGTATTTATACCAATCTCTCTCCATGCTAATATTCTTACAGAGGAATTTTATTATAACATGGCTGAATCTATCATTTCAATATTCCCAGGCACAAGGCATTGAGGAAATAAAACACTCCTTCTATGTTATGGAACTTAGAGAAAATAATTCTTTCCTAACCGGTAGGGTACCTTTTCCTCCTTGAGGTTCGTAAGACAAATTTTGAAAAAAATCTTGGTGCAGATCTAGGCAATTTACGCTTAAAGTATTGTAACTGCTTTTGTGTTAGGATTCCTATTACGAGAAAATTCACATATATTACCCTTTTATTGCTCGGATATAGATCTACTTTGATTATGGTCATTGGAGCCTAAAACATCCACACCCTAAAAAGAACATATCATTCCAACCTCTATCTCTTTAAAAAGAGGGACTTCGGGCTATAGCATGCTTTTCTCAACAGCCCAACTCCTTACTCAGAGATACCACTATAAAAGCTGTATTTTGGCTGGGAATGAGGGAGGAAACAACCCTAGCTATTTGCAGAGTAGAACTGCAGGTTCCATTGTCAGAAAAGTGCCAGAAGCAGAGGAAATGCAGGTTACAAAGCACACAGAGGAAGAGTGATAGATGAGATGAACAAAATTGATTCCTGGAGAGAATCAGATCAGGACAAAGGGTAAAAATGTCTCAAGAGCCCAATCACGTCAAAAAGATCAATTTTTAGGAGAAGTGCAGTCAGTAGTGCCTTAAAACAAAATTAGAAGTAGAAGCAATTTTGAAGGTCATTTGAAGAGTAATCTACTCCTTTTATAGATGAGAAACTGAGACCTAGAGGGAGTAGGTGACTTTCTCAAGGCCACTCTATACTAGGAGGTGACAGACATGTGCTGCACAATTCAGAGTAATGAGTGGCAGGTTCAGAACCCAAAAAGTTAATAATGAGCCAGAGTAGCCTCTTTCCTCCTTAAAGGACCCTCTCTCTAAGTGCCCCAGCCTTGCTCCCAAGGAGCACCACACCTTCTGAATCTGGTGAGTGATGGGGAACAACAGGCCAGGAAGGCAGGAAGTGTATCTGTCACTGCTCAAAATGTGTTCATCCTGATGGCCCTAGTTCTAGCCTGACTTTTGAATAGCACTGTGCTAGTCAGTACTGGACAGGAAGCACAAGTGTTACTTTGGCAGGGTTCTGTCCGTGGAAAGAGACCCACTGAAAGCCTCTTGTCTACAGCCACAGACAATGGGATAACCCATATGCTGGCCCCTCCCAGTCAGCTACCAAGGCAGACTGCGGAAAAGGGAACAGACAAACTGGCAGGGAGAACTTGAAGCAGGCTCAACCATAAGTCAGGTCACACAGCAGACATGTGTGAGAAGGGGGACTACACGGGGAGAGCTAGGGATCATAAATCCAGTGCTATTTGGGGCGGAGTGTCTGCGATCTGTAGTTTATATGGATATAATAAGCTCCATGCCTAAGACACCGCAGCCCCAAACAACCACCACCAAAACACAAAGCACATGTTTAAAGGGGTGAATTATCCACATTAGGTTTCTCCACATGGCTAGACTAAGAGGGCTGCAAAATCCATCACTGTTATGGGCTGGAAAGCCAACCAGGAGAGCCTTCTTAGGACTTTTAAAGGGAAACATTCTGGACGAACCCCTTGCTCTTGTAAGAAAGGAGGCTAGTTATGTTTAACTATAAACACGTGGCAGTAGGTGTCAGCGATATGTTCCATTCGAAGACTATATAATAAACATCATTTTTGGAAAAGGAAAGTAAACTAAGAATAGATAACCTGAGAATGCCATACAAGGGCTAGAGCAACTTCCCATCCTTTTGCAAGCATTTAGCAATCAGATTTTGCCTTTAGCTGAACTCCTTTCATTTCATGCAATATTTAATTTACACAGAGATGATTCATTTGCAATAGTAAATCATCACAACATTCTGCAAAAACAACAACACAACAATAACAAAAGACTAGAAATATAGGAGGCCTACAATGAGCACTTAATTTAAAACTGCAACTTCTTCCTATCCCCAAACTGGCCCTCCTCTTTCCTTCTCTTCTTTTTAATTTTTTTTTTCGAGCAATTACCACCTTCTAACATACTATAATTTGCTTGTTTATTGCTTATTTTCTGTTTTCCCCCAATAGAATAGAAGCTCTAAGAGGGCAGAAATTTGTGTCTGTTTTGTTCACAGATACATCCCATGCATTGAGAACAATGTCTAGCACAAGTAGGTATGCAAAAATGCTGGCTGGCTAAGAAAAAGTCATGGATGGGTTGTCAATATTGCATAAAGTCCTATTCTCAGATGACGACTGAGGTGGCCTCATCACTAACTACAAGGAATTTTTTTTTCCCCAATGGAAATCACCAAAGTTTTAAAAAGACTGGAATTCCAAGATTGGTGGGGGAGTTCTGCTATCTGATGGAGCAGTGACGCACTTGAAAAGTTCCAGGGGACCTAATCCCAATGCGCATGGGGCCCAACCTCATGACCAACCTTGCATATCTGGAGGTGTGGAGGGAAACTGAGGTAAGTGTGGAGTGGTGTGGAAAAAAGCTTCACAAGAGTTTTTCTTTATAGCCTTACAATTTTAATACTTTTGTAGAGCACTTCCCAGGCATAAGCAACACTTCCACTGTATCTTACTCTACTCTCATAACAACCCCTGCAGGCAGTAAGAATTATATTCTGAATCTTGGAGAGTGTGCCACTTGCCCAGGGTGGTTGGCCAAAGTGGGACTGTTCCTATTTTGGTTTAAGAATACAAGTTTTTGGGTTACAAATTCAGTCCTTTTTCTACATGGCATGGCCAAAAATAACATTCTCAAAGATGGGTTACTTAGCTGCCCCACTCTCATGGTTTACTTCAGGGGAGCATTTTACAAAAATGGGTGATTGCCTAGTTTTCATTGCCAATATGCTGGGAAATAAAGAAAATAATGAGAGAACACCAAAGTTTCTACTATCAAACAAGTAGACATTTCAGATGGTCTTTACTTAGGGCCTGGCATTTCTTAGGCTAAGTTGTGTTATATTGAACTGAGGTGGAGGACTATGAGAAAGAAAGACAGCAGATTTCACAGGGACCATTCAAAGCCCTGCAGGAACAACAACAACAAAAATGCTATGGAACAACATGGAGTAACTCTTGCACAAAAATGGAGAAAAATGGGGTCTATAATACATGCACCAAAACCCAAAAAAGACATGGAATACATGACCCAGGCGGCCTTGAGAATCTCATCCTCACACAAAGAAGAACTGTGCAGCATCCAGAGAGAAGAAGGGATGGTAGCTGGGGAGATGAGACCTTTGGAGAATTAACTACCAAAGGGGATGAATCAGCTCACGTCTGACAACACCTACAGATTCTGTCAAACCTGCCGCACTCTTCAAGAGCTTCAAGGCTCACAAACAGGAAATTGCTGGGTATGACTTAACCTGACTCTCAACCTCCTTAGAGAAGAGCTTGCCCCAAAAAGGTATGAACAAAGTGCGGAGCCAAAGGGCAAGAGGTGAAGAAGAATACGAGCTTAAGTTCTGGGTGTGGGGCATTTAGTGGAAGGAAATACTTTTCGAAACATATGAATTATTTGGGATTTAGCATTGAGCTCAATACCAATCAACGTCTTCATTTGGTAGACCAACACTTCACAGAAATGAGAAAAGACAAAACAATTACAAAGGAATTCTAAGGGCACAAAAATTTGTGAAGAAGTGAGATTGGGTTGTTACTTTATTCATTCACTCATGTTATTCTGCATCAGATTATTTTCAGAAGCAAAAAACTTTGAATTGACCTAAACAATAAGGAAATTTATTATTTTACACGACTAAGTTGCCTGGAAGTAAAGCCATCCCAGGACTGGTTTAGCCCACAGCTTACCATATCCTCGAGGGCCTGGGTTCTTTCCATCTTTCAGTCCTATTTTCTAGGTTCCAGGAAAACCCATTCCGCTATGCATGGGCCAAGCTGATGACCAGATCTTGTATATCTAACACAAAATTCACCCACTGGATCAGGAACTGGGGCTGGGACCAGCTGCCCGAGCAGATGGCCACTTAGAGGAGAGGAAATACTTCAACCAAATCAGGGTTGTACCAGCAAGAAAGGGGCTAATGGCCATTGAGTGAGTCCCTGGAGATATCCACAGATGGTCATTCGAAAGGTATGCATTGAACACCTACTATATATCCACTCCTATGCTGATCACTAGAAACACAGAGACCAGGAACTGCCTGCCCATAAACAATAATGAGGAAGGCAGACATTAATGAAATAATTATACAAACAAAGATAAAATTTCAACTGTATTAAGTGAAATGTTGGAAAGATATGTGGTATCATGAAAGCGTAACTGACGAGGAGGTGATGCCTCCCTGACGAAGGGATATGGAGCTGCTGGGGAAGGGGCACGGAGAAACATTTTAGACAAAGGGAGCACAAGCAGTGGCCAAGTGGAAGGATGGGTATGGCACATTCAAAAACTGTACCCAGATGGAAGACAGTGAGGGTGAGCTCGGAGCAAGATGGAGCTAAAGAGGTAGGCAGGAGCCAGTCCATGTGAGTTGTATACAACAAAAGATAGGATTAACAAACATCTTTTTAAATTTTAAAAATATTAGACTGTTTATTCACATAAGTTTTACACAAACGAAAGCTCTAAAACGCCCTGGTGCACAATGTAGTGTGAGTATCAAATGGCCATTCCCCTTCCTTGCAAAATGCATACTTCTAGCCGTTTCACTTACACTATCTCATCGAGAAGAAAGGTGGGTGGATAGGAGTGGGAGGCAAGGCACAGGTAGACCCAGGAGTGGGGTTGAAAGATGAAGTCACACAGTCATAACTGATTGGGAGAGGAAGGAGACAATTAAAGAGGCCAAGCTAGGAAAGGGACATCAGGAAGAGTGTGGCTTTGAGATGGGGTTGAACAGGATCAGGGGCCTGGGCAGGGGCTTCATGATGTGTAGTAAGTAACAAGAGATGGGTAGTTGAGCTGGGGGATGGAAAAAGACCCAGGAGCACAGAGCAGAGCCCACCATTTACTTCCCTCTCCTATTCTAGGGAGGTAACAATATGGAGATGGCAGAACTCACTCTCCTTCTGTGTCTTCTTGGAGAGGGGAGGCACTTGCTCACACAGCAAGAGAAGGTTACACAAAACTATTCAAGGGAAAGTGCCACAAAGTCCTCTCTCAGCAAATGAAAGCATGCTTCAGAAATAAACAACACTGCCACTTCCTCATGGGGCGAAAAATACCATCTCTTACTCTGATTTCTTAGCACTAATAAACTACATCATAATCTCTCAATAGCTCAGTACAAATAGTCGCATTAACCATCTTCTGCCCTTCAAATACTTAATTTCCACGGTGACTAATTATGCATTTCTTTTACCACATGGATGGGCAAGTAACTAAATGGGCTCTATCTTCCAAAGCAGACATTTAACGTGTGACAAAGTCCTCTCAGAGAAACTTGTCTCTTTTGAAATGAGATAACTAATTACTGGGTAAGACAGCAGAATCTTTTCCCTACTGGGAAATCAACTACGTGGTCTAGTAGAATCAAAGGCATGGACCATGGCAAATCAGGTCTGCAAAAACAGTAAACAAAACAAGCCACAGAACAATTAACACATGTGGAAAAAGCCAAACACAGTATCCACGGCACAGCTGATTTGATTTTAAGAAAACTGAACATGTGTTTCAGAAAGAAAGGGAAAAGAGTGAAAATACACGAAGTATAAAAAAAGAAACAAAACATCCTAAAAGTAAAATAAGGCAACTAAAAGCAAAGGAAAACTCTTATATATGCAGACCTCACAGACCTCACAAATCACTTTGTCTGCATTCTCTAGAGAATTAAGAAATGGTCACTATACATATATTTTATTGCTTGGGAAGGAAGTGCACATCTCTTCCAGAATTCTAACTATTAAAAACACAAAGCATTGGGCCATGGAGAGAGTCCTCTTTTCAAAATAGGGACATAACCTATTTTCTCTAGATCAGACGTAGCTGGCTAACTGAGAGCCCATAGCTATTGTAGTAACTGGGAGAAAAGGAAATGGATGATTAAAGTAAATTTAATTCAATAAGCTAGTGACATTGTACTGTACAAAACTGGGGATGGGAAAGAGGCGGAGACAGGCCAAAGGAGGAATAGTGCTTATTTTGTTCCTTTTGAATTTTATCAAACTGTGTATATATTTGTGACTTTTACCCTAAGGAGCATAAAAAACCGACAATAAAAGATTATCTGAATGGAACATTGGTCTTTGGTAAGTGTCAAGCACAAAAGGAATCATCATTTTTTTTTCAACGAGCTTTCAAAGTATGTATGCTCTTGACATCTGCTGATAAGCTGCAGTTTCCTCTTCAAAACTTAAAGCTTCTCTAAATTCAACATAAGCTTGCTTTCAGTATCTGCAAAATATATGTGGATAAAATTGAAGTTTTCAAAAGGGAGTTACCATAGAAACACACAACTCCCTAAAAGAGCAGTCCATCGTCTCTTAGGGGGAACCATCATCACAGACATGTATTCAGTATCTCTCTGTGCACGTGAGGCCTTGGACAATACACAAAGGACAGTCAGCACATGCACACTGGACAAATACAGACATTAGATAAGCCAAGTACTTACTCTAAGTAAGCAAGGCGGGGATGAGGCCCTTTGTGTATGTGTATGTGTGGGCTGTCGGGGGCAGGAATCATGTGAGCTGGATCCTGTGATGCAGCTAAAATGCAGCCACCATAACACTTGTTTAAAACACAATTCCGTAACGATCTGGTCACTGCACACAGTTATCGCTATGGACTATTTTCTGGGAATTCTTTTAAAATGTGGATCTAAGTACTAGAAGCAGCACGTACAAAAATAGTTTTATTTTTACGAGCAGAGTAGACTCAAGCTAAAAATAAACTAAATGGGAATTTTGTACTGCAGACTTTTCAAAAACAGTGTCTGTATACCTAAGACAAACACCACTTCTTAATTAGAAACTTCTGTAAAGCATTCCAAAAAGGCCACACAATTTTCGATCAGACTATATGGTTCTTCAGACTTGGTCTCTCTTGAGACAAAAGAAACCCAGGGAGACGACATCTAAGTTGGAGTCTTGACTCAAACCACTTATGGTTTTTATGAAAGGATTTTTGGGCCAGGCACAGTGGCTCACGCCTGTAATCCCAGCACTTTGGGAGGCCGAGGCGGGTGGATCATGAGGTCAGGAGATCGAGATCATCCTGGCCAACATGGTGAAACCCCATCTCTACTAAAATAAAACAATTAGCTGGGTGTGGTGACATGTGCTTGCAGTACCAGCTATTCTGGAGGCTGAGGCAGGGGAATCGCTTGAACCCGGGAGGTGGAGGTTGCAGTGAGCTGAGATCGCCCCACTGCACTCCAGCCTGGCAACAGACAAGACTCCATCTCAAAAAAAAAAAAAAAAGAAAAAGAAAAAAAAGAAAGGATTTTTGCCCTTAAAGAGGCCAAATCATTACACAGCCCTTTTACAATGGGACAGACCTAACTGGAAGGGGAAAAAAAAAAAAAAAAAGATATACTTTTAGGCACTGTGTCCCAAAAAACTCGGCAATTAAAGTTTGGGATTAAAAAAAGTTAAAGCTATCTAAACTGTGGTTTGTATAGAAATGTGATGAGTTTTGCAGGTGTATTATCTGTGATTGGTACTAATGATTTGCAAATCATATTAATGACCATAATAATGATATTTTTTCTAATGAAACACAGCACTTTACAAACATTAAGTATTTAATCCCTGTTAGGTAAATTACAGCTACTCTTAACCACATCTTACAAATGGTAATACTGATATCACTATTCATGATTTGCCCCAAATCACAGATGACTAACATCAGAATTTATTTTAAATAAATATAAACAATAAAGTACACATGTGCTTATTTGCATGTGTGAGTATACAAAGCATCATGATTAGGCATATTTAAGCAACTGATTAGAAAGTCATTCAAGGTCTCACTTAAAAACCAATCAAGTTAAATCTAGGTAATACAGGCCTGGCACCATCAGTTGGCATTATTCTGGGGAAAAAAGTATCAGAATGCTTAGCATCTCAGAATGCTTAACATCCTACCTTTCCATTGCAACCTGTAACAGGTAACGGCCAGTGGATCACAATGTCAATGCCAACCACAGATAGGATGCATGGCTCTGGAACCATGTGAAGGCACCATGCAAATAGGGAACGGTACCATCTAGAATCTCAACGGTAGTTATAGGTCTGAAAATGCATACCAAAAGAAGTAGAACCTCTGGCCAGATTATTTGGATTTCATGGCTACTAGTACTCTGACTTCTACCCAACCTTTAAGATTCAGACTGAGCAGGAGCTCCTCAGAGAAGCTTCTCCGAGCTCTGAGCTGGACCCAACAACGCTGCTCCAGAGGATGTCTTCAGACTCCACCCTAGAGCTTCTTCATGATTTTCAGACACTGGCTTTCTTGAAAGCTTCCCAACTGTATCACACTTCTTAAGGGCAGGAACCATATTGTCTTGTGCATGGACAATGTTTATAAATTGATGGAGTTCTATAAATGTTTGTTGAATAAGTCAATGCGGACAGGACTATATTTATTTAAATTACTAGTGCTCTTATCTATCAGATAATTTGTTTTTTCGGTGAATATATAATTAAAATGGTGTGGGTTAAAAGAAAGTTCCTGATTATCACAAATAATTCAGAGACCAGGGCCAGGTGTGGTGGCTCATGCCTGTAATCCCAGTGCTTTGGGAGGCCAAGGCAGGAGGACTGCTTGAGCCCAGGAGTTCAAGACCAGTCTGGGCAACCTAGTGAGACCTTGTTGCTGCAAAATTTTTTTTAAAACTTAGCTGGGCATGGTGGCACACACCTGTGGTCCCAGCTGCTTGGGAGGCTGAGGTGGGAGGATCACTTGAGCTCAGGAGGTTGGGGCTGCCGTGAGCTGTGATCATGCCACTACATTCCAGCCTGGTCACAAGAGCAAGAACCCTGTTTCAAAAAAATAGAAAATAAAAGAAAAACAAAAAATTCAGACACCAGAGATTTGTCTACTCACATGCACTTTAATTTTCTAAGGACAAGCAAGCAAAGAATGATCATGATTTTCTGAATTTAAAACCCAGGGGTGAAGGAACTACCCAGACATCTCTGATGCTGCCCATTCTTTTATCTTGAAGGAACACTGCTCTGGGCACGACAGATGAGGAGTAAGTAATTATACTACACACTCTGGCGTGTCTCCGAAATCTGTAAACACGTCCAGTGCTCTGAAAGTGGACTTGTAGTTGGTTTTTTAAAGATGATAAAGAGAACTTTGCTACTCAAATAAAAATAACTGATATGGCCTTCAAATTTTCCTAAGTTCCTGAAAATATTATTTTTCCTAAGTGTACCAGTCTCAGATAAAGGCAGAAACTCACCCCTCTCTTAATACAATCAACTTCTCTAAAGATGACACACACAAACACACCAGACTGGTAGAATTCTCTAGCAGAGATTTAAAAGAAAATATCTTGTGGCAGTAGAGAGTCACATGAAGACTTCCAACAGCTCAGACATTCTCCTTCTACACAAAGGGGCAAAGGCCCTCTCTGCAGCAACTGATTGATAAACAGACCACAGTGGCGTCTTTTACTTCTCCTCTGATATAAATGAATATAGCTTCTTGGTTCTATGTATGGAAGGCAGGTAAAAACAATGAAGTGATGAGTATTTACAACACAGATTTAATTATCTACACCAAAATTTTTAAGATTTTCTGCTTTAAGTAGAGTTATCCTGCTTAACATCCTGTCCCACTAATTTTTATCTGAATTTGGAAAAAAGTCAAATGTGGATCCCTAAGAGTACGTTCGCCTTTTCAGAAGCAGCTAAGCCCTGATTTTTCAAAAAGCACTAATCTAGACTATTATATAAAATTATAAAATTGATTTAAAAATATTTTAAATCAAGATTAAAGGCAGAAGATATCTTCATTGTAAAAAGAAAAAGGTAACATACATTACCACGCTGTGAAATTACAGCCAAATTTTATCCATTCAGGATACTTTGGGAATGAGGCGTTCTATACAGCTTAGTTTCCCAGAGAGTTGAAGGGCTCCAAAGTTTTCTTAAAATGGAAATATTTCTAAGATGTACCACATTTCTGTGTTTCCATGATCACATTCTAAGACACATAATATACTTTTTCCTTAATAACTTATAATTGAAGACACCAACTCATGTGTACAAATTGAATGTAGATCAAAATGTGCTAGGTATTTGGTCACAGATAAGAATTTATGTGCTGTGGACCATGGAACAAGAAGGAGTCTGTCTGACCCTCCCAGTACTCTGAAATTTGTCCTCTCAAAAAATTCCTGATGTCAGTTCCTATTTGTATCATTTGCCTCTTCCTCACAGAGGTAGAGTGAAGCTATGTGGTAAAGCATGACTTTGGGGGGAGTAAAATGTTTTAAAAAACTAGTTAGTGAACGAAGCCTGGAGAAGTTTCCTCGCAAATGGTTTTCCTATTCCCTAAGTGGGTGTCATTTTGGATGTTGCTATCAGCTACCTCTTTTTTTCTGTTATTTTTTGAGACGGAGTCTGATTCTTGTTGCCCAGGCTGGAGTGCAATGGCCGATCTCAGCTCACTGCAACCTTTGCCTCCTGGGTTCAGGCAATTCTCCTGCTTCAGCCTCCCGAGTAGCTGGGGATTGCAGGCACCCACCACCGTGCCCGGGTAATTTTTTGTATTTTTAGTAGAGATGGGGTTTTACCATGTTGGCCAGGCTGGTCTCAAACTCCTGACCTCAAGTGATCCACCTGCCTTGGTTCCCAAAATGTTGGGGTTATAGGCGTGAGCCACCGTGCCCAGCCTGCTATCAGCTACCTCTGACTTCAGCTGGAGCTTCATCTGTAAGGGCTCCCAGGCGCTCCTGGACAGTACACATTTCCCCAGCTTTCTCACTGGCATTCACTTTATTCAGTGATTCAGAGAGAGAGACATGCTTGGCCAGTTCACAAATCTGAGTTTAGATGTTTGGGAGTTCTCCAATGTTTCACTTCTTTTTGCTGAGGTAGGCTTGTAAACTGTTGGTTAAAAGAAATTAGTGTAATCTCTTTGAAAAGATAATTGGGCTCTCTCTCCCTGTATTTTACACATGGATATCAAAGTCATTAAAAAGTACATATTCTTTGACCTAGAAAATCACTTTCTAGGAATCTAGCCTAAGGAGTCACTGGCTATATAAACAAAGAGGATGTGCAAAGAGGCTGAACACATCGCTGATTATAAAAGTAAAGTAGGCCTGGTGCGGTGCTGCACGTCTGTAATCTCAGTACTTTGGGAGGCCAAGGTGGGAGAATCACTTGAGCCCAGGAGTTTGGGACTAGCCTGGGCAACATAGTGAGACCCAGCTCTATAAAAAATAGAAAAATTAGTCGGGTGTGGTGGTGCCTATAGTACCAGCTACATGGAAGCCTGAGGCCAGAGGACTGCTTGAGCCCAGGAGGTAGAGGCTGCAGGGATTCATGATCACGCCACTGTACTCCAGCCGGTGCAATAGGGCATAAAAGCAAAGTTTCACTAAACCTCTAACATTAGAGGATTGGTTAAAAAACATGGAAATTCAAACAATGGAAAACTATTCTGCTATTAAAATTTTAAAATAATGATCCACACATTATTGACATGCGAAGATTTCCACGATATATTGTTAGCCCAAAGAAAACAACAGGTTTCAAAAATACGTGTGGTTGTATATAGGGGAAGGTCTGAAAGGATCTGTATTAGAGGTTCCCAAATGATTCTGGAAGCCCTTAAGAGTCTCAGTAATTTTTCACAATGCCTCCAGGCCTAAACAAATACCTAATAGAGCTGTCTGTTAAGTAGTTAGATCCAAACAACGTAATAACTATTTATGTCAGAATGACTTAGCAGTTGAAAAAAATAACACACATAAATGAAAACTACTATTTCCTTAAGTAACTTTGTTGTAACTTGTTTATAGAATGTATACACCTGTTGGGCACTGCATACCTTTAAATCTTGGAATCACTGGACACCACTACCCTTACTTCCTGTTCCACACTGGTTTTCATGTGATACACTTTTTATCACTAAACACTCAGCAATCACTGAAAACTCAGTTTTGTAAAGATATGATGTCATCAAAAGGAATGTAGTGTGATCTAATGCTGAAACTGTGAACTATCTCCAGCTAATAGTTGGCAGAGTGTTGTACAATGTTTCCCTTAATGATGGAAAGTATCTGTGCCAACCCTAGAGCTGCACCCAGAATTTGCTGTGGTGCCCCAGAGCATCTTGGCACACAGTTTGGGAACTGCAGGTATATAACAAGATGTTAACAGTTGCTTTCTCTTGGGTTACTGGTGATTAAAAAAAAGATTTTCTGAACTTTTTCCCAATAAACATCTGTTATTTTTTACAATTAGAAAAAACCACTAAAGTGATTTATGTATTTTTCAGAGTTCTTTATCTTTACAAGAAGATGGATATTCTCCCCAATTTTTTACTGTCTAAGCATAAACAACAGTAAAAATGGAGTCTTGGATGATGCCTTAATGATGAAAAACTCCCTCACGAATAACGTTCTGCAACAATTCCTCCTATTCTGAGCCCCTCCCTGATACTTGCACAGGTTGGATCAATGAAGTCACTGGTGTCAGGACACTAACCTAGACATTCACCCCACTTCCTGCGGGTAGCCACTACAATTGTTTAATAATAGACTCTCTGTCCCTCAGCTGATGTGCTTGTAATAGAGCATGGTCATGCCCTCGTGGGAACTGAGCTATAAATGGTGCTTTGCTCTTGGTCTGCAGAGCTTTAGTCTCTGGATTAACGGTGCTCCTTTTAAAACAGTGCCTGCTGCTTTGCACCCTGGTGTCCACTGCTGCCGTCTTTAAAGGTCTCCACTGCTCTCTTTGTTCCCTCTGGTTACTTTTGCCCTGTTTGTCAGTTTTTGCACTAAAGAAATGAATGGGCTTTTATACCTTCACCAATTGAG
This sequence comes from Macaca mulatta, assembly GCF_049350105.2. Classification (NCBI taxonomy): domain Eukaryota; kingdom Metazoa; phylum Chordata; class Mammalia; order Primates; family Cercopithecidae; genus Macaca; species Macaca mulatta. The sequence goes on along the minus strand of NC_133409.1, from coordinate 95,809,363 downwards.
ACTTTCAGAACCAGCCTAGTGAGTTAAGTCTAACAGATATTTAGCCCCCTTTGATAGTCAGTTGTTGCTGGATATTTTGTTTGTTTTTGCCTTTGTGGGAACTGGTGGGCAGAAAAAAAACATTTTCCAGTTTCATGCTATTTTTAAAACCTGAGGATTTTTAAAAAAGTTTTGGCATCATGTAGTTGAAGTTCTATTGTGATCAATATTTCTATTCATTTACTTTCTTACTAAACAAGTGCCCAAGGAATCATAAAACTTTTTTTCCCCTAATTTAGAAACTTCTACAAATGTACACATCAATTGCAACTTAACATTTACAAGTTTAATAATAATGCTGTAGTAGAATATTTAAAGGAACTTTCTGCATAAACTTCAATTAACATGGCTCTTACTTTTAAAATATCTTCTTTAAAAAATAAATAATATTGTTTATTATTGGGATAAAATTTTTTTAAAAAGAAGAATAATGAGAACAGCTCCCAATTCTCCTTTATCTGCCCAAGTGTTCCCTCAGCACTTATCACCTTTCAACATACTATACACTTTACCTATTTATCTTGTTAACTGTCCATCTCCTCCAACCAGAATGTAAGCTCAGTAGGAGCAAGGATTTTTGTCTGCTTTAATCACTGATACATCTTGTCCCCAGCACCTAAAATGTAGGGGCTCAACAAGTATTTGTTGAAAAGTCAGTAAATGAGTGACTGATTCTTAAAGACCTTTTGTAATTCCATTTTAGAAGACCAAAGAAAAAAAGACAAACTCTTGAACAATATTCATACAAACCAAATACTACTTTTTTGTAGGTAAAAATATGACTCTACTGTAATGTAAACTTAACTTTTTGACTGTAGTGAAATCCATGAATGACAAGGATCTAACTAATTTACTATTGCTCCTCTTCCAGGAAAATGTTTCAACTTTCAAATAAAGAGGACTTCTGACTGTCAAGTATGGCAAATTCATGTGGAATGCTTAAAAATGCTGAGTATTCAAAACATTTTTAAAGATATGGCTAAGCAGCAAGAAAGTAACAGCAATTGTTAGAAGTTGAAAATGACAAGAAAATTAGAACCTAGGAAGTAAGTAGGTAAGTCCTGCATAAGTCAATCCCTGATGGGGATATTAAGAGACAAAGGGACAGCCTAATATCCACACAGGAAGGTCAAAGCCAATACCCTTGAAAGACGAAATCCTCAGCGGGTAAATTAAAAAGAAAAAAATCTTCCCAGAAATAGAAGACAGAGTAAGTCATGGTGATGGGAGAGGAGAAAAAAGAAGAAAGTTTCCTCAAAAAATACAAAGCCCAGGCTGGGTGCAGTGGCTCACGCCTGTAATCCCAGCACTTTGGGAGGCTTGAGGTCAGGAGTTGGAGACCAGCCTGGCCAACATGATGAAACCCCATCTCTACTAAAAATATAAAAAAAAATTAGCCAGGTGTGGTAGTGTGCACCTGTAGTCTCAGCTAGTCAGGAGGCCGAGCCAGGAGAATTGCTTGAACCCAGGATGTGGAGGTTGCAGTGAGCTGAAATCTCACCACTGCACTCCAACTTGGATGACAAAGTGAGACTCTGTCTCAAAAAAAAAAAAAAAAGGCAGGGGGGGGCCGAGTGTGGTGGCTCACGCCTGTAATCCTAGCACTTTGGGAGGCCGAGGCAGGTGGATCATGAGATCAGGAGAGGGAGACCATCCTGGCTAATATGGTGAAACAATGTCTCTACTAAAAAAGTACAAAAAATTAGCCGGTGTGGTGACAGGCGCCTGTAGTCCCAGCTATTCAGGAGGCTGAGGCAGGAGAATGGTGTGAACCCAGGAGGCGGAGCTTGCAGCGAGCCAAGATCATGCCACTGCATTCCAGGCTGGGCGACAGAGCAAGACTCCGTCTCAAAAAAAAAAAAAAAAAAAAAAAATCACAAAAACCAAAAACAAAGCCCAGAAATTACATATCCACGTGCCCTTTCCAAATCCAAATAGCGTAAACAGCCCTGAGTTGGAAATGACTACAAGCACATAGCAGAAGCAAATACAAAGCCTCTCTAGAATAATGAATGTTAAATCTAAGTTTCAAGAGATTTTCATAAGAACTCCAAGTAACTGAGTTCACAATAAAAAATCACAAAACAAAGAGTCAAGCTGTCATGAACATGAATGAGAAAAAACAAACGGCAGAATGAAATAATCAAAGGCTTTAGTTATTGAATGTATTGAATACAGATATAAAATAGATGTGTTTAATATTTTTAAAAAAGTAAACAGGATCTTAAAATATGAAAAAGGAAGATTTCAAAAATGACGAGGCGAATTTAAGAAACAGCCAAAAATAACTTCTAGAAATGAAAATATAATAATTATATTCAGAGACTCAATGAGTAAGTTCAATACAAAAATAGATGCAGCTGAAGTAGGAATGAGTACTTTGGTAAACAGATATAAAGAAATTGTACATAATCTCATACAAAAATGAAAAATATAATCTTATGTTTAAGAAATTATATGGCCAGGCACGGTGGCTCACACCTGTAATTCCAGCACGCTGGGAGGGCAAGGCGGGTGGATCACGAGGTCAGGAGTTTGAGACCAGCCTGACCAACGCTGGCAAACCCCACCTCTAATAAAAATACAAAAATTAGCTGGGCGTGGTGGCATGTGCCTGTAATCCCAGCTACTTGGGAGGCTGAGGCAGGAGAATCGCTTGAACCTGGGAGGCGAAGGTTGCAGTGACCCAAGATCATGCCATTGCACTACAGCCTGGGTGACAGCAAGATTCCATCTCAAAAAAAAAAAAAAAGAAAAAAAAATTATATATAACCTTATACAGAAGGAAAATATAAAAGAAATATTTAGAGATGTAAAGGGCAGCATGTGAAGGAAAAGACAGACAATGTCGGAAAGGCAGCAATCAAAATAATTTTTTTTCTGAGATTTTTCAGAACTAGTGATCATCAAATTTAGAAAGCCAAATGCATCCCAAGGATGTTAAATAAAAGAAATGCCCACCCAGACAAAGCCTGGTAAAACTGTAGAAGACCATCATAAAAAAAAGGCTCTGGGGGAAATCTGGGAAAAATGTCTTTAAAACATTGAAAGAAAATAATACTGAATATAGAAGTGTATACCTAGCAAAACTACCTTTCATAAACAAGGCATGAATAAAAGACATTTTCAATCAAACAAAAAATAAGAAAGTTTACTTCCAAAAACATTCATTAAAGGTACTTCTAAAGGACATGCTTCAGAAAACAGCAATGATCTGAGAAAAAAGGAGGAATGGTGAGAAAAGAAAATAGTAAATATATGACTATATTTAACTAGGGTATATAAAACAACTGTTACTATATATACAAATTGTAATAATGTGTAATATAAAAAATAAGATAAAACTATAAACCAAATAACAATGGCATGTTAGGCTGAAAAAGAATGATCCAAATTAAAGAACTCTAAGATTACTGAACTGTTTGGGAAAAGAATGAATACTGTTTAGTGTAACACTTCAGTAAGTTACATAGGATGCCAACATCTCTAGGGTAAACGTGGAAAAAAGAGAATGGTGTGTACAACTGTTAAATTAGTAGAAGAAACACCACGGAACTATATTTAAAAAAAACAAAAACAAAATCCAAATGAAGGCAATAAAGAAAAAATAAAGCTCAGGAAAAGTAGGACAAATAACAAAAAATAATATGGTCAAAATGAATATAAATGCGTTAGTGCAATCGATAATTAGCATAATCTGCTAAACAACATACATCAACTAAATATTCTGGTTAAAAGACAAAGACTGATTGAATTAAAAAATAGACAACATATGTCCACACAAAGACTTGTATGTGAATGTTCATAGCAACGTTATCCATAATAGTTGAAAAAACTGGAAATGACCCAAATGTCCATCAGCTTGTGAATAGCTAAAAACAAACAAACAAACAAAACAAAAAAAACACAATACTGTGGTATATCCATACAATGAAATGATACAGAAGTAGTATAAGGGAATGAAACTCTGATACGTGTAACAGCATAAATGAATCTCAAAGGCATTATACTAAGTGAAAGAAGCCAAACACAAAAGCCTACATACTGTATGATTTCATTTGTATGACTTTCTGGAAAAGACAAAATAATATAGTGATAAAAAGTAAGATCAGTAGTTTCCTAATGCCAGATGTGAGGGAAAGAAACTGATAGCAAAAGAGCATGAGGAACTTTCTGGCATGACGGAAATATCTATAGCTTTATTGTGGTAGTGGTTACATGACTATACACACCTGCCAAAATTCATCAGACTGTACACTTAAAGTATGTGAGTTTGCTTATATGAAAATCATAACTTAATAAAGCTAGTAAGAAAGACAAATTCCAATTTTGTGATTTACAAAGCACAAATCTAAAGCCTTTTGTGTCTTTGAAAAAAGGAGGTTGGGGGAAGAAGTGTGTAGGCAAATAATAACCCAGCAACCTGGTTAGCTAAATTAAACCCATACACAATTAATTTTAGGCAAAGAGATAAAAAGGGCCATCACATATTGATAGAAATATCTAATTCCAAATAATAATAGATTCCTAATAATGTATCTTTAAAAATATATAAACCCAAAAATAAAAGAACCTCAAGGAGAAACTAACCATAAGACAGTCTCATTTGTGAATATAAATGCAAAAATCCTAAACAAAATATTAGTAATTAGTAATTCAAATCAAATAATTTACAAAGAAAAATAACGTGCCTAAATTTGGGTTATTCCATAATTCAAGGTTGCTTCAATATCAATCAGTGTTATTCACTAGATGAAAGAATATATGATTACCTCAAAGAATACAGAAAAAGCATTCAATAAAATACAACACTCATCATTCATGATTAAAACAAAGAATAGAAGGAAACTTCCTGAACTGGATAAAGGATATCACAAAGCAACCCTACAACAAATACCATATTTTATAATGTAAATGAAAAGTTAAAGTTTTATGTATCACTATTTTAATTTAACAGTGGAGATTCTTGCCAGTTCAGTAAGACTAGAAAAAAGAATTAACATTTTATGGATTAGAAAGGGAAAAAAAAACTATCATTACTTGTAAATGATATAAAGAATCTACAAATTACTTTTATTAATAAGGAAGCCAATAAAGTTTCCGTATACATGATAAAATGCAGGACCCTTCAACAGTGGAATAGCTAAATAAACTATAGTATAATAAACACAATAAAATATTCTATAGCAATGAAAATGAATGAACTAAAGTTACACAGGTCAACATGGATGAAACTCAGAATATGGTGCTTTGTGGGGAGCAAGTCACAAAATAATCAGTATGATTCTATTACATAAAAGTTAAAATAAGATAGTATATTGCTTTGGTGTATATATATGGTAAAACTATATGTGGTACATATGTGGTAAAACTGAAAAGAAAAAAGCAAACAAACAAGAGAGTAAGTAACTCAAAATCCAGGAAAGTAGTTAGGGAGAGGAGAAAACAATAGGAGAGAGGTACATAAGGGTTTCAGTAGCAGTGATAATGTTCTTCAGATGAGCAGCAGAAATGTGGATGTTTTATTTAATCCTTTAAAGTGTATCTACATGTTATATATTCCCTTCCACACGCATGATATACTTCATAATCTAAAGAAGTAAATGAACCTGAGTGAACTTTGTTAGAAATGCATTTTAAAGTCAATGTTACTTCAAGTCAGAAAATACAGGCATTTAGGAAGTTCTTTTTCTATATCTAAGTTTTGAAATTAACATTTATTATTTTTTCTTATTCCTTATTCTAGGAAAGTTGAGAGTTCTCATTTATACAATGGCTTTCCTATTACACTGAAATCATAAGAAACTCTCTTGGTAGGTTTTAAAGGTAGATAATAAAGCCATTTTGTTTTCAGAACTGCCTGTATAAGAGAGAAGAAAAACAACAAATGAACAATTAAATGGGAAGAAAAGAATATTAATTAATAAGAAATGTCAAAAAGGCTTGACTTCTTATACTAAAAACAACTTTTTGGTGGAAAAAACCTAATCCCTTCTTTTGAAAGAGAATTTTTCAAAATTCTCGGCGGTGGGGGTGAGCGACTAGGGGTTGGGAATCAGATCTCAGATCAATAAACAGGCAGGCAGGTTGACTAAGAACAGAAGGTATCATTATGTATTTTACATATTTTGTATTTTCTGCATATTAGATATTTTAACATCTTAAAACTACCTTTCTGGCTGGAGAGAAGCTGTTTCTTTCAGGGCTAGCCAGTTCTTAGAGATAACAAAGAGCCCGGCTGGTAGCATGCCTTTGACAAGAAAATTAACCAATCCAGAGCCATCCCTCCTCTATCTGGCCCTCGGAGACAATATTCCTCTGCCTTTACTATGCCACAGCCAGGTACCAAGCAAGCAGGGACCACCCAGAAAGCTTGGAGCCTGACCAAATTACTTCAACTAGCAATTATAAACTGTTAACCCTGCCCTGCCTTGCCTTTCCCTTGGAAACTCCAATAAAGGCCGTGGCTGGTCCAAGCTCTCCCCTGGCTCCTGCGCTCTGTCTCCTGACTAAAACGGGTGTTTTCCCTTTTGGCCTGCGGAGCATGTGGTGACACCCCTCTATGGGACCTGTGACTATAACAAATTTCTTTCTTCCAAGCCCTGTTCTCATTTCCCCCTCAGTGGCCGCACTGATCTTAACACATCCAACATGTACATTCTTAAAACCCATAGCAAACCAGGAGTTTCAGATGTTAACCAAGGTCTCCGGGCATGACAATTCTGGAGCTCAGGGCGAGCAGAGATTAGTGAAGGAGGGGGCAAATTTACAGGAAACAAGAACATGCAAATACTGAGGGTTTGAGAGTTCAGTGGTCGAAAAACAGGAGATAGCTGTGGAAAGTGCACACTGGGAAGGGGCAGCTCTGAGGCACCTCTTGGTGCATGGACAACCTCAACCAGCCCTTCAGGTGCCTAACACAGGAATTTATAAGCTTCGTGCTGGTATGGGAACCAATCCCCAAGTGAGGTGCCCATTAGACAGATCTGCAGGTTGAAGCAGATCAGGGAAATGACACACTGGAGGTGAGGGATGTAGGGGCAGAAAAGAGGGGCCGTCACCCAAAAAATGTGTGTGTATCCCCACCCATCCTTACCTCCTTCCACTTTGTCTACAAGCGTCAGAACTGCTCAACATCATCACTTCCAAATCAGTTTTGGTGACAAGAGTCCAATCGCCCAAGATAGATCAATGCCCTCATTATGTCTTACCAGCCCTCCTGCTCCCGCCTCCTCTAGTTCATCCTTCACGTAGCCACAGAGTAATCTTTGTAGAACACAAATATCACCATATTACTTCCCAGCCTAAAAACCTTTCAGTATTGACCCACATCCACCCAGAGTAGCCTCCAAGTCACTTAGATTGTCCTCCTTTCTGTCATCCTTCTGGCTTCTCTGTCTGGAGACTTTAGACCACAGCACTGTAAACCAACTGCAACTCTGTGTTAATATGTTAATTTAATATGTTAATACTAAAATATTATTTCACGGATCCAGATATTAGCATGTTATGTATTCTTTTCTTCTCCTGAAAGGAAGAATTCTTGCCTGCCTTAATACTATTATTCATCTTCAAAAATCTGTGAAACACTTCATTCTTTCATGGAATACTATGCAGCCATAAAAAAGGATGAGTTTGTGTCCTTTGCAGGGACATGGATGCAGCTGGAAACCATCATTCTCAGCAAACTATCACAAGAACAGAAAACCAAACACCGCATGTTCTCACTCATAGGTGGGAACTGAACAATGAGATCACTTGGACTCGGGAAGGGGAACATCACACACCTGGGCCTATTATAGGGAGGGGGTAGAGGGGAGGGATGGCATTGGGAGTTATACCTGATATAAATGACGAGTTGAGGGGTGCTGACGAGTTGATGGGTGCAGCACACCAACATGGCACAAGTATACATATGTAACAAACCTGCACGTTGTGCACATGTACCCTAGAACTTAAAGTATAATAATAAAAATAAGTTAAAAAAAAATCTGTGCAACACTTCATTCTGAAGCCTTCTCAAACGACTGCAGTCTACTCTCTTTATGGACCACCTTGCTGCTCTCATTATATTCAATGCACACTATTTTATTCACATGTATGTCTGTCTTCCCAACTATACTGCAGACTACTTGAGGGCAGGGATGGTATCTTATTTTTTCTTTGTATTTCCAGTGGGTAGCGTAGCACCTGGCCCATAAAAAAAACTATCATCTATTGAGCACCTACCTGATAACAGCCCCATACTAAGCTTTTCAAATGTTATGACATGAGTTCCCACAATAACTCAATGAACTATTTATAATTACCTCATTTTTACAAACGAGGAAACTGAGATTTTGGGGTTAACATCCCCAGGACCTTCCAGTTAGTACACGGTAGAATCCCGATTAGGACTTGGGTCTCTGACGCCATTGCCTTAGCTCCTTAGGCCTCTGGTGAAAGGTAATACACAAAATGTGGATCGGATCGTTAAGAAATCTCCCCCAACTTACGCCCTGGGTTGAAGGCTGTGAAGCTTATGCAGGATGCTAGAGGAGGCATTAGGACATGGGTTTTCCAGTTCTGCCACTGATTCACCTCAACTCTGGGCTGTCGCAGGCTTTCTCGACTTCACTTTCCTCAGGGAGGAAGCGGCATCCTTAACAGATCCCATGTCATATCCTCACTCTTAAGGCCTTCTAAAGCTGGTAAGAAGGTACTGTGGATCATAAATCTAGGTACTCTTTCCAGATATTGGCCTTGACACATCTCTTCCCTCACTGAAAAATTGCATCTGAACAAAGGATGCCAGAAGTCACTTCTGGTCAAGAAAATGTCCACTTTTGTCCTCAGTCCAGAGCAGGTACCTGGACTCTCCCTGTTCCCAAGTGCTGCAGACCAACATAGCAGGGAACTAGGATGAAGTCAGCCAGAAACACGCTTTCTATAACTGCTATTCACAGAAGAGAAAATGAACAAGCTAGTGTTTAAATAATGTGCAGGGTGTGATACCAAGCAAACCTCCACCCTCCTTCCTGGGGAAATGCAAAGTTTGCTGTGGCCTTTTCACAAACCTCGGAGAGAATGAAATGTCATCTGTAACTCTGAATTTCCCAGCTTCATTCCACTTCCCTCACCACCTCAGTATTACCTAAGATGACATTTTGTATATTAGCATACTACATCTTCAACATCATCCGTCACTCAGACATCAGATTACAAACAAACAGCTGAATCCTACAGCTGTTCCCACTAGAAACAAAAAGATTCTTAACATATTTGAAGGGAAAAAAATCTGTTTGTTCCCAGATGTCTCCTGAGCCCATTTCTGGGGCTTGTCTACTAGCAATAGTGAGTAAACGCTAACTGTACTGCTCGCTCCTATTTACACACACTATTGGTTTTCAGTAACCACTCCTTCCCAACTCCCAAAAAAGACAGCTAAGAAAACAATGTTCACTTGGAGGAAGAGAAACTAAATTTCTTTTTGCTGTTCCTCTCGATCAAACCCTTGCAGGAACCAAAGTATTCACTGTGGTTTAAACACTTGTCACTCAAAAAAAAGTACCCAGAAATGCCATGAGACTTCCTATAATTTCACTTTTATTTAAGGAGCTGTGCTGCATCAATACTTGCTTTGGGCACAAAATGCAGAGGAGCTTGATGGCATTTTGGCAATGGTACAGACGCAAAGTATTTAAGAAATACATCCCACCCAGTGTGTTCCTGGGAGACACGGCTGGACTCAACATGTTACTATCAGCAGTGTTAGTCTGGTTCCACAGGGGCCCACATATGCACATGCATGTACTGAGCCTGTGCTCTGAGATATGTGCTGTGCTAAATGGTTTACATTTTTGATGACTCGTTAAAATATACTTAGGAGGCAGGTACATTCTTCCCCTTTCACAGATGAGGAAACTGAGCACTGCATGAACTGCCCCAAATCACATAGCCATTAAGTTTGCAAAAGTGGCATTTGAACAGTCAGTCAGACTCAGAATATGTGAAGGAGTTCTTTAAGGGAACCAAAGAAACAATGTGCATTACAACCCTTGGGAGACTCTAGTGTGTATTTCTATACATTTTTTTAAAAAATGGGAAGAAATTGATCACTAATGAAATGTATCCGTCTCTCGTAATGAAGATTTCAATGATCAAACAAGTAACCTAAAACTAATATTAAGACATTACAAATCAAAGAAACAAAGATACAGTGCTTAAAAGGGGCTGGGGTACTAATACTTAGAAAAATAAATGTATTTCAACTACTGCCCCCTCCTGGTGGCATAATCAAAGGTACGTTTCTTTTTCTTAACTCGATGGATTTGGAAGGTTTTCTTCTAACTGATCTACCAAAACAAAAAATGTAGGTAAAGAAAGACTGTATGGAGCTTACTGAGGATAAGGCTTAGTTCTGGACTGGAGTGAAGCTCTTTCTAACTGCGTAACTCTTAGAAACTATGAAGCATCTTGTGCCTCCATCTTCTCACCAGTAAAATGGGAATAATATCCACTCTACCTACCTCAACGGTTACTGTGAGCATCAAAGAAATAATGCATGTGAATGTTCTTTTCAATGAATCTAAAATCTAAGGTATTATGATTAATTAACTGAAGCCATTTATAGTGTCATCTATTAAATTTTTAAAAATTACATTTACTCTTTAATCCTGCAATCCCACTCCTGGGAACCAATGCCATAGAACTAATAGTACTGTAACTAAGAACAAATACAAAGATGTTTATGACTTCAGTGTTGACAACGGCCATAAAAACTGAGACCAAGGTAAATACCCATCAGTAGGGAAATTGTAGAATAAAAAATTCTAATAGTGACCCCATTGGAATATTATGTACTCATTAAAAAGAATGTTCTAGAGCTTTATCAATTGAACAAAGAGATTTCAACACAGTTTTCTGAGAAGAACAAAACATAACAAAAAGAATGCTTAACAGGAAGTTCTAAAAGTCTTAGTGCATTTTAAACTTTAATAATTTCAGAAGTATAAATGCTACACACATTCAAGAAACAATAGATGAAAAATAAAAATTTAACTTTTAAAAATATTGATGTCACCTATTAAAATCAATATAAAAACTATTATGCACAAAAAACTAAGAGCAAAATTTATTATTCAAAATTCCAAAGTTAAATAAGTATAAAACAAATATAAATAGCTAAATGTTTAAATGTTTCTATTATAAGTTTATAGCAATTATACCTCTAAAATTATGAACTTAAAACTGCACTAATAATTATTCTATTTCAATAGCTTTAGGAGTACTACTGTTTTTGGTTACATGAATAAACTGCATAGTGGTAAATCCTGGGATTTTAATGTACCTGTCACCCAAGTAGTGTACACTGTGCCCAACAGGTAGTTTTTTCATACCTCAACTGCCTCTCAACCTCCTCCTCTTGAGTCTCCAATGTCCATTACATCACTCTGTATGCCTTTGTGTACCCATAGCTTAGCTCCTGCTTACAAGCGAGAACATGTGGTATTTAGCTTTCAATTCCTGAATTACTTCACTCAGAATAATGGCCTCCAGTTCCATCCAAGTTGCTGCAAAGACATTATTTCATTCTTTTTCATGGCTGAGTAGTATTCCACACTGTGTGAATGCAATTTGTAGTGTGGAATACACACCAGTCCAATGGAATGCAATGCATTCTATTTACACACCATGGACTACTACTCAGTCATAAAACAGAATGAAATGGAATTGTGTGTATTACACACACACACGCGCACACACACACACTCCTCACATTTTATCCACTCATTATTTCATGGGCACTTAGGTTGAACCTGTATCTTTGCAATTGTGAACTGTGCTGCAATAAACACACACCTGCAGGTGTCTTTTTTATATAATGACTTCTTCTTTGAGTAGATATGCAGTAGTGGGATTGCTGGGTTGAATTGCGGATCTACTTTTAGTTCTTTGAGAAATCTCCATATTGTTTTCCACAGAGGGTGTACCAATTTACATTCCCACCAGTAGTGTGTAAGTGCTCCCTTTTCACCATATGCACATCAATACCTATTGTTTTTTGACTTTTTCATAATAGCCATTCTGGCTGGGGTAAGGTGGTATCTTGTGGTTTTAACGCATTAACACTTTGTGAGCACGCTATAACATGTTTTCATTTTTTAAAAACAAAATAATTCCCCCACTCCCACTGTGGGGTGTGTGTGTGTGTGTGTGTGTGTGTGTGTGTGTGTGTATGACTGTACATTTATATAAATCGGGGAAAAATGGAAGGCTATGTGTGCAGTTAAAATGGGAGAAGGGGGAAAAGAGGAGGAGAGTGATCCAGACAAAAGAGGAAAAGTGTTTTTAAAAAAAATGGGGAACCAAAAAGTGTATATGCTATTATCACAGGTATGCACCTATATAAAATCATTTGTATTGTATAGCTATATAATATTACATGTTTAAACTTTATTAGAGACAGAGTCTTACTCTGTTGCCCAAACTGCAGTGCAGTGAGCTACAACTGCACTGGTACACTCATAGCTCACTGCAGCCTCGATCTTCTGGGCTCAAGCAATCCTCTAACCTCAGCCTCTTGAGTAGCTGGGACCAGCTATAGCACCACCATGCCTGGCTACTGACTGATTGATTGATTCATTGATTGTAGACACAGAGTCTCACTTTGTTGCCCAGGCTTATTATTATTATTTTGTTTTTTAAGAAAGGAAAGAAACTTGCCTCAAGTCCCATACTGAGCTAATGGCAGAAGAACCAGAACTTGTACCTAAGTCTCTCTGACTCTGCAGTCTGAGCCCTGAAGGATTACACTGTGATTTAGGATGGTTATGGACTCACAGGCAGGACTCACTAGCCCTGCAATTGGCCTCTCCAGCACGGAGCTCCTGATCATCACTTGTCAATCTCAGGAGATGCTTTCAAAACAACCAATCATCCTTTGAATCTCTCACTTCTGGGCTGGAGCATGATAGCATGGTAGATGCTGTAGACATGTTAACTGACCCATGAGGCTTTTGGTTGCTGATAGCAACCCTCTGTTGCACAGATACATAATTTTAATCACTACTGCTATGTAACTCTTATTGATTTGTTCTTCTCTGAATCAAAGACACTTTTTTTTTTTGTCTCTCTCTCTCAAGTAAATTAAAAATGGAAACACCTTGTCAGTCCCTGAACATGTGGTATGCTTTTTTCCTTCAGGCTCATCACATGTCACATACTGTTCCTTCTATTTGGAATGTCTTTCATTTTTTTCCTCTGCTGGGAAAACCCTTCCATATTCTTGAAGTTGCAGCTCAAATATCACCTTCTCTGTCAAGGATTTCCTACCTTGTCCAGGTAGAACTGCTTCACCCTCTGCGTGAAGCCCTCAAGGATCAGGATAGGCTTCTCTTAGCAGTGCTCACTGAGGCTTTGATTATGGGTTTAGGGACTGATCTTCCACTGGAGACCTCAAGAGTGTGGTCTCACTCTCACCTTGTTCCAGTGGCCAGCATGGTGCTTGGCACATCATAGCCTTCAATTAAACATTGGTTTCACGAAACTGTGAGATTGAGAACATATTAATTCACGAGATAAATAAGTGATAGGTCCAACACTGAGGCAAACGAACATGCAGTCTTCCATGCAAAAGGCCAAGAATCCTTTGCTTTTAAATAATATGAACTAAATCACTACCAGGAAAGAGGCTACAACTCACACAAGCGGATCTTCACTCTTGCCTTTCCCCAACTCAGCAACAGCAGGACAAGCTATGAAAAGTTCTTTCATAAGTTTATGGGAATAATAATTCTTCTTTTAATAATTTCAATTTTTATTTTAGATTCAGGGGGCACATGTGCAGGTTACCTGGGTATAGTAATTATACCTTTGACATTTTGAACTTAAAACTGCACTAACATTTTGAGAACACGCCACATAATGTTTTCATTTTTATAAAACAAAGTGAAAATCCCCTCACTCCCTCTCAAATGCTGGCATTCAGTGTGAAATCACAGGTGGAATGTGAGAGATGTGTGTTGTGTGTTGTGTGTGTGCACGGAAGGCCTCTTTACTAATTCAGACCAACCTTTACCTCCTCAGTGTGACATTATCTACTGAAATAATAATGACTGATATTTATATACAACTTAGAATGTATTTGCTTTCAGAGATATTACCTGGTTTGTTGTATGGAGCAGAAAGCAAATCAATCAACCAGATTTACCATTATGTTTACACTGATTTTGCAGTAGATAGTAACCGAGTTTATGCCTTGACCAAATGTCCATACATACCATACAGCCAGTAAAACTGTTGACTGGCTGTAGGTTCCTGCTGTGAGAAGTGTGATCTGTGAAATTCTAACATGCCTAATAACATTTATTCCCTTAATATCTAGCATAGATTTAAGCCAGACAAAAAGTTTTAACAAAAACTGATTATGCTTGTCAATAACTGTGAATAGTGTCCCAATTAAGAAAATGCTCATTTATTTGTTCGTACTGCCACCAGTGAAAGCAGGAAAAGCATTTGGCAAATCTATTTCTGTCACCCTCAGATTTCAGGAAGAGAAGTTCAAACAGATGAAGCTGATGTTACTGGAATAACTCATTCTACTCTACCATTCTTCCTGATCTACTCCCCAGGCTCTGTGAGCTGCTGGTAATCAAGGATGTTTGACTGGGTTCTGTTAGCTGTCAAGGTTTACTAAGCTGAGTTAGTTAATGAGTAATGGGTGGATTTCATTCCAAGACTTCATATCATCCATGAAGCAATTAGGCATGTACTTCATGATCTCCCACTGGAATTTCAAAGGTGCCTTAGTCTACCAAGGAACTAAATTCAGTGTGGTCTGAAGGGAAACAATAAACAACATTTAACCAGGAGAGGTGGCAAAGGACGTCTTTTCCCAGTGTCTATGTTAGGTGAGGAATGTTGCCAATTTATTTTTTGTCCACATAACTTCTATAGCTATTTCTTTTCTTGCCTGTCTTTCTGAAATTATAAAGGGTTCTTATGAGTTGTTTATGTGAAACCAAGTACCCTGACCCACAGGCAAGGTATTCCTGGAACTGCTGAAATAGCAAGCCAGATAATGGTATCATTTTAAAAAGTGCCAGGCAAGAAAGCTCTGATTAACTACTGAAACATGCTCAGTGGAGACACTTGTAACTAGAGTAAATGCAATTTTAACATCTCCTCTTTATCTAGGGCCCTCCTTCCTCATGCTATTATTGTGAATATTTCCTCTTCAGATTCCTGCATACAAGGAAGACCAATGAAAGAGAATAAAAATCACTTTTGGAGAAAAAAAGGTAAGATTTGGCAGAGGTAACAGAAAGATTCTGAACCTCATCAATAGTTGTTGCAATCTCACTCACCTCTCTGCCTAACCTTCCTCTCTCCACCCCTTCACTGCTCCTTTCCTGCCACTCATCCAGACTGGACTTTCTACTCTGATGCTCCACAAGAAACAGAAGTGGTAAGACGATGACCAGGGGGAAGTGGAGGACCAGATGAAGCTTCATGAAAGAAATGGCTTCAGGGATGATGAGGCAACTCTTCCTAACACAAGGGGTAAGCTCCAGCCCAGGGGCACACCCATCCTCTAGGAGGCCAGGGATGGTCTCTGTCATTCCTGGGAAGCCCCTGCAGACTCTACCTGTTTTCCAAGTGCTTCAGGCATCACCTTAAGGTTGAAGGAGGACAAACTCAAGCAGTTGCCTATTGTATGGCTAAGGGGGTGGCAAACAGAGTGCTGGTGATTTTTACAAGTAGCCTCTCACTATACTTGCACCACTACTTCTCTTTTCATTTGTGTGCATGAATAGAAACTCTCAGAGGATAGTATGTTAGCTCCATGGCCTGTGGCACTGTAGAGTGAGTTCTTTAGAGACTGAAGGAGTTAAGAGTACCTGTTTAGCTACTAGAAGCTGAATGTCAGCGGTATGAATGGTATGTAGCTGGGCAATTTTCCAAAACCCACGCCGTGGCTGCATATCAGGAAGACTGCTATAAACAAATGTGCATGTATGCATGGAGCCTGATAAGTCAACGGGGGGAGACAGACACGGAACAGCCACCCAGTCTGAGGAAATATGCAGAGCCGGGTGAGCTTCCACTTTAGGTGAACAATAGCTCTGTCTCGGAAACAGATCTGGATGGGCCGGTGAACAGTTGGAATGATCCTTTGACTTTTTATACATTAAATGTCTGTTTCAGGGGACCAAAAGCTGGATTCTCAACTTTTCAATTACCTTAATATTATAAAATCACTAAAATGTTTTAAAAAATTTCTTAATATGTAAAACATGCAAAGATAAATTAGGTGAAAAAAGCACAGGGCAAAACTGCATTTATAGATCCCAATTATGTAAAATATATAGATATATTTAAGATGATATATTAAAAATGTCACTAAAATATAACACGATCTTTTTATGGTTGTGGGATTATACATGATTTTTGCTTTTTCTTTCTACTTTACTTTCCAATTTTTCTAAAATTAACGTATTATTTTCATAGTTAAGAAAAAAGTTTACTTAAATTAAAAAGAAAATTACCTGTGGATGAAATGACATCTGATGATGGGTTATGAGGGTTGGTGAAGGCCAGAAAGGCATAAAATAGAACCAACCATGTTTATAAAATGTTAAATTCAACTGGTCTTCATGTCTACATACATTAGTATCTTCTGTCTTACACTGTAAACTCCCAGAGAGCAAAGGCTGTATCTAATTCCGTGCAATGTCTGGCTCAATTAAAAATGCAGATAGAATATCTGCCTCAAATTTTTACGATGATTACGCAAATGTAGTTGGTTCTTTTTCACTCTGGCAGCCAGTTGAGTGTTACTGATGCTTGACAGTGACACAGAATAAGAACATACATTGTTTTCCCCCTTTAAAATCAGAGTATTAATGAGCTACTTTTTAATTTTTTTGCAGCATGTAAACTCATAGAAGAGACTGATCCTCTACCATATTTAAAGTAGAAAGTAAAACAGTGCTGTAATCGTCTCTGTTTTAGCCCATTTCCATGTTATATAATGGATGTAATTCTAAGGATGAGCTTACAGTTTTATTTCCACATTAATTCAACTACTGGACTCGCCACTGACTCAGATCTGGAATTAATATAAAATAGAGGGTGACACACACAAAAAATGTTCCACTTGAGAAACCAAAACACCCCTAAGTCAAACGATTCTTACAACACTAGAGCAATATCCAATGAAGCAGCTTCTATTTACAGTGTTTTCCAGACCCCTCAAAGTTCTCAGAGTTCTTATATTCACCAAAATATAACCAAGGTTACTATAACTTTTGAAGTTACTCTCAAGCTGTACCTATCAATAAACAGTAGCTTTTTGGTTTTTTAGTGCGGTGGCTGTAAGAAGTTACAAATGACTGTCAGTGTTTTCAGGTGGTATTCTTATTAGAAATTTAAAACACAGTGTTACCAAATTTGACCTAAATTAGTCCGTTCCTTTCAAGGTTATCGTGAAATACGCAGGAAATGTGAAATCCCAAGTGCTTATTAAATTAAACCGGAGAAGTCACTTTTTGAGAGCTCAGTCCTCATGCCCCTCCCCTGCCCCCGTGACAAAGGCTAACATTTACCAAGTGCTCTCAGCAGGTGCTGAGTGTTAGTGCTTCATGGGCATGATGTAACATCATCCTCAAAAGAGCTCTGGAAGGTGGGCATTTCTATAGTACTTTATAGATGACAGGTTTAGGAAAAGGTTAGGGACCTTGCCCAAGGTCTCACAACGCCTCTGTGTCAGAGCTGGAATTTGAACCCAGGTCTGGTAACTCTCAGAGTGCAAACTCTTAACTACTAAGGACTTGTTCACTTCAGAGGGCTAATTAAGTGTGAAATCAAAAGCGATGAATAATCGCAATTATGCCACTTTTAATTTGAGTCTGTTGCATATACATAATTGGTCTTCCTCTATATTAAGCATGATGCCCTATAAAAAATTACAAATTCTGCCAACAAAACCTCCTGAGGGAAAACTAAGAACATCTACTAAATAAATAACTCAAATGTCTTATTGAGAGCATGGCAATACTGAGAGGCTTGGGTGTGGCCACCTGACAGATCTGGAGGAAACCTAGAGGCAAAATGTACCGAATATTCTATTGCACAACAGAATCTATCTGTGGAAAGCACCCCCTAAACGGAAGTATCTGTCAAAGTAAAAATAAATCAGGGTAACAGCATCTAAAATATATATTGTGAGTGAGATGCGTATTTCTCTCATTTGCTATGGTACATGAATCTATTTAGTCTAATTGTCTTGTTTAAAAAAGAAACAAACAACTTTTCAGCCCAATCTATAAAACTCTGACAAGGACTAACATCACTGTGCAGTCATGAAGCAGGGTGAGCCAGCTTTTGGTAGGCTCTTCTCTGCAGTCTGCTCCTACTGTGTGATGGGTCACCTGGAACGCAGGCTCACTGAGGACTCAGCTTTGCATGATGAAGAAATCACCTGGATCTGTTCACAGAGATGGGTCATTTCACCCAAACTCATAAAAGCCAGGGTGACAGATCAATTGAAATGCTTATCAGCCAATCTGAGAAACAGAATTTCCCAGAAGAACAGAGCATTGGGATCAGATTATTCTGTTTTTGTTGTTTTTTGTTTTATTTTTTAAATTAAAACATTTCCTGAGTGCCTACTACGGGTCAGGATCTGTCGTAGGCACTTTTACATTAGTGGTTTCATTTAATTCTCACAACCGATCTTTGATGTGAGTATTTTTAAAATACATTTTAGATAGAGGCTATGGCCTGGAGACGAAGAGGAACTCTGCTGAGGTCATGCAGGTAGAGATGCAGCAAAGCTCACAGAAGAGTACGAGTCCCCCAGTGCTGAGGCCGGGGTGCCACTATGGGGAAAATCACAAAGTTCAGAAGGTGCTGGCATGGGAGCCCAGTGGTCATAGGTTGCTGTCATCAAGCCTAAAGACATAAAATGCACTGGTGACATATGGCTGCCAGTTGGGCTGTCATAATCAGGAACATCGCTAAAACTTTCGGGCTCCCCACTCCTTTTGGTGACTGTCATACAGACCCGCAGTCAGCTGTTTGCTTTTAATATAAATGTGCTCTAATTTCTAAAATGTGAAGTTTAATTATCTATATTTATTTTAATTTTTTGTCCTGATAGAATGTCAGCAGACACACCATGAATTTGTTTAAGTGTGGGTTAACTTATGGGAATTTTATACATGCTAATTTCAGCCATTTTTATGTTGATCTGTGATAGTTTCAGTTTCAAATGATATTTTCTGCCACTGTTCCTTGAAATTCAAATTTTGAGGGTGCTCATTATTTGGTACCTGGGCACTGATTTATTCATATCTATTAAAACACATATATAAAAAAAAAAAAACAAAGAAAAAAAGAAAAAATACATACAGACATATAAAAAATACATACATTCATATATACACGGTACAAAATTGTGTGCCATACTGTGTACTCATTCATGACTAAAAGAGACTGATCATTTGTTAGCTTATTCTAGTAAACTGAGTGAAAGAATACAGCTAATATTTTATACTTATTTTTTCTGTTCCTACTGAAAAATTAGACATCTTAATATTTACTTCATACTACCAATCTAGTAATAAGGTCTGGTGGCCCCAAAATGAAAAAAAAAAAGCAAAAAGGGGACTCTCTATTTACATGTTTAGCATTGGATTAAAAAAAAAATGCAAAATAACATCAGTTTCCAAAGACTAGCTCTGAACATTTTGCCTCCTCTTGACTTTAAGTTGTGGACTCACCCTGGAGAATAAATCTTAATAGTCAATTATACACAGCAACTTTGAAGACAAATAATATTACAGCAGTCTATCCATGATTACTCTCTTTTTACAAAGTTTCCTAAGAAAACAGAGCCAAAATGCTTAAAATTTAAACAGAAACTGAGACAGTCAATGGCTGTGAAACATACACATATAGAAATTTATATGGTATATTTACATTTGGTCTAAAAGCAACTTCTTAAAATTTACCAACAGAAGAAAAGAAATACATTTTTTGGAGAGAAGCAACAATGTAGGTAAAGATCACTGATTGTTTAAAAGGCATATCTAAACATCTAAGAGACAGTCTTTGTTTGAATTGAACTAGGATTTTCTGGAGAGTAGTAAAATGTTTCAATATAGTGAATGTGCAAGTCAACACTTCAAGAGTGGGCTTCCTCTGGCTTCAAACTAAACAGCTGGACAGGGGATGCTACTTAATTCTCTTTCTTCCCTACCAGAAGGAGGAGGTGCTCAAGTGTTTTTCTTTATTCTTTCATCTGTTTATCTGCTGAGCAATAGGGATCTTGCTTCAGGTTGGTTAATCTGCTGAGCCATGACACATATGAGAAGGCTCTCTGGCAGGACAACATGCTCTCCAAACTGAGACGACAGCAGTGAAAGAACGAAAGGTACATCATCTCCCCTCTGAGGTCTCCGCTTCTTTGGCGTAGGAATTGGTCTATTACTTCTGAGCATTTTTTTTTCAAGACGGAACCTTGCACTGTCACCTGAGCTAGAGTGCAATGGCATGATCTCAGCTCACTACAACCTCTGTCTCCCAGGTTCATGTGATTCTCCTGTCTCAGCCTCCCGAGTAGCTGGGATTACAGGTGCACACCACCACACTCATCTAACTTTTTGTATTTTTAGTAGAGACAGGGTTTCACTATGTTGGCCAGACTGGTCTTGAACTCCTGACCTTGTGATCTGCCCGCATGGGCCTCCCAAAGTGGTGGGATTACAGGCGTGAGCCACCGCACGCGGCCAACTCTGAGCATTTTTAGGCACTAATGTTCCAAGTGCCTGAGATTCCAAATAGGAAAGTGCTATTTTAAATGACTCTTTAAGCTACCATTACAGATAACTGTAAGAAATATTCAGGCCTGAAAAAATGTTCATTCATCACCAAAATGTGAATCACTTCTAATTGATTTACTATTTCTGCTCTTCTGCTAATAACAGAATTTTGTCACTATCCACAAACATTCCAGAACACTTGTCTTACAGAACAGAGAAGCAGTTGTCTGTAGTAAAAACACTCTGAGTTTCCCTTACATGTCACACTGTAGAAAGGAAACAAAATGCATTTATTTTCTCAACTATCTTGCCTGTGATAGTCTGTGTATGATACAATTTATAGAAAACTAGACTGCTAGAGTCCCTACAGACTTCAAAGATAATCCGGCCCATGGATTTCTTTGTAAGCTGAAGCCCCTGGGCGAATCTGATGGGAGCTATGAACCATTCTCTCTCCAGAAGAAAGTACATGTATATCAAATATTGTATTCACTTCCCAGCATTTTAGAGACACCCCCTGAAGCCAACCTAGGCTAAGACCCCAGACTGACAACTCTGATCTAATTCCACTGCTTCGTTTTACATATGGAGACACCAAGTTCCAAACAGGGGATGTGGTTGGCCATAGTTGCTCGGCAGAAACCATGAGCAGAGTAAACTAGATGAAACTGAAAATGATGCAGATAGTAACTCTGAACCATCACAAAGCAGGCCTATCATTTTGCTAGGAAAGGAGAAAAGGTGAAGTGTTTCGAGAAGAGAGTTTTCTTTCATTTTAGGGTTCTGGTTGAGCTTCTCACTGGTTTTCTTCATTTTGCCTTCGGGCCAGGCCCATCCGTGACTCAAGGCTACCTTTTCTTGTGTTTGCTTCTGTAAATCAGTAAGACCTGAATAACCTGGCCACATTCAGAAAGGAGGGCAAGTATGAGAGTGTGAAGTAGAAACCAGTTTTAAGGAACTCTAAGAGTTCTAAAGAACTCTAATTTGGTCACACATAATGGATACTTAAGAAGTATTCTGAATCAAAGACTGCTCATATATTTAAGGAAGTGTCAGTCTACTAAAGTGTTACCGAGTAAAAGTCCTAGAGACTTGCTTTAACGATTAGATGGAACACATTTTCAACTACTGCATTCATCTGTACACTTGCAAGTGACTCATTCTCTTAAGAACGAAAACATTCATTCTGGGATTTTGCATTTGTGTTTAGTTCATTGCAAATTTATTGAATGTATTTTGAATTCAATTCAACAAATATTCTTAGGACATTCCAATGTGACGGAATGGAAACATGCATGTATTTTGGAGTCACTAACATCCAAATTCAAATACTGGATCTGCTTTATCTAGACATGTGATTACTGGGCTCATTACTTAAGGGTCTCTGCGTTTCCCCATCTGTAAAGTGGGAATAATACCACCTACTATGCAAATTGGCTGTGAAAATTAGCAATATATATTATGCACATATACTATATGTCTATTGTAAAGGAGCTAATGCAGTATCTGGCAAACATTACAGATTCCATAAAATGGTAATACTTAAAATAATGATTATTTATCAAATATCTACAAAGGACAAACATCATCCTAGACCCTTTTCTAAAATCTGAATTCATAACGTCAAAATGAATGAGGATTTAATTCATTCTTAAAATGACTCGAATACCTGCTAAGATTCTGACATATTAAAAACTATAACCATTATAAATGAGAAGGCCACTGTTCAAATGACTAGCTTTGCTACAGTACCACTGTCAGTTTTTTGACCCAAAGGAAATTTACAATACCACCGGTGGCTTTTAAGTCTTCAGATAAAAACTGTGTTTTAAAGTAACAGAACAATAAGACAGCAATATAGTTGGTTTCTCAATGACTAAAATCTTACATTACATATTATGGTTCAGTATTAATGTGCTTTCACACTACCTACTGAGTTTTCAGACTGCATCTACTTATCCTTTTCAAATTGCTATCACTGTGTTTTTCATGGGAGAGTTCTTACAAATTCCTTAGAGAAACCAAAAATTTACAGTGGAAATTTTTTCTTGATTCCTTTTTTTATTTTTTTAAGAATAAACCTATTCAGGTGAATCTAAATACTTTTTAGCAGTTCTAAATGTAGAGAATTTATGACTTCTTATTGTAATTGAAAAGGAACATACAAAGCAATTAGTCACTTATAAAACCCACGTTCAACCTTCAAAATAATGACTAACTTCATAGGAGAGGCAAGACTTCTTTAATTAAATACTAAAGTCTAGCCATTTGAGATAAGCAAAGCAGGTTATGTAATTGTCTTCTGCACTCACAATATCCTTTTCTCCCTCTTGGAAATATATTATTTTTCAGCAACAGAATATACGATAAAAAAAAGTTACTGTATGTAGAAATCACTCTAACCACAAGCTAAGTTTTTGGCTAAGAGTTAAACTTCATTCATTTGGGTTTCACTAGTTTCATAAGGAGAAAAAGTGATTAACCCTAGTGTAAGTAAAATTCCCTTGAGAATATATTAGATTCTTAAGAAAACAAAACAGTAAGCAACCTTAGGTACTCATATAAATCCTTGGGGTGTTAACTAAAAAGCATTCCTAGCCATGCTAGAATAGGATTCTCAAAATTGAACACTGATTACCTTTTTGAGAGCTCTCCAACAGGTGTGCTCCGAAGTACTGGAAGATACAGGAGAGTTTGATACACATTCTGAGAAAGATGGGGTGCCTCCTGTACGTGCATGGGTCCATCTAGCACAATCACTATTCAGCACGGGACTACATTTCCCAGGCCACCTCACCTCCAGGTGCAGCTACGTGACTAGTGCTCAACAAAGGAATATGAGAAAAGATGGTGCTTTACTTCAAGGCGACTGTGATTAAGAAGTGAAGTGCAGACAATTGTAAGATGGTGTTACAGGATGAATTATGTCCCCTGAAAATTCACATGGTGAAGTCCTGACCTCCAGTACCACAGAAAGTGACTTTATTTGAAAATAGGACCATTACAGATGTAATTAGTTAAGATGAGGTCATACTGGAATAGAGTGTGCCCCTAATCCAATATGACTGCTGTCCTTACAAAAAGGGAAAATTTGGATACAGGCAGGAAAAGAGGGAAGATGATGTGAAAAGACTCGGGAAAAGGTGACCATCTACAAGCCAAGGAGCAAGGCCTGGAACAGATGCTTGCCTCACAGTCCGCAGAAGAAACCAACCCTGCCGACACCTTGATCTCGGACTCCTAGTCTTCAGAACTGTGTGACCACACATTTCTGCTGTTTAAGCCACCTAGTCTGTGGTACTCTGTTACAGCAGCCTGAGCGGACGAAATAGTTGGTAAGGCAGAAGACGGAAGGCACCTGAGTTCAGGATTCCTGAATCACCTCTCAATAAAAGCACTTCACTGATCAGAAATACTTCCACCGGGCTGAGAGCTGAGCAAGAAAGGAAACTTGTTGTGTAAAACCATTGAATTTTGAGGGCTTATCTGTTATACCAGCTGTCATTACCTACTATAGGACCTAATTAATTTAAGTGGCAAGTAATTATATATTGACCTATCACATATCACCGGGAACAATCCATGTAAAATTTTAGGATTAAAAACACTTCAAAGAAAATTTGAATTTACAGGAAGATACTTTGGGGTAAATTCTCTCAAATCCTCCATAGGGTATAAATTTACTCTCTTCTGCCAATAGAAGTAGAATTTCCTCAAGAATATTAAATAAGTCACAATGTCAAAATTGCTGGAACTTCAATTACACTATATAATCCACTTAATTTTTTTTTTTTTTTTGAAATTAAGAGGAGCATTTCTCTCAACTAGCCCAAGTTTGTAAAATTTTACTTGGGTACTAAGGATTAGAACACCATAAAATGAGTTCTCAGCCTTTTCCAAAGTTCTCAATATTTTTATAATCAATCTGAAAAGAAGTCACTAGGTATAGAATACCTTCTGTTCGAATATGGACAAAAAATGTACCCCCTTTTATGACAGGGTAACTAATACGGAATAAATACTGGATACCATTTTCCATTTTTGGTTTCTGACATGAAGAAAAAGTGAAAAGATAACTATCCTCGCTAAGACTTACAGTTCAAAATACCTCAAAAGCCGAGCTGGCAGCTGGCTTCTCATGTTTATAGAAAAGCTAGGATGATTCAGCCTGAGCTCAGAGCTCAATTTAGATCACAGCATCTGGATTCAAAACACATGTGAGATGTGGCAGTCGATTTTCAGGTCATGACTGATCCAAGACAGAGATTGCAGACCACTCACCAGCATTATTCCAAACGGAGAAAGTGCCCGAGAGAAACAGAAATCTCAAAGGTATTTGGAAGCCCACTGCGAACTGTTAGGGAACAGGTAACATCAGCATTTTCTGCATCCAGCAGCTTTAAGCAGGTGCCACAGAAGCCAAGGGTAAGGCGGCCTGAGGATGACACTGAACAGCTTTGTCATGACATTCAGCTTTGCCATGGTCAGAAAACATCCCTCACCCGTGACTTCTTTCCTGAAGTGGCTATTGTTCAGATTAAACTACGGGAATCTGGTAATAAATTGGAAAACCTCTGACAGCACATACTTCCTACTAAGATCTGTGTTTAACTTTGCTTTGTTTCAAAGAGAAAAACTATAGTAAAGAAAAAGGAAAAACAAATGTAAATGCATTTTTTCTTGATGAGAAGAAATCATAGCCACAGTAATTCTAATATAAACTACACCATGAAATCTAAAAAAAGAGCAGAAAATCCCCAAGCTCAGTTTCAATCTCTATCAGAATTCACCTTGTGCCTTCCTTGATTTTCCTTGGATATGATATGTCCAGATGTGGGTGATTCTGCAGCTACGGATTTTATGTGCAATAAAATAATGCTTCTCCTGCTGCTTTTCCTCACCTATCCCCTCCCCCATCCCTCTTCCTCTCTCTCCTTCTTGTCTCTTTGTTGTGAATGTCAGGGCTGTCAGTGTCACAGTCTGACATGATTAGCGTTTCTGACATTACACCAAGAAGCAGACAGAGAGCAAGGAGAGCGGGTGGAGGGGAAGGCAGTTATGAGTAGCCATTTAAAGAAGTCCAAGAAAAAAACAAGGCCAACCTCCTTTCTCTGAGGTTCCCTGATTACAGGGCAGTTTATAAATCACCTTGGATTTTTCTCATTTATCTTATTAGTCTGTTTTCCTGTTCCTCTGGAGATTCCTAAGGTGTGGATCTATTCTGTGAGATCAAAGCCAGCGGCTCGGCTCTAATAACAGATAAGACAGAATTCGTGATTCAGCGGATTCTAAGGCTGTGAAGTGTAACAATCAGCACACTTTGGGAAGATAGCGCCAGTCCATTTCGAGTATTGATTCGCTGCACTTTGTTACTCTAATGATGTTATCTCATTAAAAGAGATAAATGCCCCACTGTTCTTCTAAGAGCTTCTGCTTCTTACTCTTCTCTCTTTTTCAACAGCATGGCTCTCAGCAGCAGCATATTAAAATCAAATTGAAATCCAATGCAAGGCTTGGCTACAGAGCTGCTTAAGGTATCTTTTTAATTGCTTTTTCCTACTCTCAACCCCCTTCCAGCTCCTCCACTACAGTCCTTCAAAGAAACAAGCAATATAAAGAGAAATAGATGTAGAAAGTAATCATAATAGAAAGCATTTTCTGAGTGTCTGTTACATAGGGACTCCACTGTGTCAACCTTTAACGTATTCCTACCTCGTTAGATACGTAGAACAATCCTCAGTTTGCAAACAAAAAAACAGAGTTTGATGTTAGGTAACTTGCCCAAGATTATGAAGGCAGCGAGAGAATGAGCCACAATTTGAACAAGGGTCCATCCAATGCAAGTACTTTTTTTTTTTCAATCTCCATTTCATTCATGGAACAAATAAGAAAATATGATTGCAACTTGATTAGAATAGGTGAAAAAATGTAAAAGAGGGTAGCAATTATTATTCAGGTTTTGTTTCAACAGATTTATTATTAAATAAAAAGGTAGCAATTTTTCATAATGAACGTTTTATACATTATTCCTTTGTGTATCAGGCCTCTAAAGTACACATTATTAAAGTCTATTAAAGTCTGTATTTAGCATTACTAATGTGCCTTTGGGGAAATTATTACAATGAAACAGCATCAGTCTTTCACAAAATTTCAATTGTTTAATATTCCTTTTCTTATCTTCAATACACATGTCTAATTTTAGCTATAATCAGACCTCATCCCAAATGCCATAATCCCAGCCTAGAGCTGTCACAGCAAACTGTTTATGAGTTGGATTTAAGAAATAACAAGAAACGTAGATATTGTTAATTTCACCCAACACTTTTTTTTTCATGATTGGTTGCAGTTTTCCTAATGTTCTAATTAACAGGTGCTCCTTGATCACTATGACATGTGAGGATACTTTATCTCTCTGGCTAGGGTTGGTTATCTTAATTAATTGCTTATATTTATATCTAACTGAGACTAGCCTCAAGATAATGCCACTCTATTAAAGTTTGAGAGTGGTAAGAAATTATAAAACTATTCCACTAAAAAAAATAGAAAAGAAAACCAAATAAATCAGAAGAACATATAAACTATGATTAGTCAAATCAAACCTCTGCATTTAAAAGTAAACATCATTTACTAGATGTCTACTAGACTAGAAATATGTGTCTTCTGAACAGTAACTGAGGAGTTTCTGCAAATTATGTATTTATGTATTTATTTTAAATAGGCATCTCTACCTTTTTTCTAGTACATTAATTTTATCACACAGTACGAAATTTTTAAAAAACAAAGCCAATGATGTACATATATTCAAAAGCACAATGTTCTCTGAAAATACAGAAAATACTGTTAGGCTTATTTTACGAAGACAAAGGACAATAGGAAGCTGGGAAGAATACCAGCAGCTATACGTTATAAGGCCTCTGTATCACACAAATGAAGGGAAAATAAAGCCAATCTAAAGTATTAGGTACTTAAACTAATAAGCTGGATTGGAAGCAATCTTTTCATTATAAATTTCCTTTCATATACAGCAACCCCACTGAGGTGACACCTTTGTAATATCAGGCAAAAATCAACTGTTAATATTCTAAAGATGGACAAACCACAGATTAAGTACCTAAATAATCATGTTTCTAGTCACCAATTAACTAAGTAGAATTCTCTTAATTGTATCTATTAAGGCCTACTAATTGAGAGAAAAAGGGCAAAGTTGAGGACTTGGAGAAAGAAGACAGAAACATTCGTCTGCCTGATTCATAAAGGTCAGAATCCTCTGGCCGCTGTTGTAGGAAACCAGCCATCACTAGTCACAAAGAAAAAGGCAGCAGCACACTTTGAGTATCCAAAGGGCCTCTTTACTGGGCTTGCAAGGCTCTTGTGGGCTTAGTCCAACATGATGATATAGGACAACAACCTACCTGTTCAGTCAACACGCAATTAAAACTCCCAATGAAGGATGGCCCAGGGCAGTCCATTGGTATGGGGCAGGGGGCGCAGAGAAGCGAAGCTTGTTTTAATTAAGAAAATACTAGGCACTCCTCTTTAAATCCTCAAAAAATAAGGATGAACAAGATTTCAAAACCAACAATCATGATGTATGTGAAAGTACTAGCAATGAGAATGAAGTGGGACTGAATATAATCTTTCCTACAAACGAAACCTGTTTGATGGTGTAAGGAAAATGGATGAGCTGTGGTCAAGAATAGGCCGAGGCAGACATCTAGTCCAGCATGACTCAGCGAGTTTGGAGTGCAGGCACACAGCTCCACGTGTTATGTAACCATGCCATGTGAGGTGCATTAAGTAACCACTCATGTGCGCTCATGCTTGACTCAGAGCCACCATTGTCTGTAAAAGGTATAATTACCCTGCTAACGCTGTACATAACGGCTTGCACTCGTGGCTCGTCCCCAGGCTTGCGCCCATGGCTTTCTTGTGCCCATGGCTTGCTTGCGCCGACAGCTCCCTTGTGCCCAGAGAGAGAATAAAGCCATGTTGAAACGCCCCATGATTCCTTGACTGGTCTTTCAACTGCCTGCCACTCGTCCACCGACTTTCCTCCGACCTCAGTTAGAACCTGACAGATGGTCAGTAGCTGTAGACGTATTTCAAAGAAGTTATCATGATTCACAGCTAGGCTTCTCAGACTTGAAATTATATTACAGTCATGTCAAAACATATCCTTTCTTCTCTGGGGCCTATAGAGTCTTAACACAAACACAAAGTTCAGCTTTTCTATTCTGAAGCCTTAATTTACCTCCTACCTGTTCAGACTCTCCTTCATCTTTTCTGACATTATCAGGAGATGTTATGTCAGGCCACATGACCCCTTCACTCAAGACAAGGCATTGCCATGTCCATATGACACAGTAGTGGGTGCACAGAGTCTCAGAGCTAGAGCTCACTTTGAGGTGCTCCAGCACAATCATTCAT
The DNA here is from genome assembly GCF_049350105.2 of Macaca mulatta. Classification (NCBI taxonomy): domain Eukaryota; kingdom Metazoa; phylum Chordata; class Mammalia; order Primates; family Cercopithecidae; genus Macaca; species Macaca mulatta. Next base: position 95,780,090 of record NC_133409.1, on the reverse strand, counting down.
CTGATGTTCAAATTCTCTGTACAAAAAGGTTCAGATTTTCAAAATAAGCCCTGGAACATGAAGACTGTGATATGGTTTGGCTGTGTCCCCACCCAAATTTCAAACTGCAGCTCCCATCATTCCCACATATCATAGGAGCAACCTGGTAGGAGGTAACCGGTAACTGAATCACAGGGGTGGATCTTTCCCATGCTGTTCTTGTGACAGTGAATAAGTCTCATGAGATCTGATGGTTTTATTAAGGGGAGTTCCCCTGCACATGCTCTCTCTTGCCTGCTGCCATGCAAGATGTGACGTTGATTTTGCTCCTCCTCACCTTCCACCATGACTGTGAGGCCTCCCCAGGCATGTAACTGTGAGTCCATTAAACCTCTTTTTCTTCATAAATTACCCAGTCTCAGGTATGTCCTTATTAGCAGTGTGCGAACAAGTTAATACAGACTGCTTCTTGGAGAAGTAGGCACCAGCCAGTGCTTCACCACACACTGCTCTGAGATTTGTTGGTGAGCCATGCAAATAAAGAGAGAACAACAGAAATACGTTTCTGGTTAGGCAGAAAGGGGGAGAAGAGATGGGACTGAAATAGAAGCATTACTGTAGCTCCATAGTCAAGATGACTGTGTACAGAGAGAAGTCTACCTAACTTAGGGAGCAATCCTCTGGAATGTATGTTTCATACACATTTATACAAACACACATTATATGCATGCACACATTTTAAAGGCAAACGGGCATAAATATATTCAGTTAATTCTTTTAAATTTGTCTTCTCTCTCTTTCATGCCAAAGCAACCCTCTACTCAATTACACGGTAAGTTGTATTTTAAATATGCACTTCCAGACCTCCCAGAAGGGAGTTACAGTGCTATTTTCTTCCTGAAATATCATGAATTTCCCAGTACAAGGCAGGTGGAGACAGAGTCTGGAGGTCTAACTTGGCCTTTAACATTTCCACGAACCTCACATTCGACAGGACTCAATGTACATGTAACAGAGGGGCTACAGTGGCCTGGTGCCAGCAATGTTTCTTTTTGGCTTCACAAACTCTATAAAAATGAAGTTTTTTTGAAGAGCTAAGGGAAATTATATCTTAAAAATGTAGAAAGTGAGAACAGAAGTGCTACAATGTCCAAGGGCACTCACTGACCAGGACTGAGGGTCCAGATTCTTGTTAGAGGAAAGCCTGCCACATATAAGACATAGGCGCAGTCGAACTCAGTGGTTCTCAAACTCATCTCATGGCCCTTTTACAGGCTCACAAATGATCGCAGACCCTAAAGAGCTTTTGTTTATGTGAGTTATTTCTATCAATGTTTACCATACTAGAGGTTAAGCTCAAGAAAGTTTTGGAACATGAAAACATAGGCACACATCCCAGAAGTGATGCCATTGCATGTCACAGTCTCTTGAAACACCACTGTATAGACAAGAGAGAAAGGGTGAAAAAGGTAAATCATATCTTAACTTTTATCTTGCAGGCAGACACCCTGAAAGGGTATAAGAGTGTCCCTCTCAAGGGTCCCCAAACCATAGTTTGGGAACCACTGGTCTAGTTCAAACTTGTACACATAAGCAGTGTCTTTGAACACGTAAATGAAGAAATGGCACAGTACTGAGTAAAAGGATGTACTGTTCATTTTAAAAAATTGAGCCACTGAATCAAAGGATGGCATCTTTTTCTAGAGCATTTCTCTACTCACTACTGCCCCCAAACCATTAGTATATTAAAATGATCCTTCCTGGTAATATGCCAAGCAGAATGACCCTAGGTCCAAATCTCTGTTTTGACCACTCTGTTTTCTATCTGCTTACTAAAAATCTTCATCCATTTGCACCTCGAATGCAAAACAGCTAAAATAGTACTTATTTTTTAAATGTTTGGTTTCTTTTCTAGTTGTTAATGAAATACACAAATATTGTAGAAAAGCTGAAAATACCAAAAAGTATTTTTTAAAAAAGAAAGAAATGTGTCCTATGTTTCCACCCTCTGGGAAAGTCATGGTCATCATTCTGGGTAATAGCCTTCTGGTCTTTTTATCATGCATATTTTAAAAATGCAGTGAAGTTCATTTTTTTTTTTTTTTTTTTTTTTTTTGAGACGGAGTCTTGCTCTGTAACCCAGGCTGGAGTGCAGTGGCATGATCTCGGCTCACTGCAAGCTCTGCCTCCCGGGTTCACGCCATTCTCCTGCCTCAGCCTCTTGAGCAGCTGGGATTACAGGCGCCCGCCACCACACCCGGCTAATTTTTTGTATTTTTAGTAGAGACGGGGTTTCACTGTGGTCTCGATCTCCTGACCTCGTGATCTGCCCGCCTCAGCCTCCCAAAGTGCTAGGATTACAAGCGTGAGCCACCGCGCCCCGCCGTGAAGTTCATATTTTAAAGATACTTAGTATATTTTATTTTAAAATATTTTTAGTGTGAAAGAAATGCACATTGCTTAAGAAAATCTAGAACATACAAGCAAAATAAAGATAATGCTCATAATATGTTGATATGTATAAGCAATCTTTATTCCGTGTGCATACTGTACCTTTTATAAAAAAATGAAATAATGATCAGACTGCACATACTGTTATATAACTTGTCTTCTTCGCAATTTATTTAGAACATCTTTTTATGTCACTCAGTATTCCTCAATCCCTCCTCGGCATTTTCATTGTACAGCTGTACTACGGTTATTACCTTCAAAAATTACTATTTTAAGAATATTGTGATGCACATCTTAGCTAAACTTCTGCACACATCCATGGCGGTTCTCTTTGAGTTAATGTTCTAGAAATGCAAATTCTGGGACAAAAGGTGTGTCAATTTTTTAGGAGTTGATATACCTTATTTAAGTCCCCTTAAGAAAGGTGTTCTTTCACTAACTGTGTATGAGAGAGCCTGATGTTCCCTATTCCCAACTTCACTGGGTAAATGTTACAAATCCTCATCAATTGTATAGGTGAAAATTTCTATCTCATCATTTTAATTTGCATTTCTTTGATTGCTGTTAAGATTGAACATTTTTCTTCCATTTTATTGATCATATTTCTTTCTTTGTTGGTCTTACCTTTCTGTTCTTTGCCCATTTTCTATTAGTGTAATTACCTTTATCTCATAAATCTATATTAATTTGTAAGAACACTTAATAACTCTTTCTCATATATGGGTAAATACTGCCCCAGCTTGTCTTTTATCTTTTAGAACAGTTCAGAATGTCTTTTGATTGAAAGAAGTTCTGAAGTGTTATAAAGCTAAGTACATTCTCTTCCTTGATAGTTCCTGACACTAGAAATTAATAAGGCCTTCTTTATTCTAAGATCATTTAATTTTTAGTTGTATTTTCTTCCATGTCACTAGTTTAAACCTTGCAATAGCTCTTCAAAGTCTGCCACAAGGAGGACCTGGCCAATGCCTTCAGAAAAATGACTGGTAAGGCTTATTAAATATAGATTGGACATTTGGTGAAACAAACCATTGAGGGTGTCCTGGAAAGGAGAGGAGAGAGATCTTTTATGTTTATTATTTGCCAATTCCTTATGCTACCTCCAGTAGCTCTGTTAACTTGCTCTTTGAGTATAAGAAGTTTAAAATGAAAAAAGTGTTGACATTAGTTTTATGTTAAAATATTAAACCAGTGGGTATGATGACTCTTCTTACCTTTGCCAGAACGGCAGCTGTCTTAGATAGAAAAGACCTTTGTTATATTCACTAATGTATTTCTTGCAAGCACAGTGCATGGCACATAGTATGCACTTGACAAATATGTGTTGGAGCTGATGTTTTACCAACTAGAGCTATGTATATGCCAGGTTTGGGGTGAGCGAGGCACGGATAATAAAGTCTGGACTTCACAGCTTCATATGAAGGAGGTGCAATGTAAGAAAAACTCCAGATGAAGGTAGAAACTAAATTTCAGTTTTACTTTTTAGTTCACTGTAGAGATATTGATCTGCGTGTAAACATGAAACTGCCTCAGACCTGGGACAGTAGGATGTGGTGCTGAATACTGGAAAATATTCAGAGAAAAAAAATTCTGCTAGGCAGATCATTAAGCAAAACAGTGGCATCCACCCACTAAAAGAGACAAGAGGCACTACTCTACTTCATTTTGATGTTTTGGCATTTGTCCAAAGCAATAAAAATCAGATCCGGCTTGATCTGAACATAACAAGGAAGAAACAGTTCTCAAGAAGATTCTTTTTCACGATGGGGGAAGGGAGAGGGTCATTTTGTACAATAATGAAAAAATCAATTATTTTTCAATCAGATGGAGTGTCCTCATAAATTTAAAGCACAGAACAGCATGTGACATGCCTTATAAAAACAATGACCACAAGGGAGACGAGTAAAGGATCATAATCCTAAGGTTGCTACTAAGAAGGAAAGATCTTACAAGGGGAGAACAACACTTTTCTTGCTAGTGTGTTTTCTGTGAACGTACGAAGTAGTCGGTACGCACTGAATGTACATCATCCTGCACAATTTGCCTCTACAGAATCCTGTTCAATTGGCTTCCCATTTGGCTATGGCTTTTAAGTGATACACTGAAATCTTTTCTCTATAGCATGATAATGCAGCAGTAACACAGATAAACCCAAAACTGGCAAATATACTAGATGTAATATATATTTATACATATTAGCAAGAAGATAACCAAGAAAGTAGTAGAAATAGTGTTGACAGAATTTAAAAGTTAAATTTTGGCCAGGTGTGGTGGTTTACACCAGGTGGCTTAATCCCAGCATTTTGGGAGGTTGAGATGGGAAGATTGCTTGAGTCCAGGAGTTCCAGACAAGCCTGGGGTAACATGGTGAAATCCCATCTCTACAAAAAATACAAAAATTAGCCAGGTATGTTGGCACACACCTGTTGTCCCAGCTACTCAGAAGGCTGAGGTGGGAGGATTGCTTGAGTCCGGGAGGTTGAGCACTACAGCCTGGGTGACAGAGCAACACCCTGTCTCTCTCTCAAAAAAAAAAAAAAAAAAAAAAAAAGTTAAATTGCAATTATGAAGTTTTTGATCAACATAAAGATTGGAAAGTCAGCTCTTGCAAAAAGCTGCGAAGAATGTATGAACATTGGAAAGATGGTCAAGTCTGCATGAGGGTTTGGGAGAATGCATACCCTGGGAAAATATGTGCCCCACAATTTCCTTAATACGTAAGGCTCAGAATTTACAACCATTAATGCCTGTTTACAAATTTAAAAGGTGAATAAATAAATATGAGGCTGTCTACTCTGTGTAAACCCATGAGTCTGTTATCATATTGCATGTACACTGACATATTTCCTCCTCTAGACTGGCCTCAGGGATGACAGCAGATTCATGACGGGCCTTATGCGCAGGAATGCCCTCTGTTTCTGTTTTCAGCCAGCAGTGATACACCAACACGCTAGCTATCCGAAGGCCAGAAGTGCACCCTTTTCTAGTGTTTCCTCAGACCCTGGCAGAGACTGGAGTTCAAGAAGGTGAGGAATGAAGGCCCTACCTGGTGGACAGTAACTCATGAGGTATCAGGGTAGTCCTGTTAAATTAGTGCAGCCAACCGCTAATCCCTTTGTGCCACGGGGTTTGGGGATTCTGTGTTTTCTGGAGGGATGGTCCGCGATGGATTCAAAAGAGAGCTGTCAATGTCTAACTGCAATCAGCATCGCCCTGGCACTTCACAGGAATAACAATGACCCTAGAACACCAGGGCCACCCTCCATCCGTACACTTCCCTAACTGAAGTGCCCCATCAGTGAGCTGGGATTTAGGAAGAAAGGAGAGCATTACAGTGTGTGTCTGAGGAAGAGGAGAGTGCACAATTCCAATGTCTCCAACTTTCTAGGAACAAATCCACTTAGAACGTCAGTCACACCCACAACAATATTCTAGCACTCCAACTAACACCATAATTGAGGAGGAGATTCTCTGGTTTTATTTATGCTGAGAAGAGCTGTCTCCTCCCCAGAGAGTGACCTATTCTTTGTCTTATGCCAAGAAAGCCATAAGAAAAATGCTGACCTATGAAGGTGACACATCATGCTTAATCACTACTTTCAATTAAAACAATATAAAATAGAGCACATACTGAGCCACTCAGACAGAACATAATATCCCAAGCAACAGACACACCTACTGAGACTTGACATTTCTGAGGAGTCTGGTTCCCAGCTGTGTGTGGAGAGTGAATCCATGACATTAGATGTTGGGTTGCTCTGGAGAAACTTAGGGCAAAGCTGTCACAGCAAACTGCATTTGCTGATAACAGATTTCCAAAAAGTTGCCTTAGCTTTTCAATACACCAAACTCCAAATAGTAGGAGCCAAAAGAGGTTTGCAGCCATGGATCTCCCCTCCTCCCCACCTCCAGTCATGACCCTGGGGCAGAACACCTGCTTACTTTCCAGTATTCCAACAGCTCACTTCTCAAAGGCGGCTTAACGCCAAGTGTTTAAGCTGGGGTGGGGTTGAAGTGGGAAAACTCAGCTCTGGTTTCTTTCTCTTTGGCTAAGCTCAGCCAAACGAAAACTCCTCAGAAACAACTGCTTGTTTTTTTGCTGGTCTCTTCAGATAGGATACAGCAGCCAGTGTCTCCCATAAAACTTGCATCTAGGAAAATAGGGTAAGTGCACAGAAGGCTTTTCCAGCTTTCTCCAATCCCTGAAGCTTCCCAGGGCCCTTCCCGCCCATGAGAAGGCTGAGTAAATGACCATGAGAAAAGTCACCACTGGAAGAGCGTCCTTTAGTAGAAGAATTTCAACAAGGTAAATGGAATTTCTAAAGTCTAGAGATCCCATATGCTCTTTTGACAACCAAACCATTAAACAGTGCTGTCCAACTCTACCATAATCCATATAACAGGCCCACAATAACACACCTGTTTTTGTAGGCCTCCAGAAACATCTCCCCCATTTTAAATCCTTTAGTGGCTCATAGGATCTGGCCCCTGCCTCCTTCTCTGGGCTTATATCTGACCACCTTCCACTGGCGTAGTAGTTTTCAACCAAGGGGTAATTCTGTCCCTGTATGGGACATTGGGCAATAATCTGAGGACATTTTTGGTTGTCATAATTAGAGTGAAGGGAAGGGGATGCTACAAAAAATCCTAAAATGCAGAAGACAGTCTCTCACTTCAAAGAATTACCTGGTCCAAATATCAAGTGTCAAGGCTGAGAAACCCTGCTCCAGTCATACCAAACAAACTCTTTGCTGGTCTCTCAGCACACCAGGCTTTCTCATATGCTTTTGTGCTTAAACACATTCCTTTACCTGGAATGCCTTGCCCTACCTTCCCTGTCCAGGAAATTACCATTTCCCATCCAGGATCCTACTCAAATGTCGCCTCCTCTACATTGTCCTTCCCAGATTCCCCAGAGTTGGATGTTCCTTTTTCTGTGCCTCCAGAGCTTCTGCTACATACCTTGTTACAACACACTCACTATTCTGCCCCAAGATAGTCTGCACATGCTGAAGGCATGTCTCAAGTTGTATTCTTTGTTTATTCCCATAGTGCCCATCTGGTAATAAATCGCCACTCACCAATTTAATCAGGGAATAAATAAAACTGGAAAAGATGCACCTTACACTCCCTTGCAACTATGTCTAAGGGATAATAGTGTCCCCAACATAAAAACAACAGCAGTAAACATGTATCAAGTGCTTGTAATGTGGACAGGCACTATATTAAGCACTGGTACATGTAGTAACTCATTTCATCCTTACAATAATCCTATCAGGTAGGTATCATTATTATCAGCATTTTACAGATGGGGAAATTGAGGAACCAAGAAGTCAGGCCACTTGCCTAGGGTCACTGACACTAGCATCTGGAAAAAGTGATATTTAGTCCCAGGAAATCTAGCCTCAGAGTCTCAATATTCCAATATTCATGCCAAGGCAGTTATGCTAAAACCCAGTATTTCAGCCACTCAGAGGCCCCTGGCAAGTATAAATGACACCTCCAGAGGACTACGCAGTCAGAGTAGCCACTAGCACCTGTGACCCTGCTTGTAGGGGATCACACAACTCTCCAACTCTGAAATGCTTCTGGCAGGAGAAGCAACCTTTTCACATCATGGAAAGACATATGCATTCCAGAAAATCATAGTACCGAAAGGAAATACAAGTGCTGATTCCTCAAAGTACCTCTTACCTTGTTCATGCTGCAGGGATGGGAGCAAGGGATCAGACATGTCACAATGCGAGGCAGCTCTTGAAGATTCTCCTCATTCCTGGAGCCCTCACTTTCTGAAGCAGACAGCTGCACTGTGAATATAAACAAAGAAGACATCCATCAGCTGGTGCCCAGGAAGGCACAGAGCACTGCCATGTCCAGTGCCTTGCTGCCATGATGGCAATGATCCAAGTCTGCACTGTCCAACATGATAGCCACTAGTCAGATGTGGCTATTACTGAGCACTTGAAAAGCAGCTAGTGCAAATGGGGGCTGCCAGGACTCAACAGCTAGAACTTCCACATATTTCCTAGGAAGGCAGTGTACCATAAGGGAATTCAAGAGGTCAGCTTTCCATGGGCCAAATGAACTAAACAGTTCAATTCCCCCCAAACAGAAAAATAGTCCACCATGTTTTTATTCATGCTATTTATTCTTCACATGAAGTTTTTGATTCATATGAATTACGTTTCAGAGTAAAAGGGTTCTTTTTTGTCTTTTTTTTTTTTTTTGACATAGTGTCTCATTCTGTTGCCCAGGTTGGAGTGCAGTGGCATGATCACGGCTGACTGCAGCCTCAACCTTCCGGGCTACAGCAATCCTCCCACCTCAGCCTCCCAAGCAGCTGGGGCTGCAGGCATGCACCACGACGTCTGGCTAATTTTTGTATTTTTTATAGAGACAGGGTTTTGTCATGTTGTCCAAGCTGGTCTCAAACTCCTAAGCTCAAGTGATCCTCCTGCCTTAGCCTTCCAAAGTGCTGGGATTACAGGTGTGAGCCACCATACCTGGCCAGTTTCAAGGTTAATTTGTCAAATATTAGGGGAAAATATTTTAAAAATGACTTCAATTGCTTAAATGGATTTGTAGCCTTTTCCTCTGAAAGGTGTTTACAGGTGGAACTGAGAGGAGAGCAAAACATCGTAAGGTTCCTGATACTCAATTTGTGTGTTATTTTTTTAAGTTGCATCTAGGAAGGATTTATATATCTGTACCTTCCCATAATACATGGAATTGGAGGTTTAACTGGAACTGCAGTGCTTTTAAAAATGAAAAATACACTATTTTTAATTATAATATATTAAGAACATAGAAAATGTTCAATAGAAAAATAAAAAGGTACTCATAACCCCACAAGCCCACCATAACCATCTTTAGTTATTAGTAATCAGCCTTTGTCTACACTGGAGAATGACATGTCTGCTAACTAAGTTCGGGACATGGAGAATTCCAAAGCTGTATTCCCCATATTAACATCTTTCACTGCTAAGAAAATGATTTTGCAATTTACATTTTCAAAGATAAACTCCTACTCCATGCACATTACTATTCTATGAACATAATATTACTACATTCCTTTTATAAATCAGACGATAGGGAGAGGAAATTGCAAATCACTCCTTGGCTATTTGAAACACAGATTCCAAAGAAAATACCACATTTGGATTAAAAACTTAAAGGTAAGACCTAAAACCATAAAAACCCTAGAAGAAAACCTAGGCAATACCATTCAGGACATAGGCATGGGCAAATACTTCATTACTAAAACACCAAAAGCAATGGCAACAAAAGCCAAAATTGACAAACGGGATCTAATTAAACTAAAGAGCTTCTGCACAGCAAAAGAAACTATTGGCAGAGTGAACAGGCAACCTACAGAATGGGAGAAAATTTTTGCAATCTATCCATCGGACAAAAGGCTAACATCCAGAATCTACAAAGAGCTTAAACAAATTTACAAGAAAAAAAAAAAAAAACATCAAAAACTGGCCAAAGGATATAAACAGACACTTCTCAAAAGAAGACATTTATGCAGCCAACAAACTTATGAAAAAATGCTCATCATCATTGGTCATTAGAGAAATGCAAATCAAAACCACAATGAGATACCATCTCACACCAGTTAGAATGGCAATCATTAAAAAGTCAGGAAACAACAGGTGCTGGAGAGGATGTGGAGAAATAGGAACACTTTTACACTCTTGGTGGGAGTGTAAATTAGTTCGACCATTGTGGAAGACAGTGTGGTGATTCCTCAAGGATCTAGAACTAGAAATACCATTTGACCCAGCAATCCCATTACTGGGTATATACCCAAAGGATTATAAATCATTCTACTATAAAGACACATGCAAATATATGTTTATTGCAGCACTGTTCACAATAGCAAAGTCTTAAAACCAACCCAAATGCCCATCTATGATAGACTGAATAAAGAAAATGTGGCACATATATACCATGGAAAGGTATGCAGCCACAAAAAAGGATGAGTTCATGTCCTTTGCAGGGACATGGAGGGAAATGGAAACTATCATTTTCAGCAAAGTAACACTAAAAGAGAAAACCAAACACTGCATGTTCTCACTCATAAGTGGGAGTTGAACAATGAGAACACATGGACACAGGGAGGGGAACATCACACACTGGGGCCTGTCAGGGGGTGGGGGGCTAGGGGAGGGATAGCATTAGGAGAAATACCTAACGTAAATGATGAGTTGATGGGTGCAACAAACCAACATGGTACATGTATACCTATGTAATAAACCTGCACGTTGTACACATGTACCCCAGAACTTAAAGTATAATAATAAAAAAAGAAAATACCACATTCAGTCATAGCAATAGCATATTTTAACAATAATGTACAACATGAAGAGCTCCTAAAATTCCAACTTTGTAGCATGAATACATCCAGACATCTCCACATGTACATGATGTCCAGGTAATCACGGCTTCAAAGTCAAGAAAATTCAGTATCTAATTCTAATTGATCTTAAAGTGACTGAAAAAAAATAATGCATATAACTTTTACTCTTTCGATTTCTGGAAGCAGGTGCTAATAAATTTCTTAGTTTTAAAGTAGAACTTCATACATGCTGTTTCCTTTTCAATGTATGTATCAATCCATTTAAAAACTACAGCCCAGAACTTAACTGGAAAGCTTGCCCAAATGCCTAGCAGAGATGCCTCATGTCACAATTCAATTTCTATGTACACATTGGTATCAACACAGGAAATGTGGGTACAAGAAGATAATAACAAACAGACAAGGATTCTTGAACATCATTTCCCTGAGGAACCCCACCCAGCTCCAATCAGGCCACAATCCCCGTACTCTCAGAACTTGGATAAATAACTTGCACTAAACTGATTACAGATCCCTTCCTGCCCCCGCCCCAACTGTTCTTATGTCATTTTCATGTATGTTGTTTTACAACCGAACCAGGCTAAAAACCCTTTGAGGGAAACATTAGTCACATAGAACGTTTTAAAACAAATGTTACAAGAGTTTTTTCTTTGCTATCACTCACAGGGCCTAGGATGATACAGACTTTTAAGTGTGGGGTCTTAAAAACAATGTTAGTAATTGTTGCAGTTGTCTTTGGAGTTCTTTTAAAAAGGAAAATCTCTAAATGCCAGGATTGTAAATCTTTTTAAAAATATTAAGAATATCATACAACTGTATAGTACCCCAAACTGTACAATGCACTTTTATATATTAATACTCTCATTTAATATACTAATACCAATCTGGGTGGTAGTTTTCCTAATTTGGAAACCAGACACAGAGAGGTAAAAGAATTTTTCTTGGTTCTTGCTGAAATAAGCAATAGACCCTGGACTAGAAGTGACTTCATTTCAAGACACTATGGAATTAAAGCATGTGAAAGACCACAAATAAAAAATAAACACAACACACACCCCAAAACAACACACATACACACACACGCACAGACCAAGACCACCATTTAACAGAAAACGCCTCAGAGAACAGACGACAATTTTAGAAACTGGGTCAGTTCACTTCTGGACAGCAACCAAAAAGACTGGCCTTGTTCTATCAAGTACTTTCCATCTCCTTTGAAATCGAGAGAACCTTGTTGTTTTGCAGCCAATTCAGTTTATGAAGAAGCTTAGCGAAATCTACAGCTTAAAAAAGGAGACTGCATCTTAAATATAAAGCATTAGGGAAAAAGATACCTGAGTTACTGTGGTGGAATCAAGAATGTTTTCTTTTTTAGTTTATTGTTCAGTGTTTCTTTTCATTTTTTTAAAAGCTGGATTCCTCTAGCACTGAACAAAAGGAAACTACAGATGTCTTTAAAGGGTGCCTTGAGAAAGTTAATCCCATAAGCCCCTGTGTGACTTCCACTCAGCTGATCTTAACAGTTGGTTCAATGGTCAATCTTAGACTTCTAAAACTTCTAAAAGGTTAATAAAATATAATTTGTCTTTCCAGGTGGGTAGAAGCGTGGGTAAGAAGAAAAGTGGGCCGGAATTACAGAATCCCAGCACTTTGGGAGGCTGAGATGGGTGGATCACTTGAGGTCGGGAGTATAAGACCAGTATGGCCAACATGGAAAAACCTCATCTCTAACTAAAAATACAAAAATTAGCTGGGTGTGGTGGTGCAGGCCTGTAATCCCAGCTACTTGGGAGGCTGAGGCAGGAGAACAGCTTGAACCAGGAGGCGGAGGCTACAGTGGGCCAAGACTGCACCAGTGCACTGCAGCCTGGGTGACAGAGTGAGACTCCGTTTCACAAAAAAAAAAGGGGGGGGAGGGCAGAGACAAAGTAAGTCTAAGAAGAAGAGAGAAATAACAAGAAAAGATGAAAGATACAAAGAATGGAGAAAAACAAAGGGCAGATAAGCAAACAAAAACACTCTAGGTTTGGTAACATGGCCAAGAGCCCCACACTAGCCAGGTCCTCACTATGGAAGGGACCCAGAGATTCGGGCTCCTGGTGACAATTGCACATCCTATGGCTTCTCTGGGGTTATACTCTCATGTCTCAGGTGTCAGCAAATGGGAGTTGGAGAAACACCAGGCCTACCTGATTCACCACTATTTATTTACCATCCCAACCTCCATCTACCATGGAGAGAATCCTATTTTTACCTGGATCACTGTTAATGTGGTATAGAGGTATGCTGAGAATAACATAAGTCACCTTTAACCCTATGCTCTTTAAAGAGAAGCTTGAAAGTGTCAAGGGCTGTGTGTGTGTGTGTGTGTGCACGCGTGCACGTGTGTGTGTTCTCTTGGCCCTTGAAAATGCAACTAATACTGCCAATATTGAATAGAATATGGTGAGTTGGGTTTTTCTCCCCACTCCAACTCCCAACCCCTTCTATGATGTCCATTCTAGAAGCCTTCTGTAATCTCTCTCAAAGCAGGGGAGCTCAGGCACTCCTGTGGGAGACAGACAGGCCAACAAGAACGAGCAGGTCACTCTTCACAGGGTCAAAGGTCTCACTAGCTTTTAGACATCGTGCACCATGAGGCCAGTCTGTGGGATGGACTCTTCCTACCCTTCCCACCACCATGCCCAGCAGCTTAGGCAGAGGGCTGGAGCATGAGGGCCTATGCCAGGCCCAAGAGCTTTTGGAGAAGGAATAATGAAGTAATCAAGGTGAACAGGCTCTGAAGTCTAGAAAAATAATGCTCTTGCATCTAGGACATAGAAACTTGGGAAATCAGATGGACAGGTGACAGCAATATCCCTAATCTCCTCTACTCTATTTTAAGGGGTGGAGTAATTCACATGGCTTTAAAGTTAAGTCTGGACAATCTTCAACTGGAGACTTTCAACTGAAAAAATATAAGGCCATTTTTATTACAGAAAGGCTAATCCCTCCCTTCTACAATAGGGGGCATGGTGCCGGGATTAAAGGATCCAAAGGCAAAGAAGCTAGACTCCTGCCCCCTTCCCCCAGTGCACGCACACCTTCTTTCCAACTGGCTGGTTCATTCCCTGCTACCTAAAGAAGAGGCAAGAGGAACAGGGTGGAGCTTGCCAAGGAGATTCCTGCAGGTCCCTCTCCATCCTCAAAATTACAGCAGATGTGTGGCTGTGGTTCTCCATGACTTCAGTGCCCTTGCCACCCCCACATGGAGGCAGCAAACACACTATAACATGGTTCTGCCCCCAAGAGACTAGACGTTTGCCATTCTGCGTTGCTCCCGTGTGCTGCCTTCACAGCATACCATGGAAAACAGACATTCTAAGCCAGAATGACAAAAGCATCTTCCCATCAAGCATCATCAATAGCCTTCCTCACCAAGGATAGGTTAGGTAATTTGAAAATGAATGTTCTGAAATTTTAACTAATATATGAGTTGTAGTTCAATAGGAAATGGTGATAAAGAGGAGGAAACAAGAGGATTATAAATTACAAAAGAGAGACACATTGCTGGTAACACACACACACAAATGGTCTGAGAGCCAGATGGGGAGAAACAGAGGCCAGGAAAGGGCCAAGCGTGACAAGTGGTAGAGTGTCCATCACTTTCATATACCCGCTTCTGGCACACAGGCTAGGGGTTTCTTGCACTTGGTCAAATCATAAGTCAGGATATCTAATATTTAGATTCAGGGCTATCACTGTAAAATGTAAATCACAGTCTCCAGTGATTTAGGACTATCTCAATTTAAAGGCACAACACAGAGTGCCCCCGAGAGGTTACTTGGCCTGGCCCACTTCCCTTGCCTAAGTGACTATTTAAACCAGGGGTCACAAATTCAGATGACTGCAGGGGTCAAGAAAGAATGAGATGAGTGAAAGGTCAGGTCTGGGAAGACAGTGAGGAATGGGGCATCTGGGGAGTCTGCCACTTAGCTCTAGCCCCAGCAAAGCAGGAACAGCCCCATGTGCCAAGAGCTTCTGATACTCAAGAAACAGAGTTGAGAGACTGCATAAAATCATTTGCTGTTTTAATGTTGGAAACTCATGCTAATAATTTGGAAATTTTGTAGGTGTTGGGTCTGGTTGGCTAGTTTGCCTCTTCTACTGCACACCTTCTATGTCGCTCAGCGGATTCTTTGTTCCTGTAAACCTAAACCTCTGGGGGAGAAAACTCTCCACCTGCCTTTTGGCCCCCCTGGGTTGTACTGTTAGGGCTTCACTGCCCACAGAAAGCCAGGGAGAAGAGTGGGCAAAGACAGATAGGGGCCAAGTCAGTCTGAATATCAACTCCACCTCTCGGAATGTGATTTTTGGCAATTTACTGGCTCGCTCTCAGTCTCTGTTCCTTTATCCTTAAAACCGGAGGAAATTCTTTATACCTCTTGAGATTATTTTGAGGATTGTTCTGAGCATTTCACGAGAAGAGATCTTGTCTATTTTGTACTAGTGCCCAAATACCCAGCACCTATCCTGCTGCCTTACATACAGTAGGCACTCAATATATGCCAAAATTATAATGTTTGGGAAGATCTCCCGTAAGTCCGGCACCAGTTGAACCTATTTCCTTTCATTCTCTCCTCTTCTGATGCTTTAATGTCAATATCCATATCTACTTCTCGCTTGGTCAGAATATTTTGAAATTAAACTTTATAGAAGGCCAAATTAAGAATAAATACTGAAGAGTTTTTTCTTAAGAAGCATGGCATACTTTTAGGTCAGCAAGGCACTATTTGGATACTACTAGCAACAGCTTTTTGTGTACTTCAGAAGAAAAAAATTAAACACAAGAGATTTCATTGTCTTATTAATAAATTAAGGAATCATGCATTAAGTTTAGCATTCTCAACTCATGTTTGCCAATAGTGCACGCCACTGCATGGAGAGTACATAGTGGCTATTCCAGGTGACTCTTGATCCATTTGTTCACTTTGGATTGAGAAGGCTGAATTATATTCATCTAGAACAAATGTTTACTAACCATGTCTTATTTACCTGGGTTTCTTTGATTTTATGCTGAAAGAATCCCAGAGCCCTCCAAATAATTTCAGCTTCCCTCTCCCCTGGTGGGGGGAAGGAGGGTTTGCTGTACAATTCAGGCAAACATATTTCCCATGATTTGGTGAGAAACTGAAATAACAAACAGCCTGGTGGGTTATTTCAGAGTGACCCACTGCAATGGGAGCACTGTTAAAGAAGCGTTAAGGGGACCAGCTATCTCTCCAATAAAAAGTTTCCAATTAAGGAACTAAAATATTCTCAAGAAGATCTTGGGGACAAGCTATAAGTAGGATCATCACCTTAATTGGGGCCAGTGCTTACAACTGAAACTGCTTAGCAAGCCAGAATGGGTTATATGCCTTGTTCCTCTTGAGAAGAAACGTTCATTAATCTGCAGAAGAAAACTCTATTTGGCCTGATGGGCTCTGCTGAAAAGCAATCTCAGAGGTTCACTGTTAACCTCTGCTTTTCTGGGGCTTAGATTCTGTTCCTTGTTTTTGAAACAGGGTCTCACTCTGTTGTCCAGGCTGGAGTGCAGTGGCACCAACTTGGCTCACTGCAGCCTCAGCCTCCCAGGCTCAATGATTCTCCCACCTCAGCTTCCCAAGTAGCTGGTACTACAGGTGTGCATCACCCCTGCCCAGTGAATTTTTTGTATTTTTTTTGTAGAGACGGAGTTTTGCTATGTTGCATAGGCTGGTTTCAAACTCCTGGGCTCAAGTAATCCTCCTATGTTGGCCTCCCAAATCGCTGGGATTATAGGCATGAGCCACTGCATCTGGCCATATTCTGTACTTCTTATTACCAGCATCTCCTGAGTGCGGCTTGTTCTTTGTGAGGGAGTACCATGTCCCAGGTTGTTAAGCCTCTCCACAGGGATCTAGTGTTTGCCTCCACTATGGCCTAAGGGCTTTCAATGCTCTCAAACCAGTGTCTAACAAAACAGCTGAAGTTATACCATGCAGGTAGTAGTATAACTATGGACCCCAGAGCTATTCAAACAGTGTAATCCTGGGTTTCCATCTCCCTGGTCTGTGCCCCAACACACAGACTTAAAGCCCCAGAGAGACTGGGGAAAATCTTCTTGCCTCCATTTCACAAGCAATTCTTGTGTGAGTATAACCAGCATAGCCCCTAGAGTCTAGGGCCTATAGCTGGGTCTGAAACACTCTAAGGCCAGTGGCATCAATGTCTTCTGGCACCTAGGAATTTTCCTGTCCTGCTTTAAAGCTCATATGTACTTGAAGACATTTAACCAATATTGGTTTATTTTAACCAATATACCTTAGGACTTTTTGGGGTGGGTGGTCAGAAGTAGGCCAGGCTACATGAGCTCAGTATACCATTCTGCCAGAATTGGGTTCCCTAAATGCAATTCTGCCAGTTTAGGTCCCATATGTAGCCAATTCTAGCTGCCATTTAGGCTACAACTAGAATTAAGTTCTTTGTAGCCTAAGCTAATTGCTGTGACTCTTTCACTAACTCATCCTCATTACAGAGTGCCACTGGGGGGAGAAACAGCTTAGGGGTAGCCCAGGCCTTGAGAAACCTACCCTAAGCCAGAAGCAGCAGGTCCAGGCAGTGACCCCAAGGAAACAGGTCACCTTCCTTCCCAAGGCTGCATTTTCCACACCCAACTAAGTCTGCCCTCAGTTCTGTGGAATCTGCCTTCCATTAACTTTTCCATGATTTAGAACCAGATGACTGTACACTGATGTTTTAGTAGAATGAGAGAAGTAGTAGAAAGACGGCAAGAAATGCAACAAGGGCACAACCACCTTACCACATCAGGGATGTCTGCAGGGAGTCACTGTGTTCTCCGACAGCAAGCAGCCAAGAGAACAGCCACAGAAAGCGGCTCCAGCAGCTGACCCTGGGGTCTCCTCTGATCTCATTACAGCAGTTGACACTAGTCCTCACAAAACAAACAGAGGAAATTTATGCCTGCCTTAGCTGTGGAAAGCTCCACATTCCTTATTAACGAGAGTTTCAGCTTCTGAGACCACAGCCGCCGGGATGGGGAGGAGGTCGGCTGTGCTCCCAAGAAAGAACTGTGGCTGCTGCCTTGCCCTCTTTCTGGGGCTGGATATACAGGTGGTAAGCCTGGGGCCTGGGCTCTGTGCTCGGGTGACTAGGGGGAAGTTCCCTTTCTGCTAATGTCAACTTTCCTTGGCTCAGACGGTGGAGTCATTTCCTCTTAAACAGCACTGGGAAACTCACTACAAGGGAGTCTTGAGGGGATCCACCTGCTAAGGTCGGAATTCCAAGAGAGAGGTTGTTCTGCATAACCATACTCAAAAGTACTCTTGCCTGCACCTTCAAAAACTCTACTTAACTTGGAATTCTGACTTAAAACATTATTTCATATCTGTTAATTCAATCTTAGAAGTAACTGAGCAGTCAGTTCATGATGTAAAGAGTGAGCTTCTAAACCAGAGTAAGAAAGAGGAGCAGAAGTTCTGAACCAGAGTGGTTTTGCCTCCCAGGGGACATCTGGAAATGCTGTAGACATTTTTGGTTGTCATGACCTGGGGGAGGGTGCTACTGGCATCTAGTGGGTGAGACCAATGATGCTACTGAAGATCCTACCATGTACAGGACAGACACCATAATCAAGAATTATCTGGTCCAAAACGTCAATAGTGCTGAGATTGGGAAACCCTGACGGGGAGGGAACATTCAGGGATATAGGCAGACTTAAAGTCATGCCAACTCATAATCACATGATAATAATGTGGTATCATGCAACTTGGGGTCCCCAAAATGTAAACAATTAACAACCATAAAAATATACCAGTTCTCTCCTTGAGCAAAGTAAAAGCTGTACCTTACACAGAGTAAGATCATCAGAGTTGCCTGGGAAGAAGTGGAACAGATTCAATGTTGGACTGTGTTATCATCAACATCACCAGTGCCTTGTTTACTCCAGGTCAAGGTGTGATCTGAGTGCCAACTATCAAAATTCAGTGGTAGCTATTAACAGAAGGAGTTTACATGTGAAGTTCTATGGTCACTAAAACTGTCTAAATAACCTAAGTATATATAGGTCTGGAAAAAGTTGCAAAATGTTTCAACTTTTAAAATACCAACAAAATATGAGGAACCATGTTGATGTTGACCTACATTCTAGGGTGGCTAAAAGAAACAGCTGCACAATAGGGTTCTAAATAAATGCAGAATTGCAGAAATGCATCATAATGAAAATAATCAAGGTGACTATTTTGAAATGCTCCCCATTTCTGTTTTTCTTGCTGTTTTCAAATATTCCCTCTCATCCACATGGCATATTTTCATTACATTTGTTGTAAGAATGTACATTTAGATGACCTACTCATTATTCTTTTATGCATTCTTTTACTCCAGCCAAAAAGGAAAAAAAAAAAATCCCCATCCAAACAAAGCTAATGCATGGAAACAAATTTGAAGGAAAAAAAGAATTTCATGAATGAGCGGGAGACAATTTTTTAATGGAATGTTTTAAAGGCTTGTGGTATAAACAAGTAAACAAAATTGATTCACTAACATTAATACTGTTTGCCATGATGTAAGAGTTGGTCTTTTTTTAAAATGCCCCAGAAGCCAAAGGAAAATAAATAATGTGGTAGGGAAAAATAATACCTTACTTGGCATTTTGAAGTCATTGCTCAATCCTTCTTGAGCAAGAAAACCATAGTAATGACTTTGTTTTACCTACCGCAATTATGGTACACCTCGCAGCAATCCTCCACAATATTTTCCTCCCTCTGTTCAAGTTCTGCTAAATAATCTCTGGAAACCATTAACCAAGAGCACGGTTCCAATTTTCCTGTTCTCCCTCCCCTGCTGCCTCAGTGTCATGCTGGCGTCAAGACAAAGCAAACTTGTATGACATCACAGAGCAAACTCATTTTCTGTAAACCAGCCCCTTGGTAGTTTACCGCTACTGGAACCCAACGCTGTCAACAGTGTGGTCTTTGTTTGGTGGGTGTTGCTCTAAAAATTTTTTTAAAAAGTTTCCCAACACCTCCTTCTTCTTTTAAACAGAGGCAAGCTGCTGGAGGCGCCGTCCTCGCCTGGCCCGCCCCACTCTGTAAACTAGACATTACCTTATACACAAATGACTCTAGGCATTCCTCAGTCTAGCTGCCTCACTGCAAAATTCCTATGCTCCTCAGCAGCAGGGCAGCACGCATTCCCCTGGCTTCCCCTCTTTCCTCTTCCCCCACCCTCCTCTTTTTCTTTTCTTTCTTTTCTTTTTTTTTTTTTTTTTAATTTCCACTGCCTCACTGTGTTTTTGTGTAAATGATCTCACATGACTCAACAAATCCATCTGCCTGAAGCAGGCCAAGTCTGGAGCCCTCCCAGGAGGGAGGAGAAGAATTGCTTTGTGGAAAGGACCTGGAGCTCTGCCCTTTCTCTGGCTCGAATTACCCGCCTGTCAGGCCTGACGGATTTGGCTAAAAATAAAAGGAAGCGGGCCGTGAAAAGCAGATGAATGGGCTCAGCAGTTCCTTAGATAACACAGGCCTGCTGTTGCCCAAAGCTCCCCAAACAGAAACTTCAAATGCAGGGCCTCTGAGTGCAGTGATGTGGCTTCCAGGTGAACGGGGCCTGTCAAATCCACTGGAGTTGGAGGACATGGCCTGGGCTGTGAATTTCGGTTTCCCTTCCGTGTGTGTGTGTGTGTGTGTGTGTGTGTGTGTGTGTGTGTGTGTGTGTCACACAGAGAGTGAAAGCGCACGCGAGAGAGACTGAGAGAGTGAGAGAACCAGTCTAGTATTAAAAGGTTCTCAGAAAACAGTAGACTTCAGTGGAGTGAAGACTTGTAAAAAAAGAAAAAAATTTGTTGTTTCCACTACAAAATTATCCTTCTCCCCACCTCCAACACCAGACATTTTCAGCCTCTCTATGATGTCACTTCTCTGTTTAGAGCCAGCAAAGAGCTAAAAGTCCTTCTTGTAAGTGTATGCCCAGCGCCCGCAGTGGGTATTAAGCACTTAGGTTGGCAATGTAATGACACACTGTAACAATCTGTAATATGAAGCAGTCAGCAAAGCCCTGGCTCTGAAAGCTATTTCTCCCGACCATTAACCATATGTTTGGCTCCTCAGATAGCCAAGCGGGTGTTCCAGCTTACCATCTGGTTTCTATCCACACAAGCAACTGCAAAGCACAGGCTATGTCCCTCTGGAGCTGTGTGTTTCTTTTTCTCTCTCTTTTCCGCTCTTCCCTTCCTCTTTCCTCCTCCCAGCTCCTTTGGTTCCCTCTGCTAAAGAATTCTCCGCCATTCATCACGTGCAAAGAAAACTTTACCTGACATGGCAGCGGCAGAGCCATTAAGAATGCACAGCTGTATTGTAAACACGCCAGAGGGCCATTTACCATCCGTGGAATCTGTACAAGTCAGGCTCTACCCCTTCCTCATCTCCTACTGAGTGCTGACACTCGATCCAGCATGTTAAAAATAGGTACATTCTTGAGAGATCCAGGGTTGCTGTGGTGCCCTTCATACTCACTTCATATTCTGGGAGTGGGGCTTTAAAACACACACACACACACACACACACACACACCACACACACACACGCTCCTGAAGTTTGCCTCTGCATTCAATCTGCCTGACGTCAGTCTCACACAGGATGACACACCACCACTGCAAATAACCAACTTAACTACAGGTTTCTATTCTTTTTTCTGCCCTAAGGATTTGATCCCAAGGGTGTATTTTTCTGAGTTTTTTTTTCCCCCGAAACAGTCCACACTGAAAGAGATGACACTTTAGAAGAATAAGAACATACAGCCGTGTGTAACAAATTGACAACCTGCAAAACTTATGCTTATTTACATCTGCACTTTTTAATAGTACACAGCAATGAAATGGAACCTGGTATCAGAATTTATAGAATTTTTTCACAATGTTTTCAAAGTATTTACCCCAGAGTTTCTCCTCTACAGCATTTAAGGTACTTTATAACTCTATACATTTTTAAATGTATGAAGGAAGATGTATTTGATATATAGAAATTAGGTCATTTTTCTTCCTGTCCCCCTCAGAATAAGGTCTGCATTATCAGCCCATTTTACTGAATTAGGAAATTAAAGTTAATTATTTCCCATACACTGAAAAAATAAGGGCTGGTTTCTAACATACCAAGAACAAAAGAAAGAATATCATTAAAAAGTGATTAACCAGAATGTCAGATTTTATCAATGTGGCAGAGCTACAGAGGATTTGTCAGGGGAGGACTGTTTATTCAGGCTAACAAGGGTGCCAGGAAGGCCACTACCTGTGTAAACTTCTTAAACCCACTGCCCTTGTCAGTCCTCATTTCCATGATCTGAAATAGGTGTTGTGTTAGCTATTTCTATCAATAAGGGACATCAAAATTCTGCTGCATGTAGATTTTTAGAGAGTGACAGAAAAGGGAATTTTTAATTTCAGAAGCCTTAGGAAAATTGTTCACAGACGATGGCATCTATTAAATGCTGTTTGAGGTCTCAAAACCATAATACAAACTTTAAAGTGCATTAGCTTTACTCCCAGAAACACAATGACAATATAGTTAATAAAAAGAAAGAAAAATTAGCAATTTAAAACTTCAGTATTTTCACAGTTAACTACCTGGTTTTCTAAGCACTGCAGAATCATTTTATTACAGATATTTGTGCTTTTCATAAACACTGGTGCCTGAGCCCTTTTCCTCCAGCTCAATTATACAAGGATCCCTGAGTGGGGAGGCCTGGACATCAGTATTTTTGAAAAGTTTTCCAATTTTGTGCAACTAAAGTTGAGAAGTCTTGCCTTATGTGAACTAACATGACAGTAGAAACCATCTCATCAAAACCAAAATGAAACCCTTGGTATAGAAATGTAAATGAAATTTAGGAATAGAACAGTGGCTTTCCAAACTTGTTTTGAAGTGAAATCTTCAAACAAAATCTTATATGAAATCCCTATAAGCGAGATAGGTAAAAAGCAGTAATTTATACTGCCCTTTTATCCTTTTAGTCTGTACAATATTCATGGATTTTGTAAGTTCAAAGTTACAATTTTTAAATCATAACCCAGCCAGTAAGAAAAATAAAGCCATTTTATTGTAACACAAAACCTGAAATTGAGGTTAAGGCTGAAAGGTCCAGTTCTATACACCTCAGCATCTAATTTTTTCCATGGCCAATGGTTAAGATGATCAAGGTCTGATGTATATAAAAATAGCAGTGTATGTAGCAGGATGAAAATTAGTTCATAAGTTAATGTAATAAACATCCATTAAGTGCTTACTATACACGAGGTACTGCCCTGCGGTCATCAGAGAAATAAGTTGCAGCCTCTCCCTTGAGGAGTCTACTTAAGAAGACACCTAATGGCAGAACAGCAAGACAAGCGCAATAATGGAGGTGCTGAGAGACACTACATGGGAGGGAGTGGCTAATTCTGCTTGAGGAAATAGGGCATAATGTCACCAGCAAGGGACAATTAAGTCAGGTCCTAAAAGTGTGAGCAGGATTTTTGACACCTAAAAAAGGAGGGACACTTCAGAAAGAAGAAACTGAGTGTGAAAAAAATTAAAACCCAGAAGTATAAACAGGGTTGGTGAGTCTGGGGGTTATGAGAAATTCTGCAAGGGACAGGAAGGTCTGGGAGATAAGGCCAAAGAGGTAACTGAGTCCAGGTTATAAGAAACTCTAAATGTCATGATATAGCTTAGACCAGTGCTGGCCAACAAAAACACAAGGTGAACTAAACCTGTAATTTAAAACTTTTTAAATAACCACATTAAACAAGTAAAAAGAAAAAGGAGAAATTTACTTAATATTATTGGAAAAAGTATTATTTTAACATGTTATCAATATAAAAAGAATTAATGAGCTATTTTACATTTTGTTCATACTAAGTCTTTGAAACAGGGTGTGGATTTTACATTTAACGGCACATCTCAATTTGGACAAGTCACATTTTAAGAGCTCAATAGCCACCTGTGGCTAGTGACTATTATACTGGAAAGCACAGGTTTAGCCCTTATTCTGCAGGCAGTGCAGACCGAAGGATATGCTTGGCTTTATTTCATGAGAAAATGGCAACAATGTGGAGAAGCAGAAACATTGGGTCTGAGAGAGGGCTTCTGAGGTGCCTTCCACAGTCCATGCAAGGGACACAGAGAACAAGGCTCAGACAAGGGCAGTGGCAAGTAGGATGGCATGGAAGAGTCAGAGTCAGAAAATACTTGTAAAAGGAATTCAGAAAACTTTAGAAGACTGTATGTGAGGGATCAAGTGAAGGACTCACAGAACCATTAAATTTTTTTTCATGCTGAAATTTGTGCTTAGAATGAAAGATCACTGATTGTGTATTTAATAAGAAGTTTCATTGTTCCTTTCAAGCTTGCTTCCTTCTGTAGTAGAATGCAATGTCACTTATGTAGGATATAGTAAATTCCTCTTCAAAGAACCAATATGTCAGTATGTTCAGTTCCTCTGTTCTTTGTTCTCCATTTTAAAGTTTAAAACTTCC
Source organism: Macaca mulatta (assembly GCF_049350105.2). Lineage (NCBI taxonomy): Eukaryota > Metazoa > Chordata > Mammalia > Primates > Cercopithecidae > Macaca > Macaca mulatta. Next base: position 95,755,767 of record NC_133409.1, on the reverse strand, counting down.
TCATTCTTTATGTCTCCTTGCCCCTAGTTTCAGTAAACAACCCCCTCCTGGCCTCCATCATCTGCTCTGTCCTTAGTCATCCTTAGTCACCTGCTCTGTCCTTAGTCACCTGCACTGTCCTTAGTCATCCTTTGTCACCTGCTCTGTAACAGTCCTTCCTGCCGAAACTATTCAACCTGCCACTCCAGCACGCACCCCTGATCTCTTTAAAATAGCCAACCAGAATTAGCTTAGACTGTGCTGTCCAACTCTAGCCAATAGGAGAAAGAAAGAGCAGTAGGGACTAGCTGCGTTAAGGATAAGACCCCTTTCCCCTTCCTTGTCCGGTGTCCTCTCGCCATTGCTCCATCCATGAGAAGCACCCTTCTATAGAAGTAAATCGCCTTGCTGAGAAAACTTTTGCCTGGGTGCTAATTTTCACTTGGTGGCACCGAGCATTTACTTCCAACACTTAATAAACATGTGCTGAGTACCCACCACATGTTAGGCAATGCTGGGCACTGGGGAAGCAAAGCCACAACGCAATTCTTACTTTCAAAGAGCTCAAATATAGTGTAGGAGACAAAACAAATTACCACAGAGCATTAAGTACATTAATAAACAGATATGCAAAGAGGCCTACAAAATGTTCCATAAAGTATAACTTAGAATTGTTTCATATAATGTATTCAATGGCACTTGTGAGATGGAGTGGGGTTTTCAGATAGTAAGGCCTGTATCAGCTGACTTTTTTGAGAGAGGGTCTCACTGCAGTAACCCAGGCTAGAGTGCAGTGGTGTGATCTTAGCTCACTGCAGCCTTGACCTCCTGGGCTCAGGTGATTATCTCACCTCAGCCTCCCAAGTAGCTGGGACTACAGGTGCACACCACCACACCCAGCTAATTTTTTGTATTTTTTTTTTTTTAGTAGAGATGGGGTTTTGCCATGTTGCCCAGGATGGTCTTGAACACCTGGACTCAAGCAATCCACTTGCCTCAGGCTCCCAAAATGCTGGGATTATAGGTATGAGCCACCAGGCTCAGCCTCAATTGATTTTTAAAAGTGATCCAGAATATGATTTACTTCTGTGTATTTAGTTGTACTGTATTAAGAAAATTCTGATACTCCTAGATAATACAGATAACACTATCTGAATCTCTGCTCTCAAAACTCAAATTTTCAGACAAATCTCTTGCTATTTGCTACTCTTACTACTTAATATCTGAAACTGAGAAACAAAACTGACATGACTATAAGAAGTTCAAATTCCTATGCACTGGAATTCACAATGGGAAATTTCAGCATCTCAGTTCTGGAAATGAGCAGATTTGAATTGTAAGGCATAGTTGTATTGGAAATTATAACAGTTCTTTAGCTTTTCATTTGATAATCTAATAATATGCCTCAACCTAATCTAAAAGCTTGGAGAAAATGCAGTAGTCAAGATTTTTTTATTTCAAATTTTAATCACTAATGATAATCTGACAACTATTTAAGGTAAAAGTCAGAGTATCCAAAATGTAGAGTGGGTAGACATGACAATCTAACAGAATATCCGTCACTAAGTGTTGTGTGTGGTGTTCACTTATTGTACAACTAGCCATTAATCTACACAGAAGCCTACATCCCACAGAGGCTCTGAACAGCTGCCTGGCATGTCATCAAGTGTGCTGAATATGTGTGACAAGAGGAATTTGCCTGTTCAATTTATGATCAGGCTGGAATATGAAAAATACTGGGATGGAACTTCCTAATCAATGATTCATTTATTTATAAGAAGTTCAAATATGTAAGCCAAAATAGTGGAAAACATTATTTCAAGGTTAACGTGGCAGTCCAATTCAATGTGCTGGTGGCCCTAATGTGTTAAAATTTGGTAACACATTTGTGTGCATTTTCTTTTATCATAGTTATAAAACATAGTTTAAAATATATTAAAATGAAATGCAAATTAAATGTTTGCAGAGCCTCTGAAGTATCTCCGGGGAACTTCTGCAGACCAGAGTTTGAAGATCACTGGCTTAGGGACTTTGAGGTTAAAATGTAAATGGAAGAACAACAATTTGGTGCACCTGCTATTTTAAGGATCATCAAGTTCATTCCCAAACTTCAGCCTAGGGCAGAAACCATTCCTCATTATCCTAAGAGCAGTGAAGCTGAGAAACACAACTGCAGAAAGTGTTTTAAGATTCTCTGGTGAGTTAGAATTTAAAAGGCTGGGACCAAAATTTGAAATACAGCATTCACTTCTCAATGTTGTTCATCCATTAATTCATTCAATAATTTATTGAGCACCTGCCACTAGGCACTGTTCTAGAGGCTTGAAATACATCATGAAAACAAACAAACAAGCAAACAAACAAAAAAAAAAAAAAAAAAAGAAAAAAAACCAAGGTTGGGCATGCTGGCTCACACCTGTAATCCCAGCATTTTTGGAGGCCAAGGCAGGTGGGTCACTTGAGACCAGGAGTTCAAGACCAGCTTGGGCAACATGGCAAAACCCAATCTCTACTAAAAATACAAAACATTAGCTGGGCATGGGGGTGCACACCTGTAGTCCCAGCTACTGGGGAGGCTGATGGGGGAGAATCACCCAAGCCCAGCCTCAGGAGTTCGAGGCTGCAGTGAGCTGTGATCATGCCACTGCACTCCAGCCTGGGCAATGGGAGTGATACCCTGTTTTTTTCTTTAAAAAAAAAAAACAGACAAAATTCCCTATCTTTGTGAATTTAGAGTTTAGTGGGGAGAGACAGACAATAATCACAAATAAGAAACTTGCTGTAAGGTAATAGGTGAAAGGTGCAAGGAAAAAAAATTGTGAGGCAAACACCACATGTTCCCACTTATAAGTGGGAGCTGAATATTGAGAACACAGGGACACAGGAAGGGGAACACCACACACTGGGGCCTGTCAGAGGGGGTTGGGGAGGGAGAGCATCAGGATAAATAGCTAATGCATGTGGGGCTTAATACCTAGGTGATAGACTGATAGGTGCAGCAAATCACCATGCCACACATTTACCTATGTAACAAACCTGCACATCCTGCACATGTATCCCGGAACTTAAAATAAATAAATAAAAATTGGAGTCAGGAATTGTAACTGTGGTGGAGGAGGAAGGCTGCAATTTTACACAGGAGAGTCAGGGTGGGCCTTATTGAGAGAAAGTAAAAGTGGATCAGAGAGCTGAAGGAGGGGAGAGGTAAACCAAGAGGCCATCAGTTCAAGCAGTGGTTCTCCAAGTAGGGTCCTAAGGCCACCAGCATTACCCTGAAACTTGTCACTAGCTCAGAAATGCCAGAGTGGCACCCAGCAGTCTGTTTTTCAAACTCTCCAGGTGATTCTGATGTGCCCTAAAGTTTGAGAACCACTGCCCTAGAGAAAAGGCCCTAAAATAGGAGTGGGTCTAGGACATTCTACAGAAACGGGTGAAACCAGGCATCTGGAGGTGACAATCAGGAGGACGGTGGTGGCCACAGCGTGAATAGCTTTATGATCACAGTAAGGCTTTGGCTCCAAGAGAAAAATGGGGAGCTACTTTTCTTCAGGAGCCACACAGCCTACATTTCAAAACATTCATGTTGGCTGTTTGGTTGAGTGGAAGCACTATATGACTTGCCTCAAAAGGAGACTCCCTGACTGTTCAACTCCATTTTGGGCAGTGGTATGCTGCTAAATGTTTAAAAACAGGCTCTGAGGGTGAGGAGCACCAATTTGTAGTGTCTGTTGATTTCCATGGTGTAAACTCTCCCACCATGGCTGATTTCAAGCCGCCAGCATGACTCACTGAACATGGAGTTGTGAAGAGATGTGCATAAACGACTCACAATACTGACTCTAGTCCCAGCGTCACTGCTACCACTGAGAACATTTAAAAATAAGGGAGAATTTTGTGAATCTGATTGGAAATGTGAATGCTATTTTATAAGTCTATATAAATGCAATGACTTCTATTGCTCTATTACTGTTACTCAAATACAGAGCCCAAGTCCTTAGAATTTCTTTTTTTTTTTAAGAGACAGGGTCTCACTCTGTCATCCAGGCTGGAGGACAATGGTGCGATCACAGCTCATTGCAGCCTCAAACTCCTGAAAAGTTAATACAACAATAATATATTAACTTCATTTAGAGAAAACCCCATTAATATTAAACTTCAGCTTCCTTTATTCAAAAACATGTATTTAACTTTAGTTGGGATTCCTCTGTTACTGAATTTCCCTTCTCTTACTATAATTAACATCTTGCACTCTGAAAAAGTATGCATTGACTAGGATTTGCCATGCATCGTATGTGAGGTTGCTGCTCCAAAGGCTCGCATAAATCCAAGACAGGCCATCAAAGAATGTGCGTGAATTGCAAGAACAAAAGTGAATCTATCTGAAGATGAAGTGAAGTCTGAATAAGCCCTTCATCCATTTGATTTGCCATTAAGAAACTTTTCTTAGCCTAATGGAATGTCCCTATTTCTGTCAATGAGATTTCAGTTTGTGAACGTTTTTAAAATGCAGCATCTTCTGTCTGCAAAAAGACATGCTATGAACTCCTAACATACAGAAAGTGTTTAAACTACCAGGAGTCTGCTCCACGCATTCTCCCATCTGCACGATCCCTCGGCAGTGTACCACCCACACTCAGACCCCGGGCAGCCAGATCAGCAAATGTGCACAAGCCTGCACTCCTGTCAAACAATGGGGTCTTTCAGGCCTTACAATCTTGTGAAGAAACAGGCTGAAACGTCATGGGAAAAATTAGGAAATATCAGAGGAAAACAGCTCACAAAATGAGGGGTGGAACCACTTGCTCACATGTTCTAATTCCTGAACAAAGAGAAACAACAGTGACTGCCCCCTGCCTACTCTGACCCCTCCATTTCAAAAGAGAGGCGTCCTAACCCCTTTTTCTTTTCTTGGGGATTACAGCAGCAAGATGTAGACAAGACAGAATTAGAAATTTTTAAACCTAAAGAAGCAGAGTTAATTTCAAAAGCTTTACCCTCAAGAGAAGCATAACCAACCCATCTAACCAGCCTTGTTTGGTGATCTGAAATACCAACAAAATTACAGACTAGAAATCAACTAGACTCAACAACCACACAAAGGAAAACAGAAACTCCTGATAATATCTTTTTCTCTTTAAAAAAACAAAAAACAAAAAACAAAAAGAACTCTTCCAAAGTATTCTTGCTATCAAATCTCACGCAATAGCTAGCTCTATCCACCTCAGCAATCCTTCCTCATTATCTGCTATACCCAGTTTTATACTTTTCATACCAGCCTAGCTAGCTGGCCTAGTGGCCTGCAATACTCCATTTGCCATTCCCGGCCTTTATCAAGAATTGTTCCACTTGTAAATTACCTGTCTCTTTTTATCCACAAAATAACATCTCTCTCCATTTAAAAATCTATTTAAGACTTACTGCAAAAATGATTTCTAGATTAATCCAGTACATTTGCAAACTTGCCAACAAATTTACACTTCTGCTTTAATATACTTTTATAATACATCTATATTTTCCAGTTGATTATGTTAATCTGACTTTACTAAAATCTCTGAGGATAAAGTCTGAGTCAATTCTTCTTTACATAATCTCCAACTTTCCACCATATCACTAACTATCTGTGGGACGTTATCAGCTGTTAAACACTACAGACATGTCAGCTGCTGTCTCCCAACAGTGAGTCTGATGGTCAGCCATTTTGGGAAAAGAACCATAGGTGGGTTATTATTACAAGGCATTACATGGAAGAGGTGTTTATTTTGCTCTTGGAAGAAAAAAAGCAACATGTATTAAAATCATAAAAACATTTTTAGGCAGGGCGTGGTGGCTCACGCCTGTAATCCCAGCACTTTTTGGGAGGTCAATGCAGGCGATTGCTTGAGACCAGGAGTTCGAGACCAACCTGGGCAACACAGTGAAAAGAAACTTTGTCTCTACTAAAATTACAAAAATTAGCTGGGCTTGGTGGCACACACCTGTAACCCCAGCTATTCTGGAGGCTGAGGTGGAGAACTGCTTGAACCCAGGAGGTGGTGGGGGCAGTGAGCCGAGACGGCACCACTGCACTCCAGCCTGGGTGGCAGCAAGACCCTGTCTCAAAAAAAAAAAGTTTTGAAAGGTAAAATAACACAAAAAATATGCTATAGTGGAAATAAGAGAGTCAAATGAGACCGAGAACTTTACAAAGGGATCTTACAGACATGTTGCCAATATCACTGCATGAGCCTAAGCATAAGAACAACCTCTGGGGAGAAACCATCATTTGACAGTAAGGTACAATTCCAAGTCAGGTAGTGAAATGGGTGGAATTAAACGCAAATTATTCCTGCCAGCTGAAATGCAAGGACACTGTCAGAGAGTTAAAAAGTGAGTTCTATCCATGAGGTGATTCCACAGTCTTCTCAAGTCAACACATCTGTGAACTCACAGACCAAGTTCTTAAACCACTGTTCAAACTGTGAAGCACATCAGAATCACCTGGAGAGCTTTACAAACTCCCATAGTCGAGGTCATATCCCACACTAATAAAATCAGAGACCGGGCAGTGGCTCACGCCTGTAATCCCAGCACTTTGGGAGGTCAAGGTGGGCGGATTACCTGAGGTCAGGAGTACAAGACCAGCCTGGCCAACATGGTGAAACCCCGTCTTTACTAAAATTACGAAAAATTAGCCGGGTGCAGTGGTGCACGCCTGTAATCCTAGCTACTCTGGAGGCTGAGGCCAGAGAATTGCTTGAACTTGGGAGGCGGAGGTTGCGGTGAGCAGAGATCATGCCACTGCACTCCAGCCTGGGCTACAAAGAGAGACTTCGTCTCAAATAAAAAAAGAAAAAAAAAATGTCTGGAGTGGAAGCCAGGCATCTGTAGCTCTTAAAGATCCCCAGGAGATTCTAATGTGCATCAAAGTTTTAGAACCACTGTCCTAGACTCTGTCAGTACAAGATTTTGCTCAATGAGGAAAGAGCACAATAACTTACATTTAAGTTGGTGACAGGTAAAAGCAAAGGTTACCTCTGAAACTTTTAAGTAGGAAATCACTAGTTTGGCTGCAACAAGAAGTTTGTGCTCTGATTCACATAATTGGTGTAGCCTACAGTCTTTAAATGGCCCTAAATTAACTTGTGGCTTTGGGATGTAGACTAGGAGAGAGAAAGTAGGCATGGTGGTAGATATGAGCCCAGATAACAACAACTGAATTGTTGCCCATTGTGCCATCAAGATATTCAACTTGAGAGCCTACAGCCTGGATGCAAGTCCTAGGTCAGTCATCTGCTGGCTGTAGGGCTACAAGCAACTCTCCAACAACATAACCCTGGTATTCCATCTGAGGCAGTGGTTCCCAGCCCTGGCTACATATTAGCAAACCTGGGTCTGGGACACAATCCCCGAGATTCTGACGGATCCAGAACGGGGCCCCAAGATTCTTGTATTTCTAAAGTTCCCCATGTGTGGTTATGTTATATGAGTGAGGAGAACCACAGGCAGAGAGAGTGCTGAGGCCATACTATGTGGGTTCAAATCCTTGCTCCACTAGTTAGCTATGGCTCAGTTTCCTTATTTGTAAAAACGGAGATAACTGATAACACCTCCTTTGTTGTGAGGCTTCACTGGCTGATCCATTTATTGACCTCAGCGGATTATTGTACGGATTTGGCATAACACCTGGTACATAGCAAATGCTCAATTTTAATCACATGCATCGTACCTATACATGTGTACATGTGAATATGTCCTAAGGATTAAACAGTTTGATGTATATAAAGGGCTTAGCACTGTCTTCATATAGAAAATACTCAATAAATATAAGCTGAGCTGATGCTGACAGTACTGGTAGTACGACAACTTACTGCAACTGACTGTCTTCTGTCTGGAATTTCATCCTTTCCTCACTGCATGGCAGCCTTTGCTTCAGAAAACCACAACTTTAAAAGGTACGGGGATAGGAAGAAATCCTTTTTCTCTTTCTTTTAATTATTAAGAGGTCCCACTAACCATGAACGGTACTTCTACTGCAAAGTTATGATGGGAATGTGGGCTTAATGGCAAAGAAAAGCTATGTGGAGACCAGGCTCTGCCCCCACATGATGATAAATAGCAGAACTTGACAGCCAGAGGAAACTCAGCCCCCTCATTTCCTAGGGGAACCCAGAGTTGAAATGTGTTTTGCTCAAGATCACAGTGTGAGTGGCAGAACTGGGATCAGACTTAGGAACAGAGCTCTTTAGTTTCCAGGTTGCTTCCATTGATCATCCCTGGTGAGAAGCATGCCTGAGAGGTGCATTATCATGTGGAAGATGCTGTCCTTGTGGTCAAGGCCAATGTGGTACCCTGTTTCCCAATTGCCTCCTTCCTCTCTCTGCCGAATTCCCTTCCCTGGTCCAAATTCCACACCCTGCAGGCCATTTCCAACTGAAAGGGAGGACACAGAGCACTAGAAAGCAGCTGTGGTTTGTTTGTAGCCAAACTGTTTTCTTAGGGATGTTCAGTTCCAATTTTATAACAGAAGACAATTATAAAAAGGGTTTAATTTCCCAAATTTTCATTACATATAACTGTTCAGGGATAGGCATATATAAATGGATATGTGCATACTTTTAATCTATCTACCAAGGACAGGAAATCCTGTCTTTCAGTTGCTAAGTCTCAGACTATTCCATCTGAGTATTTTTGCTGACAAATGTGACCTTGCCTAGGTTCTGCAGGAATTTAAATATTCCCTCAATGTCATTTCTATTTGACCTTAGCAACATGACCAAACTGCAAATTCAAATGCCACTGAGTAAAGGTACAACATTCACATTCTGTTACCAAACCATTCTCCAATTCCAACCCAGTGACCCTGGGCCAGAGCCTAATCCAAAAGATCACAAAGCAACATCCTGATGAGTTGTCATGGCAACCCCTAGATGTTAGATATTTCATGTCATCCCTGGGCTGCAAATTCTCATTTTTAGTCTACTCATATCCTACTATTTCATGTATAACAACCCACCAAAATGCAATTTGAAATGTCAGCTGCCAAACATAATAAGAGATGCCACTTGCTATTACAGCCAATAATAAAAGATTTCCAGTTGTTTGTTTCAGAGACACAGCAAATCACTGGGTATTCTAAGTCCACTGGGCTGATCCTCAAAGTGAGGCTATTTAGCCAGACTTCCTTCTTTTTTATTTAATTAGTCAATATTTAAGAGAGCCTTGGAGATAAAAAGAATTCTAATGAAACCTAGGCATTATTATTTTCCAAACAGGAGGAAATGTACTGATCTTCAAACTTTCAATAGACACAATATATTGGGTCCAGAGAGACAGAGAGAGAAAGCCCGGTTATCTAAACCTTTTAAGGACACAATTATACAAGAGTGCCTTGCAAGGTTTTCAACTCTTTATAACTGGAAAAGAGGAAAATACTTATTACTGAAAACCAGATAATCAAAACACCTTGTTTTAATCAGCAGTTTCTACCCTTTTCACATTCTGTATCAATTCACAAGGACTGACCTTTGTCTTAGGTATAATGGGGTCAAAACCTACCACCTCTGCAGGTGTTTCTCCCTTACCTGCCTTAATCTGTGGCCCAGGTCGAGCACACCTGTGGGCAGGCTCAACCCAAGATAGCCAGGAGGTCTATTATGAGTAGACTGATGTAGAAAGATCTCTCTTGAAATTCCCTTTAGCTGACAAAGCATTAAAATCACCTCTGCAAATAGCTGGAATTGTGTATTTATTTTTATTTTCCCTGTTTAAAATTTAGCAGAAATGATAATAAGAAATGTCCAGTAGATGAACAACAGGCCCAGAAGGAAAGATAAATGAAGACCGAGATAATACACAAACCAGATTATCAATCTTGAAATAATCCAGAAGTACACATATGATAGATCTACTCTGTGAGTTTTTCTAATCCTAAACACAAATGGAATATAAAGAGGTGTGCAGTAGGGCTGCATGTCAACCACTTTAAACTAACGCTAGCCAATACCTGTGGAGAGCTGCAAACGATTTTTCTGCTAGAATTTTAAGAGAACTTTTAAGTTTTGAAAATTGATTCCCATGACACTTCTCTTTCCATCTTCGTCATAGCTGCCAAAAAGTTCAAAACCACATTTATGGCCTGTCTCTAGCAAGTCCTTAAATGGTCTTCTTGACATCTTTTATTAATTCCTAGCCTCATTTTCTCACTTTTTTGTTGTCTGCTTTACTGGGGAGTATCTCTGGAGCCAAATTAAAATTTTTTACAATAATGCGGGGGTATTATTCAATAGATAGCCTTCATTAAGCCTCAAATATTTATGGGGGCTTCTCTTCCAGACCATCTCTCTTTGATCCACGACGCAGGAGATTTCATGCTTCAACAAGAATTTGTTTCAGTTCACAGAGAAGCTGAAACAACATCAATTTCTCATACTTGTTTTAATCACATTTTGGATTGATAAGCTAAAATAGAGAAGAGTGCTATGCTAGGAAGCTGGGATCATGATGAGGTGAGAAGCCACCTTTTTTTTATTTGGGAGCTTGCACTCATGACTTTGGCCAGGCCCCAGAAGACACATAAGCTCCCTGTGATATTTATTGGACTATCACCCAATCCTTTCTTCTACGTGAGAATATCACTTTGGCAGATCTACACCAAAGCCTTCTCTGGGTATAAGTCTTCAGCCTGCCTTGGATGGATCTTGTCTGCTTCCGTCTGCCTGTGCACACAGGCTGCCAGCCCCACTCCACCCTGCAGTAAAACCTACTTGACTATGTATAGTGCTGGCTTGGAATGACATAGATTTAGGTTCAAGTTTTACGTCCTTTAATGGCTATATGACCCTGGACAAGGTATTAAACTCTATGAGTCTCAGGTACCTCGCCTGACAACTGGGAATAGCAAAGAGTCCCTTTTGGGGTTTATGTGAGGGTTACATTAATGCTCATAGGGTCCTTAACAAAATGCCTGGCACACCAATGTCAATGCTCAATAAATATCAGTGATTGGTATTACAATTATGTTATTATAATTCTTTAAAGAACTACTGGTGGCCAGTGTAAAACCTATGGTCTTTATCTCTCCTGACCCCATCCACAGGCAGGCTCATGTGACAATTTTCCCAGGATCATTTCAATTTTCTGTGATCAGAGAGAATGCCAGCCACAGCCCTATGGACCAGGGACAAGACAGCACACCTGGGCAGAAAGAAAGAAGACCACCAGCCTTGGGACAGAATTATCCCTCACTTCACCCACACTGTCTGCATGTTCAGAGACTGAGTGCTTATAGAACCAGACTCAGGGTTTTCCTGTTAGTCTGAAGAGCCCTTCGTCTCTTCTGGGCTTTCACTGGCAGAGGAACAGGATGAGAACACTCCCAGCCCCTTATCACCACCCGCATCAGCAACCCTGAAGCCAGCACTGGGGTCTTCGGGGTTGTGCGGATTGGGGAGCCGATGATGTAGTTAAGTTTCCTGGAAATACAGGCAGCAATTTCCTGTGGCTTCCTCTGTTTTTGATGTAGAGATGAGCACAGGTAAAAACTAAACACATCAAGGATCAGCGCTTCAGTCAGTGGTGCAAGTGCGGAAAAATACTGTCATTTCCTCACAAACAGATTCAGAAGCGCAAAGTATAAGCCACCTTCCAGAGAGCATGCTCCCCAGCAAGGACCTGTACAGTAGGGCTGTGAGGTGACAGTGAATAGATGGGCATTTCCATGAACTTACTTGCTTACCCAAGTGATCAAGAATCAAAATTTCCACGAAGGTCAATGTTTTGCATAAACCTTAACCTGAAAAAGCTCTGGTCTGCTCACAGAGCTTCAGTCAAGACTTCTCCAGAATTTGCGGCCAGGTCAGAAAAAAAGGTCACTTTCAGAAGTCGAAAGCACTACAAATTTTAGTTAAAATTTTAAATGAACTAAACTGTTTATGTAACTATCCTAAAAGATAGTTTAGAATTAAGTAAAACAATGTGCACTACATTTGGGAAACAGCCAGGTTCACGGAAGGTGGTCACAGTGTATCCTTAGAACCAGAATGGAATAAAGTAAATGATACATGTTATGGTTATGATAGCATAACCTGCTGACGAAAGAACAGCAGCAGCAGGATGTACAGTTTGCAAAGGGTCCATTCAAATCAGAGTGAACCCAGATGGTGCTGGAGGCAGCCTAGGGCCAAATCCCACCTTTGGCACTCACTAGCTGGGTGACCTTGGGCAAGTCATTTAAACTTCCACCTCTTCATGTGATTTTGTTTCTCCATCATTGGCTCCTCTTCCTTTGTGAAAAGTTGTCCCTCCCCACACCAACTGGGGCACCCATCATCATAGTCAGCAACCTGACCCAAAGATAGCTCAGGTATAGGACATGGTAAAATATTTTTCGCTTTAGTCTGTTGCTTGCAACCAAAAAACCAAGACTTTTTTTTTTTTGGTTGCAAGCAAAAGAGATTTCACACCTAATTTGCAGAAGTTGCTAGGAGAATTAAACGAATTCACACAAAGCAAACCCAAGAAATGCTGGTTGCATTCATAGAAAGGAAGATCAGTGTGTGGTTAAAAGCAAAGGTATTGAGTAGAGCTGCACAGGTTCAAATTCCAGCACCCCTTAGAACAGAGATAAATCACTTAACATCTTTGCTCTCGGTTTCCCAGTCTATAAAAACAGAGCTAATAATAGTAATTACATCATAGGGTTGTGAAGATTAAGTCAAAGCAGACAAAGCATTTAGAACAGTGCCCAACACAGTAAACATTCAAGAATTAGCCAATGGGTGCTGACGAGTTGATGGGTGCAGCACAGCAACATGGCACAAGTATACATATGTAACAAACGTTATGCACATGTACCCTAGAACTTAAAGTATAATAATAAGAAAAAAAAATAAAAAAAGAATTAGCCATTATTATTAAAAAGGTAGAACTGTTTTGATGGCTGTTAAGGACTGTGTAGAAGTCAGTGTTCTATAGAGAAATGCCCTTCAACTAAAAAAGTCAGGGATTGTGGCACAAGCCTGTAGTCCCAGCTACCCGGGAGGTGGAGGCAAAGAGGATCCTTTGAGCCAAGGAGTTTGAGCCTGGGCAACACAGTGAGACCCTGTCTCCAAAAAACTTTTATTTATTTAAGAACATTTTTAAACAGGAAAAGAAAACAATCATTCTTCTGGGTAATCCAGCTTGATGGACAATCCCTTGGAGACAATTAGAAAGGATGCATTTACTCATATTAGAATTTAGTAAGCTCTAATATTGGGCCTCCTGAATGAACTTACTTACCAGCAGGATGTGGCCTGAGCAAATGACCCATGTCAGTTGTGCTGCCTGGCCTTCCTCTTTTCATTGTCAAGGAATACATGAGCATATCAATTATGAATTAATCTCCCATAAATGTAACTATAAGTCAATTCTTGCAAGTCACATCTCTCTAAAAGAACTAATAAAACTGATTTTGGTCCTGTGGCTATTCACCAGGGCTATGTCCTTATGGGGACCACCCAGCAACCAACCAGCCTCACTCTTGTTGAAATCTGTAAATTGCAGCTCAAGTCTGTTTTACTAACTAAATGCAGTGTCTCCTTCATCTCTGCTTCCTGTGTGATATAAACACTAACTCATTCCTTCATTCATTTATTCACTCCTATAACCAACATTTTTGAGCACCACCTAGGTGCCATGTGCTGGGCTTGGTATTTGTTAAGCAAAAACAAGCAAGAAACAGTGCTCAAAATGCTTTTAAGAGTTTAGTCAGGAAGGTACGTCAATGAACGATTAGAAATGGTATGCTAGGCCAGAGACATACCTGAGCCAAGAGGGAGCTCAGGCCTGCAGGGTGGGACCCAGAAAGAGTTCACGCAATTAGCACAAAGCACTTGGGAAGCCAACAGCTTACACAGGGCACAGAAAGTAGACTGGAAAGATACATAGGTCTGAGACACTCTGGGATTTAGACGCCTTGCAAAGGAAGAGAAGTGTTCAGAAGATTTTAAGCAAAGTCATGCCATGATGTTTAGTTTTGCCTTTAGAAAGAACATTTGGTTGGCAGTATGGAAGGTGAACCAAGGGGCTGGCCATATGTGCAAAGCAGGAGGCAGGTAAAGAGTTTCCTGTGTTTGTCCAGAAGAGAAATGGTAAAGCCTGAACACAGAGCAATAGAGGAGGAAGCAAACAAGAGAGTCTGTGGGATTCCAGGAAATGAAACCACTGATTGCATGAAGCTACCCTACTTTAGCTCACTGTTCAGAAAACTGTGCCTCTCACTGTTCAGCTACTTCTCGAAAGAATTGAGACTACAAATTAAAATTGAAAACTACACACACTTATACTATGTCCATGATTCCACTGTGAAATTGTGCAAACCCATTCTCCAGGACTCAGGAGGGTCAGTGCTTTTATTTATTTATTTTTCTTGAGGCAGAGTCTCTGTCTGTCACCCAGGCTGGAGTGCAGTGGTGCGATCTCGGCTCACTGCACTCAAGTGAGTTCTGTGAGAACACTGGGTTCAAGTGACTCTCCTGCCTCAGCCTCCCAAGTAGCTGGGAACACAAGAGGCTGCCACCACACCCGGCTAATTTTTTGTATTTTTAGTAAAGATGGGGTTTCACCATGTTAGCCAGGATGGTCTCGATCTCCTCAACTCATGATCTGCCCGCCTCGGCCTCCCAAAATGCTGGGATTACAGGTGTGAACCACTGCGCCCGACTCAGTGCTCTTATTTGGGAAGTCTGAGAGAGCTTGAAAGTACAGAGGAAGGGCCCTTAAGTTAAATAGTTTTCCCTCCTCAACGAACAATTAAATGTTATTATGACCAACCATATCTAACAGGTTCAGAGACATCCTAGTCTGTCAACTTCGTAGACTAAATGAAAGTCCCAGGTTGTCAGACCCAGTGTAGTTTTATTTCCTCAGTATCTATTTCCTGCCACTTTACTTTACAAAATGTTTTCCCTTTGAATGTAACCAGAAAAATTCCATGAACCCTGCCACAATGTTAATACTCACGGCGAGAGCACACTTATATCACTAGAATATCTGACCACATCTGTTTGTTTTGTGACATGACAGGCCTTGAGATTGGTGAAAAATTTACCAAAACAAACCAATAATTTACTTTCTCTTAAATGTAAAATGCAATGGAATCTCTTCTGTATTTCTGGAAACATTGTAGTCAGCTTTTCCGAATGAACCTGCTGGGAAACGTCAAGATCTCTGAATAAATAAGTTGTGACTTTCATTGTATTTGTAGCACACAACCTCTGACAAGGAAGAAAGGCCACAAAGGGGTGTTGATCAAATCCAGGTCAGAACTCCATCAAGGTGGACGGACACTCAAGGTCCTGGTGGATAACAAAGACAATGGTGGACGAGCAATAAAGAAATCGAACAAGGTCTCAAAGGAACAGCAAATGAATTTCAATTTTAAAAGGACATTGGTCATCCTAGAAATCAATGTGTGTGCAATCCAACAGTTCCATATATAAATACCAGAAAACATTTATGAAGCAAGATTAATCTCTTGTTTTAGAAATTATTACTAACCTGGCTTTATTACTGGTTTAAACTAAATTTATAAAACAATAGGCTTGTCCCTGAGCCAAATATATTCATGTCTAAGAATGAAGTCATACTCTATATGAAGCTAAAGAGAATTTTGTAATAGTCTCATATCTCCATTAGGGGGAAAAATGTATCTGTTATCTCTATCGATTGATCGATCATCTATCTATGTTGGGAAAGCAAATTTAATGAACTCCCTGAAACTCTCAGAGAAAAATTATGGGAAGACACACACTGGCTAGACATATTTCAATAGTGGTTACCATAGAAACAAGTCATTAGATTTCATTTTTGGAATTGTGCCTTTTGATAAAATATTAAATTTCTTAGAGTATTTGCATATACAGATAGCACAACTGCTGATGTCCAATTGAATTATCTGCTGTAAGAATTATTTACACTACTTCTACTTTTAGATTACTATTATCTATAAAGAAAAAATCTCACTCCTAGTAAGAATGAATTTATAAACTCTTCCTCTACCTTGCCATTGTTTCATACCGGGAAAAAGCTAAAGTGAGGGTAGTAAAGGCATAAAACAGGCTGGGGCACAAGACAGGAATCGAAGGAAACCAGCTTGGTCTTGCTTGAGAGAAACTCCTGATGGCTTTCCAACCACAGCTGCTAATGTTCTGCAGGCCAGCTAACTGAACAGCAACTCTGGTAATTTGTTTTTAATCAGACTAATTCTTCAATCTCATTTTCCTGTGACAGGATGGCTCTTTCTCACGGCGTAAGAAATGATGACGTGCTTCCTTCTTGGGGGAGTGAGCCGTGATACTGCCTTGTGTGGCGCTCATCCAGTGTCTCCTTGCATTTATATTTCATAACCTCCCTGCTGGGAGCCCGAGAACCTGAAGAGCACACCTCACTTCCTATTTTGAAAATTAAGAAAAGGTATACATTTTAACACAGAGTCAAAATTGCAAAGTTAAACAACCATTAACTCAAATACTGACTTTAAGTCAGAAGCAGCAGCAGGTTAGTTGCTGCACCAAATTTTTCTGACTGAAAGCCACTAGGGTGTTTGCCAATCAATGCTAAAATGATACTTGAATTAAAATCAATACACAACCCCATATGTACGTGGTGTTCCAGGAACAGCCTAAGAGTTGCTCGACCTAGGATCTAAGATGTCCATGAGCCACAAACCTGGTAATCTTTGAAATTAGGGTTGGCGGATTTAGTTTTCTGTCAGCTGGGAACGTCCTGGCATTAAACCAAGGACTTCAATCCCCTTAAAACAATGAATTCAGCAACAGTCTTGACTTCCCAGACATAAGAAGTAAATCACATTACCAGCTGAGAAGAGGCTATGAACTTTCTGTTTGAAGGTCAACTAGAAAACAAGCGAAAGATCAGCTGAAAATGTCATGGGTGAACCCGAGCCAGGTGCTGGCTCTAGAATTACAGTGAGGTCCCCACGAAACCTTAAAAGAACATAGCCACCCTGTAAGGTGTTATAGGGTTCTCTTTCATTTTAAAAATTATTTACATATGCATGTACATGCTTTAATAATCTCTGGCAATATGCACATATTTATGTATATAGCCATATATGACTAAGATATAAATCTTGTCTATATGACTAAGAGATGGACCTTATCTTTATATGACTAAGAGATTATGTTATCTCTGGAGGGATCAAAGATCATGTTTGTTTTTCTGTTTTCCCCAAGCTCCGCACTGATATGCACAATCTCCATAGTAAGGAGGGGGGGAACACACACACACACACACACACACACACACACACACACACACGCGCTGACTATTTACATAGAAAATATATATTTGCTATTAAAAAATTAAAACCACATATGAGAATTAGTCAGACAGTGGGAAAAACGAATACATGAATCAACCCCAGAACCACCACTATTTCAGACTTGCCAAGTAAAGATACAAAAATTCATCTTATAGAAAAAGAAATCTGAGAACTACTTTTATATTGTTACAGAAAATACAAAAATAGATGTATTTTATTATTTGAATTGAACATTAAAAAAATTCACCTTACAAGTAGCAGGTATATCCTAATCTTTAAAAGTTCTATTTGTACTAGTCATCTACTAGGTCAAAAAAAGTTTAATACAAGACATTTGGAAGTAAATGAAAAAATACTGCATTTTTCCAACACTATCTTTTTATGAAATATTAAAAAGTTTAACACATGTTAATCCTTCTGAAAACTTATTTTGCCTCCTAAGAAATGCAAAATAGCTTACAAAGTAATTCTAACATCAGTGAAGAATGTTTTATGTTTCAAGTAAACTGTCTAAAAAATTTTAACTTAAATGATATGAATTTTAATATAATCTATGTGAAAATAAATTTTTTAAATACCTTGAAAATACTTTGCTTTGGTCTAGGATTAAATTCATGATGTATTTCATTAAATATCCTGCTATTGTCTGCTTTATATTAAGAAAACAATGGTAAGGAAAAATAATAGTTATCTCCCCAGCCCCACTATAATGGGAATTCTTCCTTACAAGAACTACAAAGCAAATAAGAGGAGATGTACTTCAAAATCTTAAATATTCATCACAAAATAAGGTGAATGGACTTTAAAAAATGATGACCCACGTAAAATCAACATTTAATCCTCAACATGTAGACTGTCTGCTTTGTGGCTTTCTTAGAGTGAACCTTAGCTTTACTCTCCTAGGGATCAAGTTCCTATCTCTTGCATTACAAACATCTGCAGGCCACAAGACAGCAACCAAAGGTTAATACTGCCTCCAGCCATTATTAAGCAGCTAAATCTGCTAATGTCCATTAAATATGATACTAAATATAATATTATTTCCAAAGCCAATAGATATTACTTTTGAACCCTATCACTTTTCAATATGAGGCTAGAAATTAAGAGTTGACTTTTTAAAAGTATAGAAAAAATTAGCCGGGCATGCTGGCACACACCTGTAGTCCCCAGCTACTCGGGAGGCTGCAGCAGGAGAATCGCTTGAACTCAGAAGGCAGAGGTTGCAGCGAGCCGAGACCACACCACTGCACTCCAGCCTGGGCGACAGAGCAAGACTCTTTGTCTCAAAAAAAAAAAAAAAAGTTGACTAAAATTATAGTTATATGGTTTCCAGATAATATATAGTATAATATATATGTATAATAATAATGTGATAATGTATCACTTAATGGATTGAAAATGACAAGATGATACTTTCAATGGCAGACACTAGCCTGTGGGGTGGTGGTATTCACCACAGCTAAAATCAACCGCTCACTTAAATAGCACCTAGACTGGGACCAAGTCCTCCAAATGGCTCCCCTTCCCACCTACTCAACAGGGGGCAGGCTGAGACAGAGAGTCATGTGTGTTCACATTAGCCTAACAGTCAGAGGATCAGACTGCATGGGTAGGAATTTCCTCTCTTCCAGTGCTCTCATTTCCTCATCTACAAAATGAGAATTGCTGTAAGGATTAAAAAATACATAGAAATGAAACATTTAGCACAATGGCCACAAGCCCACATTTTTACCCTGTCTGTTGTCAAAAGCAAGGTAGGAGACAACTAAAGCTAGGGTACGTAGAAAAGAGGGACAGGGTGTGGCCAGGGAGAGGGACACCTGCCAGTCACGTGGTGGGCATCTCCGCTCACAACTTGAAATGTATGCCACAGGAAGTTGCCAACCTGCTTTTTTAACTGCCTGTTACTAAAGGTTGATGAGATAAAACATAAATGAAAAAAAATTAAAAAACAACTAGAGAAATAAGGTGGGAGATATTATATAAAAGACATTATATGAGGGTTTTTGTTTGTTTTGTCTTGGAGTACTGTTTTTTTTCTAAGCTACGATCTATCCTGTTTTTATTTTTTTTTTAAATTAGTAGACTCTATTTTTAGAGCAGTTTTAGGTTTACAGAAAAACTAAGCAGAAAGTTCCCTCTTCCCCAAGTTTCCCCTATTATTAACCACCTTGCACAAGTATGGTACATCTGTTATAATTAATGAGCCAATGATATATGATTAACCAGTCATAATAGTCAATATAGTTTATGTAACAGTTCACTCTGTTACACAGTTGTATGGATTTTGACACACCTATCTATCCACCATTACAATATCATACAGAATAGTGTCACAGCCCTTAAAATCCACTGTGCTCCACCTATTCATCCTGTCCTTCTTCCCTGCGCTCCTAGCAACTACCGATCTTTTTACTGTCTCTATGGTTTTGACTTCTGCCTTTTCCATAGTTTAAATCGTACAGTATGTAGCCTTTCCAGACTGGCTTCTTTCACTTAGCAATATGCATTTAAGGTTTCTTTGTGTCTTTCTGTGGCTTCATTGCTCATTTCTTTTTAGTGCTGAATAATATTCCATTATCTGGATGTACCACAGTTTATCAATTCATCTAATGAAGGACCCCTTAGTTGCTTCCAGTTTTTGACAATTATAAATAAAGCTGCTATCAACATTCGCATGCAGGTTCTTCTGTGGACATAAATTTTCAACTCGTTTGGGTAAACATCTAGATGCACAGTTGCTGAACCGTATGTTAAGCCTATCTTGAGCTTTATAAGAAGCTGCCAAACTTTCAAAGTAGTTGTACCAATCTATCATTTTTAATATTTAAAAATCCATCTACTAAAGTGTAACTTATTAATATCTATACAATGTGACCAGTGCATTATTTATGCTAAGTGAAGGACACTTAACTTTCAGGTTCTAACTAAATTTGTAAGATAATATGATTAAAACATTCAGGAGTCCTGGCTGTTGACTTTGGGCAAATTATCTGATGTCTATTTTTTTGTTGTTGTTTTTTGTTTTTTGAGGTGGAGTTTAGCTCTTGTTGCCCAGGCTGGAGTGCAATGGCGTGATCTTGGCTCACTGTAACCTCCGCCTCCCAGGTTCAAGTGATTCTCCTGTTTCAGCCTCCTGAGTCGCTGGGATTACAGGCATGTGCCACCATGCCTGGCTATTTATTTATTTATTTTAGTAGAGATAGGGTTTCTCCATGTTGGTCAGGCTGGCCTTGAACTCCCAACCTCAGGTGATCCACCCGCCTCAGCCTCCCAAAGTGCAGGGATTACAGGCGTGAACCACTGTGCCTGGCCCAAATTATCTGATTTCTACAGCCTCAAGAAAATGTATTAATAACTAGTCGCAAGGATCGTCTTTAAAATCCTTTATAGTCATTAAAGATTATGCAGTACTTAAGAAGGTGACTATGATCTTTGTGATGCCAATAACTCCATTTTACTTTTAAACAAATTTGTTTTAGTATAATTTTCAATGAAACCTCAACAAACTGTAGTTGAGACTTTGGAGAAAATGTTTAATGATCATGACAATGAAAACCACTTGGTATTGTTAGGCTGGTTTTTGTTGCTGTTGTTTTTGTTATTGTTTTGCCTTTAGATCATAAAAGTTTTGTCCTGGAGGCAGAAAGAAACATTATTTTCCATTGGGAACATTTTTTGACTAGCATTATGGTCTTTACATAATGTTCATTCCTTATTTCTACACCCTCCCTAATATTACAGAGTAATTACGGAATCTCTTTTTCCTATGAATTTTAAAGTTTGACACCATTGGCCAAAAATTCTATGAATTTGGCAAAAATTATGATGGATCCAAAAAAGCTAGCATCCTTTTCTCAGCATTTAAATAGCTTTTTTTCCTCATGAACAGGTCTACTACCTGAACAGTTCCCCACCTCGCCCCCACATCCCTATGGGAAGAAAACCACTAGAAGGCATCTACCTAAAAATGCAGTAAAATTTCATTGACTGGAATAGCTCAATTGAGGAGAAATAAACTTCAGTTATAGGACATTCATTTTTTATTTTTGGGAGACAGAGTCTTGCTCTGTTGCCCAGGCTAGAGTGCAGTGGCATGATCTCAGCTTACTGCAACCTCCATCTCCTGGGTTCAAATGATTCTCATGCCTCAGCCTCCTGAGTAGCTGGGATTACAGGCATTTGCCACCACACCCAGCTAATTTTTGCAATTTTAGTAGGGATGGGGTTTCACCATGTTGGCCAGGCTGATCTTGAACTCCTGACCTCAAGCAATCCGCCTGCCTCAGCCTCCCAAAGTGCTGGGATTACAGGCATGAGCCACTGCACCCAGCTATTTATAGGACATTTAAAAAGAAATACTGTCTTCCCAATTTCATGTAATACAGTAATAGCTAACATTTACTAAATACTTACTATGTACCAGATGCTATTCAAGAGTTTCACATACATGTTTTCAATTAGCCATCAAAATAACCCCTTGAGGTAATTACTATTACTGCTTCCATTTTACAGATTCAAACACTGAAGCTCAGTGAAGTCAAGCAGAAACTCTGCTGTGATCTCTCCAGAATCTGGTCTAGAATCCTTGGATAATGGCTGGGCCCAACATTCTCATGGATAGACACTGCTGCCTACTTGGATAGACTAGTATCAGTTGCTTCTGGGGTCTCCATTTGGGTATATTGCTCACCTGACAGCAACTACCCCCTTTCCAGCCTCCCCCAGCACACACACAGACACATACTCATGTACATGTGCTCTGGGCTGTGCCTCACACTTGCTGCCTGTGCTATGGGGACCACTGTCTGGTATCATATCTGGCACATCCCATGTTTACCTACTGCACTTGACTCCTCCCTAAAAGCTGCTTCTATCGCCCCTCTCTGAGCCATCAATCACCCTCATGGGCCTTTCTAACTCCAACCATCTTCCTTAATAAGCTGCTGAAATTAACCACACAAGAACCATGAAGGATTAACAATACCTAATATAAATTATGCTTTAAAAATAGGTGTTAGCCAGGTGTGGTGGCTCACGCCTGTAATCCCAGCACTTTGGGAGGCTGAGGTGGGCAGATCACCTGAGGTCAGGAGTTCGAGACCAGTCTGGCCAACATGGTGAAACCCTGTCTCTACTAAAAACACACACAAAAATTAGCTGGGTGTGGTGGCAGGTGCCTGTAATCCCAGCTACTCAGGAGGCTGAGGTGGGAGAGTATCGCTTGAACTCGGGAGGCAGAGGTTACGGTGAGCTGAGATCACGCCACTGCACTCCAGCCTGGGCGACAGAGTGAGATTCTGTCTCGAAAAAAAAAAAAGGCTTTAGTAGTTTTTAAGTAAACTGATGAAAATTATTTAAGCATTGCAAACTCTTCCTTAAAATACAATTCGTTTTTAAAAGTAAGTGGACATTTCAGCCAGGCTCAGTGGCTCACACCTGTAATCTCAGTACTTTTGGAGGCCAAGGCAGGAGTTTCACTTGAGGTCAGGAGTTCAAGACCAGTCGGGGCAACATAGAGAGACTCTGTTTCTAACAAGAAAATTTAAAACAATTATCCGGGTGTTGTGGCACACACCTGTAGTCCCAACTACCCCAGAGGCTGAGGTAGCCAGTGAACTGTGATGGTGGCACTGCACTCCAACCTGGTTGACAGAGCGAGATCCCATCTCTGAAGAATTTTTTAAATTTAAAAACAAAAAAGGAAGCAGACATTTCTAAACTGGCTAAAGGCAATTTCTTAAGTAGGTAAATATAGCCTTTACATGTTCATTTACATCATTCAGTAGTTCAGTTAGCTCTGTTTGTGCAAAGATGAACTTCAAGAACTAGCTGTGAGGTGATCAGAAATAATCTGAATTTGAAACAAGAGAAGTCTGAATTTAAAATTTTTTCCTATTTGGATTAAAATATTTTCAACAGGGTGGAAACAGAAAAAAGTTGGACAAAAAATCTATGAAAACTTGCTCTCCAGGAATTTTCTCCAAAGGTCTCCAGGCCCAGACCCTCATTCCATGACAGGAGGCTGGCAGTGCCAGAGGAATGCAGCACAAAGGGGTGGAAAGGATGACAGCTAGAGAAGCTATCAAGGGAGGAGGAGTGGGATGTGGCAGAAGTTAAGTTGGACTGATAACGTGGCAAGCTGGGTCTGAGTGACTATTGCTGGAACACAATGAACTCAACCCAGAATGGTTGAGAGCCAGAAGCCATTAAGTCAAAATTAACCTAAATGCACATAAACTCTAGGGTTCCAATTTTATTCTGTTTTTCCGTACCTCTACTATACTCCCTTGACCTTTAAATAATCTTCACAAAACAGTTATAAAGCAGAGTTGATTACTGTACTTTTTTAAGTGTAATGTGTAAAACGGAGACATCTTCTGAAAGTTATAAAACATCTATTTTAGATATAATTTTTCCACTTTTATTCTTACTGTTGTCTACTGAGAACAATATTCTCCAACTAATCAGAAAACCTCAGGCTCATCCTTCAATTGCTGCTGAAAACTTTTTAAGATAAGTTTCAACAAATTTCCATACAAAAGAAAAACACGTTATATTCCTCCCTATTGATGTATAATGTAGTGCAGTGTATTAACACACATACATTCACCTGAAACAAAATAACATGTTCTCTTAGTACAAACTGGCAACAACAAAAAAAATCATTTACCTTGTTTATTATTTGCAGAATTACCCCCAATTCAAGAAAAATGAGTACATATTAAAATTAAGATTTATAAATATGAATTAGATAATAGGAATGGATTTATTTTAAGGTGATTTTAAGCAAAGGTCACCAAGTATATTACCATACAATCTGATTTACAAAATCATATTTCAAAACAAATTTTCTAGGAACACAGATACTCCATAAAGCAGGGTACCTTGGCTAAAACACCAATGTCTCAGTTACGTAGAATTTGATAAGGAAAATGAAACTTTACACTAAAATTGTTAGGTACAGTATGTGGAAGTATTCAAAAGAAACCTGACGTTAAATTCCTATGAAAATTTCCTTAAAATATGCATGAAAAACATATTTGTAAATTTAGGATACCTGTTAAGAATCAAGTTTTTGGTATCACAAATGTGAAAAAAAACCCTTCAAATGTCAGGGTACTGTTTTTACTGTTTTATGATAAAGACAAAGCTAAAGACCACATATAAATTATTGACCTGCATACTAACTACTACGATAACAGGAACATGACTACAGTTTACAAGGATGAAACTCTATATTCTCATTTGGAGAGGACTGTTGCAGTACATGTGGCATGTAATATATTCAAACAAGTACCAATTTCTTTCTTCTTCTTCTTCTTTTTTTTTTTTTTTTTGTAGAGATGAGGTCTCACCCAGGCTGGAGTGCAGTGGTCATCATAGCTCACTGCAGTCTCCAACTCCTGGGCTCAAGTGATCCTCCTGTTTCAACCTCCTTAGTAGCTGGGTACTACAAGCATGCACCACCATGTACGATGTTTTTTTTTTTTTTTTTTTTTTTGAGATGGGATCTAGTTATGCTGCCCAGGCTGGTCTTGAACTCCTGGCCTCAAGCAATCCTCCCACCTCAATCTCCCAAAGTGCTAGAATTGCAAGTGTGAGCCACTGTACCAAGTCACAAGCATCATTTTCTTCAGGGCTACCAAACAGCAATATCAGTACCATTATTGCCTTACTTATGGTAATTAAAATCATTTTTTTCTAAACTTAGAGGAATTCTTCACTCCGCTAAAGTATAGCCTCTACCTACTTTTTCAGTCTGATTTCTTCTTATTCACCATCATCCACCCTATGCTTCAGTTAAAAAGGGTTAACAGCTATCCCTGAAATGTTTTCCTATTTCCATGCCTTCACCCAAGTGGGTTCCCATGCCTAGAATTTCCTCCCTCATAGCTTCAGCTGTCAAAGTTCTACCCATTCTTCGAGTAGCACTTCGGTCTCTGTTTTATCCAGGATGCTCTCTGATGTCCCTAATCGGACAGTATTTCTTAATCTTCACCCCTACGGCATTCTGGATCTTTCTTAGAGATTAATTTTACTCTCTTATATGTTATACTCATTATATTCAAGTACGTTCTAGCTTAGAGTATATCATAGGTGCTCAACAAATATTTGTTACATGAATGAATAAATATGCTCCTTGAGAGAAAGGCACTAATTTTACTGCTCTTTGTGTCTCTTTGCTATCTACCCTAGGTGAGACCTCTGCAAAGCCAGGCAACATCCCATCCACATGTACTCAGCACCTAGAACAACACATCATAGTGTACTGTCAACTCTCAACAAATGTTTGTGAAATCAACCAATTAACTAATTTGCTGTTGTTTTTTCAGTACTGAACACTCCTGATAGAACTGCACATTCTTAGAACTAGATACTGATACTTTTCACTTAATAAAAAAATTTTTAAATGATTATTCAGTAACTATTCCTTGAGTATGTCCTGCTTGCTAGGAAGTGGATATTATATACAGCAGTCAAAATAGCCATGATCCCTAATGGGCTCATAGACTAATGGGAGAGAAAACTATTAAAGAAACAAATGCATGGGCAAATATGAAATTAAAATTCTAATAAAGGCTAGGAAAGAAAGGAGAAAGGAAAGTATGGACAACTGGGTGGTGCTCATTAAGGGTGGAGATCAGGGAAGGCTTCTCAGAGGATGTGATGTTAAAATCCAAGTGAAGGATGAACAAGAGGTAGAAAAATAAAAAGTGGGAGGTGGGGTGGCATTTCAGGGAGAGAAGTAGCCTCAGGAAGAGCCTGGTGTACCTGGTCACAGTGGTGGTACAGGGTCAATAAAGGGAAAATGGCTGCATGAGGCCAGAGAGCCTGGCTGGGGCCAGGTCAGCAGAGTCCCACCAACTCCAAGGAGGAGGCTGGATGCTTAGTGCAATAGGAAGCCATGGCAGGGCAGATGAAGAATAAATGAATTAGCTGCTTCACTGTCCCAAAGGCACAGACCATGAAACGGTCTTTTATTTGGTTTCTAATGCAAATAAAAACCTACGTAGGTATAGAATCAAAAGAAGGAGTTAAACATTTGGGAAGGTTTTATACATTTTCCTGTTAACAGAGAATTTAAATATAAAAATATTTTATTATCTCAGAGAGGCAAGAGAGATTTATGCTCTCTGATTCAGAGATAAACTTTGTCGTGTAGCATGGGAAAAAATGACTAGGTAAGATCATTTCCCTTTATCACTTTTCAGAAGACAGGTCATAATGGAAATGACTCAAGATACCACAATTTGGAAGATGAGTGACTGTCTTTGCCATGGGAGCAGAGTGAGGGTTTGCCCAACATCAGCTGAAAGGAGAGAGGTGCTCTTGCTCTTAGTTACAGGCAGGCACTGTATGTGATGTGGCCCCATAAAAATCCTGGCAGATGATGTAGATTCCTGTCATCTTCCTTCCATAACTGCGAAGTCCAGGAGGCAGAGTACCCTTTCCTTGGCAGAAAGAAGTAAACTTTGGCATAAGACACATTTTGTGCCTACTACCTAACAGCAATGTTAAATAAAAATAAAATGCTATTGGAGCATTTCAATACATATCATAAAAACAGGCCAGGTGCGGTAGCTCATGCCTGTAATCCCAGTACTTTGGGAGGCCAAAGCGGGCAGATCACTCGAGTCCAGGAGTTTGAGACCAGCCTGAGCAACATGGTGAGACCCCCTGTCTCTACTACAAATACAAAAATTAGCGGGATGTAGTGGTGCGTGCCTATAGTCTCAACTACTTGGGAGGCTGATGTGAGGGAATCACCTGAGCCCAGGGAGCTATTGAGGCTGCCATGAACCATGATTCCACTACTGCACTCTAGCCTGGTTGACAGAGCGAGATCCTGTCTCAAAAACAAAATAAAACAAAATCTAAGATTGACATAAAGTAACACTAAGCATTTTACCCAGAAGCAAGAAAACCCAATCAAGAATTTGTATTTGTTCATCAGAATAGATAAACCATGAATACTCCACAGAACAAGACTGCCATTTATTTAATAGGTGGTAGGTTTTTAAATAGGAGACAGGTTATTTCTTCCTTTCTCCCCACCCACAGAGTTTTGGCCACTTCCAGACCATGTTCAGCTGACATTCTTTTCAAAGACCCAAAAACAGGTATTGCACTCTTAGTGGAAAGGTAGTGTTCCACCAGTTTTGGTAAATACTGATCTAGGCCTGAACTTTTGATTTCTGAATGAAAGAACAAGATGATTCATATATGCCTTAAGGAAAAAGTAAGTCTGGTGACCAGATCTGAATCAAAGTAAAAAGGCTTGAATTTAAAAAGTGAATCCTGTTTAAATTTTGGGCAAATCATCTAACATATCCTCTTTCCTTCTGCTATCTACGCTAAGGATACTATTTTTTTTCCAGATTAAGAAAAATTGACCTACCAAAGCCAGAACTGGTAAATAATTACTAAACAGTTGTTTTAGAAATCACTTTGCCCTCCAAAAGGAGTCAGCTTTCCATGTATACTTAAAATCAGTCATAAAAATGGATTTAGCATTTAAGAAATAATTTTCAAACACACATCTAGTTTGTCAAATGAAGACTCACTGTTCATTCATTCATTCATTCGGCAGATATTGATTGAGCCCTGTTATGGGCCAGACACTGATCTTGGCACTTTTGATACAGCAGTAAAGAGAAGAGTTTAAACTCCCTGTCCCAATGGTGCTTGCATTCC
Source organism: Macaca mulatta (assembly GCF_049350105.2). Classification (NCBI taxonomy): domain Eukaryota; kingdom Metazoa; phylum Chordata; class Mammalia; order Primates; family Cercopithecidae; genus Macaca; species Macaca mulatta. The sequence continues at coordinate 95,727,788 of NC_133409.1, read as the reverse complement.
TGTGTTATGTCCACACAGCTGTGTAACTGACTCTGAAGGAAAATGAGCTTTTAAAATATAATAAAATCTCAGTTTTGCCAGATGAAAAATTCTAAAGATGTTACACTACAATGTAAATATAGCTAGTATTACTGAGCTATATACTCAAACATGGTTAAGAGAATAAATGATATGTGTTCATTTAACCACAAACTTTTTAAAATGAAAAAAATAAGCATAGCCAACATTTACTGAGTACTTACCATGTTAAGCAGAGCATCATCTCATTTAACCATAACAACCTTAGCAGGCAGGCACTATTATTATCGCTATTTTACAGACAGGTACACTGAGGCACAAAGAGATTAAACAATTTATCCAGGATCACAAATCCAAGGGATAGAGCTGAGATATAGCCCAAGTAATCTGATACCAGCAACTTGTCTCCTAACTCCATACAAAAAATTTCAAAGATAATATTATTTTCAGTTGGAACTACAGTTAATAATACAAAAATAGTAATAATAATATAGTAAAAGGAATAATGACTGTCTTCATTGTTTTTTAAAATCCTGATGATTTGTAACCCAACTTACTGTCCTTTTGATGGTCATTTTTTCCTAAAAACCTCAGTGTTGAACAAACTGCTTCAACCACTTCTCTGTAGGCCATAATATTCTTTTCCTTCAAATGGAAAAAAAGAAAAATCACACAGGATGGTTTCTTTTAGACAAGATCAAGCACGTTCAGGGTGGTATGGCCATAGACGAGGATGGTTTCTTTTAAAACAGACATTACTGAAACTGTAAATATTTTTAGCCCTTTGTACTTTTCATCCAGCAGCTTAACTGAGAATGCTATAGAAAAATTTAAAAATAGCCACTCGGTACTCTGAAAACCATTAAATAGTTTAGCACATACCCCAGCACCTGCTTGACACATCTTAATCAACACCCTTTTGCTAGTCATCTAAAAAAAGAGAAAACCCTTTTGCTTTCAGAATTTTTTCCCTTAAAAAACATATGTGTCACCAGGGTATTTTGCCCTCTCTCTTCCTAACTTAGAGGGTAACACCTGGAGTAAGTCATGGGTGACTAATGAAGATGCAACTTTCCCCTCAGCATGATATACCTCACAGGATGGGAGTAAAAGCTTCTAATAGGAGCATTTATTACAATTGTTAGGATTGTAATGGAAAGTTAATTTTGTTCTATAGTTTGTAGAAATGATTCAGGATGATATGAGAACACTTTCTATAAACCTGCACTGATAAAGAAAGATGACAGTGGTGACACAGGGTATACTTTCTGAGTTGTTTTTCCAGGGGTGGGAAAGTTCAATCCACAGATTTCAAGACAGAAAGAAGAAAGGAAAGGAGAAGGAAGGAAGAAAGAAAACAAAATATTTTTTAGAATTGACTATGTTCAAATACACTGTGCTTATTAGCATCAAACTTTCAACCACGGTCTGAGCAGCACTATGTTGTAAGAAAGCTGCAGTAGCCAGCCTGAGCAAACATGAACATCATAATAGCTTAAAGTTCACATAACATAAGGCACCAGTTTTAAGACTGCCCGGGTATCCTTATTTAGCAATACAAAGATTCACACAACTTGGTGCCACACAGCTTTTCCCTCCAGCCAAATCTGATGAAGACTTGATAACATCATCTGCCCTAATCAAAATTCCTGGGCACATGGGAAGGTCTCTGACCCAAATCAAAGAGAGCTTTGGGCCCCAAAGCTATGGGTCCCACAGCTATGGGCTACCAAGGAAAGGTTATAACCAGGCTCCAGTGTAAACCATTTTGTTTCCTTTGACAGTTTTAGATCTTCTAAGGTACATGACACAATATTAATAAAATTTAAATTTCCTGCTAGTTTAATTTTATTTCTTTCCATAAAAGTAACACTTACAATGATCAGAAAGCATGCTTTCTTCTGGCTTTATCATTCACCTTCCCAGGCAAAGATGATCAACAGTGAAACTCCTATCTAAAGCAAAAGTAAGTGGATATGATAATCACTCTGGACAGAAAGTCTGTATTTGCCATTTTTATCAATAATTGAGACAATGATCCAGAAGCTGTATTGGTACAAAAGCACAATATCAGGGATGCCAGAAGCAGGATTACAAAAGTTCTCACAAGGTTAAAAATAGGCCAAAATGAATATAGTCAAGTTTACTAGGCTTCAAATGTGAGGTCCTGTATGGTCAGTACATGGAGGTCCGGCAGCCTCTTGATTCAATACAGGCAGTGGTGATGGGTTTGCAAAAATGCACTTTTAGGCTGCATTAACAAAAACACTTTTCTCAAGGCCAGATAAGCCACAGTCCCTCTCAAATTGCTCAAAAAGAGTAGTTTTAGGGCCAGGTGCAGTGGCTCATGCCCGTAATCCCAGCACTTTGGGAGGCCAAAGCAGGCGGATCACTTGAGGTCAGGAGTTCAAGACCAGCCTGGGTAACGTGGCGAAACTCATCTCTACAAGACAGACACGAATTAGCTAGGTGTGGGGGTGTGCAACTGTAGACCCAGCTACTTGGGAGGTTGAGGCAGGAGAATTGCTTGAGCCTGGGAGGTTAAGGTTGCAGTGAGACAAGATTGTGCCATTGTACTCCATCCTGGGTGATGGGAGTGAAATCTTGTACCAAAAACGAAACAAAACAAACAAACAAACAAAACAAACGGGGAGGCAGCTCTATATTTTCTCCACTATATTTTAAGGAACTTTCTGATAAACTGGAGAAAGCAAAAAGGGTTGAGATCAGAATGACTGTGGAACTAATACCATGATAAATACTGAGGGGAACGGAGCATAAATAACTTTGAAAAAGACTTTATTATGGCAGATTTGCCAAGTAAACTGATAATTAGAATTATTTTCTATATAGAAATTAGGATACCTTAGAAGAGGTATCTGCATTTGATGGGTGTTAAACTTGAGGATTTTGTTTAAGGTCCTGCTCAACTCTACCAATCTGTAATTACATGGGGAAAAGTGCTACATCCCTCATGAAATTAAATACTAAGAACTGGAGGGAGGCTGCATCAACAGATTTTCTGTATCATGTATTGAAGAGTTAATCTTCTCCAACCAAGCTAGTGAATGAAAGGGTAACTCAAGATGACATAATGATGTCAAAGCATTTTTAATACACCTCGTGGAAGAATCCAAGTATATTTTAAAGAGAAAACACAGCACTTGTTACACCATATATTTCATATTTGACCTGAAACTGGTCACACAGAGGCCTTGATCATAATAAAAAACTTCTCTCTGCTCAAATGCAGTATGTACATAGTAATAAATGGAAACACCATTGCCAAACTATTTTTTTAAAACTATCATGGCACAACTTGCTTTTAACATACAAAGAAGTCATATTCCAAAAGACCTTTTGTACACAATTGTGCAGTGTATCTTTGTCTTACTGTTTAGTATCCTAAAAGAAATACTTTTCAAAATATCTACATTCATTTATAAAAATTTGAATGAAGGTAATTTAGCAACAAATCACAACCGGCTAAGAGCTTATGTAAAAGAACGAACTCCAGGGCCAGAAATAAACCCCAAAAGATAAGACATAATGGAAAAACATAAGTGAGAGAAACAAAATTAAGACTATCATCTCAATATCTAGTATGAAGCTTGATAAAGAGTTGATGAATAGAAATAAATGATCCCTACAGACAGACTCAATTAAGTATACAGCATAATTTGTTCATGAAAAAATGAGTATGTAAATCTTCCTAGATCTTTTCAAAATTACTTAAAAATATTCAATAAACATTTTTAAAACGGGGATATTAAGGCATGCTAATAAAATGAAGCTGACTGATTGGTTGCTCTAAGAGAGTAGTGATAAAATAATCTGCTGTATAAACCCTGGATCATATAATGGTATAATGCCCTTCAAAGGTAGTAGAGGGAGGTGGGTTTTAGGCCACTTTTAAATTAATTGCTCTCCACCTGTTTGAATCACACACAGTATGTTTGGCTTTAAGAAAATAAAAAGGACCTAGAAAAGAAAAATAGCTTATATATAGTATCCGTATATTACATTTAGAATATACATTTTATATTTAAGAGCCATTTCCTCTTGGACTTTTATCCTACAACAAACAGTTACAACCATAAAAACAGAACCAGCAAAACCCAATCTATAAGATTTGTAGAAAAGTAACAACTTGCTATGTTCTAGATGTATAAAGAGGTCTCTTGTCAATTCACTATCTTCCACTTACAAGTATCTCATGTACATCTTAAAAGTCTGAAGGAGTTACTGGAATGTTTCAAACTCAAAACTACTCCCCTGAGCATTGATATAACTTATGCTCCCTACAACCAACCAAAATCTCAATTTGCCTCCATTAACGCTCCAAAATAAGTCAAGATTGTAAATATGGTGGGTTCTCAATCAACTGACTTTTTCAACATCAGATGGGTGGCTGGAGGCTTCACAAACTTCAGAGCCCTAACAGAGATCTCCTTTTCTAGCCCTCATAAATAATACAAATCATATCTCTATGATCATTAGAGATGCAAAAAATTGGTATAGGCCTTTTCTCCCCTTCTAACGCATTATCTTAGGCTTGTTTTATTTATTTAACTTTTACATTCCTCATGTGATTTGTGGCCACACAAGATTGATTCTCCAAACTGAACTTCATTCTGTCTGCTCCACAATAAGCAATATTTATTCATTTTCACTCGACAATTATTTATTAAAAATGTACTGTAAGACATTGTGCTAAGAGCAGGTAGTACTAGGAAGTCACAGTTCTATCATCAAGTTTTAGATCTAGTAGGTGAAAGACTCATACGAAAGAATCTACTCTACAAGGCAGCCGTGGGCCACCTGAGTGGTGAAACTAGACCCAAAGGGTGTCAGGAAGAGAGGAGGCACTCAACTGTGGTAAATGGGGAGAATGATAGAGGAGATGGCATTTGAGTTGGGCCTGAGAGGACAGGTTGTCCAGGATTTGGACTGACAATGATTCAAGGGAAGAGAAGAGGGAAGAAGAGAGCCAACTTTAAGCAAAGGAAACACAATGAGACAAATTTGCAAAAGCAAAAAAATGTAATGAGCATTGCATACCACCAGAAAAGCAGGTGAATAAGGGTACTAACTAGAAGAAGCGGGGCTCATTCATTTGTATTAGAGAAAAGTACAAGATAACTGGTTCATCTGAACAATGGTTAAGGTTTCACAGGGTTTGAAACCATCCCTCCCTCTATGAGTCATCCTGTCTCTGACTGAAGGGTCTCATGTGAAGGAGGAAGGAAGGGGCCAGTCCTGTTTGGTTGTCCAGGTGCAGGACCCAAAACCAGCAACACACAGAGTGACATATGTTGTGACTAAGCAATTCTCACATCAACCCCAAAATGTACCGAAACATTGAACAGACATTTTCCAATGGAGACTTGCCCAAGTTTTCCTTTTAAAACTATTCAGTTTTGAACCTCCAAACTCTGAATTTCAAACTCAACCACCTGCTTTCTCGGAAACTTGACCAGTAACTCAATGTTGAAGCTCCTGGGGGAAAAAAAAAGCCTCACATAAATTGTACAGTGTGATAAATCCAAGCCTCATAGCATTAGCTGTGTCCTCCCACTTCCCATGGGGACTATTCCATGAAACTTACAGTGTCCTCTTCCTGGTACACAGCTGGGCCACGTTTTCCAGCCTCTTTTGCAGCTAGTTGGTGACATGTGACTGAGTTCTACCACGAAATGTGAGTGAAAGTGATTATGCTAATTTCTAGGCCTACTCCATAAAAACCTTCTATGTGTAATCTTCCATGTTCTTTCCCCTCTCTTGATGCGATGCAAACAAGCACAGTAACTCTGGGAGTCACATGTTGAAGATGCAGAAACTATAAGGTGGAAGGAATCTGAATTCCTGAAGGATTTCCAGGAGGAAAATGTCACCTATCATTCATTAACACCCAATTAAGACCTCATGTGAATAAGGAAGAAACTTGTGTTAGAACAGTGAAATGTTGAGAAGTTATCTTTTATTTTTTAATTTTTATTTTAAAAAATATTTTTATTACATATATTTATGGTATATAACGTGATGCTATAGGCTTAATAGAGATAGTAAAAAGGTTACTGTAGTGAAGCAAATTAACATATCCATCATCTCACAGTTACCCTATTTTTGTTTTTGTGTTAAGAGCAGCTAAATTCTCGTTTAGCATGAATTCCATTATTATCTATAGTCTTCATACTGCACATTAGATCTCTATACTTGTTCATACTACTTTGTATCCTCTGACCTACATCTCTCCATTTCCTGCCCACAACCCATATCCCTGGTAACCACTGTTTTATTCTCTCTGCATATTTGAATTTTTTTTGGTTCCACATATTAGTAAGATCATATAATATGTGTCTTTCTTTGGCTTATTTCGCTTAGTACAATGTCCTCCAGGCTTATCCATGTTGTGGCAAACGACAAGCTCTCATTATTTTCTAGGCCTGAATAATATTCATTTGGTATATACCAAATGTGGTATATTTATAGCCACTTCTTTCTCTATGTGTCCATCATCAGACACTTAGGTTGTTTCCATATCTTAGTTATTGTGAATCATGCTGCAGTGAACATGGGAGGGTAGACATCTTTACAAGGTGGTGATTTCATTTCCTTTGGGTATATGCCCAGAAGAGGAATGGCTGGGTCATATATGGTAGTTCTGTTTTTAATTTCTTTAGAAACCTCTATAATGTTTTCCATAATGGCTATGCCCAATCTACATTCCCACCAACAGTGGACAAAAGTCCTCCTCATTTATCATCTTTTGACTTTTTGATAAGAGCCATCCTAACAGTTGTGAGGGGGTAATCACAGTGGTTTTGATTTGCATTTCCCTGATATGATGTTGTGTACCTTTTCATATGCCTGTGGCCATCTTTGTGTCTTCTTTAGAAAAATGTCTATTCAGGCCTTATGCCCATTTTATAAAACAGGTAATTCATTTGTTCTTTGCTATTGAGTTGTATGAGTTCCTGAAAAAATTTTCGCTACTAACTCCTTACCAAATATATGGTTTGCAATATCTGATGTACATTGAGATATTGGGATATACTGATTGGAATTTTTTCCCAATTTGTAGGCTGCTATTTCACTTTGTTGATTGTTTCTTTACTGTGTAGAAACTTTATAGTTTGGTGTAGTCCCATTTATTTTATTTTACTTTTTTTTTTTTTGAGATAGAGTCTCACTTTGTCCTCCAGGCCAGAGTGCAGTGGCGCCATCTCGGCTCACTACGATCTCTGCCTCCTGGGTTCAAGTGATTCTCTTGTCTCAGCCTCCTGAATAGCTGGAATTACAGGTGTGTGCCACCACACCCAGCTAATTTTTGTATTTTTAGTAGAGATGGGGTTTTACCATGTTGGCCAGGATGGTCTCGATCTCCTGACCTTGTGATCCACCCACCTCGGCCTCCCAAAAGTGCTGGGATTACAGGTGTGAGCCACCATGCCCAGCTCCCATTTACTTAATTTTGCTTTTGTAGCCTGAGCTCTTGTTGTGATATCCAAAAGCTGACTACCAAGGCCGATGTCCAGGAGCTATTCCCCTATGTTCCTGTCTAGGAGTTTTATAGTTTGTACTTTTAAATTTCGGTCTTTCATCAATTTTGAGTTGATTTTTGTGTATGGTATAAGAAAACAGTCCAATTCCATTCTTTTGCATATGGAAATCCAGTTTTCTTAACATCACATCAAAGAGACTACTCTTTTTTTTTTTTTCTTTTCTTTTTCTTTTTTATTATTATTATTATACTTTAAGTTCTAGGGTACATGTGCATAACGTGCAGGTTTGTTACATACGTATACTTGTGCCATGTTGGTGTGCTGCACCCATCAACTCGTCAGCACCCATCAACTCGTCATTTACGTCAGGTAGAACTCAGAATGCAATCTCTCCCTGCTCCCCATAATAGGCCCCAGTGTGTGATGTTCCCCTTCCCGAGTCCAAGTGATCTCATTGTTCAGTTCCCACCTATGAGTGAGAACATGCGGTGTTTGGTTTTCTGTTCTTGCGATAGTTTGCCGAGAATGATGGTTTCCAGCTGCATCCATGTCCCTACAAAGGACACAAACTCATCCTTTTTTATGGCTGCATAGTATTCCATGGTGTATATGTCCCACAATTTCTTAATCCAGTCTGTCACTGATGGACATTTGGATTGATTCCAAGTCTTTGCTATTGTGAACAGTGCCGCAATGAACATATGTGTGCATGTGTTTTTATAGCAGCATGATTTATAATCCTTTGGGTATATACCCAGTAATGGGATGGCTGGGTCATACAGTACTTCTAGTTCTAGATCCTTGAGGAATCGCCATACTGTTTTCCATAATGGTTGAACTAGTTTACAATCCCACCAACAGTGTAAAAGTGTTCCTATTTCTCCACATCCTCTCCAGCACCTGTTGTTTCCTGACTTTTTAATGATTGCCATTCTAACTGGTGTGAGATGGTATCTCATTGTGGTTTTGATTTGCATTTCTCTGATGGCCAGTGATGACAAGCATTTTTTCATGTGTCTGTTGGCTCCACACATGAGACTATTCTTTTCCCATTGTGTCTTCTTGGTGCCCTCGTCAAAAATTAGTTGACTATATATATGTGGATTTATTTCTGGACTCTCTATTCTGTTCCACCGGTCTATGTGTCTGTTTTTATGTCTGCACAATACTGTATTACTACAACTTTGTAATATAATTTTAAATTAGGAAGTATAATACCTCCAACTTTGTTTTGCTTTTTCATAATTGTTCTGACTATTCAGGGTCTTTCATGGTTCTGTTCAAATTTAAGAGGCATTTTTTCTACATCGGGACTTTGATAGAGATCGCACTGAATCTGTATATTGCTTTGGGTACTATGGACATTTTAACAATATTAATTCTTCTGATCCATGAGCATAGGATATCTTTCCAATTTTTGTGTCTTCTTTAATTTCTTTCCTTAACATTTTATAGTTTTCAGTGTACACATCTTTCACATTTTTGGTTGAATTTATTCCTAGGTATTTTGTTCTTTTTGATGCTATTAAGTGGGACCATTTTCTTCATGTTCTTTTCAAATAGACTGTAATTGGTATGAAAAAAAATGCAGCTTATTTTGTTTGTTGATTTTGCATCCCACAGCTTTACTGAATTCATTCATTGTTCTAACAGTTTTTTTGTGTGGAATCTGCAGGGGGTTTTTCCCCCCCTACAATATAGGATCACACCATCTGCAAATAGAGATAACTTTACTTCTTCCTTCCTGATTTCAATGCCTTTAATTTCTTTTCCTTATTTAATTACTAATGCTAGTACTTCCAGTACTATGTTGAACAGAAGTGGTGAAAGTGGGCATCCATGCCTGCCTGACACTAGACCTTCATGGAAAAACTTTCAGTTTTCCCCCATGTATTATAATGTTAGCTGTGGGTTTTTCATAAATGGCCTTTATTACATTGAGAAGCTTTCCTTCTATACATATACTATTGAGCATTTTTCTCAAGAAAGGATGTTGGACTTTGTCAAATGCTTTTTCTGTGTCAATTAAGATTATCATGTGATTTTTATCTTTCATTCTGTTAATGCAATGTATCACACTGATTGGTCTGCAGATGTTAAACCAGCTTTATATGCCAGGGATAAATCCCACTTAGTCATGACATGTAATCTTTTTGATGTGTTGGTGGATTTGGTTTCCTAATATTTTACTGGGGATGTTTGCACCAACATTCATCAGAGAAATTGGGTTTAAATTTTCTTTTCTTATGATGTCTTTGGCTGGCTATCAAGGTGATCCTGGTATAAAATGTGTTTGAAAGTATTCTTTCTAGTTCTATTTTTTTGGAAGAGTTTAAGAAGTACTGGTATCAATTCTTTGAATGTTTGGTAGAATCCAGCTGTGAAGCTATCTGGTCCTGGGCTTGTCTTTGTTGAGAGGTTTTTCATTACTTCTCCAATTTATTTGTGATTGGTCTGTCACAGGCTTTCTATTTCTTTCTGAGTCAATCCTGGTACGTTGTATTTTTCTAGGAATTCATCTGCTTCCTCTAGGCCATCCAATTTGTTGGCATACAATTGTTCATAATAGTGACTTATTATCCTTTTTATTCCTGAGGTATCTGTTGTTATTTCTTCAATTTCATTTTTGGTTTTACTTGAGTTTTCTTTTTTCTTTGTTAGACTATCTATGGGTTTGCCAATTTTACTTTAAAAAAAATAAAAGACTCTTAGTTTATTGATTCTTCCTGTGGGTTTTCTGTTATTCATTTGATTTATGTTTGTTATGATTTTTATTTCTTTCCTTCTACTAATCTGATCTTAGTTTTGTTCTTCTTTTTCTAGTTCCTTGAGGTGTACTGTCAGACTATTCATTTGAGATCTTTCTTCTTTTCTAATGTAGGCATATATTGCTATCAAGTTTCCTCTCAGAACTGCTTCTCCTACATCCCACAGGTTTTGGTATATTGTGTTTCCATTGTCATTTGTCTCAAGGCATATATATATATATATATATATATTTTTTTTTTTTTTTTTTTTTTTTTTGAGATAGAGTCTCACTCTGTCGCCCAGGTTGGAGTGCAGTGGCACGATTTCGGCTCACTGCAAGCTCTGCCTTCCGGGTTCACGCCATTCTCCTGCCTCAGCTTCCCGAGTAGCTGGGACTACAGGCACCTGCCACCACGCCCGGCTAAGTTTTTGTATTTTTAGTAGAGATGGGGTTTCACCATGTTAGCCAGGATGGTCTCGATCTCCTGACCTCGTGATCTGCCCACCTCGGCCTCCCAAAGTGCTGGGATTACAGGCGCAAGCCACCGTGCCCGGCCCTCAAGGTATTTTTTAAATTTCCCTTTTGATTTCTTCTTTGGCTCATTGGTTGTTCTGGAGCATGTTGTTTACTTTCCAGATATTTGTGAATTTTTCAAGATTCCTCCTGTCACTGATGTCTAGTTTATACCACTGTGGTTTGATATTATATCTGAAATGATACTAGATACAACTTCAATCTTAAATTTTGTGGCCTAATATATGGTCTATCCTGGAGAATGTTCCATGTGTACTGTAGAAAAATTTACATTGTGCTGCTGTTGGATGGAAAATTCTGTACATGTCTATTGGGTCCATTTGGCCAAAAATGCAATTCAAGTCCCACATTTCTTACTAATTTTCTGTCTGAATGATGTACACGTTGTTGAACCGAGAAGTTATTTTTACAGCAGCTGGCATTACCTTAATAATATACACATTTTGACCAAATTATTTATGTTAGTTTGGGTCTACCCAGAAGCAGGTACCAAGATAGAACTAGAAATACAAAAGATATGTTGAGAAAGGACGCCACAGAATGTGGGAGGTCCTTCAAACCACACCTATGGACATGGAGAAGAAAGGAAGAAGGAATGGCTAGGAAGTCTTGGATTCTAACACAGTTCCAAGAAAGGTCTGCTCAGGCCAACAGGAAGAGTTCTTGAGCCAATTTGGCCCACTGGAAAAGTCCTATGTCCCACAGGGATGAGCCTGTAATAGGAGCCCCTATTGTGCTTGGTCATGACTGGGAGAAGCTAGTGGCAATGTGTAGTTTAGTATAAATGCAAAGGTGGCAGCAGAGGGGCCGTAGTTGGGCCATCAGTCAACTATGCTTCCAGCTATAGATCTAAGTACTCATTTTTATGGGCATCACACGCCTCAAACTTCCAACCTGCAAGACCTACATTCCCTTTCCTTCCTCCGTTTATCCATATCCACACCTACCCTTTCCTCCTTTGTTCCCATCTATTAAAAACTGAGTTGTCCTTTCTCTAACCCAAAGCTAATCTTGCCATGTGTTCTAGCTTATATGCCATCAGATCTGCTTAGAGACATTATTCCATCAATTATCTCCTTCTTCCTCTCTAATGGATTATATCTATCCTCCAGCATGTAAACTTGCTTTAGATTTTAACCTTGAAAACGAATATTTAAAAAATGTTCCTTGACCCTCTTGCTCTCCTTCCCCTCATAACTAAGCTCCTTAAAAGAGGAGTATAAAAGAACCATCCCATTTCTTATTTGACACTGCCCACCAATTTCTCTTGCTAGGATTACTGAACCTACCAGTTGACATATCCTGGAACCCTTGCTTGACCCCTCTGAAGTACTCAACATTCTCGTTGACCACTCCTTCTGCAGATTTCTGCTTTGGGTTCATGGAACACCCTATCCTCAGGTTTTCGTCATACCCTCAGATCATTCCTTCTAAAGCTTCTTTTTATTTGCCTCCTCCTTAAAAGTCTACCTCCTAGGGCTTATATCATTGGTCCTCTCGGTTCTCTGTTGCCTACATTACTATTGCCCCTCAATCTCATGATCTAATTGAGCACTTATATACTGATGAGATCATTCATGTAGTCACCCAAACGAGAAACCTCTAAGTTTCTCTCTCTCAATACCCATAACCAGTCAGTTACCAAGTTCTGAGGATTATATTTCTTAACTGGCTCTCAGCACCATCATCTTCTTATCTCCCCACTGCCACTGCCCCATGAACTTCTGTAGGAGCAGAGCGACCCTCTCGCCTTGGATTCCATTCTTTCCATTTCTACTTAGCTGTACCTCCATAGTGCTGCAAAAGAGTATTTCTAAAGCACAAATTTCATCATGAAACCTCTGCATTAAGATTTCTGAAGTTGTTCCCCACTGACTACAGGACGAAGGCCAGCCTCCCAAACTCTCATTATATGAAGTTTTTTGAAATTCATACCACAATATGGCATATGTTTCATGCTTCTATGGCATAGTATGGGCCCTTAACCTAAAATGCTCTATGACCCTGTCCTAACTGGGGGAATCTACTGTGCACTCTTTCAATGTTTGGCTGGGGATTCATTTGTACAGCGATGGCTTTTACAGACCAACTCACCTATCTGTGGAGCCCCTTCCCATCAAGTGGCTGTTGTGTTGTCAGAACCCATTCATGGGTACCATGCATGCACATGATTCCAGGACAGCAACCCTGCCACGTTCCTTTTTGACTAGCACTGACACAGATTAGGCACTAAATGAATATTTACTGACTGAAAGAACGAATGATGTACAGACCCAGTCTCTTAAGTTTGGCCTCACAAAATTTGCCTCTGAAAAACAAAATTATCACAGAGTAGCCAAAAACCATGATGACACCAATCAACATTACATGCACATACTGGTGTCCAAGTTCAGGCAGTAACATCTCCAATTCACATGTGAAAAGTGGATACTTGGCATTAAAGGAGAAAGACTCAAATGGTCTATGTAAGACAGCCACAAACATAGCTCAAGGGCTATTATCCCAAGGGACATGCATTAACTGTTAGTAAGTATATAAACTAGAGTTCACATTTCACACAGATCTTTCTAACACAAATTGGAAACAGGAGACGATTACACTGAGCTAAGGAAAAGCATGGCTTTGATACACAAGAAACTACACATGCATTTTACATTAAATGCTTTTTAAAATTTACTCATAGAAAAGAGTACAACAGTTATTTTAAAAGTCACAGTTTGTAAATTTGATATGTAAAATTGTCATTTAAAATAAAAAATCTCCATGGCTACTGAAGGCTGAAAGAGTAAAAAGAACAAGGAAATGAAAGATAAAATATATAGTTTCAAACTCTCTGTGATGCACCTCACCCCTGATCGGTGGGAGGCCAGTTATCACACTGAAGACACTAGGTAAGCACAAGAGTTTACTGAAAACGGACCTTTTCATGAAAAATCATGGGTCAAACATCTCTATGACATACACCGCTGTTAAAGGAAACACACTGTTTCTCATTCTTGACATGATGATGCCTGATGTGCTTAGTCAGAGAGACGGCTTAATATGGTTCCCATCCCAAAACTTAGTGAAAACAGCTTTTTAAAAATATTTGAAACATAAATCCCCAAACATAATTCTTCTGGCAAAATATTAAATCCTACCGAAGAAGGAGGCTTTCATGGAAACGGTCCAAAGAAACCTTTTAATTTGTTTAATGTTCTATAAGCTAGAGGTATCAAGAAAATGTGTATCTTTGTTTTAAAACAGACAAATTAGTGATGCGTCTACATGCCACCCACTTAACTTTGTTCCTGCTCTTCAGCCTTATAAGAGTAGCATTTTTTCTTGCACTGACTCCTGAAGCCTAAATCTGCAAAAGTCTGTGATGACATCAAGCTTAACATTTTGCCAAGCCTGTAAAATTATTTCTCAAAATAGTGTGCTAACACACCAGCTTTTACTCAAACCTAAATGAAATGTCAGGAAAGGACTCCCATGTTTATGCTAACTGCCCATTAGTAAACATTTCTGACTGCAATAACTGAAGGTCCCATGTCCTCAATGTAATGGCACCAGCAAAATCCCTTGAAAATTTGCTCCTAACCACAAGTCTAAGTAGGATGTGGTCACTCAGGTTTTAGATTGATGATGCTGAAGAAATGTATTTACAGGCTGAAAAGCTTATAACCCTGGCCAAAACACTGACTTCAGAGCACCAGGAGAAACTCCTTGGACTAGACAAAGTAAATATTTGAAGAAAATCTGCATTCATTGGGTGATTTATTGGTACATACATAATTTATCCTTTAAGGAACCAAACAGGAGTTCTAATTATCTCCCTATATTTCTTCTCCTTATACTTTCCAAGTTCAATTACAGCTTTGTTCAATCTCTGCCTTTTTAACTCTTTTGTCCTCTGTCTGAAGTTTTCAATTAAGACTTACTTTATAACAGGATTGTGGTTACGTAGGAAAATGTTCTTATTCTTCAGAAATGATGCTGAAGTCTTTCGGGAAAAATGTCATGAAAGTAAGTCTGCAACTTACTTTTAAATAGTTATAAGAAATGAACCCCTCTTGCCAACACACATATAAAACTATCAATTTGGAGACAAAATAACAAATATTAATAACCGGCAAATATAAACAAAGAGTATATAAATGTTCTTCATATGATTCTTTCCTCTCCTCTCTAGGTTTGAATTTTTCAAAAGGAAAAGAAAAAAGTTTTAAAAGAATTACTTAATGAGCACCAGGTTTTCAAATTGTAAATGCATTTCTTGAGCATCCCACATCTAAAACTTGAGAGGCCTAGTGCTAAAGAAATGTCAAGACTAACAAAAGACAAGTTGTTGTCCTCTACAGACATGATGCTGACTCAATTTGCACATCCTGGAAGTGTGCGTCTGGGATGGAGGTGAAGAGGCATGCACAGCCAGGCATTTCTCTCCAGAAAGCTGTCCCTTTGGGGTTTCCTGGTCTTGCCCTCCCCGTGAGACCCTGGTTCACCTGCTGTCTCTCCAGCTGTCGAGCAGTGGTTCCTGGGAAGTCTGGGAGACCCATGAGAGGTTGGAGGTAGATTCAAAGCACCCTCATGGAATGAATTTACCAAATAAACAACTGCCTGTTAGACATTTAAAAACATAAGTGCTACAAATATTCTTAAAAGGCTTTCAAAATTTCAGTGAAGACAAGAATGCTTTTTCAAATGTTTATATAAAAATCTTATACAAGCTGTTTGCTATTACAGTCAGGATATATTTGGTGAGAAAAACAAAACATTGTAACTCAAGGCATGCTCCATTTCAGACAAAACATGAACTCTCTCCTTTAATTATATCAGCCATTACAACAAGAAAACCTTGTAAAAGGTTCTCACATGGGGCCCACATTATGGGGATCCACTTCACACTCAGAAAGGCTTGTTACACAGTTGAGAGAGAGCATGGTGGAGGACAGCTGCTTCTCCCTTTTTTATAAAATCACTTCCCATTTGCTGTAAAACAGAATTTCTAAATAACAGCACCCAAATAGTACTCAAAACAGGACACTAAACCACTATGGAGGGCAAGACAGAAGTCTCTTGACAGCTTCCACAAGAAAGAGAATTTTAGGCTGTACAAGTATTTTATTTGGGATGCAAATACTTTGATATAAAAGTAACTTTCTTTAATGTATTTGTGCTAACATGATGGGAAATGCCCAACTCACACATCACAATCTTAGTGCATCTATCCTGAACATGGCTGTCTTAATTAGCCTGATGTGTCTATAGTAATAAACACCAAGCGGCAGAACAACTCAATATACCCAGGTGCAATCTTTACCACTTAAAACACTTTAGACAGCTTGTAATCAACTGCATAGCATTTTCCCAATGAGAAATCCTAACTGCAAGATAAGGTATCTTTCTATCTATTGTGAGTGTTGACTTACATTGCAGGCATTGTGCTAAGAGCCTTCATCTGCATTATCACCTCATTTTAAACTTACTACTACCTTGTGAAATATGTAATGTCCTGGGCACCAGATAGGAGAGGACAGAGAAGCACTGAGAAGAGAAAAAACGAACATTTATCAAGTACTACCACATGGTACTGTAACAGTGCTCTCTATACATTATCCCTAATGTAACTGTCTCTACAACCCTATTATGTAAGTACTAGTAATGCCATTTTACAGAGGAGAAAACTGGGAGGTACATAACTGGACTAAGCCTGCAGAGATGGGAAATGAGCCTATACCGTCATATGCCAAGTACTATGTGGGCACGATTCCTCCTTCTGGTCACCACATTCCACAAGCTCCAACCCAGAGTAGAGGCAACAACCATGGAGGAATAGCCATGAATGTTCCTCCCGGCCACTGCACCCAGGGAGGCTAGAGCAGACCTAGTGCCCTGAGGGTGGGATGTAAATTCCTTTTTAAAACCAGAGGGTGTGGATTTAAAATCCAATATGGAGGGTCTATCTCTGGTTTAACGAAGATATTGAAGCCAATGGGAACAGATCCCAAATCTGGCCCCAAGACTAACCCAGCCTCCTAAAGAGCCTGTAGATGACCAACTACAGAGAGAGGAAGGCTCTAGAAGACAGAAGATGCTCCCTGGGAGGCTCTTCTCAGCTGTCTTTCTTCTTCCCTCATCCCTCTCTCTGTATGACTTAACTTGGCATCTAGGTGTATATGGGCAATTGTTCACAGCAGCCAAAAGGTGGAAACAATCCTAATATCTATCAACTGGTAAATGGATAAATAAATTATTGTATATTGTAGTATACAATGAAATTTTATCCAGTCACAATAAGGAATGAAGTACTGATACACACAACGATACAAACGAACCTCAAAAATGTTATGCTAAATGAAAAAAGCCAGACATAAAAAGTTACATACTGCATGACTCAATTTATATGAAATATCCAGAAAAGGTGAAACCGTAGACGCAGGAAGCAGATGAGTGGTTTCCAGGGGTTGAGGGATGAGGGGAATGAGGAGTGACTGCTTAATGGGGATGGAGTTTCCTTTGGGGTGAGGAAAATGTTTCAGAACTGGATAGAGGTCCCAGTTGCACAGCACTGTGAATGTACTATATGCCACTGAACTGCACACTTGAAGAGAGTTAATTTTATATGAACTTACCTCAATTTTTTAAAAGTACACATGCCAATGCATAGTCTTTGAGCAGTCCTGAATAACAATATACAGTATGCCAAGCTATAAAGATGCCCCACCCTGTGCCCTTTTTACATTACACACAAATAGGGACGGATTTCCTGTAAGCTGATCTTGAAGAAAAAGAAAATGTTACACAAAGAAAATTAGAACTAAGACATCTCCCCCCCCACCAAATAAAAAACCCTCAACACTGTATCTTTGTTCTTTTCCCATGTCCTCTACCCTATTAAAACTAACAAATAATATAAACCCCAATCACTAAGTGTACCACAGACAGAAAACCTGGTACATAAAAGACCTAATAAAATCTGTCAAGTTTTGTTGCCCCCAAATTGAACAGAAAGATCGAGCAGGCCCTTAAACATATGAAAAGAAGCACACTCTCGCGGGCAATCAGGGGAACTCAAATTAACACAGCTAGTGATCACTTTACACTGCAGAGAGAGAACACTTAAAAAGATTCCTAACACCTGGCAGGGGTGAGGCAAACAGGTATTCTCTATTTTGCAGGTGTGACTCTCCATCTATGCAACTTTTTTGGAGTATCATCTGACATCATGTATGAGTTGTTGACTCCGTTTTTAGGAATCTGTCCTTCAAATATCTAAGTAGATACATAAGAATATATGTACAAGAATTTAACTGCAGCGTTGTTAGGAATGGTAGAAGCCTAGAATGCACTTGAAGGTATATCAGCTGGGGAACTGAATAAACTATGGTACGACAATACCATAGGATATTATGCAGCTGTTAAAAAGAGCCACTAGATTCATATTTGATAAAGATAAATGTTGTAACAAAATATTAACTAAAAAAGTTGCAGAGTATTGTTTATGATGCCATTTTCATAGAAGAAAAAAATGTCCCCTCTCCATATAAAGGTATATGTTCGTATGTATGTATATGATGTATAGAGAAAGGAAAAGAAACAACCAGAGGAGTGGGAGAAAGACAATCAACTTTTTCTACATTCACCTAAATATTATTTTATGCACTGTCCTATAATTTTTTTATAAGTAGAAAAAGTTTAAATAAACAGGATTTTTTTCTGCACTTGCTTTTTTTTTTTTTTTTTGAGACAAGGTCTTGCTCTGTTGCCCAGGCTAGACTGCAGTGCCATGATCTCAGCTCACTGTAACCTCTGCCTCCTGGGTTCAAGCAATTCTCATGCCTCAGCCTCCTGAGTAACTGGGATTACAGGTGCACACCACCATGGCCGGCTATTTTTTGTATTTTTAGTAGAGAGGAGGTTTCACCATGTTGGCCAAATTTGCCTCAAACTCCTGATCTCAAGTGATCTGCCTGCCTTGGCCTCCCAAAATGCTGGGATTACAGGCATGAACCACTGTACCCGAACTGCACTTGCCTTTTATATGTGCAAGAAATATGAAGGGGACAGTCCCCAAAAACCCGCTTTGAGGATACATTCTGAAATTAGTATATACTGAACTTTGGTCTTCTAAATTGTATATATTCTGTCCAATGGTGCAACTCAAACTGGGCTCTGCAGACCAGCCCCAGTCCCAGAATAAGCACAGAAACTGAGAGTAGGCCTTTAGAGTTTTTTACAGCAGCTTGCCAGAGTAATTTTATGTCTGTTGACTATAAGAATAATAAATGTTTAATCAGGCTTATGTTTTTCGTTTCTTTAAATTTCATTTTTCTAGCATTTCATTTTTCTAGTAAATAATTTTTATTATATTTTATAAAATTATCAATCCATGACATACTGGAAATTAAAAACAAAACTGGTCCTTCACCCAAGATAATTAGAGAAGCAAAACTCTAAACAATGAGAGTCAATGTTCATAATAATAAAACATAGTAATATATTTAGGAACTTTAATAATGAAAGGTTAGATTCTATTGAAAATACATACTAATATATTCAAACTCTTATGAAAAAAGATACTAAATAGATTAGAAGAAAGCTTTCTGGTAATAAGAACAGATTACTAACCATTCTAGGTAAATAATTAAGTTCGTTCTTGTCAGGAAAAATGAACTCGTTTCTATTTACAAGTGAAGACTAAGAGAGCTGGAGAACAAATGAAACCCCATACAACTCCAAAACCAACTACCCAGAGTTCAGCCAAAGGCACTTTAACTTTTGCTGAACAAAATTAACTTCATTTTAATTTTTTTTCTCCCCTTTCATCCTTCTGAATGAAGATGCTAATAGCAACAGAAAACAGTTACAGAGACAAGGGGCAGGGTTGGGTGTGACTAAGGTCTGACTACTCTGCGCAGACTCTATTTAATAACGTTTCACCTACCAATATTCTATGCTGGGGGTGAGGGGTGGGAAGGAAAGGGAGAGAGCTTACATCCTCCTAAGTCTTCTGAGTTTTCTAAAAGTTCATACATCAAGTTATAGTTACCCAGAAAAACTGCTGGGAAGAATAAAGAACCAAAAAACATACTTACAGTCCAAAAGTAAAAAACATCATTTGTACATAACAAGCTTCTTCTCCCCTGCCTAAATTTTTTAAACTAATGCTATAGTGAGGTGCATTTCCAAATCTGGCAGCTTAAATAAAACCAACTGTAACTAGCACTGTGGTGAATGAAATGCTTTACAACTCACAGCTGTGACACTGAAATAAGGAAATCCTGGATTCCCACTAAGGGGTAATCAGCATCAAAAGACAGGGCACATTTTGATGTTTTGAGAATTTCTGAGAAGTCAGAGAAAATTTAGGTTATTTTCATATCGGTTGGACTTTACATAATAAAAGAACCCTAAAACAAAAAGCAGCCCCAAGTGTGGCAGTGCTATATTGTTTGGATTCCTTATAACAATCAGTGTGTTCATAAGACACTTAGAAACACACAGAATAAGCTGATGATCCTGGTGATTGGGACACACGCTGGGCAGCTGTGTGAACTTTCTAAAAATTTTAATTACTTTTTTTTTTTATTTCGATAGTTTTCGGGGAACATGTGGTTTCTGGTTACATGGATAAGTTCCTTAGTGGAACTTCCCTCTGAGTCTCCAGAGTCCATTACATCATTCTTATGACACACTATATTTGGTTTTCCATTCCTGAGTTACTCCACTTAGGATAATGGTCTCCAATTCCATCCAGGTTGCTGTGAATGCCATTATTTTGTTCCTTTTTATGACTGAGCAGTATTTCACGATGTATATATACCACATTTTCTTTATCCACTCATTGGCTGATGGGCT
Source organism: Macaca mulatta (assembly GCF_049350105.2). Taxonomy (NCBI): domain Eukaryota; kingdom Metazoa; phylum Chordata; class Mammalia; order Primates; family Cercopithecidae; genus Macaca; species Macaca mulatta. Next base: position 95,707,139 of record NC_133409.1, on the reverse strand, counting down.
TTTAAGCTGGTTCCATATTTTTGCAGTTGTGAATTGTGCTGCTATAAACATGCATGTGCAAGTGTTTTTTTCATATAATGACTTCTTTTCCTTTGGGTAGATAATAGTGGGATTGCTAGATAGAATGGTAGTTCTACTTTTCATTCTTTAAGGAATTTCCACACTATTTTCCATAGTGGTTGTACTACCTAAAAAACTCTAAAGACTCATTCAAAAAGCTCCTAGAATTCAGTAAAATCTCAGGAGGCAAAATCAATGAACACAAATCAGTAGCACTGCTATAAACCAACAGTGACCATGCTGAGAATCAAATCAAGAACTCAATCCCTTTTCCAACACTTGCTAAATAAACAAATAAAATACTTAGGAATATATCTAACCAGGGAGGTGAAAATCTCTACAGGGAAAACTACAAAACACTGCTGAAAGAAATAATTGATGGCACAAACAATGGAAACACATTTCATGCTCATGGATTAGAATCAATATTATGAAAATGATCATACTGACAAAAGCAAACTATAGATTCAATGCAATTCCCATCAAAATACTATTATCATTCTTCATAGAACTAGAAAAAACAATCCTAAAATTCATAAGGAACCAATAAAGAGTCCACATAACCAAAAGAACAAAAGCAAAAAGAACAAATCTGGAGGCATCACACTGCCCAATTTCCAACTATACTACAAGGCTATAGTTACCAAAATGGCATGGTGCTGGTAATAAAAATAGGCGCATAGACCAGTGGAACAGAACAGAGAATCCAGAAATAAAGCCAAATACAGCCAACTGATCTTTGACAAAGCAAACAAAAACACAAAGTGGGGGAAAAAATGCCCTATTCAATAAATAGTGCTGGAATAATTGGCAAGCCACATGTAGAAGAATGAACTGGATCTTCATCTCTCACTTTATATAAAAATCAACTCAAGATGAATCAAAGACTTTAATCTAAGACCTGAAACCATAAAAACTCTAGAACATCGGAGAAACTCTTCTAGATATTGGCTTAGGCAAAAAGTTCATGACTAAGAACCCAAAAGCAAATGCAACAAAAACAAAAATAAATAGTTGGGACCTAATTAAACTAAAAAGCTTCTGCATAGCAAAAGAATTATCAACAGAGTAAAAAGACAACCCAGATTGGGAGAAAATATTTGCAAACTATGCACCCGACAAAGGACTAATATCCAGAATCTACAAGAAACTCAAATCAGAAAGATAAAAGCAACCTCATCAAAAAAAGAAAAAAAAGAAAGAAAGAAAAAACATTGTTTATGGAGTTCAGAGCTTGGATATTCAAGTATTGATTGCAGTTTTATTTTTAAAAGAATGCTACAATTTATGTGGTTTTTCTCATGTTTATATTAAAAGCTAATAAACTCTAAAAAACCATCAAAAACTGGGCAAAGGACATGAACAGACAATTCTCAAAAGAAGATATCCAAATAGCCAACAAACATAAGAAAAAATGCTCAACATCTCTATTAGGGAAATGCAAATTAAAAGCACATGAGATACCATCTTATTCCTGTAAGAATGGACATAATTGAAAAACAAAAAATAATAGATGCTGATGTGGATGTGATAAAAAGGGAACACTTTCACACTGCTGGTGGGAACGTAAGCTAGCTGTGTAAACTTATGAAACAAAGACCAAGCTGAGGTCCTTGCCTCACCTGCTCTGCTTCAAGGGCTCATCAGCTTGGCCCCAAATGATGTCTTCAGTAGGTGGCGAAATGTTAAAACTGGGAGCTATGTGAATGAACGCGCTGAAAGACAAAACACGATAGAACAGTTAGGTCACTGTAAGAAAACATAGTATTATGCAACCAAGTGCTGTTAACCAAGTTCCTTCTCAGCTTGACATTGAACTACCTGCAAATTTAGTGCTTAGAAAAGGTCCAGGGACTTTCCCCTGAGGAAGAATTCAGCAACACCACAGTCCTTAATGCAACTAGATTTCACCTCCCCATGCCACCAAGACTTACTGTGCAGGGTACAAATGGCCTTCTTCCTTGTCAAATCTTATGTCCCCCTTTCACTCTTGTTCTCCTTGACTTCTTTGTAGTATCTGACACTGTTCAGTAGTTTTCTTTTTTTCTCTTTTTATTCTCCTCTCTCTCCTGCTTCTTTTATGGTTTCCTGCTCCTCTTTCTCCTTCTGCTTCTCGACCAAGGACACTTTTTAAGGCCCTGGGTTTTTCTCTCTTTCTCTCTCAGAAATCATCTATTCCCAGCACATCAATTCTCTCCTTGCAGATAGCCCCCAATCATCTCCATTCCCTCCCCTGAACTCCTCTCCTTTATTCTCAACTCTCCAGTGAGCCATCTTTCCTGTATATGGTATCTCTACTGCATATGCTCATTCAAAAGCCTTCATTTCTTGCTGCAACACTACTAACTGTGGAAAAATGTGCTTGTCTATTGACCTAATTGATTTCTGCAATAGCAGAATTATCCTCCCAGTCAACCAAGCTCCAAATCTTAGATTCATTTTTGCTCATTCTCTCTCCTTCAATTCCAGTCATTCATCAAGGCCTATTGATTCGTTACATCTCACTTCTCTCTCTTGCTACCCACTTACACTGACCAGATCCTGCTTAGCTGAGAAAAAACTCCTCTTCTTTCCTAATGTTTCCTCCTGTCAAATTGGCCAGCGTGCTGTGCTGCTGCCATTTTGATCTTTCTATCACTACCCCTGCCATTTGCATCTTCCTCTTGCTATCCCCAGCAATTCGAGAATCCTTACCGTCCCTCTAACAAGCAGCCTGCATTGCCTGATAGAGAGAAAACAAGACAGCAGAGTAGCTAAGAACTCAGGCTCTGGATCCTGGTGGCCATGCTTTGAATCACAGTTCCGCAACTTAACTGCTATGTGCCTCAGTCTCCTCATCCCTCAATGAAGGTCAGGTGCAGTGGCTCACACCTCTAATCCCAGCACTATAGGAGGCTAAGGCGAAGGAGCGCTTGAGGCCAGGTGTTCAAAACCAGCCTGGGTAACATAACGAGATCCTGTTCCTATGGGAAAAAAAATTAGCCAGGCATGGTGGCACACACCTGTAGTCCTGGCTACTCAGGAGGCTAAGGCAAAAGGATCACTTGAGCCCATGAGTTCGAGGCCACAAAGAGCTATGATCACACCACATGCACTCCAGCCTGGGCAACAGAGCAAGACTCTGTTTCTAAAAAACAGGGGGGCAGGGTGGACTTGATAATAACATCTCCTTCAAAGGCTTGCTGTGAAGATAAGAAGAGTTAAAAGGTGTGAAGAACTTAAGAGAAGTGCCTAGCACAGTAAGCACTCCATTAAGTGTTGAGTGGTAATGGCTCCCAGCTGGACCGGCCCACACAGCATCTCCTAAACCTGTGTGCTCACCTTTCCTTTGTTATTACACCTTCCCTCATTGGGCTTATGCAGTGCGGAAACTCTTCTTCTCTTGGCTCCTCTATACATTCTACCCATTGTCAAGGCTCAGGTCTGATTTCCCAGTCAGCCAGTGGTAAATCTGAGTACTTCAGCTGCAGCCTAGCTTTTTTGCTTCTGAACTTCTAGAATATTTACTAGATGTCCCCAAATTTTTTTAAATTACAGAGTGTGGATGGCAGCTCACATGCTGGAAATTACTGGTGATGAAGCCGGAGGTCTTGCTGTTTCCTCTGGGTGCCCCTAAGTGAGTAATGTCTCAGAACCCCAGCTTCTTTCTCTGAAAAAGTTATTATCTTATTTATAAGGTTTCCTCAAAGATGGAATAAGAACATGTAACGCTCCTATCATATAATCAGGCATAAACATTGGTTCCCTTCCAGTGGGACTATAAACCTCCAAGGGTAGCTCACGTTTCTCCGTGCTCCAAGGACAGTAGTATGCAAAGATTAAACAGACAGGGGGATACGGACTGAATAAACGAAAACCTTTCCAAGTCTAATGATTTTATGACAATATTCTGAAATGGGCTTTTCCATGCCTATTCTAAATAACTGAAAGTGCTTTCATCATAAAATGCATTTTAACACACTTAATCTTCCAAGAACATACGTTGATTCTATTGCCCTAATGAGGGAATATATTAGCTACTTAACCTTTATCTAACTCTTACATAATATTAAGATTTTTTTAAGATTCATTTTTACAAAACCCAGAAAGTCCACATGCAAACAACAAAAACCAAACAAAAAAAGGAACACAAAGTAATTGAAAAGATTTTTCATACCTAAAAAGGGAATTTTTAATCACAACCTTAGTCATAAACCTCAACAGGCAAGTCAGAAGCAGTGAAAGATAAAAGTGCCAACAAGAAAATCCGGTTGAAGTGCCACTCAGGTTCATGCAGTGGGTTACAGGGCGCACAAGACAAGCTGGCGGAAGTGGGTGCTGTACCTTTATCACGGCCGCCCCCACCTGACCACCTGTAGCAGCCTCAGAGGAAGCAGACAACCCCCACACACTTTCCAGCTGCATCTTGGCAGCCACAAAGTACGCACATACAATCAGCTAACGTATAAAAGTATATCAGAAGCATCAATGTGAAAAGGGAAAAAATCTTTAACTCGTGATGAGTAACCTGTGTTATTTAGATTCTGTCATTGAGACCCCATGCTAAGCTAAGGGGAGACCCCTCTAAAGACACCCACACAACCCTGATAACTGGCAGCATAAGTGCATAATCTTTGCATCAAATACCTGGGGCACTGAAGAGGCTGAAGCAGCAAATCCTTTGGTAGAGGGTGAGGACCAAAGGGGGTACCTCAGAGGCTGCAGTTCCTCCCCCTAGTGTTCAATGACAAATGGAAACATGTCACTGGGTCCAAACGCAGGGAGGACTAGTCTTTGCTTTGGCACCAGGCTAGACAAAGAAAAGACCCCTTGCCCCGTGACCCCACATTGTCCTACAAAGGAAAAGGCTGGATTTTGTTGATGAATGCAATTCACATGTTTGGAGCAGTGTCATTTGAAGGGACTGCTTCAGAAATTCATGCAAGTCACATGAGTGGAGAGAAAACAGGAAAAAATTAAGAATGGCTGTTTACAAGTCACTTCTAAAACTTTGCTTTGTTCTACTTGAAGAATTTTTATCATCATTTAAAGTAGTTAAATTAAAATGCACCTGCACTGTAAATCGTGAGAGAACATACCTGCTCTTCAAATATGACTTGAAAATTATTTGGTTTCTCCCCTACCTCCTCCTACCTGCGATGCTCTCATTTTACATTTAATTTGGAAAATTAGAAGAAAAATGGAATAAGCTCAAATCCTAACCAAAAATTGTTTTTACTTTTAAAATACAATCATTTTAGAATTTTTAAATAAATGTAAAATATTTTATTATTTACGTGTTTAATAAAGGAGAGAGGGAGGGAGAGAGGGAGGGAGAGAGGGAGGGAGGGAGGGAGGGAGAGAGGGAGGGAGGGAGGGAGAGAGGGAGGGAGGGAGGGAGGGAGGGAGGAAGGAAGGAAGGAAGGAAGGAAGGAAGGAATCAATGGGCATTAAAGAAAAGTGTAACTTTTAAACCTACTTTCAAATACACCCAGTATTTGGAGGTCAGAGTAGTCACACTTCACCAACTTTATAAAGGAGAGGCTTTTAATAAATGCAAGGAATGTCTAACACAGTAACACATGTGTAAAACGTTTCATCTGACAGCCATGTTCTAAGTTAAAGTTATATTTCCTACTCTGAAATAATTTTAATTTATGGCTAACAATGGTAACAAATGTTTTCATTGAAGCCCAAGAAAGTATGAGAGTAGTTATTCCCATATTCTCATTTCCCATGTAACATGCCTAGGGACATTCTGAATGAGAGCACAGAAAAAGTGGAGGATTTCTCTGCCTACTCTGCTTAAGATCAACACCACTTATAAATCTAAATATAAAACGCACACCTTTAAATGATCACCATTAATGTTAATAAGCATTAAAGGTAGACACTGAAGTCTTCTGTGTTGGCAAACCCTAGAACTACATTTTCATTCAGACAGGTTGCCTCTGGATAAATGTCTATCTTAAGATTTTTTCTAAAAACAAGTAATGGTATTTGTAATTGCCTTCTTTAAAAGAATGCAAATTCCATTGCCTGCAGATTATGCTAAGCAACAGAGTGAGAGAGAGGAGAAATTTCAGTAAAATTTTGAGAACCGTAGTTTGCATTATAGATTTTGGAATGTACCTTCCTGCCATTTAACCCAACCCTATTTTCTTATTTCCTCGTAAATACACTCCCCAGTTATTAATCCCTTATTAAACCCTGGGACAACAGTCATTTTGGTACCAATCACACCTTAGTTTTCCACTATTACCTGCTAAAAGTTCTCTTGGAGAAAAAAAATATAACTGCAAGAGAAACCTGAGTGATACAACTTCAGTATTTTAACATCCTAACCCTTTCAAACTCTTTCTATATGAGAATTGACTCTTTTCATCCTCCCTTGAAAAAATGTGTTCGGGCATTAAAATTCCTCTACCTTGGACCTTTTTGTAATGGCTGCCTAAGTATTTACTTTGATGTACTATTCAAGAAACCAATAGTTTGAGGTTTTCACTTCTTTTCTTGAAAAGAGTATCACAAAGTCAAATTTCAGCCTCATCTACAAGACATTTAAAAATCACACTGCTTTTCTGATTTAACTCCTAAATATGCCCAACACAAATAATTACGTGTGTTCACATGAAGATACATTCTAGAACGTTCAGTCACAGTGCTATACAAACTAATAAGTAGTGGTATAGTCACACAATATAATACTATATAGCATGCAGGATGAAAAATCAACTACCATAGTCAATATGGTGTCATACACAATATGAGTTAACTGTGCATATTATCGAGTAAAAGAAGGCAGACACAAAATAGTACATTCTGTATCTCCATTGATATAAAGTTCAAAAACAGGCAAAGCAAATCTATGCTTTCCAAAGTCAGAGTAGTGGCTACCATGGGTGGAGTAGTTACTGGAAGGAAGCCTGAGGGATTTCTAGGGCACTGATAATGCTGTGTCTTAATCTGGGAACTGGTTACAACAGTGTGTTCACTTTATGGAAATTCATCAGTAAGATGAATATACGTTATATGCATACATTTCTCTATGTATATTATTCAATTAAAAAGTTAAATAAAATTAATCAGCTTCTCTTAAGAAACAGACTTACAGGGACGAAAATTAGAGTGTTTCACACAGTAAAATGGAAGAAGCTTAAGAGCTAGGTTCAAATTCCAGATTCTACCATTAATTATTCAATCTTAGCTTCTCTGGCTTCAAATTCAATAAAATGGAGCCAACAGCAAAGATCAAATGACATAACACTGAAGGCATTTTAAGCAAGAAAAATATACAAATGCTTAGCACTATTGCCTGAAATACTAATAATGTACTTATCCAAGAAGCCTTTAAAGTTACATGGTTCTACACAAAATGTTAGTATAAACGTAACTGGCAAGATAATATTACCAGTTTTGCTATTTAAACAACTTCCTAACAATCAAAGGTATGCAACATTTATTCTACCCAAAGTTAAAGTGTCCTGCCCTAGTCTCTACTTTGAGACACTTGGTAAATAACTTTTGGAAGAGTGTCAAGATACATAATATTATAGGAGATGATGTCAAATATTAAAGCTTGAATAAGTGGACTAGAGAATGATTCTACTCACAGTTCAATCCATCTCTTCTTCTCACTGACTTCTCAACTGTTCTGTGCTTTCCCATGTTTTCCTCCTTCTTCCCACTCTACCTTGCCTCCTACCCAGCCATACCCCCTTTCTCTCTGCCCACTGAAATTCTACCCACTTGTCAGTGTGAACCAAGGCATTCCTCTGGTGGGACACCCTTCCAGGTCACAGAGACCTTTCCTTCCTTTGAAGCACTTTTTTGTTTACTGCCTCGACCGTCTGTTTGCAACAGTCTTGGATCCGAGCATTGAACAGCTATGTATCTCTCAAGCCATGATTTAACAACTCATGTGCTCATATCTTGCTTCCCCAGTAGGCTATATTTTTTCCCTAAAGGCAGGGACTTGTGTGATACTTATTTTAATCCCCCTTCAATGCTCTGTATATTGTAGATATACAGTTGGGTAGCAATGCTTGTTACCCAATGCTCTACTTTGTGGGTTCAAGAAAGCAGGAATCTCTAAAAGTAGGGCAAAGGTGCAGATTGGGATTTCTTCAAGTAAATGGATTCTGTTGGTGGCATCTCATCTCTAAAACTCTCTGTTAAGCTCTGATCTTCTTTTCTCTGAGAGCTCTCAATCACTCTAAACTTTACAGACTAAACCAGTACTTTGAAATCAAAGTATAAGGTGAGACACATATAATTTTAAATTTCTAGTAGCCACATTAAAAAGTAAAAAGGAACAGGCCAAACTTATCTGAATATTTATTAGTTAATCCTACATATGCAACACATTATCATTTCAACATGTAATCAATATAATAAAAATTATTAAGGAGATATTTTATATCCTTTTTGTTTGAAATCTGGTGCACAGCACATCTCAACCACATTTCACATGCTCAAATGCCACATGTGGCTGATGGCTACCATACTAGACAGACCAGGTTTAGAGTTTAAGCTAGAACATGTGATTTCAAACCATTCTGAAAAAATAGAGAATCCAACAAACCCTATAGGGATATGCAGTAATCTTCCTAAATCTTGCTCTTAAAAAAATCAAAGAATACAACCAGGCACGGTGGCTCATGCCTGTAATCCCAGCACTTTGGGAGGCTGAGGTGGGCAGATCACCTGAGGTCAGGAGTTTGAGACCAGCCTGGCCAACATAGGGAAACCCCGTCTCTACTAAAAATACAAAAATTAGCTGGGCATGGTGGTGCACGCCTGTAATTCCAGCTACTCAGGAGGCTGAGGCAGGAGAGTCGCTTGAACCCAGGAGGTGGAGGTTGCAGTGAGCCGAGATTGTGCCACTGCACTCCAGCCTGGGTGACAGAGCGAGACTCCATCTCCAAAAACAAACAAACAAACAAAAGTCTACAGTACTTTATCATTTTATAAAGCCCTCTGTCATACATTATCTCATCTAGATGACATACATACGGCAAACATTATCAAAGCCATAAAGTAGTTTCTTGGTCCTATATACCAAAAGAACACAGACCTGGTAACACATGGTCAAATCAAATAACTCATGGTCCCACAGCCTTAAAGAACATTTTCTATTCAAATGGTTTTCTCCATTTTTACTGTACAGCAAAGCATATTTTATCTGTGATTTTTAAGTCATTTAAGAACTTTTTATTGTGGAATTTTATGACTAGCCCTTTAAATATTAGTTTTGCTAGGAACATCAAAAGAACAAGTGACTAATTACATAAAGGGGAAAAGATTAAATGAATCATGGATTCCACTTGAACTTCATCAGTTAAAAGATAATTAGCAATATATTTAAGGAAAAAGTAAATGAGCTTGTTAGTCATGGTCTTTTGAGGGGAAAAAGGTAAAACTATTTTACTTGACTGATCTCAGATCTAGAATCTAAAAGATAAAGAGATACTGTAGAGAATGATTATAAAATACTCAGACTTCAAAGGTTCCCATAAGGTCAAAATATGGACTATGTATAAGAAGAAAAAATATGCTATATATAAAATCAATGTATTAATGAGATATATTTATTTAAATATTATTTTTGAGTATTTTTTTTTTTTTTTGAGACGGAGACTCGCTCTGTCGCCTGGGCTGGAGTGCAGTGGCCGGATCTCAGCTCACTGCAAGCTCTGCCTCCCGGGTTTACGCTGCGTTAGCCTCCGGAGTAGCTGGGACTACAGGCGACCGCCTAATTTTTTGTATTTTTTTAGTAGAGACAGGGTTTCACCATGTTAGCCAGGATGGTCCCGATCTCCTGACCTCGTGATCTGCCCGTCTCGGCCTCCCAAAGTGCTGGGATTACAGGCTTGAGCCACCGCGCCCGGCCTATTTTTGAGTATTCTTAATCCTGAATACCTTAACAGGTATTCAGAACCCTAATCTGCTTCTGAATTTTTAATGAATATAAAAGAAAAATTTGAAGACATTAATGGAGAATTTTAAAGCAAGAATCTAGTCCTGTATGTTAGAAAGAAGAAAATGAAACAATGTTATATAATATTTTAATTCTTATAGGTGCCCAAATACATAAGCAACCTAACTTTGACTCTAGGGGGAAACTGGACAAATCCATTTAAAACTAATTTAGCAACAAATACATGATTTTGTGAACATGTAACATCCCAAGGTGTTTTAAATTGATAATGTCCCCATATGAACTGATAATTTTCAGCTGAGTATACAGTTTATTCTATAAAATCATTACATCTTAAGAATCATGAAGAATCTTAGAGACATTTAGCCCAGTGCCTTTCAAATTTTGATGTTTATGTGAGTCGCCAGGGGCATCTTGAGAAAGAGCAGATTCAGACTCAGTAGGTGTGGGTGGGCCTGAGACTTCATTTCTAACAAGCTCCAGGTGATGCCAATGCTGCTGGTCCAGGGACCAGGCAATGGGTATTGCAGCCCCAGTCAAGTCTAAGGGAGGTCCCACAGCCTCTGCTTGGGCATCTCCAGTATCCAGGACTTGAAACCTGCCTCCAAGGGTAGACATTACAGGGAGGGACTTGTATATTACAGGGAGGGAAGCAACAACGAAAGGCTGCTTCCACTTCTGGTGATGGAAGACACTCTTTCTCTCCCGACATCTCCTCTTCTCCATGTTGAAAATCCCCACTTCCTTTGGCCACTCTTAGAACTGATAGGTTTCCAGACCCCTAAACATCTTTATCACAGAAAATGCTCCCTCTGTGGTGAAAATCTTTCTTAAAATAAATCCCTTGGGACAAGGCATAGCATCCCACACATGGGACATCCAGACCTGAGAATAGTTGAGTGGGAACATTACATTCCTTGATCTAAAGGGGACAGCTCTCTTAATGTGGCCTTAAGGAGGTGTTGCCTTCTATAAGAATCACACTGCACTGCACTGCTGGCTCACAATGTTGTGGAGGAAATAACACCAAGCAAGTGTTCCAATCTCCACTTGAACAATTATTTTTAACTAAAATGTAGGAATTTTCAGTTATTCCTATTTAATGTCATGTTGCTACTATAACAACTCACATAAATCCTTTAAAATGTTTATTATCTAATAAGTCACACATATATAAAAACCATATACAGTTTTTAAAAACAATTGTAAAAAAAGAATATCCTTGGGACCACTGTCCAGGTTGGGAGATAAAACACTGCCAGGACCTCAGAAGCCCCCAGTGAGCCCCTCCCCTATCATACCCACTCCTTCACCTCTAGAGGTAGTTGTTACACTGCTTTTTGTGACAATCGTATTAAACCATATTAATTTTCTTTATAGTTTTACCATCTATGTATGTATCCCTAAATAACATTTAATTTCGCATGCTTTTGAACTTTACATGAATAGAATCACACTGTATATATTCTTCTATCTTGCTTCTTTCTTTCAATATTGTTTGTAAGATTCATCCATTTTGATGTACTTTTATTTAACAAACACATATAGAATGCCAGTCATTCTAAGCATGTCACAAATATTAACCCATTTAAACTTCCTAACAATCCTATCAGGTAGACATCATTTTCCCTGATGTACAGATGAGAAAACTAAGGTACACTGAAGTTCAGAATTTCATCCAAGGTCACACAATAAGTGGCAGAACCAAAATCTGAACCCAGGCACAATCCTTCCTCTTGACTACCAAGAAATGCTGCCTCTCCACACCCTTCTATACGTGGTTTTACTCATTGATTTTTCATTGCCAAATAGTATCACAGTGCATAAATACCTTATAGCAAAATGTGTTGATTCGACTCAATATTGATGGGCATTTATTTGGGTTGCTTCCAGTTTTTGGCTCTTATGAACAATGCTTCTTTAAATATTTTTTTGTCCATGTTTTTTCTTTTAAAAGTTCAGGGGTATGTATATGTATTGGTTTGTTACACAGGCAAACTTCTGTCATGGAGGTATGCTGTACAGATTATTTCATCACTCAGGTATTAGGCCTGCTATCCATTAGTTATTTTTCCTGATTCTCTCCCTTTTCCGACCCTCTAATAGGTCTCAGTGTCTGTTGTTCCCCTCTATGTGTCCATGCATTTTCATTGTTTAGCTCCCACTTATAAGTGAGAATGCGCATTGTTTGGTTTACCGTTCCTGTGTTAGTTTCCTAAGGATAATGGCCGCCAGCTCCATCTATGTCCCTGCAAAGGACATGATCTCATTCTTTTTTATGGCTGCACAGTATTCCATGGTGTATGTACCACATTTTCTTTATCTAGTCTATCGCTGATGGGCATTTAGGTTGATTAAACGTCTTTGTTTATTGTGAATAGTGCTGCAATGAACACATATGTGTATGTGTCTTAGAATAATTTATATTCTTTTGGGTCTATGCACAGTAATCAAACTGCTGGGTTGAATGGCATTTCTGTCTTTAGGACTTTGAGCAATCATCACACTGTCTTCCACAATGGTTGAACTAATTTACACTCCCACCAAGAGTGTACAAGTGTTCCTCTTTCTCCATAACCTTGCCAGCATCAATTATTTTTTGTTTTGTCCATGTTTCTTAAAGCACATAGGTAATCATTTTTCTTAGGAGTATACCTAGGGGTAAGATGGCTGTGTTGTAAGTTATTTGCAGGTTGAACTTGGTTAGGTAACAGCAAATTGTTTTCCAATATAATTGTACCAAGTTATACTCCTGTCAACTAAATACAAAAACTCCCATTCATTCACATCTTTACATGGTATTGTTAGGTTTTAAAATTTCTGCCAATCTAGAGAGTGTGTAATCATATGTTACTATGATTTTAATTTGCATGTGTTTGCTTATTAATGAAGCTGAGCAATTTTTATATATTTGCTGGCCAATTGGGTTTCTTCTTTCGTGAAATGCATGTTTAAAAATATGAATGTACAGTATCATTTTTCTTTTTGGTTACCTGGCTTTTTTATTGATTCCTATGTGTGTTGAACCAGTATTATTTATGTGCCACTAACATCTTTACCACTTTGGGCTTGTTTTCTCATTCTCCATAGTTACCGCTCAGTGAACAGAAGTACTACTCACTTTTTTTGTTTGTTTGTTTGTTTTTGAGATGGAGTCTCGCTGTCGCCCAGGCTGGAGTGCAGTGGTGTGATCTCGGCTCACTGCAAGCTCCGCTTCCCGGGTTCACGCCACTCTCCTGCCTCAGCTTCCCGAGTAGCTGGGACTACAGGCACCCACCACCACGCCTGGCTAATTTTTTGTATTTTTAGTAGAAACAGGGTTTCATCGTGTTAGCCAGGATGGTCTCAATCTCCTGACCTTGTGATCCACCCGCCTCAGCCTCCCAAAGTGCTGGGATTACAGGCGTGAGCCACCGCACCCGGCATCCTCATGCATTTTTAACTTTTGTACTATTATATAACAATTTTTAGGTCTGGCCAGGCACGGTGGCTCACGCCTATAATCCCAGCACTTTGGGAGGCTGAGGCAGGAAGATCACTTGAGGTCAGGAGTTTGAGACCAGCCTGGCAAACATGGTGAAACCCCACCCTACTAAAAATACAGAAATTAGCTGGACATGGTGGCATGCGCCTGTAGCCCAGCTACTCAGGAGGCTAAGCCAGGAGGATCACTTGAACCTGGGAGGTGGAGGTTGCAGTGAGCCGAGATCGTGCCACTGTACTCCAGCTTGGGCGACAGGACAAGATTCCATCTCAATATAAATAAATAAATAAATAAAGCATTTAGAAAGAAAAAGATTATGTTAAATATACATGTTGGTCTTATAGTCTAGAAATTCAGTTGCTCTGACTACAAAATACAAAAAGCAAAGGCTCTGGGATAAGACCACTGTAATACAGAGCTAAAATAGTGATCTCTGATTGTCTGGCCAAACTGCAGCAAAACCAACCAAAACTAAACAAAAAACAAAAATGTCCCCATATGTAGCCATATGGAAATGGGCTGCAAAAAGATGAACGTACACCTGAACTCCCGGTGACATCTGGGCAGCCCCTTAGCAGGTAGCACAATTCTTCCTGAGCTAGCTGCTCCACTCTGCTGTTTCCTCTGACTCGCATTTTCTGTTAACCTTCCTCTTGGAATCCTTTGACAATGACTCACAGGGCTATATGGCTACTCAGCAATACCACAGCCCTCCGCAATAGATGCTGTGTAGGAGGCACGTAGCTCAGTGGATTGCAGTCTGCACTAGTATTTTCCTTTCTGCATTCAGGGAAGATTTGCTTTTCAGCCACATTTCCCTGAAACACAGCCCTGACAGGAGATGCTTAGTGCAGAGATTTCTAAACGAAATGATCTGAGTTTGGCTCCTTAATCATAATGAAACTAAAAACAGTAAGATGAGAAAACAACAGGGGGATCATCATTCCTACAAAAAACAACTTTATACTTGGGCAAAATAAAGAGATTAAAAAAAAAAAGCTCAAACTAATATTTTCCAACCTTTCACTAAAAGCAAGGGCTAAAACCACATGTTTTGAAGGTCTTGCACTGTGTTATTATTAGAAGTCACAATTCTATTGATACTGATGAGTCATTCATATCGGCGGAAACCAAGAACTTCCATCAACATCATGTTACACACAGTCACTGTGGCTTTTCTTTATTACTGGTCAAAGCTGCTTCAGAATGCTTACTGAAACTTAAGAAAAAGGAGGCAAACTCCTCAAGGGTGTGCAAAGCTTTCCCTTCCCCAGCTGATCTTACTTTAATCATCCTTTTCAAGACAGTTTACGATGATTGGATAAACTTGTATCTACAAAAGGAAGTTTATTTAGAAGCCTCAAAAAAGCAACATTTCACACTTTCCGATGAAAATAAGCAAAACTGAACTCTGAAAACAAACAGTGAAACCATCTCTGAAAATATATGCTAGCTTTAAAATGATCAGAGGTCAAGTTTTTTGTTTTGTTTTTTAACCTCAATAACAGGGAACGGATATAAACAAAAGCTGTCATCACTTAGGGACTTGAGCCACATAAAACAATGTCAGGCTAGTCACTTGCACCCTCGCCCCTGCTTCCCTACTCAGGACACACTGCTTTGCACTGAGGAGAAGTGGGTCAGGTTTCAGTTACACCAAGAAAGCCTAAGTTAAAGGTTTATGAAAACTCCTTCTGGTCTTAAGTAGGAAATAACAGCACATTCCCTTTTCATTTATTATCAGCCCATTTTGCCTCTCCCCTTAACTATTCCCAGAAAAATAAAGTGAAGCAAAACAAACAAACAAAAAGAGTTTTCCTGAGGTATATCCAAAAATGCTATGAATATGCAGTCCCTACAAAGGTAGAAATTTGTCCAATTTTCTCCCCTGCAACCAGAAGGCTGTGTCTGGCTGCTGGCAGGAGAAGGGGACCCAGTTCAGCAGTGATCACAGATCTGAAAATTGCTTCCCAGTAGCTAACCAGCCCAGTCGCTAACCAGCCCAGCAGCCCGGAGCTCTCTCCAAGGGCGGTGCTGGTACTATGGGCAGTTTACAGTGCGGCCAGCTGAGCGCTACAACAGCTGCATGAGTCAGCAAGCATTGCTGGTAGGAAAGTGCTGACATGCTAAATTACTCTCGCGTACGTGAGGTGCACACACCTACCTGGCAAAAACAAAAACAGGGTACATGCAAATTAGCAAACGGGAACCTCTCTACGCTTGCAGTTTCTATTTTCCAAGATTAGACCAACAACATAAATAATCTATGCCACTGCTCAAAAAGAAGTAACAACTAATAATAATTAATCATGGTAATAAACAAGTCACTCTCAGTGTTGCTATGTGTGGAACAGCTGCACTGAAATCTCACGAGCCAGTTAATTTTAACTGGTTTTAATTTTAACTAGATTTAACTGCTTTTCCTCCCTTCTGAAAAATCAAAATAGTTACCATATCGACCACAAGAACTGGTAACAGACAAGCACAGTTCCTGTTTTTCAGAGGGGACTTACTTTCAAACCCACAATATCAAGATGCTTAACATAAGTGGAAATTTAAAATGTACTGTTTAATGTGGGAGACTTAAAACCTGTATGCTAATTCAGATCTCATGTGCCAGGCTTTGTCTGACAATGCCTCTCATTCATCTCTGTTCTCTCATTTTATACAGGACCTACAAATGTGCAGAACTGGTTATCTGGAACTGAGAATACATTTCCCCATAGAAAAAGGGTCAGGTCAATGAGCTAGCATTCCTTGATAGTCTGTGAAAATGTCTTGAACTTAAAATATGAGAGGTTAAATTTATAATCTAAAAAGTAGAAAATGATACTACAATGATACTTCCAAAACCATTTAAAAGAAAACACTCTTGATCAACTGTGTTTGAGGAAATGTCTAATTACAGGAGGATGAAGGGACACAGTCTTCTAAGTGAGACTTTTGGACTTCAACTTTAGGGTCATTCTGGTTCTCCAACATGGTTTCAATTGTTAGTTTCATTTAAAATGCATAGAATTCTCTTACTTTGGTATAAAGTAGTGTTAGAAAAAAAACTCTTTATACTTACCAGTTGTAAGTAGTTTTTTTAAAAAAAATTGAGAGTTGGAAAAGAAAAAAGGAGGAGAAACAAGTACAAAGAGGGTGTACTAGAAAGAGGGAAACAAAGAAATTAAGTCTGGGATAAAGAATGACACGAAGGCATAACTAAACTGCAAAAACAAAGAGGTAGGAACTAGAGGGCAGTCCCCAACTAGACAGTGTGTTCCCAGAGAAAGAGGACTCTTCATACCCAGCTCCGGAGATGACAGTGGAGTCCTGCAAGACAGTTCCACACACTGGCACTAGATGGAGCCATCAACTCAACATAGCATGGTTGCTGGAGGAGGGTATGGTGGGGGAGAGGTGGGACTGAAGGGCATTGACTCTACAGCCAGGTTTCTCTTTATATTTTAATACTACTGTGATTTATATTCTGCAATTCATTTGCCTATATTCTCTGTCTAGGGTTGTGTTTGTTTATGACGAGCCCCTTCTTCATTCAGAAATGGTCTCCTATCACCAGGTTACCAGTGTGCAAAATTCTAGTTTTTATCCTTAGAGTTTTACTTCTTTGGCTTTGTCTCCTATTAATACGCTGATGCTTCAGGAAAGTAACGCACTAAGTATGCTCAGTTACCTATATATTAGTAAAACTGTGTTCATAAAATCTTTCTCTGAGATTGGTTTTGGAAGGGAAGGACAAGGACTAGTTGAGGGGACTAGGTGGCCAAAAGGTAAAACAGCACGAAACAAAAAAGTGAGGACAGAAGGAGGATGGGGGAACTGGCTGCAAACCGTGCCCAGCTTCTTTACATTTGGGACACAGACCATTATCCCTGGCACTTACCTTCCCAAGAAGATGTATGAAAAGGAAGGGTTAACTCTGTCTACATTTTCCTCTTACTGAATGGGTAATATTTCTCACAGTTAATTTCATTTTTTTTTTCAGTTTGACTCTTCGGGGCTTATTCATTTGCATAATATGGAATCTTGAACCCATACAGATATTCTACAAATCAATGCAAGTAATTCTCACACTAAATCAGCAGCTTTAAGCTCATCATTGTTTGCATAGAAATCTTTATGCACTCATCTGCTTGATTTTTTAAATCACTTAAAACTTCCAACACTGACACACTAAGCATCTCCCATTTAGCCTTCTCCAAAATTTGAACTAAATTCTGAAAAATAAGCACAGTACTGTACAATCATACACTTGATAATTTCCCAAATTGAGCTTCAAATGTGTGCTTAATGTTTCAAGTGGCTCCTGAGAATGATGCCTCTTGACTAAAGATGACAACTTTGGTGTCTGGCCCAGGCAGAGCTGAGTCAGCATTCTAAACAGTGACCTTGCAAACCTGAGGTAGTTGGCGGTTACTGACATGCCAACTGCCTGAGTCCTTTAAAACCATTCGAATCTCCAGTTGAGAGTTGCAACATGCTAATCTGGCAAGACAACCTCTTCCTGAAATTGACCAGAATGAGAACAAAGGTTACCTGCTTTTATCTGTTACTGGTAGCTAATATTTCTAATTAGGAGTTCTGATGGAATTAGTTCTCAATGAAATTCTTCCTCCTCAGTAGAACACTCTACGTCTTACAGGTTGAGTTTCTTTTACCTTTTCTTATCCACCAAGAAAAAAAAAAAAGGCAAAAAACAAATTCCCTCCACCTAACGAGAGGGTAGGAATGTGAGTTACAAGTAAACCCTGGAGACAGAGCCATGGGATTTCAGTTATATGCCTAGTACTTCTTTTGCCTTTACATGCATCACTTTTACTTTCTGATCCCTAAATGGACACTAAAACCTAAGGAAAGCAATTATTAGAAAGCGGGCCATGTGAAAGACGGGAATATATTCACTCAGGTTTACTGAGAAATTATTTTTCAACTTTAAGATAGATGTTAATACAACAGCCAATATTTTAGAGTGAGGTGACCTTTATTTCTGCTTCTGGGAACTGCTAAAGAGAGTTCCAACTTCAAACAAAGAAGAAAAGGAAAAGGGAGAGCCATAACACGGTAAGAAAACAGGCCCCGGCATCAGACAGCTAGTGTCCAATTCCAGTCCTACCATTCATTAGCTGAGTGACACCTATGCTGTGGCTTCCAGTGATCACACCTAGCTCTGGGTTGCTCTGAGGATTACATGAGTTAAATATGAGCAGCACACATAGGAAGCTCTCAATACAGGTTAACTATCATCAAAGAAAAAGAAAATAGAGGGGTGTTAGCATGCAGTATAATCAATTTATTTTAAATAGATGATGTCAAAATTCCTTAATTTTGCATCTAAGAATGGTCTAAATAAGACGTGTCCAATCTTTTGGCTTCCCTGGGCCACACTGGAAGAAGGAGAACTGTCTTGGGCCACACATAAAATACACTAAACACTAATGATACGTGATGACCTAAAACAAGAAAAATAGCAAAAATGAAAAACACAAAAAAACCTCATGTTTTAAGAAAGTTTTTGAATTTGTGTTGATCCACATTCAACACACATGAGGCCTGCAGGCCATGGGTTGCACAAGCCTGGAATAATCATCTTTGGGCCACAGAGGAGGGAGACCCTCTGCTCTGGAGTAGCCAGGGACTTCAGACAGATTTTAGACTCACTTTTTCACCAAGGGCCCTACACACATCAGCTGACTGGGAGAGAATATCTTTGTAGCTTCCGATCATTCAAATATTGTCAAAATCACCCTAAATATGTTCAAAATAAGAATGTTAACTTGTATTTTTTCCAAGTATGGAAATCAACAGTACTCTTGGCAGTTAACTTCTGTTTTTATTAGGTTCTAAAGACCCAGGTAAATAAATCAATTCTGGACTCTGTATACAGGAACTATTATTTGCCAAAATGGCCCCAGAGGTTCCAGCATGGCTTATGCAATACTCCAAAGGGCCAAAGAGAGTAGTGAATTAATAGGATTAGGAAGCTGGAGGAAAAAGCGAATCTCAAGTTTCGGACTGTCCCTGATGGAAGGTCACTCCACAATTCCTCAGGGAGGGCTTCCCCAACCTCCCGACTAGGTTAAATCTCCCCATTAGACACTCTGGTGCATGAAATATCTTTCCTTCATGAGCAGTGGGTTATCTGTTATTAACTGATGAGTGCCATTCTTCCTACCAGATGACGTGTTTCATGAGACCAGGGGCCAGGACTGGGTTTGCTCCCCACTAGCACTGTGGTCACCTAACACTATGCCTGCCACATAAGAGATACTCAGTATATATTTGTTTAATGAATGAATGAGGCATCTGCCTCTAGGGAACAGTATTTCTGGATACTTGGCCCATTTTGTACTATCCACAAGCTTCTACTGCTTAGAAGAATACAGGATAGGAAAAAAAGAAAAATTGGCAAAAATCTATGGATACTGAAATACTAAGGAAAGATGCTGCGCATGTACATTCACTTTGTTTCCTGCTTGTGGAATGGAAATCACCACACTGGGATCTTCCAACTTTAAAATCCAAAGTGAAGGTCTAAGCTGTCTTTGGGTTAGACTCCTGGAAAATCCTGAGGAAATTCCTGAAGTAACTGCAGAAAGTGACAGAGGAGAGAGAAGAGAAGATGGCCCAAGACTAGAGTGATGGAAGTCTTGGAAACTCAAAAAGCTTTCTTCTGTAACTAACTGGGACTTTGTCTACATGCCAGCTATAGGCTCAGGCACACATGAAGAGAATAATAGATGTATGGGAGGACTGGAAAGTGGAGGATTTAAATGCTTAGGAAAAGAGCCAATGAAAGCTGACACAGGGACAGGAGGGACCTAGCAACCAAGCGCCGGCTCTCATCACATCAGCAGCAGCATGTCCTACAGCCTTCAGGAAAAGAACAAAAAGGTCAGGGAGGAAAATGACACATCTCAGAACCAAAGGGCAATTCATTATGAAGCTAAGGAATAAAAGAGAAGTCAACCAGGGAATATGCTGAAGAAACGGTGATTATGAAGTCACTGTGGAAGACTGAGAGGCATTTTGGCTGTAATTCCAATGACTAGAATGAAGGAGGACGTGAAATGCTTCTGGATTGAGAAGATTTATTATTTTGGAAAAAAATAGCTCAAGGAAAAACAAATGGCAAAATTCCTGCCTGAGTTTTGAAGTAGTGTCACTAGCAGGATGAGGTTCAATTTATACATTCTTTAGAAATGAAATGGCCCTTGAAAAGGACATAGTGGTAAGATTTGGATATTTCCAGCCTTACAGAAGCTAAGTAACATGCTGATAGTAAAATTAAGTTTCAGTTTTAGATAGACTGATATTTGAAATTAACAAAAAAGAAAAAAGTAAAGGAAAAAAATTAAAAGACCCTGAACTGACCAAAAAAAAGGAACTACTTTCTTTTTTTAAAATTAAATGTCATTGCAAACAAAAAAAAAGGTGAAAGGTGAGTTACATTTTGGGCAATCTTACTGAGTTTACAAAATGTTTAGTTCACAGCAGGTTTCACAGTTTGGACTTGAACAATCTGTAAATATTTACTTAAAATTTAAAGATAGGAGGACAGCACAGGTCACATATTGCCATTAACAAGACAGAAGGAATTTTCCGTCATTTCCAAGGCCTTGGTGCTGCGTTCCCACATGTGGCCCCAGCTCTGCCAAAAGCTTGTCTTCTTTTCCAAAGAAATTCCAATTTTTGCAGCCAGCCCTGACTTCTGAACTGTAAGTACCTCTGAGAAATTCATATGTCGCTGAAGCTTCTTCAACACCCAGACAGGGAAAGGAGAGAAACAGGGAGGCAGATGCACAGCGTCCGGTCAGTCCGCTATCTGAATTGCAGATTTTGACAAATATGTTACATTTTATATTGTTCTCTGTTCTGTGTATGTGAGGGCAGGGACCATGTTCTCCGTATGCCACAGTCCTACACCATGCCCAGTCATTGATTCCAGGACTGGACTGTGTACATAGAATGGGGAAACAACCTTTAGACATTCAAGAAAACACGCACTATATTCAGATTAAGTTCATTCCAACATGAGATTAGTTCTTCCAACTCTGCAGAATGGACAGGCACGACACCTATTTCAAAGGGTTGCTTTGAGGAGTCAATAAGGTACATACAGGTAAGGTAGTCAGCACTAGGTCTGGCACATGGTGCAGATTCAGTAAATCAAAACTATTATTTTGGTGAGTGTCCTCAAATGTCAAACTCCCATGGAGGTCCTCAGGCATTACCCAGCCAAGTTACCCCATTTGGTCAATAACAACTAAATATATGGCAGGTGGTTCAAAAGTAATGGATTATTCACCTGCAAGGAATCGCATTGTACTCATGGTATTAATTTGTTCGGCCTTTCATGCCGAATTCTCTGTTAAAAAGGAAGCTGATCAATCCCTGAGTGGGACTCAGTGTTGATTTGATTTCGAGTTTTGTTTTTTTGGCAACTTTCTATTTTCCAGCTAGTTGTAACCATTCATTGGGTGCATACTCACAAATCATCCACTATATGCCAGGCCTTTAGAAAATAGAGACATACAAAGATATTAAACAAAAAAGATGTTTCAGTATGTTCAGTGGTGGGAGACAAGCAGCCCGCAGGCCGACTCTAGCTCTTACATATGCTTTCATCCAAAAGTGTTTTAAAGATTTGAGCCAATATTCAAAAATCAGGGAATTCCGCATAAATATCCAATATCCAGCTTCCCCTGGAAAAACCAAATGATGTGGCAACACAAAGCCAGTAGTCCTACCAACTCTTCCCTGGCAAGAATCTACAACGAGTTAAGTAGGGGCAGCCTGCCACTCCACACTATGCCCTGCTCCTCACCAGAACCAGGTAGGTACATAATTTGTGGGGCTCAGCGAAAAATGGAAACGAGGGGCCCCTTGTTCAAAAATTATTAAGAATTTCCGAAGAAAACAGCAGAACCTTAAACCAAATGTGAGGTCCTTCTGACCAGGGAAGGGGAAGGGGGCCTATGTAACTACACAGGTCTTATGCCCATGAAGCTAGTCCTGGCTCTCACCCCCTGGACACACAGGAAGATAATTATTTATCTAAGTATTCTCTCATTCATTAACAATCAAGCCTGCATTTACAATAAGCTAGACGTCACACCCCTGAAATCTGAGGTTCAAAAACTACAGTAGAGGGGACAGGCACAGCAGAGATAGAGAGCCACTAGGGTCTCTTTCCTTTTTGTTAAGACTGGATCCACACCAGAGACGCTGAAAGTTAATCCAAGTAAAATTAAACTGCTCTCAACAATACAGATTGGCTTGAGCCCTTTTGTTGGCATCACAGGAGCCTCGATTACGAATTCTGAGAAACAGCTCACAAGCGCTAATGAATAACTAAGTCCTGTCGGCTGTGCAGACAGTGGGCCCAGAAGTGAAGGGCTGGCCTAGGAGAGATCTGAACATGAACCTGACCATCTGGCTCTCTGTGACTCACTTTGATCACAAAATGAATTGCAACAAATTGAAGAGCACATGGCTAGAGTTAATTGTCTCATCTGTAATCTGAATCTACTTTTAAGCAGTTATTATTACCCTCTATCAGGTGGAAACATTTCCTACCATCACTGCAAAGTGCATTTTCCTGATGAACTGTAATGGATCATTAAATTCCATATCTGAATAACAATACTGTGCACTTATTCAGTGCCTTTCATCCAGGGATTTCAAGGCAGTTTGCAAATAATTAAGCCCCTTACACAGCAGCCAGAGGTGAGCCACTGGAAAAGAATTGCCTGAAGATACTGAGTCAAAGAGCATAATTCAATAGGAAGAGAATAAATGGCTTTCTCCCAGGCACTGGTAATACTGAAAGTGAATCCTGATCCCCTCCCTCCCTTTCACCTCACCCCTTCTTCTTCATAGCAGATCTTGACATGCAACATACAAAGAACCAAAAAAGTAACTAACAGGAGTGTTCATAATTTAGCTATGAGTTCAGACACACACTTAACTGAGGAGTGTGTGTCTCCATGTAATCCTGGCAAACACACCACCAACTGACATTTCAGTCCACCTGCAGAATAGACAGACGGCAGAAGAATTTACTCAACACATTCATGATTACCAAATGGCAAACCTGAAGCCTCCCGCCATCCAAAATGAAAATACGGCTCTGCACTGATAAAGTTATGTTCTAACAAAAATACTTTATTCCATGGTTATGTGTTCCATTTCTGGGACGTCCCCTATTTGAAAGATATTCAGGTTTCAGGAGTTAAAAGGACGCTGGAAATGGTCAATCAATACATTTCTTTTAAAAACCAGAACACTAGAAGGGAAAACATTTCAGCCACTCAAAGTTTTGTGGTGAAATTATAAACTCCAGAAAAACTGAATTTACAATGGAAATGCTGACAGACCTTTCACTGGAGCAGTTTGAATGCAACACTGTAATTTGGCAATCTCTCTTACAGACTGAAGACTAATTCTAACAAGATGTCATTTTGACTCACGTTTATTATTACCTGTAAGAATGAAAAACGCCGTTTACTCGGGAGGAGCCAGAGAACCAGGGTGGGGCGAGCTCACATTTTAAGCAAGACGCCCGCTGCTTTACCAAAATAGCCCTCTCCGCCAAAGGAGGGGCAGTCTTTCACGCTCAGCTTCTTTCATGTCAGCCCGAGCCTTTGCAGCTCGACATGCCTTTCCTACATGTTACATTTTAATGATCTGAGAAAACCGTTATCAGCGTTAACATCTCTAATTTTACTCTAAACAGACAAAAGCAAAATATCTCATTAGGCATCATCTCCGCCAAGGTTCCCACTAGGCAGGAAAGGATTTTTATCTAAAGTAATTACCCTTTTTAGTTAAATACACTCAACAGATGAAATTTACACAGAGAGTGAGAGACTGCAGCACTAGACAGCGAAGGTGAAACCAGGAACGCCGCGTCTCGCCGTCCGCGGGCCCGCCGGGAGGGTGCGGGTCCATCTCGCGTTCGCGGGTGGGGCGCCCCGGTCCCTCTCTTTTCCCAGCGGCTACGGGTCACGGCGACGGCGGTGACCTGGCGGCAGGCTGCGAGACGCGCCTCCTTGGGCCACAGACAAACCACCCCGGCAGCGGCCGCGCCAGAACTTCCCTCAAGTTGCCAAACTCGCCTACGCGCGGGAGAGTGCTGGGGATGCCCCGCGCGCCCGCGACCCCGGAAGCCAGGAGTGTGCCGCCCCTTCACACTCAATCCCGGCCTTGCCCGCTTCCCCTCACGGTCCGAGTTCCTGCAAATCCTCGGCCAGACTGAGGTCGCGGAGATGCTCGCTCCAGTCTCTCCCCCCGTGGGCACCTGGGGTAGCCCGTGAGCGCCGCCCGCCGCCGTCTCCAGCGGCGCCGGGCTCCCGAACACCCGCCGGGTGAGGGAAGCACAGCGGGGCCACGGAGCGCCTCGGCGCGGGGACGGGGAGGGCAGTGTCCCCTTCATAAACCAGTCTCCTGTGTGAAGCTTCTGGGGCTTGGAGACTGGAGTGTAGGGTGTGTGTTGCACTTTGACTTTATGCAGGATCTGTGGGAGAGGGGGTGCAAGGTTTCCCTCTCAGAAGCCTGGAGCCCTTAGGTCTTAGCTACTCGGGACGCTTTCCGACAACCCGATCTTTCGCTAGGAGAGATTCGACCCAGGTCTGCGCCGCGAGGCCCCCAGCTCGCCTCCTCCTGCGACCCTAAACTTGGGCTTTGATTCCCCGCCGGTCGCGGTGGTCCGGGCCACCCGGCGGCGGCTGACAGCTGAGCGCAAAGGCGCCGCGGCCAAGGTCCTAGCGGAGCAGCCCGGGGCGCGCACGCCGGGGGTTAAGGAGGAGGCCGCCCGACCTTGCGCGGGGATCGCGGGCTGGGGGTCGGGGCACCCGGGCCTCCCTGGGTCGGAGGCAGGGCCGCGGGTCTGACAGCTGCTGCGGCTCGCGCAGACGCGCGCCTCCCTGCAGCCCGCCCTCCCCACGCCTGACTTATTACCCTCTGCTCCTCCTCCCCCTGCTGTTCCAAAACACCCTTCGACGCCAACAAAATACAATGCCGCCTCAGCCGCCGTAAACAGCCGGGCGGGAGAGCGCATATTCAGCGCGGCGCGGCCGCCGGCTCGGCTCCCACCCCCTTAGCGTTCCTAGAAAATGCCATAAAAGCGGGCAGGGCGCGGGGAGGGCGGCTGCGCGCCCGGCGGCAGGGTCTCCCTTCCCGCGCCGCTTCCCCACGCCTCCCCGCCCGCTCGCTCCCCCCGCAAACTTGCCCCGCCACCCCGCCCGGCGCCGGGGCCCGGGGTCCGGGGCCCGGGACTCACCTCGCCGGAGAACTTTGCGTCCTTTTCCGCCTCCTCCGCTCCGCGTCTTCCCGGCTCGCAGCCCCCTCCCGGCAGCCGGCGAGGTGGGCGGTTCGGGGGTCACCGAAAGCTCGCGGAGAGGACGCGCATCACATGGCAGCTCGTTCCCAGCCCCCCGAGTGCGCCGGGAAGGGGGAGGGGAAGGGGCGAGGGGAGGCCGGGGAGAAAGCGAGAGCGGGGCGGCGGCTGGAGTGGGCAGGCGGGGTGGCGAGGGCGGCGGCCGCTCACGTTAGCGCTGTGCGACCGCAGCCCAGGCGTGCACGGCCGCTGCTGCTGCCGCTGCTGCTGCTGCTGCTGAGGCGGCGGCGGCTCGGCGCTGTTTGCTCCGCGCGGCGCGGCTCGCGCTCTCCCCGGAACGCCCACACTCTCAATCGCTACATTGTTGACATTCGGCGCTGACGTCACCCGCTCCCCATTCACAATAACTTTACGGGAGCCGGGCAGCGCACCTCCCCGGCCGCTGGGGCGCGGTACGCCCGGCGACTAGCGTAAGCCGCTCCGCGAATGGCGCTCCGGGGGCTGGGGCGGGGGGCGGGGGGCGGGGGCGGGGGCGGGCGCGCGCGCTCCGCCGGCTCGCGGGAGGGGGCGCGCCTCACGCCGCCGCCGCCGATCTCCCCGCTTTGTGCGGCCGCGCGGCCCGGAGAGCCCCCTCCTCCCGGCCCGGCTGACCGCCCCGGTCTGCCTGGCCTTCCTGGCCGCGAAAGACGAGGGTTGGGGCCATAGCAGAGTGAGAGTGGTGGTGAGTGCTGGTGTGGCACGTGGGTAGGGTCCAGAGCCCTAGGTGCTGCACCTGGGGAAGGAGAGCAGACATCGAGACCTGGGATCCCAGGGTTAGCTAGCGTTTTCCCCGAGGGGCAAGAAAAGATGCTCCACTGGCCACCACAAAGCTGACCGGACTCACTTTTGGGTGGGGACCGGGCGAGTAAAAGCAGCCTTTTGAATGTTGACTTCTGAATGCTTTTCAGGAGGCCCTCCGCCTGCCCCACTGAGCGAACCTTAAGCCCTCAAGCCAGTGTTTTTGGAAAAAGAGCGGTCAATTTCAGGACATTAAAAGCCAACCTCCCCGGCTTCAGCCCCAGCTGCTACTGCCTTCCAGCCACTCTCCCCTGCCTTTCCTTTCTGCGGCTCTTAGGGTGTTGTTACTGCCCTTAAAGGCCATCGTGTGAGTGCCCTGTCAGAAGAAAGCTTGGTGGTGGCTAGGATTTTACAGAAGGTAATTAGGATTTAGGCTGAATGTACA
This sequence comes from Macaca mulatta, assembly GCF_049350105.2. NCBI lineage: Eukaryota > Metazoa > Chordata > Mammalia > Primates > Cercopithecidae > Macaca > Macaca mulatta. The sequence goes on along the minus strand of NC_133409.1, from coordinate 95,680,111 downwards.
TTTGCAATAAAGTAAGGTTGTGTTAGTGTTGTGCTGGTGCCTGCAACTTTACCTCTTGCCAAGGCCAGAAAATTCTGCGACGTTTCCCTAAACACCTATAACTTGGCCCTCTTGTGTACAGGCAGTATTCCATATTATTACATGTGGTGCTGATTTTTAATGAATATTATAAAACTTTGGCTCGCTCTACTGAGAGAAGGATCATAAATCCCCCCTGTAAAACGGGCACTGGCATATGCTGAGGAAGCAGTGAAGCGTCGCCCTGGGAGTCTTGTGATATCATCTTAAGTGTTGCTCTGAACCACCTTCATTTGAGGGCAGAGTTTTGAAAGGCCCCATTTGGAATGTCTGTGTGGAAAGCTAAGTGATGGCTGAAAGCAAGCTGAAGGTGCTGAGCTAATTTTTCTAACACCACTGCACCCGACTGTGAGATTTTCTCTGCTAACCGACCCCACCTTCAGATAAGGAAAAGTCCTAAAGCTAGGAGTAGCCCTCAGTCTCCTGACCTCTGGTCTGGTGCCCCCTAGGACAAAACACTCTGCTTCTGAGGTCCCTGCCTGACCCCTGGCAAGGACAGAGTACAAATTCCTGGTCTGCCCTGGCTAGGCCGTTTCTTATAGTCTTATGGATGGTTCTGTTTCACATTCCTCATTCTTGTAAGTATGTGTTGGTGAGATAACTTTATGCATTTTAGTAGCAGCAATAAATGTTTTTCTCACAATAAGGGATGCTTGAGAGCATCCCTATGAGAGTGGTGTAGATTCATTTATTTTCAAGCAAGCCGTGGCTGCCCAGCTGTGAGTGGAGTTGGGCACATCAGCGTGGGGGTGGTTGAGGAGGGAAATGCGGCTGCCAGCTGATCTCCCACCTCCATTCTGGATTCTACAAGCTGATCTTCTCAGATGGATACAACAAAGGCTAACAGGTCATTTCAGTTAGTCCGCTTGCTTAAAGACTCAGACTGGAGCTTTTTCACTTTGAGATTTTCAAGCATGAGGTGGGACATCAAATAGAGATGAAAAATCCTAATACACCCGTGATAGGTTGCATCATCCAGTCATTCAAGGAGGCTGGATTAGGAGTAGTTAGCCTCTCTGGTTACATCCAGTTCTGCAATCATGCACCTCTGTGGCTGTAAGACGAAATCTTTGCTTTAGGTAAGCTTTGAAGTCTAGTAGTGAGTTCATTTTTCTACTTTATTTTTGGTAGTTAGAAGTGGGTTATTTGAATTCGAGTCTGCAAAAAAATATATATTCAGAATTGTGTGAAATGAAAATGGTAAGTCAGGCCGGGCGTGGTGGCTCATGCCTGTAATCCCAGCACTTTGGGAGGCTGAGGCAGGCGGATCACAAGGTCAGGAGATCGAGACCATCCTGGCTAACATGGTGAAACCCCATCTCTACTAAAAATACAAAAAAGTAGCTGGGCGTGGTGGCGGGAGCCTGTAGTCCCAGCTACTGGGGAGGCTGAGGCAGGAGAATGGCGTGAACCTGGGAGGTGGAGCTTGCAGTGAGCTGAGATCACACCACTGCAGGCCAGCCTGGGCGACAGAGCGAGACTCCGTCTGAAAAATAAATAAATAAATAAATAAATAAATAAATAAATAAATAAATAAAATAAAAAGGTAAGTCAAGTACTAGACACTCATTTAACAGTACTGCTGTAGAGGCTGGGCTGTGGACAGCCTTAACACCTCCATCATGAGTTTGCATGGCCACTCCTGGGCTTGTGGTGCTGCTCTGGCACTTTAGGTGTTTACGATGTGAAACAGATGCAGGTCCTTCCCTCTGTATAATCATGGCAGTAACTTGAGTGGAGGTCAATTTATTTCTCATGCTTGGAGCATTCAACCTTTCCTGATACACATTTTTTTTTCCTATATAATTACATGCATGTGTTGATCCAGAGCATGGGCTTTGTCTGGATCTAAGCATGATATGACTTCCAGGGACAATAAATCTGTATCATGGCATTGAAACAAATAAACTTTATTTCTATAATAGAAATCTTCTTGATTGTAGAAAATAAAACAGGAAAAATTAAATTATACAGGAAACAGATGAGGAAAAGAAGACAGACTAAAGACGTGGGCAGTTCTTGAGCCTTTGATTTTCTTGCTCTCCAGCACCTTGTACAGGATTTGATGATGTTGAAAAGATATTGTCTTTTTTCTTAGGCAGAACAGTAGACAGAATTTCAAATGTGGTACCTTGAATAAGGCATGGCAGGGCAAAGTTAACGTCCAGTGAAATCTGACGAAAGTGAATGGAGTGGGATGCTGTAGGGGTTTCTGCAGACAAGGAACATGTCCTGGCCTCGACTCCTAAAGGATCACTCTGCTGGGTCGTGGAAAGTACAGGAATGGAAGCAGAGAGACCAAGTAGGAGGCTGTTGAGATAAGTCAAGAGAGAGGTGATGGTGATTGAAACTATTAATAGAATGCTAAAATGACAGCCATAAATGGAATCTAGATATATTTTCAACATAAACTGGACAAGCTTTGTTGATGATTCCATTGTAGGTTATGAGAGAAGAGTCAAGGGAAATTCTGAATTTTGGACTGAACAGCTTATTAATGGAGAGTTCATTTATCCAGGAGGAGCAGGTATGGGGGAAATGCTGAAACATTTGGATTTGGATATAGTACATTTCAGATGTCTATTGGACATCTAAGTGGAAAAGGTGAGCAGGTGATCAGACATGGGAATCTAGAATTTAGGAGGGAAGTCCAGGCTAGAGATAGAAATCTGTGTGTCATCAACACAGCAACTGGAAACATGAGTGAAGAGGAGCAAAGAAAAGAAGTCTAAGGCTTAAGACCTGGGGCATTCTGACATTTAGAGGTCAGCAAGATGAAGAAAAGAAGATCCCCCCAAGGAAGCTGAGAAGCAGCAGCCAGAGAGAGAAAGGGGCCAGTTCATCCCAACCAACAGAAGGAAAGGCAGCACAGGTGGGGAAGTGCAGGGAGGCTGGAATATCATGGTAGGAAGTATGGGAAGCTGTTGTCTGAGGGATTCTGTTTTCTTAGTGGATTAAGAAGACAGACCATCCACTGATGGTGGAGGAGGGAGGGATAGATTTAGGGGATAGAGAAAAGATGTGAACCAATACCAGGGATGTGGCAGGATTGCTGGACAGCGCAGAGGACCTTGGGGGCCCACTCCTGGCGGCTTTCTGGACACACCACTGCCAAGAAGAGATTTCTCATTGTACAAAATCTCACACATGTTTTGAAAAATGATCGGGTTAATCCAAACTGGAAAGGCAAAAATTTTACTTCTGGCTATTGTTAAATTTGGCTGGCAGCCTTTTTCCTTTGAACTATATATCTCTTATTTGTCCTATCTTCATCTCCTCAAAGATTGCCTCAGTTCCTAAGAAGAACTTTGGAAATAGTCCCTAAAAGAAAGTGATGTGCTTATATTACTGTCTGTAGTGATCTTCTATAGTAAAGAATTGATGCCGCTATTATCTAAAAGCTTATATGAAACAAATTAGTGAAATATGGTATATGAAATAAACTAATTTTTCAACATACACTACTGAGCATCTGTTACATGTTGAGGTGAAAAATTAAGAAATATTGGACTCTATCCTTAAGGAACTTAAATCTACATAAGGAGTCAAAACTAATATACATGAAACAATTGAAAAATGTAGTAATTTTGTATTTGCTTTTTTACTTTTATATATTACTAATATTTAAAATTATATAGAAATTGTATGTGTTAGAATTTATACTAATGAAAAAATTAAGAATGTACAGATCTTTTTTGTATGATAGCAAAAAGAAAATGGAAAAATCCAAATGCGTTACAGGAAATGATTGGCTAAATAAATGGTGGTTCATATATAAAATATGAATATCATGGATCCATTAAAAATAATATTGGTGGCTGGGCACAGTGGCTCATGCCTATAGTCCCAGCACTTTGGGAGGCTGAAGCAGGTGAATTTCTTGAGCTCAGGCGTTTGAGACCAGCCTGGACAACATAGTGAAACCCCATCTCTACCAAAAAAAAAAATAATGAAAAAATTAGTGATGAAAATTTATGTATATTGGCATATTAATATTTTATTAGTATAATTTAAAATAATTTGTATGACAGTATTTACAGTAGAATCCTACTTGTGAAAAAAAATTGTCAGTGCATGCATAGGAAAAATCTGGAAGGCTATATGCACAGTGTTCAAGTGGTCCTCTTGAAATAAAGAGCCTATAAGTGGTTTCTCTTTTGCTTTTTAAAAAATTTTTCTCTAATATAAATATATTACTTCTGTAATAAAGGTAGCCAATAAATGTTGTAAAATTCAAAATAAGCATAATTAAATTCTAATAAGAACTTAAGTATTGTGGATGTTAAGAGGAAAAACATTATGAGGGTTAAAATAGCCAGGAAAGGTTTCACTGAGAAGGTGGAATTTGAGTTGGACCTCAAGGCCAGGAAGGAGTCAGAGAGGAGGGAAGGTGGCTGGACTTTCAATACAGAAGGACCCCTTGAGGTTGCACTTTCATCTGACTACAGCATTCATATCGTGCAGTGTTAGGAAAGAGTGGGAGGTTATGATGTCAAGAAGGGTAGGTCAGAAGTGGAAAGTATGGGGGAATTGTGCCTGCTGTCATGGCTAGCAAGGAGTACTGGAGTACTACGGTGACAAAATGCCATTGTGATCATGACTCATTTTTTCAAAATGTAGATTTTTCCTTCTTTCCCCTCCCAGTGGCCAAGACTTTGTACCTGTTAGGAAGCAATCACTTGACTGCCTGTTTTCTTTTTTTCCAGACATGCCTTGAGCATACACAGCGTATGTACTAGCACTATTCTAACTTTTGGAGATAAAACACTGTGTAAGTCAGGGCTCCTGGACTAGTGGGAAAGGTGACCCGGTGAAGAAGTCATCACAGCACACCATGCTAAGGGCCCGAATAGGACAAAAGCCTTCTGGCAAGTGACTTTGCTTAGGAGAATGTGGGATGGCTTCCTGGAGGAGGTGACAAAAGAGCTGGATTCTGAAGGATGAGATTTTGTGAAAAGAAAATGTTGGAAGGTCATTCCAGGCAGGAAAATTGGAGTAGTGAAAGTGCAGGAAATGAGAAGTGACAGCCAATAGTGGAATACGGGACTGGAAAGGTAGACATGGGAAATCAGCATGAAGGTGTAATTTTATCCACAGGGCAAAATTCTCATTGAACTTTTCCAGTGAAGTGCTCATAATGGCAGAGAAAATGGAATGCTAACTTCCTAGGGATCTGAGAACGTGGCCCCAAATGGCCTTTTCAAAGCATAAAATGTCTTTGCAGTTTCCTGTTATATGTTAAAAAAAAATCACCTGAACTTCTTTTGTTCTCTTTGAAGTACATGGGTTGATTTTACTAAAAAAGTTTAACAATTTGTGACGATCAGGACTAAAAGTTCCTCTCCCACACCCAAAATCAAAGTATTGAAGGATGTACTTAAGGAAAATGCTCCGAATTTGTCTTCTAATTTCCCCAGAAACACTGAAAAGCCTGGCTGCATGGGTAGAAAGCCAATGACTGATCCCCAGTTGCCAAAGAGGCACAATCAGATCTGGTTTTGGAAAGAACACAGCATTGGCCATATGAAGGGGCCTGAAGAGGCTGGAGACTATAAGACAATAACTGAAGTCCTACAGCCTACCTCAAGGCAGTGAGCAGGGCTGGGAAGTGCTTATGGTTTAGGTGTCATTTGCATGTGGGAGGAGAGGGAAAGGGAGGAAGAAGAGGTAGAGGGATATGGATGCCTCTAGCCTGTGTGACTAGGAGGGAACTGGCCCTAGGAGGCAGGAGGAGGCTAAGATCACTCTGGTAAAGGGTGGAATCAAAAGGAGGGAGGGCCAATGCTGAAGTTTGAGGAATAGCTGTGTTGGGGATGGATGTGGGCACGGAACAAGGAGTTTATGAAAAAGACAGGAATGGAGCCCACAGGAAGGTAGAAGATCAAACAGAGACTGGGAAGTTGAGGAAGGCAAGGAAAAGGGCATTTCAATGAGGGGCCTGGGAATAGCATCCCATGATTAAGAAAGGTCTGATGAGGTAGGGGCTGTGTGATATGACAGCAAGGAGATTCTAGACCCACTGCAGATGAGGGAGGGAATGAATGAGAGAAGTGGTGGCCTGGAGAGATGGAGAAAGGCAGGAAGGTAGGAATCTGAGTGAAGGAAGAGATAGAAGGTAAGGTAATGGAGCAGATAACAGAAGGAGCACTGATGTAGAGGAAAAAATGGCAAGAATGCAGAACTCTGGGGTAGGGGCAGCCATGCGTAGCTGGAAGAAACGCAGAATGTAAGCATTAAACAGAATTTGCAGGACGAGGGAGGATCACTCAGATCTCGCCTCTGAAAACTGTCTGGATTACAGGGACATCCAAGAAAGGGATAATGCAAAGATTTTGAAGTTTCAGGATAAGGTTTAGGGCCAAGAGGCAAGAAATTTGGGGTAAGAGCTTAATTCTTCTTTTTTTACTTGGGAAACAAGGAAGGAGGTGATAAGGTCAGGCTCAGGTAAGCAAAATAATAATAAAATTTATAATAATCACAAGATTACTTTCTTTTTTCCCATTTTTTAAAAAAAGCTCTAACAATGTTTCCCTTTTTTCCCCTCAGAGTTTGTGATGCCTAGGTTTTTCTAAACTCTTCCATTAACTAAATGTCCATCTCTTTATTCTGCCCACCTCTAAAAGATGTTTTTGATCAATGATCTGATTTTTAGCCTTTATTACATCTTTGCTTAAAGAAACTTGGAAAAGTTTGGTTGTAGATAGAAGTAATCTGACAATTTTTAAATTACTGTGAAAAGAAAGCCTTGATGCTTTTATTCTGATAAAAATATACTTGCGATTGAATTATTTTTCTCAAGTCAGCTTAGGAGTTTTTGAGGGACACAGAAAGTTGAGTTCACTAACCCTATAGCAATTTCCCCAAAGAATATGTAAGATAGCACTTACAGTTTCTAATCTGTTTTTCACAAATCTGTTTATGTGATATAATTATGCAAGGGCATCCGACCTGAACAGTGGTTGCAGCGATGTGCTGGTCAGCACAGCTGTTCTGTGCCCCCGTGTGTGCATCCGGCATAGTGCCTATGTGAATGACATTTAGGTGTCATCGGTTTCTCCATTTTCCCCAGATGCTCCCTAAGTAGGTCTCCCACAGTACCACACACTAAGGAGCTAATTTCTCTGCCTTTCGGTTGTTAGGTGTGTGTGGAAACCCAGTGCTTCGTGCCCCAACTTGAATTAGGCCTTTGGTGATTTTGCAGAAGACTGAAAACATGGAGGTGTGCTGTGTTTGTTCCAGCTGCACTTCAGCACCCTCTGGATTTACAGCCCTGCCCAGGTCTTGTCAACAGGCATGCTTCTGTTGGTAAATTTCTTTGGTGCTTAATTTTCTAAAGCTGGAAAGGATGGTGCTAGGGAAGTGGGTTGGGATACAAGATGTCTTAAGATTCGTGGCTGGCCGTTGTCTAGAGGAGGAACCCTTGCTCCCAGACCTGATGACCAACTTATGCTAATAAAAGCAGATGCTGAATCGGAATGCTTATTTATTAATTTATGATAACCATAAGTGGGTTATTTGTAGGATAATCTACTTCATTCTGGCAAGAGCTAAGTGAACACTAATTCTTTTCTCTGATACTTTGCTTTTTCAAATTCAGTGACAGATAAAATATTTATCTTTATGTGTAGTCTCACTTCTCTTACCTGCTGCCTCACCTGTGAGTCCATTGCCATCATAGAGAGTATCTTCTAAAAATAATTGATCTTGGAATAATGTTAAACTTTAGGAAAAGTTGCAAGAGTAATACACAGAACTACCATATCTCCTACATGCAGATATCCCAATTGTTAATATTTTAACATATTTGTTCTCTCTTTCTCTCTCTGTACGCCTGCATAAATATCTAATATAAACACCCATTACCATTATTCTCTTTCTGAATAATTTGAAAGTAAGTTGTCAACGGTGATGCTCCATCAGCTGCTAAATGCATCAGTGCACATTTTCAAAAGGAATAATGCTACATAACTGCAGCACAACATCCAAATCAGAAAGTGAGCATCAGTATAACAATACCGCCCAATCCAGAGACCCTATTCAAATTTCACCAACTGTACCAACAATATCTATTTCCTTTCTGGAGCAAAGTTTGAGTCAGGATCACAGGTTACAGTTAGTTGTCCTATCTCTTTAGTCTCCTTCACTGTGGAAAGCTCAGCCCAGGGAAGCAATAGGGGAAGGGACAGGAAGGGATAAAGGAAGCACAATTGCACCTTTTTTGACTGTTACTGGATTCAAAGTGTTTTACTAAATTTATTGAGATGTTCACTTAAGGTTTTTGCAATCTATGTTGACAAGTTATGTCTCCATTTTTAAAAACAGAAATAGTCAAGTGAAAACAAAGGTTTATACTTGGTTGATACCTAAGAAAGCATCCCACATCCCACGTGCATGAAGATCACTCACCTCACGAGGATTTTTGCATATATTGTTCTTTCTACCTGTTTTCTTCCCCCCAGCAAACTCCTATTCATCCTGCTCTCAGCTAAATGAAGCTTTCCTCACCACTACTCAGGTCAGATCCTCTTTATAGGTACCTTGGACCTAAATCCTTTGCAGCAATTATTATAATTATATCCACCCCCTCTTTTTTAAAATTTACTTTTCAAATTATGGTAAAATCCACATAACATACAATTTATCATCTTAATCATTTTTAAATGTACAGTTCAGGAATGTTGAGTACATTCACATTGTTGCACAACCAATCTCCAGAATGCCTTTCATCTTGCAAAACATGAAACAACTCCCCAGCCCCTGAAAACTGCTTTTCAACTTTTTTTGTCTATGAATTTGACTACTCTAGGTATCAATTTCTCCACATCATCACCAATACTTTTTATTTTACTTTTTTTACATTAGTTTTTTTTTTTAATAGTTGGCATCCTAATGGGTGTAAGGTGGTATCTTATTGTGGTTTTGATTTGCATTTCCCTAATGATTAGTGATATTAAGAATTTTGTGTGTGTGCTTGCTGGCCAGTTGTGTATCTTCTTTGGAGAAATATCCATTACATTCCTTTGCCTGCCTGTCTGTCTGTCTATCTATCTATCTATCTATCTATCTATCTATCTATCTATCTATCTGTCATCTATGACAAGGTCTCGCTCTGTTGCCCAGGCTGGAATGCAGCAGCACAATTACAGTTTACCACAGCCTCAAACTCCTGGCCTCGAGTGATTCTTCTGCCTCTTCCTCCCAAGTAGCTCGAACTACAGGTACACACCACAATACCTGGCTAATTAAAAAAATTTTTTTTTTGTAGAGACAGGGTCTTACTTGTTGTTGAGACTGGTCTTGAATTCCTGGCCTCAAGCGATCTGCCCTCCTTAGCCTCTCAGAGTGCTGGGATTACACGCATGAGCCACTGTGTTCAGCTTGCCCATTTATTGATTGGGTTGTTGTGTTGTTATTGTTGCGTTGTAGGAGTTTTTCATATGTTCTGGATACGAACCCCTTATCAGATAGATAATTTGCAAATATTTTCTGTCATTTTTTAGATTTCCTTTTCACTCTATTGATTGTGTCCTTTGATGGACAGTTTTAAATTTTGATGTAGCCTAATTTGACTATTTTTACTTTTGTTGCCTGTGTTTTCGGTGTCATATCCAATAAATCATTGCCAAATTCAATGTCAAGGAGTTTTCTCCCTGTATTTTCTTCTAAGAGTTTGATAATTTTAGCTTTTATGTTTAGGTCTTTGATCCATTTTCAAGTTGATTTTTGTATATGGTATTAGGTAAAGGTCTGTTTTCATTCATTTGTATGTGGATATCCAATTTTTGCAGCATGGTTGAAAAGACTCTCCTTTCCCTATTAATGGTCTTGACAATCTTGTCAAAAATCATTTGACCATACATGTGAGAGGTTTTCTTCTAGGCTCTCTTGTGTATATGTGTGTCTTTTTGCCAGTAAAATGCTGTTTTGATTACCATAGTTTTGTAATAAGTTTTGAAATCAGTGAGTGTGAGACCTTCAAATTTGTCCCTTTTCAAGACTGTGTTGGCTATTCAAGGTCCCTTGAGATTTCATACTAATTAGGATGGATTTTTTTATTTCTGCAAAAAACACCATTGGGATTTCCATAGGAAATGCATTAGGTCTGTAGATAATCTTGGATAGTATTGCTATTTTAACAATATTAAGTCTTTGAATTCATGAACATGAGATATCTATCCATTTATTTCGTGTTTAATTTCTTTTAGTAATACTTTATAATTTTTAAGTATGCAAGTCTTTTGCTTCCTTGGTTAAGTTTATTCCCAAATATTTTATTCTTCTATTGCTATTATAAATGGAATTGTTTTCTTAAATTTCCTTTTTGAATTGTTCATTTATTCCTCTTTTTTCAAGTGGAGTCATTTGTTCATTTTTTAGCTTTTTCTCTGGGCCATAAGCTTTAGGATGGTAGAAATGGTGTCTGATTTTGCTCAGAGCTAGACCCCAAGTTCTTTGTATAGCACTTGTCAGTGAGTATGTGCTCAATAAACACTTGTTAAGTTTCTCTAATAGTATTAGCTTAGCTTAGTAGACCCACTGTCTATTCTTATATGTGAACAAAGGATATACTGATGCTGAACCATTTACCTTGATTGTCTTTTCAGCCCTTCTCCTCCTTCTTGAAAAATGATACCTCAAGGCGGGGGAGCATCACACACCAGGGCCTGTCGAGGGGTAGGGGCCAAAGGGAGGGAGAACAGTAGAACAAATACCTAACGCATGCAGGGCTTAAAACCTAGATGATAGGTTCGATAGAGTTGATAGGTGCGGCAAACCACCAAAGCACATGTGTACCTATGTAACAAACCTACACATTCTGCACATGTATCCCAGAACTTAAAGTAAAATAAAATTTTAAAAAAGATACCTAGTATTTATTGAACATTTACAATGTACAAAGTGTCTATGCATGTGTTAATTTGTTTTTCGCAATAACCCAGAGAGGCAGACGTAGAATTGAGAGTTTAAGTTCTGGAGTCAGACTTTCTGAGTTTGAGTTATTTAATCTCTCTGTGCCTCAGAGTCCTATAATAAGGGATTTCTAAAATGCATACCTTTTTGGCTTGTCTTGAAGTTTAATTAAGATAGTGTATGTCAGATCCTTAGGACATAGTAAGTGCTTAGGGAATACTGATAATTATTAACTCAACGTTTCAAATGTAGAATCAAGGTTTAAAGAGGATAAGCTACCCTCGATCACACTCAGGCAGTCTAGAACTTGTAAGTACTTAAGCCCTGCATTGAAGTGGACACCATTCTCTTCTATATCTGAGACCAGGTGAGGAAACTCACAAGGCCCTCAGAAATAAAATGTTTGAAGAATCTGCAAGAAATGGAACCCCCAGGATGGCAGACCAGAGTGTGCAGGGTTGTCCTGATTTTGCCAGCCCCTTTCATTCTTGAGAAACTCCTTGAAACTCCTAGCGGGGAAGTCGGGGGGTTCCGAGGGGCAATCTGACTCTACAAACTAGAGGTTTTGCTCAGTAGATCAAATTCTGTCTGTAGATCTGCCAGACAGCCAGCATGGCTCAGGTCTAGGGGAGGATGGTGAAGGAGGGTTGGCTTCTGGCATTATTCTGGGCCAGAAGAGGAGCCTGGGGTCTGACTCACTCTCCATCTTCTTATGGACTTCACTATCAGCACAGGCATACCCACCTTCTTCTTGGTCCTATTCTTAGTGCTAGGACTTAGTGTAAATGGAAGGGGTCCTGCTTTTGAGAAAAGTCCAGGACCTTGTCCCAGAGTCCCAAGTTTACAGTCCCAGTAGTCACATTAGCAGCAGGTTCATGTAATGTCAATGGCTAACATGTATTGGACACTCATTATTCTTAGTGCTTTGCCTGCAATATCTTATTTTATCTCTGGATGACCAACTCATTCCAGTTTGCCTAGAAGTTTCCCAGCTTTAGCACTGAAAGTCCCACATCTCAAGAAGCCCTTTAGTCTGGGGCAGTCTAGGAGGGTGGTCACCCTAAGCACCCTGGGAAGTAGGAAACTTGGCAGAGAGGAGTGAAATGATTTTCTAATGACATACCCCTATCAAGTACCAGAGGCAGGATTTGAACTCACGAATTCTGGCTCCAGGACCTGTTCTCATGACCAACATGCAAGGCTGCCCAAGCCAGTATAAGCTGCTTCTGCTAGCAAATGTTTGGGTTTGGTCCAGATACCAAGTAGACGGCAAATATCACTGGTGGCTGTGGGGAAAATAGTAAATTGTACAATATGAATGTTCCCAAAATTAAAAATGGAAACTCGTACTTTGTTGCCGACAAAATGCCAAAGATTGCTTTCTAGACTTGACTGGCTATGAGATTTGGTGTCTTGTTTGATTCTCATATTGGCGGTGCCTTTAATTTTGGTGAGCATGAGATTGAGAAATATGGACCAGATTGGCATGGTGGATAGGTAGCTTCAAGGTGGAGTGGTGCAAAGCAGGATTTTGGCTCTCCTTGAAGGGCTTTCATATCCTCCACTTACTCTATCATTTCTATGGAACCACTTAGCGGCCATCATATCTAGTCTTGGTTTGCTTCTTTTCTTCTACTTCCTGTGCAGTTCCTCTCTGCTGCATTTCTGTATCCTTTTCTACTCCTCGCTCCCACTCCCAGAAGCACTAACGTGGTAATGCTACTTCTAGTCCACAGTCAGACCAGAGGTGAGCAGTCTGGCACATGCCAGCTCGAGAAGATTGTAAACCTGTCAGCTACCAGGACAGGCCCAAGGAGGGAAGTGGGAGAAGCACAGAGCAGTAGAACAAGCGTGCTAGTCACACAGGCAAACAACAGCAACTTGGTGATTTGCTGGAGGTCACAGAAATGACGGGGTTATTTGTACTTGGATCTTTTAATTTTGTTGTTTAATTAGATTGTTCTTCTGTTGCAAGAAGTAGAGACCTTTCCAAGGCACTATGAGAAACGGGTCAGGGGAGCAATTGTAAGGAAACATGGATTCAATTTGAAACTAGAATTTTAAAGCTGTCAGGTTCTGATTTTCTCTGAGTATCTCTGCTCCATTCCTTGAGCTTCTGACCAGCTTTTTCTGTTTACTTGGGAAGTCATGATGTGAATCTCAGCCCCATCCAGTGAGCATCTGGGTATGTCTCCTGGAGTAAATTGTCCATGCATCCATTTGGATTGCTAGTCTCCACTTGCCAAGTCGCAGAACCTCAGCTCTGCCTTGACTCAGTGGGGGATTGGGGAGATGGCTCTGTTAGCTTCTGGGGCTCTGCCATGGCTGTTCTGGCTGCCACTCTAGCCCTCGTTCGTGTTTCTCGATAGCATGGCCCATGCTGCTCCACAGAGGTGCTGGCCAACCCTGACCTCTGATACACCCAGGACATCTGTTCACTCACTTGCAGGCATCTCCCTCCTAAGGAAATGGCTTCTTCTGCTAGCCTCCTCTAATCTAGGTGATGTGGGGGACGATGATTCCCATGGGAAGCATGGGAAGCACAATAGAGGCACACTCTGTTGTATCCATCCACACCTTACTAATTCAGAGTTTTGTGGGTTGGTGTGCTGTGTGTATGTATGTGTGAGTTGTTTTGGTTGGATGACACCACTCCTCCCTGGGGGTGGAGATAGTGAGGGAAAGTCTGGATTTCAGACGGAGCCTTAGACTGTATTCAAAGCCACTCTTCTCATCCCACACCCAAACCCTTCTTCTTCTAGTCCACCCTACGGGATTTCTTCATTGTTTTGGGGGTTTGCCTTCCAGGGGTTAGTTGCTCCGTGCAATTTAGCCCCTGTCACTCTCCTTCTCTCCTTCCCTGGCCTGTCAAACAGACTTGCTAGTGTGTGCAAGCCCAGGAAAACTGAGGAATGTAGCTGGATTCTTTTTTTTTTTTTTTTTTTGAGACAGAGTCTTGCTCTGTCGCCCAGGCTGGAGTGCAGTGGCGTGATCTCGGCTCACTGCAAGCTCCGCCTCCCAGGTTCACGCCATTCTCCTGCCTCAGCCTCCCTAGTAGCTGGGACTACAGGCGCCCGCCACCACACCCAGCTAATTTTTTGTATTTTTAGTAGAGACGGGGTTTCACCATGTTAGCCAGGATGGTCTCGATCTCCTGACCTCGTGATCTGCCTGCCCCGGCCTCCCAAAGTGCTGGGATTATAGCGTGAGCCACCGCACCCAGCCTATAGCTAGATTCTTATTGCATGGCCCTTGCATATTCTGTGAATGTACAGAAGATCTTTAGGGCTTCTTCTACCTCACATACAAGCCAATTTGAGCATTGGCTTGGGGTCCAGCTGAGATATCCCTTTACATCCGTAATTTCTGTTTTCTAAAACTTTTAAAAACAAATATGTCCCTTAAATATCTGACTCTTCATGACCATCTATCCTTGTCCTTTTAGCTTCAGCTCCTACTTTCTTATTTACTAGATCTTAGTTCAAACGTGTGTGAGAAAAAAATCTGATTGGCTCAATTTATGATTTAACACAGGCCAGGCATGGATCGGCTGCCCAACCCTGGTCCAATCAACTTACCAGCTTGAGGTGGGTGGCAAGAGGGGAGGGGTGTCCCAAGGAACAAATCATGGTCACCCAGGCCTTCACCTTCAGCATATGCTGTGTGTAGGATACTCTTTCTTTACAGGCACTATTGATGGGTAAATACAATGACTGAGAACTCAAATACATTCGTACTTCAAGAATGAACTGTTTTCTAAAATATCAACATGGGGACCCTCCCCACATTAAAATTTCCAACTGTAGTGTCCTTTCTTGTTTCATTTTAGGTATGAAAAGTGATATAGAGTAGGAGTGTTTGGGAGACATTTTGTGTTGTTGTCTATGTTTTTGTTGTTTAGATGATTCCCATGTAGATTTCCACACTATCAGATTTCACCCAGATATGGAATGATTCACAGCTTAGAAGAATACTGCTGTGTCCTCTTCTGCTGCCTTTCATAATAAGACTTCAATTGCTTTTAAAACACTAACTAAATCTCATTAACATTATCTCCCACATGTTAATAGGAAAAACAGGTCTGTAGAACAGTGACATTTCATGATTAAAAATACATTTATTTA
The DNA here is from genome assembly GCF_049350105.2 of Macaca mulatta. Classification (NCBI taxonomy): domain Eukaryota; kingdom Metazoa; phylum Chordata; class Mammalia; order Primates; family Cercopithecidae; genus Macaca; species Macaca mulatta. The sequence goes on along the minus strand of NC_133409.1, from coordinate 95,664,998 downwards.
AATGGTTGAGTTGCCTCGATTTGAATATTGCCCATTGCTTCCATAATAGTAGCAGAAGTTTTTCACAGATGCTTTTTAATGGGTAACCCCTGCTATATCTCCACTAGCAGTATAAAACCTTGAATAATGTGCCTTGATTTGATATGTGCTAATTGCTTATCAGAAATTACTCAGTTGTAGCCTATCGCTGCTGAAATTACTTCCAAGGAGAAAACTGGGCGCTTTTGAAAGGTGCATTAATGCCATTAGGTCACTAGTGTCGCAGTTAGTATTCTAAAACAGTAACTGTAATGGCCTGACAGAGCCAGTGCTCATCCAAAGACATTCTATATTCACTCAAAGAAGAAGGTACAAAGAGAATCTGGCCCCAAATGTGGAATCAATGCAATAAAAATCTCTTCAATCTATCATAAGTTTGTTAAAAATCAGGAACAGCAGTTGCTGTTCCACAGCTGAAAGGATATACTCTATTGCATCTATCCAAACCTTACTAATTCAGAGTTTTGTGCTGTGTATATGTGTGTGTAGTAGGAGTGTGTGTGTGTGTGTGTGTGTGTGTTTCAATGCTCCTGTTTTGATCTCCAATAAATAAGGTTATGTTTTATATCCAACTCGGTGGTATACTGGTGCCATATTTTGCCTTGAACAATTCTCCAAATGTTTAGATAATTCGTTCTATTTAGGATTGAAGTAATCCACTGGGAACCCAGGGTGGGCGCAGTTTGGTGACTGAGAGGGCAGAGGTAGTGGAGTAGTCATGCACGCTTCTCAAAGCTCTAGTGTGGTAGGGATGCGTGGAGTGGCCAGAGAGAAACCAGGACTGCTGCATTCTCATAGATGCCTGCCTGTGAGGTGGGAGGTGAGGAAACCTCAGTGGCCCCTCCCCTGGCTTGAGTGGAGGCCCAGGGCTGGGGTGGATAACAGTGGACAAGGAGCACCACAAGGGCAAGGAGCAGGTTTAGGGGAAATGAAACATTGACTCCCTGCGATGAGGACAGTGGGCTGGAATGTTCCACTTTTCCCTCTGAGCCACCATCCTTATAGTCACCATTTGTCTTGTGTGACTGCCAAGTCCAGGGGCCCTGACACTCTCTCAGCTTCATTTTCCTCTTTGCTGGTCCCATACTCAAGCTGGTACTTGCCATGTGAAGGGAAAGGTGGTCACCAGCAGCTCCAGGCTCCTTACTGTAGGTCCTTATGCTCCACACCTCTGGGGAGGGGCAACAACACTTCCTCTCCCAGGGTCCACATGCACACCTCTGGTGGGCCTTTGTGTGGCCCTGCTGGATCACGGGCTTATGCCATGGACCTGCCATTAAGGAAAGAGAGAGAGAAACTATGAGTGGCACATTTCCATCTGAAGGGACAGAGGGGTGTTGGGCAGACAAAATGAGCCAATTTCCACTAGAGTTTCCTTCCTTCAGACACCTATTATAAACTGGGATGGGTCTGATTCTAAGATGAACAGTATTTTTGTGAAAAGCCTTCTTAAAGAGGAGCAGCTCTTCACTTCTTCGGATAATCCAGGCACAGCCCCATATTCAATCTGCTCATGTCCAACCCAAGGGGATCCTACCATCCCCTTCTGCGTATTCTTTCCCACAATGTCATGCCACTTCTTTGGACAGTGCTCCTAAAATGAGCTGGTGTCTATGTGGCAGAGGATTTTGAATACTAGACATGGATATTTGCTCTTAATTTCTTCATCAATAAGGAAGCATTCATAGTTTTTGAGCACGGGGTGATGAAGAAGGGGATATTGCATTTGATATGCAGCAGGCAGTTGGAAATATGGGTCTGAAACTCAGAAGGGAGGTTCGAGCTGGAGAATAGTTGTGAATAGAGTGATAGCTGGAGTAATAGAAATAATGAGATTATATCCAAAAAAGACTATGGAGAAATAAGGGAAGAGTGAAGGGCACTCAGACGCTCATTCTAGAAACCTAGGAGTCATCATTCGCTCCCTCCTCCCCTCACTGCCTTATATTCCATCTTTCAGCCGTACCTGGTAATTCTACCCTCAAATTCCATTTATAGAACCTGTCCACTGCTATCCATCTCCATCCAAGTTGTAGACTTTCCTGCCCTTACTACTGCAAGTGCAGTGGCTCCTAAACAGTCTCTGCTTCCACTCTTGCCTATGTCCAACCCATACACACCTAGCAGTAAAAAGATTTTCCTATCATGTGAATGGTGTCATGTCACCCCTCTGTTCAAAGCCCCTGCAGGGCCTCACACTGAGGTTATGATAAAGCACAGGCATCATATCCTGGTCTATGAGGCTTTGTGTAACCTGGCCCTTACCTCTACCTCTAACCTTCAGTCACTCTCCATTCATCACATCTAAATCACATGCAACGATTTGTTTCTCAAACACATCAAGCGCTCTATCAGTTCTGCTTTAAACTTCCTCATCAGCCCGAAGTCCGCCTCTTCTTCTTACCTTCCATCTCCCCAGCGCTGGTTTCTACTGCCCATTCCCTTAATCCTCTCAATAACACAGAGTGTTTTTAATGCCTGAGGAATCATCCTGCAAGCACAGACCCCTCTTTGGCCACCCTACCTTCCCACCCCAGCACTACAGCAAGGAGCTGAGCACAGCAAGGTGGTTCCTGAGAAACCTTCCAACAGGAGAGGGAAGCCCATGGCCATGAGGACCACAAAAATCACCATTCTTTCGCTTTTAAAATATGTTCTAGTTTTAAAGAATGTAATACTAAAAATTTTGTTTATTTAAAAAAATAAGGTATAAAGAAGATTCTTTACGTGACAAAAGGATTCATCTTGAGGTTTCTTAAAATATTGATTTTTTTCTAATATATTCAAAGCTTGTAATTTTATTTTCCACAATTCAATTCACACAAATTTTCACAGTTACATTAACTGCAGAAAATAAAGCATGCTTGTATTATTCCTGTGTCATAGATGGTAAAATTGAGGCTCAAAAACTCGCTGAGAATGACAAGAACTATCAATAACAGAGTCAAGGTTCAAAACTAGAAAACGGTTGGCAATAAATCTTTGCTCAACTCAAGGATTAATTCTATTTTCCCAATAATTTTCTCTTTAAAATATGGAGTAAACCCCAGCTATTCTTTTCCAATACCTGAAATGGACTTGAGTATAAACATGTTAATGATTTTTTGTATAACACCAGGTAGGGGATTCCCAGATACTGGTTATTTCATTCCTGAGAGTCTTCCTCAGCTGACTATGATGGTTGTGCTGGGCTGCCCGCACCAAGGCTATTTTTGATAATACATTTGTGTTTTATCCAATGAGCAACCAGGCAGAGAGGCAACACTGGGACAGTTAACTTACATTTTAGTATAGTTGTGAAAAGTGAATAACAAGTTCTTTTTTTAAATAAAAAAGGAAATGAAATTAAAAACAAGACTTCAATTTAATCTAAGAGACTGGAAATGGCAAGCTTGCCCCTTGTGAATTTGGTTCCGGTTCACCGAGTCTCAACTATCAAAGCAGCAGGGTAAATGAAGGAGAGAGTATCACTCAACCTCTAAACTTGCATTTGTGGGTTTCATCTGGGTTCCATGTTATTGTAAAGGGTTTTTATGTTACCAGACTTCTGCTTAAATTAAAGCTTTTTGTAGATGTGGACCTATTTCACACTACTCAAACAGCATATGATTACCACAGAGGTAATTTATAGAGGGAAAATCCCAAATACTTAAGCATTTAGGTAAGTATATACAAGTAAAGTCAAGATCTAGATCCAAGCCCTGTGTAAACACAACTGCGTTGTATTTTGATTTTGGAGGGAAAATTAAAGCTAGTGCTTGCTCTAAGACACTTTCACATTAAGGCAGTCTAACTAGCTAGGCTGTTCTTTTCACCTTGTCTATCCTCCCGAGTGCACCAGGACAAGGGTGATAAATCCTACTCAGGCAACTGTTGTAAAGGAAATTGAAGCCCCTGTAAATCCAGGGTTTATATTAACTACGAAGATCTTAAGCATCAACAGTCAGTACCCACTTAGAAGCCTTTTAGCTACATGTACTGCATTATATTCAAAAACTAGAAGGGAAAAACACCAAATCACATTCTTTCAGCATGTAGAAATCATTTTTGGTACTAAAAATGTGTTTAGTGCTACCATGGAAAAATAAAATGATTGTTTGACCAAAACATTCTATTTTGCCTTTAAGCCAACTTAAATAATTCCAAGTAGAGACATATTTTTTCTTCAAAATATTTATACCTAATGGACAGAACAGGAACAATAATTGTTGTTATTTAAGCTAGACTGTGGATCAGCATTTCATATATATTATTTGCTTAATCTTCACAACTCCACATGGTAGGTTTTATTGTCTCCCTTTTACAGATGAATAGATTAGGGCTCAGATAGGTTAAATATGCCCAATATCATACAGCTAATAAGTGGCTAGTTCTATATTCAAGTCCTGGCTTCTGTGATTTCACACTGTTTCTGGAAATAGAGTTCCAGTCTTCTTGTGAGAAAAATTATGTTCCTTCATGCCCCAGGTCGGATCTTCATCTGTTAGTCTTCTTTCATTTTTTATTTTTATTTTTTTTGAAACAGCATCTTGCTTTGTCACCCAGACTTCAGTGCAGTGGTTCAATCTCAGCTTACTACAACCTCTGCCTCCCGGGTTCAAGTGCTTCTGCCTCGGCTTTCCAAGTAGCTGGGATTACAAGTGTACACCACCACGCTCAGCTCATTTTTGTACTTTTAGTGGAGACGGAGTTTCACCATATTGGCCATGCTGGTCTCAAACTCCTGGCTTCAAGTGATCCAACCTCCTCGCCTCCCAAAGTGCTGGGATTACAGGCGTGAGCCTCCATGCCTGGCCTGTTAGTCTTCTTTTATTTTATTTGTATTATACTCTAAGTTGTGGGATACATGTGCAGAACTGCTGGTTTGTTACATAGGTATACACGCGCCATGGTGGTTTGCTGCACCCATCAACCCGTCATCTACATTAGGTATTTCTCCTAACGCTATCCCTCCTCTAGCCCCCTACCTGCTGACAGGCCCCAGTGTGTGATGTTCCCCTCCCTTAGTCTTCTTTTAAAAGGGGACTAATAATAATGGTCAATTCTGACATTTGACTTTACCCTAAAAATGGTCATATTGGATGGCTACACCGTCTTATAGACTTTGGGTTACACTTTACTCCAACTTGGTCCTTTGCTCTCAGCTCACGTGGCCTCATTCATGTATTTCAGAAGCTGGTTCTATCCTGTTCTTTTTTTCCTCCCTTGTTTAGTTTTATTACATACCACCTACAAAGATATAGCAGTTTTTGCCAGGCATGGTGGCACTTTGGGAGGCCGGGGGGGGTGGATCAAGAGGTCAGGAGATCAATACCGTCCTGGCTAACACAGTGAAACCCCGTCTCTACTAAAAGTACAAAAAAATTAGCCGGGCATGGTGGCGGGCTCCTGTAGTCCCAGCTACTAGGGAGGCAGAGGCAGAAGAATGGCATGAACCTGGGAGGCGGAGCTTGCAGTGAGCCAAGATCGCGCCACTGCACTCTAGCCTGGGCAACAGAGCAAGACTAAATCTCAAAACAAACAAACAAACAAAAAAAACCAGATGTAGCAGTTTTTCATCCATGAAAAGTTGCATGCATATGGGATTATAAATCTAATGAATTTTTAGGTAAACTTTTTACTAAAATACAACATACTTATTATGAAGAACACAAATTCACAGTTCGATGCATCTTCTCAAAGTGAACATCTCCATATAACCAGCATCTAGATCAACAAATGGAATATTACTGGCTGGGCATGGTGGCTCATGCCTGTAATCCCAGCACTTTGGGAGGCTGCGGTGGGTGGATCCCTTGAGGTCACAAGTTCAAGACCAGCCTGGCCAACATGGTGAAACCCCATCTCTACTAAAAATACAAAAAATAGCCAGGCCCTGTGGGGGTGCCTGTAATCCCAGCTACTGAGGTGGCTGAGGCAGGAGAATCATTTGAACCACTGCACACCAGCCTGGGCAACAGAGAAGACTCCGTTTCAAAAAAATTAAAAAAAAAAAAGAAAGAATATTGCCAGTAAATCCAATGATATTTTCATTTTAATTTATTTTTGTTTTAGAGACAGGGTCTCTCTGTGTTGCTCAGGCTGAAGCACAGTGGCACAATTATAGCTCATTGCAGCCTGCAACTCCTGCGCTCAAGCAATCCTCCCATCTCGGCTTCCCAAAATGGTGGGATTACAGGTATGAGCCAGTGCGCCTGGCCCCATTGATTTTTTACATGCTGAATGGGATATTCGTATTTTAAAGTTTATGTAAATAATATTTACAAAGGTAAGAACACATTTGAAATGTGTTTCACTATGCCCCACTTTATGTTTCATATATTCTGGTTTTCATAGCTTGTGTCTTTTTTTTTCTTAGAGTTGGGGTCTTGTTCTGTCACCCAGGCTGGAGGCAGTGGTGTGATCATAGCTCACTGCAATGTTGAACTCCTGAGCTCAAGTGACTCTCCCACCTCAGCCTTCTGAGTAGCTAGAACTACAGGTGTGCACCACCATACCCAGCTAATTTTTAAATTTTTTTTGTAGAGACAGGGTCTGGCTATGTTGCCTAGTCTGGTCAAAAACTCCTGGCCTCAAGCAATCTTCATGCTTCAGTGTCCCAAAGTGCTGGGATTACAGGCATGAGCTATCACACCTGTTTTAGAGCTTGTGTCTTCTTACATCCGTGGTGCATGTAAAGAGAACCTATCTTAAACTGTGTAAACACCAAGTTATAAAGGCATCTCCCACCCAAACTGCACATCAAAACAGCATTATACAATTTTCAGATTGCTTTTTCCTGTTTATTAAATTTAAAACTAGCTTTTTAAAATGAATGTCTTGTAAAGACATTTCCATTTTGAATTTTTAAAATTTGGTTATATTCAAGAAGCAACTCCTCTATGAGGACTTTTTTGTTTGCTCACCAGTGTGTTGGTGATTTTCACAGAAGAAAGGTCCCAGCCAGAGCCTGATTGTTTCATTTTCTGATTTATCAACATATGGGACTTTTACTCCTGAATACGGAGTATTAAACATAATTTGCAAACCCTTTTACTTTTGTCCCCATGCTTTATTGTAGCTTTCATTCCACCAGTGGAAGATCTGCTGCTATTGTAGACAATAGAGAAAGCACTGCTGCGGTTAGAGAATGGCACGCAAGCCTCCGGTGCCATTGGAAGAGCATGAGTTTTCTGAGAGTCAGGCTCTACATGTGAAGGGAGTCTGTTATGTTTCAGTGATGAGTCATATAGGATGCTACAGATGGTGCAGAGTGATGCTTCAAAGATGTGAAAAAATACTAATGGATCCAAGACTGAAAATTAACCTAACAAGGTGACTGGAGTGAGTAGATGAGTCTGAGTAAAATATTGTAGAACAAAAACTGCCCCAACTTCTAATTGTACTACTTAGTGTTAGATGTACCCAATGGTTTATTTTATTAGGCAATACTTAAGTCTTCAAGACTTACACAGATGTCTGGGTAACAGTCTATGATGGGGAATCTATAAAGTTGCAACCGAGGCATCTGTTTTTGAAAAGCTCCCCTAGTGATTTTCATGCTCTCCAAAGTCTGAGAACTGCTGCAATATTGGGTCAATACTCTTATGTAACTATTGTGGGAAAGTAAAATTATAAGTCTGTGAATTTTAGAGTTCAAAAGAAATGTAGACTTAATTTCTTCATGGGAAGAGTCTGAGGCCCGTGAAGAAGTGATTTGGGCCCTGCCACCCAGTAACATAGCCATGAAGTCAGAGCTAGAAGAAAAGTGCTCTGATGGTCAGCTTCGCTTTTATTGCACAATTCAATACTCCCATCCTCCATCTCTAATTTAAAATCCAATTACATTGTGTCTAGTTATCTTTCTGTTTTCTACTATATTTTACACACAAAACAAAAATTTAGAAAATATGCATGCAAAGAAAGTAAGTTACTGTTTTAATATGCTTCTTTGAAGTCTTTTTGTATTTTGTACATAGGTTATTTTTTACAGTTATTGTAATTTATATCTAACTTTGTATCTTCGATTTTTTTTTTTACTTATACTATGGTAACTGGTTTTATAGTAACAATAAGCTCTTACTAAAGGTAGTTTCATGTGGAAACTAAGTTTTATCAATGTTGTAAACGCTCAGTGGTTTCTAAGAGAAACTGATACTTTGTTCCCATAGGAACCATTGTTTTAAAATGAGAAATATGGAATCTCAAGCTTCAAAGGATAAAAATTTAGGTTTGGGATGGGAAATATCTTACCTTTCCTGGAAAAATGTGAAAATTACTATCCCCTGGTTGGAACAGTATTGTTGTGGGGCCGCAATCTTCTGAATGGGTGAAAATGTTCTAGGTGGCTGTTTTCTCTTTCTGCTTCCCTTGTGTTGATGATGATGCATGGTGATGCGTGGAAGGAGAGTGAGGGAAGATGACTCCAACTCACCTTGGCCTCTTAGAGCAGAGACATCAGTAAAGGCAAGCCCACACTTTCCATTTGATATGGTAGTTTGGTTTTCTTATTACAGAAGGGAACAAAGGGAAGGGATTTTTATACTAAGCTGCTCTGGAGCACTTAAGTACCAGCGTACATTTTCCATCCAGGTATAGGCTGTTAACTTAAAGTTAATGATTTGCAATGAGTGAAAAAAATCTGCTTAGTTCTGATCAGAAACCAAGAATCAGAATGAGGTGGAATTGATAACAACTGTGGTTGTAAACGCAGTGGTTGTCAAACTGGCAAACAGTTGCTGCATGGGCACTATTCCCCGAACCCCGTGTCGGGTAGCACGTTTCTATATTGCCCACAGCCAGCAGGATCAACTGCTTTCCCTTCCCTATCTGACTTCTTCTTTCCTCCACTGGTGTTCCCTGTGTTTTGCAAAAAACGACTTGACACCTAGTCATTGTCTCAGTCTGCTTTTGAGAGAACACAAACTCAGACACATACTGAGAAGTCCAAAGAAAGATTATGAAAATGAAATGTATTGAATGGTACTTCCAAAGGCATTGGAATTATCACCGGAGCAGGTGCGTAATCACCCAGTTGTGCGTTGATTCAGTTCATACTTGTGAGAGATGCTATGTTGTGCCGCTGTCTCCCCAGGAATTAAGGACTTATTACCCCCAGCTGTTGGGAGTGCTACTGGCAGACAGCCCTCAGCAGGCAGCGCTGCTTCAGGAGGAGCTTTGGCTGAGGAAAGCTGCTTCCCCCAAGGTCACCCCTCTTTCCCAGTGTGGCCTCCATTCAAAGACAGATTCAAGCAGGACTAAAAAGATCCAGCCCTCAACTCATTCAGACAGCTCTGAAGAGTCATCCATTTTCAGAACTTCTCCCTCTGGAGTCACCACACCTGGCCCTATTATTGATTTTTTAATTAAATTTTTTTCATAATATAGTCACATGATTCAAAACCCAAAAGGATTGAAAAAGTATTCATTTAGAAGTATATGTCCTGGTTCACTTTGACCTCCAATAGGATAATTTTATTTTTATACTTTTGTGTTTCTTTTCAATGTTTCTTAATGCAAATATAAGCAATTATAAATATATATTCTTATCTACTCCCGCCCCCCTTTTCTGCAAAGATTAGCATACAGGATATCCTGTTCCACACCTTACAGTTACTCACTTAACATATTCTGGCAATCTTTCAATGTCAATAGAGATCATCTCTACTTGTTTTTTTTATAGCTGAGTACATGAATACCTCTGAGATATTACAGGTTTGGTTCCAGGTCACCTCAGTAAAGTGAACATGACAGTAAAGCCAGTCACGTAAATTTGTTGGTTTTTCAGTTCATATCAAAGTTATGTTTATACTAAACTATAGTTTATTAAGTGTGCCATAACGTTATATCTTTAAAAATGTACATACCTTAAATTAAAAATACTTTATTGCTAAAAAATGCCAATAATCATCTGAGCCTTCAGTGAGTCACAATTTTTTTTTGCTGGTGGAGGGCCTTGCCTCATGTTCATGGCTGCTGACTCATCAGGGTGGTGGTTGCTGAAGGTTGGGATGGCTGTGGCAACTTCTTAAAATCAGAAAATAATTAATGGATCAATGGACTCTTTCTTTCATGAAAGATTTCACTGTAGCATGCAATGCTGTTTGACAGCATTATACCCACAATAAAACTTCTTTCAAAATTGTAGTCAATCCTCTCCAACCCTGCTGCTGCTTTGTCAAGTAAGTTTATATAATATTCTAACTCCTTTGTTGTCATTTCAACAACATTCACAGCATCTTCATCAGGAGTAGATTCCATCTCAAGAAACCACCTTCTTTACTCACCCATTCAAAGCAACTCCTCATCTGTTCAAGCTTTATCATGAGATTGCAGCAATTCTCCGACATCTTCAGGCTTCACTTCGAATTCTAGTTCTCTTGCTATGTCCATCACAACTGCAGTTACTTCTACTACTTCAGTATTGAACCCCTCAGAGTCATTTATGAGGTTTGGAACCAACTTCTTCCAAACTCCTGTTAATGTTGATATTTTGACCTGCTCCCATGAATCACAAATGTTCTTAATGGCATCTAGAATGATGAATTCTTTCCGGAAGGTTTTCAGTTTACTTTGCCACGATCCATTAGAGGAATCACTATCTATGGCAGCTATAGCCTTATGAAATATATTTCTTAAATAAGTCTTGAAAGTTGAAATTACTCTTTGGTTCATGGGCTGCAGAATAGATGTTGTGTCAGCAGGCATGAAAACAATGTTAATCTCTTTGTACATCTTCATCAGAACCCTTGAGTGACTAGGTGCATTGTCAATAGGTAGTAATATTTTGAAAGAAATTTTGTTTTCTGGGTATTATGTTTCAATACTAGGGTTAAAATATTCAGTAAGCCATACTGTAAACAGATGTGCAGATGTGCTGTCATCCAGGCTTTGTTGTTCCATCTATAGAGGACAGGCAAAGTAGATTTAGCATCATTCTTAAAGGCCCTAGAATTTTTGAAATGGTAAATGAGCATTGGCTTCGACTTCAAGTCACCAGCTGCATTAAACTGTAACCAGAGTCAGCCTGTCCTGTTTTTCTTTTGAGACGGGGTCTCTCTCTGTCGCCAGGCCAGAGTGCAGTGGTGCAATCTCGGCTCACTGCAACCTCTGCCTCTCGGGTTCGAATGATTCTCCTGCCTCAGCTTCCTAAGTAACTGGGACTACAGGTGCATGCTACCACACCCAGCTAATTTTTGTATTTTTAGTAGAATCAGGGTTTCACCATGCTGGCCAGAGTGGTCTCAATCTCTTGATCTCGTGATCCGCCCACCTTGGCTTCCCAAAGTTCTGGGATTACGGGCGTGAGCCACTGCACCTGGCCCAGCCTGTCCTTTTAAGCTTTGAATCCAGGCATTGACTTATCTTTTCTGGCTATGAAAGTCCTAGATGACATCTTCTTCCAATAGAAGGCTGTTTTGTCTACATTGAGATTTTATTGTTTAATGTAGCCACCTTCATCTATGATCTTAGCTAAATCTGGATAATTTGCTGCAGCTTCTGCATCAGCACTTGCGGCTTCACTTTGCATTGTAAAAAATGGACTTATAATAATTGTACATATTTATGGGGTCCATAGTGATGTTATCATATAATGTATAATGATCATGTCAGTACCTTGTACTTTTATGTTATGGAGACGGCCTCTTTCCTTAAACCTCATGAACCAACCTCTGCTAGCTTCAGACTTTTCTTTTGCAGCTTCTTCATCTCTCTCAGCCTTCACAGCATTGAAGAGAGTTAGGACCTTGCTCTGCATTAGGCTTTGGCTTAAAGGAACGTTGTGACTGGTTTGACCTTCTACCTAGACCACTAAAAATTTTTCCATATCAGCAATAAGGCTGTTTCGTTTTCTTATAATTCATATGTTCACTGGAGTAGCATTTTGATTTCCTTCAATAACTTTTACTTTGCATTCACCACTTGGCTAATTGTTGGCACAAGAGGCCTAGCTTTCCGCCTGTCTTGGCTTTTGAGATGCAATTCTTCCTTTTACTTTAACTCTTCTTAATTAGGCTAATTTCAATATTGTTGTGTCTCAGAGAATAAGGAGGCCCGAGAAGAGAGAGAGAGATGAGAATGACCAGTGAGTAGAGTAGTCAGAACATAGACATTCATCGATGAAATTTGCTACCTAAATGTGTGCAGTTTGTGGCACCGCAAAAAAATTCTAATAGTAACATCGAAGGTCACTGATCGCAGATCACCATAACAGATGTCATAATAATGAAAAAGTTTGAAATATTGTGAAAATTACCAAAATGTGACACAGAGAAACAAAGGGAGCACAGGCTGTTGGAAAAATAGTGCCAATAGACTTCAGGGTTGCCGTGAACCTTCAATTTGTAGAAAGTATGATATTTGTGAAGTGAAGTGCAATAAAATGAGGAATGCCTATACTATTCCTAATATATGTATTATAGTTTATTTAGTCAGTTCTTTATTGTATTCGTCAGTTTTCCAGAGAAATAGAACCAATTGGATAAATACATAGATTATTCAATATATATTTGATTATCAGAAAACCCTAAATCTGAAATTCAAAATGCTCCAAAATCCAAAACTTTGAAAACTGACATGACACTCAAAGGAAATGCTCACTGGAGCATTCCAGATTTTGGATTTTTGGATTTCGGATGCTCAACCAGCATGTATAATGCAAATATTCCAGAATCTGTAATAGTCAAAATTATGAAACATTTCTGGTCTCAAACATTTCAGATAAGGGATACATAACCTGTATATAGAAAGAGATGTATTATAAGGAATTGGTTCACATGATTATGGAGGCTAACCAGGCCCAAAGTCTGTTGAGCAAGTCTGCAACCTGGAGACCTATGAGAGCTGAGTGTGGTTCCAATCCGGAGGCTAACAAGTTCAAGATCCAGGAAAAGCCAATATTTTAGTTCAAATGTGAAAGCAGGAAAAATGCCAATATCCCAGTTTGAAGGTCATCAGGCATGAGGATTTCTTTCTTTCTTTCTTGGGGGACAGTTAACCTTTTTGTTCTATGTAAGCCTTCAACTGGTTGGATGAGGCCCACCAACATTAGGGCAGGTGGGCAGTCTGCTTTAAGTAGCCTATCAATTTAAGTGTTAATCTCACCCCAAAACACTTTCATAGTAACACCCAGAACAGTTTTTGTCCAAATATCTGTACACTCTGTGACCCAGTCAACACATAAAATTAACCTTTATACTTATTAATGGGCACTTGAGTAATTTCCAAACTTTTGCTATTACAAATAATACTGCAATGAATAACTTAACCTTGTTTTTTTGTTTGTTTGTTTGTTTTTTGAGACAGGGTCTCACTCCCATCACCCAGGTTGGAGTGCAATGGTGAGATCCTGGCTTACTGCAGCCTTGACATCCCAAGCTCAGGTGATCGAGTCTCCTACCTCAGCCTCCTGAGTAGTTGAGACTAGAGGTGTGTGTCACCGCATCTGGCTAATTTTTTGCATTTTTAGTAGAGATGGGGTTTCATCATGTTGCCCAGACTGGTCTCAAACTCCTGGGCCCAAGTGATCTGCCCACCTCAGCCTCCAAAAATGCTGGGATTACAGATGTGAGCCACCACACCCATCCCTGCAATGAATAACATAGTGCATACATCATATCATAAGTGTGTAGGTGTGTCCATCTGGAGCATTAATTCCCAGACATGGGATTACTGGGTCATAGCAAATAGCTTTGATAGAGATTGTCCTATTGCCATCCGTGAGATTGATTCTAATTTGAAGTCCTGCCAGCATATGTAAGTGGTTATTTCCCCATAGCCCTGTTAACAATTGGCATTAATCAAACTTTGGGGATTTTTTTGCCAACGTGATAGGTGAGAACTGGTGTCATCATGTAGCTTTCATTTGAATTGCTCTTATAGGAATAAGTTTGCACACCTTTTCATGTGGTTGAGGACAATTAGCATTTCTTTGTGAATTTTCTTTTCTTTTTTTTTTTTTTGAGACAGAGTTTTGCTCTTATGCTCTTGTTGCCCAGGCTGGAGTGCAATGGCATGATCTCAGCTCACTGCAAGTTCTGCCTCCCAGGTTCAAGCGATTCTCCTGCCTCAGCCTCCTGAGTAGCTGGGATTACAGGTGCCCACCACCATGCCCAGCTAATTTTTTTGCATTTTTAGTGAAGATGGGGTTTCACCATGTTGCCCAGGCTGGTCTTGAACTCCTGACCTCAGGTAATCTGCCTACCTTGGCCTCCCAAAGTGCTGGGATTAGAGGCATGAGCCACTGCGCCCGGCCCGCGAATTTTCTATTCACATTCCTTGCTAAGTTTCTTTGGGTTATTGGACTTTTCTCAATTTCTAAGACTCTAATCATGAAGCACCTCAGCCCTTTGTGATATAGGTTGCAAACATTTTCTGAGTTTGTCATTTGTATTCTGTGCTTATGTTGCTTTTTTATGATTTGTATCAACCTTTTCTGTCATGGTTATTGAACCTTGAGCTACGATCAGAAAGGCCTTTGAGCGGCACTCAGACAGGTGCTCCAGGGAGATCAGCACACCCCAAGTTCTCGCTTGTGCACTGGAGAAGCATTTGTGGAAGAGAAGCTAACCCCGTTGAGGCAGTGCCAGTGGAAAACCAGATGTGCATAGCTGAACCAAAATGAGAAAAGAAACTAAAAACAGATTTTTGACCCACTGTAAGCATTAAAAGTGAGGTAAAACAAATGATATTAAAAAATCACATATAATGAAGGTAATTATATTGATTCTGGACTTGAGACATATAAATTCTTTGAGCAAAAAAGTTACGGTTTGTTGTAATCCCTCCATCTGAACAGGAATGCATAGATTTATAGGTTTTGACAAATACAACTTGACTAATTTAAAATTGATTTCAAAATCTTGCTGTTTCATCTTCATAAATTGAAAAGTAGGTTTGCTTATACTGGTAGCCCTTTATGGTACTTGAATAGTGGTCTGACTACTTTTAGAAATGAATAATGGATTAAAAGTACACTTTGCAGCTTACATTAGTTACTTTTGTAATGCAAAATAGAAGCATGATAATGTACTATTCAGCATGCTTTAATATGATTTATACATACACTACACAGCATAAGTAATTCATTATGCCCTTCACAGTACATTTCCTGGGTACAGAAGCTCATGTTTACCAGTATTTCATCTCATAATCAGGATGTCTAATGGAGGGGGCCTGGGAGCATAAGTGATGATTCCACACTCCACTTGCCCCTGACTCATTCAGTGACCTCAGGGAAGTATTATTCTGGATCTGGGGTTGGGTAAAAGTAAAAGTGAGTGTATAACACTTTATAGACCCAACGTAGAAGCTGGGGCTGTAGACCTTAAGATATAAACAGCTTTGAAGTCTGTAGTTAAACGAACTTCACAGTTTATTATTCTTATTCCAAGGAATTATCCTGCTTTGGAAATAACACTCTAAGATGGTCATTCATAAAAGGCAATAGTTCATTTCAGTGCATTTGGGAAGAAATCTGCTACTGCTTGATCAACAGCACCTTGTCACATACTGTATTTTTCTATTTGTAAAGTATGGATTTACTGGAAAGCAGAGGTGATAGCCTTTGAAGTTAGCTGCCTTTAAAGCCAATTTCATTCAGTTTTTAGAATAAGCATGCATAGACTTCACTGAAGCTTTGAGTTGGAAGTAAGAAAGTAATTATAAGATGTAGACCTACCCCTAAGATTTGTGGAGCCCAGGGCAAGAGTACAAATGTAGGCCTACATACCATATGTTTAAATATTTAAATGGTATAGATCAAGCTAACAGACTGTTAAATAAAATATGTTCTATCCTCTTACCTTGACAAATATATCTTCATAATGACCTGGAAGGCCAGGTTTGAATTTTAGGTTTCTCTGAAGGTCCTGGAAAATTTTAAAATCACATTTCTCTCTTCTATTTGTCTGGTGTCAGTATGATAGTGACCAGTATTGGTCTCTAGACCAGAATTTGAACCCACACACCCTTGAGGTATGTTTCAAACTTTGTATTTATTTATTATATGAAAATCATGTTTCTTTTTTTTATAATGTTGACTGTCTCTATGAAAATGAAATCATTAGAATAACTGAAACTTCTAAAATAGTGAGACTTGTACCTGTGATAAATGCGTTGACACAGTTTGATTCCCTTGACAATCTTATTGACCTGGTCTATTTAAATTCTGTTGGAAACATAATTTTCACATCAAACTTCTATTGTAAATTGTAGGATATGTAAAATGTGCAAGTTTTGTGCACAAACTTTTTTTTTTTTTTTGCCTGACACACAAATTGCTATTTTGAATTCAAAGTAATCTTATTGGTCAAACAGATCTAATAATGGGGATGATATAATAGAAAAATTTATATCTTACAGAATGCACCTTAAGCAGTTTATTTTATAGCTGATATTTTTATTTTTGCTTGGGTATACAATTCTTATTCCTCAAGACTCCACTTTCTTTGTTAAAATGTAAAATGCATATTGGGCAAATGCTCCAGGGCAATTTGCATAAAAAGTGATGACAAAGAGCAATTAGTACTTCATTATTATGCAGTGAAATGCTACTTTGCTCAAAAGTGACTGTAGTTTTTCCCCCCAACCCCCTTGTAAATCTGGTACAGCATTGTTCTAAAAATAGTACTTAACAAACCTCTGTTTGTAAATCAGTCTTTGACTTTCCACTATCTGTCCAGGGGGGAAGAAATCCAAGCACTAAATAAAGTTATTTACCCTAGATCTTCATAATGAAAAACAAGCACCAGAATTCTGATAAGACAAGTCAGAAGATTTTAATGTCTCATCAAATTAGATCCATATCTTATTTTACCCCTTGGGATTATCAGCTTTGAAAGCAGACGCCATCACACACTGATAGCAAGATTCCCCCTCCTCCCAGTACACATACTCTCTCACACGCACACTCGGCAGTACACATACTGTCTCACACGCACACTCGGAGGGTCACGCCACACACAGCTACACTGCAGAGAACAAACAGTCCCCAGGTACCTCTAGTTAGGAAGGCTTGGTTTTTGAGTACAGATTTCATTACCATGAAATTCCTTTAGGGCGAAAAAGAATTGAATCAAATAAGCTATGCAGGGAGACAGACTTTGTGAATCTTTGTCCCATCACTTGTGTTATTAGGTGCTCCTCTCTCTTTAATTTGTCAGAAAATGCACATTTTTGGCTTCTTGTTTTGTTTTTGCTTTTGTTTTAAATTTATCTTGTTGGCTGGGCATGGTGGTTCATGCCTGGAATCCCAGCACTTGGGAGGCCGAGGTGGGTGGATCACCTGAGGTCAGGAGTTTGACACCAGCCTGACCAATATGGTGAAACCCCACCTCTACTAAAAATACAAAAATTGGCCGGGCATGTTGGCATGTACCTGTAGTCCCAGCTACTCAGGAGGCTGACACAGAAAAATTGTTTGAACCTGGGAGGTGGAGGAGGTGCAATGAGCCGAGATCGCGTACTGCACTCCAGCCTGGGTGACAGAGCCAGACTCCGTCCCAAAATATGTGTGTGTGTGTTTGTGTGTATGTGTGTGTGTGTGTATGTGTGTGTGTGTGTGTGTGTATATATATATATATATAAAATGTAAAATTTTGCAAGCCAAAATGTGCCAGGACTCTGTGTGTGTGTGTGTGTGTGTATGTGTGTGTGTATATATATATATATATATATATATATATATATATAAAATGTAAAATTTTGCAAGCCAAAATGTGCCAGGACTCTGTGTGTGTGTGTGTGTGTGTGTGTGTGTGTGTGTGAGAGAGAGAGAGAGAGAGACAGAGAGAGAGAGAGAGAGAGAGACATAACCAAGTAATTGGATACTGGCAGGATGAAAAGGAAAACATGAGAAACTACCAAACCTTTGGAAATAACCCCATGAGGCTGGAGACGGACATGGATTCTACTATTTTTTTTTGGAAGTTGCAGAGCAGGCTTGGTGGGGAGGAGGAGGATGGGGTGAAGGTGGGTGCTAGGTAAACACTGCCTTATTCTTGGTGCCCCTCCACCCAACCCTCTGTGGGCCAAGCCACATCAGTGCAATTCCTGAAGCCACGTCTTTGGCTGGCATGGCTCCAAGATGGCTGACCTAAACCAGTTTTGCTGACATCCTGAGGGGTCTCTCATTTATGGGGGGCTGGGTCAGTTCAAGGGGTTTGTAGCATCTGCAATTAAGTCACATCTCTGAAAAATAAGGATCAAGGATAGACCATTAAGCACATTCCTTTATAATCACAAGTAACTTGCACAGCTGAAAGTTCTTCATCCGGCCCAGGTTTTATTTACTTTCTCTTCTGTTCTTGTCCTCCTCAGGCCACCAGTGAAAAGAATGTAAGGTCATATAGCCCGTACCATTTCAGGGAGGCATTGTCTAACCTGGAGGTAATGTATGATCATTTTACATACCACCACAGATTCATTATTCATACAATTTTCCATTAATTTTTAATGCATCCAAGTTCCTACTTATTTAACATACAATGCAGTTGGCCAGATGTCTTCATAAAGCTATGAAAAGTGGTTCTGAAATACTCTTCCATAGCATCCCAATCTACTAACCAGTCGATGAGACAGTATTGCTCTTTAACAATGGGTGGGACTCCTGCTTTGGGCCCTCACACCTCAGGGACCCCCATGATTTGAATGGCTTTGCTTGAAGCCTGGCCTACAGTATTATTTGGGTGGAGTGTCCAAGTCAGATTCCATTTCTCTCCTTCAGAGCACTATCCTACTCTCTATCCATCTGGGAAGGTTGACCAGATGTCCAGAGAAGCTCTGAACTGCATACCTTTGAGATTATCTTAGGGCCAAGCTGGAGCCTGGTTCAAGAGAGCAGTCTGATGAACGTATGTTCCCACTGACACTGACCAACAGGTTATTTCTTTTGTTAGACTGCATGCCATTGGACCTCTAGAATGATTCCCACAGGTTGATTTTGGGTAACTTATTTATGAGGGATGAAGAAGACAAGAATTTTTACACGCACTGATTGGACAATAAACAAATACCCATTATTCTAAATTTTTACCAGTAAATCACTATACCTCACACAAACTCATTTGCTAATCAAATCATGTATATAGACACAGCCTTGTAAAATTTATTTGCCTGGGGATTGTACTTTCTGGGGCTAGCTTTGCCCTGGGGAACCACTATAGGTTCTGGAATGGGGGCTGATGTCAACTAGTTAGAGAGGGAACACTGGAAACGAGGAAAAGCAGATAGAGAAATCTATGGCACTAATGGGGCTAAGGAGGAGTCAGTGTGGCAAAGTGAAATTACTCTAAGTTGAAAATCGTGGGATCTGGGGTCCTTGAACTACTACTACCCAGCTCTATGTTCTTGATCAAGTTTTTTTTTGTTTTGTTTTGTTTTGTTTTTGAGAAAGGGCTCTTGTGCTTTTGCTGGGCTGGAATGCAGTGGCACCAACACAGCTCACTGAAGCCTCGACCTCCCAGGCTCAAGCAATCCTTCCCCCTTAGCCTCCTGAGTAGCTGAGATCACAGGTGCATGCCACCACACCCAGCTAATTAAAAAAAAAATGTTTTTGAGACAGGGGTCTCATCATGTTGCCTAGGCTGATCTGGAACTCCTGGGCTAAAGGAATCCTCCCATCTCAGCCTCTCAAAGTACTGGGATTACAGGCATGAGCCACCATGCCCAGCCTTGATCAAATCTCTTAATCTCTCCCTGTCTCAGTTTATTCATCTATAAAATGAGGGAGTTCAATATAATTGTCTTAGTGGTTCTCAAACCTGACTTTGTAGCAGAAGACATAGAGAAGTTATTCAAAAAAATATTACTTCCTATATTATTCCATTCTCACACTGCCATAAAGAACTACCTAAGACTGAGTAAATTATAAAGGAAGGATGTTTAATTGACTCACAGTTCTGCAGGGCTGGGGAGGCCTCAGGAAACTTACAATCATGGTGGAAAGGGAAGCAAACACATCTTTCTTCACATGGCAGCAGGAGGGAGAAGAATGAGAGTTGAAAGGAGGAAACCCCTTATAAAACCATCAGATCTTGTGAGAACTCACTCACTATCATGAGGATAGCATGAGGGAAATTACCTCCATGATTCAATTACCTCCCACTAGGTTCCTACCACTACACGTGGAGATTAAGGGAATTACCATTCAAGATGAGATTTGGAGACACAGCCAAACCATATCATTCTACCCCTGGCCCCTCCCAAATCTCATGTCTTCACATTTCAAAACACAATCATGCCTTTCCAACAGTCCCTCAAAGTCTTAGCTCATTCCAGCATTAACTCAAAAGTCCAAGTCCAAAGTCTCATCTGAGACAAGGCAAGTCCCTTCTGCCTATGAATCTGTAAAATCAAAAGCAAGTTAGTGACTTTCTAGATACAATGGGGGTACAGGTATTAGGTAAATGTACCAATTCTAAATGGGAGAAATTGGCCCAAACAAAGGAGATACAGGTCCCATGCAAGTACAAAATCCAATAGAGCAGTCATTAAAACTCAAAGTTCCAAAATGATCTCCTTTGACTCCATGTCCACATCCAGGGCATGCTAATGCAAGAGATAGACTCCCATGGCCTTGGACAGCTTCATCATTGTGGCTTTGCAGGGTACAGCACTCCCCTGGCTGCTTTGATGGCTGGCGTTAAGTGTCTGTGGCTTTTCCATCAGCATGGCACAAACTGTCAGTGGATCTACCATTCTGGGGTCTGGAGGATGGTGGCCCTCTTCTCACAGCTTCAATAGGCAGTGCCCCAGTGGGGACTCTGTGTGGGGTCTCCAACCCCACATTTCCCTTCCACACCGCCCTAGCAGAGGTTCTCCATGAGGAGTCCACCACTGTAGCACACCTCTGCCTGGACATCCAGGCATTTCCATACATCCTCTGAAATCTAAGTGAAGGTTCCCAAACCTCAATTCTTGACTTCTGTGTACCCTCAGGCTCAACACCATGTGGAAGCCACCAAGGTTTGGGGCTTACACCCTCTCAAGCCACAGCCCAAGCTGTACCTTGACCCCTTTTAGCCATGGCTAGAGCTGCTGGGACACAGGGGACCAAGTCCCTAAGCTGCACACAGTAGGGGGATCCCGGTCCCAACCGATGAAATCACTTTTTCTTGCTAGGCCTCTGGGCCTGTGATAGGAAGGGCTGCTGTGAAGGTCTCTGACATGCCCTGGAGACATTTTCTCCATTGTTTTGGTGATTAACATTTGGCTCTTCATTACTTATGCAAATTTCTGCAGGGGTTTGAATTTCTCCCCAGAAAATGGATTTTTCTTTTCTATCACATCATCAGGTGGCAAATTTTCCAAACTTTTATTCTCTGCTTTCTCTTGAATGCCTTGCTGCTTAGAAATCTTCTGCCACATATCCTAAATCATCTCTCTCAAGTTCAAAGTTCCACAGATCTCTAGGACAGGGCCAAAATGCTGCCAGTCTCTTTACTAATCCTTTGCTCCAGTTCCCAAGAAGTTCCTCATCTTCATCTGAGATCATCTCAGCCTGGACTTCATTGTCCACATCACTATGAACATTTTAGTTGAAATCATTCAAGAAGTCTCTAGGAAGTTCCAAACTTTCCCACATCTTTCTGTCTTCTGAGCCCTCCAAACTGTTCCAACCTTTGCCTGTTACCCACTTCCAACGTCTTTTCCACATTTTTGGGTGTCCTTATACCAGCACCCCACTCTCTGTGGTACAAATTTACTATATTAGTCCATTCTCACACTGCTATAAAGAACTGCCTAAGATTGGGTAAATTATAAAGGAAAGAGGTTTAATTGACTCACAGTTCCTCAGGGCTGAGGAGACCTCAGGAAGCTTACAATCATGGCAGAAGGGGAAGCAAACACATCCTTCTTACATGGCAGCAGGAAGGAGAAGAGTGTGAGCCAAGCAAAGAGGGCTCAGATCTCATGAGCACTTACTATCAAGAGAATAGTAGCATGGGGGAAACTGCCCTCATGATTCAATTACCTTCCACTGGTCTCTCCCACTACACATGGGGATTATGGGAACTACCATTCAAGGTGAGATTTGGGTGGGGACACAGACAAACCATAGCACTTCCTAAGCAGCCCTTTCTCCAAGTTTCAAATTCAGTAAGTCTGGAGGTGGGACTTGGGGTTCCGTATTTTTTAGAAGCACCCTGCAGATTTTGGCATGCAGCAAGGACTGGTCCGCTCTTCTCTTAAGAGTCTCCTGGCTCTAAAAGTTTGGGATTCTAATATAGAGCGGAGGTGATGAAGGTGTAGTCTGTAGAGGAAAGAAGTAAAGAAAGATTTTAACGTAATGCCAGTGTTGGTAAAAATGATGGCTTGTGTATAACTATGAGCCAGATATCACTCTGAGTGCTTTACATGCATGGCCTTGTTCAGTCCTCACTCAACTATTTGTTATTCACATTCTCCAGATACGAAAACTGAATCAGAGAAAGACTAAATACCTA
The DNA here is from genome assembly GCF_049350105.2 of Macaca mulatta. Classification (NCBI taxonomy): domain Eukaryota; kingdom Metazoa; phylum Chordata; class Mammalia; order Primates; family Cercopithecidae; genus Macaca; species Macaca mulatta. The sequence continues at coordinate 95,642,535 of NC_133409.1, read as the reverse complement.
GCTGAGATTCAATGCTAATATTTTTGGTAAATTGGGTAGAGAAGCTGGAAAAGTGGGAAGAATCACAGGTATTTCCATGTTTTTGAGGCTGGAAGACAGAGAAAACAATTTGGATGGTCTTGTGGTTTGTTTCCTTGCTTTGTTTTGTTTTGTTTTGTTTTGTTTCATTATTTATGGTGTTGAGGGCCTTGGGGATGATAAGTGTCTAATTAACTATGATAGTGAGTCCCCTAAGTAGAAATGTCCTGGAAAGACTTGAAAATACTCTCCTGAAGATCAGATGAGAGGTTTGGCTGGGAATTTTGGATATGGGAACCATCAGGGAGATAAAAGATGCAGTTTTGAGACTGCCAGAGCCTCCTAACCTCCAGGATAGAGTGTGCAAAATTTCTTAAGAGAACCAGCTTGGGAGGGCACGCTCCATGGGCAAGACTCCAGCATCAACTCAGCAACTAAAATTCCCAGCCACTTTTGAAGAGCTGTTCTATTATATAGTTTGGTCAGCAGCTCAGCTCCATATTTTCATCTACCAGAATGTTCAGATCAATACTCTCAGTCCTCATGATTTACTGAACCTGAATTTCTCTAACTGCTCCATTAACTCTTTGGAAAGATTTCTCCCTCTGTTAGCACTGGATCATGATTTTCCATAAAATTTGCCCTTGAGCGAGCAATTCTCTCATCATTCTCACTAAGGAAATTGTCTTACTTTTTTCCCCCCAACCTCTCCATCATTCCTCACTTCCTTATGAGCTCTATTTCATGAACCTGCATTTTACCTGCTAATTAGTGTTTTTGAATAAATACTTGCTACTGAGTTTGGAATCTATGAGGTTTTTGCTCAGGCCAGTTTGTGAGTTGCTAATTCTTTATGTCAGTTAATGTTTTCCCAGCTTGGTTATTAAATTTAAGATCTTATTATTCCCCTGTTCATGCAGTAGAGGCATCGTGGCACTGAAGTCTAGCGCCGTGGCCCCAGTCCCTGCATGCGCAGTCCTATGCTTATGTTCAGGATGATGATCCCCTACATGTTGGGCATAGAGGGGCCCGGTGGCCAGACAGCCAATTCTGAAAGGTGAATTCACTCACAATGCATCCTTTGTTTTAGGGGATGTTTTGTTCCGCTGATCTTCAGCTTCAGCATCATGAAAAAGCATTTGTCAAGCCCCTAATTGCCCAGAGTGCTGCACTAAGCACTCCATAAAGAGAGTTTCACAGCCACAGCACAGCTGAGCATGACAGAGACAGGCCTGGGTGTGGGAGAAAACTGCTATTGCCATTACCCTCGTCCACACAGTCCTGCAATTTAACAGAAAAATAATGTCTTCCAGGTATTCCCAGTGATGCTGAGATGCTTGAGTTGGGGGTGGGGCACATGAAAGCAGCAGGACACGCAGCAGTGGTGCTGGTCTAGACAGACACCCCCACCCCATCTCAGAGAAGAGGAAAGGGAGGTGTGGTGGTTCATTTTATGTGTCAACTTGACTGAGCTACAGGATGTCCAGAGAGCCGGTAAAACATTATTTCTGGGAGTGTCTGTAAGGGTGTATAAAGAAGATATTAGCATTTCCACTTGTGAACTGAGTAAAGCAGATGACCTCGTCAGTGCTGGTGGGCATCATCCAATTTTATGAGCCTCTGAATAGAACAAAAGGCAGAGGAATGGTGGCAAATTTTTCTCTTTTTGAGCTGTGACATCCGTCTCCTCCTGCCCTCAGTTATCAGTGCTAGTTCTCAGGCTTTCAGACTCAGACCAGGACTGTGGCACTTCTCTGCCTCCATAATTATGTGAACCAATTCCCATAATAAAATCTCTATCTACACACACACACACACACACACACACACGCAGGTACACACCCATGCGCTATTGGTTCTGTTTCTCTGGAGAACCCTAATGCAAATTTTAGTACCAAGAATGTTTCTAAAGGGACAGACTTTTAAGGATGAGTTTTCTGTATTGGTTCTGTGGTTTCTGGAATTGGCTGTCTAATCTGATTACATTTAAAGATACAAATACTTTAATGTGTCTATTTCCAGTAGTATAGTGAGCACTGGCCAGGCGTGGTGGCTCATGCCTGTAATTCCAGCACTTTGGGAGGCTGAAGCAGGTGGATCACCAGAGGTTAAGAGTTCGAGACCAGCCTGGCTAACATAGTGAAACCCTGTCTTTACTAAAAATACAAAAATTAGCTGAGTGTGGTTGTGGGTACCTGTAGTCCCAGCTACTCGGGAGGCTGAGGCATGAGAATTGCTTGAACCTGGGAGGTGGAGGTTGCAGTGAGCTGAGATGGCACCATTGCACTCCAGCCCTCCAGCCTGGGTGACAGAGCAAGACTCTGTCTAAAAAAAGAAAAGAAAAAGAAAAAGTGAGCACTGATAATCCATGGCATGTGAACTGTTTAGAGAGGTAAATAAAATATCTGCATTGGATATTCCTAATCAACCACTCCTAATCAATGTTAAGAAGCCAGGAACTGAGTGACTCTGTATATTATATTTTTGAACATTTTTTGAAAATTAGAGAATATAATGATGTTGGGTGGTTGCTCCCAGTGTCACTGGACAAAGTGGTGAAAGAAAAAAAAAAAGAGCTTAGGGGTTTGAATTGTCAGCCGAAGTGCTGCATAAATGACCTAAGAGCTTCCAGGCGTGCCCTGAAGGAGACTCTTACCTCCTATAGCTGTAGGGCTGAAATGGCTGAAAATCAAATGCAGAAACTCATCCTGTGATTGGCTGAGCTACAATGCAAGTGGAACTCCCAGTCTCATAGGATGTCCACTGTTAAAGTGAAGACATTGATTAGGGAAAAAAATAGGATCCTGTGGGTTGATTGGGGGTATGTGGGAAGACTCAGATGAAGCTAAGGACATTGAACCCCTAATTCTGATGAGTCTTTGCTAGTAGAAGAAGTCATCCCACCCCAAGTAGAACTGGTTCCTACCTTCAGCCAAAACTACTGACTGTGGACACACAGAATGCCTTATCCACCATCGTGGTATTCTACACAGCATTGCTTCCTATCAAGGAACTGTCTTTATGGTGAAAGAAATGTGGCAATAGGCTCATGCTTATGGAATTCACTGGCCTTAAAACATTCCCTACCATTCTGAAACAGCTGGCTTGATAGAACGGTGAAATGGCATTTTAAAGACTCAATTTCAGCCCCAGATTGGTGGCAATACCTTGTAGGTTGGGAGCAAGGTTCTCCAGAAGGCTAATATGCTCTAAATCGGTGTCAATATGTGATGCTGTTTCTCCAATAGTCAGGATTCATAGTTTCAGGAATCAAGAGGGTAGAAATGGGAGTGACACCACTCATTATTACCCCTAGAAACCCACTAGCAAAAATCTTCCTTCCTATTCTTGAGATGTTATGTTCTGCTACCCTAGCGGTCTTAGTTCCAGAGGGAGGAATGCTTCTGGCAGGAGATTCAACAATGATGCTATTAAACTGGAAGTTAAGACTCCACCTGGCCACTGGCCACTGTGGGCTCCTCCATGCCTCTGAGTCAACAGGCAAAAAAAAAAAAAAAAAAAAAAGAGTTACAGTTTTGTTGGGGTGATCGATCCTGACTACCAAGGGGGGGAAATGTTCCTAGTGCTCCACCACAGAAGTATGGAAGAGTATGTCTGGAATACAGCAGATCCCTTAGGGTGTCTCTTGTTATTACCATGGCCTGTGATTACATTCAGTAGAAAATGAAAACAACCAAATCCAGGCAAGAACATTAATAGTCCAGATCTTTCAGAAATGAAGGTTTGGGTCATCCCACTGGTTGAAGAACCATGACCAGCTACAGTTCTTGCTTGTGGCAAAGGGAATACAGAATGCATACTAGAAGAAAGTAGTTATAAATACCAGCTGCAACCACATGAACAGTTATAGAAATAAGGCATATAATTGTCATGGATATTACCTCCTTATTTTGTTATAAATACATTTGTGTGTATATATACATATAATAAGCAAATATCTTTGTTTTCTTTCCTCTTATTTCCTTATCATGCAACATAAAATGACTTTATACCAATGAATATTTAAGTATTGTTAATTTTACATCATGGTATTTAAGTGACAGGATATCAAGAGAGGAGTAAACATCACTCAAAGATTTTACCTCCTCTTCTGGGGAAGGGATTAGTGCAGTTTTGGTTGCATGCAGGACAGTTGTATAATGTTAGGTGGAGTTATTACCTTGCTATTGTCTTTATTTGGAGATTAAGTACATCCTTTAAGGAGAAGCGTATAGGTGTCAAGTTGACAGGGGTGGACTTGTGATAATAAATTTTATGAGTCAACTTGACTGTGCTAAGGGATGCCCAAATAGCTGGCACAACATCATTTCTGCATGTGTCTATCAGCGTGTCTGCAGAAGAGATTAGCATTTGAATTTGTGCACTGGTAAAGCAGATGACTCTTCTCAGTGTTGATGGACATCATCTAATCTGCTGAGGACCTGAATAGAACAAGAAGGCAAAGGACTGGCAAATTTGCCCTTTCTTTTTGAGCTGGGACACCAATCCCTTCCTGCCCTTAGACATCAACTCACTTGGTTCTCAGGCCTCCAGACTTGGGTTGAATTATACTGTTGTCTTTGGTTCTCCAGATTGCAGATGGTAGATATGGGAATTAATAATCGGGCTCCATGCTGAGCACGGTGGCTCATGCCTGTAATCCCAGCACTTTGGGAGGCCGAGGTGGGCAGATCACGAGGTCAGGAGATTGAGACCATCCTGGCTAACACGGTGAAACCCCGTCTCTACTAAAAATACAAAAAATTAGCCGGGCATGGTGGTGGGCACCTGTAGTCCCAGCTACTCGGGAGGCTGAGGCAGGAGAATGGCATGAACCCAGGAGGCAGAGCTTGCAGTGAGCCAAGATCATGCTACTGCACTCCAGCCTGGGTGACAGAGCAAGACTCCGTCTCAAAAAAAAAAAAAAAAAAAATTATTGGGCTCCATAATTGCGTGAGCAAATTCCCATAGTAAATCAATCTCTCTCTTTCTCTCTCTCTCTCTAATAGATATCAGATATAGTTTGGATATTTGTCCTCTTGAAATCTCATGTTGAAATGTGATCCCAGTGTTGGAGATGGGGCCTGATGGGAGGTATATGGGTCATGGGGGAGCATTTCTCATGAATGGCTTGGTGCCCTCTGCACAGTAATGAGCGAATTCCTGCTCTGTTAGTTCAGGTGAAAGCTGGGTATTTAAAGCTCATCCAGCCATGCACCTCCTCCTCTCTCTTGCTGCCTCTCTTGCCAAGTGACATGTCAGCTCCTCTTCCTTTCCACCGTAATTAAAAGCTTCCTGAAGCCTCACCAGAAGCTGAGCAGATGCCGGTGCCATGATTGTACAGCCTGCAGAACCATGAGCCAAAATAAACCTCGTTTCTTTATCCAGCCTCAAGTATTCCCTTATTCCTTTATGCAGAACAGATGAACACAATATCCTATTGGTTCTATTTCTCTGGAGAAGCCTGACTAACAAAGGAAGCAAGCTATTTGATTCTCAGGAAGCCTGAGGGACATGTTCCTGAGAGGAAACAACACCAACAGCAAGTGGGACACCTCGTCAACAGTTTGCCAGAGAGGAAACAAATGTAGAAGTTCCTGGAAATCACAGCATTCGGATTGATGTCAGCATCGAGTTATTGCCTATAATTCAGGTTGGGATGATGCAAACACATAAATAAGGGCATAACACATGATCATATGAAAAGCATAGACAAAAAGTAGACACACATGAGGGGCAAGGGAGGTTTTGCATGTGTGTGCATATGTGATGTGTGTGTGTAAAGGAAGGTACATAGTTGATGTGGTATTGAGATTAAATAGGTCAATTCTATAAAATGCTTAGAACAGTGCCTGGAACATAGTGAGCATGATATAAGAGCTTGTTAAACAAACAAATAAATGAATAAATAAATGTAGAATCAAGTTCAAGTTAGGAAAGCTGGGGAAACACCAACATGAGTATATTTCTCCTTCTTCTCATACCAGATTGACTGGAGCAGCCCTGAAGGAACAGTTCAGGATTAGAGAAGGTTCAGGTGCTTAGAATATTCCTGAAAGTCTGCCCCAGAGCAGCCTGATATAGACACAAGATTCATCTCCAGGTAGCTGCTCTGTGTTGTATGCCACAAAGAAACACAGGTAATTCTCTCAGGACAATTTTTTAAGAGTAGAGGGAGTGGGGACATGCCCATTATGTTTGCTTTGCACCAAGCACTGGAAACTTAATTCAAAAGCTAGTGTCCATTGGGTCTAGGTATGTGCAGATAGTGATAACCTAAAACGGTTCTTTAACCTAGGACCTTTATGAAGACCAAATAATTTGTTTAAAATGCTTAAACTTGCTCTCCATCCTAAGATTGCAAAAAAGGCATGGATTTTGATGTCAGGCCACAGTCTCTTCTCTTGCAGGAGCTACTGGAAGCCTCAGTCATAGTCAGACCCACAGAAAGAGAACTAGTCCTGTCTGATACTTGGGTGTGTTTGTGTTGTTCTTGTCCTCAGCTTGTCTTTCTGTGTAGACATTTGCTTCTTTGTGCCTCCTCATTACTGCCAGAGAGTTCTTGATCTTTGCTTGCTAGTGGTGGGCACAGGAACAAGATGTTTTAGCTCTCTGAATTTCTAACCTGAGCCTTCTTAGTGTGTGGTTTCTCTCGCTTCCATTCTTTCCCATACTGTGGCCATCAGAGGAAAGTTTTAAAGCCCTTTAGGAGCTACTTGGAGACAGATTTCTGGGTTGGGTGGCCCTGAAATACTTCTTGTATTGATGGGAAACATTCTCCAAGCAACAGTTTAGGGAATTACATTTACTACTCAGTGTCCAATGATAGAGATCTTGTAGGATCTGAAGCTTTCCTCTGATGGTTGAGAGCTCCCCTGGGGTTCACAGGGATTCCTGATGTAGAATTCCAGTGATCTGGGGAACTTTAAAATGTCATGCCTCATCCGGGACCACATAATCTGTGGTTCTTGTCCAGCCATGTGGCAGATACTCCACAACATATGTCAAGTTCATTGACTGGGCCATGAACGGTGGCTCATACCTGTAATCCCAGCACTTTGGGAAACCGAGGTGGGTGGATTGCCTGAGGTCAGGAGTTTGAGACCAGCCTGGTCAACATGGTGAAACCCCATCTCTACTAAAAACACAAAAATTAGCTGAGTGTGGTGGTGCATGCCTGTAATCCCAGCTACTCAGGAGGCTGAGGCAGGAGAATCGCTTGAACCTGGGAGGTGAAGATTGCAGTGAGCTGAGATTGTGCCATTGCACTCCATCTTGGATGAGAGAGTGAGACTCTGTCTCAAAACAAAAAAACAACAGCAACAACAACAACAAAAAGTTCATTAACTGGTTTGTTTATGCTCTCATACAAACATGAGGTTTGGAAGGGCGGGGTGTGTGTGTGTGTGTGTGTGAGAGAGAGAGAGAGAGAGAGAGAAAGAGAGAGAGAGAGAGGTGTTACTATAGGAAGATTCTCCATTTTTTCTTTCTTTCTTTTTTTTTTTTTGAGACAGTCTTGTTCTGTCGCCCAGGCTAGAGTGCAGTGGCGTGATCTCGGCTCACTGCAAGCTCTGCCTCCCAGGTTCACGCCATTCTCCTGCCTCAGCCTCCCGAGTAGCTGGGACTACCGGCACCCGCCACCACGCCTGGCTAATTTTTTGTATTTTTAGTAGAGACAGGGTTTCACTGTGTTAGCCAGGATGGTCTCGATCTCCTGACCTTGTGATCCACCTGCCTCGGCCTCCCAAAGTGCTGGGATTACAAGCATGAGTCACCGCACCCGGCCAGTTCTCCAGTTTTCTAATTCTTAATTCCTTCTTCTGTGCCCAGTTGGATACAAGAACCCTCTTTTCCGATGTCACCAATCTATATATGTAACTTTTTCTGGCTCGAAATTTACATTCCTGAAGTTTTCCCTGATTAATATTTTTGAATTAAAAATTTAGTCAACATCCTTTTAGGTATTTTAAAATTTCCTATGTATAGATAGTATGATGTTTATCACACAACAAGCCTTCAGTTAGTACACATGACCTAAGTAGTGATAGATAAACTCAATAAATACTATTGGCAACACCAGTAAGCCATGAAACTAAACAAGAAATTTCATGAGCAAAATTATATTATCCAAGGAATTACAAGGAAAGGGAGCTATTAGCTATACCAGTTCTTTTAAATTGCAGATATGTAGAAAGTGGGATCTTGAAAAGGTTCTTGCCTAGAAATAGATATTGGTAGGGATATCACAATGATTTTGTAGAAAAATACCATAGCTTCTGCTAAATCTTTTCATTGGAATCTGTTCTCATTCTCTACTATGCAATATGTATCTCTTTTAAGCTTTCAATTACCTGAAAGAAAGCTTCACACCCAGGGTATGAAAGCGTTTGCTAACAAAGATTGCTTGAGAATAAATGTGAGATAAGAAAATGTGCTAGGAAGTCCACGATTCACCTTCACAAAGGGCTAGTTTTAGTGGACCTCCGGGAGGAGCTGTGATGATAATTGCTCTGAGGACATAACCCGTGGCTTAATCATATCTGGAGCACTGGCACCTAGCCCAAGGCCATGCTCAGAGAGAGCGCTCTGATGGTTTGGAGTAAATGAAGGCATATTTCCATTAGCTTGGATATCATCTTTTTGGTACCTTGAGTGTGGCATAGAATATGATCTTCTTTATAACAGAAAAGAATGATAAAGCCTCACGATAGATTTTGTGAGGTCATTTAAAAAATGCCATAATTTAGCTGTGTAGGTGATAACAATTTTAAATTTGTGGGTTTTTTTTTTTTTGGTAAAAATAGCATACCAATAATTGTACTAGTATGTATATAGCATTTATGTGTCAGGTACTGCTTTTAACAGAACTAATTCTAAAAACTAGCATAGCAATAATAGTACTTGCTGTTTTAAAAATATATCAGGCACTGCTTTTAAATTGATTGTTTCTAACAATAGCCCTATGACTAGATATTCCCATTTTATAGATGGGGAAGCTGAGACACAGAGGTGGTGATTTTTCCATAGCTAAGTGGCATAGGTAGGATTTGAAGTTGGAAAATCAAGCTCAAGAATCCTTGCTATTAGCGAGTAATTTCTATAGCCTTACATGCTGGTGAGAATCTGTCTATACCATTGAGTGAATATAGGGACTGGTTTCATACTCAGACATAAAATGAATGGTTACTGTTCTATCAATTAGGTATATCAACAGTATGGCAATGATAACTTGGAATGGACCAGGGGCACCCAAAGGTCTTGTTAAAGTCATTTTTAAACATCTGAAGAGTATCAAAAAGAGAAAAGGTGGGAGGGATCAGGGATGGAGATACACTTTGGAGTAAGATTCATATGAACTTTCATAAATCTTCAGGTAAGGGTAATCTGCCAAACCATTAATGTAAGACAATGTACATTATTTTCTCTTGGCTGAAGATGAAAATCCTAGCAAATGGACAAAGAAGAATTGAGCACTCAGGAAAAGCTTAAATGGTGATCCTCTTGGGATATAATAACCTGGACACATTGAGCATTATAGATAGGTGTGATAAAAATCACAGCATACACTTGTGAACTTTGAATTAACCAGGAAGCTAATACATGTTCTTGCACTGATAAATTTCTGAGCTAAGGTAATTAGCAAGAAGGGACAAACAGACAACTAGAGATGCCACTTTAAGATTTCATTGAGTGAAAAAAGATTCCCTTCCTTAAATCTTACAAGAAAAATGCAGTTTTGATTAAAATAAGACATGATTGTTTTGTAACATATTTCAGTAAGTTTTATACAAGTCTTACAAGGAATGAGTATTTATAAAACTTTAAAGAAAACCTAGAAGGATTTTAATCCTGCAAAACTGTGTATAGATAAATTTTAGCATATCTTATCATTTAATGGGGGGACAGCAATTATTCTAGATGTTATTTTTGATCTTTTAATTCTTCACATTGTTTCTGATAATACGTCTTTATTTTCAGTTCAATAGCCATGAGCCTTTTTGAAATAATAATATTGTCAACCCTCAGTTGTATGTGCCCAAGGAGATGGCAAGCTTGAGAAACAAGAATAATCCTTTCAGCTTGTTTAAAGCTGAGCCCTCACTCTCGGAATTAAGAAACTGACAAAGGATGTAAGTTCATGGTTTAAGGAGCCGATAGTATGTGTGTTTGTTGTTGGGCTTGGAGTATCGGTGCAGGGAATTGTGTGGGGGTTTCTTGCTCTGGCCACAGGTTCTACTGAAACTCAGATACCAGTTAGTTTGGGGTATGCTCCTGTCCCTGACAGTGTGCCAGTGGAATGACAAGAATATTATTGTGAAGAGCACATTTTCTTCGTGGAGTTTCTTATTTCATTGATACACAAAACCCCACAATGGTAGCTCTGACCTGGTGTGGTCGATGCTGAATGTGGCCCAGCTCCTCATAGCCCCTGCTTCAGGAAGGAGGTGCTCGTTCCCTCAGCTGGGAGTGATGGCTGGCAGCTCGCACTGGAGTAATCCCTCCTGGTAATTGCCCTTGACTGAAGAAAGGCATTGGGCCCCTTTTTGGGGGTAGCCTGCACTCGATGACTGACATATGAGAACATAAAGACCCTACCTCTTAATTTGGCTTGGAACAACTCTGCAGGGTCATCTCAGCTTCAGAGCATCCCATGGGGGTCAGTTGAGGCTTTTGTGATGCCTGAATGTAGTCCAGCTTCTCCTCCTGTCCAATCCTGTTTCCTCTACTCTCCCATAGGTGTGATTCCCAGGGACCCTCCCAAATAAACTTCCAATCTGTTTCTGGAGGACCTGATCTGTAACTCCTGACAATATGTTCTGAATGCTGAAGGATGGAGATACACTTTGGGTAAGATTCACATGAACTTTCATAAATTCTTCAGGTAATGGTAATACATTTTTTACTTGCTTAAACTCTTTCCCCAATCCCTTCCTTCCTCAAGCTCCCTAGCCTTAATTGATCCCTAAATTGTACATAGGGTTTTAAAATTTGACATTTTTTTTTTCTGATGGAAGATATAATTTGTGCTTAATGTAAAACATTCAAACGTGAAGTATATACATATACATGCTTGAGTGCGCATCAAATAGCCATCATTTATTTGAAGGTCTAATGTAGCCTCTGCATCTTCACACAGCTCTGAACATTGAATAGCTCTGCTTTGAGCTATTCAAAGGTCTGTGTATGACCTTAACACCTGGAATAATACATCTGAAGATAGATGGGCATTGACAATAAGAATAATAGTACTATATGGAATTAGTTTACAAAGCACTTTCAACCCATTATATTGATTTATTTCACAGCATCCTTGAGAAAACCTGGCCGTGTTAGCCCTATTTAATATATGGAGAGTAACTTGCTGAAGACAGTGGGTTATAGAAAATTTCTTCTGACAAGCTCCAATTTCTGTTACCAGCCAACGGACTCAAGCCCCTCATTCAAAGAAAACAACAGAAGAGACTTGGTGTTTTGTGAAATGGCACATTCCAAAATCTCTGTCACTTAGAAAAGGATGTAAGCTCAGGATCAAAGCATCATCTTCAAAGAAGGGTAAGGTACTTGTTAAATAACTCCTGGCAATTGCTTAAGCACCAGGCATTGTAATTTCAGAGAGTAGGAACAGAACTAAAAATAGATAAGTGGATAGGGACAGGACCAGAGACATCATTGTCACTCAAACTTGAATGTCATTTTTGACAGCATTACAGCAATTGATTCTTGGTTCTCCACATTAGGAATTTAGTAGTCACATTTTGCTGTGACAGCCCTAGGAGAAGGGAAGGGGCAGGACCCTGGGAAGAGTATAAAGAAAGGAGGGTGAGAATTATTATCAGCCTGTGGTGCCTCTTTCTAGTCACGGTTCCTTTGATGGAAAAAAAAAAAAGGCGGGAGGGATGAGAAGAAGCAGAAAGCTATTCAAGCTAGCTCCAATTTCCTGAAATGTTAAAGGGAAATCTCATGGACAGGAAATGCAATCAGTCCCTGTGAAAGATTGGGCCTGAGAACCAGAAAGCCACCAGGAGCTAAGCCGTTCTCTTTATCTTCAGGAGCTGCAGAGATCTCTGTCTCTGAAAATCTTCATCATTGTCCTTTCTCCTAAACCTGCTTCCTCTGCATACTCATCTTGCTCACTTCCTCCCACACAGCTCCCAGTCCACCTTAGTCTCATGATTTCTAAGCTCCAGTAGTCACTGCCAATTGATGACAGTCTCTGTGTCTCTTGGGCAAATTGTCATAAGGAGAAGACCGATCAGTCCAGGTCATGTGTTGCTTCACAGTGGAGCAGCTGCTTTGGGGTTAGATGTCTAACCCTGGTACACTCAGCCATGGTTGGGGAGATGGGGAGGGTGGTTATGGGGCAGGGAGTGATGCTCTTTCCAGGTAACCTGGCAGACTAGATTCTCTAGAAGGGGCCATGGATGGGGCAGGCAAGGAGATCTGTTTATTACATCCTTGCTGATCCATGTTTCCATTCTGTTCTGAATCATGTTCCATGAGCTAGTCTAGGATATAGAAGAAGTTGGGTAATCATAGCAGGGAGTCGTTGTGCAGAGTGTGGCATCTGCTCTAAATGGGTTTATCATCTGGTTGATGCAATAAGGCACAAGCCCAAGAAAAGGAAAACATATCAGGCAGTTCCTGCTGAGCATCAGATGACTGGCATGGGCATTATAGGTTTTAAACATTTAGAGGAGGAGAGATCATAGTGGCTAAGCTCAAGAAGTGTTGCCCAAGAGAGGTAGGGATGGAAATGGGTCTTGAGGGGTGGGAAGGATTTGGAGACAAAGAGAGGAGGAGAGGAGAATGGGAATACATGACACATGCCCAGGGCACAGTGAATAGACCAAACTATTTTAAGCATAAGGTGTGTGTTGGAAAGTACAGAAAGATATGTTAGGGAAAATAGGTAGAAATGATATTGTGTAGGACTTTGAATACCAAACTAAATAGTTTGGATTTTATTCTGAACATTGTGTGAATGATGCTTGCTAAGGGCATGGCATGGTCAGGGCTGAGCTCTAGGATCACCTTCTGTAGTGGAGGAGGCCAGAGATTATGCGGAGACCATTACAATGTGACCAGTATGATGGGCAATAGGCTCGAAGATGAGGAGATAAGGTCAAAAGGCTTTAGAAAGAAAAGGAAATCTCTGTCATTTAAAGTCTCAGTTGGCTGTTGACTGTGTACTCAAAGAGACACAAGTCCAGGGAAGCAACTGCCAGAAGTTGTTGTCTTTAGCTACCTGCAATCCAAAGGTCTCTGGCTGCTGCAGCCTGTGGGTGCAAATACCACCACATAAAAATTAGCATCCATATATTAAGAACTCTGAGCTCCCATGTACACATGGTCTCATAGAGTTCTTCTTTTGACCAGAGAGCTTGGATGAAAAATCTAGTAAATTGGGCAGAAAAGGAGTCTATCAGAAGCATATCTGATTGCTCATACATGGATGGGGAGTGTGGGAAAACTGGCTGGGAAACTAACAGCCAAGTTCATGTCATCCATCCTTCCCAATGAACCCTTGACTCCACTGTCATAGCCCTGAATAAACTCCTTCCAGAGCCAAAGTCTTATGTGGGCATCTGATTGACTGAGTCTAGGTCATCTTCACAAGCCCTGGATTATAGTGAGTTATAGGAGGGAAATCAAGGTTGGGTGTTCTGGCTCATGCCTGTAATCCCAGCACTTTGGGAGACTGAAGAAGGAGGATCCCTTGAGCCCAGGAGTTCAAGACCAACTTGGGCAATGTCGTTTAAAAAAGTAGCCAAGTGCAGCAGTGTGCACCTGTAGACCTAGCTACTCGCAAGGCTGAGGTGGGAGAGGATTGCTTGGGCCCAGGAGTTTGAGGGTGCAGTGAGCTTTGATAGCACCACTGCACTCAAGACTGGGCAACAGAGCAAGACCCTGTCTCTAAAAGAAAATAAATAAATAAAAGGGGGACATTTTAATTCTTTTATTGTTTAACTCAGCCCCCTGTTAACTTTTACAGAGGGACAGATGGGGCTGTGTCTCCCACTAGGACCCACACTGTAGGTGATATTCTGAATTAAGAAGAAGGGTCAGATGCTGGATAGTGAAGGCAAACTTCCATCATGCTTCTTCCTCATCTTTCAAAGAGTCCCAAGACAGGGGCTCATATGTCTGCACTGTTACTCTGAGTTAGCCTCTTGCTCTCATAGCTGGTTAAGCTGGAGTCTTTAGCTCTGGCTTTGATAGTGAGCTCATCCTTCATATTCAACACATTACCAAGTTCAACCATCAACATCTACTTCCACCGCAGTTCACTTCTGCCCTTCTCTATTTCCATACCCCTAGTCCAGAGGCTCTCAAACTTTAGGGTGCATGAGAATCAATTGGAGGAGTTGTTAATATACCTATCTCTGGCCCTCATCCTCAGAGTTTCTTTTTTAAAACTTATTTTTAGAGGCAAGATCTGGCTGTGTCTCTAAAAATAAGGCTGGAGTGCATTTGCAAGATCATGGATCACGGCCACCTTGACCTCCCAGACTAAAGCAATCCTCCTGTCTCAGCCTTCTGAATAGCAGGTACTACAGGTGTGAACCACCACACTTATTATTTTTGTCTAGATGGGGTCTCACTATGTTGCCCAGGCTGGTCTTGAACTCTTGGGCTCAAGTGATCCTCCTGTCTTGGCCTCCTAAAGTTTTGGGATTACAGGTGCCAGCCATTGTGCCTGGTCTCTCTCAGAGTTTCTGATTCAGTGGGTCTAGGGTAGGCCCTGAGAATTTGCGTTTCTAATAAGTTGCTGGATGCTGCTACTGCTGGTCCAGGGACCCCACTTTGAGAACCACTTTCTTGGTCTGAGCCATCATCATCACTTATTTGGACTATCACTGTGGCTTCCTAACTAATCTACTTCCACTTTTACCTGCATTCTCCTCACAGCAGCCAGAATGATCTTTTAGAAGTGTAAATCATATCATGTCATTCTCCTGATTAAAACTTTTCAGTATCTTCTGATCCCCCCCTCACCATGGTCTGTGAGGCCCTGAAAGACTTAGCTCTGCCAGCTCCACAAACCCACTTCACCAGCTCCAGCTACTCTGCCTTCTGTTCTCTCACCTCTGGAATGCTTGCCCTTCTAGGAGAGACTGACTGGCCCTTTCTCATCCTTGAAGATTAAGCTCAGATATTACCCTCTTCTAAGGCAATCCTTGAATACCCCGTCTGAAGTGGGCCTCACCCTTGTTTTTTCCCTTCATTGTAGTTATCACAATTATTAATTATCTTATGTATTTGTTATTCTATTTATTGCTGTCTCTTCCACTAAGATTGTAAGTTCCTTGAGGGCAGGGCCTTGTCTTCTCAGTCTTCCTAGCACCTTGTATAGTGTCACAGCAGGAAGAATTAAATAAATATTTGGGGAGTAAATGTATCTGTATTTTCTTGAAATGGACAAGTGATATGGTTTGGCTGTATGTCTCCAACCAAATGTCATGTCGAATTTTAATTCACCATGTTGGAAGAGAGACCTGGTGGGAGGTGAATGGATCATGGGGGCAGATTTCCCCCTTGTTCTTGTGATAGTGAGTGAGCTCTCATGAGATCGATTGGTTTAAGCATGTGTGGCACTTCCCTCTTTGCTCTCTGTCTCTCTCTCTTCCCCCCTCCTCCCTCTCCTCTGCCACCAGATGACAACATGCTTGCTTCCTCTTCACTCTTCTGCCATAATTGTAAGTTTTTTGAGGCCTTCCAGCCATGCTTTATGCTGTCTGTACAGCCTGAGGAACTGTGAGTCAATTTAACCTCTTTCCTTCATAAATTACCCAGCTCAGGTAGTTCTTTATAGCAGTGTGGGAACAGACTAATACAACAAGGTTCAAGTATTTTTCCTGTAAGGCCCCCAAAGTTCTGCATACATCAGTGGATGCAAATAGATGCTTTGAGGAGGAATATCACCATCTCCAGCTGTCAGGCTGATCTAGTCTGATTGGCGCCCACTAGGATTTCCCTTACACATGTAACACGTGGGCTGCTGGAGGCAAAGGTAATGTTTAGTAGACCTCATTCCTCATATCAGATCCAACCTTTCTTGTCATCTCTTCTGACTGTCTTTCTGTTTCTGCTGGTTTGCTCAGAGCCTGTCACTGCAGCACCTAATCAGGCTGATCTCTTTAGCACTGACCTAGTCTGGTGTTAGACTTCTGTCCTTGTTATCAAAACATACCTCCCTCTTTCCTCAGTTCATGAAGTTGGAAGACACTTCTCTGCTACTATGTGGTGATGGGGGGGTTAGTGGGGTAAACAGGTTAACTGTTTTAACTTCATTTGTGGTTAAGAGGTACCAGGGCCCCTCTGATAATAAAACACAGCTAAGATGTATCTAAGGGTTATAGAAAGCAACAATAAACCATTTTTGACTATGTAGGAATTTAAGTTTTTATATAAGAATATACTTCATTTGGATTTTGTACAAAGATTTAATGTGTTGAAATTTTAAAATATTATTTGAATAGTAAGGTTGTGAAATCATACAAAGTGAAACTTAAAAGATCCTGAAAAACAAGTTGGAAAATAGCTTTATATTGATCAGCCGAGAGTTTGACATTTGTCTCTTTGACAAAGCATATACTGATGCAATAGGAAACATTGCATTACCACACACAAAAAAAGTTTATTTACAGACCTCAGAGTTGCATTCAGTAACATTCTTGGCCAAGATCAAAACGTGGAATGTTTTTTCCATTCAGAAAAGCAGAGTCACTTAGCCTGAGTCATGACTGCCCACTTTTTTCCATATGGTTGAAATACTGTCTATTGGCTGAGGTTGACAATTTAAAGACTTTGTGGCTGATTAGTTCTAACTATGGCAGCAATTGAGAAAGGTAACGTTAGGTACTATTAAGAAGGAAATATCTGGCTTGTTGAAAAATACAAATCAAACACTGCAGCAAATATTTGGTAAGGGAGAAAAAAGCTGAAATAATGAAAACTGGCTGGCATCCCCAAAACCTCTCTCCCCATCCAATAATCACAAATCCCCCTGATTCTTTCTTCGTCTGGCTCTTAGAGTTAACACATTCTACCTGTTTTAAAAGTTCACACCCTAGTCTGGTGCTTGGCATTGATTCAGGCTTCTCTGCCTCATGGCTATTGATCAGTCTTCTTAGAACAACATTTTTATAGCCCTCCCTTTTGATCAAGACTTGTCTCTGGGAATAGTAGGCAAACTCCCACTCCCTGGTATGGCATCAATAACCCTACATCACATGTGGTTTTTAAAATTGTACTAAAATATACACAACATAAAAGATATCATTTTAACAATTTCTAAGTCCATAATTCAGTGGCATTAAGTACATTCACAATATTGTGCAACCATCACCACTATTCATTTCCAGAACTTTTTCATCATGCCAAACAGAAACTCTGTACTCATTAAACAATAACTCCCCATTCCTCCTCCCCTATCCCCTGGTAACTTCTATTCTTTCTGTATCTATGGATTTGCCTATTCTAGGTACTTCATATAAATGAAATCATACAATATTTGTCATTTTGTGTCTGGCTTATTTTAACTTACATACTGTTTTTAAGGTTCATTCATGTTGTAGCACATAACAGAATTTCTTTCGTTTTCTTTTTCTTTTTTTTCTCTTGCTCTGTTGCCCAGGCTGGAGTGCAGTGGCATGATCATGACTCACTGCAACCTCTTCCTCCTGGGCTCAGGTGATCCTCCCACCTCAGCCTTCCAAGTAGCTGGGACCACAGGGACAACCACATCCAGCTAATTTTTGCATTTTTTTTTTAACAGATGAGGGTTCACCATGTTGCCCAGGAAGGTCTTGAACTTCTGGGTTGGCCTTGGCCTCCCAAGGTGCTGGGATTACAGGTATGAGCCATCGCACCTGGCCCCAGAATTTCATTTCTTGTTTAAAGCTGAATAATATATTATGTTAATAATATTCCATTGTATATACCACATTTTGCGTATCCATTAATCTGTCAATGAATATCTGGGTTGTTTACACCTTTTGGCTGTTGTGAATAGTGGTGCTATGAACACTGGTGTGCAAGTATCTGTTTGAATGTATTCTTTCAAATCTTTTTGAAGGGGAATTGCTGGATCATACAGTAATTTTAACTTTTGGAGAGGCCTGTCACGTGGTTTTGACATACCTCCACCTTTGTTCTCACTTTTCTTTTTTGATGCCTCTTCTCAAGGTAGGCGGGTTCCTAGCACGGTCCCTATGTGGACCCATGTCCATCCCACCCTCCCTCTCTCTTGGTCAGTGTGATTGTGGTAGAGTTTACTGGGGAGCTGGCCCTTTCTTCTCCTAGACCTGAACCTGGGAGGTGGGGACTAGTGGAGCCATCTCACCTCCTCAAGAGCCTGAGAATGAAAATACACAGAGGAGAGCATGCTGTGTCTGTGCATGCTGTGGACCCATGCTGTATCTCCCTGCAAGCTGAACACAAAATGCTTCTCCTCTTCCCCACCACCATGCCCTTCTCTAAGTATCAACTCAAGCTTAGAGAAAGTCATGCCCTTCTCTAAGTATCAAGTCAAGCTCTTCCCCCTACTGATAATAACTCCCAGCACCTGCAATCTGGAAGTGGAAAAGTAATTACAAGGATGTGCCTCAAGTCTTTGTTTTTTTTCTCTTAACAAAGCAAATGACATCACATTCTAAAAACGCTCTTTCCTTATCACTCTCAGCTTCTTCCATATGGACGGCACCAGCTCCCTAAGAATCAATCTTTCTCTCTTTTCTTGTTAAATTCCAACCTCTCCAGCCCCAACACTCAGCCTTTCTGTCTCTCTGCCTTTGCATCAAGTAAACCCTTCTTTATATGATCAGCTTACCCTCTTAGGTTTTCAAAGTTTTTGCATTGTTTCCCCACTATATAAACTGTGCACAATTGAGGACATCTGGCTGCTGGCACAAAGGAAAGTCACTCTAAAAGTTAGGGACAGGGGCTAAATTATGAATGCTTATATATTAATAATTTCCCCACTTCTATTCACCTTGGAAAAGATCGTAACTTCTTTACATTGTAAGAATATTTTCACCAGATAAATCTAAGCTATGTGAGGGTGGATTTGGGGTCTCTTACCTCTTTGCTTAGAACATCTCATTGTCCATAGCACAAATTCCTTGTCCTGGCATTCCAAACTCCTCATGCCTTCATCTCGATCTGCCTTTCCAGTATTATTCCCCCTACCATCTCTCATGCCCTTTGTGCCCCAATGAATAGGAATGCCAACTATTTCCCCAACTGTCCCTGAGTTTTCCTGCCACCATTTGCTCCTCCTTCCATTTACCTTTTTACCTTCTTCTTGCACCTCCAGTTTCTGCCCATCTCTCAAGTTCAAAGGCAAATGCTGTTGTTTCCATAAAACTAGTTGTTGTAAAGATTAAATAAAACAATGTGTACAAAAAGTTAGCATAGTGACTAGTATTGAGTAATACTAGTAGATAAATAGTACATAATACTAGTAGATAAACAGTACATAATAAATGTTTTGCCCTGTATTATTATTCTTGTAAACATCTTATTTATAATGTATAAGCTTTTTAGCCTTATTTGTTTTTACATGTCCTCCATAGGCTAAATCAGTTTGGACTCTTTTGGCAACTGAAAACCCAACCCAACTCAAATTCACTTAAACAAAAGGTAGAATTCATTGAGTCACATAACTGAAAACTCCAGGTGTTAGACTGGTTTCTCCCTGTTTCTATAAACTCAGATCTGCTCTCCTCTGTGTATTTTCATTCTCAGGCTCTTGAGGAGGTGAGATGGCTCCACTAGTCCCCACCTCTCAGGTTTAGGTCTAGGAGAAGAAAGGGCCGGCTCCCCGCTAAACTCCACCACAACCACACTGACCAAGAGAGAAGGAGGGTGGGATGGACATCCATACACAAATTGGAGGCTTATCAAAAGAAGGGTGAATGGATGCTGGGGAGCCAAGAAATGCCAAATGTTCATACTAGTGCCTTACATAAAGTGGATGCTCAGTAAATCTTTCGTGAATGGCATTTAATTAGTATCCTCTTTAGTGGTCAGTGTGCAAGATTAACTATTTATCAAATGATAGTTGAAAGGGGGAGGAAGGTAAAATTTGTTGAGCACCTACTATGTCATTTGCTTTAATCCAACAAATATCTGTGATATTATGCCCATTTTACAGATGAAGAAACTAAGGGTAAATAGGTTAAGTAATCTTTCTGAGATTGTGCAGAGCTACTGCCCAGATCTGCCTGACCCAGAGGCCTGTGCTGTTTCCTAGGAGTTTATAGACCCTGCATTCTGGTTCTGGATGGCTATTTCTCTCTCTCTTCAGTGATCACTGGGGATGGCAATGGCAATGCTATTGTCTTTCCCTGTAGACCATTTCATGGTTTTTTGTTTGTTTGTTTGTTTTTGTTTTTTGGACAAGGTCTTGCTTTGTCAGCCAGGCTGGAGTGCAGTGATGTGACCTCAGCTCACTGCAGCCTTGATCTCCTGGGGTCAAGTGATCTTCAAGCCTCAGCCTTCCAAGTAACTGGGACCGTAGGTGCACAATACCACACCGGGCTAATTTTTTTGACTTTTGGCTTTTAGTAGAGATGAGGTCTCTCTGTTGCCCCGGCTGGTCTTGAACTCCTGAGCTCAAGCAATCCTCCCACCTCAGCCTCCCAAAGTGCTGGGATTACAGACGTAAGCCACCGCGCCTGGACATTTCATGTTGTGTAAATCTGAGGGTTAAGAAACTCCTTGACATTTCCATTATCTTAAGTGATCACATTTAACCCTTTTTGTCTTCCAGAGAAAGCGGAAAACCATTGAGCACTCTGTTTAAGAACACCTTCACGGATTTGATGGTAGTAATTAAGCAGTCACTTAGTCTTTTCTTCTTTTATGTTAAAGGCAGTCAATCCTTTTCACCTTTCCTAGGAGAGCCTATTTGCAGATTCTTTGACATAGGACACATTTTTGCTCAAGCTCCGGGCCTTACTTTTTTAAGCCAGAACATGACTTGGGGCAGTTCTCAGACCCCGGGTTTCTCTGCCCTCCAGAGATGTCTGAAAGGAAATGGACTCAGGTGTGTTGACTATCTGCTTACCCTCGACGGGACCTCTGGGCTTGCTGCCAAACTCTCTCTACTGCTATGACCTCTTGGCTCACCCCTCCGCATGCACACACACCACCACCAGCCACACATACACACACACACACGCTCAGACTCCCACCACAGTGACACACACCCCAGGCCCTTGCTGAAGCTGGGGTTTTGTTTCTTAGTGGCAGCCGCTAGACTCACATTCTCTAAACTCCTGACACAAGGGAGCCGGCCTGGGCTTCGGGGTCTCTGGACCACCGCAGTTTTAAGTCATTCTTGCTTTGAATCCCCAGAAATCTAATCGCTTTGTTTGTATGCTCCCACAGGAGACTAGGGAGGAATGTGTTTTGCTGTTTTGGATTTCAAGAAATGAAACAGAAACAAGAGCTGGTTTCCTGATAACTTTGTTCTTCTACACTAGGATCTGTAGAATGATACAGTTTCTGGTTTAATTGGTCTGTGGCCTGCAGACCCCTGTGTGAGACTCTTCCAGCTTTGAACATACCAAAGAAAATTTTAAAAGAAGAGGGGAGAAAAAAGTAGAAAAGTCTGCATATTGGGTAAAGGATGATTTTGTATGTGTGTGCTTTTCTGTAGTTGCTAGGATTTCTGCAATGAACATGAGTTCACTTTGAAATCAGGAAAAACACCAATAAATATTGGAGTTAATTCTAAGTAGTTAAAAGAATAACATGATAACCAATTATTTTTCAAGCAAATGCAAATTAAAATGAAAGAAGAATGGCAGTAATAATAAGACAAAGTAGAATTCATCATAAAGCAACACTTGGAATAAAAGAGCCATTTGTGGGCATTTTATGTTGATAGAAGGTACAATGCAGGATGAAGATATTATAATGATTAAAGTCACACAATAAAAGCTCAATATTAAATATAAAAAACAAAAATTTGACAGGAATAAAAGGGGAACTCAGCAGAAAAACAATTGTTATAAGAGACGTAAGCACCAGACTTTGACAATTAACAGAGGAAAAAAAAGACACCGAAGTTTGATACACCACAATTATCAAAGTTGATTAATAGACAAATATTGAATTTTGTTCCCTAGCAACAGAGTATGCCTTTCTGATGTATTATTTGAAAACCAGAGCAAAACAAATACTATAAAGGCCACAAAGAGAACTTTTGTCCAAAATGCAACAAAACTAGACAAAAATTACAAAAGTAAACAAAATTTTAAAAACTCACCCTTCAACCACTTGGAAACTAATATATATATATATATATATAGACTGCATTAAAAAGAAGGTGAAAACTGTAATCACAAGCTATTTAGAAAATAATAAAAATCACAATGTTATATATAAGCACTCATAGAAACTGCCTAGATCAGTACAAGAGAGGTATGTTGAGGCTGCCACATGCTGTCATTATTAAGCCCGAGAGTAAACATATGACTAAAGCATATGGCTAAAAAATGAGAAATAGAAGAATAAAATCCAACCAGCAGAAATAAAAGGAAAAGAAAGATAATATGGCAATTTATGAATCAGAAAATAAAGTATAATTGATAAATCCAAGTGTTTTTAATTTTTGTAAGGCTAACAATATAGAAGTGCTTTTTATCTGTTGAATCCAGGAAAAGAGAAAAGATGAACCAACAATATTAGAAGTGAGAAAAAGAATATGAGCATATTACAGAGGATATTTAAATTGAATAAGATTATGTTCTATGCTAATAACTTGAAGATATTGATGAAATAGATGTTTTTCTGGGGAAAATTGCTAAAGTTGATTAAGTAATATATAAACAAAGTAAGTTTTACACACACACACACACACACACACCCCCACACACCAATAACCTTGAGAAGGAAATTATAAAATCATCAAAATATCTCCTTTCAAAAGCTTCCTGGGTCCAGGTGGCTTGCTAAAGGATTCTTCAAAATTTCAGAAAATGTATGATTTATATGTTATAGAAACCATTCCAGAAAATAAGTGAAATTTAAAATTTAACAAATTTTGTTTATCTATTCACTAGTTAGTTGACGGACATTTTAAAAACTAGATGAGTCAGCAGTTCCACTCCTGGGATCTACCAAGAGAAATGCAAACATGTGAAAACACGAAGTCATAGTAGAAGGATGAATAATGGACCCAAGCTGGAAACAATCCAAATGTCCATCACCTGTTGATAAGATAATAAAAATGCAATGCAGCCCAGGCACAATGACTCACCCCTGTAAGTCATTGTGGGTGAGCCACCTTGGCACTTTGGGAGGCTGAGGTGGGGGGATCACCTGAGGTCAGGAGTTCGAGATCAGCCTGACCAACATGGTGAAACCCCGTCTCTACTGAAAATACAAAAATTAGCTGGGCGTAGTGGCACATGCCTATAATCCCAACTACTTGTGAGGCTGAGGCTGGAGAATCACTTGAACCCATGAGATGGAGGTTGCAGTGAGCAGAGATCACGTCACTGCACTCCAGCCTGGACAACAAGAGGGAAACTCCATCTCAAAATAAAATAAAATAAAATAAATAAAAATGCAATACAACCATACTAAAGAATACTATTCAGCTCTAAAAAATGACTTAAATATAGATACAAGCTATTACAACATGCTAAAACATGAGTAAACCTCAAAAACATTAGGCTATGTGAAAAAGCCAGACACAAAATACTACATCCTATTCCGTTTCTATGAAATGTCCAGAAAAGACAAACTTACAGAGTCAGAAAGCAGATCAGTGGCTACGCAGGGACAGGATTTGGAGTAGAGACGGAGGGGGATAGTAGGGACCTTTCTAAAATGAGAATTTCTGCAAATCATTCTAAAATTAGTGATGGTTATACAGCTCTATAAATTTCCTAAAAATCTTAGAGTTGTATACTTAAGCTGGGTGATTTTTATGGTATGTAAATTGTACCTCAGTGAAACTGTTAAAAATAGCTAGTTATCAAAGACATACAAATTAACATCTGTAAGATATCATTTACTGATGTAAATATATATCCAGTTAGCAAGAGTTAAAAAAATTTTCTGTGCTATAAAGATTCAGTTTGAGCGGCCGGGTGCGGTGGCTCAGGCCTGTAATCCCAGCACTTTGGGAGGCCGAGGCAGGCGGATCACGAGGTCAGGAGATGGAGACCATCCTGGCTAACACGGTGAAACCCCATCTCTACTAAAAAAAAATACGAAAAATTAGCAGGGCGTGGTGGCGGGCGCCTGTAGTCCCAGCTACCGGGAGGCTGAGGCAAGAGAATGGCATGAACCCGGGAGGCGGAGCTTGCAGTGAGCCGAGATCGCACAGCGCCACTACTCCAGCCTGGGCGACAGAGCGAGACTCCGTCTCAAAAAAAAAAAAAAAAAAAAAAAAAAAAAAGATTCAGGGGATGGATACTGTCAAATAGTCAAATATAGTTATCGGGATATAAATTGGTAGAATGCTTTTTGAAAACAGATACTAAGAGTTATCACAATGTTAGCAGGCTTTGATTCATTCATTCTACTTGAAAAATCTATTCCTCCAAAAATAGAGTTGTGGGCAAAGATTGCTGTAAAGAGATGTGCACTACAGAATTATTTATGATAATTCTACAAAGTAGAACAACTTAAATATCCAACATTAGAGAGATGGGTACATAAATCATATCATGTCATACAATGGAATTTAAGTAATTGGTAAAAATCATATTTTCAAAGACGACTTAATGACATGGGAGAATGCTCAAGAAATAATGTGAAATGGAAAAGTAGGATCTGAACTGTCTATACATACTAATCCTAAATGGAAAAAGGTGTCTTTTATGATGGGAAGGGTCTAAACCAAATGTTAACATTTATTTTCTGAGTGGGGTAATTATGGATAATGTCATTTTCTTCTCAATACTTTTTGTTTTCTGTTTTCCTTTGTTCTTGGCAATGAGCATATATTGCTTTATCATTTGCAAATCAGAAATTTTATCAGAAAACAGTAAATGTTATTGAAAATAACAAAAATAGAATGGAAATGAATTACAACTGTCCATCTGTGCCAAATGCAGTTCTCAAGTAGGAAGCAGAAAGTCTATATAACGGTCCCGACTTGCTGAGCTTCCATTACACAAGGAAGTCAGTGATGAAGCACACTGTGCTCAGCCTTCTTCCCATTTCAGCAGAGACACGGGGACAACTAAGCCAACATGGGGAGGGTGGTGTGTGTGTGTGTGTGTGTGTGTGTGTGTGTGTGTGTGTGTGTGTTTGTGCACGCAATGGTGGATCTTTAGGACTGAGATGCACTTTCCCACCTTTGAGTGATGGAGCCTCCTAACAACATAGTCACACAATGGGCCACATTTTGGCCTTATGTATTCAATGCTGTTGACCTGTTATAAATTGCCAGCATATTTACGTTACATATAGTACCAGGATGTACATGAGTATATAAAAGCCCTGGGCTCTGAAGCATCAAAATTCTCCTTCTAGATTCCTTTTGATTTGAAAATTCAGTCTTTCCTGTAAATAAGTGTGTGAGTTGAGTTGGGGAGGCAGGGAGGAGTCAGAGGGAAAAATAGCGCAACCGAAAGGAAGGGAAATGAGGAGACAGCAACTAAATTGAAGAAAGTCCAACTTTAAGTGGCCTCTGGAGCTAATGAGTAGGATATGCCCAAGCCATCCCTCTCTGAAGTCACATTATTAGCTGCTCCCCAAACATTTTCCAGCCTAACTTTTTAAATAATTAAGCAAATGAAAAAGAAACCTCCTTTCTTCAAGTATAAAAGCTCCTAGGGCTTTGGTCTTTATTACTAATAAATTTCCACCAGCCCCCATCCTCTGCCTTGACAGAGTGTGGGAGAAGCTGGCTGGTAACGAGATTTTTGCCACCCTGATGAGTGTGCTCATTAGGGAAGCCACTCGGTTTGAAGACCTGCCCCAGCCAATCTGATTGTAGATTTTATTGAAATAATTTTATAAACAAGTCTTCAGACAAGGTTTAGTCCTTATGAATCCTCCAAGCTCATTACTACCCTCAGGAAGAAAATTGAAGAGATAAAAATAAAAGTCTAGGATTAAAACAACACTTTCACCTTTAGGCAAAACAGTCTCCGGGGCCTTCAGATTTCTCCATCTGTAAAACAAGGATAATGATATTTCCTTCTCCAGCTCATCAGAAGAGCTAACATTAAATTCTGGAGAGCGTTCTTGGCAGTTGGGAAAGAAGGTAACTAATAAACCCGATTATTTTTAATAGCATAAGAACCTAACAATGACAAACAAATGTCTAGTCTCTCTTACGACAGGGTAAAAACAATGTGAAGGAGAGACATACATATGGTGTAATAAATCAGCCAAATATCTTGGAAATTCACCTGGCTTGAATTAAAAAGCTGTTCTCTTTCCAATATTTTCTTTGATATTAAGGGGTTTTAGTCCAATGACATTCACCATAAAGATAATTAAATGTATTTGTGGCTGCTACTGCAGAGTCAGAGTGACCTTAGAAAGACGTTTGCATAGGAAAGCGCTCTACAGCTGTCAGATATTCCCAGGTGGTGGGGAACATTTCAAAGCAGCCTGCCTCCCCCACCCCTCACCCAGTAGTCAGTCAAAAGGCAGAAGACTAAAATTCCTATTGACCACAAGCGTCTCAAGCTCAACTGGGAGGGTGTGCCTGAATTTTAAGATAATCCCACAAAGCCAAACTCAAGAGTGCACAGAAGCATCACATTTAGAAAGTGTGAAAGAGCTGGATGAAGCTCAAGAATGATCGACATATCCCTTTCTGAAGTAAGTGACAGCATCTTCTGGTCCTACCCGCTTTCTTATTTTTGCATCAAACATAAATAGTAAGTGAAGAAATGTAATTCAATAGCAGAGCTTCAGGTTCCTAGATGAGATGAAAGGGATCCTTAGCACCAAGGCACAAAGACATGAAAAAAGGCAGAGACGAAAGGAATGGTAAAAAGCAAACTTCAGTCGGAAAAATCTTGTGTATCCGAGTGGCTGTTTTGAGCTTCACAGAGTCGTCCTGAGCATACATTATACTGGGTTTAGCTGCTTCATGTAGTATCAGATATTTCATATAAATAATTAAAAAGCCACTGGCTGCTGGGGCCAGGTTTAAATGGATTGAAAGGGAGCGTGGGTCACCTGTTTTCAGGCTGGGAGACTTAACGAGAGGGTGGACAAGGCATTGAGAGATGACGATGCTCTCGTGAAGGATTTAAGGACGGCGTCCATCTCTAAGGCTGTATTTCCACCCCCACCTCCTCCAGGCTCACCTTTCTGGCTCAAGGTTTTTCATGTGCTCTTTTTATTCTTCTTTTTTGATTCACAGCTGCCATATGCACATGTTAAGAGGCTCAAACTTGGCCGGCGCAGTGGCTCATGCCTGTAATCCTAGCACTTTGGGAGGTCTAGGCGGGTGGATCACAAGGTCAGGAGTTCAAGACCAGCCTGGCCAAAATGGTGAAACCCCATCTCTACTGAAAATACAAAAAAATTAGCTGGGTGTAGTGGTGGGCACCTGCAATCCCAGCTACTTGGGAGGCTGAAGCAGAGAATTGCTTGAACTCGGGAGGCAGAGGTTGCAGTGAGCTGAGATCGTGCCACTGCACTCCAGCCTGGGCAGCAGAGCGAGACTACATCTCAAAAAAAAAAAAAAAAAAAAGAGGCTCAAACTTGCCTTTTAAAAAGTGAAGTGCCTTGCCTTGTCCTACACCGTGGCCTCTCCTTGGACACAAACAGGCAGGGAGTGTTTAAGATAACAGCCTTGCAGAGTGCAAACGGCCCCCAAAGTGGAGCCAGAGGAACCTATGAGATCATTTGGAAAAGCTTGTGAATTCACTGCCATTTGCCTACTTGGCTTCGGATGAAAAGCAAATCTTAAAGCTGCTCAAAATGTGTCTGATTCATCTGTAACTGAGAATGAGACCAATCAGGGATAAGAAGTGAGTAAAATCCTTGTGATCACAGAGCCAAGAGAGCCTATTTTAAAGCACTTAATGTATTTTTTTTCTTAAAGATATATACACCAACTGTAATTAAGCTCTCCCTTTCCTTATGATCTTGGCAAGATGTTAAAAAAGAGATAGAGGGAGGGAGTCGACTTGCCAAGTGGATTTTTCTAAGCGTTCTCAGCCCTAATTAAAAGTCCTTTGTGCAAGGCCAACCAGCAATCAGATTCCTAATTAGAGTTGAGCAAACTGCCTTGGTGAACTGTGGGTTTCTCTGAACCCGGGAATCTGAGGAAAAAGTCTGTTTGTCTCAAAGGTGCCATTTTCTGAAGCACAAACACACCAAAATCCTGAAAGGCATGTCTCACAAGGGCAATGTCACAACCCTAATACTGTTCGTCGGTTACTGTTCTTGCCTTGAAATGGCTCCACGGCATCCTATATATTGCGTTGTTACCTCTGTTTTGCTTGTTGGTTACAGTATTATGATGGAATGGCGTCTTTTTAAAAACCTGTCTTCAGGATCTGGAATTATGTGACTTGAGATTTAAGTGTATTAAATGTCAGGAATTCACGGTTTGTGTCCAGAACAAAGAAGACCATTCTGCCATTAACTGGATTTCCCCTGGAGTCTTGGGAATCATAATAATGTGTACACAAGTGCTTACCACATGCGAACACAGCTCTAAGAACTCTATAAATATGAATGCATTCACCTCTCATGAGGATGCCATGAGGCAGGCTCTATTATCTCCCCTGTTTCACAGGGAGGAAACTGAGGCAGAGAGAAGTTAAAGAGGTATCTCAAAGTCACATCAGAAAGTGACGAGCCAAGGTTGACCTGCAGTCAGTCACATTCCAGAGCCTCTGCTCTTACCTCCCAGCACTGGAGCCATGGCATTGGACCCCCAGCCCCCGGGCCTCATGTCCCAGGTCAGAGCATCCACACAGCAGTACAGCTGGGAGCGTGGCTCCATCTCCTATATACCTTGTGGGTTTCTTCCTGATTACTAGGTATGGTTTTCCAAGATCCACATTTCAAATTGAGACCTTCTGAAATGTAGGCCTTCAATAAAGAGATTATACTGAGATGTAAAAATAAAGAACATTGCTCTTCTTCATTCCCAGAACTGTGGTGAAAGCAACAACAATGGCATTCTTGTCTCACCCAGTGAGAGACAAAGCACCCCAAAGCCACAGCATCCAAGGGAGATGCCACAAAAAAGGATGCCCGCCCTTGATTTAGCTCATCTCATACATAACTCTCCATTTCTCGATTTTTCCAGAAATGTACACATCCTGAGACAGGGAGGAAGTGCTCACAATTAGACAATTTTCTTTTCTCCAGGGCTTTCATTTGGATCAGATTCATGAAGGAAAAATTCTTTCTGGGTTTTTTTTTAAAGACCATTATTTAATAGTCTTAATAGAAGATGGATTTTATCTGTAGATTTTTGCTTTCAATTAAAAATGTTAAAAGTAAATATTGTAGTGTCAAACCTTTTAAATGTTATAATATACAGAAGACTTACCCACACTGCAGAAGAAATACTTTTGTGTAGTCAGGACTTGGCAATTTACATGGTGTTATTTGGGGGTGGGGGTAACATGATAAGAGGATGGCGTCAGAACAGTGGAGGAGGAGGACGCCAGAGACACCAACAGACATGAGAAAAAAGAAAGAAAAATGAGACTAGAAAGAGAATGAGGGGAAGAACGAGGGGACCCAGAGATCCTTCCCAGAGACAAATGAAAATTCTATAGTTTTTATAAGAAAGAAAGAAAAACACCCCAAAGAGCCCTGTGGGAGTGTGGGAGGATGAGGGGCTATAGTGCTTGGTTTGTATTTCCATCGCGGCTGAGTGATGACGGACTGCTGCTGGAGGCCTGTGACCGGTTTCTCTGGGGTGCTCTGGCATTGCCACCACATCTGTTCTCACATTTCAGTGGGAGGGGTCAGCAAAGGGGGGAACCTCACAAGTCTGTTGTTCTGCACTTAATCACGTTGCGTTGTAATTCGTACAACACAAGTAAAGCCTACCTCCCTCACTCGTCTATAAATCGGAGCACAAGGTTGGGCTCTATTCAAATTTACCTCTTTAGTGGTGGATATACAGTTGGTCCTCAATATTGTTTGCAGATGAATGGGGTTTACAGTATCCACCACACTGCCCTGTATGATGCCTTTGAAGTAGCAGGCACTTAATGAAAGTTCATTGAATGAATCGGGTCCCCATTCAACAGCAAGTCACATGCTCAAATTTTTAAGTTCTGAAAAAACAAGGCAGAGAGGGTAAGAAGTCCAGGATCTGAATAATAGATCCTTTAGGACCTCCCAGAGGAAAGAATTAGGGAAAATAAAATGTTTGAGAAAGATTAACAGATTCACTTCTGGAACGGTAAGAAACAAGAGAACGCCAGCATTTCAGGATGCATCCATCTGTGGTTACCATTCCAAGCTGACATTTCTCTCCTCTCTAAAAGTCACTGAGGCTTCTCAGGGTTTTAACATTATCTGAAAGCAATCCTGAGGAACTGGCCCGGATGCTGAAACCATACCTGAAGACAGGTAAACAGTTTCCATTCATGTGTGTGTAGCTTTGTGTAATTCATCTGACCCTCTGGCAATATGTAAAGATGTATATTCAGATGATCTAAGTTACAGAAAAATGTAGTTACCTGATTAAATTAAGAGGTAGTGTACATAGCCAGAGACTGGTGAGATTTTAAGATTAGTTTGTGCTGGTGTTTATTCTCCTTTTCCTGTTAAAACGTTCTTCAAAGAATCAGAAATACTCCATATTACTTTTCTCTTTCATCCCAGCTTGTCTTAAGTGCCAATGATATGTCAGGTATTTTGCTGGTTTTTACATTCCTTTATTCGCTGACAACTTGAGTTGGCTTTTCCTAGTTAGTACATAAGATGATTTAATCTTGCGTATGTTCATAAAACTTGGTTCTTTAACTGCCAAATATCTTTTGAAGTAGTATTGTCACGCTGTTCCTCCTTTAGGAGGAATACGGAGGTGCAGAGTAGGTCAGTTTTGTTCCTTGGATATTGGTGTGGGGTTGGGTGTAAATATTTTCCAACCAAGCCCTGCAATCCAGTGCAGTAGAGCTAAACGGACAGTGACCCATGTTCAGTGGCTGAATGTTTGCTGTTGACCTGGGATGTTAACTTTGCAAAACAAGGTATAAATGGAACTTTTCAAAAAATGTTTTTTGAGAGTATAGTGTTGAAACTGCCACTGGGGCAAAGAGCCTGGACAGATAGGATTGCAATGTGGAGTCCCTCTGGGCTTCGTTCATCTGCTTCTACTTGTCTGAGCTGGTAAAGGGCTGGGATCAAGCATGGATGGCTTTCCTAACGATAACCAAGATTTACTGAGGACTTGCGATGTCCATCCACTAATCAGTGCTAAGTGCTCAGCATGGATTATCTCCCTTACTCTTCAATAATAGTCTTATTGGCAAGGTTCTAGTATTATCCTCATTTTACTGATAAGGAAACGAAGCCTTGGAAATATTAAGAAATTTGCCTAAGGTCAAATACCAAATGAGTGCCTTTCTTCATTCTGTAATAGAGCTTCTTTTACGTTGTATACATTTAAGGAGTATAACATGATATTTTGATATACATATACATAGTAAAATCATATCTATGGTCAAGTTAATTTACATATCTCTCACCTGACATTGGTACCTTTTTAATGGTGAGAGCATTTAAAATCTAAACTTTTAGCAAATTTTTCATATTCAATGCAATATTACTAATTATAGTTCTCATGCTGTATATTAGATCTCTAGACTTATTCATCCTACAAAATGACAACTTTGCACTCTTTGGCCTACATTTTGGTCCACATTTCCCCAATTCCTCCTTCACCCCTCTATGCACCCAGTGACCTGTATTCACTCTGTTTGTATGTATTTCACTTTTTTTTAGATTCCACATGTAAGTAAGATCATGTAGTATTTTTTGTGTGTGTCTGGCTTACTTCACTTAGCATAATGTCCTCCAGGTTCATCCATGTTGTCACAAATGGTAGGATATCCTACATGTTAGGGCTGAATAATATTCCATTCTCTCTCCCTCTCTCTTTCTCTCTCTCTCTCTCTCTATATATATATACACACACACACACGCACACACACATATATACAACATATATATATATATATATGTATACACACAACCAGCTGATTTAAGAGCTCATTGCTTTAATAGGAACTCTCTCTTTCTCTCTCTCTCTCTATATATATATACTTGTATATATTATATATTTGTATATGTATATATTTGTATATATATGTGTATATATTTCATATATATTTCATATATATAGAGTCCATATATAGAGAGAGTCCCTATTAAAGGAAATATATATATTTATATATAGAGAGAGTCCCTACATATATATATATGAATATATATGTGAATGGATAAATTAGAGATTGTGTTATATATATGTATAAGTTCCACTTATACCTATACATACATCTCGCTTTCTCTCTCTCTCGCTTTCACATACATATATGAATATATATGTATATAGAGAGGTATATATATGTAGAGAGAGAGGCATATATATATATAGCTTATGTATATGTATAATATCTCTCTCTCTCTCTCACAATTTCTTCTTTACCCATTCATTCTGTTGATGGACACTTAGGTGGATTCTATATCTAGGCTATTGTGAATAGTGATGCAATGAACATGGGCTTGCAGATATTCCTGTGAGGTGTTGGTTTCACTTTCTTTGGGTATATATCCAGAAAAGCTGGGTTGTGTGGTAGTTCTATTTTTCATAATGGTTGTACCAAATTGCATGAAAACGTTCCCTTTTCTTCACATCTTCACCAACACTCGTTATGTCTTGTGTTTTTGATAACAGCCATCCTATCAGGTGTGAGGTAATTTCTCATTGTGGCTTTGATTTCCTTTTCCCTGCTGATTAATGATGTTGAGCACCTTTTCATAAATCTCTTGGCCATTTGTATGTCTTCTTTGGAAAATATCTATTCAGCTCCTTTGCCCATTTTTAAATTGGGTTATTTGTTTTTTTGCTATTGAGTCATGTGAGTTCCCTATGTATTTTACTTATTGATGCCTTATCAGATGTGTGGTTGGCAAATATTTTCTCCTAAATCTGTAGGCTGTCTTTTCATTTTGCCAATTGTTCACTGTGTAGAAGCTTTTTAGTCTGATGTAGTCTCACTTGTTCATTGTTGCTTTTGTTGCCTGAGCTTTTGTTATGATATCCAAAACTCATTGCCAAGGCCAATGTCAAGGAGCTTTCCTCCTACACTTTCTTCTAGGAGTTTTATGGTATCAGGTCTTATGTTTAGGTCCTTAATTTTGAGTTGATTTTTTTTGTATACGGTGTAAGATAAGGATCTAATTGCATTCTTTGGCATGTGAAGATCCAGTTTTCCCAGCACCATTTATGAAAAGACCAACATTTCCCCATTGCAGCCTTTTGGTGGCCTTGTTGAAAATTGTCCTCACTATATATGGTAGGCTTCCATTCCACTGGTCTATGTGTCGATACTGTTTTGATTACTATAGCTTTTTAACATAATTTGAAATCAGGAAGTGTGATGCCTCTCACTTTGTTTTTCTTTCTTGAGATTGCTTTGACTATTTGTGGTTCTATTGTGACATAGCTTCTAAGAAGGGATTTGTATAAAATGTGTGCAACACTTTATGGTTTATTAACTTTCTTTCACTGGCCTTGTTTAATTTTACTCTCACCTTATCTTTTCAGGGTTGGTGACATTATTCTGATTTTGCAGATGAGTAAACGGAAGCACAGAGAAGTTTTGTGGCTTGCTTTGCTGTCCTTAGACAGAGAGGAGTCTGATGGAGAGTTAACTATAGTATTCTCCAGGGAAGACGGCTGTGCCTTCTGTCCAGGGCAAGTTGCCTTAGCAGGATGGAGAACAAAGAGCACTGAGCCAAGAGTCCTTGGCCCCACCACCTTCCATATAACCTGAGGACTTCAGTTTCCTCAATATGGTTCTCGGGGTTGTTTTTAGGATGAATTGAGTTTTGTGAGAATTGTGTATTGCCATGCAAATATATGTTATGAATAATACCTTTGAACAGTCATTCTTCAGCTTATGGAAGCCTTTCCATTTAAGGTAGAAACTTAAGATGTATCTTTCTCTTCCCTGTATTTGGTAAAGTTAGGAGCTAGGCCAGCATAGTTGAAATGAATTAAAAGAATTTTTTCCATTTTTCTAATTTCTATTTCCATAATGTAAGTACCTACTCATGGAAAAATAAAAATTAGGTAAGTGTTATAAATTACAAAGAAAGTTACAAATATTCAAAATGCTTCAGTCTACCAACCTTGAAGAATAAAATATTTCCCCATTAAAGAACAAAGAATCTTGTGGTTATGTTGATAAAGAAAATATCTTTAAGCCATACTTTTTAAAAATCATGCAAAAATAAGCTCTGAGGTTTATTTGTTTTAGTGGGCTGTGCTCCACTGTCATCCTTCCTGGGAATATCATTCTTTCCTTTTGTTTTCCCCTGAATTTTTGAGCAAAGGTTTACAGTTTGAAGGGGGGAAAAATGTTTTCAGCTTACATTTACTGCCTTTTTTTTCAGTAATAAGGCCACATAAGGCTGAGATCCAGGTATGAGAAAGCTTAATAAAACTTATTGCCTTGGTTCTTGATGACCAGCCAGTGCACATGCCACTGAGTAAGTGAGATTCATCCTCTAAGGATTCATAGCGAATCTTTAACCCTGCCCTTGAGAAAGTATGAAAGAAGACCCAGAGAATGGAGCAAAACAAAATACACAACCAAAGACACTGTGTGCCGTCAGCAGCAGGCATGTACTGGTCAAGGAATTAGATGACTCAAGGTGGTGACTCATTCAGCAACTATGTAGTGTTTGCGGTTGAAGAGAAACCTTGGCCAGGGAATGACTAAAATCTATTGGCAGCGTCTTTAAAAGAATCATGACTGGGCCTACACCAGCGAATACGCAAATGTGCTTTTTTTTCCTTCGTCTTTTACTAATTCAAGACTGAGAGTAAGAAAACACCATCCCTGTTGACGCCCACTATTACAGCATGCTCTCCAGGGCATTCCCAGCAACCACGCTCAATGAGGCTGAGTCCAGATATTTATCTCTGTGTTTGGACGTGGTCATGTGTGTGCGTGTTTGTAGTTGGTAGGATGAACAAATCAGACTTATACAAATTGTTAGAGGCACTTGTTCTTGATAATAATAAAAAAAAAATAGCTTAGAACAGAAAGTTTCCAAATTTAGTTATTGTATTAGTTTCATGGGGGCTGCCATAAAAAAGTACCACAAACTGAATGGCTTAAACAACAGAAATGTATTCCCTGGCAGTTCTGGAGGCTGGAAGTCTGAGATCCAGGCATCAGCAGCATTGGTTCCTTCTGAGGTCTGTGAGAAAGTATTCATTCTGTGCGTCTCCCCGAGCTTCTTGGTGGTTTGCTGGTGGTCTTTGGCATTCCTTGGCTTGTAGAAGCACCGCTGTGTTCTTTATCTTCACCTCCACATGGCGTTCTCCCTATGTGTCTCTGTCTCCAAATTTCCTCTTTTTAGAAGAACACCAGTCACATTGGATGAGGGGCCCACTCTGCTCCAGTATGGCCTCATCTTAAGTAATTACACCTGCAATGCTCCTATTTCCAAATAAGGTCATGTTTCTGAGGTCCTGGCAGTTAGGACTCCAACATTTGAATGGAGGGGAGGGGGACAGAATTCAACTCACCGCCGTCTCCATATCAGCCAGAGCTAATTTATTACAAAACTAGTAGATCCATTTGAAATTTTGTGCTAGTCAATGTTAGTCTCTTTATTAAGTCCAGAAGAAAATTTCAGTTTTAAAAAAGTTTGACTATATTTCACATTAGAAGGAGCAGCTATTTAAAAATGAGAGCGACTCACTAGCCTAAAACAAAGTGGTTAACCAAACAATTTTTTAAACATCTGGATATAATGCCATGTAAATACATTTGCATTTATGAATGCAAATGCCACACAAGCATGCCATCATTAACAGTGCAAAACATGAGAGTTTAACAAAATTGTTGGACTAGAAGGTAAATTTGGTATCTAAAATTTTAAGACTCAGTTTAGCTTTTGAGGTTGCTCAAAGAGCTTGTTTTTCTTTTTGACATCAATCCTTGTAAAGGGAGCATGCACGTGTTTGAGCACAGCTATGTACACCCACACCCCTGTGAGTGCAGTGTACATATCTATATCTGTGCTGTTTACAACATTTAGAAGTTCCTCGTGTGAATCAGAATGAACGCAGGCAATAAAGGTTCACTTGAGTCACTATAGTCAAAGAATCAGATGAGCAGAAAGGATGGCTCAACAGGAAATGGAGTTCTGGGTTAGTTCTGGTACTAGGGAGGTATCAGATTTGTGGACTGAAGCTCTTTATCTCTGACTCCAGCTACAAAAGAAGAGCATCTTGGCCTTGAAGGTATAATTGACTAGCCGATGTAAGAACTCATTCCTTTAATAGGGACTCATTTCTATCCATCCATGAGCTTTGCACATCCGTGTGAGAAGTTATTGCTTCTCCTGGTTGGATTAGAGGCTTAGTAAGGGAGAGTTGACATTCTTGGGACATTCACTTTGTGAGATCACTGGAGGAAGTGAGTTTAAGAACTAAAGGTAAGGTTCTGATCTTTCTTTGTGGGGACTTCTTTTGCTAGGGCCTGAGTTCTAAAGTTTACTATAGCTATAAACCAATATTGTGCTAATGTTTCTTACATGGAGATGAATTTTGAGCAAATTCATTCATGAGCATCATGGTTATCCTTTTATTGTTAGTTATAATCCTTTGTTACTTTAAAGTCTTTTTAGCTCATTAGAGTGTGAAGTGTACTAAATTCATATAAGCACAGCCCATATATGCTTTTTCCAAGAGGGCCAGAGACCTAGAGTCATAAAATTTTATAGCAGAAAATGACCTTGGAAATCATCTAGTTCAATCCCTCATTTTACAGATAGGGAAATTAAGTTCTATAGAGGTTAAGTGACTTGTCAAAGGTGAGCGACCAATAAGTCACAGAACCAGGGCTTAAACCCATTTCCTGATCCTTTTTCTCTGCTGAAATCACCATTAATGATAGTCCCAGAGCAGGGCTGCAGATGAAGCAAAGGACTGTCCTACAACAGGCACTTCAAATAGAATCCTGTCCAATGAATTGGCTATCCCTTATATTTTCTCTGTGGGCATTAATCTCTGGCATATATAATGACTTCTTTTTTAATCCTTGGACCATTCTAAATTTTCAAAGAACTAAAAGGGCTGCTTAAAGAACATAAAATAAGCAAATGAGGGTTATTTATAAAAAGGGAAAAAAATATATCTTCAGATCCACTTCACTTTTCCTTTTCTCCAAGCAGTAGTCACAAGGGACATTATCAGATATTAACATGATATAAACAGTTGCTAATATCGACAGGCCACATTATACCATACTCCATTAAGATTTAATTTACCAATAGAAGAAATATGGAACTAATTTTAGATTTCTATCACCCACCCAAATATAATTTTATGTTCTCTTTAATTCTGAGATCCCTAAAGCTTATGTCCCAAACA
This sequence comes from Macaca mulatta, assembly GCF_049350105.2. Taxonomy (NCBI): domain Eukaryota; kingdom Metazoa; phylum Chordata; class Mammalia; order Primates; family Cercopithecidae; genus Macaca; species Macaca mulatta. The sequence goes on along the minus strand of NC_133409.1, from coordinate 95,604,926 downwards.
TTTTGTGTCATCTAAGAAGAAACTGTATTTCCTACTGCAGAGATTTACTGCTGCTTCTGCCAGAAGTCAGTGAAGTGTTCTCTTGTTGGCAAGCAATATAGGGCTGGGGTCTAAAAGAAATTAATTTGAGCATTTTGGTTGATTTTAACAGCTTGACCTCTGAATGTGCGAGCAGCGAGGCCGGGGGGCAATGGCAGGCCATACATGGAGCTGAATTAAAATGAAGCCCTGGCCTTGCTCAGGGAAACCTTCTCTCACCTGCTTTTCATTTCCTCTAGTTATTTCTGGTAGTGAAAACTGGAACCACGGCTATATATTTTGGGGTCTAGAAGTTCTATACATTTTTATTTCATACAATATACCTATAATTAAATGTAGGTCTTTGTCTGTAAAAGGACAAGACCTAAGTGTTCCTGGAAGAATATGGAAAAAATCTTAAAAGGTATTCCTTTAAAAGTAGTTTTTTTTCATCCACAATTCCAGATGGAAGGCACCCATGCTACAACCTTCCTACCTGCCCACTGACGTTTTCATTTGCTGTTCTCTATCTTTCTGCACGCTGGCTTTGCCCTTCAGTAAAAACCAGAGTGGTAAAGTGGAATAATAATATCGGCCTGTTTTAAAGAAGCTGAGAGAATTCTCAGGAAAGTTGAAAGCATTTGGATGGGAAACAGCCCTTCCCGAATTCGTTTCTTGTTTGGGCTTTTTATTCTCCAATCATCTTCCAGACAGTCCTGATGTCTGCATCAAAAGAATGGGACGTGTGGCTCAAAAATGCCAATTGGAACCTTCCCCCATGAGCTCGTAGCATAATTTGTGATGAGTTCAGGCCTGGAATTTGGCCCAGCCCCTAATCAATCCTTAGGTGTTCCTGTTGTTTCTGTATTGCTGGGGGCAGCCTGCCTATCTTCTTATCACTGTCTTTAATTGACATTCTGAAGTACAGCTATATTGATTGTGACTTTTCTCTCCCCTCTGGTAGCTACTTGGAATCTCATTGATGAGTAGTAATAGCATGATATATATTCATGTGCACATATGCATGAACTACTATGTTCGGTATTTGCATTTGCCTACACGTCTGCTGTGCAAGGGTATGCCATGAGAGAATCAGCTTCTTCCCCCCTCCCTGCCATATGATGTCTATATATTTATGAGTAGGAGAGAGAGGAGCACTTGGATATATGAATCTGCTTGCAATTTCCTAATGGAATCTGGCAGAAGAGCTTTGCAATAGGACAAGTTCCAGTAAAAAATGTGTTCATGGAAGCACTTTCCCCTTGTGCCTGTCACCTGTTTGCCTTTCCAGAGCATTGAAAAGATTAATCATGGGATGATCTGGATTCTCCTTTTGGTCAGTACAGCATAATACTCTCTTAAAGAAGTGGAGAATATTAGAATTGTATATTTTTGACAGGGCATATCCATGGAGGAACAGTCTAGGTTCTTGAAGGGGAAATATATCTTCTTACCAATGGCCAAGTCTTCCGTAGCTGACTAGGTTTTGGTACTGCCATTTGGGAGGTGTATGCTCATAATGCTCTTGAAGGAGAAAACATGAAAATTGCCGAAGAGAGAAAGTTGAAGGGTTTGAAAAGTAGTAGGCACTTCTTTCTTGGGAGTGCTGCTGTGTTAGGAGGCCATCCTGAGACTAGAGCCCTCGCAATTCAGAAATGGCTTTTCTGCGTCATTAATGTCATGATCTTCTGTTATCCCCGTCTGTGCCTGAATGGACAAAAGGTATCCATTTAAATTATGGATCTTAAAGAGAAGCTTTGCAAAGGCCCCCTCATGGCCCACATTCATACTCCCTAGCTTTTTCCCTCCCTTGTGGCCTCAGCCTGTTAAGGCTGCTGGGATGAGTGGAATTTCTGGAAAGGGGATTGATGGTGGTTAGAGATGCCAACATACAGAAGCCACAAAACTTGGAAATGTCAAATTCTCTGTATGCATATCCTTTAACTGAAACTTTATGTGTTTCAAGTGAATGAAAAATAAGTTATTTGGGGAAGCCTTTGCCCAATTCACCTGGGATAAGAAGGCCATTGTATCACACATATAATTCCCCAGAGGCTCTATGGAATGGAATACTGCAATGTAGCTACACAGCCCTGGGCAGAAAAGATTTCTAAAGAGAAACCTCATCTTTCACACTCTTCAAAAGGACAAACATTTTGTCAATTATTTTTTTCCTTCAAATGCAAACTTCAATTAGATCAGAGCAGTTGCTAATGGATATAGGGATAAATGAGGACTATATTTGTTTAGAATTCACCTAAAAGACAGAGCCAAAATATAATAACTTCGTTTGCTGTGGACACTTTCAAAGATTCTTATATCCCACATGATCTCCAGCATTGTCCTCATATGGAAGACTTACCCCAGGCAACATGTGTGAAATCTGATGGTTAAACATCTGTTGTGACAACATTCTAGACCTCTTAGGGAACGATTCTAAGTGTTCCGGCAACGGCTACTAAGCCTAGCAGATGGCAGGATGACTGTGGGGACAGACTGGTGATCCTAGGATTGATTCATATGAAACAGGTTCAGGAGGAAAAAAGATACAGCCTTGCAACATTCAGCATTTTCTCAATAGACTGAGCTCTGAAAGTCTCCTGCAGCATGATGCCATCCACGTGTCTGTGTCTCCTGAAGGGACAGTAGCCTTAGTGGCTTCCTCGCTGGGTCTAGAGGGCCAGAACTGGCAGCTTTGCAGATGTCTGGAGATGTGAATCAATTGAAAGAGAAAATTATAGCAGCTGATATTTATTAGTGGTGTTATTCAGATCCTCTACATCTTTACAGATATTTTTGTCTAGTTTTTCTATCAATTACTATGGGAGGGGAGTAAAATCTTTAACTGTGATTGTAAATTGTCGAGGTTGTCAATTTTTACTTGGTGTATTTTGAAGCTGTTACTAGGTACATATACATTTGTAATTGTTATGTTTTTTTGTGATTATAAGAAGCCCATCTTTTCCTCTGGCAAAACTCTGTAATGAAGTCTGCTTTATCTGATATTATGATAGCCACTCCAGCCTTCCTATATATGCTGTTTGCATAACATATCTTTTTTCCATTCAATTGATTTCAACTGATTGGAATCTTTATATTTAAATCGTATCTCTTATAGGAAATATATTCATTTTGAATTTTGCTCTGTACCCACTCTGACAATTTCTTCCTTTTTGTTAAAAGCATTTAGTCCACTTATATTTAATGTAATTGTTGATATGATTGAATTCAGGCCTACCATTTTCTTGTTCACTTTCTATTTGTCCCAAGAGACATTTATTATGTGCTATTAGGAAAAGTTATCTAAACTTGGAAATAAAGGAAGATGATTGTGTACCTCTCAAAGTCAGCCTAGAGCATTGTCTAACAAGCCCACCTAAGACTCAGCTGAAGGCCAGAGGAAGATAATTTTGACTTACCATTTAACCATTAAGGAAACTAATGCACAGAAAGGCTAGTTAACATGCTCAAGGTCACCCAGTAGTAAGCATGAGAGTTTGAATTCAGAGGCCAAAGCCAATATATTTGATCACTTTACCTTACTGCCTCCCATTGGTAATTGCCTTATCATTGAGCTTATTATGGATTACTACGAGAGGAAGTCGGGAGAGCTATTGCTCCTGTTGCTAGCTCTGGTCCTGCAGATGGCATTTTCCGTTAAAGGGAAAGGCAGCTGTGCAGAACCTCAAGGCACACGTGAACTAAGCCCAGGGGTCCCAGGTCAGTGAGGCTCAGCCCAAATGCATTGGGAACCAAATTCAGACCCGGGTGTTTGTTCACTCTGTTGATCAGGAACCCCTCGTGTGTACCGCTGCTTAACACATGATTAAGCGCATGTAAAAGAAATGCTGTTTTCAGGAAATAATTGCTGAGCATTCTGGTGACGTATGTTTATTCTTCTATTTTGATAGGAGAGTGGGACCGAGGTGGGAGGAAGGAGAAGTGTGACCAACCAGGGAAACACACTGATGTAGCAAATGTTAGTGATGTTTTAGTACTTCCTCATGAAGCAGTGTGACCTTCTGCCACCCAGACAGGCTCACTCTTCAGATTTTCCTTGCTCACTAGCCACAGCTGTTTGTTGTTTTCTTAAATGTTAAGCTTTTTATAGCTCTTCAGTTGCTTATAAAAAGTACCAGTTATTCAGGCCATACAAGAACTGGCTCCGTGCTGGTCTAATGAGCAGTGAGAACACTGGAGGCATATTTTTGTTGCTTCTATTTTCTCACTTCTGCCCCTCCCCCTAATCTCACAAATTTCCCCTTTGGACTCAAATGACTCCAGAATTTTGGAATTTACTAAAAAGGCGAACCACCAATTGATCTTTGCTGTTCAAGAAAAATTCATCGCTGACTCACCTCCCTCCAGTTCTTGGCTCTCCACGGCTGTGTGAGGAGTAGATCAACGGATGGGGCCTTGTGTCACAAGTCACAACTGCTCCTAGGGGTCCAGGGTTGGGGGAACACTCCAACCTGTGCAGATGCACCTGTGATCTCTACAAAAGAGAAGTCTCATCTTTGCCCCTGAGGAGAAAAGAGCCCAGGACTTGGAGTGCCTTTGCTGAATAGGTAGGAACTTTCCAGTTTGCGTCCTCTGTGAAAAGCAGTGAGGACCAGCTCCAGAAGGGATCTGATAGAATCAGAAGGAAGATGTCAGAAGCCACAGTCAAGAAAGCAAACAAATTGATATATTCAAAGGAATCAAACAGTCTCCCTTGTGCTGGGAGGCCTTCACAATGTCATCTGTGGATTATACACATTCTACAATGACTTCTCATAATAAAACATAAAACTCTCGGGGAAAATGTTATGATCTTAGTGCAAGAGGATATCATTAAACACAACATGGAAAAAAATCCTGTTAGGAGAGCCGTGCCTGAGTGTTCTAGCATGGAGTTTCACCATGTATGAACTCCGGACCTTGGGGGCACTTGGACTGATTGAGAGGGTCCTAGCATTTGGAATTGATTTAATGAATAATCATCTGACACATATGTGTTCTATTTTCCACAAGAATGTAGATACTGAAATGATTATTAAAATATTAATTTAAATGCAATATTGAATTATTAGTGTTTTTTAAAAGTTTTTGATTTTTAAAATTTTTATTATTTTTTTAACCTTACTGTATGACTGTAGAGTAGGAGCTACTGCTTCAAAAGCCATTGGTCTCATGTCCAGGTTGTCATAAAGAAACTCCTTAGGAGCCACTGGTCAACTATTTGGGTTGAAGAGGGTCAAATTATGGGGTTTGTTTTCAGGAAACCTTATTCTCAGCCTTGTTTTCTTGGTGCTTGCTCTTGTTAGAAAGGAGGACAATTTACCTAGCATATTACATGGGATGATTTTGTAGAACGAGTCCTCGTTAAACCCGTTTTGAAGTGGAAAATAGACATTTTCCAAGTGTCAGGCTTGTAAAAGACCTATTTATCGAGTGAATTGTGCATGTTTTCAGCTCAGAGGCTTTAATATGTACCTATTGCAATTCTGTGCTTTTAAGTGTCTATATAATAATAACAACGACTAATGTGTATTAAGCATTTATTACGTGCCAGACACCATTCTAAACACTTAACATATGTTATCTCAACAAATTTTCAAGTTTTCATGGTAGCTATTACTTTCTTTCTTTTCTTTTTTCTCCTTCCTTCCTTCCTTCCTTCTTCCCTCCTTCCCTCCCTCCCTCAGCTGCTGCTGCTGCTGCTTCTCCTTCTCCTCCTCCTCCTTCTTTTATTTTCTTTTCCTTTCTTTTCTTTTTCTTTTCTTTTCTCCTTTCTTTCTTTCTTCCTTTCTTTCTTTCTTTCTTTCTTTTTCTTTTTCCTTCCTTCCTTCCTTCCTTCCTTCCTTCCTTCCTTTCTTTCTTTCTTTCTTTCTTTCTTTCTTTCTTTCTTTCTTTCTTTCTTTCTTTTTCTTTCTCACTTAATATGTGTTATCTCAACAAGTTTTCGTGGTAGCTATTATTATTTTCTCTTTCTTTCTTGTTTGCTTGCTTTCTTCTTTCTTATTACTTTTTTTTTTCCAGACTCCCTCTCTGTCTCCCAGACTGGAGTGGAGTGGTGTGATCTCAGCTCACTGCAACTTCTGCCTCCTAAGTTTATAGAAGCTGAGATCACACCACTCCACTCCAGTCTGGGAGACAGAGAGGGAGTCTGGAAAAAAACTCAGGTCAGGTATACCAAAATCCAGGGATGCTCAAGTGCATTATATAAAGTAGCATTGTATTTGCATATAACCCATGCACATTCTTCCATAGGCTTTAAATAATCTCTAGATTACTTATAATACCTAATACAATATAAATTCTATATAAATAGTTACATAGAATACATGTAATACATTATTATATATACAATATTATAATACCTAGTACAATATAAGTTCTATATAAATAGTTATATAGTTTTTCTTTGTATTATTTTGCCATATTATATTGTTTTAAAAAACATTTTTGATACACAGTTGGTTGAAACCATGGATGTGAAACCTGTGGCTATAGAGAGCTGTACATAAATTAGCTTTGGCTATTCAGGTGTAGGACTCAAGAGACATATTATGAAGTCAGAATATTTAAAAGTGACTGTGGGATGCTAGAAAGGGCATGACCCTTAAGATAGGACTCCCACCAACACTTCCTTCATACCTGAAATGGCACCTCTGGAGGAATATTGTGTTAAGCTATCTCCTTTCCTGCCAGCTCTTAGTCAAAGGCAAGTAACCCTAGAGAGAGTGACATATTAAATTACAAATTCCTTAATATTATTTAGGACTTTCAGATTCTATGTTTGGTGATAGAGGTAATATTTGTTACTCCTCTATTGAGTGGCAATCTTTATCAACTTATAGTTTTGCTTAATGCTAGCCCCAGAAAGGCTTGCAGACTGTCCAGTGATACTAAGAATGGATACATACAGAATGAAGTTGCTACTCAAAGTGGTGTTGCTAACCCAGTATCAGATCATCTGGGAGCTTGTGAGAAATGCCAGATTTCAATACCTACCCCCAGATCAATGGAATCTGCATTTGAACAAGAGTTCCAAGCATCTAGTCCAACATCAGAATGTTTCTTCTAGTCAGTCCTGAGACTTTTCTGCTTCTTCTTGCCTACTAGTAGTATGAACATTTGAAGGTTTAATTCCTTCTGCTGGAGTCTTTTGTGATATATTGAAGGTCAGGTATCTGATTCCTTCTGCCAGGAAGAGCCCTTGAACTATTTAACAGATTTCTTCCAAGATCTCTTCTAATGTTTACTTACCTCTTGCAGTTCAATAAGCATCTTTGTAAGTAAGAGGAAGAAATTGCAGGTATCTGAAAAGCTTATGCACACAGTCAAAAGGGGCTCAGATTATAAGAGCCTGATCTGCAACACACTTTATTTAATAAATGCTAAATGAAAATAATAAATGCCCTTCCTCTTGGCTTGGAAATGGCTTTTACATGGCCCTCGTACAAATACGTGTTGTAAACCTTTCAAAGTACCTGTTGTTTCCTTCCTACCTAGCTCCTATATGGATGCCTGTATTAACTTACTGAGGTGTACAGGGATTACTTTAATGATTGAGTCTATTTCTTCTAAGCTCTGGTTGATGTCTAAGAATAGACCTTTCTCCTTTGCACAGAGAAAACAATTGAGGTGCAAACTGACTAGCGTCCTAAAATAGTACCCACTCCCCCTCCATTCTTTCAGGAGCTCCTTGTCCACAGAAGTAGCCTATGCCCCCTGCTGTAAGAAACCACTCAGAAGTTGGAGAAAATAGAGAAGGAGTGAGGAGTCAGCCCTGGAAAAGTCAGCTGACCTCTCTGAGCCTTAGTTTTTTGACCTGTAAAAGGAAAGAATCAGACCAGAAGATGTTTGAGCTCTCTTCGAATAATATGAACATTTTGAAACCAGGGAAAAGGAGACTGGGAGTTAGCCTGTGGAACCATGGCATTTTAGAAATGTCAGATTTCAATACCTACCCTCAGATCAATGGAATCTACGTTTGAACAAGAGCCCCAAGCATCTATGCCAACATCAAAATGCTTCTTCCAGTCCTGAGGCTTTTCTGCTTCTCCTTGCCTACTAGTAGTATGAACATTTGAAGGTTTATGACCTTTGATAAAGCCATTTCATATTCATTCCCCTGTGCAATCATCAGAACTCCAAACTAGTGCTCCTATTGTACAGATGAAGAAACTGAGACCCAGGGAGGATAAGTGGCTTCCTCAGTGGCATCCAACTCAGATGCTAGAACCTGGACTCAGGACTTGAACCCAGACACCCTGACTTCACCTGGGAGTCCTCCCACTACACCTCAGCTGTCACTGAGAGGCCATTTGCTTTGTTTAATAATGTTCTTTAAGGCTGCGCAAAGGTCAACATTCAAAATATATCTGTTGCTATAAGTAGGCTAAAAGAAACGAGCTTAAAAATAGTCTCATGTCGGGGGGGCACCCAAGATGGCAGAATAGGAAAAGCTCCAGCCTCCAGCATGAGTGACATAGAAGATGGGTGATTTTTGCATTTTCAACTGAGGTACTGGGTTCATCTCACTGGGGCGTGTTGGACAGTTGGTGCTGGTCAGTGGGTGCAGCCCAACCAGCGAGAGCTGAAACAGGGTGAGGCATCGCCTCACCTGGGAAGTGCAAGGGGGAAGGGAATTCCTTTTCCTAGCCAAGGGAAACTGAGACACAAAACACCTGGAAAATTGGGTAACTCCCACCCTAATACTGCACTTTACCAAGGGTCTTAGCAAACGGCACACCAGGAGATTATATTCCATGCCTGGCCTGGAGGGTCCCATGCCCACGGAGCCTCCCTCATTGCTAGTACAGCAGTCTGAGATCTAACTGCAAGGTGGCAGCAAGGCTGGGGGAGGGACACATGCCATTGCTGAGGCTTAAGTAGGTAAACAAAGCTGCCTGGAAGCTCAAACTGGGTGGAGCCCACCGCAGCTCTAGGAGGCCTGCCAGCCTCTGTAGACTCCACCTCTGCAGACAGGGCATAGGTAAACAAAAAGCAGCAGAAACCTCTGCAGATGTAAATGTCCCTCTCTGACAGCTTTGAAGAGAGCAGTGGTTCTCCCAGCACGGAGGTTGAGATCTGAGAATGGGCAGACTGCCTGCTCAAGTGGGTCCCTGACCCCTGAGTAGCCTAAGTAGGAGACATCCTCCACTAGGTGCAGACTGACACCTCACACCTCACATGGCTGGGTACACCTCTGAGATGAAGCTTCCAGAGCAAGAATCAGACAGCAACACTTGCTGTTCAGCAATATTTTATCTTCTGCAGCCTCCGCTGCTGATACCCAGGCAAACAGGGTCTGGAGTGGACCTCAAGCAAACTCCAACAGACCTGCAGCTGAGGGTCCTGACTGTGAGAACAAAAACTAACAAATAGAAAAGACACCCACACCAAAACCCTATCAGTACGCCACCATCATCAAAGACCAAAGGCAGATAAAATCACAAAGATGGGGAAAAAGCAGTGCAGAAAAGCTGAAAATTCAAAAAATCAGAGCGCATCTCCCCCTCCAAAGAAACGCAGTTCATCGCCAGCAATGGAAAACAGCTGGACCGAAAATGACTTTAACGAGTTCAGAGAAGGCTTCAGTTGATCAAACTTCTCAGAGCTAAAGGAGGAACTACACACCCAGCGCAAAGAAACTAAAAACCTTATGAAAGAATGGATAACTAGAATAACCAATGCAAAGAAGTCCATAAACGAACTGATAGAGATGAAAACCATGACATGAGAACTACGTGACAAATGCACAAGCTTCAGTAACCGACTCAATCAACTGGAAGAAAGAGTATCAGTGATTGAAGATCAAATGAATGAAATGAAGCGAGAAGAGAAGTTTAGAGGAAAAAGAGGAAAAAGAAATGAACAAAGCCTCCAAGAAATATGGGATTATGTGAAAAGACCAAATCTACATGTGATTGGTGTGCTTGAAAGTGACGGGGAGAATGGAACCAAGTTGGAAAACACTCTGTAGGATATTATCTAGGAGAACTTCCCCAACCTAGCAAGGCAGGCCAACATTCAAATTCAGGAAATACAGAGAACACCACAAAGATATTCCTCGAGAAGAGCAACTCCAAGACACATAATTGTCAGATTCACCAAAGTTGAAATGAAGGAAAAAATGTTAAGGGCAGCCAGAGAGAAAGGTCAGGTTACCCACAAAGGGAAGCTCATCAGACTAACAGCAGATCTCTTAGCAGAAACTCTCCAAGCCAGAAGAGAGTGGGGGCCAATATTCAACATTCTTAAAGAAAAGAATTTTCAACCCAGAATTTCATATCCAGCCAAACTAAGTTTCATAAGTGAAGGAGAGATAAAATCCTTTACAGACAAGCAAGTGCTTAGAGATTTTGTCACTACCAGGCCTGCCCTGCAAGAGATCCTGAAGGAAGCACTAAACATGGAAAGGAACAACTGGTACCAGCCATTGCAAAAACATGCCAAAATGTAAAGACCATCGATACTAGGAAGAAACTGCATCAATTAACGAGCAAAATAACCAGCTAATATCATAATGACAGGATCAAGTTCACACATAACAATATTAACCTTAAATGTAAATGGACTAAATGCTCCAATTAAAAGGCACAGACTGGCAAATTGGATAAAGAGTCAAGACCCATCATTTTGCTGTATTCAGGAGACCCATATCACATGCAGAGACACACATAGGCTCAAAATAAAGGGATGGAGGAAGATCTACCAAGCAAATGGAAAACAAAAAAAGGCAGAGGTTGCAGTCCTAGTCTCTGATAAAACAGACTTTAAACCAACGAAGATCAAAAGAGACAAAGAAGGCCATTACATAATGGTAAAGGGATCAATTCGACAAGAAGAGCTAACTATCCTAAATATATATGCACCCAATACAGGAGCACCCAGATTCATAAAGCAAGTCCTTAGAGACTTACAAAGAGACTTAGACTCCCATACAATAATAATGGGAGATTTTAACACCCCACTGTCAACATTAGACAGATCAACGAGACAGAAAGTTAACAAGGATATCCAGGAGTTGGACTCAACTCTGCACCAAGCAGACCTCATAGACATCTACAGAACTCTCCACCCGAAATCAACAGAATATACATTCTTCTCAGCACCACATTGCACTTATTCCAAAATTGACCACATAGTTGGAAGTAAAGCACTCCTCAGCAAATGTGCAAGAACAGAAATTTTAACAAACTGTCTCTCAGACCACAGTGCAATCAAACTAGAACTCAGGATTAAGAAACTCAATCACAACCGCTCAACTACATGGAAACTGAACAACCTGCTCCTGAATGACTACTCGGTACATAATGAAATGAAGGCAGAAATAAAGATGTTCTTTGAAACCAATGAGAACAAAGACACAACATACCAGAATCTCTGGGACACATTTAAAGCTGTTGTAGAGGGAAATTTGTAGCACTAAATGCCCACAAGAGAAAGCAGGAAAGATCTAAAATTGACACCCTAACATCACAATGAAAAGAATTAGAGAAACAAGAGCAAAGACATTCAAAAACTAGCAGAAGGCAAGAAATAACTAAGATCAGAGCAGAACTAAAGGAGATAGAGACACAAAATCCCTCCAAAAAATCAATGAATCCAGGAGCTGGTTTTTTTGAAAAGAACAACAAAATTGATAGACCACTAGCAAGACTAATAAAGAAGAAAAGAGAGAAGAATCAAATAGATGCAATAAAAAATGATAAAGGGGATATCATCACCAACCCCACAGAAATACAAACTACTATCAGAGAATACTATAAACATCTCTATGCAAATAACCTAGAAAACCTAGAAGAAATGGATAAAATCCTGGACACACACACTCTCCCAAGACTAAACCTGGAAGAAGTTGAATCCCCGAATAGATCAATAGCAGGTTATGAAATTAAGGCAATAATTAATAGCCTACCAACCAAAAGAAGTACAGGACCAGATGGATTCACATCCGAATTCTACCAGAGGTACAAAGAGGAGCTGGTACCATTCCTTCTGAAACTATTCCAATCAATAGAAAAAGAGGGAATCCCCCCTAACTCATTTTATGAGGCCAACATCATCCTGATACCAAAGCAGAGACACAACAAAAAAAGAGAATTTTAGACCCTGAAGAACATTGATGCAAAAATCCTCAATAAAATACTGGCAAACCGAATCCAGTAGCACATCAAAAAGCTGATCCACCATGATCAAGTGGGCTTCCTCCCTGGGATGCAAGGCTGGTTCAACATACGCAAATCAATAAACGTAATCCAGCATATAAACAGAACCAAAGACAAAAACCACACAATTATCTCAATAGATGCAGAAAAGGCCTTTGACAAAATTCAACAGCCTTTCATGCTAAAAACCCTCAATAAATTTGGTATTGATAGAACGTATCTCAAAATAATAAGAGCTATTTATGACAAACCCACAGCCAATATCATACTGAATGGGCAAAAACTGGAAGCATTCCCTTTGAAAACTGGCACAAGACAGGGATGCCCTCTCTCACCACTCCTATTCAACATAGTGTTGGAAGTTCTGGCTAGGGCAATCAGGCAAGAGAAAGAAATAAGGCGTATTCAATTAGGAAAAGAAGAAGTCAAATTGTCCCTGTTTGCAGATAACATGATTGTATGTTTATAAAATCCCATCGTCTCAGCCCAAAATCCCTTTAAGCTGATAAGCAACTTCAGCAAAGTCTCAGGATACAAAATCAATGTGCAAAAATCACAAGCATTCTTATACACCAATAACAGACAGAGAGCCAAATCATGAATGAACTTCCATTCACAACTGCTTCAAAGAGAATAAAATACCCAGGAATCTAACTTACAAGGCATGTGAAGGACCTCTTCAAGGAGAACTACAAACCACTGCTCAGTGAAATAAAAGAGGACACAAACAAATGGAAGAACATTCCATGCTCATGGACAGGAAGAATCAATATCGTGAAAATGGCCATACTGCCCAAGATAATGTATAGATTCAATGCCACCCCATTAAGCTACCAAAGACTTTCTTCACAGAATTGGAAAAAACTGCTTTAAAGTTCATATGGAACCAAAAAGGAGCACGCATTGCCAAGACAATCCTAAGCCAAAAGAACAAAGCTGGAGGCACCACGCTACCTGACTTCAAACTATACTACAAGGCTACAGTAACCCCAAAACAGCATGGTACTGGTACCAAAACAGAGATATAGACCAATGGAACAGAACAGAGGCCTCAGAAATAACACCACACATCTACAGCCATCTGATCTTTGACAAACCTGACAAAAACAAGCAATGGGGAAAGGATTCCCTATTTAATAAATGGTGCTGGGAAAACTGGCTAGCCATAAGTAGAAAGCTGAAACTGGATCCTTTCCTTACTCCTTATACGAAAATTAATTCAAGATGGATTAGAGACTTAAATGTAAGACCTAAAACCATAAAAACTCCAGAAGAAAACCTAGGTAATACCATTCAGGACATAGGCATGGGCAAGGACTTCATATCTAAAACACCAAAAGCAATGGCAACAAAAGCCAAAATTGACAAATGGGATCTAATTAAACTAAAGAGCTTCTGCACAGCAAAAGAAACTACCATTAGAGTGAACAGGCAACCTACAGAATGGGAGAAAATTTTTGCAATCTACTCATCTGACAAAGGGCTAATATCCAGAACCTACAAAGAACTCAAACAAATTTACAAGAAAAAAACAACCCCATCAAAAAGTGGGCAAAGGATATGAACAGACACTTCTCAGAAGACATTCATACAGCCAACAGACACATGAAAAAATCTTATCATCACTCGCCATCAGAGAAATGCAAATCAAATCCACAATGAGATACCATCTCACACCAGTTAGAATGGCAATTATTAAAAAGTCAGGAAACAAAAGGTGCTGGAGAGGATGTGGAGAAATAGGAACACTTTTACACTGTTGGTGGGACTGTAAACTAGTTCAACCATTGTGGAAAACAGTGTGGCGATCCCTCAAGCATCTAGAACTAGATGTACCATTTGACCCAGCCATCCCATTACTGGGGATATACCCAAAGGATTATAAATCATGCTGCTATAAAGACACATGCACATGTATGTTTATTGTGGCACTATTCACAATAGCAAAGACTTGGAATCAACCCAAATGTCCATCAGTGACAGACTGGATTAAGAAAATAGGGCACATATACACCATGGAATACGATGCAGCCATAAAAAGGATGAGTTCGTGTCCTTTGTAGGGACATGGATACAGCTGGAAACCATCATTCTCGCAAACTATTGCAAGAACAGAAAACCAAACACCACATGTTCTCACTCATAGGTGAGAATTGAACAAGGAGATCACTTGGACACAGGAAGGGGAACATCACACACCGGGGCCTATTGTGGGAAGCAGGGAGCGGGGAGAGATAGCATTAGGTGATATACCTAATGTAAATGACGAGTTAATGGGCGCAGCACACCAACATGGCACATGTATACATATGTAACAAACCTGCACGTTATGCACATGTACCCTACAACTTAAAGTATAATAATAATAATAGTAATAATAAAATAGTCTCATGCAGGTATACAGCAGCAGAAAATAACACAACAAATGTGAATTCTATTTGAATTATACACCCTGGGGGGCAAAGTGCTATTCTAAACATTGCCTCTTGAGGATCAAATGTCCCTGCGTAAGGTAGACAGAGGCAAGTACTGTTAACGCCATTTCAAAGAGAGGAAAACGGGTGCAGAACAATTAAATGGGCTTCCTAAGATTTCTCAGTGAGACATGAACTGTAATTCCAGATGCCCACCATTTCTGCAGTCTTTTCCCCCATCTCACTGCTGATGGTGTGCACGGCCACTGTGCTCCATGTTCTCCTGCCCAGGAGGTGCTGCCCCCGTCTGGTGGCCCCAGAAACTAGAGGTAGGGGTGAGGGTGGGTTTGTAAGAAAACAACTGAAGTGCAGAATGGAATGAACCTATGGATATCAAAAACTTTAGGTTTTGATAACAAAGGAAAGAATCCTTACATTCTATTCAGGACCTTGTTGGATTTAAATATTTTACCAGCTTCAGCTAAACATTTTCAAATTTTGACTGCTAAAAAACAGGTACTTATTTATCTGGAGTTCGATTACAAATATAGCTTTGTTCTGCATGGATAAAATGCAAAAAAGTCGAGAACCGTTAGCTAGAGTCAGGGCAAGTGAGAAAAACAGCTGCTTCCTTTTTTTTTTTTTTTTTTTTTTTTTCCAGCAGTAGTAGTAGTAACACCCAAGTTGCAAAGAGGCTAAGAGAGTAATTCAGTGTTGTGGTTAAGACTGTGGGCATCAAACTGCTTTTGCATTTTAGCTCTGACACTTACTGACACTTATTGACCCTGTGACCCTGAGAAAGTTATTTCTCAGGTCAGTTTCCTTACCTATGAAATGTAGATAATAATGGAAAGTACCTCCTAGGGTGGTGGTGAGGGTTAAATGACTTAATACCTGCAAAGTGCAATAAGAGGAACTCAACAGATGCCAGTTACAATTGTTATTGTTATTAGTGAGGAGGGAACAGTTAAACATTTTGCTTTTATTTTGTTTAAACCTAGTACTATATACCTGAATTCTAACCAAGTAAACAACAAAAATTATCAACTGAGAAACTGTGGTGGTCCAAATCAAGAGGTGAGTTACACATGGGCTGGGAAATAGCCCATTTAAGGTGACCAAACACAGACAATAATGCAAGGAAATGGATAATGCAGATAACTTAATGCAGAATTAGTAACCTAATCTATTGTAATATCTACTGTCTTAAGTGGTGATGTGGTAACCAATGATTAAAGTCCTTGAAATCCAGAAAGAGAGAAATAAATTTTAACATACTGGATAAATGCACTGTATTTGATTACAATAGGTTGTATAGTTATGAGAAGGACAATTCCCCCCAAACAAACAAATAAATGTCTACTCTAGTTTATATGTCAGTGTCTAGTGTGCATAGTTAGTGTGAGTCAGTTCTCCTGATTCTAATTAATTAACGCTGCATGAACTAGTAAGTCTTGGAGCAAGCAACACTGATGTCCCGGCATCAGAATTGAGATTCCCCAAGCACTGTGGCCTGTGGAGTCTGCCTATTGAAGTTGTTTTATCTCCTTCTGGCATATCTCTCATTAGATATCAGAGTTTAAAAGACCAGGATTCCTATTTCAGTCCTACCAATGTCATTGTACCTAATACTTTCTCTGCTTATCAGGAAAGACAAGAACGCTCTAGAAGCCCTTACAGGAAAGCTGAAGGCACAAAAGACTATGCTAAAGTTAAAAGAGCTTAGTGGAAAGGCTCCTCAGACACAGTGAGTAGCAGAGTCTGGAAATGACTGGAAAGTGATCAAAACAAGCAGACTTCCAGAAGATCTAGATGATCCTTAAACACAAATTTTAGTCATCTATGATTGCCAATACAATTGGAGCTTAAGATTCTTTTGTTACTAGCAAAGCTAATTCCTGGGCCGCACAGAAAACTACTTTATTACCTTTAACATCATTCTGTTTTTAATCTAAAAATAATCTTAATCTAAAAATAATTTTAGAAAATAATCTAAAAATTATTTTCCAGAGCTCACTCTGTTCTCTATGAATGCCTCTGATTCTCGGCAGTTCCAAAAAGCCACATCCACTCTCAAGAGGTTAAAAACTTGCCACCACTAAAGAGCAAAGGAATGTGGTACAGGTCCCAGGGCAGTTTCAAAGGAGGTGACCCAGAGGCTGAGCAGGGGCATAGTCTTTAGAATGGAGGCAGATCCTCTCAGGCGGCTGGTCTGATGCAGCAACAGTAACTCGGCTGGGTAAATTCTAGTACATTTGGGATGGAGTACAGCATGGTGCTGAGTGTATGGATTCTTGGGGTCTGTCTCCTGGTTTCTAGTCCTGGCTTTGCCTTTTACTGGCTGTATGACCTTGGGCAAGGTACTTAACCTCCTTGTATCTTAATGTCCTCAACCAAAAATGGATTTAAACCTCATAAGGTTGTTATGAGGATTAAAGCAATTCATGCATTTAGGGTACCTGGCACATAGAAAGCGTTGTTTTAGGGCTGATTACTATCGCGTACCTTTTGCCCGCTCTTGTGAGATCCCATTGCTGCTTCTGCCCTCCTGGGATGTAATGGAGGCAGTGCCTCCTGCTCAGTGAGTGCCACCCTGGTGCCCCTGCAAAGTTTTACTTTCCTTTTTTCTCTTTTTGTCTTCTCTTTCTCCCTCTCACCTTCTCTTTTCTGTATATCACTCTCTTCGTCTCATCTCTCTCTCAAATAAAGGTGAAAATTAATGATGAACTTGACACTATCTTTTTACTTTTATGGGTTCAATGATTGATATATGTGCTTATTTGTCTATTTGGTTTTATAATTCAGGAGAATTATAAAGAATCAGGGAACATATGTTCTATGTGTTTTGGTGTTATAGTGGTAGAAAGCATTGTACTTCATGCTGTGTGAATATTTGCATCTCAGAAGTATTAGTATTTGCAATTTGTAAAAGATGGTGTTTGAAATAAACTATTTTCAATGAAATTTACCATTTGAAAATATCTACTTGCAAATTTTGAGGAAGAAAACAACTTTTGAAACTGAGCACCATTTAGAAGTTTTATTCATGTTATACCTAGAAAAAAAGGAATATTTCAAATAAAATGTTAATGACAAAAGCCACATTTCTACATATTCATTATAGAGGTTATCATAAGGATTGGGATAGGTATAATTTCTAAGAGCTAAAATTAAAATTGGTCTGTTCTCCATTAGCCAGATGTTGGTGTTGGAACAATATAATGCATTGCTTAACAGTAGGAGGCACCCACCAGGCTAATTTATGGGATGAGGAATGTTAAGGCCAATCAAATGATCTAATTGTTTCAACAGTGCTAAAGGATTTATAATAATCTTCAAGATCAAGGCTGTGCTAATCTGAACTTCCCCTTTCCCACCTCCACTCCCTGCTTTCTTCTCCCCCTCCAAGCAGTTATATGCTATTGTGCTTGCCAAGTTTAAGTTGCATAGGAAGCAGTTGAAGTGGGGACTTGGGTTCCAGTCCCAAGGTAAGATTACATATGAAAATCAGTGGGGGGGCTTTCCGTAATTACCCTTTGTGCATTTTGTAAAACTACTGCTGGGCTGGGAATGACTGACAGCCTTGACTCAAGGGAGGTTTGGCGGGGAAAGTTTGTATTTGTAAGGCTGGGGTAGAATTATACAGAGAGAGAGCCCTAGGGGATCAGGGGATCAGGGCACTGACGTAGTCAGTTCTCCCTCAACTGACACAACTTCATTAGCTCCTCAGACTGACTCACTCACACGAACCTGGATGACATATTAAAAATTCACATTAAACAATGTGCTGTGAAATGAACTTAGACAAGAAGAACATATATGGCTTCCCGGATTTATTTATTCCAAGCCCTGAAATGCACAGAGGGCAGTGTGATGGATGAGGGATGTCAAGCTCTATATGACGATCACTTACACAGAGAAGGCATCTGTGTCCCCATAACATTGCACCGTTTGGTTAGATAAAAAGTGAAGTACAGATATGTGCAATTTTGGTTTTTTCCCCAGTGCATCCAACTTGCTGATTTTTACAATTATCGTAAATAAAATATCAGCTTTCTAACACGCAGGAAGATTTTTAGCTTTAGTCAAGAAAAAAAAAAAAGAATAGAAAGGAAGGGAAGACAGAGTTTTATCTCAGCCTTTATGGTGGGGCTAGTGTTTGCCAAACCATTAACAAGTTAATGTGCAAAATCCTGAGGTGTGAGGGTGAGTGTTATTGTCTTGGCTTTATAGACTGCAGTGGAGAGTACTTAAAAGTTGTATGCCAGGCAAGTAAATCAGCTGGGGATTGGATTTCATGAGGCGAGGGGCCCTTTATCTATAACACTGTGATTAAGAAGGGAAAAGACACAGGATAAGAAGACCATGAGGAGGGAAGGTGTGAGGAAGAAGCAAGACTGGTGAGAGCCATGCCACGTGGAATACGAGAGTCATAGGTTCCCTTTAGGATTAGAGTGGACTGGACACAGGACAGGGGGGAGATCTTGGGATGCTGCCACAGGCTTCTGTTTGCCAGCCTGCAGGCTTCGCTGGCACCACTAGGAAAACACAGTACTTTTGTTCTGATGTGAGTTGCCTGGACATCAGCATTCATTTTTGGGGGGCAGTAGAGGTGGGAGTGTTGGGCGAGGGTAGGGTGAAGGAGAGGGGAGCTTCCTTTCTCTATATCCTAATCCATATTTCCTAATTGATCTTGCTTCTCTGTGAGCATTGGTTTCCTCATCTGGAAAATAATTGAACTTTGGGGAAGATTAAATGAGGCACTGTCCACTATAGAACAGGCATTCATTCCACATCCATTTCCCTTTCTCTCTTTTCAAAAACCTTCAGGGATCTTTAATTGACATCAGCAAAGGAGGTCAAGGCACACAGTTCCTCTGCTGGGGTTTGGTTGTCAGGAGAGCCCTTATGCTTGGGCACCTCAGCTGCTGCAGAAGAAAAGGGTAGAGGCAGCAATAGCTCCAGCTCTTCACTCCCAACTCCCCAGGTCAGCAAGTGGGCCTCCTCACTCAGCTCCACAAAAGGCATGGTGGGGACCAGCTAATTAGGGCTCACACAAAGTCCAGCAAAACAAAGCCCAGATAAGGGCATGAGGCAACCATAACTTTGTCCTGCTTTTTTCACACAGGACTGCTCATTTTCCAAAAGACAATTAAATTTGTTTCTGGAGACCATAAATATCAACACTTGAAATCACCAGAAGGTTCTGGACCAGGGTATTTTCAGACCTAGGTTTAGGTACCTGCCTTGAGCTGTGTTCTCCTCCCTCTCTCCCCTCCTCCTTCCCAGAGAGTGGCAGTAAGGTAGAGATGATTGACAGGTAGCTCTAACAAACTGCAAATTTGAAGGGGAGGTCCACACCAAAGTCACTGTTCCCATCCCCATCTGCTGAGAGGGGGACAGTTATATTCTTAATAAACCTGCCCCATAGACAGACTTCTGTGACAAGAGAGAAATAGGAAGAATTTGCTTCTCTTTCCTTTCTCTGGTTAAAGGTGTTTGACTCTTAAGATCCTCATCTTTCCTTTCTCTGATTAAAGTTTCTTGACTCTTAAGATCCTCATCTTGGCAATTTTCTACATAGAGTTTCCATTAAATGACAAGCTTGGACAACGGCTTCAAATAATATGACTTGAGGAACTTAGTTTAAGAAAGCATAATAACTTTGCCTGGATTGAAAAGTATTTAGGTGATGAGTGATTTGAAATAATGATAGCTTTAGTTTACCACATCAGATTTGGTGACAGCTTGTGTGTTCTCATGTGTTGATATTTGCTATCAGTATGAAAGTGAGTGTGGGCTATTTTGTGCATGACGCAGGGTCCACGTGGCAAGTGTGGGAGCTGCGGATGGGATGGGTGGGTGAACCGTGTCGTATGAAAGAAACTGTACCCTGACTGACTTAATTATTTGCAAGGGTGGTTTAGAAAAGTCATTTCCTTCAATCATTCAGATCCAAAGTACTTATCTTGTGAACACCCACCCTCCCATTCATGAAAGCGTGACTTTTCTTTCACTCAAAAGCCTACTTGTTCCTGGCAAGAGAGGTGAAAAATCAGTGGCTTCTAGGACTGTAGCAAATAGAAAAACACCGGTTTTACCCATTTACCCATCCATCAGTGATTGTTTATTTTTGCAACTGGTTTGATAGTAGCTAGAGAACATGCAGTTTAAACATTCACCAAGCAAATGCTTTGAAATTTGATTCAAATATATAAGAGGATACCCTCACTGCAAGAACAACCATACATTCAATTAACATTGAAAATCTGCTGTCTGCTCACTTCAGCTAAAATCTAAGATCTTGTCCTCAAAACAAGGTCGATTCTGGCACACCTCTTATGTTGGGGTTGCTTTCTTTGCCTTTCAACAATTAGTCAAAACTGCCAAGTGCTGGAAGGAGTTCCTATTCTCATGCCCCAGTGGAAAATAAGCAAATTCCTACCCTCCTTTGTAACCTGAGCCAGGGTCTACCACCAGCCTTTGTGTTTCACTAAGTTATTTGTTTACAGCTGGGGCATGAGGACTGGTAAATTCAGGCTGCTGTTTAGCCAGTACACACTAGTATAGCAATAGCCGTAGTAGAATGTCCTAATATTTTCCCACTGGCTGATAAATAGCTGTTCTCTGAGCCCCTTGGGCACCCCTCCCCACTCTCTCTTCTGACCACCTGGACCACCCCCATAATATAGCAACTGAAGGGTCAACATGTGGCACAGCTGGGGCCTTCAGGGAAACTGGGTTAATTGTTCAACCCCCTTTCGCTCCCAGTTGTTAACTAATTTGAATATCATTCCTGGCTTGCATTCATCATGCTGAAAATGACTGATTACTCATCTACCTTGCTCACTATTTCATGCAAACTTTTAAATGTTATGGTGACATCAATAGTCCTTTACTACTCGGAGCCAGTAATTAGACATTACTCCTAGGAATTTGTCTCAGTCTATGCACTTAGAGTCTTTCCTCTTATTCAACGGGGTTTCGGGGTTTTGATCCCTAGGGACACAGGCATTTATTCAACAGTTTAGAGCAGTTAATTAAAACTTCAAGGCTTCTGTAAATACAACTCTTCCCCTGCAAGTGCCAGAACACTTGGTATGTAGGCACGGTAGGAGCAGTAAAAGCACAAAAAATAAAAAATCTAGGTGACCCCATTCCTTTCTATGTTCAGGGGATTTCCAAGCATGGGCCCAAACTGTGATGCATGAGGAGGGACCCAGGGCGGCCATGACCTGGCTCATGTCACCTCAGCCACACTCCGATTGAACGCTCATGTCTTATTGAGGTCTGGTTTCTTCAGGGGGCTTCCTAGCAGCTGAATTCTCCTCGTGAAAAACACAGGGGCTGCTGGGTGTATAGATTATTTTTTATGTCTTCAGAAAGAAGAAATAAAAAGAGTTCAAAAGTCCTGTTCTTTGCTGTTTTGTTTTTTAAGTTTGCACATTTGAATGAATATACAGTGTGTAAGACAAACTAAGTGATAAGAAGATTTTCAAATGTTAAAATTTAAATGACTTTGAAGTTAAATCAGTAAATAATGACAATATGCAAGTGGCCACTGCGTATAAGCAGGGATTTATAGAATTCGAATTTCACATAAGCAGAGCAAAACTGGACTTAACTTTTTAAAAAGGTAACTTCAAACCAGAGGGAAAGGCTGTAGCAATTAGTGCAGTGTTTTTAAACCTGAATAACTTAAGGGTCATTTCAAAGGAAGAAGTCCATTGGAGTCCCAGTCTTAATCGGAGATAATGTTACTTAGATATCTAAAGCAAAAATGAGACACAAACATTTCATGCTTTAAACTGTTACACAATTCCAAAAACAATTTTAAAATGAAATAAAACAAAACTAAACATAAATGAAATTTAAAATAATAAATTCTTATTTCTTTATATTATTTTTAAAATTAAAATGATTTATTACTTTAAAATAATAGATTATTATGTGATTTTAATATTGACAGATGAGGTTTTGTTGAGAATAAATTGCCTCTTGCAGTGGGAATGTGGTGTTGCCTTCTATGATATGCATTCTTTTCAGTTCAATATTTATCACTGTAGGCTTTTGGAGTGACTCAGTTCTCCTACCCATTTTCTCCATTTAAACTCCTGAAGATCCACACTTGCATAGCGCATTGTTATAGCATTTGGATTTTACTTGGTGTGAGCACATCATTTATGTATCCAAACTTCTTCTTTTCTCTTTTAGCTCTGAAGTTCAAGTAGTGTTATTTGACAACGATGTGATTATAAATATTCAGGCAAACACAAACCCTGAAATCATATAGCATTTCTTGGTCATAATAAAAATGACTAATAACTATAAGCTGCTTAATATAAGCCAGATACTGTTCTAGTGCTTTATGTGTTTTAATCCACGTAACCCTCATTGCCACCTAATTGCACTGGGGTGCAAGTGAAGTCACCCCATTTGCTCATGAGAAAACTGAGGTACTGAGAATTTTCAAGGTCACAGAGCTAGTAAGGGGCAAAGCCAGGATGCAAACTTAGGTAGTCTGTTTCAGAACCAAACTCTTAACCACTGTGCTCTACTTTCACAGGTAATTGTAATCCAGAATATGCCTACATTAATTTTTTATGAAATATAATAAAATGCAAAATTAAACTTTCTCCTAGAGCACAGTTAGGGCCTCTTAGAAATCATCTGTGAACCCCAATTTGAAAAACAAATGTTCAGTTATCTACTCTTAAACCCATTAATATTTCCAGGAGTCACTACAGCATAGTATTCTTTAATTCTTTTTTTTTTTTTGAGACAGAGTCTTTCTCTGTCGCCTAGGCTGGAGTACAGTGGCCCGATCTTGGCTCACTGCAACCTCCACCTCCCAGGTTCAAGCCATTCTCCTGCCTTAGCCTCCCGAGTAGCTGGGACTACAGGCGCCTGCCACCACGTCCGGCTAATTTTTAAATATTTGGTAGACACGGGGTTTCACCATCTTGGACAGGCTGGTCTCAAACTCCTGACCTCGTGATCCACCCACCTCAGCTTCCCAAAGTGCTCGGATCACAAGTGTGAGCCACTGCGCCCGGCCTAGTTCTTTAAATTATAAAAATATATCCTAAGTTTATCCACAATGACCTTAGTTAAACATAAGGTATTTTCTAAGGCCATGGCACTCTATTAGATAATTGATATGAATCCTTGTTAGTAATCAAGATGATAAAAGATATGACATGTAGACACATTGAAATGTAAATATTTATACAGTCTTAACAAGGGTAATCAACTACAGATAGGCAGGAGTCAGTGCCATTGCCTCTGATAGGAATCAGGATGAGGATGAGTATCCTGGGGTGAGTGGGGTAAGCTCTGAGAGACAGTAGGAGATTAGTGGTTGGCTGGAAACTTCGGAGGAAAGGCTGGGTGCAAAAACCCACCCAAGCCCCCCCTCCCTGGGAGTGACCACTGGCAGAAACTCCTGGAGACAATGATCAGAGGTTGTAACTAACCTGGACTTGAATGAAAGGTTTCAAGAAATCTGGGAGCAGCAGACTGGGAAGATTCAAGAAGCAGGCATAGAAAAACATCTGAGCCTTTTGCCCTTGATATAGATATATACACACATCTGAATACTTCCTCCATTTACATATATAAAATCATATATATATATCTCTCTCTGAACACTTCCTCCATTTAGGTATTTGTTCAAGTTTATTTCTCATTTGTCTATGTCTTCAACAGGTTCATGTTTATCAGTGCTATTTACTTGTCTTAGATTGTAAATGAAGACAAAGTAGGGAGCACATAGAGCTTACTCTACATGTCACAGTACAGTAAAAGACATCTGAGGGGCTTTTGAATGATGAATTAGTCAGCTTTATTTATTGTGTACTTATTATATATAATTTTTTTTTTTTTTTCAGATGGAGTCTCACTCTGTCACCCAGGCTGGAGTGCCGCAGTGCAATCTTGGCTCACAGTAACCTCCACCTCCCAGGTTCAAGCAATTCTCTTGCCTCAGCCTCCTGAGTAGCTGGGATTACAGGCTAGTCCCACTATGCCCAGCTAGTTTTTGCATTTTTAGTAGAGATGGGGTTTCGCTAGGCTGGTCTCAAACTCCTAACCTCAGGTGATCCACTCGCCTCAGCCTCCCAAAGTGCTGGGATTACAGGCGTGAGCCACTGCACCAAGCCAAATATATAAAATTCTTTGTGAGCTACGGGTGGGTGGAAGTATGAGTAACCTAGGGTCTTACTGTTTAAAAATTTCACACAGTAAGATAATGAAGGGTATACATGAATGGAACAGATAGTAAGGCATGCCACTGAAGAGGAGGAGGGGGAAGAGGAGGAGGAGCAGTAGCAGCAGTAGCTAGGCTCTTGGGTTGTAGGGTAGAACCAGTTCCAATCTCAGCTCTACGAACCACTGTCTGGGTGTGCTTGGGCAAGATAACCTCTTCTTACCTATAAATGTGGATGATGATGATGACAGTAGTACCTGTATCATAAGGTTGTTGTGAAGACTAAATGAGACGATACATGTACCAAGTTTAGCATGTCTGCTATATCTAGCTCATCAAATGTGAACCTGCAGCTGCTGAGGCTCTGCTAACAATGACCGTGTCTGAACAAGGGTACGCTTTCCAATTCGATCGTGCCAGAGTCACTACAGGATGTAGAAGGTGAGGAGAGAAACCCTGCAAAAGAGAAAACAGTAGTTTGGTAGTGCCTGGGGTCAGTGTGTGTGTGCACCACTGCCCTCTACTGGAAGCAGTTCCCACAGATTTCTAAGAATTATCCAAGTGATTTTAGCACTCCCTTGTTTCAACATCCTGTAGTCTCCTTTGTAGAGAGCTTCACAGCCCATCTGAGATAATCTCCCTCCTTTTCTGATACTTGGAGGCAGAGGAAATCCTATTGTCTGCTAGCCTCAGCTTCTCACCTGCTTTTAACTAATATGCAGTCTGGAAAGGTATTGATTTTTCTGCTTTTCTCTGACTGCACTCATCAGTCATTTTATATTACTGGAGAGTCCATTAGCAATAAAAATAAAGGATGGATGTTACAAAGCCCATTAGAGAAACTTGCTCTCTGTATCTTTGGAACCAGGAAAACAATTAAAAGCACGTCATCTTATAAACATTCTAATAGAATTATTAGAAGAGTGAATAAACCCAGGATGTGATTACCAAGGGATGAAATGAAATCCTCCTTATTAGTCAACTAGAAGGGATTGCCCTGATGTTCCATAACACTGTAGTATGTGGGTGAGATGAAAATATTAACTACTAGAATAAAGGAACATTACACAACAGAGATTCATTCAGCTGTAGGCTTCCGTATAAATGAATTTCAGGGCTATGATGAAGAATCTGAGATGAGAGAAAGGAGGTGTTTAAATATAAAAGAAAGAAGTGATTATTCAATTCTGACTTGCAAATGTAGGTAAGTTGACAAAACAAAGCCGTCACTTCACTAGGTTGGGTCTAACTTGCTTCCATTGTATAGAGGGTCACTGAAATTCTCAATGAGAAATGGAGAACAAAGCATGACCAGGCTCCAAGACTCTGATGCTTGTTGCCTGGAGAATGTAACTGATGCTGCTGCAGGTCCTCATGCTTCCTGGGTTGGCATGAGCTATGGATATGAGTGACTAGCATCATTCTTGGCACAGGTTGGTACTCAAAAATATTAATTATCTTTCTCCTTTCCCCACGGGTGGGAGGGTGCATAGAATCGAAGATTCTGAGAAGCCCATATTTCCCAGTGACTATTATGCTGCATTTAACTTAATTTCCTTTTCTTTTCTTTTTCTTTTTTTTTTTTTTGAGACGGAGTCTCGCTATGTCGCCCAGGCTGGAGTGCAGTGGCCGGATCTCAGCTCACTGCAAGCTCCGCCTCCCGGGTTCACGCCATTCTCCTGCCTCAGCCTCCCGAGTAGTTGGGACTACAGGCGCCGGCCACCTCGCCCGGCTACTTTTTGTATTTTTTAGTAGAGACGGGGTTTCGCCGGGTTAGCCAGGATGGTCTTGATCTCCTGACCTCGTGATCCGCCCGTCTCAGCCTCCCAAAGTGCTGGGATTACAGGCTTGAGCCACCGCGCCCGGCCCCAATTTCCTTTTATTTTCATTAGCTTCTAAGTGTAAACAGTTTTCAATTAGGGGCTATTTGGACGTTTATTCTCTAAGTTGCCTGAGCCTTTTTGGTCCAGAAAGCCATAAATACTTGCAAAAAATCGTGTTATAGGTGGGAAAATTTTTTTCAACTTTCATTTTGAGTTCGGGGGTACACGTGCAGGTTTTTAACTGGGTAAATTGTGTGTTTCTGAGGTTTGATGTATGAATGATCCCATCACCCAGGTAGTGAGTATATACCTGATAGGTTGTTTTTCAACACGGATCTCCCTCTCTACCTCCCACCTCTGGTAGTCCTGAGCGTCCATTGTTCCCATTTTTATGTATAGGAGGCAAATTTTATGTTTTTTTCTCTCATCATAACAAGACATCAAGTTGTTTGGCAATGTACTAGGTTTTTCTACTGATTATAAAGTTGCTACATGTATGTTCTTTGGATTGCAATTTATTATCTGTAAGTAGTATAACAGTAAATACAGAGAATAATTTTTAAAACTAACAATTCCACCTCTCTTACATATGAAGTATTTACATTTTCGATGTTCTTCCAGTCTTTATCCATATGGATGTTTACTCTTTATGTAGATTCTTGCGTTTTGTTTTTTTATTTGATGTTATTTTACATGCATTTTAATGTTACCTCATGGTAGCCATAATTATAATTTTAATGGTTGCAAAAGATTTCATTAAATATATGTCTTTTAATTTACTTAGTCAATTATCTATAGAGGCATTGAAAGTTTTTTACCATCAAGTTTTTAAAAACCACTATAAATAATATCATCATAGTTATAAAAACAGATCTCTTTCTCCACTTGAATCTCAGTATTTCCTCTGAATAAATTCCCAAGAGTTGGATTATGATTTCTGATGTGCATGGCTAATTGTTTTCCCAAAAGATTATGTTATTTTGCTCTACCAAGAGCAGTGGATGAGACTTCTCTTGCTTATCCTCTCAACAGCATTTGATACTGCTGACCACGCCTGCCTTCTACAAATACTCTCTTCTCCAGGGTCTCTAGGTGCCTTTCTATTCTAGTTTTTCATCTACCTCTCCGGCTATTCTTCTTTGATCTTTGTCATCGCCTCTGCTTCTATCTTTTTCTTCAATGTTTGTGTCCATCAGGGCTCAGACCTGGGCTATTTTTTAGCGTCCCTTTGGAATATCTCATTCCTTCTACAGCGGGTTTAATTACTGTATCACTGGTCACGTGATATCCCCTGCACATCAGACATATATCTCCAAATGCCAAGTGGGCATGCTGGTCTCCCTGTCTCCAGTCTTGTTCCCTCAAAACCATTCTTCATAATCCAGGCAGAGTGGTCTCCCAACACATAAGTTGGAGCATAAAATTGAGATTTGAGATAAGAATTCCAAGACCCTTTATGGGATCTGCCTGTCCCCCTTGTGGCTCTGTGTCCCACTCTACTCTCCTGCCCTTTCCTTGTGTGTGTCCTCACTTCATCTTACCTGTCTTCCTATCCACACTCTTCTTCCAGCTCTTTGTCTGACTGACTCCTACTCATCCTTCAGGTCTCAGAGAGGCCTTTCCCGAGCACTAGGCAAGTTAGCTTTCCTTGTTAATGTTCTCCAGGTCCCTTATCCAATAATACCATTTGCTACACTTGAAGCCTATTCCTGGGTGCATCAATTTCCCAGCACCTCTGGCTTCCCTGTGCATAGGCCAAGCGTTATCCTAAGTCCAGCTGACATACTTAGTAGCAGGTGTTTGCAGAGGCTGTGGATGTGCACAGGAGCAGTGAGCACTGAGGGCATGTGGACGAGGCACTGATGCGGTCTATTCCTTCCACTGCCTAAATGCACTCACGTGCCCTGTTAGATTCACGCTGACCCATCCCTGATTCTGCAAGAAGGTGGTGGTGGCTTACCCCACTCTCACTTAGTTTTCCTCTCAGTTTCTTAAAAGGAAAACTTTACAGGAGGAGTGCTTGTGGTCTGGTGGGACAAGCTACCATTCTTGATGTTGCCCTGAGGCCATGGCTAATATTCGTCTTCCCAGAAGGCAGCTTTGCTGGTCTAGGTTGCTTGCCTGGTGGAATAATCCAGAAATTTACCTCTGAGGATCTGAACTTTTGGTTGCCATGTTTTTGTCAGGCTCTGATTGCCTCTGGTGATTGTGCCTGAAGTTTAAGGAGTATGAAGCATGAATTCCCTCACTCAGTCAGTGGGAATAATGATGAAAGGCCCCACACTTCCCATCTGTTCAAAGTGTCGAAAGTATACTGTGAATCTGGAAAGATGACTGGGCCTTTTGAGGGTTTTTCGGACACTCTCGAGCTGGCAGTCTCCAGCTTGTGCAGCGTCTAAAAAGTACAATGGATCCTGCAGGTATAGGCATTTGTTGCACTCCCCTGCCATAGAGTGGGTCCCTGGGTCTGAAGCAATGGTATGAGTGATGTGAAGTCAGATGCTCTGAGAGCACCAGATGGTGGGCCCGGCCCAGGCATGGTGGGCAGGGAACGTAAAACCCAGGCCAGAACATATCAGTCTCAATAAGGACAAACTACTGCCCCAGCTCTTGTCCTAGGTGGAAGGGATCTGATATAATCAACTTGCACCAGGTGTCTGTTTGGTCTCCTCCAGGCAGAGTATCTTACCCAGCCCTGGGGTTTGTTTCTGCTGCTGAGAGATCAGACAGCAACAGTAGTAGCAGCTGGATCAACCTCGGTGTTTGATCTTTCCTCCTCCCTCCTGCTAATTGCTTTGTCTACCTTATTTTAGATACCTGACTCTAAACAGGCAGAGACATATTTGTTAATGAGACGTTGCTAATGATCTTTTTGCACAAACTAGGTGCTCTTATCTCCTGCTGCCTCTTCAAAGAGTAATTTTCCCAGAGGTGTTTGTGATCCGAGCTCAACAGATCATATTGTACTTCAAATAGGCTGCAACAGAAAACTTGGATCAAAGTAAAACTAAAACTACAATTTTGAAGGGAAGAGGTGGGAGATTCCGCTCTGGAAGAATCAGCTGACAGGAACCTAGGAGGGAGAGGAAGCTGACCCAAGGACCTAATTCTATTTAGTTACTAATCTGCTGTAAGCAATTACCTTTGAAGATCCAATTTTGCAAAAGATCAATGAGCACCTCTGAATTTCTCTCCTGTAGTAGTTGTGTAATAATCTGAAGCTCATAAGCCCAGGGACATATCTTATTTTCCCCCATATTCCCAATGACTGAGCCAGTGCCCTGCTCAAAGTCCTGAATAAATATGTATTTGTTGAGTGGACAAATAAACAAACAAATGGATGAAGTCTCGTAGATAGAGGGTGCTTTGTAGGAATCATTTGAATAGCAAGAGTCTCCAACCCGTGTAACACAGGACCTGATTTGCAGAACCTTGTTTAGACATAGCATTTCAAGAACACGTTTTCTGAACCATAAAGGGAAGTAGGGCTCTAGATGAATAATGCCTTTTCACAGTGTCTGAGTCACCTCACACCACTCGCCCTCTGATATCACCCTCATCTGATAACGGCCCTTGGCAGATCTGCCCTTTTGCAGGGGATTCCCCAAGGCTCTCACCTCTTGCCTGCCCGTGTGTGTGCGACTGCAGCAGGCACAGGGTTGCCAGGCACCAGAATATAAGCACAGAGCTGGATTAAATGGGAGGAATGAGAGGGCAAGTTTATGGCAGTGAAACTTCCTGACAGTATGCATTTATGGGAATATCATACACATTTCACCTTATTATGGTATTTTTTATGCTGACAGGAAGACAAACCTGGGCAATAATGGAAAAGCTGACTATCAAGGTAGTGTTGAAAAGGAAAGAGTTTGTTTCAATGAGACATTCTCATTATAGATGTTGGCTTAGTCCAAGCTTCTGCCTCCTCTCCCATCACAAAGGTTGTCTTCTTCTAATATATTGTGGAGGAGGGGGGTTTGTATCTGTGCAAACTGCACTGCCTCTCTCATGCTCTTGCTTCTACAAACACCCCCCTCCAAACAAGGAGACCACGGGGTGTGACAAGTGGTGCTCATCACAGCCTCTAAGCTTTGACATAACAGGATTGTCTTTCTTTTAAGTTAGATAGGGATATTGAGCTAGAGCTTTGTTCCTCAAGAATCTCTCTATTGAATAGAGCAAAAGCAGTAGCGGCCCAACAGAAGTTCATTTTGAAAATTGCTAAATTAAAGGTAAGTAAAACTCAGCGTATTAAATGCCCTCTAAAAATACGTGAAGGTACTCAAAGGCCTTGGCATCTGGAAAGTTCCCTGCAGGGTGTCCACCTGCACTCCAGTGCTAGCTCTGGGAAGCTGTATGAGCCTGGTAAGTCTTGTGCTTCCTGGGCCTTGGTCTCCTCCTCTATTAAATATGTGATTTGGACCTTCCTTCCTTCCTGCCTGCCTTCCTGCCTTCCTACCTTCCTTCTTTCTCTCCTCTCTATCTCTCAGTATAGAAACCCTTTCTTTAGATGAGATCTCTTAAGAAAGAAAAACTCATATATATAAGAATATAAGAATATTAAGCATGAATCTTCTCTGGTTAAGTGAAGCAGGAAAGAGGTCAGAGGTGTATGTTTCCAGCAGCTCCTGAATCTCAGGAACCTCTAGGCTCCAGCTGGAAAAGCCCTGTAGCTGTGTTATTTCATGATCTGCAAACTCTCCATGAGAGCTGCTTTCCTAGTCTTACCAGCCAAAGAAGAGGCGGACTTTTCTAGCAAGGAGGACAAAGAGTTCGGGAATATCCATTTCAGCCAGTTTTCAAAATTATCTTGTATCATTATGAGAAACACAAACTTGGGTCTGAATCCCTATCCTTTAAAGGACTCCTACAGACTTGGCTTGGGGTTCCCAACTGCAGAGAAAATAAATCCTCAATCATTTACCTTCATGACATAGCTGACCCAATGATCAACAGTATTTCTCTGTATAATGCTCTTTCTGACAAGCTCTCCAAACAAAAGAAAAGAGAAAGAGAAATGGCCACAGGAGGGAAGACTTTCTTCTACGGCATTTAAGACCGTCAGGCCCAGATGCGAGGCACCGCCTTTCCACCTTATGCCTCATTAATGGAAATAACGCAAAAGCTCAGATCTAAGGCAGAGCTTCCCACCTATGAACCTGCATCTCGGTCTTCACCTTCCAGGAACCAGACAGTGTCTTCTGGGCTGATTACTTCCAGTTTACCTCATTATGATGTCCAAATATTATAGCTCCCCTCTCCCTTGTGATGAGCATGGAAAATATCGGTAGTTCCAAATCCCAATTGTTTCACCTTAGAAAACAAATCTGGGAATCCCTCTACCACCAAGCATAGTATCTGGATACAACAGGCACTCAATAAATATTTGCTCAGCCAACGCAAGGATAAGCGAATGAAATTCCTCATCCCTGTATTTATTTCTGAAGACCTGCTGGTGAAAATCTGGCTCTAAACATCTTTCAGATTTATTCCATTGAGGTATGAAAAAGGAAAAAAAAAATGACGACGCAAATGAAGTCAGGAGCTGGCACAGAAAGTGCAATCGGATTCTGCTTCCCCTGTAATTAAGTGTGTCCAATGCCGCTGACTTAGGCGATGACAGTGTGCAGCTTGCCTGCCCGCCCTGGGTGCATGGGAGGGCGGGCAGCCCTCAGGATGCCACTGCACAACACGCTTGCCACCTTATCAAGATTTCCACAGCCACAGGAAGATTTCTCACCCCACCATGCCCCCGTGGGCTGCCCTGTGTTGTCATCTCCCTTCCTGGCTAGAGACACGCTGGCTGTCCCCTCTTCTGCTCCCTGGAGACGAACATCCTTCCTGGGCCTCCCTTGGTGTTTTGACAGCCGCTCCATGTCCCCACTGCTCAGGGAGGGAGAGCCACTAGGAGGCCCTCTATGGAATATTACCTCCTGTCCAGGGTAGCATGGGCTCGATCGCACCTGATCATTTCTGATGGCTGTCACTGGGCCAAGAGCACAGCGAAGTCAAGAAAGAAATGGCCTCATTAGTGAGAGTGCAGAGCTCTGGGTAGGCAGCAGTGGCGTGGAGGACCTGCTTTTGTGGAGGCTGTGACGAGAGGGGAAGGAGTGGTGTCTTTATATTGAGATATTTTGAGATTCCTGCTTTCTCCTCTCACTTCAACTGACCGTATAGGTTCTGCAGGTTCCAGAAGATTCTAGAACTTGCACAGGATCGAACCTATAGCTTCTCATGGAACAAACACAGAATCAAGAAAATCTGGTGGAAGTCACCTGGTTTAACTCCTTTGAGCTCTAGACCAGAAATTAAATAGTGCTTAATATGTTACTTTAAAGAAGCCTAGTTCTAACTTTTCCTCAGCTTGCTCCCTCTTTTTGCCTAGGATAGGAAGGGTGGGTGCAATGGCCAGCTCCCTGTAGGTCTGCCTCTTGGAGCCCTAAGTTTCCCGCCACTTCTCTGCACTACAGGCTTTGCCCAGGGTGGGATCCTCAGCTCAGGGAGGATTGTTTGTCCTCCTCTTGATACTGGTGCCTGCTGCCCAGCCACACACCCTCAGATTCATTTTTAAAGAAACATCAACAGCTGTTAAATGGCAAATGAGCCTTTCAAAGATGTGGGATGACTTTGAAAAAGGGCTTCCTCTTCCTCTTGACCATAATACCGGGATTGTTTCAACCTGGGGAGAAAGGGCAGTATTTCTTATAAGAGAGAGAAGCCCCATCAAGCTCCTGGCGTGGCGCTGGCTTCATTGAGCAGTTGAGAACCTATGGGGAGGCGTTAAACCAGCTCATTTGGGTTGAATTTTGAGGACAGCAGTTGACCTCTGACTGTCTCCCCTCAGATGCCCTCTCCATCCCACCCTCTCTCCCCATCCCCATCCTCTGCTCTCCCAGCGAGCCTGTCTGCTCTTCAACCCTCCCCCCTGCCCAATTGTGCTGTCTCCTCAACACTTCCCATGTTTCTTGATTCCTAAAATAACATAGGGGAAAACATTTGTTTGTTTTTGTTTGTTTGTTTGTTTGTTTGTTTTGAGATGGAGTCTCCCTCTGTTGCCAGACTGGAGTGCGGTGGCACAATCTCGGCTCACTGCAACCTCCGTCTCCTGGGTTCAAGCGATTCTCCGGCCTCAGCCTCCTGAGTAGCTGGGACTACAGGCACATGGCACCACGCCCGGCTAATTTTTGTATTTTTAGTAGAGACGGGGTTTCACTGTGTTGGCAAGGATGGTCTCAATCTCTTGACCTCGTGATCCACCCTCCTTGGCCTCCCAAAGTGCTGGGATTACAGGCATGAGCCACTGCGCCTGGCTGAAATACTTTTTTAAATGAAGAAAGTGAATTCTCAAGCCAACTCTCTTGTTTTGGTTATTGATTTCAATGCTACCCTCGCTGGACTTTTGGTGGGAGTTGGTAGTCCGTTGAGGGGGCTGGAGTCTTCCAGGAGGACCGCCAGACTGCCCTGACACTCACCATCCTCATTGAGGACTGTCCCTCTCAGGAGAGTTGCGACTGAAGGACAAGTGGAAATCCTCTGATCAGAAAGTATAAAACAGGACAACTTTTCAGCATCAGACTTGACTAGTAAGTAACCCCGGTCCTCTGGGCTAGGCCTCTGGCCACTTCCTCAATGGAGGGCAACCAGTGCGTGAAGAGAAGGGCTTAGGAATGATTGGGTCACAGATCTAAGGCTCCTTTCCTGACTAGGGTCGTTATTTCTAGCTCTTTGCCTTCCCTACCTGTGGTAGGATTGTACTCCTGAACTCTTTGTGACTGTGTGGGACTGTGTGTTGATTCCAGCCAATGACAGTGCACAGATGTGATGTATGTGACGTCCAGACTGGAGTATTTGAATATCAGCCTGAGAACCTCCACAGCTGTTTTTCCTTCTACCATAGGAACATGGTGGTCACTTTATTAGCCTGGGTGACAGAGAAAGGGCAATGCAGAACTGAGTCTTCTGCCAAACTGTGATGAATAGGGAGGGAGACTGAGAAACAAACCTTGTTTTTCAGTCACTGAGGTTTGGGGGTTGATACGGTTGCACAGACTAGCCTATCCTGCCTGATAAACAAAGTACCACTCTCTGCCCCACCCTCTCCCTCTTGACCATAATACCGGGATTGTTTCAACCTGGGGAGAAAGGGCAGTATTTCTTATAAGAGAGAGAAGCCCCATCAAGCTCCTGGCATGGCGTTGGCTTCATTGAGCAGTTGAGAACCTATGGGGAGGCGTTAAACCAGCTCATTTGGGTTGAATTTTGAAGACTCCCCAGGACCAGAAGCTAACTCTGAAGCAGCTGTAGAGATTGACCTAGCACCCTGCTGGCATGCCCTGGGAGCCCAGGAGCTGGGGTGTGGGCTACCAGAGCTTCCTGAGAGCTTTGCCACACACGCCTTGGGTTGTTTGGCCCTTTGTATGTGAGCTGGTGGGACTCTGCCTGTGTGTTGAGACAGGAGGTAGAGAGGCAGGAAGAGGGAGATGATTTGTGATGTAGCCCTCCTAAAGTCAGCTAGGGCGACTAAGCATAGCCTGCCATCCTGGGTCACAGCCCTTCCTTCCCTCCGTCCCTTCTTCCTTCCTTCCTTCCTTCCTTCCTTCCTTCCTTCCTTCCTTCCTTCCTTCCTTCCTTCCTTCCTTCCTTCCTTCCCCCTTTCCTCCCTCCCTCCCTTCCTTTCTTCCTTTTTTCCTTCCCTCTTTCCCCCTTTCCTTCCTTCCTTCTTTCCTTTTTTCCTTCCCTCTTTCCCCCTTTCTTTCCTTCCTTCCTTCCTCCCTTCCTCCCGTCTCCTCTTCGTTCTTTCTTTTATTCAAGAACTATTATTTGAGCATGGACCACATCCCAGGCACACACATCGGTGTGCCCAGGAAACAAACACATCGGTGAGTAAACCTATCATAGCTGTGGCCATCCTGTAGCTTAAGTTCCCACAGAGATGAGGCCAGTGATGTTGGACACAGAGGCACCCAGCCACATTTTCAATGGTGGCTAAAGAATGCTCCTAATGACTGTGTAAACCATGTGTCCTGTCAGAACCATGGGGGTTCTTTTCTGTCCCAACGCCCCTCCATGTCCAGGTAATAAATATTTTCTCCCCTCAAGGGAATCACCTCTTGTCATCTTTGCTCTTCTGCTTGCAGTTTTCTTCGTGATCCTTCCTGGTAGTTACTTGTGGCTTTTTGCTATGCTGCCCTTTCCTTTAGTTCGTCTCAGTAGGTGGCCCATTTCTGACATTTCCCCACAGTCTCTTGGCTTCTGCCACATCCCATGTCCTCAGCCTCAGAACCCCCTTGGACTTCCTTCCTCATTACAATCTAACAGAATTCACAGTTCTCTCCCCTGGCGGTGGCTGCCTTCCGCTTACCTAGCATCATGGATAGCTCTGCTCCACATGTGTTCAGCAGGGGAGCCGGGCCATGGCAAGCCTCCCTTCAAAGCTGACATCCTACTTGTGTTACTAATCTGAATTATTAAGAAGACCTCTTTGACAGTCAGTGTCCAGTAGGAGCCTCCTAGAGGAGAGAGCAGCAGCGTCTGGGTCTGGCCCAAGTCTCATAGCTGGAAACAAGGGAGGATCTTATCTCTGCTCTTTCAGCATGGTCTAGAGTTTGATGCAATGTGTAATGTGAGCCTCCCAGTTTCCTACCAGCTCCCCAGAGGCTGCGGACACCTTGGTCATTTGGCTCCCTCTCATTCTCCTCTGCCAGTGCCACACCACTACCGCTAACAGGTGTTACCATGTAGAGGCAAGGACAGATGTCCTCGGCTTGAATTCTTGTTCCAGCACTTCCTAGCTGTGTGATCTTCACTGTAGTATTTAACTTCTCTGTGCCTAAATTTTTCTTCTGTGAAATGTATATGAAGTAGTACCTAGTTCACAGGGTGTTGATGATAAGAGGACCCACATAAAGTGCTTATTCCTGGGTCTGTATCTGGGTTCTGGCAGCAGGTTAGCCGTAGCCCCTGGAGGGCACTTCCCACGCCCAAGCTCTCACTCATGAGCATGTACACATCCCAAGCATTGTGCTGGGTCACTCACGAGTCACCTTACATAATCAACCACTCCACCACAACGCGTTCATTGTGCATTGCGAAAGCATTTCAAGACTTCACTCTTGAATGTTTTGTTTTAACGTGACATTAGGTGACACTTTGCTTCATTTTGCAAAGAAATGTAAAACCTGCCTAGTCAGGTTGGAGGTGGAACTCTGTTCATTGATAATATCAGTCAATTTCATGAATTTGTTATTATCAGCCACAGAATAATTACGTATAAATAACAAGCCATTGTCTAGAACTTCAAATGCAGAAATAATTTTTAAAAATCAGGTTTCTAACATGCTTACTGATCCTAATATCATAGAAAATAATAAAGGTCCATTAATTTGTAATATCTTTTACTTGTTAGTAGTTGTTTTTTGTCTTGATTTAGGAAAGATAAAAGCCTAAGTTATTGATGCTTTCAAACTTTAAGAAAAATATTTTCTGGAAAGGACTTATGGCATCTGACATTGATGGGGTTCAACATGCTACACCCAAAGATGGTACTTTCACATATTGAATATTTTAAGTTGAAGGAATTTGAAAAAAGTTGCAGAAGCAGAAAGTTCTCTCTGGTCTTCCCTGCCCTTCCTCCCTGAAGGATTTTCTGACCTTCCCTTGGAGCAGGTCATAAGACTCTTGTGTAAGAGATGTCCTCCCTACACCAGAGGAAAGCAACAGCCTCATCTCTGAAGACACAGGGACACAGAGAAGAATCTGAACACACAGGCCTTGCTAAGTGCCCCTCCATCCCCCAGTTTATTACATTAAATCCTGCCCTTTTTGCCTTATCGTATTTCTCCACAAGTGTCCTCTCTTTATCAAACCTAGCTTAAAAATACACAGATTTAACTGTTTCTTTGGATCTTCATTTCCTTATGAAGACTTCTGTGTCATGTAAAACTTAAACAAATGTGCATGCGTTTCTCTATTTTTTTTTTTTTTTTTTTGAGACAGAGTCTTGCCCTGTCACCTAGGCTGTAGTGCAGTGGCATGAAAACAGTTCACTGCAGCCTCTATCTCCCTGGCTCAAGTGACTCTCCTGCCTCAGCCTCCTGAGTAGCCAGGAGCACAGGTGTGCACCATGCCTGGCTATTTTTTTTTTTTTTTGAGATGGAGTCTCACTCTGTCACCCAGGCTGGAGTGCAGTGACATGATCTTGGCTCACTGCAACTTCCACCTTCCAGGTTCAAGGGATTCTCCTGCCTCAGCCTCCCGAGTAGCTGCGATTACAGGTACCTGCCACCATGCCCAGCTAATTTTTGTATTTTTAGTAGACTCAGGGTTTTACCATGTTGGCCAGGCTGGTCTTGAACTCCTGACTTCAAGTGATCTGCCTGCCTTGGCCTCCCCAAGTGCTGGGATTACAGCCGTGAGCCACCATGACGCTTGGCTAATTTTTAAATTTTTTGTAGAAATGGGGTCTTCCCGTGTTGCCCAGGCTGGTCTTAAACTGTGGGGCTCAAGCAATACCTCCTACCTCAGCCTCCCAAAGTGCTGGGATTATAGGTATGAGCCACCACATCCAGCTGCATTTCTCTTTTTAATCTCTTTATTGTTTAGGGATCTCAGATACTTTTCCTCCCCTACATCTTTGAGAATTTCTGTAACACTAGATTTACAACCTGATTTTCTGGTAAAAGGCATGTCAACAAGTGTCAGAGAACTATCCAAAGTTGATGCATATTTATCTGAACTCCTTTAAGTCAAATCTCTTATCACCATTGAAATCTAGTTTTTTATATATAGAAAGTATATATGTTATATAAATATATGTTTTATATATGTGTTGTATATGTTATATAAATATATACTTTATATATAAAGTATAAAACATTATATATTTTATATATATTATATGTATACACACACATATATAAAACTTGGGTGTGTTTACTTATAAACAACACTAAGCAAAGTTTCTGCTGACAGACCTGTCAAAGGCAGGCTTCCTGAACATTACTACCAGAGCCCTTTGATAAGCAAAGCAGAGAGTATTACTTACCATAGTACAGAAGAGCAAATGCCATCTAGGCAGAGCTTTGGCAATGACTCAGAGGAGAACGGTGACATCTGAATTTCTTGAAAATTGGAAGTTTGTTAACAGTAAGATCAGTGGAAAGAGGAAGGTGGGGATTCTGGAAGGAGGGATACAAAAAGTCTTAGGGTGAAATGATCTGTTGATGCTTTCCTTTGAAGGGTTGAGGAATCTTTTGTGAAGTTCGGGCAAGAGTCCTGCAAAAGCAAAGTCGTGTTAATGTCGACAGTGAGAAGTGCTTTCAGCTCTTGGTGTCCAGGCTGAGTGTGGAGTAGATGGTCTTGATTCTCACACCTAGGAGAAGATCTGCTTCCCTGGGGCTGGGGTCCTGGGCACTTCTTTTATCGCAGGCTTCAAGTTGCAGGCGTGGTTTGATTGGGTTGGACTAACGCTGTTCTGCTTTGGGCTGGTCTATTGCCACCATGAACAAAATCAAGCTTCTGCTGTAAGGAAGAAAGAGGGAATGAATGGCCATTAATCAGGCAACTAGTGGTGTCTGTCATTGTGAATAGGTGGGGAGAAAATTGACCCACAGAGAGGTCCTGCCTGCTAGAGGCCATGTATCCTCTGGGGCCCGGCTGTGGTAAGGCTCTGCCTTGGCACCGCTGCTGTCTTTTCCCTAAGTCCAGTGTGCTGACTTCCAGGATCACATTCTGCTGAGTTGTAGCCTCTTATCAGCAGGCATGTCCTGTCAAGATGATTACCGTGGCAGGATACGTTGGCTTGCTCTCAGGTCAGTCCAGCCTGGTGCTGGTGGGTTTCTTCATCTCATTGCATTGACCTCATCTCATACCACCTTCTTCTGCTGTCCCCACACTCCAGCCACACTGCATTCTTGTGCCTCTGACACTTCGACTCAGTTCTGCCTCAGAGCCTTTGCACTCATTGTGCATCTGGCTGGGAATGCCCTGGCTAGGGTTGTCTGCAGGACTCCCATCGCTCAGGTTCCAGCCCCGCTGCCTCCTTTTCAGAGGGGCCTTTCCTAACTGCCCTTTTAAAAGTGGTCTCTGCCCCCAGAACATTCCACTCATCACCATTCTTTGCATCAATCCCTCTCTGAGATTATATTGTTTACCACTTACTAATTTGTCTCCACATTAACTGGAATACAAGCTCCGTGGGAGTCAGATCTTGTCTGTTTGCTTCACAATTGTAGCCTCAGCTCCTAGAGAGGGCCTGTGGGGGGTCTGTCCCGCAGACCCTGACCCAACAATGGATGAATAACGTACATTGACACAGATATTATGCTTGTCAGTCCAGCTGAGGGTCTGGGCCACTACAGACTCCAAGGAGAGTGCTGTAAAGAGTTGCAGTCACGGCCCCTGGCCCCTGTGACTAGCTGGACCTGCTAGCATTTATTCAGCACACATTAAATGACAAAGGCTTTGAGTCAACACCATTAGAGGGTAATCAACCTGGTTGCCTTCCCCGCAAGAGAGCCCTCCTGCCTGTGAATGACCAAAGGTTAGTTTTAGGACCACATAAGTAAACAAGTTGTTTAGATAAACTCCCCTAAATTCCTATGCATCTACTCTAAGTTATTTACACAAGGTAAGGATTAGTTTGCTTTCAGCCATAACCCTATCCTGAGACTTTTGCAAAAACCTTCCAGCATTCCAAGAAGATTTGTGTCTATATCATACAACTTCATCTTAAAAATTTTCCCACTAGCCTGACTGAACTCCCACAAGGGCCCAGGATGTAGGCATGATGAAATACTTAAAAATAATATCAGCTAACTTTTTGATTGTTTATATTGTACCAGGCACTGTTCCTAAGACCTTAAATGTATTATTAGCTCATTTAATCCTAACACACTTTATTATCCCAGTTTTACTGAGACACAAAGAAGTTAAATGGGATCATAGACTTAGGAAGTAGCAAAAGTAGCATAAATTAAGTGTAAAATAAATATTTATTAAAATTTTTATTTTTGTTCCTGACATCCCTGTCCAGGCAGCTTCTATTGTTTGATAGCACATAACAATCTCCTGGCACAGGTATCTTGCAAAGTCTAATGCTTTCTCTGTCTGTGCCTTCTTAATTTTCCAAGAGTACTAGTTCACATTTCCTTCTAAAGTTTCAACACACAACAATAGCATGAATATCACACAGCTGAAGGCTATTTGACAGAATTATCCACAACAAGTCCATTAACACTGCATCTTAATTTAATTTTATTTTTTTTGAGACAGAGTCTCGCTCTGTCACCCAGGCTGAAGTGTAGTGGTGAATCTCAGCTCACTGCAACCTCTGCCTCCTGAGTTCAAGTGATTCTTCTGCCTCAGCCTCCTGAGTAGCTAGGATTACAGGTACCTGCCACCACCTCCAGCTAATTTTTGTAGTTTTAGTAGAGACGGGGTTTCACCATGTTGGCCAGGCTGGTCTCAAACTCCTGACCTCAAGTGATCTGCCTGCCTCAGCCTCCCAAAGTACTGGGATTACAGGCATGAGCCCCCATGCCCGGCCTTGCATCTTACTTTAATTTGATATATGATACACATCACACACACAAGATCTTCGATTAGATTATAAATGCTTATCCTCGAAATTCATCTATAGTAGAAGATATTACCTGGGACTTTCCACTCCATTCTCAACATCCCGGCCAAGTGAATATCTATCTACAAACACACCATCCTGTGATCATGTTTCATCCTACTTCCCCTTATCAGTGTGACCTTAATTCAGGCATGGTCCCACCATGCTGCTGCTCTCCCAAGCCTCTGTCTGCCATGGGGGTGCTAGTTCCCTTGGAAGTTCCCTTTGCAATTCTCTGGCCTTTTAATGGCAATCCCACTGCCTGGAGGCCACCCTGCCTGCACGCCCACCTGCTTCCACATGTTTGGAAGCACTTATTCACTTAGCAGGAGACATTAAGCATTCATCACTTTATTCTACAACTATTCACTGATGCCCAGTGCCCGTTATACAGCAGGCCTAAATGCTAAGAAAGCATAAATGAGAAAAACAGACATGGTCTTTTCCTCCTGAAACAAAATCTCCTGAGGGACAAAGCTATTAATCAAAGAATCAACTGAATAGTGAGTATGATGAAGGAGTTACTGGATGTTATGAGAGTATATAATGGTGGCCTGATCTAGTCTAGAAGAGTAAGGCAAGGCTTCTTGGAGCTTCTAGCTGAGATCTGAGGATGATTTGCTGTGAACTAGGTGAAGATGGGGGAGGGAGTTCTAGGCAAAGGGAAGAATGAGTGCAAAGGCCCTGAGTGAAGAGAGCACGCGACCTTCCAAGAAGTAATAAGTAGCCAGAGTAACTGGGCTTAGGGAGCAGGGAGAAGAGCCCTGAGAGGTGAAGTGGGCAGGAACTACTCTGAGCAGGGCCTTGGGGTCTGTGCTGCCACTACCACTGGGAAAGTTTTGGAAGGATATGGGCAGAAGAGACAAGATCTAATTTATGTTAATGGCTAAAGTGTGGAGAATAGATTAGATGACTCCAGGTTTTTTGCTATGCTATGCTAGAAACAGAGGAGAGCTGTTTGGGGAGACATTCAAGCAGACATGGTGAGTAGGCAGATGCATGTACATATTTAGAGCGACCTGGGTTGAATTAGCTGTGAATTTTGAGATGGTGATTGAAATCATGGGTGGTTGGAATTGCCAAGGAAGATATAAAGATCAGGAAGAGAAGGGGGACTAGGACCAGTCTTTGATGGATTATGACCTTTAAAGTCTGAGTAGAGGGGGACTTGTCTGCAGAGGAGATTGAGGAGGAATAGCCAGGTAGGTGGAAAGGCAGGAGAGTGTAGTATACTAGAGGCTGAATTAGGAATCTTTCAAATGCACATTACTGAAATCTATCTTCAACTGATATAAGCAAAAAAGAATAATTTATTGGCCCTTATAGCCTGAAATCAGGACTGGTCAGACATGCCTGGGTTCAAGTGCTCAAACATCCATCTCTTTGGGAAATGGCCTCTCGCCCCATCTCTCAGCTCTGTCTCCTGAATGGACTTCTGTGCCAGGTGGATCTTCCCATGTGGTGGCCTGATTGGGTCACCAGCAGAGGCTTCAGGTTTACATCCTACTCAAAGTAAAAAATGTCCTTCTTCCATTGCTTCCAGCAACCACACCGGGTGTGACTATTGTTAGCCTGACTTAGGCTAGATGCCCAACTCTGAGCTAGAGGTTGACATCAACTCTACCCACACTTCACATGGACTGAAAGTTGGGAAAGGGATGGTTCCTCAAAAGAAAATCAGGGTGCTGTTACCTGAAGAAACTGAGAAGAAGTCAGGTAGGCAAGATCCCAGATGTCTATACAGATGCCAAAGTGATAAGAATTCTAAGAGGGAAAGTATATTTAAGAGTATGAAATACCGTAAAGGCCTGGTGCGGTGGCTCACGCCTGTAGTCCCAGCACTTTGGGAGGCTGAGGTGGGTGGATCATGAGGTCAGGAGTTCAAGGCCAGCCTAGCCAAGATGGTGAAACCCCATCCCTACTAAAAATACAAAAATTAGCCATGGTGGCAGGGCGTGACGGCAGGCGCTTGTAATCCCTGCTGCTTGGGAGGCTGAGGCAGGAGAATTGCTTGAATCTGGATGGCAGAGGTTGCAGTGAGCCAAGATCGCACCACTGTACTCCAACCTTGGTGACAGAGTGAGGCTCGGTCTCAAAAAAAAAAAAAAAAAAAAAAAAAGAAAAGAAAGAAAGAAAGAAAGACCATTAAGAGACCAAGAACAATAAGAACAGGGGTTTAGCCACCCGCAAGTCACTGGTGCCCTCAGACCTGCACAAATAGCTCCATCACAAAGTGGGATGTGGTGGAAAACAAAATGCAAGTTGAAATGGCCACATGAACCCAGGAGAGGAAAATCATTTAGGACTGAAACAATCATGTAAAGCTTCATGTCAGAAGTAGCATTTCACTTGGGTTCTAAAGGACGGGTGATATTTTTAAAACGAAGGCCAGAGAAGTGGAGGAAGGGAGGGCACCCAGCTGACTATAGCATGAGCAAAAGGGCAATGGCAGAGATGTTTGGGGTGTGTTCACCAAGAGGTGAACAGTTCATGCTTGGTCTGACGGCTAGGGGCCAAATGTGAGTGCTGGCTAAGGAGAAGGGACTTTCTCTGTTCAATTTACAAATGAGTCAGCTGTAATCTACCGTCCCTTAGGTTATCCGCCTGAATATGTAAATGAGGGATAACTGTCACTAGAATGAAACTGACACCTAGAAAAGTGCCTCCCTATAATTTTGCCTTTCCGTGTAAGGGCTCCCTGGCATGTTTCACAGGTGAACTCTACAGCAAATGCATTTTTCTGTCTCCTTTCAGCCTTGGTCTTTCCTCTGACTCTGAGGGGCCTGGCTTGCAGTGCTGAGGCACTTTCCGGCTGCTGAGAATTGGACTACTCTGTCATCTTGCTGACTGCGGCAGAGGAACACCCAGGGTCTGACAATCACCTCTACGAGAGCAGCTTGGATGTTTCTCAGCTTTCACTTGACTTTATTATCCCTTCACTTAAAAAATATATATATATATTTTAGAAACAGAGTCTCCCTCACTATGTTGCCCAGGTTGGACTCAAACTTCTGGGCTCAAGTGATCCTCCCACCTCAGCCTTCCAAGTGGCTGGATTACAAGCATGTGCCACCACATCCTGCTCATCCTGTCAGTTTTTAGCCCAGAAAGCTGGCACTAAAAGGGATGGTAGATTTGAGGGATTTTTAGATGGAAGACAATTTAGGTGACTCTGCACTGTATTATAGTCAAATATCCTGCAACTTTTGTTCCTAGAAGAAACTTGTGCATCCT
The DNA here is from genome assembly GCF_049350105.2 of Macaca mulatta. Taxonomy (NCBI): domain Eukaryota; kingdom Metazoa; phylum Chordata; class Mammalia; order Primates; family Cercopithecidae; genus Macaca; species Macaca mulatta. The sequence goes on along the minus strand of NC_133409.1, from coordinate 95,560,452 downwards.
GAATCTCTAACCCCTGGGAGTACATTTTTTCCCCCGAGCACCTTACCTAGGAATGGTTACTAGGGTTAAGGGTTCTCAGTCTTGGTGGCCAAAGGCCAACACCCGTTCATTTATCTCCTATCTTGTAGTCAGTCTCCTAGGACATTTCTGCAACTTGGCCCTGGTGGGCCAAGTGCATTTGCCCAGAGAGAAAAATTGCACAAATTAGAACTCTGGATTGATACTTCACTTACATACCTCCACTTGGGGATCCTCAGCACAACTTAAATAGTAATGTATTTAATGGGGGTCATCAAGGGCATTGGAGTAGGGACATGCAATGAACAGAACCGCTTTTGGAGAAGACTGCACTTGGCAGTGGTTCCCTAACAGATTTGCGAGAGCAGAGGTGGGAATTGGCAAATTGTTAGGAAACTGATAATGGGCCCAGGGAGAAAAACTTTGAACCAAAGGAACTGAGCTAGATGTGGAAAGGCGGGGATGGGTTTAGAAACACTTCTGGAGGAGTGTTTCTTCATGGAGGAGAACCATGCTTAAAAAAGGAGAAAGAAATAAAGGAAAGGAAAGGGAAGGCAAGGCAGGGCAGGGCAGGGCAGGGCAGGGCAATGCAGGGCAAGGCAAGGCAAAGCAAGGCAAGGCAAGGCAAGGCAAGGCAAGGCAAGGCAAAAAGGAAGGTGGGATTGGGGGAAGAAGGAAAGGGAGAAAGGAAAGAACGAAAGGAGGACATGGAAATCGCTGTAGGCCAGGAACAGAATGAGGAGGCTCAGTATGATGAGGAGGGCCTGGGAAACCTGTGGACCCCCAGGACACAGAGATTCTGAGCTGGCAGCGGGAGCTGAGCTGAGAACAGAACTGAGCTCACTCCAGGAGCCCAGGACAGGGAGTGTGAATGTGGGGCCAGGCCTCTGCTCTTCATTAGTGACTAGAGCTGTAAGAGCTGTCCCTGACTGTGGAAAGAGGCTCCTTGTCCAGAGATCGGGGAGGAAGCAGACCACGGCATGAAGGGGGACCCAGTTCTGTGCTGGGCAGCTTCTTAACTGAAGACTCCAGCTACCCATTGCAGTGCATGGGCGTCCGTCTGCTGGGAGGGGCACCGATACACCTGCTCCACCAATAATGCCCCATCACAGTGCCCTTGAGCCAGGCTCCTCAGGAAGTCTCTTGTCTGAGACTTCCCATCTCTTCACCCTACACTGAGGGGCTCCTTGTCCTGCCATTCGGTCTCATTCCCCTCCATGGAACTAGGAAGAGCTTTGCTGAAGTTCCTGGAGTGTGGAGGGTCGCCTCATTTATGCCATCTCAGAGCCAGACAGTTGACACCATCAGAGTGACCGGGCCTCTTTGGTTGTGCCGACTCCTCTTTGCCACGCGTGGCACCCCCTCCCCCTGCCTGTTATTGTGCCAGCCCCAGCAGGGCGATGCTTTGCCCCAGGAAAGCGGAAGCCTTTTCCACAGAGCTGCTTTCCAGCAAAACTCGAACCCTCCTGAGTGAAAGCCCAGTGACCACGCAGCCCATGAGGGCTGGGACCCAGAGTGTGGGACGGGGATTCGTGGTGTGTGCCCAGGGCCTTTGGTGCCAGAGGGAAGGGTGATGAGGCTGTAGAATTGCTGTTCCCGCTCCTGGGAGAGGGACTGGGGAGGACTCCCTGTGATGGGTTTCTGAACGGCTACCAGAAACAAACAAGCACATCCTTCCACAAGCCAGTCGTAATTAGAAGGGAATCATAACGATAGTGAAGTTACCTTTCTCCATTCATTCCGCAAGCATTTTTCTGAGTGTTTATTTCTGGCGCAGAGCTATTTTAGGGGCCGGGGAGATCATGTGAGGAAGAGGAAAGGGAATTGGTCCAACCCGCCAGCTTGAGAGGGCAGAGGCTGGCGGGGGATGGGCAGTATTAGTGTTTGGTCTGTGGAAGATGAAACGCAGCTCTGCTCTGTGGGCGGGTCTTTGATCTTCCAGTAACTGCTAGAGTAGCAATTAGCATCCTTAATGCTGAGGGGAGTCTCTGAGAAGCCCTTTAGCCTGCTGATCTCGGTTAGTAGATCCGGAAGTGTGGGTGCCTGTGAGAGAGACTGTGTGTGTGTGTGTGTGTGTGTGTGTGTGTGTGTGTGAGAGAGAGAGAGAGAGAGAGACTGAAATGGGTTGATTAGATGTTTGATGTTCTTCCACAATATAGTTTTTCATATTTGAGAATGATGTGACGCCTTCCAAATAAAATTCGGTTTTGTTGTAGAAAATCTAATAATCTAAGCACTTATACTGAAAAGTCACAAAGTCCTAAATTTACAGGAAAACAGGACTCGTAAAACTTATAACACTAAGTAAAATAGTATGCTCCAGAGCCCTTCAGACTTCTGGCCAGGGACAAGTCTTCCCTTGTAGCCCCATGGTTCCATCAGCCCTGCGGCTGAGCTCTAGAAGCTGGCTGAATTTAAATTTCTGCTGGGCCATTTTGTGGACCCTATTTCAGTGACTTCACCTTTTTGAACCTCAGTTTTATATCTATGAGATGGAGATAACCCGTAGCAAGGGGCTAAACTCTCTCATTGGGTTATTTCTTTTTCTTGACTGTTTTAAAAATGAGAATGAAATGAAATCATTTCTGTAAAGTACCGAGCCCACACAATAGTTGACACACAGTTGATTTTAGTGGATTATTATTATTAGAAAAGATGTGAAATAAAGTCTTAGAAGGGAGGTATTAAAAGGGAAGCCCTTTTTTTTCCTTCAACAGCTGCTGAATAGGGTGGGGGAATTGGAAGCCAAAACATTTTAAAACTTAATTTAACTTGAAAATTTAAATAAAAAATTAGCTAGGAGTGGTGATGTGCACCTGTAGTCTCAGCTACTCAGGAGGCTGAGGCAGGAGGATAAAGAAATTAATGCTGACACCAGTACTATAATATAGACAAAATAGAGGTGCCCGTGATGGATAGCTGGAGAAAGGGAAAGACCATTTCTGTGTAGGGAAGGGGGCTGGAAAAAGAGGAGGCAGGAGAGCAACACAGGGGCTGGGGGGAGAAGGGGGAAGGGAGGCATCCCCATGGGTGCCCCAACACCTAATGCTGTGCAATTTTGACCCTCAGCCCACATGCCCTCCCCTCTACCTGCCCTGACTTGGCTGGACCCGGACAGCCCAAGGCGAGGGCCGAAGCCCTTCCTCCTCCACCCTAGGCCTATCCAACCCAGGCCAGGAGACTTTCCCTGCAGTTCACCTGCTCCCTGTGCCATTCTCATTTCCACAGCCACAGCTCTCAACCCACACTGAGCTGGGGGCCCCCGCTGGCTTTCCTGAGTCCCTCCACCCATCTGCCCTAGCCCATGATGAATAGCCGCCCTGCTGCAGGACTGGTGCTCCCTCTGCTTTATTACATTGTATGTTTTAATTTAATGAATTGACTATTTTTTTAAAATGACAAAACATTTCAAACATAAAACTACCCACTGTCAACATTTAACAAATGTTAGCGTTCTGTCATATTTACTTCAGATTTTTTTTAATATTTATTTTCATTTTAGACAGGATCTTCCTCTGTCTCCCAGGCTGGAATGCAGTGGTGTAATCATAACTCACCGTAACCTCGAACTCCTAGGCTCCAGTGATGCTCCTGCCTCAGCCTCCCAAGTAACTGGGACTACAGGTGCATGCCACCATGCCCTGTAGGATTTTTAAAAATACATTAAAAAGTTACAGATAGAATTTGAATCTTCTCTTTGTTCCACCCCAGAGCTAACTATTCTCTTGAGGTTGGTTCTTATTTCTTTTTCATGCTTTTGAATTTTATGGTATATATATGGATCCACAAACAATATTGCCTGTAGTGCTGTTTAAATAAATAGTATTTTGCTGTTTTTATTCAATATTGTGTTTTCAAGACTTACCCTATTTTGATGCTTGTAGAACTAGCTCATTCACATGTAAATCACTATGTAGTTTCCATCTAGGAATGTATCATAATTATGTTTCAGTCCCCAATTGATGAATATTTAGGTTGCTTCACTATTTTTCTATGACAGTATGACTAAAATCTTATTGTGTAGTTCTTCTTGTGCACTTGTATCATAGTATTTCTAATCTGTATATGGTGTACAAACTTCAGCTTTCTGGGTACTACCACATTGCTCTCCAAAATGGTTACCCATCTACCAGGACTGAATGAGAAGTCTAATTCCCTCACAACCTTACCAATACTTAGTAATGTATGATGAACAATTTGCCACTGTTTTACTTTGCATTTCTGTGATTAGTATTGAAGGTGAGCATCTCTTGAAGTGTTTTTTTAGCCTTTCAGGTTTTCGTCTTCTGTGAATTGTTTGCTTGGTTTCTCTTTGGGGTTTACTTTATCCTATTTATTTGTAGGCGCTCTTCAAGCACTCTGGGCAGTGATGCTTTGTTGGTTACATGGCTATCTTAGGAACACTTGGCAAGAGCAGGGTTAATGTTCTCGATGGCAGACCTGAATTCACTAGTTGGTTCTTTTATATAACAGTGAGATATAAATTAAAACAGTGTACAAAAATTAACTTAAAGATTTTTCAAGGAAGTCTTTTTTGTTTTCCAACCAAGATAATATTAGATCAAAATAACTGTTAACTATGCTGTTTTTTTCAGTTTCTGCTGCTGAAGTTACTTCTTGTATTTCAAAAGTCTGCATAGTTAAGAGCCAGCTCCCCATTCTGCCCCATCTTGAGAAAGGTGGACTCAAAGGCTGTCATTCTGTGGACATAAACTTGCAATTGTTTCCTAGTTAGGGAAGGTGTCCTAACTCCCTTTTTATAAACTAGAATAATTGGCAAAGATGGAATGCAACTGTAACTTGTTCTTTTGTTTTTAGGGACACCAAGAAATGGGCTTTTCTCTTCTCTAATAATATAAACATTATAAAGAAGCCAGCATACACCACTTTTCTGAATCAAGAGTAAACTTGAAAATTACATGCTTTGTAATTTCCCTTCAGCCATCTGCCACTGCTCATGAGCCCTCATATAGCTTTATCTTGGGTCACTTCTCTTTCCACACAAAGTGGATGCTGATGTGCATTATCTGAATCTATTCATCAGAGAGATTTCCCCTCACCACTCTTCCTGAGACACTTTGAGTTGGGCTGCTGTATGGAAACATTCCATTTTCAACTTGTAACAACTTATAAAGCCACTCCACCCATGAACCAAGCTCTTGTGCCCTCTGGATTCTCTTGAGCCTGATCCCGAATATACCATTTTCATTTTATAATAGCTTGTTCAAGACCCATGCAGTTTAGGCCTTGTTGAGTCTGGCATTGTCTAGCTTCCACCAGGGTCTAGAAGCATGTCAGGAACTGCTTTTCAAACGGTCTATGGTTCTCTGCTGTAGAGTGCAGGGTCTTGCACCAGAACCCTAAATGTCTTCTATTAGCACTTGTGAGAGGCTCCACAGATTGTCTTCCTCCACCACAGACACCCCTAAGTGCTGAGAGATCTTTTCGGTCATGTGGCCAAAGTGGCAAGGCTGCTCGTGCTGAAGCCTGGGCCTACTACAGAGCCCTGCTACAGGCACTTTCAGTCTTGTTATTAAAGCTAGCAGCCTTTCATGTCACCTAACAGCACCTTCAGACTCTGTTTTGACAGGGAGCAGGAAAATTAACATAGCCCTGGACAAAACTATAAATCTATATTTTTGTCTGTCCCATGCAAATGCAAACTGCCTCTGATCCTCCTTCATGGCAGACCAGTGACCCCATACCACGTCCTGAAGCTGTGTTCATCTGCTCTAGCAAAGACACCACATCTGGTACAGAAGCTGCAGCTGGGGCTCCTACTTGGTTAAGTTATAGCAGTTAACCATTAAGGACCTTCATCCATTCAATTTGTATGGGGGAGAATCTATTGAATTAAAAGGGGATATATAACAAAGACCAGCACTCTTGAGTCCTCCAAGTCTTTGAGGGTGACAATAATCTCTGCCACTCCCTCCAGGGCTGATACTGTTTAGATTTTCTGTCTTGGCCAGAAGATAGTTTCAGGGGCATCTACTTGGCTTTTCCTACTTCAAGTTCTTATGTTATAGGTCAAAAAAACAAATGTGAGCTTTCTGCAACTCCTAAGTATGCCTACTCCAAATATGCATTTAGGAACCAAGGAAACGACCATGAGATGGGTCTGTGCATGTGTGAAACCTGCTGTGAGATGGCACTAGGTGAGAACTCCATTGACTATCTAACCACCATTTACCACTACTCCAATGGGAGGGCCATGGTGGTACTTTGAGTAGTTCCCTTCCCCTGATATATGTTTATCTGAGCAGGTAGTCATAGGATGTCTTGGGAAAGACTGGGAGAATCAATACAGTATATTCTTGCCATGGTGGTGCAGAGCCCAACTTCTTGGAGACTCAGCTTCTCCTTTAGTCAGTGGGTTCTGGTTAGAGAATCAGTTCTGGCCTGGGCACTGAGCAGGAGATAGTGTTTCTCCATTGGGCTTGCTGACCCCAGGCTTCTGCTCCTCTATTCTTTTTTTTTTTTTTGAAGGAAAATTTGTATTTTAATTATTTGTATGTATAGGAAACTCAACAGTATACTTTTTTTTTTGGAGACAGAGTCTTGCTCTGTCGCCCAGGCTGTAGTGCAGTGGCCAGATCTTCGCTCACTGCAAGCTCCGCCTCCTGGGTTCACACCATTCTCCTGCCTCAGCCTCCCGAGTAGCTGGGACTACAGGTGCCTACCACCTCGCCCAGCTAGTTTTTTTGTATTTTTGTAGTAGAGACGGGGTTTCACTGTGTTAGCCAGGATGGTCTCGATCTCCTGACCTCGTGATCCGCCCGTCTCGGCCTCCCAAAGTGCTGGGATTACAGGCTTGAGTCACCGCGCCCGGCCAACAGTGTACACTTAACCCAGTTTAGTGGCAAGTTCTTTAGCCTTTGCCTTTTCGAGCTTGGCGATACGAGCCAAAGACTTGGGACCCAGGACATTGCCGCCCCAGTGACGGCGGATCTCATCGTATCTGTCGTTGTAATTGGTCCTGATAGCTTCCACCAGCTTAGCCGAAGCGCCTTTGTCTTCCTAGTTCACGTGTGTGAAGGCGACAGTGGTGCAGGTCTTCCTGTGGACTAGACGTCCCAGTCTTGCCTTCCCCTTGATAATGCAGTAAGGGACCCCCATTTTACGACACAGGGCAGGCAAGAAGACAACCAGCTCGATGGGATCCACATCGTGTGCAATCACCACCAGCTGAGCTTTCTTGTTCTCCACGAAGGTGGTGATGGTGTTAACTCCTGCACGAAGGACAGGTGGTCTCTTAGTGGGGACGTCCCCTTTGCTAGCAGCTTTCTTCTCGCCTGGGCCAACAGCCTCTGCTGCTTCTCTTGCTTTGTCTCTGGTCTGTACTTGTGGGCCAGCTTAAGCAGCTGAGTAGCTGTCTGGCGGTCCAGGGCCTGGGTGAACTGGTTAATAGCAGGAGGCACTTTCAGCTGCTTATAGAGGATGGCTCTCTGCCGCTGCAACCTGATACAGCAGGGCCGTTTCACAAAGCGGGTGAGGTCTCTTTTGGACTGGATGTCCTGTCCAATGCCAAAATTCTTAGGTCTTTTCTCAAACAGGGGATTCACCACTTTCTTGGCCTCCTGCTTTTTCATGACAGCAGGGGCCGGAGCCACCTTCTTTCCCTTGGCCTTCTTTCCTTTTGGCATCTTGGGCAGTGGGAGGAGAGAGCTCTGCTCCTCTATTCTTAATCTCTCTCTCTCATTCTTTTTTTTTTTTTTTTGAGATGGAGTCCTTCTCTTTGCTCAGTCGCCCAGGCTAGAGTGCGGTGGCAGGATCTTGGCTAACTAACTGCAACCTCTGCCTTCTGGGTTCAAGTGATTCTCATGCCTCAGTCTCCCGAGTAGCTGGGACTACAGGCGTGCCACCATGCCTGGCTAATTTTTTTTTTTTTAATATTTTTGGTAGAGATGGGGTTTTACCATGTTTCCCAGACTAGTCTCGAACTCCTGGGCTCAAGTGATCCTCCTGCCTCGGCCTCCCATATTCTTGATCTCTTTTAAGTATACCTTTGTTAGTTGCCCATCTGTGTTGCCCTAAGAACACCACGTTCCTTGAGCTATCTTCATAGACCCCTGTGGATCTATGCTGCCATTGCATCCTTGCTGCCTGTTATTGAAGTGACGCCCATCTTATGTTTGATGGTTAGATGTTGCCATTTGGCCTTTGCTCCTCTGGGATACCACTGCTTCCAATGTTTTCAGGGAGCTGAGATATGAATTGGCATCTTCTGTTTTCCAGTGTCATCCACAAAGAACATGCATCTTGAGCTTTTCAATGATTTTGGTGTTCCCTCACCAGTGCACTCTTTCTCACCTTGGAAACTAGACTGTCCTCCAGGCAGGACTGACCCCATAGTGGTCAGCCAGTAAGATTAGACCCATTCTACATGTCTTCTTCTCTGAGCCTTTTGATCACTTTCTCCACAGTTTGCCACTACAGTAATCACATCTCAACTTTATTGAATGTAAGCTATCACTTTTTCTAAGATTTTAAGAGGAATCTAAGCAGAGTATTAGAACTGTCGCCTAGGGCCCTTGGGAGGATGTTAAATTTTGTTAAAGGTTATGGCAGAGTGTCCTCATATCAGTAAACTCCCCCTTATTTAACTTTAGGTTTCACTCACCTTGATCTGGTACCCAGAGAATCCTCTCCTTGCATGTCCTCCTCACTCTTGCCAAACCACCCCCATTCCTGTTTTACTTGTTAGCCAGATCCTACAGCAATCTTGACATCATCTCTCTCCTCCCTTAGCAGGCCCTCCTCCCCCATTTTGGTTATGCTGAGATTTGATCCTAAGTATGAAGGTGGTGGCCATGGAAACAGCAGATCCTGGAGGTCAAGCTCCTGCTTCATTTGATGCCTCTAAATAGTTTTCAGGAAAGTAGTGAGGGGGGACTTTTTTTGTAAGCTCCAGAAGTTTCAGAAGAAACTGGAGATCTAAGGCTCTCTTTTGAATCTACCCAAATATCTCATCCCAGCTCTCAGGATCCCTCTCATTCCCCATGGGGACCCTGACTTTGACATAGGAGACTGGCCTAGGCTGAGAATTCAGTCTTCTCTGAAGTTCTGCCATTCATCTGGTTAAGCCTTGTGCTCATCTTTTGGTTGTCCTCTGCCCTCTGGCTGCAGGAGATTAGAGTCTCTTTAAAACCTGTTAAGAAGCTCCCTGTCCCCTAATTCTCACACTTTCCTTTCAGTTCTTGGTTAATAAATCTGAGTCTGTCATTTTCTTTCATCCTTCAATCAGTGGTACTTAGCAACAGCCACTAAATTCCGCAGTCCTTATAATAATCACTTCCCTCATCTCTCCCAATGTTTGGGACATTACACCAGCTAGTGTGTCTGTGACCGCCCCTATTCATCCCATCCTAGTTCATTGTAGGGGAAAGTGTTAGCTGATTGCTTTCCATATTACCCTTAAAATCTATTTAAGCATTATAATCATATTTACTGTATAGACCTTTTCTGATTGTTCTATTATCTCAGTTCCTGGGTCTGCATGCCCTGCTCTTCCTCACAGCAGTTTATTTCCTTCCGTAAGTGTAATACTTTACTGTGAACTCAGCTGTGATCGAGTTTTCTGTGGAAGCCTCATTTGAGCTATGTTTCCTTTATGTCTTCCTCTGCAGAGAATCTAGGATTCTTGTCTGTTCTGGACCAGTTTTGTTAAATCCTATATCGTGCTGGTATCACAGATTCAGATACCACAGACAAAGGCTCAGGTTTAGTGACAATTCACAGGTGATTCTCTTTGCCCAGTGCCCAGGAGATGCACTCTTGGGCTTGCGGGAGGAGCTGGCCAGGGTCCTACCTCACAGATGGCAAAAAATAATGCTGTTCCCATGCCTCGCCTCCGAATAGCTGAAGCCTCAATTCTTCTGTTCCTCTAAAGACATTAAAATATTAGCTTCAAGCCCCGAAGGCCCACGCCTGGGTCTGTTGGCTGTGTGGTCCCCAACACTTCTATTCTTGCCATTTTAGGTTTTGGTGCCTGCTTCTTTCCCAGCTCCTGGAAATTTTCCTTTCTTTAGTTTGAGCTCAACTCTAGTAAGTAAATCAGTTTGCTTTATTTTATCCTACAATTTTAGGTGTTTTTAGTGGGAAAGTGGCCTGAACTTGTCAGCTCCATCTACCACATTTACTGGAAATTATACCAATTTATTTTCAGAAAGCATGCTAGTTAGTCCACGGCAGTCAGAGAGGATTTTATGGAAAAATTCAACAGATGATAACTTCAGGTATTATAGCCATAAATGCAGGGAAGTTTTTCTCTAAGCTTGGAATGGGATTTCCATTACTCTGCACTCAATATGTGAACATTATATTTTCCTTTATAGTGGATGAAGGAACCACCGTTTCTAATGGAAACAGTTGGTGTTTATATATTTCTTATTCCTAAAGGTCACAGGATCATTAATGTGACAACATCATCTTGCTAGAAGTGACTGTTCAAGCAACAGTAATATGTTGAGCCATTGCCTGGTGATTAGGGGAAACTTCAAAGTGATAAAATACAGAAAATGAATATATAAATAGAAGTAGTTGAAAATTTCCAGATAATCTTGATAAATGGAGCAAGGGAAAAAATAGGTGCATTTCACTTAGATTTCAGAGAGAGGATTTTTGGGTTGCATTTGAGTATTCAACTTAAATCTGCCTCCAGGCACTAGAAAATGGTGGAGCTGACATCTACACAGCAGATCACAATGGATTTCACTACCCTGACAGCAAGACAGAGGTCATATATATATGTAATATATATTTTTTCTTTTCTGTCAGAGATATTCCCAGCGCATAAGGCAAGTGAAGGCACATTTTCACTCATCTGTTGGCAGATATGTCTACAGTTGCCATCCTTTCCAGCCTGCTTCCTGTACATGGCATAATTAAAGGGTCCATGAGCTAAAAGGCTGGACGACAATATGCCTAGAGGGGTCCAGAGAGACAGTGTAAGTCAGCAATGCTTAAAAACAGGAAGAAAAAACTGTCATGCAAAGACACACTGAGAGCAGAGCTGTGGCCAAAATGATCGCATGTGAGGCAGGAGCTGAGGGCGGGCATCCAAGAGAACTGTATTTGATCTTCATTTTAAAATATCAGATGTGTAGTGTTAGGGTTGAGGAGCTAAAAATAGGCAGCACTCCATATAACCCACTCCCTCCAATTTCTTATAATTAATTCTCAAACAGCTTGTATTTCCCTACCATCATGCATTAAGAGGTACATTAAGGACAGTATTTGAAAATGTCCCAGAAATAAAATACAATTTTTAAGTCATAGGCTTATATGAATAATACTGATATCTATTTTATTTTATTTTTCTTTTTGAGATGGAGTTTTGCTCTTGTTGCCCAGGTCAGAGTGTAATGGTGCCATCTCAGCTCACTACAACCTCCGCCTCCAGGGTTCAAACGATTCTCCTGCCTCAGCCTCCCGAGTAGCTGGGATTACAGGCATGCGCCACCACATCTGGCTAATTTTGTATTTTTCAGTAGAGATGGGGTTTCTCCATGTTGGTCAGGCTGGTCTCGAACTCCTGACCTCAGGTGATCCACCCACCTCGGCATCCCAAAGTGCTGCGATTACATATGTCAAAGAATATTTGTCGTGTCATGCTTTCAAAAAGTATTTACGTTTTTAATTTTTTTCTATTTTTTCATCTTTTTAAATTTATGCTTTCTCAGGTTGAATAAAAAAGTATTTAGATATGATATTCCAGATACCTCTATCATGGGACATCACTAATTATAAGTAAAATACAATGAACATTTATTCGAAGGCTGTGTATATTTTGTTTGGTTTTATACACAGCATGTAAATTATGATTACATGTGTTTAATATTTTGGCAGGAAAACTGCCTATAGAGGAAAGCAATAAAAACTATGCGTCACTTCATTTGTGTATACATATTTTTTTTAGTACTTTACTGCTTTTCCTCTTTGTCACATTGGGTTGGTTTCAGTGGTTTGGTCTATTTTCTCTCATTCATTTTTTTTCTTTTCAAGTTCTCCTATGTATGTTTATTTTCTCTATTTCCTGGATTTCCCATGTGTATTATTTCCACTTCTTTTTGAGCAATTTACTTACTTTGTTTCCTCCTAATTAAGCATTGTGTTCCCATCCAAGACCTATTAATATTAAGGGTTGCTTTTTCCAAATGGTGATTCAAACAATGTGCACACTAGGATGAAAGCAACTTTAGTACAATTTTCCACTAAGAGCAGTGCCTTCTGTATACGAACTTGGCTTCCTAAAATCTCAAGTCCCTTATTCCTCCTAGTGACCTGGCAGCACACAGGACATGTCTCTATCTCTAAAGGGTCACAGGAAGCTCAGGCTTATTGGATCATCATCCCAAGCTTTTACTCAGGAAAAGTTTTCAAGTGTAGGGGATAGGGCTGCTAAGAGAAAAACGTACTCTTCACTGTTAACCTTTCTACCTATGGTTTTATCGTCTTAAAGCCCATATATTCTGGATTCTGGGAGTTTCTCTGAAACATGCTTTAGGGTGAGCAGAGTTTTTTTTACACCTCTGTATGAAAATAGCTCAGGTGAATAGGACATAAGTACTGAATGGGAGGGTGAGTGTCAAAGAGAGGAGTTGGATGACTTCAACGTTCTGACTTGGGTGGTTGAGCAGAGGGTGCAGGCATTCACAGAAGCAATAGCAAAGGATGAGCAAGTTTTAAGGGAAGGATAAATAATTTAAGTTTTATTTATAGTTTCGTGAAACCTAATTGATATATAATGAGAAGCTCACATTTAAAATGTAAAATCTAATGGGTTTTAACATGTTTGTATGCCATGAAACCATTACCATGGTCAACATAATAAACATTTCCATCACCTTCAAAAGCTTCCTGGTGTTCCTTTATAATCCATCCCTCCATCCATGCCCTGTCATCTCAGGGAACCATTGATCTGCTTTCTGTCACTGTATATTAGTTTGGATTTTCTAGAATTTGACATGAATGGACTACTATATGAATTACTCCTTTTTGTTTGGCTTCTCCCATTCAGCATAATTATTTTGAATCTATCCTTGTTGTGTATCAATAGTTCACTTCCTTTTATTGCTAAGTAGTATTCCATTGTATAGATATACCAAATTTTTTTTATTCATTCACTTGTTGATGGACATTTGGGTTGTTTTTAATTTAGACTATTACAAATAAAGTTGCTAGGAACATAAGTGTACAAGTCTTTGTGTGTACAGATGATATTTTTCTTTCTCTTGGGCATGGTTTCATTTATAGCTTGGGTAAATATCTATGAGTGGGATAGCAAAATTATGTGGTTAGGGATATGTTTAACTTTTAAAGAAACTGACAAACCATTTTCCAAAGTAATGATATAATTTTACATTACCACCAGCAGTATATGGGAGAGCTTCAATTGCTCTACGTCCTTGCCAACACATGATATGGTCCAGCTTTTTAATTTTAGCCGTTCTAGTGGGTATGCAGTGCTATCTTATTGTGGTTTGATTTGCATTTCCATAATGACTAATAATGTCCAGCATCTTTTCATGTGTTTATTTGCCATCTGTATATCTTTTTGGTAAAGTATCTGTTTAAATCTTTTGCTCATTTAAAAAATTGAGCGGTTTGTCTTATTATTGAATCATAGTAGCTCAATAGTAAGGTATTTGTTTGATATATGTTCTTTGTTGAAGCTATGTTTTGCAAGTATTTTTTATACCAGTCTGTGGCTTGTCTTTTCATTTCCAATAATTCAGTTTTAAACATAGTGAATCTGACATTTCTATGAGACATACAAGTAGAGCTATCCAGCAGGGAGTCAGATATGGAGGTCTAGAGTCTAGAAGAGCTAGATGAGGACTCAGGAGCTATGAGTGAAAGGAGAAGATGACTACAAAGGGGCAGGAAACACCATTTGGGGGTGATTGAACTGTTTTATGTCTTGATTTTAGTGGTGGTTATATGGCTGTATACAATTATACACACTCAGAACTGTGCACCCAAAACAGTGAATTTTACTTATGTAAATTTACCTTAATAAAACAATTTTAATGGGGCAATAGGTGAAACAAACTAAAAAGTTGATCATTGTTGAAGCTCGGTGATGAGTACATGAGGGTACTTTATATTATTCTCTGGTCGTTTGTAGGTTAAGTTTCCAAAGTAAAAAGGAGTAAAAACAACAGCAATGACAGAGCAAACCCCTTGACCTCATCTTCCCCTCTCACAATCATACCACTTCTAGGCCTCCTTTCCAACAAAATTTCTTAAAAGAGTTGACTACAGACATAGTTTTCACTTCTTCACCTTCCATTCAGGCTTTTCTCCCCATAACTCCGTGGACTCATGTCAAGGTTCTTGAGGTCATTGAAGACCTATTGACCTTCATGTAACCAAATAAGAGGTCATTTTCTTTCCTCACTTGACTCATCTCTCAGCAACATTTGTTAGTTTCTTTTCTTGGTCTCTGTTTCATCTTTCATGCTCTTGGTGTTCCTCCTCTCTATTCACATCTTTTTAGTTTCATTTTCTGTCTTCTCTTTGTAAAACCTCTAAACTGTGACATGTATGAGGGTTAGCTCCTTAGCCCCAGTTCTCTCTCTCTTTTTTTCTTATTTCATTAGGGACTATGACTTTAAATACTGTCTCTATGCCTATGATCCCCAAATCAACATCTGTAGCCCTGACCTCACCCCACAACCTCAAAGTCATATATCTAACATCTTATTTGACATCTTCATTTGGAAGTCTACTAGGCTTCTCAAAAGTAAAATGTCTACAAAATTGAAAGGGTTATTTTCTCAAACCTGTACTCTAGCCTACATATCCCAGTAAATGGCACTCTGTCCCCCAAGTCACTTGAGCTAAAAACTTAGAAATCATTCTTGCCTCCTCTGTTGCCATCCGTCATCTCCCACCATCCCCATTATTATCCATCTACTTCTGAAACACTTACTGAATGCTTTCAATTTTCATTTCCACTACCACGATCCTAATTCAAGCTACCATATCCTTAGCTGTATGTGTTTCTTGCCCGTACTCCTGTCTCTTTGATAAATATTTATGCTTAATTTAAGTTCTAAATTTTCATATGTAGTTTTATGAATGGTGCCTATAATATATGAAACTTTAAATTTAAATTTCTATGAAACTACAACACTCTACTCTTTCATTTCTTAGAGACAGAGCCTGAATTTTTTAAAGTACTACTGAAGAAAATTGAGGCATTTTATTAAAATGAAGATGCGGAAAATATGGAAATCCCCTGTCTAGTTCAAAGTCAAGACTGCATAGCTAAATTTGAAGATGGAGTTTAGTGCCAAGTCACTGGTAAGAAAGTACATGCTCTTTGTGTGGGGAAATCAAATGCTTGAAAACCAGTAATATTTAGACTGGTTGGTACAGATTAAATCTTGGAAGTAACCTTTTAGTATTAGTCTGTCTTTAGAAACATGGAGATAATCCTAGGAGAGAGAAGCACTGGTTCCTTTTAGATTTGTTTGATTTCATTAGGACTAATTTATTAGTAAGCCATTAGGAACCTGGAAATTAGTAGATGAACAAGGCAGCACAAGTTTATTAATTAAAAATTAATTAGTCACCACAAATTTCATGTCAGCTGCTCATAGGTCTATGTTTTTTGTTGTTGTTATTGGTCTGGATACAAACAAGAAAAAGTCCTTATGTTCCTTATCTCACTTCTGACTTAATAGATCAAGCTCTTTTGGTTTTTCTCTTAAGAATTATTTACCAAAGTGTCAATATCTTGGAACTTTTCCCCAAATTTTCTACAGTCTCCTTAAATCAAGTACTGCAATTGAATATTTTTGTAGAAAAGAGGCTGATTACATGCCTGTAATCGCAGCACTTTGGGAAGCTGAAGTAGGAGGATTGGTTGAGCCCAGGAGTTCAAGACCAGACAGGGCAACACAGTGGGACCCCATCTTTGCAAAAATTTGTAAAAAAATTAGCCAGGTGACATGCCCCTGTAGTCCCAGCTACTGAGGAGGCTGAGGTGGGAAGATTGCTTGAGCCTGGCAGGTGGAGGCTGCAGTGAGCCTCCACATTCCAACTTGGGTGATAGAGTGAGACCCTCTCTCAAAAAAACAAAAGGAAAAAGAAAAGAGAGAGAGAAAAAAAAAGTTCTATACAAAAGAATGGCAGTGAGGTTTTGGAGACAGAAGAATCAGAAAAATAGTAGTAAGTACTAGTAATAAAAATAGAAAAACTTGGCCAGGCACAGTGGTTCACGCCTGTAATCCCAGCACTTTGGGAGGCTGAGGAGGGCTGATCACAAGGTCAGAAGTTAGAGACCAGCCTGGCGAACATGGTGAAACCCCATCTCTATTTAAAATACAAAATTAGCTGGGTGTGGTGGTGTGCACCTGGAATCCCAGGTACTCGGGAGGCTGAGGCAGGATAATCCTTGGAAATCGGGAGGCACAGGTTGCAGTGAGCCGAGATTGTGCCACTGCACTCCAGCCTGGGTGACAGAGCAAGACTTCATCTCAAAAAAAAAGAAAAAAAAAAAGAGAAAGAAAGAAAGAAAGAAAGAAAGAAAGAAAGAAACTTATAGGTATTCTCCTGGTATTGGCTAAGAGAACAGTTCAGAGCAGGTAACACATCAGTGTAAGAATGAGATGCAATCCAAGCCTTACATAATTGTCACATTTATCATGAGCAATTTCCGCCATCATGTTATGATTTTTGTATACAATTAAAATAAATAAATAAATAAATAAAAGGTTAAGTTCAATTTCGATTTTAGTCTATTTTGGTCATTTCTAAGTAATCCAGAATCTTTACTAGTCAGTCTGAATATTTTCCAGTTCTTTATCTCATATAAGTATAGTTTTATTATTCCTACCTATACTTTTCTAACCTTTCTCTGTAATCATTGAATTTAATTCTATTGATAGTTGGTGATTTTAACTAGTTGAGAATTCTTTGAGCATGGGTCTTTGGGAACATACCATTTTCTTGTTTTGGTAATCCAAATAGTGAGCAAACATGTGCTTTATGACTCTACAGAATTTTCCAACTAATTTAAAACTATGATTATAGGCTGTAAACCATTGATTTATTTATTTATGACAGGGTCTTGCTGTGTTGCCCAGGCTGGTTGCAAACTCCTGGCCTTAAGCATTCGTCCTATCTCAGACTCCCAAAGTGCTGGAATTACAAGTGCGAGCCACCATGCCCACCCTAATATTATTTATTAAATGGACAGTATGAAAATAAAAAGAAAACGCCTGTAATCCCAGCACTATGGGAGGCCGAGACGGGCGGATCACGAGGTCAGGAGATCGAGACCATCCTGGCTAACATGGTGAAACCCCATCTCTACTAAAAAATACAAAAAACTAGCCGGGCGAGGTGGCGGGCGCCTGTAGTCCCAGCTACTCTGGAGGCTGAGGCAGGAGAATGGCGTGAACCCGGGAGGCGGAGCTTGCAGTGAGCTGAGATCCGGCCACCGCACTCCAGCCTGGGTGACAGAGCGAGACTCCGTCTCAAAAAAAAAAAAAAAAAAAAAAAAAAGAAAATAAAAAGAAAAAAAAAATAAATGGACAGTATGTCCGCTGAAATTTTAGTGTATAAAATTTGAAGGAAAGGTTAGTTTCTATGATGATTTCTAGGCTGTGAATAAATTTAAAGATACATGATACAATTGTCATATCTCTCTCTATCCCTCAAAGGCCCTTCCTGGTTTGGTGAATGGTAGCTTTGTAGTGTGTTTTGTTTTAACAAAGTAAAACATGTATGTAGTTTAAAAAGTCAAATAATTCTTAAAAGCCTTGTAACAAGACACTGACACATACACCCAAAGATCCACTTTCTTTTGGTATTTACCTGTATATTTTCTTTAAATAACATGTATATTGCTACCTTTTAATACTTTACAATTATATTTTGACTTACTATGATAGGTGACAATCTTGGTTTTAATATAGCCTCCCTTCTCTCCCCCCAACATATTTGTAGCTTCATGAAAGTAGAAACCTTGCTTGAATTGTTCATTGCTGTATCCTCAGCACTTAGAACACTATAGCACATGTACATTCTCAATCAAATAATTTTTTTTCAATGAGTGAATAAACCTACAGAGATCCAGGACTGAGACTACCTGTCATAACAAGCATGTTAATTAACAGGAATTTGTTTTGGCTGCCACTTGCATGGCTTCAAATCTGGAAGAAAGCTCTAAAAGCACTGTTGCCTTCTTTGGTTTGGCATTAAGCAAGCATTTTTTGAGTGTCTGCCATGTGTCATCACCAGAAAATATGTTAAGAGCACAGCCTTTGTAGTCAAACATATGGGGTATCAATCTTGTTTTGCCACATTCCAGCTATATCACCTTGGAAAAATTAATGTCTCTGAGTCTCAGTTTCGCCATCTATGAAATAGGATGATAATAATCCTGATGTCCTGAGTTTTGTGGAGGTTAAATAAAATAATGCATGTAAATTATTCAAGATTGTATTTTGGCACTAAATAAATATCCAGAATATAGTCAGTGTTATCATCAAGTATTATTAGTTTCTATGATGGCTACAGCTATTCTGTGGGATTAATAGGAGTATTAGTGGGGGATGGTAATGAGTAAGGGATAAAGTATTGTGCCTAAAAGTCACCTTTTCCAGGAAGATTTCCCCGATAAACTACTCTTGCTGATTGCTTCTTGGCTTCATGTATTCATCACTTATATATTGTATGTTGTTGCTTGGATCTTCTGGTAAGTTATTTTTTCTTTTCCTTAAACCTCATCATTGGGGCTACAAGTCTCTTCTCCCTTTTCAAGAGTTTCTTAATGTTTAATTTAATTATATATTCCTTTCTATTCCCCTTTTCTGCTAACAACTATTGAAAAGTATTTAATGTGTATCACTTAGCTTTAAGTGTTTTTTGAAAAATGTCTACCGGTGTCTTCTGTGCAGGTACTTCTAATTTCCCCAAATGCTATTGTGTTATTATCTGTCACTCTGTTTCTCACCAAGCACTGTTTTTGTGCTGTGCACACGTTCCTATGGACATGTCTATTCTGTTCTTCTTAAGGACACAAAGCACTCCATGGTGGGCATTTACCACATTATATCTATTCACTCCCCCATCAATTCCCAGATTACCTTCAATTGCTTACCACCTCAAACAAATAAACAAAAATCCTGCAAAGAAAATCCCATACATGTCACTTTAAAGCTTGTGCTGAGCATGTCTTAAGAATATATTCTAAGTATGAAATTGTTGAGACAGTATGAAGCTATATACTCCTTGACAGTTGTTCTCAAGTATCTCTTTCTGGATGCATGTTATATGTCCCTAATTAGCTTGTGAGCAGTGAGGTCACTTTCAGCTCTTCAAACAGAAAACAGTGAAGAGAAAGCTGGTCCAACACTGGGATAAGTGGTGCCTTAAAGTGGCAAGTGGAACATAAGCAGACTCATTCTACTTCTAAGTGTCTATAGAAATGTAGGTAGGGAAAGTGTGCTACTCATTTGTTATTTTTATAGCCCATCAACAAGAGAACTTGCTGGCATTACCTGTATAGCATGTGGAGAGCCCCAAACACAATAATCCAAAAGCAATTAAAAAAAAAAAAACACCCAGGAACTAATTGGTTGTGATTGGTTTTAATAGTTTTGTGCCTTTATGGGGCAGAGAGGGCATGATCTTGTCTCTAACTTGAACATTTTATTCTAATCTGCAATCATAAGAAGTCATAAAATCACCAGTGCTCAAGAAGTTGCAGAGTAGAACAGAAAGGAATTGGGTTCTAAAGGTAGATTTATTTATTTATTTATTTTTTCTCCTATTTTTATTTTGACAAACTTCAAATTTTAGAAAAGTTGCAGGAAGAATATGTGAACACCTTTTTACTCTTCATGAAGATCCACCAAGTGTTACCATTTTACCACATTTGCTCTCTCTCTTTTCATTCACCCACCGGTCTATCTACCTACCATTTGAATATTCTCCCATAAATATTCAACACTCCTTTCCTAAGAAAAAAAGAATTCTCACCAATAACCAAAATATGGTCTCGCACTAGGTGCATTTAACATTGGTACAAGGCTTTTATCTAAGGCAAAGTTTATATTCAAATGTTTAGGACAGGGTTCAGCAAAATTTTTCAGTATCAGGCCAGACAGTATGTATTTTAATCTTTACAGGTCGGACATTCTCTGTTGCAACTAGTCAACTTTGTAATGATAGAGTGGAAGCAGCTACAGAAAATGTGTAACACAAATGAGTGTGCTTAGGTCCCAATAAAACTTTATTTACAGAAACAGATGGTGGGGTGGTCTAGGATTTTTATTATTTTAAAAATTGGTGCTAGATTGTATTTTAGTCTTTTAAATCTCATATTTCAAGATGTATTACAGAATTCAGTCTCGGTTTTGAAAAGGTTTTGCTATGGATTGCCATGAATTGGATTATTCAACGATATATCATTTTACCTCTTACGTTTCTTCATTTCTGTGAATCTAGTTTCAGCAGATCTACCTCTTTTTTATTTGACAAGACCAATATATACCATAATTAATACATGGCTTTGTCTCCTTTTTTAAAAAAATTATGGTAAAATATATGTTTTAACACAAAATTTACCACTTTACCCATTTTTAAGTGTATAGTTCAGGGGCATTAAGGACATTCATATTGTTGTGCAACCATCATCACTATACATCACCAGAAATTTTTGTCTTCTCCAACTGGAAATATGTATCTATTAAAAAGTTAGCTCACCATTCTTCCCTCTCCTGAGCCCTGGCAACCATAATTCTACTTTTTGTCCCTGCGAATTTGACTACTCTAGGTACCTCATATAAGTGGAATGATACAGTATTTGTCTTTTTGTGACTGGCTTATTCACTTAGCATAGCCTCAGAGTTCATCTATTTTGCAGGATGTATAGAATTGTATTCCTTTTTAAGGCTGAATATTTTCCATTGTATGTATACGCCATATTTTGTTTATCAATTCACCCCTCAATGGACAACCAGGTTGCTTCTACCTTTTGATTTTTGTGAATAATGCTGCTATAAACATGTGTTCCAGACTCATTTTTAAAGCATGAGTTTTCTTTCTGTCTAGGTCTAGCATCAGCCATGAACCTAAAGTGCCACATTTAACATAATAGTGTCATTTAAAAATTAGCTCAATAGAAGATATCTAGGCAAACAAGTCATAGATGAAGTAATCTCCTCCCTCCACTCCCTCCTTCAAGACTTCAGCATTTCTTGCCTGAATATTGCTATAGCCGAGTCTCCTTGCCCCCAGATTTGTCCTGCTTCCCACTGCACTGGAGTGACATATCTAAAATGCAGAATTGATTACATCACTCCCCTGATTGAGACATTTCCATAGCTCTCCATTTCCTCTAAGACTCAATCTAATGATCTCAGCCCGGTGTATCAGAATCTCAAATATTCTAACTCTTACCTGTCTCCCAATTCTTACCTCCTGCCATACCCAGCCTTTCATTTCATATTTCAGTAATACCGAGCTGCTTCTTACATTCCCCCTCCAAAATAAAGGAAAACAATAAATGATGTCTTTACTCTTTGCTCTATCTGCGTGGAAAGCTTTTTCTCCCTTTTCTTTGATGGAAGATTATCCTTCAAGATTAAACTTTGGTAGTAATGCTTCCAGGAAACCTGCTCCAGACAAGCCCCCACCCCTTGTCCCCTCAGGTTGGGTGCCCCAGGGCATCTTGTATTTAGCCCTGTCCTAACATCAAACTGGAATGATCTGTATAACTTTGTCTATTCAGATGACTTAACCCCCTCAAAGGTAGGAGCCATGCTTTAGTAATCTTTCCACCTCTAGGGGCCAAAGAATGGAATGCCAGAAACCTAGTAGGTGTTTAATAAATGTTTTCAAAATTGAACACAATTACATTCTTACAAGGGAAGGCTCTTTGTGAGCTGTTCCAGTGCAACTAACCAGCTTCATTCATGCTATTCCAGTCTCTCCTCAGCCATGTGCTCCAGCCACATCTAATTCTAGTGCTTCTCCAAGTTAGCAAGGAACTTCCATGCCCCAGGGCCAATGCTCGTTACTGACCTCTGAAATTCCTTACACTTCTCTTTCTAAGGTAGTCCTATTCATTCCTTAATACCAAGCCTAAATATCACTGACTTTGAGAAGTTTACTTTTACTCTGCTGGACAGAAGGAATCTTCTGCTCTTCTGTTCCTCATAGCCCTAAAGATAACATTATATTGTAAGTAATTTATACAGATGTCTTTCACATAGACTGTATCTTGACTTAAAGAACCCTGTTTTACTCATCTTTGTGCTAGATAAATAGGTGCTAGATAAATAAATGGATAAGTGAATTGTAATAGACACTTGATAACCATTGTCTGAATGGGCACAAGGAGAATCTGATAAAATTTTTTTTCATACCAGAATTATATGGCCTAATTCAGGATCTGGGGCTCAGATGCCAAAAGATTCTCCTTCCTCCAACCTAGCCATGTGTTTTTGTGGCTTTGTATAACCTTGTCCCTCCACAAATGCACATGGGAATGGAGGGATACAACCCTGGTCCCCAAAAGGAGAAGTAAAAACATAAAATCATGACTGATGGGCTTCAGTGTCCCAGATCAAAGTTTGACAGAGAAGGCAATAGGGCCTTGGGTAAGAACTTCACCATAGAGAGGATGAGCCTGAAGAGGTAAGCTGCACTCAATACCAGGGTTTGTATCTTTTCTGTGAAGTGCTGATCTGCAGAAAGATACTAGCAACACTGCTGAGGCAGCCACCTGTGGCCATGGGAGAGCTTTGGGGTAAATGTTTGTAAACAGGATAATTGAAAGAGCTGTGCTATTCAACTGAAATGCTGTAATGCCTGGCTCAGGCAGTGTTGCTGTGGGTCATACCTGGAGAGAATAGCAAGAAGGAACACCTACACTCCTACCACAAGAAGCTACACCGGCCTGGGCAAATTGTCAGAGCTCTCTCCTGGTCATAGTGGCAGGAGGCAGACAAATCCTAAGGAGACAGGGGTGGGTCCCTGGTGAAACCCCACCTCCGAGCCAAAGATAGTTTAAAGCCTGAAAGCCTAACTACAAGTTAAATCTACGGACCAAACTGCAAACCTGTCTTCTGGTTTTGCATGTTTTCCTCTGACTGATCCCCATCCTTCACCTATTTTACGTATGCCTACCCTTTCCTAATTGGTTTTTCTGCTGTCATGCCCACCTTTGAGTTGTGCCTTTGTTTTAACCATTTTTGAACACTCACAAACCAATCAGCCCTCACTCCCCTATTCTGAGCCCATAAAAGCCCTGGACTTAGTCACACTAAGAGAGAAAAACCACCCGTGGCTGACCACACTAGTGTCCCCTCTCCTCTGAGGGCTGTTTTGTTGCCTAATAAAATTATTATCTGCTCTCCTCACCCTTCAGTTGTCAGCCTATCTTCATTCTTCTTGGATGAGGGACAAGAGTTCGGGAACCACCCAATGTGGATATGAGTTATAACAAAGGTGGGCTGAGGTATGCCCAGCTCAGCCTGCAGCTGAGCTGGTGTGTAAGCCCAGCATGGCCTGGTGGGCTGAATGGTTAGGGTGTCTCCTGCATCAGTGGGGTACATGGGGGGGATGGCTCTGTTGGTGGAGTTGGTGACAGTGTTGACAGCAAGGCAGAGGGACAGCAGATGGATGGCTTGGTCATAGCCACGTGGCTGGAGTGTAGGATTTTCAGCCTGGCACTCAGCAATAGTGGGCTTCTAGCTCCACCTGCCATGGAATGTTGGCAGAGCAGGCTGATGATTGGGATATCAGGTAGAGAGCGCCTTGTCTGGGTTTCTGCAGCCACTGTAAGGGACTGCAATAAAGATTAGTTCACAGATACATGCAAGACACTCTGAGGAAGTTCTTAAATATTTGAAGTGAATAACTCTGGAAAAGACTGGAATTCTTACCAGAAGTAATAGAGGCTTGAAGCCTTTATAAGTTAGGCCTAACTGTAAACATGAATTATTTTGCATTCACAGGTTGGTGAAACCAGGGACAAAGTGATAGCATAGATGAAAGCAAGCTTTTGACTATTTAAGTGAAAAGATGTAACGATGGGAGGCATTATAGCCCATAATGGAGAGGGCCAGAGTTTTACTCATCAGCCTGGGCCTTTTCACACAGGGCACTATACTCAACTCAGTTTTCTTGCAATTGGTTGGTTATGCTTGCTCCTGCCAATGCAATTTGTAAAGGGCCTTGTGTTCACAGCTCCTCAGTCTGATGGGTGCCTAACAGGTGCATCTCAAAGGCTGCACTGAGGGACCTTATTGACCCTTCCTGACCCAGGAAGCCTTGAACTCCTACCCAGGACCCCAGCTCATCTCAGTGATTGGCCATTTCCTCTACTGCCTTCTCCTTTCCTGAGTCGTTTTGCTTGGAGATCACCTTCCTGACACCCATTTCCCTCACACTCTGAGCCCTGTGAACTTGAACTGCAATAAACTTGAATCGCAGACCAAAAATCTAAGTGTCCTAACCATAGAATCTCATAAATTGTGCACTAAGTTCTTTGGGAAGTGGTGGGCATATTTAAGATAGGATTAATATATTCCTTCAACATATATAAGATGGGATTAATCTCTGAGGAATGTGTTGAAGGGGAAAGACATGAAATGGACCAGAGACCTAATAAGCTGTTTTCCTCTCCAATTTTCAGGATTTTTGCAATGAATCATGTTGACATATTAAAAAAGAAAAGAAACAAAAGGACATTTCCCTTTGCCCCTGTCATGGGGGCTACTTCATTTGTAGAGAAGTGAGTTATTTTATTTTATTTTATTTTATTTTATTTTTTGAGACGGAGTCTCACTCTGTCGCCCAGGCTGAAGTGCAGTGGCCAGATCTCAGCTCACTGCAAGCTCCGCCTCCCGGGTTTATGCCATTCTCCTGCCTCAGCCTCCAGAGTAGCTGGGACTACAGGCACCCGCCACCTTGCCCGGCTAGTTTTTTGTATTTTTTTAGTAGAGACGGGGTTTCACTGTGTTAGCCAGGATGGTCTCGATCTCCTGACCTCGTGATCCGCCCGTCTCGGCCTCCCAAAGTGCTGGGATTACAGGCTTGAGCCACCGCGCCCGGCCTGAAGTGAGTTATTTTAAACCACGAAGCATGCACTTGGGAATTTGCACTTCTGGGAAGCTTTTGGCTCTTCTCGTAAAGTGCTGAAAGGGACTTTGACTAGAAACAACCTCTCCACCCAGTGAATGCTGGGAGTGAATGAGTTGAAAGAGATGTCTTTTTGCTTTCATTTTTTTCCACCCCCAACCCTGCATTTAAGGGGAAAAAAAGCATCTTTTTTTTTTTTCTTTTTCCTTTGAGCCTACACCAGACTAGTTAACAGAACAGGATAATTCTGGATACACGTCTGTGCAAAGTAGGTGAGTATAAAGAGCTGGTGAGAGGCATTTGAATGGATGTCATTGTCTTTCACAAAGCATCGTTTTGTCTCATTGTTTTCACCTAAGACTTCTTGCAAAACAACCGGCTTTGAAAGTGCAAGATCTGCTGCTTAACTCTTGAAGAGCTGACAGACATCACACCTTTTCCACAAAATTGTGACTGGAACTTCAATCATTTTTTTTCAGTTCTATGCAGTAGGTGCAACAATTAGAGAGAACTGTTAGCTGACTATCCGACACCCAGTTCTAATATTGTCAGAAGAAACTAAAAATATTCTGTGGTCAAACTATAGAGTGTCCTGCTTCTAATGAGGTGGGGTTGAAACTAGCGAGAGGGAGGTCATATTACCCACAGAAACGGTGAGGTGACACAAAACCATTGCATGAAATTTCCTTCATCTAAAAAAGGCCTTTTTACGATACCATAATTTGGGTGAAACATACAAACCGAAGACCATTTTTAAGTAGGGCCAGCTTTTGTAGGCTATATCTAGTCACGTTTCCACTTAGTAGAAATATCAGGATGCATTTTGGCATAAATTTTCATTGTGATGTTGTTATTCAGTTAAAAATTTATTAAGGACTTCACTCGGAGATTGTTCCAAGCCTCCGTTTCTAATCAGTGTTCATTACAGAGTGTTTTGTTCTTAAAGCCCTCCAGGAGATCCCCAAATAGTACAAAACAAGGTGAAGGCACTCTAACTTGTGCAGCCAGCCCTCTGTAGCTGCGGATTCCACATCCATGGATTCAACCAACTGTGCACTGGAAATATTTCAAGAAAAAAAAAAGGATGGTTGTGTCTATACTGAACTTGTACACATGTTTTTCCTGCCATTATTCCCTAAACAGTACAAGGTAGCAATGACTTACATAGGAATATGGCTTGGGTATGTCCCCTTCAAATCTCACATTGAAATGTGATCCCCAATGTTGGAGGTGGGGCCTGGTGGGAGGTGATTGGATCAGGGGGGTGGATTCTTCATGAATGGCTTAGTGCCATCCCTTTGGTGATGACCAAGTTCTCACTGTTAGTTCATGTGAGAGCTGGTTGTTTAAAGCAGCCTGGCACCTCCTTTCTTTCTCACTCCCTCTCCACCTGTGTGATATATCAGCTCCCCTTTTCCCTCCACCATGATTGGAAGCTTCCTGAAGCCCTCATCAGGAGCGGATCCTGGTACCATGTTTTCCATGCAGCCTGGAGACCCATGAGCCACAATAAACCTCTTTTCTTTATATAAATTACCCAGCTTCAAGTATTCCTTTATAGCAATGCAAACAGACTAACACCTATAATATTTACTTTGTATTGGTTATACAAAGTAATTTAGAGATGATTTAAAGCATGTGGGAGAATGTGCAGACAATATATGTAAATACTGTCCCATTATACATAAGGGACTTAAACATCTGCTGATTTTGGTATCCACAGGGGTTCTGGAACCAATCCCCCTCAGATACCAAGAGATGATTTATGTATATATGTTATAGGGGAGTGGGTATGAAACAAAACAGAGATAATCAAAATACCTGTTTTATAGTGCTATTGTGAACATTGAGTAAATTAGTACATATACAATATTTAAATCAGAGTTTGGCACAAGGTGAGTGCTCAATAAATGTTAGCTATCCTTATTATTACTATTACTTACATATAATACATGCAAATATATTTGTATACATATGTACACTTTATGACACAAAGATATAGACTTGAAATAATAGTCCTCATCTTTTAGCATCGAAGTATCCAACAAAGCTTATGATTAACTCAAGTCTGAACTGAAGCAAGGGCTGCCTTTTTTTTACGGTGAAATATTCATGGCATGCTATTTACCATTTTGCCCACTTTAAAGTGTACAGTTCAGTGACATTAAATATATTCACAATGTTGCGCAACCATCATCACTGTCCATCTCTAGAACTTTTGTCTTCCCCAGCTGAAACTCTGTACTCATTAAACACTAATCTTTCCATTCCCTCCTCCCACCAGCTTCTGCCCATGACCACTCTGTTTGCCATGTGTATGAATTGGACTATTCTAAGTCCCTCCTCTAAGTGGAATCCTACACTGTTTGTCCTTTTTTGTCTGGCTTATTACACTAAGAATGATGAGTTTAAGGTTCATCCGTGTTGTAGCCTATGTCAGAATGTTATGCCTTTTTAAGACTGAATTAGGAGATTTCATTTTAAAATTGAGGTACTTTGGGATGACCATATGGCCATAGTTCATAGAGACAATTATTTCCGATCCTCTCTTCTCTCTCCCAGGATTCATTGTATGAATATTCTAATGAGGTTTAATGGCATGGCTTCCCCATGGTGCCCTAACTCCAGGAAGAGCTCTGCCCTTGAACTTGAGCTCTGGGGTCAGACAGATGGACGTGCATTTGCATCTGCATTCCGCCACTTAAGACGTTCATTATCTTGGGCATAGAGCTACGTTAAGCCATATGATATTTCTGACTTTGATGCTTTTTTATGTACATTTTCATATGACACAACCTGTTTTTTTTTTTTTTTTTTTTTACCTCTCTGCTCCTCAATGATGTAAAATATAAGGGGTAAAAATTGTGCTTGCCTCACGGGTTGCTGGGAGAACTGAGCGGCGTGCTGCGGTGTTTAACCTGAGCATGGCCACGAGCACACCGAGTGTGGCTGCTGTTGTGCTTGTCTTGTGTAACCACCTCTCCTCAGGGACAGGAGCCTCTCCTCACAAATTCAGGGTTTCAGGAGTCCTTGCCTCTTTCTCAGGCTCTCCTGAATCTGCTTAACTGTAGATCAGTTCAAGGATATCAGAGGCAGCGTGGAATGAGAGCAATTTTCCTGACACTCAATTTTACAGGGCATAGGGCAGTGAGCACAGCAAATACCATCCCCTATCTTCATGGAGTTAATGCTCTAGACAGGGAGTGAAAAAACAAGATAAGTAAGAAAAATAAATGGTATGTTAGAGAAACTAAAGCAGGGGAGGGAGACATGAGGTGTTGGAGAGGGGACAAGGCACCCTTACTCTGCTACAGAAACAGGTTTGGGGGCTGATGTCCTTCCAGGCCTTCCCCAGGTCATTTCTCCATCCTTCACACATGGTCTCCCTTCATAGCCAGTTCTCCCCAGTGCATCCTACCCTACCTTGAGTTCCATGAACTCTACGGCCTCAGTTTAATTCAATTCACCCTGTCTCTACTGAACCCAAACCACATCACTTCTGTATAAGGCACTGTGTTAGATTCTTCAAGTGATTTCTGCTCAGAGAAATCTGTCTTGTCATATTTTATCTATGATAGCTCCTTCCCCTTTGATTACTACTGCTTTTTTGTTGTTGTTGTTGTTGTTAATATTTCAATATAGAGGCAGGGCCTCACTATGTTGCCCAGGCTGGTCTTGAACTCCTGGGCTCCAGTGATCCTCCCACCTTGACCACCCAAAGTGCTGGGATTACAGGTGTGAGCCAGGGTGCCCAGCTAACCCTGCACTGTTTTCCTCATTCCCCTCATCCTGCTTCATTTTAAAGTAGTTCTCCCTGACTTTTTATTGTACACTCATTTATCTGTTCGTCGTCTGTCCCTCTAGAGCACACCTTCTCAAACTTTACTGTGCACACGAACCCACCTGCAGAGCTTGTGACAGAGCAGATTCTATTTCTTTAGGTCTGGGGACACCTGAAATTCTGCATTTCGAATAAGGAGGTGAGTGGTGCTGATGCAGCTGGTTTGAGGACCCATTTTGAATGTCAGGTCTCGAAGGAAAGCAGTATGAAAACCAGGATTTCATTAATTTATATCTTCTCCTACACTTAACCCCCCGATGCAGTGCCTGACACAGTGTCTGCACATAGGCAACAATCAATAAATATCTGGGAAACGAATGAATGAATTCTCCAGGGATCAAAAATCCCTCTTGTTAAAGAGAAAAGACATTTGCACAAATCACTCTCATATAAATGATGGAAAAGAGGAAAAAAGCCAGATGAAGTGATGGGGGAGCTGAGAGGAGATTAACTTTGACCAAAGATATCTACAGAAGAGGTGGGGCTTGAGCTGGGCCCTGAAGGATGGGCAAGATTAGGAGAGGGAGAGGCAGGAGAGAGCCTCTGGGAGCAGGCTGGGGACAAATGAATGTGGTGGAAAAGTGCTTGTCAGGGAAGGATGGCTGGTTTGCAGCAGTGAAGGAAGTGGCAGGAAAGTTACAGCACCTTGAGTGCTAACTTGCTGCTTCTTCCCTCCCTTCCTCTTTCTTTTTCTTTTTCCAGTCTGGGTCCTGGTCATGGCTTAGTTGAAACTGCCTTTCGAGGTGAACTGCATGTTGACTTTGTGGCATCCCCTGAATTAGGAATCCCATGAGAAGGCTCCCTCGCCCCAGGCCTGTTACGGGATGTGACATTTAGCCACGCTGGCTCAGCCTCCATTATTAATCTGGCTGCCTTGGGCTTTACCAGAATTCTCCCTGCATCCTACCCTTTCACAACCCTAAGGTCTCCAAATATCTCATTTTCCCTTACCTGAGGCCCTCAATCTCCTTGCCAACTAATTCCCCTTCCTGAATCCTAGGGATGACAGGACCACACCATCAGCAAAATTGTAACATTTCCTCCCCTGAACTCTGTTTCCCTGGGGCCCAGCCAGGCCTGACGTGGTCCAATTCAGGGTAATTCATGGGAAAGGTATTCTTCTCCTGTACCCTATAAGGTACAGGAGACTGTCCAGGGCCTAAAAATGACTTGTGAAAAACACAGATGAGATCACAAAAATTAATCTATGAAAGAATGTATATTTCAGCACTGCTTTTCGCACAATGTGTGTGGTCCGTTCTTTTCTTTATTTGGAAGCTCATACTCCAACAGCGAAAGGTACCTGCCCTCCCAACCTACTGTGGACTTTTAGATTGTTGTTGGGTTTGAAATGAGCCATG
This sequence comes from Macaca mulatta, assembly GCF_049350105.2. Lineage (NCBI taxonomy): Eukaryota > Metazoa > Chordata > Mammalia > Primates > Cercopithecidae > Macaca > Macaca mulatta. The sequence continues at coordinate 95,530,122 of NC_133409.1, read as the reverse complement.
GTGGCGGCTGTCCTGTGACACTGCCTCTCAGGTTCACCACTGACTCAGTCTTTTGTTCAGAAAATGCTGCCTCATCCCTAATGACTGCCTGATCAGGAAAATATTATTTTCAGATGTTTTAAATTTCTGCCACGAGAAACATATGTCCTGCCATATGGAGCACAATAGGAGCTAGTTAAGGCCAAAGTGGAAACCAGGATTGGGAATTCTCTTTATTTCTGTTTTTGAAGTCAGACCCTGCAGGCCAGATTTCCCTAACCGGCAGACTAAGCTGTGCTCTAAATTAGAGTTTGTGTGCATCACAGAGATGCCATGTACACAAAACAGGCAACTGCAAGCCCCTCTCTCTCATTAGCAACACACCCAATTAGGAGAGCTACCATGGTGCTGCTGTAGCCCCATCTGGAGATCAAATCACAGACAACCTTGCAAATGCTCCAAAGTCATCTGCAGCATGATGTAAAACATCAAAATAGATCTACCTTCATACCAAGAGAGTTGCTCTAAAGTTGCACATTTGATTGGTGCAATTTTTTTTTTTTTTATCAAGATCATTTATGCCTTTTAAATAGTTACAAGGGGTTTGTGCGATTAAAATTTGGGAGGGTATCTTCCCATTCTAAATCATGTAAGAGATAAAGGGATTTGTGTGAATAATGATTCTGCATTACAATACACCAATGTAGTACACAGGCTCATTCTCTTGGAGTAAAGAAAGAGTCGTGATTTAATCATGCTTACAAATCAAGTTTGCAGTATTTATGCATGTGGTTAAATTACTTGCTAATCTTAATTCAGCTCCTTTAAAAGTTTTATTACTGAGTGATGACACCCCCTCACTCTTTACCTAGTAAACTCAGCCACCTGGACAAGGATAGCTACTTAATTTTTAAAAGCTCACCTGGCAAGACTATAAAAGCTACTAAATGACCACCATTATTTATCTTTTCAAGAAAAGACCACTGTGCAGGTAGTAGAACAATCAATACACTATCAGCACTATTTGCTTCTAATAACCTACTCTGGCACAAATATTAAAATTATTAAAAATATTAAAGAAATGTTTATTAAAATAATTTTTGGAATTTTTTTCTTTTCTTTTCTTTTCTTTTTTTTTTGAGACAGAGTCTCATTCTGTTGTCCAGACTGGAGCACAGTGGTGCAATTACAGCTCACAGGATCCTTAACCTCCCAGGGTCAGGTGATCCTCCCACCTCGACCTCCCTGGTAGTTGGGACTAAAGGTCCGTGCCAGCATGCCTGGCTAGTTTTTTGTATTTTTTGTAGAGACGGGGTTTTGCCATGTTGCCCAGGCTGGTCTTCAACTGCTGCACTCAAGCAATCTGCCCACCTTGGCCTCCCAAAGTGCTGGGATTACACGTGTCAGCCACCACATCTGGCCTTTTTTCTTCTAAATAAGGAGTAATAGACATTATAAAAGGCAATATTTTCAAAATTCCCATTCTTGAAAAATAAAGATTAAAACAAAATATAAGAATTTGAACACTTTTTTGACATAGAAGTTTTAAAAATCAAAGACCCAATGAGTGGTGTATTTTTTTTTTTTTTTTTTTTTTGAGACGGATTCTCACTCTGTCACCCAGGCTGGAGTGCAGTGGCCGGATCTCAGCTCACTGCAAGCTCCGCCTCCCGGGTTCACACCATTCTCCTGCCTCAGCCTCCTGAGTAGCTGGGACTACAGGCACCCGCCACCACACCCGGCTAGTTTATTTTTGTATTTTTTTTTTAGTACAGATGGGGTTTCACCATGTTAGCCAGGATGGTCTCGATCTCCTGACCTCGTGATCTGCCCGTCTCGGCCTCCCAAAGTGCTGGGATTACAGGCTTGAGCCACCGCGCCCGGCGAGTGGTATATTTTTAACCATTAGTTTTAAATATAAGGCTCTTAGAATTACAATAGTAATAGTATTTGACTTTTGCATAAGAAAGAAATGCAAGGGACACCAGAATATAAAAAATGGCATTAGCTTATCAGTGACTGATTTACTAAGCAAGTTCATCTGTGCACAGTCCAGAGCTGGGTTATGAGGAGGAAAAAATTATCACAGTCCTGCTCACAAGGAAAGCTTCCAATCCATCCTACTCTTACCCTGGCTTTTCCTTTCGGAACAGCTTGATTTCATTTACTGAGCTGCTCTACATACCAGGCATTGTGCAACAAGCTTTCAGTAGTGGAGACAGGCGGGACAATAACTTCCTACATGAGCTAAGATCTATGATTTACATCACTGTGGGGTGCTAAGGAAGACCAGTGGAGATCACAGAGAAAGGGCATAAGGTCAGAGAAGGCTTCCCAGAGGTCATGGCATCCACCTTGCATCTGAATTGTCTTCACTCAGTTTGTTAAGGTGATGTCCAGTTTCCGTTTCCATGATTCTAGGTTGGCAGCCAGGCTGCATCTTTCTTGAGCTGTGTGAGCATGGAGCCGTGGACCTCAAGCCTACTCCCCACTTAGTCAATAGAAGGCTCGGTTTCCAACCTCTGCCCAAAGGGAACACCCCACTGAATTCCTGTTTCCAGTCTGAGAAGTAGGTATCTCTACTTTCAGCTCATGTGCAGAACAAAGATGTCTGGTGGGTCTTAAGCCCAAGGAACAGCTGGTCTTTCCCAGCCCCAGGTCAGCTCAGCCCCTTTCAGGTGATTTGGGTGTCCTCTTCCCCTCCCTCCCACCAGAGGTGAACACTTAGAGTCTTAACTTGAAATACTTATAATAGCAAAGCATCTTCATGGATATCAGAGGGTGGCTGTTCCCTCAAAGGGAGTGGCGGGGAAGGATGCTGTAAATGAAAACAGAACCAGTGGGTGAACACTGAAGAGTGTGAACCATAGGAAGGCATTGCTGGTTCTTAACCAGGAAGCTAGTAGGATGAAATAATGGAGTTGTAGCAAAACAGTTCAATGATGGTATCCAGCATGCATTAGATAAGAAAAGAAACTAGAGGCAGGGAGACAAATGAGGGCAATTCTGCAATAATTCAAGTTTAGTGAAATCGTAGTGTTGGTCTTAAAATAGGAACAAAGAATGAAGCCAAGGAAGAAGCAGAAAAAGTTGGAGGGCGTGATAGAGTGTGTAATAGAGAACAGCAATCAGTGATGACTTCTGAAGACATTTGGTGTGATTTTGTATGGGTAGAGGGATTGCTGTTATCTGCCTACAGTAATTGAGGCTTAATTATTATTTTAAAGTCCTGTGCTAAAAATAAGGATTATATATTGAATATGACTGCATGTTTTAAGATTGGGCATTTGCCTTTCCCAATTTTTCTTTTCTTCATGTCTTATGTTTCCCTAGCTTTGGGTTGTGATCCCTGTCCTCCTTGCACAAAGGTAAGAATATCTATTCTCCACCTGTGTTTTGGTGAGAGACACTAAGGGCTTTGGCTCAGAAATATCTAGACAAGCATAAGTAGATAGTACCCATAACCCATATACAAAGCTTGAGCTTTGAATGGTCTTGATTATATGCATTTTAGTAAAATGTGTGGCTTTGTTTTTGTGTAGAGCTCTAAGGGTAACATTTTAAAATCCTAGACTTCCCTTCTTTGAAAAGTAGAATCGAATGAAAAATAATTTCAGGTTGAATTATGGAAAAAAGCAGGGCTCAAGTCTGAATTCAACAAAAGCTTGATTTGAATTGTCAGATTATTGTGTAAATGTGTTGGTGTCCACAGTCAGAGCTTTCTGAACTCCAGATAATATGACATTGGGGTTTCTAACATTTCCTTCTTCTGAAACAGCAAGAAGGGTTCTTGATGTTCTCTAGGCCATTTTAAGTTTCTCTCCTGACATGCCTCAGACAAGATCCTTTCAGCAAAGCCATGTACCCTCACAGACCTCTAGCCCCAGCTTTGTTTCGACACGTAAAGCTCCCAGAGGCCAGTCTTCTTTAAGAACACAGGCCACTGCGTGGAATGCTTTGAGGTATTGCATCGCATTCTGCTTGCTTAAAAGCCCTCAAGTGGAAAACTCAGATCAGTCGCAAAGAACCAGCCCTTTGTTGACAGCCAACTTCTCCGTGCAATTTCTATCTGTTCTTTACTGCTAGACCAGCATGAAGTCAGTGCTGAAAAAAAGTAAGCTTTATGTCTTTGTTGCTTTTTCAGTTTCTGTTTGGGGCCTTGGTGCTGTGTTAATGAAAGACTCATGGGAAATATAACATCTGGTGCTGGTACCCAGAGCAGAAGAGCTGCAATTGATTGGAACATGGAGGGCTCCTTGTAGGTGCTATAAATTGCATTGTCGGGTTAGTGTAAAGTTACTAAAATAATACCTAAGTCTGTTTCCTCAACCATTCGAAGCTAATATCCAGCCCGTGGAGATGAAGAAACTGAAGAGGAGGCGGCGGGAGGTAATGAATGTTCAGCTGGAACAAGAAATGGAATAAACGACTCTGAATGAACTAGTGCTTTTTTTCTCCCCATAAATCTTACTTGGTTTAATCTTATATTTTTCATGCTTTGAATATTGAAATATAGAGAATGGTCATTTGAAGACATGCGTTAGATAGGACTTTCATTCAAGATGGAAGAATGAAGCTATTTGAACACATATTCTTATTGTTGGATATTAACATGACAAATTTGAGATGTTCAGTCAACTCTTTTGAAAGACAGAATAGAAAGGGAGACAAAGGTGATGTTCCAAAAGGCAAAATTAAAACAGAGAACTGCTTTCACTTTGTCAATTATTTCAGGGCAGAAGATAAGGATCCTCATTAAGAACTAGCACCATAAAAAGTACTTTCAGTGAGGAAATTAAACAAGAAAGGAGGTAGGGAAAGCAGGAAGTAAAGGCTGTGGAAAATGTTTCTAAATTTTTTAATTATTCATTTTATTTCCTGGAAAGAAATGTCTACCCAATGGTGGGTTGGTCTAGTTTAATGTTTACTTCAAAATACATTTTTATTGCCTAAGCTTTATTAACAGAATCAAAACTACCAAGGAAACATGAATGAACATTAAAAAATTTGGACTTTCTGAGTATTAGTGGCTGTATTAAAGGGAGAAGATATTGTCTAATTTTTCTCATCACTTTTTGTAAGTGATAAGAGGTTGGCTTGAGTAGGTAATGTGAACAAAAAAATCAAATAGGCCAAAGGTAATTCAAGTAACACCTTTTTTTTTTCTCTATTATAGAGAGTTTGCTTGAGTTTATAAGGGAAGTAAATTGAATTAACTATACCTGACCTCAGATGGTGGAAAATCACCTAACTCCCACCTCCCTGAATCCTTGCACTCATTTTCATGTTTCTTTTTAAGACAGTTCCTATATATATCAGACAAGAGGGGTGATCACTTTTGCCCACAGCCACCTTCTTAAAGAGCCTAGCCTCAGTAACAGAGGTGTTGGCACTTAGGGGTGGGAAAGGGGAAGTTTCCATCTGACCTTTCAGTATACCCCTTTTCTAAAAGTGACTTTTTCAGTGTGAAATCTCTGATGTGGTTGCATTTGACTGAAGCTGTTCTTATTTTTAATCCATTTTAAAGTGAAGCCACATTTAATATCAATGTGCCTGTACATGGGGGGAGGGATAGCAGTTTGACTGGCTGAACTGTTACTGAAGTTCAATCATAATCACCGTGTCTTTGGCCTGGACCTTGGTTTTCTGGCAGATAAAGATGGAGATAATATCTGACTTAATGCTTGGCAGTAGTATTTATAAAGCAACAATGTCACTTCAATCATTGTTATTGCTGCTACTTCTAGACTATGTACAGATTCAGAATTAAGAAACTTATAGACTCTCATTGCAATCTGGAACAATACACTCAGCCTTTCTGGAAGTGCCTTTATGCAACAAATACAAGTCATTTTAACTTTGTTTTAAGACACATTATTCTACCAGCCATTGACCTTGAAGGACTGGCCAAAAATAGCATAATTAATAAGAAAACATCAGAATCAGGCAGGAGAAGCCTATGATCTAATTCCCTGCTTGCTGTGTTTATTTCCTAAATGGAAGTCACCACACTCCCCTATCCTTGGACAGTATGCTGAACTCATATCTATTTATGACGTAGTATTCAGCGGTAACAATAATATGCTGGCTGGGACTCATGCCAATTGACATGGGAATGACACCTTTAAGTGTCATAAGGGATGATCTCCCATCTCTATTTTGCTCTTGTTCATAAAATCCAATTAATTCCCTCTGGGTTTATGAAAGAAGCAGCAGAAACTAGGTGGAGCTGCTGAAAAATGCTGATTTGAACTTTTGGGGGCAGATGTTTTGATTGCACAGAGGCTGAGGAATCAGACAGAGAGATACAATGGAGTTAATTTATAACCATTGGAAGTGGTGGAAGCTTTGCCAAGTTATGGGCAAGACCCGTGCTTCTCAAGCCTTAATGGGCTTATGGATTATCCAAGGATCTTGTTAAGATTCAGATTTAGATTGAGCAGGTCTGGGAGAGGACTTCATACTCTGCATTTTGAACATGCTCCTGGGTGATGCCGAGAACTGTCCTTTAAGTAGCAAGAGATACCGTGGCTACTGGGAGTTTCTTGGTAGAGGAAAACAATGTGGGCCAAGGGGTATGGAGAGAAAAGATTGGGGAAGGGATCTTGGGTGGAAAGTTGAGGCATAGTCCCTGAGGCTGGCTGAAGGGCAGGGCGGGGGTTTTCAGAAAGCAGATCCAGTGCCAGGTGAGCCAAGACCCGTGGGGCAGAGTAGGCCAGGCTGGCCCTCTTAAGAAATTCTTCTGGTTAGGCAAGTTGGATCAGACCAATGCGTGCAGGATAAGTACAGATATCAGAATGGCCCCTCCTAGTTTGAAAGCTCTTTCCATGGGTGGAATGGGACCCAATAGCCTTTAAAACTGATGGGAGAACCCATGTTGAAACTCTTTTTGTCAGTAGAGGGTAATAATTGCAGAGAAGAGTTCTTGGAGTCAGGCCTGAGTTCAAGACCCAGATCCATTAGTTATGTGCTGTTTCTGGCAAGGTTAACCTCTCTAAACTTCAGTTTTCTCACTGGCAAAATAATGCTCACCAGCTGGTTACTCAAATGTGGTTCTCTTTATATGCAAGAGATCCTAAGCATTATGCTTGTTCTGTCAATTTTATAGAACTGATTTCTCACTTATAGCCCTGGCCTCTTAAGGTAGGTTACACAAAGAATGTTTATTTCCTTTCGTGAATATATTATTTTGGGTCCTGCACTTGGAATTCAAACTTCATTATATTTACTATAATGTCCCTGGCTGAGCAGATGAACATGGCTTATAAATCTGTTTTCTAATCTACAGGAACGTCCTAAAATGAGAATGAGCTTGATATGTTTCAGGGACAGAAAGACATCTAGCCCGGTTCAAGTAGTGTAAATAAGAAAGAGTGATATGAGATGAGGTCTGAGAGACAGGTAGGAATGAGACAGTATAGGGCTGTGTAAGCCATGAAAAAGTTTGAATTTTATTAAAGCAGCAAGTGTACAATTGAGATCATTTAGGCACCTAATGATTAAATGGAAGTAATGATAATACCTAACATCCTTATTACCTTATTGAAGGGTTACCCTGTGCCAGGCACGGTGCTAAGTGTTTATATATATTAACATTTAACCCTCACATTAACCACAGGAGGTAGGTACTATTATTATATTATTATTTTTTATTAGGGCCTCACACTGTGGCCCAGGCTGGATCATGGCTCACTGTAGCCTCATCTCCCGGGGGCAAGTGATCTTCCCATCTCAGCCTCCCAGGTAGTTGGGACTACAGGCATACACCACCATTCCCAGCTAAGTTTTATTTATTTATTTTTTTTGTAGAGACAAGGTCTCACTATGTTGCTTGCCCATGCTGGTCTTTAATTCATAGGCTCAAGTGGTCCTCCCTCCTTGGGATTAAAAGTGTGAGCCACTGTGCCCAGCTGTGGGTACTATTATTACAGATGGAGTATCACTTATCCAAAGTGCTGGGGGACACAGAAGCATTTCAGACTTTGGATTTTTTTAGATTTTGGAATATTTGCATATACATAATGAGGTATCTGGGGGATGGGACCCAAGTGTAAACATGATATTCTTTTATATTTTATATCCACCTTATACACATGGCTCAAAGGTAATATTATACAATATTTTAAATAATTTTGTGCATGAAACAAAGTTTTAACTATTCTTTTACTGTGACCCATCACATGAAGTCAGGTGTGGAATTTTCCACTGTGGTGTCATGTCGGCACTCAAAAAGTTTCGAATTCTAGAGCATTTTGGATTTTGGATTTTCGGATTAGGGATGCTTAACCTGTACCTCCTTTTTGTGGATGAGTCATTTGAGGTTTAGGAGGTTAATTAAATGCCCAAGGTCACTCAGCTGGTAATTAACAGGAAGCAAGATACCATCACACTGCAGTCCATCTAAATCCTCTCCAGCCGGTTTCCAGCCATCATCTCAACGTGGGCTTGTTTAATTTGCAGTTAGTACTGCGGGTTATGGTAACTTGAGGCTGCTGGTCACACAGGTTCCCATGCAGCAGCGGATGTGAACATAGACTGGATGCGGTTGGGGCTTTCTTGGCAGTTCCGGAAGAAGCACGAGCATCTTCTCACCTGAACCATCACGGCATTTTCTCCGTCTGCACATCTCTGTGTGGGAAAGTGTCCAAGTGCGTATGTCTTCTTTATGCCTCTAAACTTCCTTCCCCTGGGCCACGGCGAATCACTGCTTTTCATTAGATGGTGTAATTAATCCATCTGCCCATTGGTGCCTCTGAGCAATATTCCCTCACTGGGCACATCTGTTCCTACGAATCTGCAGCAAGCAGGACCAATCTTTTAGGGATCACAGGCACTAGGAGAGACTTGTTTTTTTTATGTCCACACATTTCTCTCTTACTCCCTGGGGTAGTTAGCTGCCTTTATGTGGGTTAACAGGGAGATGCAATATTCCTGAGTATTTGGGGGCGATTTTGAAGGGCAGTGCCATTGAAAGGCCTCCTGGAGTGGATGAAAGATGATGACAGGCATAAATTTTATGGATCAGATCAAGGGTCTCTTTTACAACACACAGTCCTTAGAGTTTCACCGCCGCTCATGAATGCAACTAATACAGGAGATTGTGAAGATAGGTTACCAGTGGGAAGGAGGCCCAGGTTTCTGATTCTGCAGGCCCCATGCTTCATTCACAAAGTTGAAAGAGCCACTCTCTAAATTCAAAGGGAAGCAGCTGCCACAGAGAACTCAAAGGGCAAATCTGAGACCCCACTCAGAGTTGGCAGAAGACAGCAGGATCAAACTTCTCTCCCGGGCCCCAACTTATGAAAACTATCGCTATTGTATGGCTTGTAGGAATTGGCATATGAGGATATTTCATCAGCAGTATCAAAACAATGAGGATAAAAATCATCACCGCATACCGAGGCCCTGGCATTTATGAGATGCAGGCATCATTTCTGGGAAGGGTGGGAGCACATAATGCCCATTATCCTCTTAGTAATTGCCTTGGTCCCCAAGGATCCTAACGGGGAAGGGACTTAATGAGATTTGGCTCTCTAGAAAAAAAGAACGGAAAGAAAATAGCTATTGTTCTGAACATAACCAGAATGATGCCCAGAACTGAAAACTCTGGAGTTATATAGGAAAGGGTATCCATGACTGGTGAGAGGGAGATTCTATTACCAGGTGACTTATTTCAATATGAAAATAATACGTAGTGTAAACCAAAAAGTATCTGTGACAGATCTCAATCAATTTAGAAGTTTATTTTGCCAGTTAAGGATCATGAGCCATGACACGGTCTCAGGAGCTCCTGAGAACATGTGCCCAAGGCAGTTAGGTTATAGCTTGGTTTTACATGTTTTAGGGAGACATAAGACATCAATCAATATATGTGAGGTATACAGTGGTTAGGTCCGGAGAGGCCAAATAACTCAAAGCGGGGGGCGGGGGGTGCTTACAGGTCATAGGTGAATTCAAAGATTTTCAAATTGGCGATTGGTTGAAAGGGTTGAACTCTGACTGAAAAGTTGAAGTCAGCTTGAGGTAAGCGGGGGTGGGTGGTGGTTGTGGAAGCCAAGGTTTTTGTCATGTAGACAAGCCTCCAGGTAGCAGGCTTCAGAGAGAATATATGTGAATGTCTCTTACCAAAGGTATCAGACTCTTTGGAGAGACCTAGTAAAGGAAGCAGCTTCTCTACAGAATGCTAACTTTCCCCCACAAGAGACAGCTTTGCAGGGCCATTTCAAAACATGTCAGGTAAGCATATTTTAGGGTCAAAAAAACTTGAGTTTCTTTCAAGGCCCTGCCATCTGTGATGTGATGCTCTAATAGTGAGGTTGAAATTTGGTATCTTATGGCTACAAAGAGTCTGTTCAGTCAGACAGACTCCAACCCCCTCTCTGCCCCCCACCTTTCCATCATGACCTGAACTAGATTCTCAGGTTTCATTGTGTCCCCTTGGCTGAAAGGAAGACCCATCAATGAGAGAGAGGGACTTAGAATTTTATTGTCATTTATTAGCATTATCAAAATACGTAAAAAACACCAACTGCATTCAGCACTGATTTATTGAGCATGTACTAGGGACTCGTACTATTCTAGGCAAGAAAGGTGCAGCCACGAATATGACAAAAAGCTTGTTATCGTGCTTTTATGGTCCACTGCAGGGGGAAGATAATAAGCGAATCAGTAAATAAAGAAAACACAGAGTGATAAGTGCTCTACATGGAGCCTACTGTAAGGTAGGATGAGAGAGAGTGAGGAGGTGTGGCTAAGGAAGGCCTCTTTGAGGAGGTGACCTTGAAGCTGATGTCTGAATGTCAAGGAAGAACCAAATATGCAAAGTTGAGGGGAAGAGCATTCCAGGCAGAGAAACAGCTCTCAGGAACTAAGATGAGAGAGGTTGGTATATTTCAGGGACAGAAAGACACCTGGCCTGTGTAAACCAAAAATAAAATTCTAAGGCCCCCAACCATCTGAATTGACCCCTCCTCTTGGCCAGGACACTCCAAAGTTAACCTGAAAAACTGGTTCAGGCCATGACAAGAAGAGGGGGTGGGACATGCCTCATTATACCCTCCCCACTTCTGAAATTTACAAAAAACTGACCAGCATTCAACATTGACACAGACCGTAAGTCTAATTAGAAACATTTACAACCTGTGCTCTCTGAGACCTGCTACGTGGAGTCTTCATCTGCCTGATAAAACTTTGATCTCCACAAGCCCTCATCATAACACAGACATTCTTTTCTATTAATAATAATGCGTTTGACCAATTGTCAATCAGAAAATTGTCAAATCTTCCTATAATCTGGAAGCCCTCCTTTCTCCTTACAGGCCTTTCTAGACCAAACCAATGTATATCTTACATGTATTTGATTGATGTCTCATGTCTCCCTAAAATGTATAAAACTAGGCTGTGCCCTGGCCACATTGAGCACATGTTCTCAGGATCTCCTTAGGGCTGTGCCATGGGCCATGGTCTCTCACATTTGACTCAAAATAAATCTCTTCAAATATTTTACAGAGTTTGACTCTTTTTGTCAACATCTGGTTTAGGAGGCTGAGAAAGAATGATGCAGCATGATATGAACAGCAGGCAGGGGCCAGATCACAGAGGTCTGTGTAAGCCATGGCAAGGCTTTGCATTTTACTATAAATAAGTTAGGAAACTACTGGAGGGGCAGAAAGCAGAAAAATGACATGCCTGGATGAGTATAGTGTTTTGGAAACTTTTCGTTTTGATATGATTTCAAACTTACAAAAAATTTGCAAGAATGGTGACATGATTTGGCTCTGTGTCCCCAACAAAATTTCACCTTGAATTGTAATAATCCCCACATGTCAAGGGTGGGATCAGGTGGAGGTAATTGAATCATGGTGGTGATTTCCCCCATGCCGGTCCTGTGATAGTGAATGAGTTCTCACAAGATCTGATGGTTTTATAAGCATCTTGCATTTCCCCTGCTGGCTCTCATTCTCTCTCCTGCCACCCAGTGAAGAGGTGCCTTCTGCCATGATTGTAAGTTTCCTGAGGCCTCCCCAGCCATGCGGACCTATGAGTATTGTTTGTCCCAGTACTGGTGATGTTAGCTTTGATCACTTGCTTAAGGTGATGTTCCCCAAGTCTCTCCTCTGTAAAGTGACTAATTTTCCCTTTGTAATTAATAAGTAATTCCTGAGGAGTTTCTTTGAGACTATGTAAATAGCCTGTTGCTCATCAAACTTTTACTAGTTTTAGCACACATTGGTGAATTTCTAAATACGTCATTTCTATGTTTATTATTTGGAATTCAACTATAAGGAAGAGCTTTCCTTTCTTCCATTTATTGTGTTAAAAAGAGATCATAGGAAAGTAAAAATGAAACAAGGAGATTAGTTAGTGGGTTGTTGAAGTATGCCACAGGAGAGGTAATAACGGCTTCTGCCAATGTGTGTTGGCAGAAGATGGATATAAATGGATAGATTCAGCCTATGTTTTGAGGTGAACTTGAGAGTTTTGCCAATGGTTTGGGTGTGAGGGTGATGCAAAGAAAGTTATCAAAGATAATTTCTAGATTTTTGTCATAAGCAAATGGTATCATTTAATGGCTCCAATTGGTGGTACCATGATGGTGCCACATATTGAGATAGAGAAGACTGGTGGAGAAACTTTAGGAGGGAAAATAAAAAATTTTGATTGGCCATAAGTTTGAAATACTTGCTTAACATCCATGCAGCAGTGCCAAGGAGTTCAAATAGCTGGTGCAAGGGAGAGGGAGTGACTGGTATATACAAAGTATTTAAAGCCGTAACACTGAGTGAGGCTACTTAGAGAATGAGTGCAGACAAAGAAGAGGTCAGAGCACAAATCCTGATCTACTTTAAGAATTAGAAGTCAGGAAAATGAAGCAAATTTGGCAAAAGGGCTGGACAAGAGGCAATTAGCAAGGAGGAAGCAGAACCAGGAGAGGGTATTGCTGGGTAGGAGAAGAAAGGATTTTAAAAGGAGGGAGTGGCAAATGCTGCTGAATTCTGCTGAGAGCTGAAGTGTGATGAGGACAGGTATTGCAGGTTGGACTCTGCAGTATAAAGAGCAGGGGGCCTGGAACTCAGCAGAAGTGGGTTGAGGGGAGAATGTGAGATGAGGAAGTGGAGGCAGTGATAATAATCAAGGACTTCAGGAAGCTTTGCTGTGATGGAGAGCAAAGTAAAATGGTGGGAGCTGGGCAGGAATACACGGTCCAGAAGGTTAATCTTTTTTCTTTCTATTATTTAATATGGGAGGTAAAAGATCATACTATCTGGTAGAAAAAGTAAAATGGGTGATGCTGAAGAGAAGAAAGAGAGAAAAAAGTCCCTGGGAAGGACGATGGGAGCTGAAAGGTGGTTGGTTTTTGGAGCATGGGACACTTGATCCTTAGTGATAAGAAAAAGTCATCAGGTCCGTAGGGTGGTGGTGAGGATGCAACATGATGAGGGAGGTCTTTTTGGTTGTTTCAGTTTTTTTGATGAAGTGTGAGGCACGGTCACCAGCTAGAATTGGAGTGGGGACAATGTAAAGAGAGATGTGAAATAGTTACCTTGAAGAATGAAAGAGTTAAGAGATGTGGAGAGTATGTAGGACTATAAGGCAACACTAAAGGCCAGTCTGAGATTTGTGGCCATGAATTAGTGAAACTTGTCAGGAAGTTGGGTTAAAAGAAAGTTAAAAATAACATTTGTGTCTCACACCACTGTTCTCAAAGCACTTCTTTTATTTATTTATTTATTTAGATGGAGTCTCACTCTGTAGTCCAGGCTGGAGTACAATGGTGCAATCTTGACTCACTGCAACCTCTGCCTCCCAGGTTCAAGAGCTTCTCCTGCTTCAGCCTCCCAAGTAGCTCGGATTACATGCAGCTGCCACCAAGCCTGGCTAATTCTTTTTGTATTTTTAGTAGAGGCAGGGTTTCACCATGTTGGCTGGGCTGATCTTGAACTCCTGACCTCAAGTGATCTGCCTGTCTCAGCCTCCCAAAGTGCTGGGATTACAGGTGTGAGCCACCGTGCCTGGCCTCAAAGCACTTCTGACATGCAGTAGCTTGTTTAGTCATCTCTATAAACTCCCCAGGTGTGTGAATGTACCTCCCCTTTATGGATGTGCAAACTGTAGCTTAAAGGGATTATGTTTCCTGTCTGAGCCACATGAAACATCTGACTCCAAAACCTGTGCTCCTTCCATCATACCAGTAGCTGTGGAAGTGACTTTAGGACAAATATGATCACAGAAACAAAGTATAACTCAGATCCACTGCTGTTTTTAAATGATTTGATAGGCTGGGAGTGGTGGCTCACTCCTGTAATCCCAGGACTTTGGGAGGCCTAGGTGGGTGGATCACTTGAGACCAGGAGTTCAAGACCAGCCTGGCCAACATGGTGAAACCCCATCTCTACTAAAAATATAAAAAACTAGCCAGGCATGATGGCAGGTGACTGTAATCCCATCTTCTTGGGAGACCGTGGCAGGAGAATCCTTTGAATCCGGGAGGCGGAGGTTGCAGTGAGCCAGGATTGTGCCATTGCACTCCGGCCTGGGTGACAAGAGCGAAACTCTGTCTAAAAAAAAAAAAAAAAAAAAGAAAAAAGAAAGAAAGGAAAGAAAAGGATTTCATAGACGAGGGTATAACAGAACGTGGCTGGAGGGTTTATTGCTGGTGATTCATGATAGGATAATTGTTACAAAGATTCTTACAACATGTCTTAGAGAAAAATATGGTTGACAAATATGGATAATAAATGGTGCTAACAGAGCACAGTGGTTAAGAGGGTGGACTTTGGCATCAGCCACATGTAGGTTCAAAGCCTGGCTCTACCACTTACTGGCTTTGGGACTTCGGGCAAGTAATTTAACTCAGTTTACTCATCTGTAAAATGGTCATAATAACAGTACCTTCTCCCACCGAGTTGTAGTGGGGATTAAATAATTCATATAAAGAATAGAGCATAGTTATTGGTATACAGTTAGAATTCTTTAAAACTGTACCATTATTACTACTAGTGAAAACTAAAAATGCAGTGTAAAGATGGGTTGCCATAAATTGCACCAACAGGTATTGTGAATTCTAATTATTTTTCAAAGGTGGGTTGATGAAGGAATTAACACAGTACTCCCTGGTGTTTTTTTTTGAGACAGGGTCTCACTGTGTCACCTAGGCTAAAGTACAGTGGTGTAGTGATCACAGCTCACTGTAACCTTGGACTCCTGGGCTCAAGTGATCCTCCTGACTCAGCCTCCTGAAAAGCTAGAACTACAAATGTGTATTACCACTCCTGGCAATTTTTTTTTTTTTTTTTTTTTTTTTTTTTTTTGTAGAGACAAGGTTTTGCTATACTTGCTCGGGTTGTTCTTGAACTCCCAGTCTCAAGCAATCTTCCTGCCTCAGCTTCCCAAAGCTCTAGAATTACAGGCATGAGCCGCCATGTCTGGTCTCCATGTATTACTATACTGGTATTAATAAGTCACTCCTAAGATTTCTTAGCAATAACTTCTACTGATTACATTAGAATAGAAGCTTAATTGACAAGCCAACAGATTTGTCCCACGAAACAAACATTTTGCTACTGGATAAAACAAAAAAGAAAAATCCTCCAGATATTTATACATATTTATTTTATGCACATAAATGTCTCATTTAAAATCTATTCAGGAAATATAAGCAAGTGTGTAACTCTGACAGAGAAGCTACAGATAGTGTAAAAAAATTAAAATTCAGAGGAAAATATGCAGTGGGTCAGCAATGTGAGGGATTCTCATCTTACTATATGAATACTTTACATTGTGAGGGATGCAACACACTATAGCAACCTTTCAAAAGGTGAAGAGTCGGCTGCCTGCCTATCATCAAGAGAGCTCTGCTCTGCCATGTTTGATTATGTTGGGCTTAGCTCATGGGCCCTATACTAGCATATGAATTTCTATCATGGTTATCTGAGTTAGTAAAATAAGATAATAATGCAGCAATTCTGATATTTTTGTCCCTGCCCAGAAATATCAGAATTCAACACAGGTTGAATGAGGCTAATCCAGACCACGTGTTGTGCAAAATTAAAGTAAAAACCTGTATAATTTACAGTAGAAGGTTATATATAAATTCTGTGTTTTATGAAGCTTGATAACTTTTTGTAATTATGTGCAATAATTCTGTTAAGTTAAAATAGTACAGCTATGCCAGGGTGCCCATAAAACTATTGTACCTTTCCAACCCGACTCTTGGAGGAGTTAGTTATGTAGGAGACAGAGTTTTCTGAGCTTGGGTCCCCGTTAGGGAGGGCTCCATTGTAGTTCTCCTTTGGTACATAGGTACCTGGGGAGCTTTAAAACTTTGTAATGCCCTGCCCTCACTGGAGGTGTGTGAAGCTAGAAGCTCTGGCGTTAGAGCCCAGGCGTGGGTGTGTTTAAAAGATTCCACTGTGATTATGATGCACATGTGCACACTAAAGGTCAAGAATTGCATCTAAAGCAAATCTCTCAGATTTCATAAACTGCTATATAAATATATGTGTGTATATATATACACATAGATATATATTCATTTTCACTAAAATATTTAGGATTATCTAATGTCTACAAAGCTAATGCTCTTGAGAGTGTGATTAGGAAGTCAAAGTGACTGAATTTTTCTGCTAGGTCAGCAAGGTATTTCAGAAGTTTATCACAAAACTCTTTATCAGATAAGAATGTTTTCAGCAGTAAGCAACAGAAAGCCCATCTGAGTCACTGAAATAGATAGAAAGGTATTTTTTCTTATAAAACTAAAAAGTCTGGGCCAGGCACGGTGGCTCACGCCTGTAATCCCAGCACTTGGGAGGCCAAGGCGGACGGATCACCTGAGATCAGGAGTTCAAGACCAGCCTGGCCAACGTGGTGAAACCCCATCTCTACTAAAAATACAAAAATTAGCCGGGTGTGGTGGTGGGCACCTGTAATCCTAGCTACTCGGGAGGCTGAGGCAGGAGAATCACTTGAACCTAGGAGGCAGAGGTTGCAGTGAGCCGAGATCATGCCACTGCACTCCAGCCTGGGTGACGGAGCAAGACTCCATCTCAAAAAACAAAACAAAACAAAACAAAAAACAAAAGTCTGAAAGTAGGCAGCTCAAGGCTGATGCAACAGCTCAACGATGTTGATAAGAACTTAAGACTTTTTTCGTTCTCGTCTGACATCCTAACCATGTTAGCTCATGATTTCATGGGTACAGCGTGGCCGTGTTAGCTCCATCCATCATGCCCCCATTCATGGCAGGAGGAAGGAAAGGAAAAGTTGCACTGGCCATGTTTTTATCAAGAAAGAAGCTCTTTGCCCATATCTTTTTGGCCAGAACTATATCTTATGGCAATCTTTTGTTGGAAAAGTGGCTATTTAGCTTTTCTTGTCCCCACAGTGGAAAAGAAACAAAAAGGAATGAGGGTTAGGAATGGCCAGCCCACACTGATAACCACATTTTGTAGGTCTTTCTGCCTAATCTATTAACTTGCTTCTCTGGCACTGAGGAAAGCATCTGAATATACCTTCCCAGATCATTTCATTTTTCTTACTTTCATTACTGTCATTATTTTTATTTAAAATGACAACAGAAGCTGCAACTATAATTTATTGACTACCTACAGTGTACCTGGCATTGTGTTAGCTGACTTTTCTACCTTGCTTCCAATATAGTTACAGTAATCCCCACTGCAAGATGAAGATCACTGTCCTTATTTCACAGATAGGAAACTGAGGCTTAGAGATGGTAAATGATTTGCCCAGGACTATATATGAAGAAATGACAGAGTTAGAAATTGAACTTGAGTTTACATGGCTTTAAAGCCTATGCTCTTCCCAACAGAGTCACTGCCTCTGTACCTCCAACAAAAATAGCCTGGAGTAATCTACACACGAAAGAATATACATTTTTCATAATCTCTATATGTTCTTTTTATAGAGGCTTCAAGTATTACTCAGTTGCTGCTCCCTTACAACTCCCTGAAGTCATTTAAGAGAAAAAGTGTCATCCTGATGTTGAAGATATCACCCGAGTGCTGTCTGGAACTGAGTGGGGGCAGCCAGTTCACCCTGGGACTCTCCACTGGCCCCTGAGTACAGCAGTCCCTTGTGCTCTTGTACGTCTACAGGATGACGCATTGCTTGGCAGGTTCTTGTTCATCTTTCCAGGAACTCAGTGAGGTATCTGGGAAATATGGGAGGCACACAGTTTGAAAAGTGAAAGTGCTATGGTCATATTACTTCTACAGAAAGCAGCTTTACAGTGGCAAGGTGAAGCCCAGGTTCCTGGGGGGGCCCAAACTGGACAATGGTAAAATAAGCAGGGAGTAGCATGTGGCAAATTGGCAGCCCTGGGTTCCATGCTTCTGCGCCGGCACAGGGAGTGGACCTATGTGAGGCAGAGGGGCCTGGCTTGCTGAAGTCTGATCCTTGGGTGCTGTGCCAAGGTGCAGCACACAGAACCTCTGGTGGCTCCTCAGATGGAACTTTCTGTAGAGAGAGAGCCAGCTGCACTTGGGAGTCTTTCCCTCTGTTCCAGAAAACCTATGGGGATATTTTTCTACTGGGTTTATAAAACCAAGATCCCCTAGCTTTACAGACCAACCTCTCATGGCCTTGGGATTCTCCAAAATGCTTTTGAAGTCTTTGCTGTATGATCCCTTGAACAGTCAGAAGCCACCCGTGGGTGGAGACAGCTTCTGAGGGATCTGCTTCAAACTATGGAAGGGAAGCCCAGGTAAATATAACAAGATCTGCAGGCTAGTCAGTGCTTAGCATTCTCTTGAGACTCAAAGGCAAATCAGAAGACATTTTCCTAATTTTGACTCCTGCAAATCCTCAGTGTTCCTTGGGATTGTATGCATTAATTGTTTACTCTCAGGAGGCAGACCATCATGGGTGACCCAGGGACAATGCATCTTCTGTTTACCAACAAGCTCCCAGGAGCCTCTGGCTCCCGTAGGTTGGTGTGAGCCAGAATGGGACTTTCTTTCAGGTTTGGATGGCTTTGGGCAGGCGGCCCCCATAAAAACGCCCCGGGGACTTGGAGCCATAAACATGCACACACTCTTCTTTTGACCATGGCAAACAAAGAATATCCTTTAGTTCCACTCTGTCTCCACCTTACCTGCAGCATTTTTCTCCACCAGCAAGGAGTTCCACATGTCAAGACTTTAGTGTCTGCTGCCTGCAAATCCTGTAAAGTGGGAAGTGCAGGGGACAGATTTCCAAACTCAGAGGTCAGCCTAGAGCTCTGCCATGACCTCACAGCCATAGTAAACTACATGAAACTCCAGAAGAGTCTCACGTCATTTGCTTCTAATAATGGGGCCCTAACATTTCTAAGTTCATCAGTTTATAAATATCACTTCTCTCCTTTTCAAAGGTTAACAATTCAGATAAGGTTGTAAATATCTGAGGGTCCTCTGAGCTCATCCTCCAGACTCAAAATTCTTTCAGGCTTTTCTTGCAAAGCAGTAGAGGACTTGGGGTTTATCAAATTTTCCATTCCTGTTTTTGTTTACCTTACAAGGAAATAACCCAAATTGCATAGCTTTTGCCAGTATGTCATCCAATATGTCTCATGCCTTATTCCCTCTCAAGCCCTTAATTCTCTGTGACTTTTTGCTCTTCCAGGGATAAAATCCTTAGGGTAGGGATGAGAAAGGAGTTCACTTGTCCTACAAATGGGCCACCCTGCCCCAGGAGGCAGGAACAGCCTGTCAGTTGGGGATGTGGTGCATCATTTTCAGTCATTCTGAGTCAATATGCATTCAGCAAGTTTCCTTATGATATCACCATTTCTATCCTCTTGTCTTCAGCAATTCAGCAGGAAATTAGCAGCACACCACCTTCCCACAAATGTGGCAGGATTGTGGGGTGAGGGTGGGGGGCGAGGTGTCTGGTTCACCACAGACTTCCAACAGGGGAGTCACCTGAACAGTTTAATTTGAGTACAACTTAAAAAAAAAAAAAGCAGGCTATAAAGTCACTGCTGGCACTCCAGCGGTAAGAACAGACGGTCCCTAAATCCCTCTAGCGGAAGATACATTTGGAGATGTCTTCCCAGCTCAGGATAACTCCGTCTTCTCTGGGAATGGCTTTCACCTTTCCACTCCATCCAGAAACCATGCTTGCTTCATGGGACTCTGCCTTCCCTAGTGACAGTTGATTGGACCAGAGGTGGACAACACCTGGGGGTTTCCAAGTCAGTCTCTGTGGTGACCAGAAGTCTTTCCTCAAGTCTTACCTTCTCCCTGGGGTTTACTCTGCCCATGTTTAAAAGTGCATCCTGCCCACAGCACCCCTGTTCAGGCCACCTCCTGCTCTGGATCCCCTCTTACTCCACTCCATCCTTCTTTCTCTACAACCCTTATCATCTAACAAGCTATATGTGCTCATTGATTACACTCATGGTCTACCTTTCCTACTAGAATGTAGCATTGTTCCTGACGCAGCCCAAGCACGCACACCAGTGCCTGCCACTACAATATACAAAAATTAGTAGTATCCCAGCACTTTGGGAGGCTGAGGTGGGCAGATCACCTGAGGTTGGGAGTTCGCGACCCGCATGGAGAAACCCTGTCTCTACTAAAAATACAAAATTAGCTGGGCATGGTGGCTCATGCCTGTAATTGCAGCTACTCGGGAGGCTGAGGCAGGAGAATCACTTGAACCTGGGAGGCAGAGGTTGTGGTGAGCCAAGATCATGCCATTGCACTCCAGCCTTGGCAATAAGAGTGAAATCTCGTCTCAAAAAAAAAAAAAAAAAAAAGTAGTAGTTAAATAAATGAATTGGAGTTAGAGTGGTCATATCCTATTCTATGATTCAGAGGCCAACAGGAGAGCAGAGCCTTCTCCCAGAGATCCAATCCTTTCTTAAGTCCAGGTTTCCCTCCTCCCGTTATATTTCATGAGTTCTTGTAGTAAATTGTTTCCTTTTTCCCCTTAAGCTAGCTGTAGTTGGTTTCTATGACTAGCAAGAAAGGGGCTTGCCTGAGTAAACAGACAGACAAAAATCCCAGGCTTCCTAGAACTTACATTCTAGTGGAGACAAGTTTGAGAAACACTAAGGGGACCAACGTGGCAGGAGCCCAGTAAACAGGAGAGAAAAGCAGTGGGAGGACCAGGAAGCAAACGAGCAGGGTGGAGCCTTGTGGATACTTAAAGGACTTTGCCTTTTGGCCTGAGTAAGATAGAAAGCCACTGCAGATTTTGAGTGGTTTTGTATTTTAAAAGGGTCTGGCTGGCTTTTGTAAGAGCTCAGCCTAAGGATTGTGGTGGGCACGGTGGAAGCAGGAATTCCAGTAAGGAGCCCCTGCAATAATCCAGGAAACAGGAGGTGGCCCTGAACAGGGTGGCAGCTGAGGAGAGGGCTGAGAAGTGGCCCAATTCTTCACACAGAAGACAGAGCTAACACCTCCAACACCTGAGGCCCCATTCTCTGGAACAGTAGAGTTTGCATTTTGCTGTGTTGGAACAGCTGGGCTTTTGGTCCACTGTATCCTGCCAAATCCCCAGCCCATGCCCTCCCCATCCCCCAGCCATGGCCTCTCCTTCCACTTGTGAGGATGAGCACACACCACTAAGTAAAATCCTGTACAAGGCTGCACATCCCTTTCCACTTCGAGTCCTCTTGTGGGCTGTTTGCTGTTAGACTTTTCATCCTTTGGATGTGCAAGGGTGAAATAGACCCTGAGTGGCAGATTTGGATCTAGTCCTGTGCTTGGCTCTGATTCAGTCCTCAGTTTTCTCGTCTGAAATGAGAGGCCTGATCTCCAGGATCACTCATGGTCCCTTTGAGCTCTCATAGGCTATAATTCTGAGGATCTGAGGACTGAGTGAGTCTATCACTGAACCCAGGTAAACCAAAGGTTGCATCCTTGGTCATAAAATAAGTAATAAATCGTTGCAGTGGTTTCTGGAGTGATTCAAGATGCTCAGACTTGCCTGGAACCCACAGCTACTAGCCATGAAAATGGTCTGTGATATATTATTAGCTGGAAGGAAGACAGGTTACAGAAATGGAGGCTTACATTACATTTATGTAAACAAACAAAATAAGGTACATGAAATACTCCTAGTTTTAGCAAAGGTCCTCTCTGCAAAGCAAAGTTATAGACTTAATTTTTTTCCTTGAACTTTTCTATATTTTCCAAATCTTTTAATATGATTTAATAGATGCATGTATATATGCATAAGTTACATACTTTCATACTGTGGTCTTTCTTTGTTTTCCTCTTTTGATTGTTCCCTCCTGCCCCTTTTCAATTCTACACCTTCAATATCCATACCCCTACCCAGTCCCTGCTGTGATAGCCCAGAAAGCCATTGTCTATAATGAACATCAGTATTATTTTGGCAGTCACACAGCAATTGATCATTAATTCATTTATTTAAAAAAGTGACAGCAAGTCACAGTCTCAAAGCCTTCACCTAACATGGGAATCATCCTGGCTCTGACCTGTTTTTGATGGGGAAAGGAGCAGATGACCAAACCTGAGACAAGAGCATGGGGAGATTTCTGTTTCTTGTTTCCTGAATGAGAGTGAAAAACCCTAGGAATAGGCCAGGCACAGTGGCTCATGCCTGTAATACCAACACTTTGGGAAGCTGAGGCTGGAGGATCACTTGAGGTCAGGAGTTTGAGACCAGCCTGGCCAACATGGTGAAATCTTGTTTCTAAAAAATACAAAAATTTGCTGGGCCTAGTGGTGCATGCCTGTAATCCCAGCTACTAGGGAGGCTAAGGCAAGAGAATTGCTTGAACATGAGAGGCAGAGGTTGCAGTGAGCTGAGATGGCACTACTGCACTTCAGCCTGGGCAACAGAGCAAGACCCTGCCCCAAAAACAAACCACAACAAAACCCCTGGAAATAATAAATTGGCTCCTGTTTGTAACATAAGCAGACAACTGTGAAAGTGAGTAGCTTCAGGCTTGCCTATCAGCCTTTGACTCAGGGCAAATGACCACGGGACATGCAGTTTCTTAACATATAGTTTTACTAAGGAACTAGGAAGGCCGCATGTGTGAGAGTGGGACTGAGGGGTTGGGTGGTAGCATGCCATTTCCTGAGACACGCTGCCCTATAACTTTATTATAGAAACTGCGAAATGGTTAGGAGATACCCAATCGGTCAGCCACTCTAGCCTAAAAAGTCAAGCTGGGTGGCAGGCAAGCCTTCCCCAGCCAGGAACAGGATGTGTGGGAGGCCCCATGTGACTGGGCAGGATGTTCACTGGGTCATTTCCTGCCTAGGAGAGTTACCTTGATGAGACTTGATGAGATGAAAGAGCACTAAACTCAGGGTTATCCCAGTTCTCTGAATCTGCTCTAGAACACATATTTTTATATGTGCATGTATTCACATGTATGTGTTTGTGTCTATTTTTTTCCTTCTTCCCTTTCACATCTCTGACTGGGACTTTGCTGGTGGTGAGAAGAAATGCTTGTGTCCACTGAAAGGCAGGAACACTGCATGTGAGAGAAACAGGTCCCCAGGAAAAGGTGGGGGTAGCGGGGACAGACAAGCTGAAAGCCTTGAAATTCCGCAGTCCACCAGAAGGAAGTAGATAGAAACACAGATCGTAGCCATGAGGGACCCCAGAGGACATTCATTCTAGCCCCTCTCTTTGCAGGTGAGGGAATACACCCAGAGATGTCAGGAAAGCCCTACTCTTCAGTAGCTCAGTGACCACAGATTAGACCTACGCATGTCTGCCTGCTTCAGCGAGAAGTGGTGGTTTTTATTAAGAAGAGAGGAATTAAGAAGACATATATTCTTCCTCTGTCATAAGAAAACTTTTTATTTTATTTTTTTTTTTTTTGAGACAGAGTCTTGTTCTGTCATCCAGGCTGGAGTGCAGTAGAGTGATCTCGGCTCACTGCAGCCTCTGCCTCCCTAGTTCAAGTGATTCTCCTGCCTCAGCCTCCCAAGTAGCTGGGATTACAGGCCCGCGCCACCATGCCTAGCTAATTTTTATATTTTTATTAGAGATGGGGTTTCACCATGTTGGCCAGTCTGGTCTCGAACTCCTGACCTCAGGGAATCTGCCCGCCTTGGCGTCCCAAAGTGCTGCGATTACAGGCATGAGCCACTGTACCCGGTCCCAAATTTTATTGATTTCCTGAAGGCAAACTCAAATTGTTATGAATCCTTTTTCCTTTTCTGAACTGAAAAGTAAATCGTTCTTCGTCTTTCTGTGGGTGGGGAAAGATTGAATGTGTTTACGCGTAGGCTGTGCAAGATAAATCGCCCATGGATCTTATCTTCAGAGCCTTCTGAGTGGGGTTAGAACTTTTATCTTGTGGTTTGGATTTTTCATTCTTGGTAACTTAGTATTATTTTGGGAAAACCTAAGGAAGCGGATGGGCCTGAAAAGTAATCTTTCCAAACACCTTGATTTGGAGACAAGCATGCCCCAAAGCTGGGATTCTTGGCAACAGTGTAGCAGGGGCACACTGTTACCAGCCAGGAGTCTCTCTCCTGCAGATTATAAAATACAACAGAGGATTTCCTCCCTTTTCTGAAAGCCCACTGGGTCAATAGACCCTGGCTTAACAGTTTTGAAATATTTGTATATAGGAAAATCTCCTTAATTTGCACTTCTCAAAGAAAACCTGAGAGAACTGATTTAAAAGAAAAGTAGAAATATGAAATTCTAAAAAATAAAAATAAGGCAGTTACCAGAATCTTGTAATTAATCTACCCAACTTCTAGTACATAAGAATTAATATTTAGCACAGTTTCATTAAAGAGATTTGGTATCAATTGTTTGAAGTACAGGTACCGTTAAATAGTGCTAAAATACCTCTCTACTCTTACTAATTAAAAAAAACTATCAAGTTGTTAGTAAGATATTTTATTCCTAGAGATGGACCTGTGAAGTAGAAAATTATCACAGACTCCACATCCAGTTCAAAGTGTTTGAGAAATATTTTCTGGACAACCTTCACATGATCTCTACATTCTGAGATGTCCTTGCTTTTCAAATAGTAGTAAACCGATAATATTTGCTTTTTGTTTTTTAAACACAGGTATTAGGGTTCTCTAGAGGGACAGAACTAATAGGATAGATGTATATATGAAAGGGAGTTTATTAAGGAGTATTGACTCACACGGCACAAGGTGAAGTCTCACAAGAGACCATCTGCAAAATGAGGAGCAAGGAAGTCAGTCCAAGACCCAAAACCTCAAAAGTAGGGAAGTTGACAGTGCCACCTTCAGTCTGTGGCCAAAGCCTGAGAGCCCCTGGCAAACCACTAGTGTAAGTCCAAGAGTCCAAAACTGAAGAACCTGGAATCCGATGTTTGAGGGCAGGAAGCATCCAGCACGGCAGAAAGATGAAGGCTGGAAGACTCAGCAAGTCTGCTCTTCCAACTTCTCCTGCCAGCTTTATTCTAGCAGAGCTGGCAGCTGATTAGATGGTGCCCACCCAGATTGAGGGTGGGTCTCTGCCTCTTCCAGTCACTGACTCACATGGCAGCACGCTCACAGACACACCCGGGAAAAATACTTTGCATCCTTCAATCAGGTTGACACTCAGTATTAACCATCACAAGGTCCTCTTTGAAAATAAATCATGGATGGAATAATAAAGGAAACCACACTTTTGAGCTATCCCTTGGTCTTAGTTGTCACCTGGCTGTAGAAATGTAGGCGGGGCAGTATACTCCCATGAGTCAGATAAGAAAATGGTAAATTTGGATGCTTCATACGCAAAAGCAGTATCTCCATCAATCCCTCCATGGGCAGGAGAGTCACTGCATTCCTTCTGCCCAGAGTCATTCTCCCTCCTCTCCACTCTTGAGTTCCCTGTGACCCATCACATCCAGCGGCGGGGATGGGAGCAGGGAGTCTGTGACTGCACACACCCCTTATCTCAGTGGAAGTCAAATGACCCCAAGAAGTATCATCTCCTCAGCATTGTCTCCATTATCACCCTTGTCTAAAAATGGTATCCTATGTTTGAACATTGTTTTCAAAAGGATTTGCTCTAGAAGACATACTGGCCTTTTTAGAAAACAGCTTCTGGCATGCACCAAGACATTCTGTGACTCTCAGCTCTTTGAGAAGGCAGTGTGTCTCAGAAAGCCAGCGGTAAAAGCGATGGTTGCTAAGGGAACAATTGAATTGCTGACACTGAGACATGCAATGTGACTGAAAACTCTTTTTTTCTTCTCCTGCCACATGGAAAAGCAAGCAGATGAGTCAGAGGTAATGGTGGGCTGTCCTCTCTGGCCGTTAGGAAAGCTGAAAGGACCTAATAGCCTCTTAGCCTAAAGGGGAAGAGCCTCACGGTAGTTAAAATTGACGAAAGCTGCTTGCGAGTTGTGGATAAGTTAGTGAAGGCTGGGGCTGAAACTGTGACTCAGAGTGAGTTGAAAAGAAGAAAAGCCACCTACGAGCGAGACTGACATTTGACCATAACTGATAACAAAATGCAGAAAGCACTACCTAGTCATATAGAGATATATATATCTGAACGCCATCTCCTAAATACTTTGAAATATTGTTTAATTGTTAGATTCATTCACTCATCTACCATTCAATTGCCATTTGGGGGAGTCTTCTTTTTTCGAACACCTTTTTTGAGGTATAATTTACCTACCTGAAAATTAATCCCTGTAGCTGTATAGTTAAATGATTTTGGGGGGGTAACTTTAGAGTTCTGCATTCCCCCAGTCCAGTTTTGGAACATCTCATCTCACTAACACGTTCCCTTTTGCCATTCACAGTTAATCCTTCCTCTTCGCCCCAAGCAACTACTGATGTGCTTTCTATAGAGTTCTATAGATTTGTATTTTCTAGAAATTTTATCTAAATGGAATCGTATGATCTACAGTCTTTTGTGTCAGGCTTATTTCATTTTGCATAATGTTTTTGAGGTTCATCCATGTACCATGTATTGGAAGCTCATTCTTTTAATGCTGAATAATATTCCATTGTGTGGATATATCCCATTTTGTACGTCCATTCACCAGTAGATGGACATTTGGGTTGTTTTCAGTTTAGAGCAATTATGAATGATGCTCATATGAACATTTATGTACAAGTTTTTGTGTAGACATGTTTTCATTTCTTGTGGGTACACAGCTAGGAGTACAATTACTGGGTCATATGTAAGTATATACTTAACTTTTTAAGAAACTGCCAAACTGTTTTCCAAAGTGGTTTTATCATTTGCATTCCCATCAGCAGTATGTGAGAGTTCCAGTTCCTCCACATCCTCTATGTTTGGCATTGTCAGTCTTTTTGATTACAGCCATTCTAATGAGTGTATAGTAGTGTCTCATTGCAATTTTCTATTACATAATTCAATTCAATTTCATAACTGTAATGACTAATGGTGTTGGTTATCTTTTCATGTCCTAAATGTTTCTTATTAAGAAAAATATTTGAAATAATACAATTTTGAAGGGAAAATCTGAAAACTATAAAGCACATGTCTAAATATTCTCCATCAGAATTTACAGAACAGTGTTTCTCAATGCAAACTGTGTGCATTAGAATTACCCAGAGTATTTGCTAAACATGCAAATCTCCCCCAGCCTACAGAACCAATACCTGGGGTAGGGGCTCCAGAGCCCACATTTTTATTTTTTAATTTTTTGTAGAGATGGGATCTCACTTGTCGTGCAGGCTGGTCTTGAACTCCTGGGCTCAAGTGATCTTCCCACCGTGGCCTCCCAAAGTTCTGGGATTATAGGCATGAGTCACCACACCCATCCAGAGCCCACACTCTTACTACTTCCATCACTGATGGGTGATTCTTACGGACACTGGAGTTTGTGAGTCACCTCCCTAAACCCAAGGCACTTTTGCTAGCTTGGTGACCATTGCACTGACTGCAGGTTCAAGAATCACTGTCTCAGAGATAAGCAACCCTCTAAGACAGGGGTCCCCAACCCCGGGTCGTGATGGTGGTGAGTGGCAGGTGAGCATTACCACCTGAGCTCTGCCTCCTGCCAGGTCAGCACCAGCAATCATTTTTCATAGGAGTGAGAGCCCTAATGTGAACTGTGCATACAAGGGATCTAGATGGCACACTCCTTATGAGAATCTAATACCTGATGATTTGAAGTGGATGATTTTCATCTGGAAACCATCTCCTTCTCCACACCCCTTATGTGGAAAAACGGTCTTCCATGAAACTGGTCCCTGGTGCCAAAAAGGTTGGGGTCCAATGCTATAAAAGATACCTTTGCCCCAAGCATCATGAACTCAATGTGTAAACCTTCAGGGAAAAACATTTTTCTGAGTCTAGGACAAAATGGAATTCATCAGACACAATGTATGTAATCCTTGTGCCCTGGAAGTATACAAAGAAATGCAACAATGTTGTTCTTCCCTCCCTTATCAGTGGACTAGAGGAACACAGACCGGAGAATGTATGTAGGCGAAGTGCCCCGAGTTCAAATATGAAAACACAGTCTCAACCAAAATCATGAAAACACTAGTCATTTTTGAAAAGATAACACTGTTTTCAGTGTTATTCCAAGAAGCAAGGTTTTAACTTTATCATCGGATCCATTAAAAATTTATCAGTAAATGGCTTCAGTCCTTTCTCTGCAGGACTGTGGGTCTAGTGGCCCAGGCTGGATGAAAGCATCTTAATCATGTCACCAGCTCCACAGATATTTATCTGTTAAGGTTGGCTGACCTAACTGATTTAAAAACTACTCTTAGACTCAGAGTTCATTATGATCAGTAGGTCATGCTTTATGCGTAAGTTTGTAAGCGCTATTGCTGTAACACACACAATAAGAACAAAAATCCAAAATGCCTTGACCACTACAGGCTTTGGGAGGAGATTTTACTTTGAAAAGAAGGGTTGGGGGCTTAAAGGGAAACATTCTTTGTACCTCATGATGATGGCTCCAAGGAGAAAGTGTTAATAAAACCAGAAAAAAAAGGGTTCAAAACAGCTTGAAGTGGGGTTGGGGCTGGTGGCCTGGAATCTTACCAAGACGCTGCTTTTCTTTCCATAAGAAGTCAGGCTAAAAAGAAATCTTCCCATTTGTACTTCAAATGAGTTTTAAATACATTAGGAAAAAATACATATACACACAACAAACCTCCTGCCCAGACACCCTCCCCCTTGCTGGTCCTTCTATTTGGAGGGTCTGTGGGTGGCATCCTGTGCAGCTGATACATCATTGTGTACTCGCCGTGTCTTCAGGGACACATAGAATATGCACACGTGATGGCAGGACAGGGTGCGCACTCTACCTGTGCTCTTTGGGGGACCATTTCCTTACAAATGGCTACTTGGAGGCATTGTGAAGTAGGATTGCTTTGTAGGAACCCAGAAATGCCAACATTTATGGAATTACTAGGCACAAATTACTTGGCACTGCAAATTGGAACAATTAGCAAACCTTTGTGATGAAGGAATGCTGAACATGAAACAACTTGAGAGTAGAATAAAAACGGACCTATTGTTCTTTGACTCAATTAAGTGCACATAATATATTCGGTCTGCTTTTGCCAAACCATATATTTACCTCTGCTGTTTGAGACTGAGGGTGGGACTACTCCCAAGGCCCATTGGCCCTAGCCCTGGCCCTTACCAACTTGGAATGAAAGGAACAAGCAGTTCCTTCAGATGGATGAGAACTAGCTCCATTGCACAATATCTTGTACACAAGTCGAATGATGCCAATAGCATTAGGTTAGTTTTTGTAATGGCCACAGATTTTTATAGAAATCCGTGAGAGAGAAGTGGGCCATCTGAAATAATGCCATTTAGTAATGTGACTTTTTCCCCTTTTAGATAAGTCCACATTACGGACATACTGTTCCCTGTATTTGCCCAGATGGTAAACGAGACATGTTGGTTGGAAGTGAGCTTTAAAATTGGCACATAATTAGAATCTCTGTCCTACTAAAATAAAAATATCGAGTAGCTTGTTAATACTTTAACATTTTCTAACGACCACAAAACCTTCTTCTGGCTTGTCTCTATCTGTATTATATTTAAATGTCACCTGTAGAATTATTGATGAACACCCTCTATGGGGATGAGTAACCAGTGACTCGAAGCTGCTGTCAGAGCTTGAAAACACTGTAAAGATGATCTTGGCCTCTCTTCCCTTCCTGCAGGTCAGGCGAACCCTCATCTTCTGACTTCTTGTCTAGGCTGCACCCTATGTTATAGGGTCTTAAGTATGTGCAAAAAATGATATTTGAGAGCTGAGTGAGGCTGCACAGCCTATCCTAGCCTATCATTCAACAGGGACTTTGTCTGGGCATTGCTTTGTTCTATTACCTCTTTCTTTGTCTCTCTCTCTTACGCTCTGCATTTTTTTTCCTTTGAAAGTTATTTTTGCTATAACACAAATATTCTCTTCTGTCCCTCAAACTTTTCTAATTCTTGGCAGTCCTCTTGGTATTTATGTTTATAAAGTCATTTCTGTTTCAGCTGTGGACTTCTTTCATGTTAAGACTCTCAAAATTAAAAAAAAAAATTGGTAAATTTAAAATTTTGAACTCATTTCAGAATTCCTGAAAAGCTGCAAAAATAATACAAAGAATTTCCACATGCTCTTTACCCAGGTTCTCCAATAGTTGATTTCCCTATTTACTCTATCATTGTCTCTCCATGTGTATCTACATTATTAGTTTTTTGTCTGAATGATTTCAAAGTAAGTTACAGCACGATGCTGCTTTACTCATACATCCTTCAGTGTATCTCACTATGAAAAGTATTGCACTTCAGTGCTGAAAAAAGAAAAAGCAGACAGGCAAAAGAAGGTAATTAAAATCCATCTGGAATCCCACCACCCAGAAAGAAACATTTTGCTGTCTATTCTTCCACTTCTTTTCCATGCATATATTCACATTTCTTATACAAATGTGATATTGTACATGCAGTCTTGGGCCCTGCTGTTAGAGGCAGCATAGTGGGCTGGAAGAGCTCTGGTTCTGGAGTCACTGTGGGTTCAGATCCGGAGCGTACCACTCACTAGCTGTGTTCGTTTCCACAAACCAGGTGGCTTAAAACAACAGAAATTTAATCTCACAGTTCAGGAGGCCAGAAGTGTAAGATCCAAGTGTTGGCAGAGTTGGTTCCTTTTGGAGGGTCTGAGAGGGAGTCTGTCCCCTGCCCGTCTCCTGGCTTCCGCTGACTGCCGGCAACCTTTGGCGTTCCTTGGCTTGGAAGCACGTGACTCCAGTTTCTCTTCCACCTTCACATGGACTTCTGCTCTGTGTCTGTGTGTTTCTCTAGTCGCTCCTTCCTTTCTCATATAAAGACACCAGTCATGGAGTTTAGGGCCCACCCTAAATCTACGGGGATTTCATCTCAAGATCTTTAACAAATTATATCTGGAAAGACCCCATTTACAAATAAGGTCACATTCTGGGTTGTGGGTGGACGTGAATTTGGGGGAGGGGAGTCATTGTTTATCTTGCTACCCTGGCTCTGTGTCCATGGAGAAGGAACTTCACTTCTCTGAGTACCTCTAAGAGAGCGTCTCTGAGAGCCTTACTTCCTGAGTACTCTAAGTGTCATTTCCCTGGGGTGTTTAAAGGATTAAATGTGATGATAATACACATAAAGCAATTAATAACACCTAGCACATAGTTAGCATTCAGTAAATGCTAGTTATTGACTATGGCAATAATATAGTTAACATAATTTATTTGACCAATAGCCTATTGATTATTTAGGAGGTTTTTTCCCCCCATTTTTGTTATTATAGACAAGCTCCTAGTGGGCACTCTTGTGACTATTTTTTTTTTTTTACATATTTATGATTATTTCCTTAGCATAAATCTCTAGGAGTGGTTTGCAAAATGTTAAGCCTTTTAATTTAACAATTCTTGGCAAGGCACAGGGGCCTGTGCTTATAATCCGAGCACTTTAGGAGGCTGAGGCAGGAGGATCAGTTGAGCCCAGGAGTTTGAGACCAGCCTGGGCAACATAAGGAGAGCCCCGTTTCTACAAAAAATACAAAAAATTAGCTGGGTGTGGTGGCTTATCCCTGTAGTCTGAGTTAATCGAGAGGTGGAGGTGGGGGGATCACCTGAGCCTGGGAGGCCGGGGCTGCACTTCAGCCTGGGTTCCAAAGTGTGACCTTGTCTCCAAACAAGCGAACAAAACATTCCTTTTTGCACTGCATGCTTTGATGATTGGCTTTTGTTGCCCAGTTTGTGAAATTATCTTTTGCACAGCAGTCTGGAGGTCCATCTTAGATTTCCCCAAATGACCATTCCTAGAGACACACATTATGCTGAAGGTCTGAGAATGCTAGTGCTTGTTCACCAGCTGATTCTCCTGATGGTAACTCACAGAGGCCCGAGAGATGGGACAGCGGCGTGTCACGGGGAACCAAGGCCGGTCAGCCACAGGAGAGGCGCCTGATCTGAAACAAAGTCACTGGATTTTGCAAAGCAGTTCTGAACACTCAGGTAGACGGTAAACCACAACAACTGTGGCAGGAAAACAGCCCACCACAAATAAAAGCCTAAAACCCCAGCTGACTCTGTTCATGCCTTAATAAGAAATTGCTCAGCAGTTCAAACGCCCGGTTCAAAGCCCTCCCCACAAGGCGACGAACCTGAGGCCATTGTTCCGGGTAACCCTCAGGCCACGGGTGATTTTGAACAGATTGCACAAGGGCACAGGGTGTTTTAGAGACGCCCTCATCTTTGTCAATCCTGAACCCTCCCACTTCCTTCTCCTCAGCCCAGAGGTGCTACGGGATGAGAAAAAGGAAAGGGCCCTAGTGTTCCCAGCTGAAGTCAGAGGACTTTGGTTTCCTTTTTTTTTTTTTTTTTTTTTGAGATGGAGTCTTGCTCTGTCACCTAGGCTGGAGTGCAGTGGTGTGATCTCGGCTCACTGCAACCTCCACCTCCCAGGTTCAAGCAATTCTTCTGCCTCAGCCTCCTGAGTAAGTAGCTGGGATTACAGGCACCTGATACCACACCAAGCCTTTATGTGTGTGTGCGTGTGTGTGTGTGTGTGTACTTTTAGTAGAGACAGAGTTTTACCATGTTGGCCTGACTGGTCTCGAACTCCCGACCTCAGGTGATCTGCCCGTCTCGGCCTCCCAAAGTGCTGGGATTACAGGTGTGAGCCACCACAAGCGGCCTGGTTTCCAATTTTAATTTTGCTTTTCATCATATCAGAATGAAGAGAGTTGCATCCAAATGCACCAGCAAACAAGGTCATAAAGGAGATGACAGAAGGCACCTGTGCACTAAGGCAGTGGCACATGACAGCAACATTTCCTTCTGCAACAAATACATGAACCTTTAGTCAGCTTGTTTTGACCACAGTTAGAAAATATTACCAGTGTAGTGACCACAAATGGTATTTGAAAACATCTCGACGGTTTGGAGGGGCCAAAACAAAAAACTCTCCACCTCCCACATATTTATACAGCCCAGCCTGTCCTCCACCTCCCACATAAAACTACCTTTCTTTTGCTTAACATTCTTTTTTGACATAATGTTTGAAATCGTTCAAAAAAGTCATGAACTTGGAGGTGAGTAGGTCTAGCTAAAAATCTATATTTAGCTTTGCAGCAGGCTTGTAAAAACTTGTTTTTATTTTGATTGTTGTGGGTTTGCACCCCTGGAGTTTCATTTTGACTTTTAGGGTTAAGTAAGTTTCAAAATGAAATGCATCCAGTTGTCAAATTTTCCCCCAGGTTTTAAGTTTTAAAACTGAGGTCTCTCTTATTTCATAGGTTTTAACGATTAGTTTTTTTCCCCCCAAAATTCCTCTCCTCTCCCTCTGGTACCTTGACAATCTCCTTCCTCCTATAAGTGTAATCCTTTTCTCTTGCCTCCTTATTCCCTTGGGAAACAGTAAGTAGAGGCCAGAGGAACACCCTTGTTTTAGGTGTCAAAGAGCTGAGCTCACATTCTTGCTCCTGGGTGGTGAAGGAAACTTGAGGAGATTGCTGCCTCAGTTTCCCCTTTGGAAAAAGGGGATGCAAATAAGAGCTCCCCTCTATTTCTTAAAGGTACCACGACTGCAAAACCAAGTTGAACTTGACTGAAAATTAAGGAGCAACGTTCCTCCTAAGTACAAACTGTCACGATGGTGAGGGATTCACTACTCAATGATTTCTATAAGTATTCGCAGCCTCAGGCCTTGGCACTGGAAGCTACAAACTGGATTCCTGCTACCCAAGGAAGGTATAGCCTCAGATAGGCAGGTACTCTGATTGGCAAAGAGAAGAATAAATTATTAAGCCAGTCTGCGAAGCCACAATAAGGTGAATGAGCTAATGGCACTCTATACTTCTTGCATTATCACATTGTATTGGGACTTTTTAAATGTCTGTTAAACATGAGGCAAGATGTTTCATAAACTAAAGCTACATTCGGCTTGTATTCATTCCGTATTGCTGTCGTAACAAGTTACCATAAACGCTGTGACTTTAAGTACACACAAATTCACTATCTTACGGTTCTGGAAGTTGGAATTCCAAGATCAGTTTTACTGGGTCAAAATCAAGATGTTAGCAGGACCTTGCTCCTTGTGGAGGCTCCGGAGGAGTATCTGTGTCCCGGCCTTTCCCAGGGACTACAGGCTGCCTGTATTCCTTGGATCGTGGTCCTCAGCTCTCTAACCCATATTCCTGCCTCCCTCTCAGAAGAATCTTTGTGATGACATCAGGCGTGCCTAGGTAATCCAGGATAATCGTCTCATCTCAAGATACTTAACACAATCACACTTGCAAAATTCCTTTTGCCATGTAAGCTAACATATTCAGAGGTTCTGGGGATTGGGATATAAACATCTTTGGAGGACTCAGTATTTAGCCTAGACAAGCTATAAAAGCAGGGACTTGACCTGCCTTGCTCGCTGTTGATCCTACTACTTAGCACACACCTTGTTCATAGTAGGCACTTGATTAATGTAAATACAATGAATGAAAGAAATAGATTATGTCTGGTTTTGGCAGTTTGGATCATCAGATGCTTATTGTGTACCAACTGTAAGCCACACCCATAGGGGTGCAGAGCTGTTCTGTAGCATACAGTCTGACTGGCAGACAGTCAAGGAGAAAACTGAAACAATTGAAAGTAAACCCTGGTGTCCAGAAGCCCAGGAGAGCCAGGGCATCATAACAATTCTGTTTTCACTCTTGGAATTTCTTTCTTTATTGGTTGGCTGCTGCCTTCTCTAAGAATTCTTCGAGGCCAGGCGCGGTGGCTCAAGCCTGTAATCCCAGCACTTTGGGAGACCGAGACGGGTGGATCACGAGGTCAGGAGATCGAGACCATCCTGGCTAACACAGTGAAACCCTGTCTCTACTAAAAAATACAAAAAAACTAGCCGGGCGAGGTGGCGGGCGCCTGTAGTCCCAGCTACTCTGGAGGCTGAGGCAGGAGAATGGTGTAAACCCGGGAGGCGGAGCTTGCAGTGAGCTGAGATCGCGCCACTGCACACCAGCCTGGGCGACAGAGCGAGACTCCGTCTCAAAAAAAAAAAAAAAAAAAAAAAAAAAAAAGAATTCTTCGAACACATCCCCTTGGCAAATGTGATTAATGATATTTAGATTTATTTACTTCTAGTTTTTTTTTTTTTTTTTTTTCCTGATGTGCTAAGGGTCTGTACTTGAGAATCATTAAAAGAATTAACAATTAAGTTTCTGCAGAACCTCCTCATCCCCACCCTCTGCCCAGCATAGGGAAAGCTCAGGTGGCTTGAAGGAGGTCAGAACCAAAGTTCAGAAATACAGAAAAGCTTAAAGGGATTTCCTGAGCTAGCCTGGGAACCTAAGTGCTGTCATTCACTGGGTTTGTGTGTAAATGTGTTTCAAATTTCAAACAGTAGCAATACACGTGGCATTTCAGAACATAACTGCCAGCAAGTTATATGCCGCCTGCTTGTGCACCAAGGTCCAAAAACTGCTTTTCTATGTTTCAGTTGAAAATGACTCAGGTGAATTACAGAACACCTTATGGTTGAAATCCCTTTTATATGTGGTCTTCTGGGTTTCAGAAGGGCTGTCCACATGCAGACCTTCTAAAGAGCCAACCACCAGTTTCCTGTGTCCCCAGCCTTGGGGCTTTTTGCCATCTCTCTGCTTTTCTTCTTTCCCTTTTAATCTCTCTGTTATTAAACAGTCCGAGGTGGGCTGGGGGTGGTGGCTCATGCCTGTAATCCCAGCACTTTGGGAGGCTGAGGTGGTTGGATCATTTGAGGCCAGGAGTTCAAGACCAGCCTGGCCAACAGGGCGAAACCCCATCTTTATTAAAAACACAAAAATTAGCTAGGCGTGCTGGCAGGTGCCTGTAATCCCAGCTACTCAGGAGGCTGAGGCAGGAGAATTGCTTGAAGCTGGGAGGCAGAGGTTGCAGTGAGCTGAGATCATGCCACTGCATGCCAGCCTGGGCGACAGAGCGAGACTCCATCTCAAAAAAAAAAAAAAAAGTAAACAGTGAGAAATGGAGTCCCCTTTGTCTGGAGGGGGAACGGCTGGCTGGGAGGAGGATGTCAATGGGAGGCTGAGGGGAGATAGCTGCAGAGACTGCAGCAGCCATGGAGGGCAGGACAGAGGTGGATGTGGGAGCACTAGTGGACAGGCCATGTGTACATGGAGGATACTCAAAAGGCAAGGACTGTCTGACACTTGCAAACCCGCACCACCTCCCCTCCTGCCTCTAGGGCACCAGGCTCTTGAAGAAATATATACTTACCCATGTTTGAAAGGTTGACAGGTCTTCTGAGAGTTTGAAGGGGTATTTTCTGTTGTTCAATTGTGAACACATTTGGTTGCAATTTTGAAGACTTTTCTTCTAGAACTTTTCATGTCCTTTTAGCTGAGAACACTCCTGAGCATGAAAGTCTCTGTGCTGCTGCCCTTTGGGTACGTTGGAAAAAAATAGACTGCTAATCCTACGCGCCTGCTTTCAATTCTGCCCACATGAGTTTGGTGCAGGAGGTTTGTTCCCTCTGAATATTTCTACGCAATCTTCAAAACCTGCATTTTTTTATACTAGCACATCTCTGCTGTCGGCATCTTAATGTACACACACATACACACACACACACACACACACACACACACACACACACACACACGTTGGGGCTCCATAGTCCTACCATTTGTGTTCTCAAAGGGAAGAGTTGGCGAGGGTGAGCTGGGATGACCACTAGATGACAGTATATAAAACACTTCTTAGATGCTCAGGTGAATGAAGTTTGAAAACTGCCCAGAGCTGCGATTCCCAAATTCTCATCTGTAAAATTTTTTAAAAAGAAAAAGAAGGCCGAGTGTGGTGGCTCATGCCTGTAATACCAGCACTTTGGGAGGCTGCAGTGAAAGAATTGCTTGAGTACAATTTGAGACCAGTCATAGTGAGACCCTATCTCTACAAAAAATAAAAAAATTAGCCAGGTGTGGTGGCACACACCTGTGGACCCAGCTTCTTGGGAGGCTGAGGTGGGAGCATTGATTGAGCCTGGAGGTTGAGGCTGCAGTGAGCCATGATCACACTGTGTGGGCAACAAAACAAGACTCTGGGCGTTCCAGCTTGGGCAACGAAATGAGACCCTGCCTTTAAAAAAGAAAACAGGAGAGAGCCATTGACTTGCCAAGTTTTTATTTTGCCAGGGGACATCATTAAGATATAAATCAACTTCCACTGCTCCCTAAGGGAAACATTTTAGTCATGAAGAAATAGAAAGGACAGAATCTCAAAACAAGCAATTATCTTGTAAACCCCAAATGTAGCTTTATGAAAAACTTACCACACTGTCCTTTTGTGCCCATTTTGATGCAGACCAGTGAAAGAATCATCATGAACAAGCATTTGGGAAATAAACCTAGAGGAAGATTTATAATTCCAGGTTGTGTTTCCATGAGTGAAATTAAGATAATTGATCTTGCGGTATGTTATTTTCAAAATGAATCTAAGAGCTAAGTAAAGTTTCAGTCCAGAGGCACAAAGAAGAAACAGGGATTGCCATTTGATAAAACTAACTGCTGTGGTCTGAATGTTCCCCAGATTCGTGTGTTGAAACTT
Organism: Macaca mulatta; assembly: GCF_049350105.2. NCBI lineage: Eukaryota > Metazoa > Chordata > Mammalia > Primates > Cercopithecidae > Macaca > Macaca mulatta. The sequence goes on along the minus strand of NC_133409.1, from coordinate 95,492,164 downwards.
AATCTCTACTGCATTGTCTTAAGAGGTGGGGCCTTTGGGAAGTGGTTAAGTTGTGAGGGCTCCACCCTCATGAAGAGTTTAGTGCCTTATAAAAGGGTTGGAAGGAGCCAGCTTAGACTCCTCTGTTGCTCTTCCACCACGTGACAACACCTAGATGGCCTCATCTATGAGGAAGGAATGAGCCTTCATCAGACACTGAACCTACCAGCACCTTGATCTTGGACTTCCCAACCTCCAGAACTGGGAGAAATAAATTCCTTTTCTTTATAAATTACCCAGTCTCAGGTATTTTGTTATAGCAGCGGAAATGGACTAGGACACTCACTAAGATGAGGCGAGCACACAGGAATCACTGCATATGTACTGGGTGTGTTGCTGAGCCACCTCCCTCTTCATCTGCGCCACCTCAGCCTTCTGTTTGTCAGGATCAAAACTGATGATTGCTAAGCCTCCTTGGCCCTAGGGATGGGGTCGTTGAGCTGAACCTCTCCTGAACCAGGCCTGTCGGAACTGCATTCAGGTTCCAGGCTGGTGGGGAGGGTCAGCTCACGCTCTCCCTCCTGCCATCTTGCTTGACCTCACCAAAGAATTCTGAACCAGAACACGGGTGTGCAACCTTCTGTGGCAGAGATGGGTGAAGTGAGATGCTATGCCCTGTTAAACGATGTGCTAAACACTAATATCGTGAGTCAAATTCTAACCTTCAATTAGAGAGCCCTGATTTCAAATTCTGGGGTTTGGGCAAGTCACTTCACCTTTCTAATATTCAGCCTTCTTGTTTGAAAATCAGGCCATTTGAACACCTACCTCTTAAAGCCATTGTGAGATTAAACCAGATAATCTACATAAAGTATATAATGTAGCACTTACTGTGTGTCCAATGTGCATTAACTAATATTAATAACATTGGTGCAGGGTGCTCCTTTCTAGAGGCAAGCAGGCTGGATCATCCTAAAAGATGCTTTGAGATGTGTGCTGAACATCATGTTTTGGAAGAAATTTGCTGCTAGTAAATCCCTACCTCTGAGTCTCTGATTTCCTTTTAACAGCGCGTACTCTACGGCTGGTCACAACGTGGAAGGAACTGGAGTGTTTGCAGCCTGAGGAGTTGCTTCTGTAGAGGAGATCTGAAGTGTCGCCTTCTGGATCCGAGAGGCCCTGCTTATTCATAAGGATGGAAATGACTTGGTATTTAAACGGTGGGGAGTCCAGTTAAGCTCTTCTCTCATTCACTATATTCAAGATCCCAGAGTAGGTATCTCCCCAGCAAAACTACACAGCCTCTCGTGAGGCTGGAGAGCACAGAGAAAACTCCAGATTACCAAATACACTGACAGCGACACCACACACTGGAGCTGTGCGATGACTCACCCTGCCCGGGTAAGAAAACTCTCCCGTCACTGCTGAGAGCAGGCAACGTTAAGGGGTCCTTGGAAGGCTGTGCTTGTACTGCCACCTAGTGGTTAAAAAAAGTAAGGCCCGCTCTGGGAAGGGTCCTGGATCCCATAGTCCGAGCTATGCAGTCAATCATTAAGTCAGCATCTTCCTCATGAAAATTTAATAAGATGAATATGTTATTGAAAACTTGGCATGCTAATTTCCTAATTTAATTTCATCATTCCCCCAACAAAGCACTGAAAAGTTTGTGAGAGTCAAAACAGAGTGAAGAGCACCAGCCTAGGGGTTCAAAGTCTCCTTTGAGTGACAACTCCCAGTGTAACTTGGAGGAAGTGGCTTAAACCTTCTGTTTTCTCTAGGAAAAAAATGGAAGTTAATTCCCCAAGTGTACCTCTCAGTAAATGGTTGTGAGGTTGAAATGTGGAGACACTTGTTCTCCTCTTTCTAGCATGCTGCTTCCCTGGCCCCATGTTCTCTGGCTTCTAAGCACACGTTCTTTGCATTTCTTTTTAATTTCTGAATTTGAGCGAAATAGTCTCTGTCTCTGGAGACCCTTTGGTTTCAGAACGTGGGTTTGTTCCCGTGAATCAACTGCTCCAGGAATATCAAACAGTGCTTACATGGGCCCGTTCTCTGTGGGTGCTTTTCTCCTTGACATAGCAACAGTTACACCAGCTCTGCCCCCAAATGTGCCAAGCTCTTGATACACAAAATTTGGGTGTTGTGTTGAAGTGATAGGTTCAAGATCCTAAGGGTCAATAGTCTGTAAACCTACTGTTAGAGAATTTTAAACTTCTCTAGTGTGGTGTGTGAGCGCAAAGGGGCATAGGACGGGAACTCTGAAGACCTTGGTCTACTCTCCAGTGCCCTTTGATTCTGGGCTCCTCACTTAACATCAGCACCCTCATCTGTAAAATGGGACTATATAATAAGAACTTCTCAGGATCGTTAAGGCGATCCAGTGAGGTAATGTTTGAGACAGTTATGTGTAAAACAGAGAGGCCCATACTGGTGTTAGTTACTGTCTTTATGATTGTTCCCTCATTTGGCACCTCTTCTATAGCAATTACGGTACTGGATTTGGGGTAACCACCATTACCTCAGGTTTACCAGGTGTATGCGTTTCCCCCCGCAAGATTTACTGTATTTAAACAATTGATGGATCCACCTACTATCATTATTTGAAGATGATGTAGTCACAGCCTATGTGGTTTTGTGAGCCAGCAAAGAATAGTTTAATGGTTCAATTAGCTCCTTGAGGAGATACATGGTGGTTGAGATATGCCAAATAAGCAGCATGCAACCTCTGTGGGGAGAAAAGAAGTCAGCCGACTTCTTGTGAAGACACAGCTTCCTGCAGAGCCAGATGTAGCTCGCATTTTCCTCTTGCTTGTTCCCAATAGCAGTGCTCAGGGGGGATAAACTTTACTTAACCTAATTAATTTTAATCACAGCTTTCAAATCTCATACTGTGAAAAGAATTACAAATTGGAATACATTAATAGAAGCCATAGTTTATGCTGCAAGCTAATCATGAAATGTGCATTTACATTTTCTGCATGAGTTTGCAATTACCATTAAAATAAAATTCCGTTATGTCCTTTTAAATTACCAAAATGTGAAGAGCAGATTGAGCCAGGCCCATTTTTGTGCTACATTACTAGACGAGTGTCTAAATTCCCAAGAATTAGACGACTTCCTCCCTTTGAGTTGCAGTGAGGAATGATTTCCAGTTGTCTGCCTTGGGCAATTTCCGTTTTTAAATAATAATCTTTTAAACTGATTGTGCAAACATCTCATCCACTTTAACAAGAAGCCCTTTAAATGTAGTACAGAGAAGAAATTTTATGTATATATAAAAATTACGTGTGTATACATACATATATCTACATATGAATGATATATGCATGTAAGTTTTCATTTAAGTTCCATGTAAACTTTTATGGAGGTATACATGGAAGTAAATGCCAGCTGGTTCCCCAGAGAATCTGAGGCATTTAGAGGAAACACAGAAGGTATAAAAATAAAGCTTTAATAAAGAGTTAGTGCCCAAATTAGAATAGAATGGCAAGACGTCTGCAAAGTCAGCATGGCTTTTACTTGTGGAGGACGTGGCCATTTTGCCCCTCTTTCACATGTATCATGTTGCTCGGTCCTCACAGCAGTGATCCTGAGGTGGGCAGCACAGGTGTGATTTGATTGTCCCCATTTTACAGATGATGAGACTGAGAGCACATCAGTGAGGAGCAGTGTGGGTCTTTCAACTCCAGGCGGAGACTCTTTTGGCAGGGAGACTCCCTCCATCTAGAAAAACAATTTTTAAACTATCACAACTCAGTAAGGAGGGACAAGTAGGCATAAGCAGTGACTGACCACCTGCTAACATCATCCTGATACCTAAATAAAAGTGATGTAAAACACCATGGGGTGAATGCACCTTCATAATAAGTTATGCAACTTTGGCTGATTTGTTTGGCCAGCTAGCTGGACTTACGCAGACTTTGGATTTTCAGAAATCTTCTATGTATAATTATGCCTGAGAATGTTCCTAGCGTACTGCTGACTGGTTATTAGGCATGTGCAGAAATAGTACCCCACAACAACAGTGTAAGGAGGGGTAGGTAGTATCTTTTCCTCACTCATGGAATGAGGGCCTTTGTACCTACTTCAGAGGAAGGTTAGATAATTCTTTCATGGCCTGCTTCAGGGCAGAATGGCAGGAGAAGGTCAGAGAGACCTTCCTGCTTCTGTTTTCTAAAATGCTGAGGTGCTATGTATTGTGGTAGCATGTCCTGAGCTTCATCTTCATCAACAGCCACCACCACCACAACAATAGTAGTAAATAGCAGCTACCAAGTGTTGATTGCTTACTGTGTTCTAGACACCTTGTCATGTGATAGTCTTTTCCATTTAGTTCTTTGTTGATATGGCTTGGCTCTGTGTCCCCACCCAAATCTCTCTTTGAATTGTAATCCCCATAGGATCACCACATGTTTACGGAGAAACCTGGTGGGAAGTGATTGGATTATGGGGACAGTTTCCCCATGAGCCTTGCTCGTGCTAGTCAGTGAGTTCTCACAAGATCTGATGGTTTTATAAGAGGCTCTTCCCCTTTCACTCATTTGCTGTCTTTCTTGCCTGCCACCATGTAAGATGTGACTTTGCTTCTCTCTCATCCTCCATTATGATTGTAAGTTTCCTGAGGCCTCCCCAGCCATGTGGAACTGTGAGTCAATTAAACCCCTTTCTTTATAAATTACCCAGTATTGGGTATGTCTTCATAGCAGTGTGATAATGAACTAATACATCTGTCTTCTTTTTTCTCAGGTAAATATTCCATTTCTGCCAAGATGCCCACCAACCAGTGCATGCCAAGACTATGAGGCGCCATGAATCCCTGGCTGGCTCACGTGAAGGCAAATTCCCTTCAGGACCAGGAAGACCAGGTCACTTTGTCCAAAGGTGGTCCAGTTCCAGATACTCAGGTCTTCTTTAGATGTCACCTTCTCTTGACCTGCTTTCTCTTGGCCTAGCACCTCTTTCAGTCATCACTGATATCACTTGCTTTCAGATTCAGATATCTAAAGACCCTCCCCTAGGGCACAACGTCCTGTATCATCCATCTTTATGAAGATAGTGCACAGTGGGGGCAGGGGGTACCTGAAAGACCTGGGCTTTCACATTGTGCAGACCTGGGTGTGAGCTGAGCTCCACTGTGTGCCAGCTGAGATTGGGTGATTTGCTGAACTGCTCTGCACTTCAAGTTTCTCATCTGTTAGCAGGGATTTAAAATCTGTTTTGCAAGGATGTTGTGTGGAGATGAAATGTGACATCTATGTGATGCATGCAAACAGTCCCTGGCACAAAATCAGTGCTTGATGCCATGACTCAGAGGCTCTGCCTGGTCCCTTGTCCAAGCTCGTCTATCTTTCTTTTTATGTCCCTTAGTATCTTTCTTAGCTCCTTCCATAGGAGATATCGGGGCCCATTTTCTGAGCAAGCACCAGCTCCATCCCACAATTTCTACCTCCTTCCTCCCCACTTTCCTCCCCACCATCCAATTCTGGGTCCGTGGACTTAGTTACATACTAGTCAGCTCTCTGCCAGCCCTGAGGGCCTGGCTGGACTCCTGCTGGATGGGACCCTGTGCCTCGGGTGCAGGGAGGATCTGGACAATCTTCCAGCAGCCTCTGCACTGTTGGCCATGGAGTTGAGGGCAGTGAATCCCTATGGTTCGTCTCAGTTGCTGTGCCATCAAGACTGGGGGATGGGGTGGGCAGCGAGTGGATTAGATCTCAATATTCAAGTGTTGTCTGTGGACCGGCAGCACTGGCGGTCACCTTGGAGCTTGTTAGAAATGATAAATCTTGGCCCACTGAATCAGAATCTTCATCTTAACAAGATTTCTAGTCATTCCTTCTGAGCCCTGGGTTGGCCCCTAGTGGGCAAATGCCCCTCAAATCACTACACAGGAGAACTGTTGGCAAGATAATTCTTCCCTCCAGGGTCAGCAAAGGTATCTGCAAATCCTTCAGTAGGGGTGTTTGTGTTTAAAACACGCACTAAAGTCTAATTTATTTATGCAGGAATCATTTTTAAATTTCTTTCCAGATTGTTAAAGTAAACCTTTGAATCCTGACCCATCTGTGATGTAAGATGTGGCTGGCCTTGCTTCATGCATAGAAGTCACACCCCACAATAACAATGTAGGGGAGGGAAGGTAATATCGTTTCCTCACCCATGGAACGAGGGCCTTATGACCTACTTTAGGGGAAGCTCAGGGAATTCTTTTATGGTCTGCTTCAGGTTAGCAGGCCTGTGCCCATGTCATTCAGTAAAGTCTCCCTAAACCATAGCCACACTGACCCTTTCTCATTACGGAGACAGAATCACACACACATACACACATACACACACAGGCCATGACATGATGTTTTCCACCCCCGAACCTGTGCTTATATGTTATCTCTTCTGCCTGGGATGTCCTTGCTGTCCTTTGGGTGAATTTTAGTCATCCTTTAAGTTTCATTTAAAGTGTCAGCTCAGTCACAGTGCCCTATGTAAGATGGCTGCGTGATGGTGTTTCTGCTGTTACCACATTGCATTCCAGTGTTCTGTTGATGGTGTGATCACCTCCTGGAAACATTGAACTCAGTGAGGGCAAGTTCTGTGTTGTATTTATTCATCTTTGTATCTCCAACACCCAGCACAATGACAGGCACGCTGGAGATGCCCCATAGACGCTTATTGCATATGCAGAAAAAAAGCTTAGCTTGCTGTGATGGCTTTTTGTTTTGTCCTTTGAAGTTTAATCAGAATAAAAGAAAATAACTGCAGACTCTAAACGTTTGGGAAGTTTCTGTAAAACCTTACAACCCAAATGAAGAAAAAAGATCAAAGGGAAATTAGACAGCAATTTGTTTTAAAAAAATGTAGTGGCATTTTAATTAGAGAATATTCTTCTCATTGAAATGAGAAACTCCCAGGGAAATACTTGATGTGTTAGAGTCTCCCTCCTCACATTTTTTTCTCCAGCTATTACAGGACCTGCTGAGCAGGCTTTGTGAAGGAAAGCTCCTAGGATGCTGCACAATGAAGACACTCAGCACTTACACAGCGCTCTGCTCTTGCCACAATTAAGCCTTTCACTTCTCCCGGCCCAGTGGGGGGGAAGCCCGAGTTATTGACTGAATTTGATGGCTAAGAGGCCCTGAGGATAAATGACTTGTTCGAGTCTAGGCAACTGGACTGTCACAGGCAGAATTCAGAGTTTTGGACCTGCTTCTCATGCCAAGCAGTTTGTTCTGACCTCAGAAGGGAATCCCTTTTTGATAAGCAATGCACAAGGACCCCAAAGAGTCCCCAGAAGGCAGTCGTTTGGAGGGGATCACTGGGTGTCACAAATTGGTAACATTTTTGAAACTCAATATGGGAATGACTGTAGGATTGCCATCTTTTAATCTTGCTAATTAGGAATACGAAGAAAATATATGGCCAGAATTATGCCTTAAAGAAAATAAATGTTTTATACTAAAAAATAAGGAACTGTTTCAGAATAAAGCCCAGGTTTTTTTTTTTTAATTGAATATAGTTTTATTAAAAACACAGCACATTGTAGTTATTTTTCTCATTTTACAGGAGACCAGTGAAAACTGGCAGTAGTTTAGATTAGTGTTTGGGAATGGCTGTTTTTAACTTAATATGCTAGATCCCTGTTTTCTGTAGAAACGCCAAAGCCAACCTTCTGTAGCAGAAAAGTGAGTTAAGATTCACCTGCTGGCATTCTATGCCCAGGGCAGTCACCTGCTTCCTCTTTCCGCAACTATGGAAGTAGGCGTTACTTGACATTCTGAAAGTACTGTCAGAAAGTAATGCTGACAGCACTTTCCATAATTGGTGTGTTGTGGCTCTGCTTCATGTTCACTAGAGAGAGAAGATGGAAGACTAAGGAAGCCTCGATGTAATCTTTCTTAGTGAGTTTTAGGTAGGAGTAGGTGATATAGTTTGGCTGTGTCTCCACCCAAATCTTACCTTGAATTGTAACTTCCACAATTCCCAAGTGTTGTGGGAGGGACCTGGTGGAAGGTGTTTGAATCATGGGGACAGGTCTTTCTCGTGCTGTTCTCACAATGGTGAATAAGTCTCAGGAGATTTGATCATTTTATAAAGAGGGGTTTCCCTGCACAAGCTTTCTATCTTTGCCTGCTGCCATCCATGCAAGACATTACTTGCTCCTCCTTCCCTTCTGCCATGACTGTGAGCCCAACCCCCCCCAGCTATGTGGAACTGTACATCCAATAAACCCCCTTTTCCTGTATAAATTACCTAGTCTCAGGTATGTCTTTATCAGCAGTGTGAAAGCAAAACAAAAGTTTTGAGCTTATATTCCACAGGGGAAATAGAAAAAGGTTGACGCTGCAGTGAACTGTGATAGGGCCACTGTCCTCCAGACTGGGTGATGGAGTGAGACTCTGTCTCTTCAAAAAAATGTAAAGAAGAAAAATTAAAAAATCTCCCTAAACTCTTTGTACAAGCTATCCTTCTATCCTCCAAGCTGTCCTGGGTGTGGGCCAAACTGATTTTGGGAGAAATTTAAAGTTTAAATATAACAACACTTCCCAAAAACAAAACTGCCCTTGTAAAACTAATACAAGTCCGCCAGGTTAAGGGGATGGGAGAGGTCACAAGATTTGAAATGTCCCCAATTACTCATGTAATTAATATCACTATTGTAGAACCTAAGATTGGCCTTTTGAGATCTTTTCAGGCTTTTGCATTTCTGATGACTGGATGGCCCCACCTGGACCTGGACCCAACCAGTTCTGTGGCCCCAACCCAGAAGGGGACTCAGCACATAAGGACCCTTTTCCACACCCCTATGATTGCATCCCCCAACAATCAGCAGCACCCTTTCCCTAGGCCCCTGCCCACCAAACCACCTGAAAACCCCCCAACCTTCTAGCCTCTGGAGAGATTGATTTGAATAATAACTCCTTCCCCTGCTTGGTGTGCCAGTCTCACCTCAGTTAAACTCTTTCTTTATTGCAATGCCATGGTGTCAGTGGATTGATTTTGTCCGTGCAGCAGGCAGGAAGAACCTGTGGGGCAATTACATGAAGGAGGACAATTATGGATTTTTCTTTTATGTTTTCTAAGTTTTGTTACTGTATTTATATTACTTTTAGGATTTTAAGTAATTTTGTAATGATAGAGAAATGAGAAAAATTGAGAAATTACACCTTACTGATTGAATTTTCCAAAGATGGTCACAAGATTGCCACTGCTGCATGCTCCTCTTCCCATGGGACCTTAACACTCCTCCTTTGAGCTCCTCCCCCAAAACCCAGACAGACCTTTGTCACTGCCTCAGCTGAACATAGTAGAAGTGATGTTACTGGAAAGGGGTCCTGATCCACACCCCAAGAAGAGAGGGTGCTTGGCCTCGCACAAGAAAGAATTTGGGGTGAGTTCACAGAGTAAAGTGAAAGCAAATTTATTAAGAAAGTAAAGGAGAAGAAGAATAGCTACTTGGAGGAAAAGGATGGGCAATTTCCAGAACTGAGGGTTCCTCCCATTTTTAGACAATACAGGGTAACTTCTTGATGTTGCCCTGGCATTTGTAAATGGTCATAGTGCTGGTGGGAGTGCCTTTTGGCATGTAAATGCATTATAATTAATGTATAATGAGCAGTGAGGGTGACCAGAGGTCATTTTTATCACCATCTTGGTTTTGGCGGGTCTTGCCTGGCTTCTACGCCGCTTCCAGTTTTATCAACAAGGTCTTTGTGACTTGTATCTTGTGCTGACCTCCTATCTCATCCTATGACTAAAAATGCCTAACCTCCTGAGAATGCAGCCCAATGGGTCTCAGCCTCATTTTACCCAGCCCCTATTCAAGAGGAAGTCACTCTGGGTCCAAGGCCTCTGGCAGTGACACAATGTAACTTGTGAGGCTAGTGTTAAGTACAGTTTACAGGAGTTCACTATTTTGGACTGAGCTCCTGCAGACTCAACAGACCAAACCAAAACAGCATCACTCATGCCAAAGTTTCATATCACCACACCAATATTTGTCTGACCTTCCCAGGAATCAGGAAAGAGAGAGAAATAATAGCCAAATTCTGAAACAGATCACTTTTGGCCAGCAGGATAGGAAAATCCACTCTGCTTTACAAGGAAAATAGCTTTGAAATGACCAATCTGCTTTTTGTTCCTTGTTTCTGCCTTCTCTGGCCTTTTTCTCTCAACTGTCCATGTTGCAGAGTGGCGTTCTTGGAACCTTTTCTTGTTCTGAGGATTACTTAATTCTCAAGTCATTCTTTGCTCAAAGATACTCTGTTAAATTTATTTTGGGTAAAGTTTCTCTTCTACTGTTAGATTGTAAAAATTCTATATACTTCTGCTTTGCACCTTGGAATGTGGCCCTTTGATGTGGCTGCCACATTATGAGGAAGTGCAAAGCAGCTGCCCACATGGAGGGTCCACAGATAGGTGTTCCGATCAACCGTCCAGGTGAGGACCCAGATTCAAGTGCTGGACACATAAGTGAAGAAACCTCCAGATGATTCCAGCTTCCAGCTATTGAGTCTTTGAGTCTTTCCAGAGGGGGCCTCCGATGCCATGGAGCAGACACAGCTGTCCCTTCTGTGCCAAAGTCAAATTTCTGCTGCATAGAATCCCTCATTCTAAGCATGATTAACTGGCTGTTTTGTATCATTAAGGGTTGTGGTTTGTTTCACAGAAGTATATGTATGTTATAACTCTCTTTTAGTAAGAGAAAGCAAGCAAAGCAAAAACAAAACCCAACACTCCTGAACATCTGCATATATATTTTTAAAGTAAAAAATGTTATGTTAAAATATACATAAAGTTTAACTTTTTTAACTCCTTTTAAGTACACAGATTTATAGCATTAAGTATGTTCACATTGTTGTGCAACCATTACCACTGTCTGTCTCTGGAGTTTTTTCCAACTTCCCAAACTGCAACTCTATACTCATGAAACAATAATTCTCCAGTCCCCTCCTCAGAACCCTTGGTGAGCACGATTTAACTTTCTATTTCTATAAATTTGGCTACTCTAGAAACCTCTTAGAAGTGGAGTCATATGGTGTTTGTCCTCTTGTGACTGGCTTATTTCACTTAGCCTAATATAGGTTCATCCCTGTTGTAGCATGTGTCAGAACTTCCTTTATTTTTAAAGCTGAATAATATTCCACTGTATGTATATACAAACTCCTGGGCTCAAGTGGTCCTTCCCCTCAACCTCCCAACATGCAGGGATTATAGGTGTGAGCCCCTGCACCCGGCCCCATTTCCTTTTCTATTCATCCATCAATGGACACTCGGGTTGCTTCCACCTTTTGGCCACTGTGAATAATGCTGCTATAAATATGGGTATACAAATGGGGGTTTAAGTCTCTGTTTTTAGTTCTTTTGGTTACATATCCAGAAGTAGAATTGCTGGATTATATGGCAATACTGTTTTTAGTTTTTTGAAGAACTGTCACACTATTTCCTATTGTAGCTGCCCCGTTTTATATTCCCACCAGCAGTGCACAAGACTTCCAATTTCTTCTCATCATCACCAATACTTGCTATTATTATTCTTTTTATAAAAGGCATCCTAAAGTATGTGAAGTGGTATCTCGGTGTGAGATCTCATTCTGATTCATGTTTTCCTAATGACTAGTGATGTTGAGTATGTTCTCATGTGTTTATTGGCCATTTGTATATCTTCTTTGGATAAATGTTTATTCAAGCCCTTTGCCCATTTTTAAATTAAGTTGTGTGGTTTTTGCTTGGAAATATTCTTTTAAATGTATATATAGACAAGGCAGAGGTATAGAAACAACAGGCTGTTACCTCAGAGAGTGTGTGTTGAGGTGGAAGAAGAGCAAACGTGATTCTTTTCTGTCTTTTATGTAATTGTACTGGAGGGCTCCACATATTACCAGCATGTGTTACTAACTGAATAAAGAAAAACAATTTAAAGAAATTATCAGTAAAAAGTCATCCTGTTTAAGTATCTCAAAATGTCTAACTTGAAGTTTTTAATGGTATAGCCAAGAAAATGAAAGAATCTTGAGCTGAACCTCCACACAGATTTCATTGGTAAAATTTTAATAATGAGAAGAAAACTTCCCTTCATTGTTCTAGTCATAGATCCTTGGCCTGCCTTTTCCACCTCCCCCCTCCTCCCTTCTGGAAAGAGCTCAGACTAAGAGAAGAGCCTGTCTCTCTTTAAAGAGACTATTTGTTTCCATGGTAACTTGCCTTCTTCATCTTCAGAGCTGTAAACTGGGAAATTCCATTAGAGGCTTATCCGGGCAGTTGCTTTTGAAACGGTGTCTGATATTAGCTGTCTGCTTCATTCACCTTTGCTGCTCAGTAATCTTTTGGATTTGGTGATTTTGTTTCTATCAAATGAAGGGAGTAAAATAAAACAATATGAAGCTGATTATAATCGGTCTTGGTGGGCCAGCTGTGCACTCTTGTTAGGCCCTGTGGTGGGACCATCATGGTGTGGCCTCCCAGGTGACTGTGATCTGTGCAGCTCAGGCCCTGTGAAGCCCTGCACACAGAGCTGGCCTGATTCAAGATGCCCCATGAGGTCATCTGGAGAAGAAATAGGAACCAACTCTGTTGTCAAAAATGACTTTGATTGTTAGTAGATTTCAAGTTTTATCTGTAGGATTCTGATTTGGGCACATGGAGATGCTAATACTGCTGGCTGTGAAAGCAACCGTACTTCAAATAGCTGCAAATAAAGCAAATAACCAGATTACCTGAGGCTAATGATTTTAATTTTTCTAGTAGCACCTATGATTATAAAGCTGCATTTATTGGCTATTGACATAGAAGGCTTGGGGGATTTTTATTGACCAGCATGGTTTATATGCATAAAATCTATATCATTTTTTGTTTCTCCAGATCCATAAAGGACATTTAAACAACAGTTAATAAACATAGAAAATATCTTCAAAACACCTTTTCTATTCAGGAAATTCAGTTACTTTACTCCTCTTGATAACAACTTCATCTGATTATATTGACAAAAATAACATTATATTTGGTTTTCCATTTATTTATTTATTTAGACACAGGGTCTCACTCTGTTGTCCAGGCTGGAGTGCAGTGGCATGATCATGGCTTACTGCAGCCTTGAATTCCTCGGCTCAAGTGATCCTCCTTCCTTGGCCTCCCAAAGTGTTGGGATTACAGGTATGAGCTACTGCACCTGGCCCGGTTTTCCTTTTTTCAAAAAAGCTAATTGCTGGCCGGGTGTGGTGGCTCATGCCTGTAATCCCAGCACTTTGGGAGGCCAAGGCAGGTGGATCACAAGGTTAGGAGTTCGAGACCAGCCTGGCCAACATGGTGAAACCCCGTCTCTACTAAATATAAAAAAATTAGCTGGGCCTGGTGTTGTGCACCTGTAAATCCCAGCTACTTGGGAGGCTGAGGCAGGAGAATCGCTCGAACCCGGGAGGCAGAGGTTGCAGTGAGCCAAGATCACGCCATTGCACTCCAGCCTGGATGAGAGGGCGAGACTCCATCTCAAAAAAAAAAAAAAAAAAGCTAATTGCTAATTGCTGATCAATAGTATACTTCCAACTTTTGAACACATTTCCTAGGTAAAATATTTATATTTAAAAGTAATGTTTAGATTGAATGACGAAAAGGTTCTGGAGATGGATGGTGGTGATGGTACAATGTGAATGTACATAATGTTACTGAACTCTATAGTTTAAAGTGGTTGAATGGTAAATTTTATGTTATGTATATTTTACCACAATAAAAATAATATTCAGAATTGTACAACTGGCAAATATGAAAGTATCTGCAATTGCTATGGAAAAGCATATTAACTGAAGCATAATTTGATGAGAGTCTTAGGCTCTTAACTTTTTATGTAGCTTTCCTTCCTCCTTAAACTTAGACTCCCAAGAAAATTCCAAATTTTGGTTTCCTTTGGCCTCTTCAGTTTTGAAGCATTTGAATGCATGCTTCCTTTTTCCCATGAGAGAGCATAAAAATACTATATTTTGTAGCCCTTATCTCTAGAGACATTTTTGTATTCCTTTGTTCTCAATCATTGCCTTGGAGAAGTTCACCGTCTTATAAGAGGAATCACAAAACAAGAATCATCTCAGAAATGTAGGGATCTCTGTGCAAACTTGTCCATCATCTTACCAAGGCAGGTGTCTTAGTTCTTTTTGTTCTGTCATGACAGAATACCTGAGACTGGGCAATTTATAAACAACAGAGATTTGTTTCTTGCATTTCTGGAGGCTGAGAAGTCTGAGGTTGAGGGGCCTACATTCTATTCAGTAATGAGTAGCTCTCTACTCATAGGCTGCCCGTTCCACTTTGATCAGGCTCATTTACTAAACATTCACTCAACAGTTTGTCTTGACATTGTGCAGGGGGTACTGGGGATACCAAAGGGAGTGAGATAGATGTGGTCTGACTCTCATAAAGTTTACATTAGAATGTTCTTCTATTTTTTTAATTGAAACTTTGTCCATTTACCTTAGGCCCATTCATTCTAGTTACGACCTCAGAGTCATAAAGAATGCACAGCACTGTGCACTGTGCCAAAAGCCCTATTGGCTTCATTTCTTTTGCTCCTCACCAGAATCCTATGAGGCAGGGAACATCACTGTCTCAATTTCACCACTGAAGAAACTAAGACTTAAAAGGGTAGGTATCTTGCCCAAGATCATACAGCTAGTATCTGTTTCTCCATTCACATTAATTCATCATTCATTCATTCAGCAAACCTTGGTTGAGAATCTACTATATACTTTGGCAATGTCAAGAAAACTTGATAGCTGCCCGTAGAAACTCACAGCCCAGCGGGGGAAGAAGTCAAGCAAACAGGTCTACTGCAGTGTGCTGTGCAGTGTGAGGGAGCCATGCTCTGCGGCGATGACAGCTGGCAGGCCGGTCTCTCACCCGGTCGAAGAGTTCAGTCAGGCTCCTGATTAGCACAGTGGCCCCTATTGGTCTCTGTAACAACTCACCCCTCCAATCCACCCACCACCCTGCATCCGGAGTGATCTGTCTAGACTCACAGTTAAGATCTGTCTAGACTGATCTGTCACATTCACTCATTTTTCATTTAGCCAACAAATATTTTTGAGTATCTACTTTGTTAGCCCTTGGAGATACAGTGGTGAGTAAACCAGGCTTGGCTGGGACCTTCACAGAGCTTGCAAGGCAGGTAAAAAACAGAAACAGGAAGATGCACAGAAACATTAAAAAAAAAAAAAGTTGGAAGGCACATAGCCACTGTGGAAGACAGTTTGGAGGTTTCTCAAAACATAAAGCATAGCGTTACTAAATCACCAGCAATTCTACTCTTAGGTATATACTCAGAGGAATTGGAAACAGGTACTCAAACAAATGTATCTACAACACTTGAAGGTTCACAGCAGCACTAGTCACAATAGCCAAAAGGAAGAAGGAATCCGGATGTCCATCAATGATGAATGCATAAGCAAAATGTGGTCTGTTCTTACAATGAATGTTACTGAGTCATAGGAAAGAAGGAAGCAATGATATAGGCTAAACAGAGACAAATCTTAAAAATATTATGCTAAGTGAAAGAAGCTAGACACAGAAGGTTATATATGATAGGATTCCTTTTAAATAAAATATCTAGAACAGGTAAAGCCATAGAGACAGAAAGTAGATTGGTGGTTTCCAGGGGTTGGGGGCAGGAGGAAATACGGAATGATGGCTTAATGGGTATATGGTTTTATTTTGGGGTGATGAAAACATTCTCGAACTAGATAGAAATGGTAGTTGCACAACATTGTGAGTGTACTAAATGCCACCCTGAATTATACGCTTTAAAGTGGTTAATTTTCTGTTATGTGAATTTCGTCTCCATTTAAAAAAAGAGTATAACAAGGGGCTTAAATTAGATTGGAGATCAAGGATGGTTTTGAGCTGAGACCTAAAGACTGAGCAAGAGCTAGCTGGGAGAAGGATGTAGGGAAGAACATGTCCCTGGCAAGAGGAAGAGGGTATGGGATGGAACTGAGGGGAGGCAGGGGCCAGATGTGGTACAACTCTGTAGGTCATGCAACATGTCCCCGATCTTAACCCAAATGCCTTGGGAAATCTACTGAAGGGCTTTCAGCCAGGGACCACGACAGAACAATCTATCTGTTCTCAAGTTCATTCTTGCTGCTCTGTGGAAATGGCCCACAGGAGCACAATCACAGCAGCTACAGGGAAGGACAATGGTGACCAAGGCTCCCTGGGGCTGTCAATTTAGTCCATATCCCTCCAGGGGACACACAAGGCTCCGCGACCTAGTCCCTCCCCAGATCCCCTGGCGTGTCTCTCTCTCTGCCCACCTCACACTCTCTGCTCTAGCCATAGGAAGTTCAAGAGGTGAGCTCTTTTTCTTCAGGCCTTGGAACAGTCTGCTCCTCCTTGGGCATGTTTCCCCATATTTGCCTGGCCAAGTTCTCTCCAATCTTCAGCATTCTGCTAAGGCATCACCCCCTTCCAGATGTTGTCCTGGCTCCAGGCTTTAATAGGGCCTGACTTTGAAGCACCTTGCAGCACTTTGAGCCTAACTCTACCACAGAGGATACATAGCAGGTGGCCACAGCCTCCTTTATCCCCCTGAATTTTTCCCTTAAGTAATGAATTCCTTAGGGCAGAAACTCATTTGTCCTGGTGTCACTAGCACATGCGCCTGAGTAAATTAATGAATTCTTTCAAGAGAAGTGAATTAGAACTCAAGTGGTGCTCCTCAATCTTCCCTTGAGTTCTTGTTTAACCCCTATCTTTTTTCTCCTGAGGATGTTCGTTTCCATCTCCCACAGATACTGCCCCTTACTGAAGTGCTCACCTTTTCCCACTTTTCAGAATCTCTCTATCCTTATAAAGCTTGAATTATGTTTTAGTTCTCCAAACTTTTCAGTGGTGAACAAGCCTCTCACCATTACTTTCCTTTGTAAAGAGAACACATTGGAAAATGTTGAAATGTTTTTTAGCAGAAAAATTTCCCTCATTTTCCGTGATCACATTTCTAGTTCTTTAATATGAAAACTGCCAGTTTATAACTGATTTCTTAATCAAGATATTATAATTCTAATGAACATCTCATACTCAGATTATAAGTGCTGGCCAATTTTTTTCCTCTTTTGGGGAAAAAATTTCAGAAAAAAATTCATTTCAATGTTTTTCAGGACTTTTACATTTTCTCAAAACATTCACCTACTGTCTCCCCTGGAGTGGTGTTCAGACTTCAGCACAATGTTGAGTCCAGAGCTAAACTGCCCACATTGATCCCACCTCTGCCACTCACTAGCTAAGTAACATTAGGCAAACCGTTTCACCTCCCCACGCCTTTGTGTGATAGGGACCAAACATAATATTTTGCTTACCCATCAGGTGCATGGCTGAGACTCCCATAACAAAAGATAGATTAACAAGAGAAAAGTCCAGGCACGGTGGCTCAAGCCTGTAATTCCAGCACTTTGGGAGGCTGAGGCGGTCGGATTGCTTGAGCTCAGGAGTTGTAGACCAGCCTGGGCAATGTGGTGAAACCCCAACCTTACAAAAAATACAAAAAATTAGCCAAGTGTGGTGGCACGTGCCTGTGGTCCCAGCTGCTAGAGAGGCTGAGGTGGGAGGATCGCTTCAGCCCAGGAAGTCAAGGCTGCAATGAGCTGAGATTGCATCACTGCACTCCAGCCTGGGCAACAGAGTGAGACCCAGTCTAAAAACAAATGAACAAAAACAACAGAAAAGCATACAAACTTATTTAATATAAGTTTTATGGGGCACGGGAGCTTTCAGAAATGAAGACTTCAAGAAACAGGGAAATACGTGTATAGTAGTCTTCCCTAATCCATGGTTTCAGTCACCCGAGGTCAACCATGGCCTGAAAGTATTAAGTGGAAAATTCCAGAAATAAGCAATTCATGTTTTAAACTGTGCACTCTTCTGAGTGTTTCACCTAGGATGTGAAACATCCTTTGTCCAGCATATTCACCTCATCACAAGAAGGTGAGTATATTAAAATGTTTTGAGAGACTACATTCCCATAACTTCTATTACAGTTATATTTTATTATTGTTCTACTTTATTATCAGTTATTGCTGTTAATCTCTTACTGTGCCTAATTTATACACTAAACTTGTCATAGGTATGTATGTACAGAAAAAACCCCAGTGTATATAGAGTTCAGTATTATCCATGGTTTCAAGCATCCACTCGGGATGTTGGAATGTATTTCCATGAGTAAGAGGGGGCTCTGTATTTTTATGGATAGTTGCACGGAAGTATGACTGGAGGACGAAAGGCTATGGTCTAATGGTAATAAACTGTGGGGGCGGGGGGCAGAATTTAGTAAGGTCTGTTTGTTCAGTCTTCTCTGTGTCTTATTTTTTTCTTCCGGGTATAGGGAGGGTCCTTCTGAAACGAGAGTTTTACGACCAATTTTCAGGGGAAGGTCAGTGAGGTTTAATGGCCCATTTCAGGGGAAAGAGGGCGACGGAAGATCAGAGAGTCACCTTCTGCTTTTGTGGTTTTCTCAATTTCCTTCGAGTCTAAAATACATAGTATGCCAAGATGACGTATTCTGGGGTAGCGTGTTCTGAACTCCGTCACTGTCCTCATTTGTAAACTGCGGATAATAATGGTACCTAACTCAGAAAGATTTTGTAATCATGGAGTAGGTTCATACTTGTAATACACTCAGAATAGTGGCTGGTAATTGCACCAGTAACAAATCCCATCTGAGGAAGAGGAAGCAACAGAAGCTGTGCAGCTGCGGCTGCTGCGACCTCCTGTCTGCACAATCCCACCTACTCCTTTATCTGCTGAGTGAAGACAGATCAGCCAATGTCGGGCCCAGGAAGACTGCTGCACTCCAGTCACCCACGGGAGCAAAACACATCCTTCTGGAGTCACAGTAGCCTTGGGAACCTTGGTCTGGTTATCATAGCCATGATGTTGATTTAACAGATAAAAATATTCTCTTGAATCCCTAGCCTGTTTGAAAAAAATCCCCACCTATCAAAAGAAAGGAAAAGAGAACATTCTCTGGCATTACAGCTTAAACTTAATTTTCATATCAATTAAGCCTTTAATTGATAAAAAATAATCTGGGACAGTATTAGGAATAATTAGGAATGGAAAGTATTTTTTGAGGGGATGATTTTGTTTTCTTTAAGCAAAACTACATGATAGAGACATTTTTTATTCTATCCACTTTCTGATTAACCTTCAGTTTATTGAGCAATTATACTCTGCTCATCTGAAAAGTAAGTAGAAGTAGTTATAACTGCAATATAATGGGTAATAGAATGAGGGATTTAATCAGACTAGAAGCCATGTAAGGGATGAAGTCATTTGGCCTAGATGCCATCTGCTGGGTACTGTGATGTTACTCAGGGGGCAGGACACGGAGCCAGGCACCTCTCTGAGATTGAACAAGGGTTGGGGAAGGAAAGGTCAGCAAACTCAGCTGAAGGTCAGGAAAGAAGTTTATCCAGGCAGGAGGACTCTGGTGTCCAGAGAGCAAGGTGCCCAGTAGAAGGTAATGGTGTGATCATTCAGGCAAGTAGCTGACCTTGAAAAGGTCCACCAGAGGGTGACAGGGTCTCATGAGCTGCTGGATGGGACATCTGGGAACAGACCATATTTATCCAGACTAGCATGGAATTGCCCAGCCCAAGAAGGATGGGTGTGCTGCTAAGAGGGTCCCTACCGACAGAATGGGGTATATAAAATTTCAGATTCCATGATGGGCATTGGTGGGTTTAGGGCCAGCAAGGGAAGATCAAGGCAGGACTCCAACCCTAAAGTGAAGCAGTCATCCTATGAGGGTACAAGCTCAGAGTTAGATCAGCAGTAAGGAGAAGTCAATGGTAAGTCCCTGCATGACCCACATCCCCCATCTGTGGATAGGACTGAACCAAGCAAATGAACAATCATGGCAGGGACATGGTGGTATAGGAAAGGCTCTCCATGACTCCTGGCATCAGTTAGGCATACTTTCAGCTACAAGTGGCAGAAAACCTGAGTTGGTGTAACTTACTGCAAAGGGACATTTATTGCTTCCTTAAGAAGTTAGATGTGTGGTCTCAGGATTGCTGGTGCAGCCCATCAAGGTCATTCCCATTCTCCGCTCCTTCAGCTGCATTTGGGCTCTTTGTCACCTTCATACATGATAGTTGCAGACACTAGGTCCTCACAGCACATCCTAAAAAGGAAGGACAGGTGAGAGCAAGAGCTTGCTTCCTCCCAAGCCTCTGCTTGTCTGGAAAAAGAAGGCTCCATCAGAAGCCTCCCAGCAGCCTGCTCCCCAAGTACTCATTGGCCAAATATGGGTCACTCAGCTACTCTGATTTGCAACAAGAGCCGGAAATGCAAATCTTGTGTTTCTAGCCTCTACAGAGTGAGGCAGGCAAGGGGGAAGGGTGAGTGAGATGGTGGTAGCCAATAATCTTTCTTCTCTTTTTCTCTTTAATTTGAGCAGCACTCTAGATTCCCCTTCCTGCTTCCTTGTCAGAAGTATGTAGAATTGCTTTGAATAATTGGTGTTGATTTTCTTATAGGTTTGCAGCTCATTCCTCCCTCTGAGATTGGCCAACCATGATTCTTCAGGGCCAGATGTTGGAGCATATGAGACCTGCCACCATACCTTGTGGCCCACGGTGAGACAGGGCAGAAGGTGCTGGATGAGGGGGAGCACAAGACAGCATTCCTCTACATTTTCTGTTGTGGAAAATGGCCAAGTCCTTATAGTCCAAAGAGAGTTGATTTCAGGCCACTGAGTTCTTCACTCGTACCTTCTCCCTCCCCTCATCCCAATCCATGTCCTTGTACAGAAAAAAACCCAAGGGTTCTTTTTTTTTTTTTTTTTTAGGCAAGAATTTCCTTAACTGTTAACAGGATGGACCTTTCAATGCTGAAAAGACCAGTCCCCCAAGTCTAAAATTGTACCAAAAACAGTTGAGTAAGAAGGCAGGGACTGCAGAACTTGGGTGCATCTTCGGAGAAAGAAAGAAAGGGGCCACTGGGCAGCTGGTGTAGAATAAAGATACTTTCAGACGTATAATGAATTTAAAAATTTACCTCATTTGTGCCCTTTCTGATGAAACCATTGGGCAAAATCAGTGAATGAAAGAGTAAGCCATGAAAAAGAAAAACATGAAATCCAGGAAGTAGGGATCCATCCCAAGAAAACAGCAAAAGGAAGTCACAGGATGACAGCTCAGCACCGGCCTAGACAGAGTTTGTACTGGAGCTGGAGAAATTGTATGAGGCAGCTGCAGAAAGATGTCTTTGAAGGAGAAATGGATCTGAGAGGTCTGGTGTTTGAGCAGTCTGGCGTTGAAAAATTATTGATAGATGTGGGTGATACATGTGTTGAAGCACGTATTTAAAAGGGTGATAAATCTATGGGCAAATGAAAAATGTACCAGGAGAAAACAAATAATCTTAAGAGAAAGGCAATATAATTATTTTCTTATTCCATTCAGGCTGTTACAACAAAATACCATAGATCGGGTGGCTTATAAATAACAGAAACTTATTTCTCACAGTTCTGGCAGGTTTGCCTTCTGATGAGGACACGCTTCCTCGTTCATAGTGCCATCTTCTCACTGTGTCCTCACATGGTAGGAGGGTGAGAGTTTTCCAGGGTCTCTTTTTCATAAGGGAACTAATCCCATTCACCAGGGCTCCACATTCATGAACTAATCACCTCCCAAAGGTGCCTTCTAATGGCATCACCTTGGGGATTGAGATTTCAATATATAAATGTTGAGAGGAGAGAAACATTCAGACCATTGCAATCATAGTACTACATTACTTGAATCAGCAGTAAACATAAATTATATAGTCATAAGCTTGATATTATAAAATAATAATGCAATATTTACTGTGATCGATTCTAACATTGTGATCCAACGCTACAGGGATAAGAGGGTAAAGGAGATGGCAGAGGTGTGCGTAAACCAGCTAAATCCTCCATTACTATCATGTTAGTCAAACATTTGGTATGCAAAAGTGATAAATCAGGAAATAGCAGTATAAGCATGTTATTTACAAATATGGGGTAAATAGAAGAAATGGTTTGAGAAATGGTTTAGTCAAAATTTTGGTGTGCAATATTGATAAATGAGGAAATAGCAGTATAAGCATGTTATTTACACATATGGGTAAATAGAAGAAATGGTTTCAGAGCAGGAGATTGGGCAGCAGCTGCTCATTTTGTAAAAAAAAAAATTGATTTAGAAACTATGTGCACGAATTATCTTAAAAATTAAAATTCATCAATAAAAGACATTTAAAAGGTAAGGCAAATTGTTAATTTACTAAGGTGTATTCTGCTTATTGGTTTGAGGCTTCTCCAAACCTGTGGCCAGGCCACCATGCATGTGCCATAAAATCATGGCCCTTAATGAGCTGACCCCGCAGGCAGAGGTGGAAGAGCTTGTCAGCACTTCTGGGCTTGTTTTGCCCTTGCGTTAAACAGAGCCAAGTTCTGAGGAGTTTTAATTAAGCTCACATGGGGAATGAAGGTGGAGGGGGGAACTGGGAGAAAAGATGGAAACCCCATTCCTTGTTACAGCATGCCTTGTCACGCATTATTGCTTACATGGCAATGATCTGCCCTACTAGCTATGCCCGGCTATCACAGGGGAAATTACCATATGTACATACAAAAGTCAGGATTACAAAAGGTCCTTGAATGTTCAAAGTGATTAGTGTTCAACTTAATCTTCAGGGATTAGTATTCATGCCACGTTAATAACTGAAGGGATATTCTGTAAATGACTCATTTAGTCATAGTGTACATTTATGGTTTTACAAAAATAATCGCTCCAATTTATGGTGATTAGAGTATTAAGTTCAATTTCCACTTATGTTTGGAAGCAGCTGTTTTTCTCGGTGTCCCTCAGGTTTATATAACAAGTCGTATATTGTATCTGGGAATGTTACCCTGCCATTTTATCCTAAAGACTTGCTAGTGAGCTGGTATTGCCAACACACCCCTTTACAGAGCAGCGGTAACTTGGCACAAGGACTCTTCCTACTGTCTGAGAGATCTTCCACTGGGAACCTGACCTTTACCTTTGTTCCCAGGATATTTACTGATTCTTAAATCAAGGTAAGGTTTTCAAGATGACTGTGAACAATTTATGTTAATATTGTTGTAACTGTGAGAGGATTTAGCATCTTTTCTAAAAGTAGGAATAAACAAATTCACGTTATTTCTATTTTTCTCCCAACATTTTGATACACTTTTTATCGTTAACACCTGAAGTATGTGTAACAGAGGAAACGAATTATCCCTAGTGGAGAATGGGGATGGTAACATTAACAATACTGAAAGATTACAGGCATTTGGAATTGGATCTGGGCCATCCCTCTGCGTTCACCTAGTGAAGAAACTGGGGCCAGGCTTGACCAGATCAAACTGCGAAGCGTTGTCCAGTGAGGGCCAGCACGCATCTGCCTCCCAGATCTTTGCTGTTTGCTCATGCAATCAGCTCGAATCATCCTGTTTTGAGGCTCCAGAGTCAAACTCATTTGATGACTGCAGCTCCTTTCCTGCATCCTAGTGCAATTTTATGAATGCTGATGTAAGAGAAAGTAGAAATGTACTCATTAGTTGGCAAGCCTACCTTGGAATTACAAATAATAAAAACTGGAGATTGTCATGTCAGTGAATAGTCTGTGTCCCCATTACTATGGTTGTTCCCTTTTCCATTTCCTCTTTTTCTTTATATATATATATATATATAAACTTATATACATATATATCATATTCTGTATAATTTTCTTTGTTATATAAAAGAAAATATATATGTACATATACATTGTAAATATGTACACATATATGTACACATGTATATATATATACACTTATACACACATATGTGTATATATGTATATACGTATATGTGGTAAATACATATATATGTACATATGTATACATACATACAGATATATACACTTTTATACAGATATACACACTATACATGTATATATGTGTGTGTATATGTGTGTGTATATGCGTGTGTGTGTGTGTATATATATATGCATCCCTTTACAGAGCAGCAGTAACTTGGCACAAGGACTCTTCCTACTGTCTGAGAGATCTTCCACTGGGAGCCTGACCTTTACCTTTGTTCCCAGGATATTTACTGATTCTTAAATCAAGGTAATGTTTTCAAGATGACTGTGAAGAATTTATGTTAATATTGTTGTAACTGTGAGAGGATTTAGCATCTTTTCTAAAAGGAGGAATAAACAAATTCACATTAATTCTATTTTTCTCCCAATATTTTGATACATTTTTATCATTAACACCTGAAATATCTGTAATGGAGGAAATGAATTATCCCTAGTGGAGAATGGAGATGGTAACATTAACAATACTGAAAGATTACAGGCATTTGGAATTGGATCTGGGCTATCCCTCTGTGTATATGTATATAAATCACATTTACATATATGCAGTATATGTATATATACACATATACACACATATAAAGATCACTAAAAAATGTTACTCATAAAAATAATTAAAGGGAGCATATCCACATGTTCTTAAAATCAGCTTGAAGAGGGACAGTCTTGTAAGATGAAAGGTCACATATTTGTGGCTACTAAAATGCCCTACTCCTAACTGCCAGCAGTATAAGAGAATTTGGAACAAAGGTGGTAAAGGAGACCTTTTAAGTAATAAATATTTAATTGGTGGTCCCATTTGGCTTTTTAAAAGTGTAAAATAATGACCAGGCATGGTGGCTCATGCCTGTAATCCCAGTTCTTTGGGTGGCCAAGGTGCAGGATTACTTGAGCCCAGGAGTTTGAGACCAGCCTGGGAAACATAGGGAGACTCCATTTTTACAAAAAATTGAAAAATTAGCTGGGTGTTGTGGCACGTGCCTGAAGTCCCAGCTATGTGGGAGACTGAGGTGGAAGGATCACTTGAGTCCAGGAGGTTAAGGCTGCAGTGAGCAGTGATTACACTACTGCACTCCAGGCTGGGCGAGAGGGAGCCCTTATCTCAAAAAGAAAAAAAAAAATTAAAAAAAATAAATAAATACAATAAATTAAAAAAAGGAAAAAAAGTACAAAATAAGACATTTTTTCTCTCAAATAATCAAAGCATTGTCTCTGAGTTGGGGCAAACTTGGCTGTTTCATTGTTTCATTTTGATGAACCTGCCTCTTGCTTACCCACGGAACAGTCTGCTACAACAGCCTGCCTGAATACTTTGCATTTCGGACCAACCACCTCCACATTTGTCATTATGACAGGTTGTTATTTACGGGGAATGGCAGGTTGTTGAAAGCCTAAATGAAGCACTAAGGAATGAAGCTCTAAGGACCAATTATAGCAACAATGCTTAAACATTTCAGGCAGCAAAATTGTCTCAACTACAAGCTTGTTTAGGCAAGAAAAAAATGCATATTTCCTATATTTTTGATTTATAGACCGACCCAAAGAGTGTGTGATTTCTGTTGATTTTAACATAAAGTCACCTAAATTAGGAGTATGCAGTTTTAACTGCAATAATTGGCATGGCTAATATGGGAAAAAGTAGATTAACCCGATGCCTCCCAAACGTGCAAATACGCTAAACCATGTTTAAAACTAAGGTATTTCTCTAGGGTAATTTTTCTGGTCTGCTGTGATGTCCCCAAGTGGCTGGCAAGTGTCATCTATTGGCAAGGCCTGAACAAGAGCACAGCAGGAAACTTTCCCTTTATCTGTTTGAATGAATGACTAAGCAAAGTTTAAAGGCCATTTCACTCTGTTCTTAAAGGTATGTAAGCATGAAGATGACATGCTCCTTTGGTTCCCAATTTCAGTGTCTGATCAGTTAGGCATAAAGGTGCTTTTGTCTGTGCAAGATTCATATGTATGTTCTGTTGATGAGTCTGTTGACAACTCCATAAACTAAGTGTCTCCAGGGCAAGCAGAGATTGAGATTTGTTTCTCAGAGATTAATGAATGTGCCTCCATTTCTTTCCCTCAAAAGAGACAATACCACTTCCTGTAGCTTTCCTTGTGTACTTCAGATTGAAAACCTTATTGGGCTGCAGAAAGATTTATGATTCACGTATATGTAGGTGGTTATTACTGTAGAATAATCTGGAAAACTGCTAGTCACAATTTGTTCTCTCTCAATTGTTACAGACTGATTCATTATGCTGGGCTCTTGTGTCTTCTCTCCTTTCTTCACATCTCTCCTCAAAAGGTTAGATTCTTTGCCATGCTATTTACAGACTGTGGTAAATATAGCAGGTTGATATCAGGGACAGTTGTATTATATATGCTATAATGCCTATACCATGTATTTTTATGTCAAGTGATTAAGAAATGTATAAGAAAAATGGTAATAACCTTTCCAAAACCATCCACCCTTCCTGGGATAAACACTGTTAAGAGCATCCTTCCCTCCTGTTTTCTGTATTCATATGCATGTCATATTATAATATTTTTGTCTTGCTTAAGTTTTTTTAACCAAAATAGAATATTTGCTCTTCAATGTCCTATTTTCATGTAGCAATAGGTCACAGACATCCATGTAGATCTATATATATAGATTGAATACATTCCTTTAAAAATACAATATTAATTTACCATAATTGGTTCAATCTTCCCCCTATTGATAGACATTTTTGTTGTTGAGGTTTTTTTTAAATAAAAAATTTGGGGGCCATTATACACACTGTTTCAAATAACTTCTTGGTATCTATGTCTTTATATACAGATGTTCTTAATGCTCCAGATTCCTCAGAGTAGGAATGTTGTGTCCAAGGGTATAATTTTACTTTTAATAGATGCTTGCCTTGTTATATTTAATACTTTCTAAGTAATAACAAAATATAATATATTATGTATCTATTATCATATATAATATATAATAAATATAACAAAATTAATAATATATTAATACTTTCTAAGTAAGAACTATAACAAAACAAGTCCAAGATCTCTACACTAAAAACTACAAAACATTGCTGAGGGAAATTAGAAAAGATCTAACTAAACGGAGACAATTCCTATGTTCATAGATTGGAAAATTCAACATTGTTAAGATGTCAATTTTCCCCAACTTGGGTCTATAAACTTAAGGCAATCCCAATCAAAATCCAAACAGACATTTTTTTTGGTAAAAATTAACAAGCTGATATTAAAATTTATGCAGAAATTACTAAATAAGTTTTTAAAAAGAACAAAATTGGAGGACTTACATTACTGATTTCAAGAGGTGCTATAAAGCTACAACAGGAAAAAGCTACAACAATGGAGAAAAATAGTGAATTATCCAACTGACTCATATACATATGGTCAACTGATTTCAACAAAAGCAATAAGGCAATTCAATGAGGAAAAGAAAGTCAATTAATAGTGCTGGAATACAGCTGCATATCTGTATGGAAAAAAAAATGAACATTGATTCTTACCTTAAACCAAAGATAATAAATACTCAAAAGGGATCACAGACCAAAATGTAAAAGCTCAACTATTAGGTTGGTGCAAAAGCAATTGTAGTTTTTGCCATTAAAAGTAATTACTTTTGCACCAACCTAATAAGTAACTTCCAGAAGGAACAGAAAGAAAAATCTTTGTGAAGGGTAGGCAAGATTTTTCAAAACAGAACACAGGAAGCATAAAATAAAAAATTAATAAATTGGATATCATAAAAATTAAACTTTTTTCTCTTTGAAAAATATCAGTAAGAAAATAGGCAAGCATAAAAGAAAATATTCACAGCACAAATATCAGACAACAAACTGTAACAGGAATATACCAAAGTCTTACACCTCAATATGAAGAAGGGAAACAACACAATTTTTTAAATGGGCAAAATATTTTAAGGCACTTCACAAAAGAAATTATATGAAAGCCCAATAAGTACATGCCAAGGGGCTAAAAGTAGTCATCAGGGAAATGCAAATTAAAACCACAATAAGGTACCACCACACACCTATTAGAATGGTTAAAATGAAAAAGACTGACTATACCATGTGTGGGCAAGGATATGGAGTAAACACAATTCTCATACACTGCTGCTGGGAATATAAAATCACATAGTACTTTGGAAAGGTACGGCGGTTTCTTGAAAAGTTAAACATATACCTATCATAAAACTCAGCTATTCTAAGTATTTACCCAAAAGAAATGAACACACAGGTCTACATAACGACTTGTACACAAACATCCATATCAACTCATTTTTGTAGGAGTGCCAAACTGGAAATAACTCAAAATATCCATCAATAGGTGACAAGATAAACAAAATTTGTTCCACCTATGCAATGGAATCCTGCTTTAAAAAAGGAAGAAACTATTAATATATGTTAATAACTTGGGTGAATATCAACTCATGCTGAGTGAAAAAGTCAGCCAAAAAGAGACTACATCTTGTAGGATGAAATTCTATAAAATGCAAAAAATTATAGTTATAGAATGTAGACCAGTAGTTGCCTAGGGATGAGGGTGGAGGAGAGATGTATTATCAAAGGGAACAAGGAATCTTTTGGGATTGGGGAAACTCACCATTTTGATTGTGGTGGTTTCACAGGAGAATACATTTTGACAAAACCTATCAAATTGTACACTTTACATGTACAGTTTGCATATAAATTATACCTCAACCTTTGAGCATTTATTTCTTAAGAACTTTAAAATCATTTTGTCCAGTTCATAATAAACCCAATCTCAACTCCATTGGATTTCCAATTGAAATTGCATTAAACAAATACATAATCTATATGCATGTATATCTATACCAAATATTTGATACTGTCTTATCATTTAGGAAAATGTTAAATTCAGGTCTTGTTTTGCATTATTAATGAAGCCTCTTTAGCGCTATTTCCTGATAAATGTTTTTCTTGATATTTTATAATTTTATTGCTCTTGCCACTAAGTTTTTAAAAACATCATTTTTTACTTCCGATTATTATAAAGAAAAACTACTGATTTTGATATATATCAGATACAGTCACCTTATCAAATTCTCTTATTAATTCTAACAGTATTTAAGTAGAGTCTCATGAACCCTCTATATTATCAAGTTTGGGAAATTTCATTTTAATCCTGTTTTATTTGTAAGTATTATCAAATGTCATTTGGGCATCTATTGATATAACTAGTTTCTCTCCTTTAAATTATTTAATTAATATATCACATAATTGATTATATAATTCAGCACATTGCTTACATAATTGTTTACATAATTAACATGTTACCTAATGAATACATAATGAATGAAAATGTTGCATTTGTATTATAAACCCTGCTTCTTGGTGTGTCCATCTTTTAATATTTTAAGGGATTCAATATGGACAGATTTCACCAACAGAACTATATCATGCTTTTTAATGGCTACACAGTATTACATGGTGTAGCTCTACTATAACTTACTTAACCCTGATTAATGAGTATTTAAGTTGTCTTTTTCTCTTTTTACTCAGTGCTGTGATAAACCTAATTATAGAGTAGTATATCTCTAAAATTAGGTTGGTGCCAAAGTAATTGCGATTTTTGCCATTAAAAGTAACAACAGAAACCACAATTACTTTGGCATTGACTTAATAATTTATAGTTTTACATTTACTCTGTATGCCACATTTTCTTTATCCATTCATCCGCTGATGAGCACTTAGGTTGATTCCATATTTTGGCTATTTGAATAGTGCTGCAATAAACATGTGAGTGCAGATATCTCTTCAATGTGTTGATATCTTTTCTTTTGTGTATATACCCAGTAGTGGAGTTGCTGGGTCACATGGTAGTTTTGTTTTCAGTTTTTTAAGGAACGTCCATACAGTTTTCCATAGTGGCTGTACTAATTTGCATTTCCACCAAAAATGTACATGGGTTCCTCATTTTCCATATTCTCACCAAATTGTTCCCTTTTTGATAAAAGCCATTTTTACTGGGGTGAGACGATATTACCTTGTGGCTTTGATTTGCATTTCTCTGATGGTTAGTGAGGTTGAGCATTGTTTAATATACCCATTGGTCACCTGTGTGTCTTTGTTTGAGAAATGTATATTCAGATCTTTTGGCCATTTTAAAGTTGTATTGTTTTTTCCTATTCAGTTGTTTGAGCTCTTTGTGTACTCTGGTTACTAATCCCTTATTAGACAAATAGTTTGCAAACGTTTTCTTCCATTCTGTAGGTTGTATCTTTATTGTTTCCTTTATTGTGCAGAAGCTTTTTAGCTTGATGTAACTCCACTTATTTTTGCTTTGGTTGCCTGTGCTTTTGAGATCTTACACAAAAAATGTCTTTGCCCAGACCGATTTTCTGGAGCCTTTACTTTCTTTTAGTAGTTTCATAGTTTCAGGTCTTGGATTTAAGTCTTAAATTCGTTTTGATTTGATTTTTGTGTATGGTCAAAGATAGGGGTCTAGTTTCATTCTTCTGCATATGGATATCCAGTTTTCCCAGCATGATTCATTGAAGAGACTCTCCTTTCTCCATTGTATGTCCTTGGAGACTTTGTCAAAAATGAGTTGCCTGCAAACACATGGATTTCCTTCTGAGTTCTCTATGGTATTACATTGGCCTCTCTATATTTTTATGCTAGTATTAACACCATGCTGATTTGATTACCATAGCTTTTTAGAATATTAAAAAATATTCAGGTAGCGTGATACTTCCAGCTTTGTTCTTTCTGCTTTGGATTGCTTTGGCTACTTGGGATCTCTTTTGGTTCCATATATATTTTAGGATTTTTATTTTTCTATTGCCGTAAAAATGTTATTGGTATTTTGATAGGAAATACATTGAATCAACAAATGGTTTTGGGTAGTATTGTCATTTTAATAGTATTACATCTTCTGATCCATGGGTATGAACTATCTTTCCATTTTTTGTGCCCTCTTCAATTTCTTTTATTAGTGATTTATAGTTTTCCTTTATAAATCTTTCTTTGGTTAGATTGGTTCCTAGGTATTTTATATTATTCGTAGCTACTGTAAATAAGATTGTTTTCTTGATTTCTTTTTTTAGATGGCTTACTGTTGGAGTACATAAATGCTACTAATTTTTGTATGCTGATTTTTTATCTTGTAGCTTTACTAAATTTATCAGTTCTAACAGTTCTCTGTTGGAGTCTTAGGTTTTTCTAATTATTAAGATCATGTTATCTGTGAACAAGGCTAATTTAACTTCATTTCCAATTTGGATGCCCTTTCTTTCTCTTGCCTAGTTGCTCTGGCCACAAGTTGCAATATTATGTTGAATAAAAGTGGTGAATGTGGGCATCCTTGTCTTGTTCCTGATTTTGGAGGAAAGGCTTTTTATTTTTCACTGTTCAGTATGTTGGCTGTGGGTTTGTCATATATGGCCTTTATTATTTTGAGGTATGTTCTTTCTACACCCAGTTTATTTAGAGTTTCTATCATAAAGGAATGTATTTTATTGAATATTTTTCAGCATCTATTGAAATGACCATATGATTTCTGTTCTTGGTTCTGTTAATGTGATGTATTATGTTTATTGACTTGCATATTTTGAATCGTCCTTGCAACTCTGGGATGAATCGCATTTGATCATGGTGAATGATCTGTTTAATATGTTGTTAAATTCAGTTTGCTAGTATTTTGTTGAGGATTTTTGTATCTATTTTTTTTCTTTCAGATTAAAGAACTCCTTTTAGTTTATCTTGTAAGATGGGTCTGGTGGAGGTAAATTATCTCAGCTTTTGCTCATCTACAAAGATCACCTCTCTTGTTTGATAGTTTTGATGGTTGTGTCCTTCTTAGATGGCAGTTATTTTCTTTCAGCACTTTGGAACGGTCATCCCACTCCCTCCTGGCCTGCATGGTGTCCATTAAGTCTGCTGCCAGATGAACTGGAGCTCCTTAATATATTATTTGCTTCTCTCCTTTTGCTGCTTTTGGAATTCTTTTCTCCTTGACTCTTGACTTTTTTTTTTCTTTTTTGAGACAGGGTCTCAATCTATTACCCAGGATAGAGAGCAGTGGCGTGATCTTGGCTTACTGCCACCTCCATCTCCTGTACTCAGGCGATCTTCCTATCAAAGTCTCCCAAGTAGCTGGGACTACAAGTGCATGCCACCATGCCCAGCTAATTTTTTTATATTTTAATAATTTTTTTTTTTTTTTTTGTATTTTAAGTAGAGATGGGGTTTGGCCATGTTGCCCGGGCTGGTCTTGAACTCCTGCAGTCAAGTGATCTGCCCGCCTCGGCCTTCCACAGTGCTGGGATTACAGGCATGAGCCACCGCGTCTCGCCTTTGTCCTTGACTTTTGAAAGTTTGATTATATACCTTGGGGTAGTCTTATTTGGGTTGAATCTGTTTGGTGTTCTCTGACCTTCCGGTATCTGGCTATCTCTTACTCAAGTTTTAGAAAGGTTTCTGTTATTTCTTTGAATAAGCTTTCCACCCCTTGCTCTTGCTCAACTCCCTCTTGAACACCAATAATTCTTACATTTGGTCTTTCGAGGTAATTTTCTGTATCTGGTATGTTACTTTAATTCTTTTTTCTCCTCTGTTTTCAAACAGACTATCTTTGTGTTCACTGATTCCTTTTTCAGCTTGATCTATTCTGCTGTTGAAAGTCTCTAGCGAATTTTTCAATTCAGCAAATATTTCTCAATTCCAAGATGTTTTTTATTATTTCAATCTCTGTTAAATTTCTCTGATAAATTTCTGAATTGATTTTCTGTGTTATCTTGAGGATCACTGAGTTTCATTTTAACTGTTATTTTGCATTCTTGTTGAGTTCCCATATCACAACCTTGTTGACATCCTGGTTCCTTATTTTGTCTGTTTGGGAGGTCATAGTTCCCTGTTTGCTTATGTTTCCTGTGGATATACATTTATGTCTTTGCATCAAAGCATTAGTTATTTACTCTTGTCTTCTCTGTATGGCTTTTTTTTTGGATACGTTTGTTAGAGATTTTTTTGCCATCGACCTACTGATTTCCCAGCCCATCCCCCCCCACCCCCAAGTCGCTGCCTCTTTTCTGGCACTAGATGGTGTCTTAAGCCCAGGTTTGCCACCCACCCAAATGGGGGCAGAGAGGTACCCAAAGGGGTATCTTGGTAGTGTGGGAAGGCTGGCCAGGGGTTCATGCCCAGGGAGCCTGTGGAATGAACCTTATATACCCTGATGCTGCTGAGAAGCCACTCTGATTTGGTATTTCCTTTGGCTGAGTTACAGAGCTGCCAAGGCTTGCCTCCTGCCTTTGTCTCTGGATGACCTCAGGGATATTTTTCCCTTCAGGCACTCTTGATGCTTCCCATGGGTTGAGGCAGGAACAGGTCTCCTGACAGAGAACTCAAGATGGTGGGGAAGGTGGTTGTTAACCTTGATCTCTTTTTCCAGTGTAGGAACTCTGAGCTGGGGGGTGAAATTTTGGGGGGAAGGGCACTGTGGACATGGAGGTCCAATTCTCTGACTACGTGGTCTTTTAACTTCTCTATGGTTCTAGGAACTATATCTTCTTTATATTTAATTCTAGAATATTGCTGGTGATAATTTCAGCACTATATGTTGTCTTTTTTTGTGTGTGGGAGTTAGAGGGGTGGGGAGTAAAGCAAGCTTGCTTCTGTGCTACCATTTTGGAACCAGAAGTCTTGGTGGTTCCCACATTTGTGCAACAGAATCACTTGGGGAATAGGGAAAAAAGTTATATCCCTGGTCCTACACTGTCATTGTGAAGCAGAATTTCCCCAGAATGTATACTTTCTCCCATCAAACTCTGGAAACAGCATTTCTCCCATCAAATCCATGGGAATACCTTTAGAATCCCCTCCTTTCAGATCCACCCTTACCTGGAGGGATCCAGGTTGGGGTCAATAGTGGGATGAGAAATTCCAGCTCTTGTAGGCTGAATGTAATTGTGTCCATGGCAAAGGGCCTGGGTACCTGGCCCATTAAGCTGTCCTCTGGAGTTCCCCACAACAATAAAACTTGGTCAGAGTGTTGTCTAAGACTTCCCCACATCTTGGTTTTTATTTTTATTGCACAGAAAACAGTAAGAAGGGAAATAACTTTTAAAAGGGAAAAATCACCACAATGCCAACATCTGGACATTAACCACTTCACTTTTTAATTTTCTCTCAGAGGCTTTTGTAATTATTCCATTCAATGGCATTATTATTTCATTTATATTAAGGATCAAATATACTTTTTGTGAATGAGCCTAGGACTCTAGCTCTCTTCCCTTTTATTAAAAAGAAAATACACTCCAAGTTCTACACTAATTAAAAATAGAGTTTTGTAGGGCTTAAGGCTTAGAAGACCTGGGTTTGAACTACAGTCCATAATTTACTACCTGGGCAAACTTTCAAACTCCTCTGTGCTTCAGCTTACCTCTAAAGCAAGGGTCACATTTAAGAAATGTCTGAAACATAATATACACTTAATAAATGTTAGTTTCTTTCTCTTTGTCTTTGTTGACATCTCTAAGTTTGTTAACACCTTTTTATCCTTGTAAGTTAAATTTTGTTTTCTTTTCATAATGGACTTCCTACCAAAGTTTCTTTTCTAAGGGACACTGTCTGATACTGAATATTTAAATGATTTCAAGTCTAGTTTCCAGCTAAGGTGTTTCAACTTAAAATACATTTTAAAGTTTTATTTTTCCAAGCTGTATCAATTATAAATACATGAAAATCTCCAGGTATGTGTACACCATATTGATCAGAGTTTTACATTAATGAAGATGCAAGTTACTGGTGCATTCTAGGAGAGGCCAAGTTTTCCTGCTCCCCTTTTATTGTGGAGAGTGGGGAAGGAGGAAGTGGTTAAGGCAGTGGCCTACTTTCCTTCCCAAGGGAGTGTGGCAGAGGCTATTCTTGTCCCCTACAACCTTTCAGTCCTCCACCTGTAATTTAACTCTATCTGATCTCCTAAGTGAAGCATGTGGCTATCCATTATACAGATGTTTCCCAGCCTCTCTGCAGCTAGGAGTGGCCATGTGACTACGTTCTGGTCAAAACATAAGTGTAAATGATGTGCACCTTCCCAGTTCTTATCCTTTTCCTCTTCCCTTTGGCGGCAACACAGATGTGTAGAATTATACTATTTTAGTTTTTTATATGAGAAAAAAAGAACTGCTAACTTGTTTCAGCCATTATTTTGGGCAGCAGCCAAACTTACATCCTAGTGAATATAGAGAGATAGTGAACATGGTCTGAGGCACTGAGGTTAAGGAATTTTCTGATACGGATAAAAAAGAAAGTACAATAGGAAGAAATGTTCGGTGTAGGCCAAGGAAATCTATACTACTTCCTCAGTCCTCCTAAACATAAAACTTGGAACCATGAATGCGAAGATAGTGAAACTGAAATCTGACTACATAATTCTAAGAATGTACTAATAGTATCACGGGCCCAATGTACAGAAGTAGATCTGCTTTGTAAGCATATAATTCATCCATTTCATATGCAACTCAGATAATATTCTCAGGATACATGCAAAAGGAACAAGAGTGGTGTCAATTTTTCTAAGTAAGATGTCTATCACATTTTGGATAGATATTTAGTTAAGGACTTTTGTAGGAAACTGATTAAAAGCCAAAAGGGTTCTAGAGCATGTGATGAGGGAATACCACCATTAATTCTACAACCTAAGTCACACCCATTTTCAGGTTTCTTCAGTCTCTTAATTTGAATTTAGTAAATGGGCCAATCAATGATTAATGTAATCATTCCAGTAATAACTAAAGAAGAGGTATCCACAAATAGAAACAGGCAATAAGTCTGAAAAGTAACTGCATTTTGTAAGTTACTGTTGCTTTTCGGAGGATAAATATCCAGCATTTACTCAGTAATTTCTGGTGCTTTCAAAGCAATAATCCTGCTGCTATATGGCACTGATAAGATATCATTAACCATTAAATTAAAGGAAAAGGAATGCCTTTCATGACTTGGAAATTTGAAAGTACCATGACACTCAAATAGAGTTAAATAGCCATTCATTTCTCAAAAAAGCTTCATTGAAAAGTGGACGTATGTATTTTGGAAGACTCAAGTTATGCATAACACAGATGCTACTGATTTAAAGGCTGCCTAAAGTAACTGATGGGCAGGTCATTTAAACTGAAGTTCTGTTTTGGTGGGACTGCATGGCAGGGGGTGTTGGAACCTCCAAGATCAGTGTCTAGTCATGGATGGAAAAGGAGCATAGGGCCTGGTGTTAAGCGTTATATCATCTGCCAATGCAAATATTATTTCT
Source organism: Macaca mulatta (assembly GCF_049350105.2). Lineage (NCBI taxonomy): Eukaryota > Metazoa > Chordata > Mammalia > Primates > Cercopithecidae > Macaca > Macaca mulatta. Next base: position 95,456,032 of record NC_133409.1, on the reverse strand, counting down.
ATGTGCATCACCATATCAGGAAGGACCACTGACAACATCTGTGTAAGACAGTGTCAAACAGTTTTACAAAGACTTATCTTCACTGTTACTGAAAATACTGTTTTGCAAATTGTTCTGTGGCATAACAACCAACCTAGTCTTTCCCGGGATTTTGAGCAAACAGAAAGCAGCTGCAACTTAAAAAAATAAAGAAAAGAAAAACAACAGATTGAAAATTCCTCTCAAAGGAATTACAAAAACTACTCAAGTGGGGGAAAAGGCTTAAGAAGTAAAGCGTACGTATTTTAGGATTTCATTTATGTAAAACTGTAGAAAATGCAAACTAATCTATATTATTAGAAAGCAGAACAGTGGTCGTCTGGGGACTGGGGTGAGAGGACGGCTCAAATGCAAGGGGCAAGAAGGTACTTTTGGGGGTGGTAGACATACTGAGGATGTTGACTGCTGGTGTGGTTTCCCAAGTGAATATATAAGTCAAAACTCTGTGAGCAGCACACTTTTACTTAAATGCTCACCAAATTCTGAGGTGATTTAGCTTTCACATTGACTTATTTGGCAGGTAGGATATCTGCATTTTAAAAAATTGGATGCAGTTTATCATACATGAATTATACCCCAATTTGAAACCATGCAGATCTCCCACCTGCCAAATAAGTCAATGTGAAAGCTAAATCACCTCAGAATTTGGAGAGCATTTAAAATTACAGCACGGCAAAGTTGTTTAGATAATAGACTTGGGTTTTAAAAGACACAGGGGTGGGTCTCAGTGTTGGCTTTGTTGCTATCTATAGAGCGGTCACAAAGCCCCTGCATCTTCTAGTTATGTTATCTCGTTCTCTTCCTTTGTTTGCCATTCAATCTAAGATTTTTCCTATGCTTTCTTTGCATCATGGACTAACAGTGGCCACGGCGTCCCCATGCATGAGATTCTGCCTGAAACAGATGATGATGGAAAAGCAGACTTAGGCACAAGTCTTAACCTTTAGGAGCCTATTTTCCCATCTGTAAGATGGGAATACTATCTAACTACTGTGACTGAAATGGACGTGTAACTTGGTATTGGTAATAGCAGTGCAGTTTATAATATATGATAAACAAATATTTATTAAAAGAATGAGCAAATGAATGGATGGATTTACTTAAATGAAGGTAGAGTTTATAAGAATGTGTGCATATGTTTAGGTTGGAAAGCCAGCAGGTTGATAAAGGAATGAAATACCTAATTTAACTTAGAAATATTCTAAGAAAACAGCTTTCTGATGAGAAGAATCACTTAGCGATATATGACGTGTTGTGCTTCATACAAATTAGGACTCACGAAATTGTGAAGAGCTCCATTTAACACAAAACGTTGAAATGCAAGAGATGATGTGTTAACCGGCCAATTACCCAGCCTCTTAAAAACCCTGATTGTCGTACAAAAGTGCCATTTCAGTTTTGACTAGATTCTGTGTAAGGTAAACGCGGTGCTACAGCAGAACACCTCACAGCTCATTTGCTGATACAAGTCATTCACCACTTTTACGTACCAGTTTAGAATAGTAATCTGAATTTTATTAAAAACAAAAATAAATCTAAAAAGCTTCCTTCAATTACAAGTATGGACAAGAATTTCTGCATTACATCATTTGACATAAAATGTTCTGAATGACAGAAGTAGAAGGAGAACTTACTACCATTTGAAGACAGGAGTTGAGCGCTGAAAACCACACACATTTATAGAAAGAAACCAAAGTTTCACAGGGAAGACCTGTGATCTCTGGCTACAGGAGCTGAAATTAGGAACATGAAAGAAACTTGAAGAGAGAAGACATTCAATACTCTAAAATACTTCAGCAAAAATAGTCAAACATTTGTAAACAACTTTTAACAAATCTTTATACGCTGTGTTGCTATACGGTAAATATTCTTAACTGATTATCATTCAACTCAAAAAAGTGATTTTTATTGCTCATGAATACTTCCCACTAGATTAGATAAAAGCTTTCTTTCTTTCCCTGGAGGCAAGAGTAAAATGTAATTAGGGCTTACTCAGTGATTGTTTTTGAATTTCTTAGACTGGAGCATTCCAGCCACTTGCTTGGCTGTTTGCGATTTCCACCCAAAAAAGGAAGGTCAAAATAAATTGTAAAACCAGAGCGAATAAGTTTGGCTCCTTGTTAACATTTTTATTTGCAGGTTTGATGGATAAGGACACTGATGAAACTGGCTGTGGATTTTAATTATCCCCGGTATCTTTTTCTCCCATCTCCAGGGATCATCAGGACTTAAAAGCATGAAATTGACAACACAACTACTTAAAAACAGAGTAAGGCTGAACTGTACTCAATTGTCCAGGGCAACTACAGTACTGAAAATCCCAAGGAACTTACTGTAAACAAACAAGCAACTGTTCAACAGCCTCTTGCATTTGGTACCATGACTAAATCTACTATTTTCTTCCATTTAGCTATTTGGATATTTTTATGAAATGACTACAAGTAAAAACTGTAATAAAATTTCCCTTTAAGTGTGTTATGATACAGCAAAACACATCAATGACTAGAAATAAAATCTGAAATCTTGAATGCTAAATCCTAATGGCAACATCAAGCCTTAGCATTCACGCTTGGATATCTCGTGCTCTGAGATAAAAGGCCTCTTTAAAGCGACTAGGTCCCTTTCAGTGGAGTGACATGTACATACAAGCAACAATGCTATGGAGGAGTCATGCTTTATCCTAGTCTACAGTTATTTTCTCTGCCGATTTTATTTTACTATTACTATGCTGAACCCAATATCTGTTTCAGCTAGGTAATCAAATTATTTGGGAACAATAACACTCCTTTTATTTAAATTAAATGATAGAAGACATTTATTTCCGGGAAGCTTTCTAAAATAGCTTTTGAAGAAGCTAAAAATAACAGTTTAGTACAAACTGTCCTTCACCTGTATTGCTTGTATACACAAGGAATTCATTATAAAACTCAGTGGTAGGAGGAAAAAATAATGGAAGAAAAAGTTACCTGCTTTAGCATTTTAAAGAATAGTTTTGATAACTTCTTAGATCTTGCTTATCTGAAATAGAGCAAAAACTGCAATACGGTCATGACAGAATTCTAATAATCACAGCAATTAATGCCTTCATTTTGAACTTTTTCTTCCTAAAACATTAATGCTATAAAAATCAGATTGATGACATCCTTGTTTGAAAGACACCTTGTATTGGTATCAAAATGTGACTTATTTTAACACCAACTGAAAAAATATAGTTTGCATAGTCTATTATTTCAATGTCATATTATTATTAAAGTTATTCTGAAGGTTTTGGTAGCAAAATTACTGGTAACAATATAAATACTCTGTAAGTGTTGAAATTATTTTAAAAGTGTAGAAAGGCCGCAGGCATTCTATGGGATTGTAAGGAAAATCAAATATTTCAATATCCAGGATAGTTAGGATACTTGTTGAATTTATATTTACTTTTTTAACTTCCTTCTGATTTGCCTGGTTTATTCCTCATTTGGTATCATAAAAAGAAATTTAAGCCCAAGCCTTTTTTAGCTGGAGCAATAATTTCCATTTTCCATTATTTTTCTTCATTTTTTGTTTCAAATACATGAGAAAACAATCCAAGAATCATTGCAGGAAGAAATGATCATTTAAGCTCAATCATGTTCTTTTGCCTTTTAATTTCATTTAAGAGATTAATATTAGTCATAAAAGCTTTACAGTTTCAACACACATACACACAATCACAGAATTAAAAATCTTTACTCCTTAAAAAAAAATGAGTTCCATTTTGTTCAATGTATCACAATCAAATCTTAGTCTAACAAAATCCGGTAAAACTGCTTTCATTAAATAGAGCAGCTGCCACTTACCTTTACATATTTTACGGATGGAACTGAGTTCAGTACTGATCCAAGGATGCTGGCATCAAAGCCCTTACACTGAACTATCCCCAAAGATTCTGTATTTCCATAATATACCACCAATCACTCTAAATTTATAATACCCTGTCTTTAACTTGGTATATACCATCTTTTGGGAAAAAAATTATTAGTATTTTGAGATGAGATACAAGAATAAAGTCATTCTTGAGGTTCCACCTCTAATATGAAAAAATGGACGATGTTTGCACATAGCAGCTAGTTTGATACCTCCTGTTCTGTTCTGTTAGGCTAGCCTTCACACAATGAGCATGCATATACAGCCACAGTTCACCGCATCTGTTTTGAAGTTGCAAAGTGCTGCTCATTCAAGTCACAGATGCTACCATGTTATGCAATGAAACAGTAAAATTGTATGTCCACCATGAGAAGAGGAAAATAAACAATGAAACAAATGCAGCAAATATAGGCAGTTGGCATTCAGAACACGCCAAAAAGCTAACACTCATGAATTGTCATTTTAAGGTTTTCCTTTCCTTAAAAAAAGTCTTTCTTTGCATATTTCAAAATGTAACGGTCCCAGAGAATCATGAAGTGCCTTGTCGTTTCTGCTGCTGACTTCTGATGACCTCTAGTTGTTTTTTGCATTGCTGGTAGTAAGTAGAAAGGCTTTTGTTTTCATCTAAAAGCTTTTTATGTTCCTGTACCAGGCGAGATGTATTTTGCTGGTCCTTTTCATCCTGGTCCAGTTCTGCAACTAGTTCTTGCCTACAAACAAATACCACATAATATTACACATGATGGAAAAATTCATACCTTACTGGCTGATGATGGAAGCTCAATTAATGAGAATTTTTATTCTGGGTTTATCATTTTGCATCTTAGGTACACTGCTCAAGCATAATTATGGACTGGGGTAGAACTCTCATCTATTTCTAGTGTAATCATATAAATATCATAATCCTTTTATTAAGTAACTGTACTTGGATAAATAGTGAAGCAGATAAAATGGTAAAATAAAAGTTTCAGAAAATTTCATTTTCTATCCTCTTTTTGTATAGGAAGGATGAAAAAAGGCTGGGAAAGATTCTATCTGGCTATGGGAAAATATCATGAAGTTTTTATCATTCACATTCTACTTTTATACTCATTCGCATTCTGAAGTCACAATCCTACTTAACTATAGTAGAGAGTGGTAAGCTAACAGAAAATTTGCAAGCTAATTAAAATAAATGCTATCGAATTTAAAGCTTTTTCCCATTTTAAAGCAGTGAGAAAAATTACAAAGTACCACTTCTTTTAAAATACTTACATTTGCAAGCATTTTCAGGAAAGACCCTCATTCTTTTATAGTCTGATAAACTTATTTAAGTCCCTTTTATTCGGGAACTATTAAGTATTCCCAAAAAAGATGCATCTTTAGGCATTTCCTAAAGTGAGGCTACTGGATATAAATGAATAATAAAAGGTCCTTAAGCAAAATAATTACCTAATACTATTTCTGAAAGTATTTAAAATTAATTAAAACTGTCACAGTTTTCACAGCCAACAGCCTACTCTACCATTTGTTTTTTCCCAGCATAGAATTCTTCTTTCAAATGATTAAAGTATGGCAAAAGTATAGGTTAAATACGTGAAATAAGAAATCGAGCTTTTTCAACATAAAGTGCCAGCAGTTCCATAATTACTTCTACGATTTCCAGACTGTAGTATTTAATTTCCTATTTAGGCTTACCTTTCAAATACTAGGTTGGTTCCATTTAAATCACTGTATCAATAAATTGTGATAAAACAATCTATTCTCTCTTTGTTTTTGAAGCACATACAGAAAGCTTTTCACAAATTTAGGAAAAAAAACTTTTATTTAGATTAAAATTAATGAAGGGAATCCTATTATCATACATATATAAAGTTGCCAAAATTTTTTCCTTAACACTTCATTTTAGTTACCACTAATAATTTAGTTTCCTAAGTATAAAACTTCCTGAAGGTCATGCTTAAGAAAACTGAAGATACATACATATTTAAGAACTGTGAATGTAGTAGTAAGGAAATTAGACTGGATTTCTTTAAAAAGGGAGGAAGGCAGTTTCTATAACACCTTAGAAAAACACTCAGTTATGAAATACAGTCTTTTAATAAGTAATCCAATCCTAAACATACACTTGGAAAAAGTGTATCTACAAAAATGTTTTTAAGATAAGGCACAACTGAATGTTAGTAAATCAAATTATTTTATCTATGTACAAGAAAACAGTAAGTCTTTATACCAATAAATCTAAACAGCTCTGAGAACATAAAACAATGGGTATAGAGCAACAGTTTATTTTCCATAGCACTAATATGATATAGTCAAAAGGATTGAGTTTTGCATAAAAAATTTTTAGTAAAAGGGTGCTTAAAGCTTAAACAAGTTGAAAGTATACTTAATGACTAATTCTAAAAACTACGTTTTCATTGCACCTTATCATATTTTAAACTCAAAATACTAATGTATTTTTATTTTTATTCATAAAAAATAACTTACTTTCTCTGTAATAACAATGCAATTTCTGTTTGAACTTTCATATATTCTTGTGCCATTTTACAATGCTGTTCAAACACTGCCATAGATTCTTTGGAGTTTGGGCACGGTGCTAGAGGCTGAAAATAATCAGGAATGTTAAAACATAATTACATCAAATTTCAATATCTAGCTGAGAGTTAACACAGAGACTGTGATATATTTTTATAGCACTAAAGCAATGATCTTTTAAAAATAACTGTTAAACCATGCCCTAGAAAATCTCAGGGTCCTTTTGTCAGAGTTAACTCAGCATTTAAATTTACTCTTGCTGTTTTAACAGTTTGTTACAGAGAACCATGATTGTTGGAGTTGTAGTCTCTGGTATGACATTTCAGGTTGCAAACAGGATCAAACTAAAAGGTGTTTATAGACCTCATACTCATGAGGAGGCACTGAAGTATATTATTTACATTTTCAGTCACTACGAACACGAGAATGTATCACAAATGTATTAGATAGAAATAAACCTATGAGTTTTGTTTTAATGCACTAAAATTAAACAGTGAAAATGTAACGCTTAGCAGTACTAAGGAAAGATACTGGAGGATTTTAAGATGACTGAAAAGAATATGAGTCTGCCAATTTAATGTTTAATTAACTTAACCAAAAAAATTGTTTATTTTGATTTGATTCTAAAAAGTTTAAGGAGGCCAACTAAAAGGATAAATTAAGGACTATAGAATGATGGGTGGCAACACAATTATCAGCTTTAAAGTCTCTAAGAAGAAAAAAGTCAGCTTCCAATGAGAAAGTACTCCTTTACCTGTAGCTGGTGATCCAGTGTAAGATAAGCCATTGGGATGGAGTTATCTGATCCATTGGTATCTGGAATCAAGCAGGTATTTTATTCATTTTCTGTCACAAATAGTTATAAATGAACAGCAAGAAAGCATGAATGAAATGCTTTTTTTTTCCTAAAGTAAATATTATGTAAATTAAAAGTTATGGCTATTGGTAATGGAAGAGTCTGTTTCTGAATTCTAAAGGTTAAAAAAAGGATATTCAATTATCAGATATTAGAATGCAATCATATTCTCATATCTATAATTTAAGTTGACTATAAACTGAATAGAACACAATATATCAGAGCTTCTAAGCTCTGAGTTAATTAAAAACAAAAACAGTGATATGAGACCTTTATATTTTAAATTCAGTCTTAATTGACCCTATCTAATCAAACCCCACATCTCTTTTCTTTATCATGCTAAGTTTATTTTATAGAAGGCTATGTCAACTCTGTTAATATCCATGTTCCTTAACAGGGAAAGGGAGAAAGCAGAGATACATTCTCTTCCAGAAGATCACTTTCAATTTATATAGGTTATAATGTGACCCCCACCACTCATCTCACCCTTCCTAGTAAGAATCACTGCAGAAAATGAGATGTTGGTGATGAGAGTGTATTACAAATATGAACAGTAAGGGACCAAAAAGAGGATGAAACCTGTGGCTCAATGTCATGCCCAAAACAGGTAAGTTGATTAATTCAAACAACCAGTCAATTTTATAAAATTATTTGAATAGAATGCTTTTGTTTATATTTCAAAAGAGGTAAAACCGCCATACAACTTGACTGAGATGCATGGGATAGTCTCTTCTCAACATTAATGGTTACGTAGAACAGTTCCAGAAGTAAGCAGAATAACTCTGAAGTAATATAGAATTTTCTACTTCAGAAGTAGTTGCTTTCCCACTGTTAGTAGAGAAAAAATGAGCTAAATGAGTGAGCTGTTCAGCCTTTTTCTGGCGAATAACTCCTTGAAGGAGTGGTGTGGATAAAGGCAAGTCAGGATGACAGCAGATGCACTGTATGCAATCCAAAAAAACTCAAGATGGTTGCTGGCTCAGTAATCTTCCAATTTATTGTTAGCTGATATTCCAGTTTTTTTTCTCTTTTTTTGCTTTTTTTTTTTTTTTAAAGCCACTGAGAATGTGCTTGCAAGAAACTCCAAAAGCTAATTAGCAAAATCAGACCAAATGAGATAATACCTGTGAGGAACACCATGCAATGCTGGCGTATATTAAGCACTCAACACATGATGGTAGTTATCATTATCATTCATATTAAATGGAGAATTAGAAAGAAAGAACAATTTAAAACAGTACAGTATGAATTGCATATTGAAAAATAATGTTTATTAAATATTGGAGGGCAATACAGAACAACAGTAGAGACTTAAGGCACTTACCATTAAAGCTCATACACAGTACTAACATAAATGTGTGTTTTTCTGAAGTGGCTCAACAAGAAATACACTTAATTTGTTATTTCTCTGACCAACTCTCCTCCCACCCCAACAGTAGTTTCAAACTATGCTCCCACATAAATACTGCTTTCCACAAAACTAAAACTGATTTAAAACGACTGATTTCCTTCTGATTTACTAGAAAAATTTAAGTGTCTTGAAAAAGTTTCCTCAATTTAAGATTTCCATTCCTATTATTCTTTCTTAGATCACTGATACGTTATCTATCTCATTATATCAGCACCCTGTATCTGATATGTATTTTAGAATTAAGTATAATGCATCAATGTTGCACGGTATTCTGAGAGTGGGAAAAAAGTCCAAGGATTGTGTTATTCAAATAATTAAAATCCTTCTATGGTGGGGAACTTAAGGTCCTTCATTGAATTTCATCTTCTCTCTAAAACAAGTAAGTGGGATTTCACTTTCTCACTTTCAAACTAAATTGAAATTGAACTTCCAGTCCCTACTAGCAATAATTGGTCAAAGATTGGAAGATTATTTAATGAAAGTTTTGTGTGTGTGTGTGTGTGTGTTTCAATTGCTAATCAAATCTAATTGCTTCTCCTGAATGTCAAGGCACATGTCGGTTTGGTTAAATTAGGCAAACTCTCTTTTCTGACCCTTCAAACACAACACTTGTTACTATCTCATATTCTTTGAGTATGCATTCCCTTCAGTGGAATGTTGCCTTCTCCTTTCTGCTTTATGACTAAAGAACAAGTCTCATCATTTTATGAAAAGGTCAGAGACCATGCCAGGTCTTGTTTAATTGATTTCTCTTATAACTATCGAAACACTCAGCTTGTACTATAAATTTCGTAAGTTATTATATAGTATAAGTTTATTTTTAATGTGTCAGTATTATGCCTCTAACCAGACTGCAAGGAATGGGGTCATGCCTTATACTTTATATTAATACATCTTCACAAACTACTAAGCACAGGTGAAAATTCTTCAGTGAGTTTCCCCCTCTGCGGCTCCCTCTATTGTGCGTCTAGATATCTCTCTCACTAGATCCTCTCAGTATGTGTATCTTTTTAAACCCCCATTATATTATAAATAGGAACTGAAGAGCACTCATTATTGGCTAGGATTATTAAATTGTTTTGCTCTTTAGCTTTCTCTGAAAATACGCAAAAACCTCTCAAATTAAAAAAAATTTAATTAGGTTGTTTTAACTTAGGTTTACACTCTTAATTTTTTCCTTGGTCAGTGGGCCTGCAAAGAAAAAGACTTTACCTGTCTGTTCCCTAATTTAGGGTTCCCAATCTATTAGCTTGGCTATCAATAGTTTTCTTAGAAATACCGCAAAGCTGAATTAATTATAAACTTAAACCAGAGCATCCATTTTCAAAATGTATTCAAAATTATAGCCACACATTTGCAATATATTTCGAGGCAAAGACAAAATTCAACTGATATTGCAAATTATCTCTAGCAATTGGTATTTTGTGGTGTTTCTAGGTACAAAAAAGCAACAGTGGGACAGGAGTTGGAAGGTAGAAGCAACACATGAAGCAGAAATGTAGCAGTTATGTGAGACAGAGGCTTAAACATTTTTTATTTTACCCCCATGAAGTCACAATCTGCCACACTGTTGACTGGCATATATAGATTAGTATAGACTGAAGACAGGAGGCTCTGCTGAGTTGAGTACCAGACCTGGGCAAATGCTGTAATGTCAGGGAGCGTACTCCCTTGCCAAAGGGTTCAGAAATCAAAAAGAGCTGCTGTCACATGAATGTTAATGATAAAATTGGGTAAGAGCATTTCCCTGTCTACCACTGGGGAGGAGCAAGTCTATAATGAATTCTATACATGTGCTGCATAGTGGTGAATGCTCTGGACAGTCCTAGGTTGGGCTGTGCTAGGGGTGAAACAGGAGTTTTTGCCACCACTAAATTTAAACTTCCTAAAACTGGAGAGTACACCCTGGCTAAACATAGTTCTATCTTACATGACACAGAGAAAAACCACCCAGTTAATTTTTTAAATTAAATTATAAACTTGACCAAACCACATCAGATAACTATAAATACTTGAGTTGTATTTTAGTTTGTAAAGGCAGAAAGCTGACTTTTAAACTTCAATCTAATTGCTACTATTAATAACAGTCGATCTTATATAAAATACCAAATGCTTTAATTTTCCAAGGGCTTAAGAGATCGTCTTTCCCTTCATGACTTAATATAAATAAAAAATTTCATAAGTACACTTAAGAACATTTATCAAGGTATTCTTTTAAAGTTAGAGGAAAAATTAATTCTACTGTGGCACATCATTTCCTGTTTGCCCATAGTGAAACAGTGCCATCACTACCTTTAGGCAGGTAGACATTAATACTAATATTGTGACCAGTTAGTTATTCATGTTGGGGAGCTTTAATAACTCTTCACAGGCTTCTAAAGGTCTAATAGAATATTTGTATAACTGAAAATGGGGTCTCTTATCAGTTAAAAATAATTCAAAAGGTCAACGGTCAGAATTTTTTTCACCTTAAGGTACATCTTATGTCCTTAGAACAAAAGACTGAGAGGAAGATGATAAGGATGATTTTTACCATTCTCCGATTTTGGTTACTGAAAAAATAATGACTTTACTACTATCATCTAGTAAGATGCATCTAGTAGGAAAATCACAGGCTGAAGTATCAAGAATTCAATATGCTTTGCAACTGGAAAAAACCCCAGACAGATGATCTTTAAAATACATGTTTAGTATCTGGATAAAAAAAAATACAGAAGGCAAGGCAGTCTCTGTATTCAAAATGGCATTTTAACACGTATTCCTAAATAGTTTATTTCATATAAAAATCTAAACAGCAGTATAATGCCTGCCTTTGTAAAAATTAGAGTAATGACATGGTCAAATGAAAATGAATATAAACATGATTGATTGAACTTCGTAAGTATGAAGAAACAGACTGGTCACCTGTGGAATCATCAGGGGTCCATGGATGACTTCGAGTTGGCTTTTCTGAGGTTGGTCCTGAGGTAGTAATCATTCTGACACTGGGACTGGATGACCTACTGCTCACCTACGACAAGAAGTGACAGGAGAAACAAAATGTGATTTTTTGATCAAAAAATGAGAACGTTTCCATTAAAAGGCAAAGAAGAGACTTAGAGATCTCCAAAAAACTCTTGTAAACAACAAAATAAATCCTCTCTTATATATATGTAAAAATTTATATGCACTCACACATGATACCTCTTAAAAACTGATGAACTTGCAAGAAACTAAGAAATACTCTGAGATTAGAAACAAAACAAGATCAGGAAACTAGCAAGTGCCTAAGCTGACAGCCCTGGGAATTTCAACTGAACACCAATGGCCTAGAGCTACTGTTTTCATAGGATGCTGCACTCAGAGGAATGGATCATAAAGCCTTGGGCCTTTGTAGGATGGAAGTAAGACTGCAGAAACCTCTGCTTAAAGCTAAAGCTCAGCAAAGGCTTCATTCTCAGAGAAAAGGTCACACAACTAGGGGAAAAAAATCTGTCCTACAAAAGCGGACAGGAAATCAATTTGTCTCTCTTGGGTTAGTGGCTCTGGGTGGAAGGGAGAAATGTATTAACTGTGAATCCACAAAAAATTTCCAGTTTGGATGCAGATTACAACAAATTCCAACCACAACAAATCTCAAGCATAAGAAATAGGAAGAAGCTCACAAATTGAGTTCAACATGGAACGTATACATTCAAATTCTAGGAAACAATCAATAGGAGATAGAAAAAGCAGCCAGAAGAAAGTAGAACAATATCTTCGAAGTACTGAAAGAAAGTAACTGCCAGTCTAGAATTGTCTAGCCAACAAAATTTGAAGAATGAGGCCAAAATAACATTCTTAGATGGGCAAAAACTGAGTTTACCTTCCATACATTTTTACCACAGAAATTTTTCAAGCACGTATTTTTGGAAGAAGAAAAATTTTACTTGATGGAAGGATCAAGACACAATAAGGAATAGAGATAAACAGAAAATAAATCTACACACTGAAAACATTCAGTGATGGAAACAGTGAATTTATAGAAGTATCAAACAAATAAATAAGATGGCACTAAAATTATAAATAACAATAGCAAAAGCATGAAGAGCACTGATTTAAAAATCCTTGTATTGTACAGATCTTTACTAGGTTGGGCATGAATGTTAAAATTTCAAAGGTATTTACAAAAAGTAGTAATATGTAACTCCCAAACCAGAAAGAAAACAATACAATTAAAAATAAATTTATTCAATTCAAAAGAAAGCTGAAAAGAGAAATAAGAGAAAACATAAGAAAGCAAACTTATCAGTAACCATAATAAGTGTAAATGAATTAAACTCTCCAGTTAAGATACTTAAAAAAAAAATCAGATTGTCAGGATGAATTAAATGCTATTTATAAGAGATATATCTAATTTACAGAGACAGAGAAAACAGAAAGTTACAGGATAAAAAAAGAAAACCAGGCAAAAACTACCCCAAATAAAATACCTATATTAATATCAGAGAGAATATATTTTAGGGTGCAAAATATTACTAGAGAAATATGATAAGTGGTTCAATTCAGAATACAGCAATTCAAAATTTATTTTTAAAAAATTATTATTATTATTTTTTGTAGACATGGGTCTTACTACGTTGACCAGGCTTCTCTCAACCTCCTGGCCCCAAGTGACCCTCCTGCCTCAGTCTCCCAAAGTGCTGGGATTACAGGCATGAGCCACTGTGCCTGGCCAACGATTCCAAATTTATATGCTATATGTACAAATAGATAAATCAAAAAAACTGCAAGGAAAAAGGACACATCCACCATCACAGTGAGATTTGTTTTTAAAGACAAGGTCTTGCTTTGTTGCCCAGGCTAGAGTGCAGTGGTACCATCATAGCTCACTATACCCTCAAACTCCTGGGCTCAAGCGATCCTCCCAACTCAGCCTCCTGAGTAGCTGGGACCACAGGAACACACAACTGTGTCCAGCTAATTTTAAAATATTTTGTGGAGTCAGGGTCTTGCTATGTTCCCAGACTGGTCTCAACCTCTTGGCCTCAAGTGATTCTCCCTCCGCAGTTTCCCAAAGCACTGGGATTGCAGGTATAAGCTACTGTGCCTGGCCAACAATTCAAAATTTATATGCTGTACATATAAACAGATAAAGCAAAAAAACTCAAGGATGTACCCTCAAACTCCTGGGCTCAAGTGATCCTCCTGCCTTAGCCTCCCGAGTAGCTGGGACTACAGTTACATGCCATTGCACTTGGCTAATTTTTAAACTTTTTGTAGAGATGGGATCTTGCTATGTTGCCCAGGCTGACCTAATGGCTTCAAGAAATCCTCCCACCTTGGCATCCCAAAGTGCTGGGATTACAGGTGTGAGCAACTGTGCCCAGCCCCACAGTAAGATATTTTAATATTCCTCTGTAAATTATATAAAAGGAGATCGAAAAATAAAACATACACACACAGTAAAACTTGAACTCCATTAAAAAACAAGCTTAATCTAAACGTAAGTGACTTTATGCCTAGCAAATGAAGAATACACATTCTTTTTAAGCATTCATGGGACACTGATGAAAACTGATTATGAAAACTGATTATGTACTAAGCTATAAAGCAAATCTCAAAAAAGTTAAAAACATTTCAGTATCATAATTTAATTACTTTTTATACTGATTTCAAAACCTTTAAAAATCTTTTGTTTTGAAAAACACTTCTAAATAATTCATTGGTCAAAGAAGAAAACAAAAGGGACATTAGAAAATACTTGAACTGAATTTTAACATGATCATGCTAACACTTGGGGATGCGACTAAAAGAGCACTTAGAGGAAAATATTTAACTCTAAATATATATATGAAAAAACCAGAAACACTGATAATTTATAAGCTAGAGACCTTAGTTAAAAAAAAGAATTCGCCTCCCAAAATGAAAAATAGTAAAAGATAGTATTTTGAAATCAGAGACAATACTATAAAAATGAACACATTCTTAAAAAAAAAAGTTTCCAAAATTCCTATACATTATAGAAAATACCAAGCACAGAGGAGGGTTTTACAGGTAAGTTCTATCAAACATTCAAGAAAAGGATTTTCCCAATCTTAAATTATCCTAAACAAAGAAAGAAGAAACTTTCTGACTCATTCTGTGAAGGCAGTAAAAATCAATATATAAGGACAGTGTGAGAAAGAAAGTTACAACTGAACCTCACTTCCAAAAAATAAAAATAAAAAAATAAAAATAAAAAGAGACACAAAAGTCATAATTTCTAAAAACTATATTAGCAAATATAATGTGGCAGTGTACAAGCAATAAAAATCATTAAAAAGTTTGGTTTATCCAACTTCGCAAATGACTGCAAAGGTCACTCATCTGACATTAGGAAATTCCATTAATACAATTCATTACATCAACAGATTAAAGGACAAAACCTCAACAGATGCAGAAAAAGCATTTAACATCTACTTATAAAAAATACATTTAACAAACTTAAATTCTATGTATGAGAAGATAATTTCTTTTTCTTTCTTTCTTTTGTTTTTTTGTTTTTTTTTTGAGACAGGGTCTTGTTCTGTTGCCCAGGCTGGTGTGCAATGGCACCAACACAGCTCACTGCAGCCCTGACCTCCTGGGCTAAGTAATCCTCCCACCTCAGCCTCCTGAGTAGCTGGAACCACTCAGGAGTAGCTGGAACCACAGGCTCACGGCACCATGCATGGCTAATTTTTTAAAAAAATATATTTGTGTAGAGATGGGGTCTTGCCCATGTTGTGCAGACTGGTCTCGAACTCCTGGGCTCAAGCGATCCTCCTGCCTTGGCCTCCCAAAGTTCTGGGATTACAGGTGTGAGCCCCTGTGCCCAGTGGGAAGGGGATTTCTTAATCAGATAAAAGGTATTTATAATATCTGGAAACATGATATACGACAGAATGTGGCACTGAGGGTTGGTGGGGGAATGACAGGGAAGGTCACAGGTGAGGAACACACAGGGACCAACCCTCACTGGGATTCCTTAAGCTGGGTGGTGGGTTCACAAGTGTTCATTTTATTATTTTCATAACTTATATATTATATGCATTCTTATCTACATATTAATATTTCATATATTAAAACCTTTCAAATGATACAGAAACTAAAATGGCTTTTTTTTTTTTTTTTTTTTGAGACGGAGTCTCGCTCTGCTGCCCAGGCTGGAGTGTAGTGGTGTGATCTCGGCTCACTGCAAACTCCACCTCCTGGGTTCACACCATTCTCCTGCCTCAGCCTCCTGAGTAGCTGGGACTACAGGTGCCCACCACCGTGCCCAGCTAATTTTTTTTTTGTATTTTTAGTAGAGACGGGGTTTCACCTTGTTAGCCAGGATGGTCTCAATCTCCTGACCTCATGATCCGCCCGCCTCGGCCTCCCAAAGTGCTGGGATTACAGGTGTGAGTCACCGCGCCCAGTCTCCAAAATGGATTTCATAAGGACTTTTTAAAAAGTCCTTGATGTGTTACTGAGTACCAAAAAGGAGACTTAAAAAGAACTTAAAAAGTACACAGAGTTATAGAAAATAAAACATAAAATAAATTCATGAAGAATTTCATATCTAGCTTTAACATAAAACACTCAAATTCAAGACTGCAACAAGTAAAACGAAATGCAATACAAAAGTACCTTTGAGTAGAATCCATCGTATGTGAGTTCTAATTATGCTGTAATGTCTGCTTTAGATCACTTCAACCTCTCTTTATCTGGAGAGGGGTTGGGGCTGGGTTAAGAATGTGATGAGAAGTGTTCCATATAGTGCTAAAATTCTATGATTTCAGGCCTTGAAAACCCACAATGGATTCAGGATAATAAACAGTGAGAGGTACTTTGTTTTCCTCTCATTTTTTTAAAAATAATTTTTAATTTTTGTGGGTATATAGTAGGTACATATTTATGGGTCAGTGTATTGCTAATGCACATTTTAAAAAGAGAAACATGTTTGTGACATGTGACAATCAGTATCAGTTGTGAGAAATCAACAAGATACAGTAGAAGTAATAATTAGGTTTTAAAAATGAGAATGGATTCAGTATATTTAAAAAAGACGCCACTGAACATTTGCAATATTAAAACAAATAAGTTGGCCCTAATACGAATTTCACAGTACTACTCCTTAAGTTTAAATCTTTTGCAAAACGATTCTTTGCTACATGTTTCTTTTTACCTTCTACTTTCCAAGAAACTCTTAACACCTTCTATGCATGCTTGTTTGTCCCCCTTGTCATTTCTAACAGTTATGAAACTAAGAAATATAAGACTCGCACTTTTAGTGCAAGTTTCAAAACTGTCTTTAGATCAGCATAGAGTTAGATTTAAATCCATAAACTAATAAACAAATCTTTATATTTTAAGAAATGTCTATCTCAATAAATAATATGCTAATACGTTTGTATAAAAAACTAAGGAAATATTTAAAAACAAGGCATAACTGTAGTTTTTGAATATGTGAATAATACAAGACACAAATAAGAGGAACACATAACGTCTGACAATTAACCAAAAAATTCAAAAGTAGTCTGTGGCTGAATTTATGTTACTGCTTGTAACCAACTACCGAAGAAGTTTTTATAGTAGCTATTTTTTAAAATCACTGATAAAATTCTAAGAGTCACAAATGCTCTCAAACTATTGAAACTCATTTAAGTTGCTCCTTCCTTTAAGACATTTACAATTACTTATTCTATCCCCACATTAACTGCAAAGTTTAAGAGATATAGGCAAACCTGACTTACTAAAAGGATTGGATATGAAAGTGGTTCCAAGAGTACAGAAACGCAACACAGCAATTTAAGGCAGCAAAAGAATACTAAGCCAAATTTAAACCGCAGGGGCAGTCTACCATCAGTAGACATGAACTAGAATTGGCCTTTGACCAGAAATTTATCCCTATATTTATAAAAAGGAATTGGAAGTTATTTTACAGACAAAAATAAGGCTCAGCTTTTAATATCTTACCTGAAAGACTAGGAAAATATTTTCATAAGTCAGGAATTTACGCCCAGTGTTATTATTTAGACTGACATTTAAAACCTATTTAATACCCTCAGAAATCTTAGTAGCTAAAATTATACAAGCACAAAACACAGAGATTAAATGATGACTTATATGATATTTTTGCTAAAGTAACTTCTCAATAATATAAATATTTTTAAAATGGGTATAAGTTGGTAATGTGGATTTCCATGGGTACTTTATATGGTAGTCACAGATAATTAAATCTATACATGAAGGTTGTATTGAAAATATTCTTTCTAATCTAAAGGTCTGTAGGCTTGATCTAATTTTGGCTTCACTACAGTGTTTCATAAGGGAATTTCAGAATTTTATTATTCTTACATGGTCTTCTACAATAGAAAGGTGTCTATTCTCCAACAGAGGCTGGGCGTAATGGCTCACGACTGTAACCTAGCACTTTGGGAAGCTGAGGCAGGCAGATCGCTTGAGGTCAGAAGTTCAAGACCAGCCTGGGCAACATGGTGAAACCCTGTCTCTACTAAAAATAAATTAAAAAAAATATTAGCCAGGTATGGTGGCACACGCCTGTAATCCCAGCTACTTGGGAGGCTGGGGTGGAAGAATCACTCGAACCCAGGAGGCAGAGGTTGCAATGAGCCGAGATCACACTACTGCACTCCAGCCTGGTTGACGGGGGGACTCTGTCTCAGAAAAAAAAAAAAGAAAAAAAAGAAAGGTGTCTATTCTCCAATAGAAAGGTATAGTATGAAGAAGGAATTATTCAAAACTATTATGTAAGTTTTTGATTTAGAGTTTAACAGAACATTTGTTTACACAAAAGGAGGTGCAGAATGAAGATGGACAAAAGTAGTATGATAAATCACATCCCTTAAATACGTAATAACAATGTATATTAATATCACTCAATATGCGACGAGACCTTTAAAGCAAATCCTTTCCATGATCCTCGACACAAGGTTTCCTTATGAACAGAAACAACACTGGTGGGTTTTACTTCTTTCCCTTTCCAAGTGCTATTTTCCTTTTGTTTCTGGATGGTAACACACTGTCATGAGAGCAAGGAAGTGGCGTCAAGAGCCCGGTGAGGCACACTGTGGAGAGGCCGGCATACAACATGGATTAGTATCTACTGTGTGCCCTGGTACTTTCACCTCTGTTAAGAACTCTGGGAGCTGGGTGTTTTGGTCCCTATTTGTAGATAAGGGTGCAGAAGCTCAGGGAAATTAAAGAACTCGCCCAAAGTCACATATTTGACAATAAAAGTAGATTATAAGGTCCATATGGAAATGTAATATGTCCACTTCTCTAAATAATCATAACTGTATCATCTTGCAGTCATAATTTTCACTGATTGAAGCCCCCTCTAAGAGAATTCTTGAATATAGATCTATACTGAATACAATTCCAGAAGTGGTATTCAGGCATTTATAAGAATGTATATTGTTTTAGTGAAACACAGAATGGCTTACCCAGGTGTATAAAACATAAATTTGTGCGGTCGTCGGTAGAAATTTATTACCAAGATAGGTTAACCTTGCTCAATGATATGACACAGCTACAATTCATCATCACTTAACAACTATTTAAATAATTAATGACAATGCAGACTATTAGAAGCTAAAATACCCAAATGTAAGAGATCTAGGGCTATAACAGCATGCATCACATCTAGTTTCACATGCAAGATAGAATGATTAGAGTATAGAGTTTGTGTGCTTTGGAATCAGGTCTGGATACAAAACCTGGTTATAAGAATTACTGGCAGTATAAGGAAGTAAGAGACTTAGGTCAGTTTTTCTCATCCTCACTTTACTTGGCTGCAAATGGGATGAAAAAGTACCAACTTCACAGGATTAAGATCCTGATAACAGGATTAACATTCTGATAATGTATACTAAGAGCCTATCTGGCACAAAGTCAGTGCACAACAAATGGAAGCTGTTATTACTCTAGTTTTCTAATTGATTTGGGCATAAGTCTGATCTCTCCAAATGAGGTGCTTGGGGACTAGGCTTTATTGGTATTGTCAAAGCCCTCTAGCCAAAGACTGCCAGGAACACACCAATAGTGGAAAGAGTTGGGTTTGATATTTATTGCAGTGAAGGAGAACGCTTACCATGGGGCAGCATGGGTTGTATCAGTAAGAGGGTTTTAGAAAAAGAATGTATTATAGAATTTAGGCTTTGGTTGGGTGATTTTGGGGAAACTCTAAGGAAGGAGGGGTTCATTCCAGATTGGCTGCTGTCAGAAAGCAAGGGCAATTCCACAGGGAGGGCAGTCCAGAGTGAGGACCAAGCTGTAATAGGTACAGAAGCAGCAGTCACTCTTAATAGCTGGGAGAGGACAATGTTAAGTATTTTGTGGGTGGCACAGTGACCTTGTTTTTGTCTGTGCTTAGAAAACATTCCGATGTAGTCTTGTTTTGTCTCCTTTTATCATGGGCTCAG
Source organism: Macaca mulatta (assembly GCF_049350105.2). Lineage (NCBI taxonomy): Eukaryota > Metazoa > Chordata > Mammalia > Primates > Cercopithecidae > Macaca > Macaca mulatta. The sequence goes on along the minus strand of NC_133409.1, from coordinate 95,435,910 downwards.
CATTATCTTGTCTGATGTTGGTATTCTGAGAGATTATGTCCAATAAGACAGTAACATGGTCTAGCTCTGACAGCCAGTCATTGAGAGTAACGCCAGCTTCTAACAACAGTGAGGCCACAGTGTCAAATCAGTTCCTGGATGTCAGGGACTGCTTTTTTCTTTCTCAGTATCTTTTCAAAGCTTCTAGGAAGTCACATCTATTGAGCGTTTAAAAAGCTTCCTGAATTAATGAAAAAACCATGTTTAAAAGTGAGTTGTATGTTGTAAGAATGCAATCTTTTACAACTATACTTATATCATTACTTTTAATTAAGAAGCTTGCTTCATTTACTATTCCTCTCAAATGAATGGCAGCAGAAATTTTAGTTTACAGTTGGAAATTCTAAGTGATTTTACTAAGATTATGTTTTGAGTCAAGAGCCACAGTACAATCAGTTTACTTTCCTCTACAAGATGTAATGTTATTACATTTTATTAGGAAGTTCTCTCTCTCTTCTCTGATGATTGTACTCAGTGGGCCAGAGTCTTTTCTTCATGCATTCCCATGGCCAGAAAAAGAAAAAGAAATTAACTCTGAGCATCTGCCTAATCACACTTAGCCAGACTTCAAAAAGGACGGCACCTTCCAATTTTGAAAACACATATTGTGAATACTTTTCTTCCTCAAATGAATATTATCTTTGTGAGTAATTTAAAAGACTTAATGGTCACTTATCATACACTTTTTGGGAGAAATGTTTTCATAGCACATTAGGATTAGTATTTGCCACCCTCATGCCAAGCTGAACATTAGGTATTTTAAGGTTGTAACAGAAATAATTTTGAAAGAGTGGATCAGTTTTAAAATGTGGCTACACAATGGTCATATATCACCTGTTTCAAAACAGGTTTTACTGCCATATCAAACTCTCCCTCACCCCAAATCTTTCAGAGTGGTCTATGACAGTTCCACAAATAACTGTCCCACACTCATAGTTGGCCTCAGTTCCAGCGTTTTACTACCTGAAGGTATTGTGAATTAAAAGGATAACAACCAAAATCTCAAATAATGTGGAACTTGTGAAGAAATAAGTAAGACCTGGTGTGGGAAGATCAGTCCTGAATTATGGCAACACCTTTATTCTAGAGTCTACAGAAAAGCTTTCAAACTAGTAGCTGCTCCTGATATGTCTTAGGGCAAGCTTCTCATTCCTAGTCAAACACTTGGCTAGAAGTTCTCATAACTGGAATATCAGTGGCAATAGTAAACAGAGTTTAAAAGGCTGAGCTCATCAAGCCTCCAAAGAATCAAAGCAAATAGCAGATGTCAAACTATCTGTTACTAAATGGGCTGATTACAACTTTTAAGTATCTGAGGGGGAGAAAATGGGAAACTTCAGCCAAAAGTTCTGGGGTCTTAACAAAACAGATATACCGAAAAAAACTATCATTAAATAATGAAATCAAGATTTAGAGTCACTAGTATCACAAAACATAATAAATTAATGTGTCTATATATATTTTATTTATATATGTGTGTTTATAAGCATTTTGTGAAATAAACATATTTCCAGATATAAATGAAGATCAAGGATATTCACCACTTAAATATTTGAAGTGGTTTTTGGTAAGCTGGTTAAGTTGATGGGTATAAAAGGCTTTTTTATTAATGACTACAAAGAATCTCCAAAATTTAAAGTATATTATGAAAATGATATAATAATAAAATACCTTTTTAGGATGACAAGTACTAATATACATTATCATAAATTACATCAGATTGTTTTTAATATATAAATGGTAAAATTTTATAAAAATATGGATCATGAAGTAATAATTTCATTACTTAATACTGAATAATTTAATGCTTAATACTTCTTAATACATAATAATTTCATTACTTTATTAATTTCATTACTTTTATGCTGCTCTCATAAAACTTATACAGCTGAAAACAAACACCTCATAATTAATCTTCATTCATTTTACAGAATATAGTATATAATAAATTATATATGTCAAGTGTATTAATCTGAATAATAGAAAAAACAATGATTGAGCTACTTTTATATACCTGGTGGGTTAAAACTCTGTACTAATCAGTAATGGCTTAAATTATAACACTGTCTGCATCATCTGCAGAGCAGTAATAAAGAGATAAGGAGAGTTTAGAGGAGGATCCAGAAATATAAACAATGAAATCTTAACAACTGGAATAGAAGCTTTCGAGAGTTTACACATTTGCTCAGTAAATATTATTTTAAGGATATTTGAAAAAAATATTAATCCAGTGGATATGCCAAGTTAAAAGATGTTAGAGTTCTCCACATATGCCAATGCCCTATGTGACCCTAGAGGAGTAGCAACTTATTGGGGAAATGTTTGTTACCCTTATTAGTAAAAAGGAGACACACTAATGATTAACTTTAAAGGACACTTTAATGATAAATCATTACATTATAAAATCGAATACTTACTAAAACATATATAAAAACCATATAACACATATACAGTGCTAAAGAACAATTTACTTTTTCATGGAGTTTAATAAATCTACTTTCAGAAATTATCTTTCAAGTTAAATTAACAATGGCACCTATGTTTTTTCCCCCTAAGTGTTTAAGTTCAGGTGCAATGAATTTCTCTATCACAACTTTAGGTCAACTCATAAAACTAGTTTTGCAGAGTAGATTACAGTTAATTCTTGGTTTCTGCCTAGTATTCTTCAAAGATAGAAAATTTGAATACTGTCTTACCTGACCAGGTTCTGTTCCAGTTACAGTCAAGTCTTGGATGGATCTACGTCTTGGCTGTCCGTTGCCTTTAAAAAGAAGAAAAAAAGTAAAATACTAAAATCTATTCAAACAGACAAAAAGGGAGTAATTGCTACAGCAGAAAGTTGGAATTTGTTGCTCCTTGTATCTACACAAAATGTTTGTGGGGGGAAAAAAAGTGAGTTTATTGCTAAGAAAAATAAAAAAAAGGAAGAGAAAGATGTAAAGAAAGGAAGAGAAACAGCTGCAGTGTTTTAACCCAAAAGTTGCTGGCCTACAACAGAGTATGTCCTAATACAATAACCACTTCTACCACATGAATAGCTGCTGAACTCTCTTCCACCATCTTCTGTCATGTGTTTAAATAGATGAATGCTTGGGGGCTGGGGCTGATGACGGCATCTATTTCAAGGGCCTTACGTTACAGTTTTTACAGCAAGACAGCTAGCAGGTTGTAAGACACAACTGACTTTAACTGGCAGCAATATCTTTTTCATTTCAGGGTCTAAAAGATGCTTAGGCTTAAATTTATTATACTGAGTCACGCTTACTTAATCCCCATTAGTCTTTGTCAGAATCCAGTAATTTATTATTTGTGAACAACAACTCTTAATTTCCCACTGGATGTTAATAACTGTCACTCTGTTCTCAAATACACAGCTTGTTGAAATGGGCTATTTTGTTAATTCTGCTTTAGAAACTTCTATGCTTATAATTTATTTAATTAAAAATCAATTTATGAAAGAATTATACACATATAAGTCCTCAGCAAAACAATGAATTGAGCAATAGCTTCACTCAGCACTTTTATTTGGGAATAAGGCTGTTTATGCAGTATCTTCTAACATGAAAGCTCAGCTGTCTAAAAGGAAACACCAAAATACTCAGTAACAGCTGATACAATACTCAAAATTCTTTTGACTCTGAAATCTGTATTATGTAATTTCTCAACTAGTGGCAACACTTAGAACATGTACTCACTCTAATTGTAGTTTCCTGATTAGTAGACAGAATTCATTCTTAAAATTTTAGACTTCCAGAATCTTTCATAGAAACATCTTTTTAAAACCAATCAGCAATATAACTTAGCACCTTAACCCACATGACCCCATTATTATGCTGCAGATAAACTAAAAGGACCTTACAATGGAATAAGAATGTTTAATGGAATAATATATGTAGTGAATATAAAAACTCAAATTTGTAACTCCTCTTGCAAATGTAAGACATCATCAGTTTTTTCCATTTTAAGTTATGTTTTATGATTCTTTGCATAATTTGAATTCAAATTTACTTCAAATGTCATTTTATTCCAAAAATTTCAACTTTTCATTACAAATTAAAACAATAAACTGTGCATGTATTGAATTAGACCCACTAGATCACTTTTATGAATACTTTCAACTACCCCTGTTTCCCGAGGACAAAAAGGATCCCCACAACCATGACTAATAAGCAATTTTAGGCACATTTCATTCAACACACTCATTCTAAAATTAGCGGTGATGAGACAGGCTTGAAAAAGTGTCTGGAATTCTCTTTTCAGATTAGCAACACGGCAACATTTGTGAATCTGAGGAACCACCCAACACATGTGTCTATAAACCATTACATCACCATTGCAATAACAAAAACTGAACTCAAATTTAGGTGGAAGAATAGGAGAAAGGGGAAGTAAAAACTTTTAAGGAAGTAAGGTAAAGAAGAGCTGACAGTTAACAAATGCCATAAAACGAAAAATCTTTAAGCTACCACATGAATCAAAGCAAGCAGTGTTAGGCAATGCATTTTAATTAGCACAACCATGGCAGAAACCATCTGGCAGATAGTTCAGACAAAGCAAAACAGGATTGCAATCAACAAATACTTGTTGCTCCAATATTAAATTTTAAGTCATAATTTAGAAATATGAATGTAAGAAAAATCAACCTCCTATTACTTCAAATGAAAATTACTGGGTGTGTTCTCAGTAAATTTGAATTGATTCTGAAGTTTTTTGCAACAGAATACTAATTTAGACATTCACTCATTTTACCTTTTTTGGTCCTTTGATATGTACATACCTATATTATACATGGTAGTGTAGATGAAAAAGTAGTAGAAAGGAGGACAGCATGATGTAAACAGATGCCTGATCAAGGAATCTGAAACCTGCATATGCTATCTTGAGTATTTCATTCTGTAATGAATTCTGGAATGTTCATGTCTTATAATAGAGAACAAATTACACTTTTTAGAATGACTTCTAAGAATACATCACATTGCCAGTGCATACTAAATCTGCACTCCTGCCCCCTGCAAATAGAAAGCAACTTAGGGGTCAGTTCCATTCTTTTTACAGTAATGTCATTAAGACAGAGCCCCTCTTCAAAAAAGCTGCTCTTTTAAGTACAACTGATTTCCTGAGCTGGTATTTAAAAGTTATCCCGGAGTTCTTCCAGAGACTGCTGGCTTAGATCCCAGACAGTCACTCCTATAATTTTTCTTATCAGTTAAGCTCATAGTTTTCCTTGACTTACACTACTCTTATTTTCTACTTTAAAACTTCCTGAAGACTGTCTTCATGTAAAAATCAGCACTACATTTTCCGGGAGACCTCTCTTAACCTAAATGTTAGAAATTTTGAGATTCACAAGTTTTGAATATTACAAATTATGGGACACCATTCTCTTCATGTGTAAAATACCCAAGATTAAAAAAAAAATGCATAGCATGATATAGTAGCATCACATTACTACTTCATGGTAAACTGAACATGTAATTTTAAAATATATGTTCTCATTTAGGTGGCCAAAGTTTCATATTTCTTTACTAATTTCAACAAACTCTGGCTCTTTCACTGGAAAGGTCGGTCAGGTGGTTTATTTGCTTTGCAATAAAACAGCTTTATTAGGTTAGAGTTGAATTTTTTTAGACTACAAAAAGTGATCTTGGTAGACTATTCAATATGGCAGAAAGGCCACCTAAATATTCATTATAAAGTTAGATTAACTTCCCTATTTAATTTGCCACAAATACAGAATTTTACTGAAAGTGAGGTGGCTATATACAGAAACTAGTACAGTACATCTTACTATATAGCACCCCTTAACCCCAGGATCCCTATCAAAGGCTTACAACTGCTAATGACACTACCTGTGCTAGGTAAGAACTTGCCAGATCTAGAAAAACTCAATTCTGTCTCTCATTGCCTCTTCATATTGGTGCTGCAGTAGTTTGGGGGAAATATTTAATAACTTACATGCTTCCAGTTAAAGATAGGCTTACAAACATTAGTTATCGACCAGCCCTTGAACCAAATATAGTATTAAAAGAGTGATCTTTTCATCCTGGTGGAGAAAGCAAAATAGTGCTCACATGTCCTTGAAAAGTATCTCTGCTTCCAGTTGTTTAAACATTCTATAAAACCCTCCCCACCTAGGTAATTTATTTGCCAATACCTGACATTTGAAACTTCTGAAGGAGGGCAACAAGATACAAGTATTAGAAGCCTAACTATCCATCTATTTTTCTGTTAAAACGTTTGGGCCTTTCTACATTCTACTTATTACAATTTACTACGTATCATACTCTTAGTAAAAAGTTAAAAAACCAATATACAATAGAGCTAAACGTCCTTGACTGAAATTAAAAGCGAATACGTGTTAAGTTTTTGATCTAAATGCGGCTGAAATCATAAGGACACCTAAGGTTTCTTTTTAGCTTTAAGAATGATATTACAAACAATAAATATCAATTAAGTTCAGGCTCTTCAGGAAACTAGACAAAAATCTTACATATTTCAGTAAGATCTGACTCAAAAACATTTGTATATTCAATCTTCTCTTGCATATCCTTAAGAACAGTATGTAAGACAGAAAATCCTCTTTGGTCAAGGCATTTTATTGCTCTCGAATGTTATGCCATATTATTTGGGCTTAGAAATAACAAAAGGTACAATGTTCAAGGTTCTCAAATTGAAGCACTTCAAAGCAATGCTCATCTATAGAATGGATAGTTTTCAAGTACTTAAAATGAAATCAAACATTATAATCTAATCTGAACTAAGAAATAAATTCAGAATTATCTATGATGATATAATAGCATTAAAAATTTCTGTAATTTAGAAAATTTTACTCTTGCATATCACATTTGGGAAACTAGTTTCACTTTACAAAAGCAAACAAGCAGGTATGAACCATGTACAACAAATTTTATATCAGAGTAGAAGTGCAGAAGACTAATGTTTAATTAAATCGTTTATAGGTGGTAAGTATATGACAGTATTTTTTTCCAGTAGGTTTTAGAATGCATTATCATTACAGTTTATTTCCTTAAATGCTATAACTACTCACACAAAGGCTCCAGAGCAGAAGTGCCCATCTTCCATTATTGAAGCTACAAACATGAAAAAAAAATTCGCTTTCTTAACTACTTATTCTCTTACTCTACATGTTAAACTGGAAAAGTTTGTTCCTCTTTTTTGGTAATATTTAGGCATTCTACCTGTTCCTCTTTGACACTTGGATTTTTAAAAGGAATGTAAAACTTAGGTATTCTTCTAACATCAGATGAACTGCATTGAATGTATTATATAGTTTCACAATCACAATAATCTATTTCATTTGTGTATTTGAGATGAAGGTGGGTGAAAAATAGATTCTTGGAAGCTTGGATAGTGACAAAAGGAAAATATGGGGGAAAGTAAAGAAAATCCAAGCAAAACAAAGATCTATGTTCTTACTGCCCTTATTAAAGTCCTACAACAAAAAAAGCCTAGAAAAACTTCAAGGAATCCGATAATCTGCCACCCATTCCCTTTTCTTCAAATGTAAGTGTAACAAATTAGATATACTGGCTGAAAGGAGAAAAGATAAGGTTTTTAAAACTCAAGTTTTAACAAAAAACATTTAAGAAAACCTATTTTTTTCTCTAAGTCCCTTCCAACTTATCAGCAAGCAAATGTATTAGAATACTGTAGTTCAAAAGGTCTAAATACTGGGCAACAAACTTCCACATTTACATTTACTTTGCTTAGGTAGCACACTGCCGCTTGGCAGGACCTCCTCTACAAAGGAAGAGTCAGCAAAATGTCACACATTCTACTGGTAATTTGCTTTTAGCTGCGTGTCTTCCCTGTAAAAAGGAGCCAGGCTAATCTATAAAGCTCATTCTTCTAAGGGCAGATGGACAGTGGAAAGAAGGAAGGATTACCATACAAAGGTTTGCCAATTCTTCTTCAGAGCCAGTGATATGGTAGAAGCGGTATAAAAAATTTTACAGTCTGACCCACAGGGAGTCCTAAGGTATTAAAGGTTAATTTCTGTATGACCAGAGAGACTACTAAATTGATAAATACTGCTGTTTTGCTAAGTTGCTTTTCTCTTTCACATTTGACTGATGGCATAGTATACATATTTTGAAAAGCAAACAAAAAACAAGATTAGGGTCTTCGCATTTCTTTATCTATGACTAGGTTGGACATTTTCGTGACTATAAAGATGTATATACAAAACCTTTTTGTGATGCTTGAAGGATTGCTCTTATTAAGAGAGGTAGTTCATTCCAAGAAGTACATTAGACTTAGTATATTGCACTTGGCCAAAGGGAAGTATTATTGAAACTACTTATCCATATAAATAAGATTTTAAAAAAGCTATATTTAAAAAGAATGTTTGCAATTGGGTTTCAATGCTAATTAAACAGTTTGAATATATCAAGACGTATTTGCTAACACCATAAAGCTTGTGGGAAATCCACTTAGAACAAAAAAAAATTCTAGAAAGTGTTAAGAAATTTTGGAAATTAACTATCACCCTTCTTTATAATTAAAATGTCATGTATGAAATCTGAGATATTCCTAAAGGGTGGGCGGTATTTTTATATTTAATTAAAAAATATTACCTATGAGCACATTCATAACTGGCTTTTATGACGACTAGTATCAATTCTACAGCTTGTATTCTTCTATTAAAAAAAGTGCATCTGAGTAAGTTGTTTGATATCTGAGGGGGGAGAAGCCTAAAAAGAATGTTTAATAAAAGGTATTACTTTGGGAGGCCGAGGCGGGCGGATTACAAGGTCAGGAGATCGAGACCACAGTGAAACCCCGTCTCTACTAAAAAAAAATACAAAAAATTAGCCGGGCGCAGTGGCGGGCGCCTGTAGTCCCAGCTACTCAGGAGGCTGAAGCAGGAGAAATGGCGTGATCCCGGGAGGCGGAGCTTGCAGTGAGCCGAGATCGCGCCACTGCACTCTAGCCGGGGCACAGAGCGAGACTCGTCTCAAAAAAAAAAAAAAAAAATTAAAGGTATTACTGAATAATATTTTCACATGAATAGCACTGCTGCTCTGGCAATTAAGAGAATTAAGGTTACCTGATTCCATAAAGGCCCAATGTCATAAAAGAGGATCTCCCTGGCTGAAGAGCTCTCCTTAATGTGAACACTAAGAGAAAGCAAGAAGAAACTACTCTAGCTTCTCTGACTTACACAAAAGAACAAAAAATGGATGTGATTTGGAGTCAAAGATCCAGGTCATGGTCCTGGCTATATGATTCTGTAAAAACTACTAAACATCATCAGATCTAAGTTCTTCATCTGTTAAATGGCTTTAATTTCATCTGATAACCTAGTTATAAGGTTGTCAAAAAGGTGAAATAATATGTACTTTAAGCTACTTTGTAGGGCACAAAGAACATCTAATCGGGGGGTTTCAGCCTCAGCACTGTTGACATTTTGGGCTGGATCAGATCATTCTTTGTTGGAGGAGACTGCCTGGTACAAATCAGGATGTTTAGCAGCATCCCTGGTTTCTGTCTACTAGATGCCAGTAGTACCTGACATTTGCAAACTATTATTCTTTCCTTATTTTTCCCTCCCCCATTATCTTGTACAGTATGGGCTATACTGCCACATATAAAAATTTATTCTTAATGCTTAGCCATAAGATTATACTGCCAACTGTCTAAGTTTTCCTGATTCCCTCAAACATTTAAGGGAATCACAGTTCGGCAGTATGTAAGTTTAAATGCTTCCACCTCTTTAAAGTACTAGTCCCTTATACACAGTACCTTTCAGCATGGAGGTAAAATGATCTCCATGTAAAATAATCTCTTTGTTAATTTCTAAAGCAGTCCAGATTCAATAAGTACAAATCACCAAGTGAAAAATGGGTTAACTCTATTCTTTAAATAGCAATAGTGATGATGTTGTAAAATAAGAAACCACTTTGATAACCAGGGAAAAATAAATATAAAATAGTTATGTACAGACAAAATGGCACATAAGAATTGTATAATTCATATTTTCGTTTTTGTATGCTAGTTCCTCACCAGTGGAGATGCTTAGTAAGTCTGTTCATTTACTTAATAAACATATTTATTAAACACTATGTTAATATGCTTAATATGTGAAGCACTGAGCCAGCAACTGCTGATAAAATCAATAATAACCACCACGACCAACAAAAAAATAATGCACAAAAATATGGTTTCTATCCTCACACAGTTTTCAGTTTAGTAGAGGAGAAAATAACCATTAAGTATTCAACTAGAGTATCAACACTACTAAAAACAATCACAGGTAAAAGACAGCGTGCTGAAGAATTCATCTAACTCACACTCATGAACATGTGTGGAAAATATGTATTTCCTTATCAAGATTTTGGGTAAAGAGGTAGAGAAAAACCTAAAGGGATAAATAAATGATCATTTTGATAACACATTAATCAATATTGAAGGTCAATATGCCATTTAAATTTCTATTAAAAATGGTAACATATTCATCTATGAAATGATCACCATAAGAATAAAGCAGTTTACCAATTTTAGACACTAAAGTACCATGTGTAAGTTAGGTATAAAAACATGTAATTTATGAGATTTTCCTGATAATACACAAAAATCAGAATTGAGCAATTATTTTACATGATTCTTTGGCAAGATACCCTGCAAAACAGCACATCTCATTTAGCTTTACTTTTTGTTTTCTAGGTTAAGGCGAAATGCTATTTAGCAACTCTCTTCTCTCAACTTCGTATTCACTTGCTACCAACAGAAAGAGGCTAGGATAGAAAGTCTAGAGGGGACCCCAAAAGCAGTAACTCAGGAAGGAAAGGAGCCAAGGAAAAGAACAAATTTTAATTAGGAGTTTCCTCTTTCTGTTGGGTGCAAAAAAGGTCTGGGTTTAAGCTCATGTGCTCACTTAAAAGTAGAGAGGAAGTTGGTAGAATTCTGGGTTGGTGTTCTCCCTTCTCCAAAAAGGTTTACTTTCTCTTCTATTTTATCCTCATTTATTGCAGATCAGAGGTATCTTTTCAAGACTGCTTCAGAATAAATGTAGTTTTTCAATATGTCTCCCTAATTACTGCATGCAAGGTATCCATTTTTCATGTCCTGTAAAAATTGGAGCAAGAAGCATTTTACAAGTACCAGGGATCATTATTCTGGTTCCACAGTTATTAGACCAACTCAGGTGGTCTGTGATACCTGATATGACGATCTCAGGGACATCCAGAATGTTGCCAAATGAAGCGGTTTTACGGTGGCCCCGTTTAGGCTTGGAATAGGCTGCAAAAACACATATATACAGTATACATGCAAACAACCACAAACAGTAACACAGAAAATGATTAACTACAAAAATAGACTCATTTTCAAATAGTTCATGTTAATAACATTTCATGCAGAATGGCATGCAGAACTACCTAACTTTTCATCCATGCTCAGAAAAGGCGAGATTAAAGAGCAAACAACTACCAAACACAAGATGTCTTACACACTGGTTTTAATCAGCAGAAAAAATAAAAAGAACAGAGACAAAGCTGCAGGGTAATGAGGAAGCAAAATTTCAAATATATTCATAGAAACACTCTACCTAAGTGAAATCACTGATATGTGATGGGGGTGGGGGAACGAAGGAGGAAAGGAAGAAAGGCATTAAAAAGTAAGTAGTCATATTTGTTTTAATTACACAAACAGGAATATATGTTCAAGTTAGGTGATTCTTGAAGTGTGCTATAAAGTAAAATTCAATGATTAAATACTAATTATTGAATCAAAGTGTGAAATGTATATACTTTTGTAATCATACATATTTCTAGTAAACCAAATATTTATTATATTTTCCAAAGTTTAGGGTACATTCACAGTAAACACAAAGTCTGTCAAAAGGCTGGAAAGTATGAATCTTTCCAAGTAAGACAATTCATGAAAAAATACAAATTGTGTAAAGCTCAAAGGATGTACAATAGCATTTGTTCTACATTTAGGCAAAAAAAGATAGGGTAATTTTAATGTGTGTGGTTATCCTTCTTGCAAAGTCATTTCTGTAAATAATAATAAAAAACCAGTGCTTGACTAGAAATATGATACCAGCAAAGACATGAAACCATTATTATAACAATTTTCAGTTTTGAGACAGCAATCAGAATGTGGCAGATCTATCCTTAATAACATGCCTGAAGTGAAAAGGGTTCCTCAAAGCGTGAGGGTATGTCCCTGTGAGTAGGGTTCATCTGACACTACAGTGAGACAACCCTGCTCCGAAGAAATACTTGTGATTCATGGAGACTCTGGGCTTGTCAGTGGCTGGTGACTTCTCAACTTGATAGTTTCTGAAGATCCATCTGTGGCAGACACAGCTATCTTCTGCCGGTCTCTACTCTTCCCTTCTGTTTTAGCAATAGTACTCTGATTTTATTTAGGACAGAAAAGTCATCAGATAAAAGAGGGCAGATCTCCTCTTCCCTTGGAGCTACGTGTAGCCATTCGACCATGTTACTCTGACCAATGACGTGTGGACATTGTTAGGAAAGGCATCTGGGAATGTTCCTTCAAAGAACTTGGATGCCTATTTGCCCTACCCCCATGTCTTCCTTCCTGCTGCCTGGAATGTAGAAGTGATGAAAGGGAACTTTAACAACCATTTTGGAGCACAGGATAACTTTGAGAATGGAAGCTATACAATAGGGATTACGGCACAGAAATAGGAGACCAGTTACTTCAAGATCACAGAGCCCACTACCTTCAGACTTGTTTATGTCTGAAAAATAATGCTTATGTGTTATAGACACTGTTATTTTGGAAATCTGTTATATCTAATGGATTCTAATACTAGCTGATAAAAATCAATGATCATGATTAGTTGAAGACAAGTATAGTATGATGGTCCATCTTGACAACTTCTTTCTGAAAGAGCTCCACACACAATAAGAATATTCTATTTAGAAAAAAACCAAATAAGTGAAAAAAATACCTAAAAAATTGGTTAGCTAAGTTAAAAAAGATGCAAATACACATAGAAATACACATTTATACGTATATATATAGTTAAAAGACTGGGGTAAATACACAAAAATGTTAAGTGTTTATCTCTGAGTGGGGTAATTATGTAAGTTTTTTTGGCTTGTTTACATTTCCACATTTTCCACAACAGAAATGTGTTTACTTTTAAAATCAGCTCCCCCCAATCCCTGGAAGGAATCAGCAAAAAACAACGAAGTCCAAACTAAACCAGCATTACTAAAATGAAACCTGGTCAGAAAATTAGGTTGCCAGTTTACTTAGGTAACAAAACATGTAATTGTTTTTGTGCTGACCAGTTCTTCCATGATTAATAATTTTAAGAACTGAACAATGGAATTTAAATGCTAGCTTTTCCAAGATCCAATAAAATTATGATCTTTTACTTTACAATTAAAAAAATTAACCATAACCAGCTTAGCTAATATTTTGTCACTGGAATGAAGGAGCAGATAGAAGGTCAAATCATACGTGGATCTGGAATACATTTTTCTGTTAAATTTGAAACAAAATATTTGCTATTATTAGAGTTCAGCACAAAAATCTAGTAGTATCACTCAAAATCCCCAAAATATTCCGGTTTTGGCAGAATTTCTCACTCAGACTTTCAACTCATGTTTGAGCAGAAAGAATTACATTTGATAAAATCTGTAAATGAGGAAGGCATACTTTCTCATCCAAATAATTTTACAAGTCATACCTTCCTTATTTGGAATTTGAGATAAATGCAAAATTATTGCTAGTAACTTAGAAAAATATATTGTAAACCTACTTCCTATTTAAAAAAAAAAAAAAAAAGACACACACACAAAACCTCTGACAACTGAAACTACCATGGCCAAAAAGGCTTATATACATTTCACTCTTCAGACTTGTAGTTCCTTTTTACCTGTGGTTGCAGCGATCCTAGCTTCTATTTCAGACATGTCAGCACTCATCCTCTTTCCCTCAGAGGTTGGGGGCAAGCTCTCCACACTGCTCCCACGGGAGGCTCCCAAGCTTAAACGTCCAGATTCACTCTGTTAAAATTACAGGTCAATCTGAATTACTGAAGTTCTTTAGATTTAGCAGTCTTAGGCAACCTAAAAGGAGGAAGATGGCAAGTAGGATTCTGATGGATCCTGTTCTGCTCTGAAAGGAGAGGGAAGTTTGCACGAGAGGGAGCTACAGCAGTAAGGGAAAGCAAGCTGCAGATACTGTTTTTATGAAAGAGTAGTCACTAGAACTGGGGCTAAAAGCCCCAATTATTCATTAACCTAAATGCCTCAGGCAAAATGAATAAACTCACTCCTTACAATATTTTTAAAAATCAACAACGGCAAAAATATAAATCTGAATAGCATGAAATGATACACTTAGGACAACTCCTCTAACTGGGCAGCACAGCCAAAATATATCCGTTTTACATTTTTAACCATCAACCATTACATTTAAGGATTATTATAGATAGGGAGTTAGAGTTGGCAAAGGTAGCAATCATTAGAAGGAAAAACCATTTGGTAATAAATGGTAGGAGACTCTCATTACAAGTCTCTATTTGTAAGCTCTTCTATATGTTTCAGGAAGAAAATTCAGGATTTATAAAATAGAAGATGGTAAATAATTAATTTCATTTAGTATAATATTGTGACTACTGTTAAGGTTACCAATTTTACTTGTAATAACAAAACAAACCTGTTGCTTTGCCTGATTTTTCAACAATTTTGACTCTAAGCGCTTAATAGTATCATTTGTAGCAGGAACTTGCTCCATATTAGTGTCACTTTTATTACTCGTATTTGTAGAAGCAATGTCCATGAATGAGCCTAGGAAAAGCAGAAACATTTATGACTACTGGTTGGAAATAATAAAAATGCTTCACTTAGTATTATGTAACTTACATTCTTTTATAAACTAGCCAGGCAGGAACAGAAATAAGACTTTTCAAGCTAATGAAGATATCCAAACAAACCCATTTTAAGCAAAACTTAAGGCTAGCACAAAAAGGAACCAAGATGCCTAAATAGTCTTCTAATAGTCAAGAATAACTTAAGGTTTTTAACCTGAGCTAGTAGAAGAACTGAGGGCTATTAATTGAGATGGGGAAAGACTACAGGAAGATTGAGTTTGAAGGAAGTATCAGGAACTCTGTTTGGAAAATATTGAGTTTCTAGTAGATGTATAGAAAGTAGTTGGATATATGAGTATAGAGTTCAGGTATAAGATGGAAAAAATTATGAGCCAGCAGATGGTATATAATGCCACAATACTGGATGAGGTTACCAAGGAAATGAGTGCAGACAGATAAGTGAAGAAGCCAAATGACTGGGCCCTAGGCACTTCAACATTTCTAGGTTGGGGAGATGAGGAATAACCAGCAAAGAAAACTGAGAACAGATGGCCAGAGATGTAAGATGGAATCTAGGCTAGTATGGTATCTCAGAGGCCAACTGAATAAAGTGCTGTGTGTAAGAAGGAGAAAGTAATGAATTAGATCAAGTGCTACTGAGAGTCAAGATGAGAAATGAAAATGATTCCTTAAATGTAGTGATGTAGAGATAACTAGTGACCTTGACAAGAACAATTCTGAAGTACTGGCATAATATGTCTGAATGGAGTCGGCTCAAGAAAGAAGGGGAAAAGAGAAGCTAGAGAATGCAAATACAGACTACGTATGTTCTAGGAATGATCCAGTAGAAAGTTAAAGCTGATGATGCAAGAGAGAGAGGAGAATTGCTCAGAAAAGTAGATGGGATATAATGCAGATGGGATATAATGCACAGGCAGAAAGGTACACCTTTGGCCAGAAGTATGGATAGTTCAGCCAGAGTAACAGAAGAAGGCAGAGTAGATGGGCACAGATGTTGTGGAAGCTGTCTTCTGATTACTCCACTTTTCTCAGATGAAGGGCAAACAAAATCAGCTGAGAGTGAGGAGTGGTGAGGAGGTGTTTGAAGCCCGAGGAGAGGCTACAGTATAAAATTAAGATATATAGGAGGAAAGAGATGAACTACAATATAGTACAACTGTCCAATAGCACTAAACATGCATGTGAGGATATCTCCAGCCATACTCAGCTGCACTGGTACAGGCAAGGGGTAACCCGAGTGTTAGCTTTTATTAGGCTTGTGGTTTAGCCAAGCAAGCTTGAGAGAGAGGCTAGAAAGATGAAAATTATTCCCAAAGGAATTATAATAGTTGATTGGAATTAAGTGGAGGGAGAAATAAAAAAGGACCTAAGAGGACTGAGGACCAGTGAAAAGGTGGGAGGCTAAAAAACCTCAAGGTCACAGTAAGGAAACGAAGAGAGGGTTTGGAGGACGTGGGAGATGCAAATTATAGAATTTTAGAGAAGTACATTTTAGAATTCAGAGCAACTCAAAATATTTTCAGTAAAACTGGAATTTGAGAATAACTAGCCAAACCATAAACCATCTCAAAATAAATAAAACTATTCTTGAGGTGGGAGAAATAGATCAGTAAAAGTATTCGTCAATAAATGCAGGGTAAATACATATGCATATAGACACACATGTAGTTTTTAGTTTTAATTAATAATGAAATGCTTATAATGCCACTATATTTTGAGAAGTACAATATTTCTAAGTTACAGTATTATTTCTACTATCTTTTTGATGACCACAAATTACATGTCCCACTACTACTTCACATTTCGGAAAACTAAGGAACTTTTAACATAGCTTCTTAAATCACAGTCTCTGTAGAAAAGAACAAAAATTAGGGTGTTCATGATGAAGAAATGTGTTAAATACATTTACAATAATTTCTAATACCACTTGATCTAGTAGTATCCATTTAAAAGTTATCTTTAAAGTTAAGAATGACATTTACTGCAATACAATATGCCATCTTTTTATTCATAATTATGTAGGAATTCCAAGACTTGGAAGCAGGTCTTCAATAACTCTTTAATCAGGGTATCTTCATGAAGAATGATGCACCTGTAAACTTAAATTGCAGTCAATCATATGAAATGAAGGAATTAAAATGCAAATGGGGACATTATTCATTACTTCTTGATTATAATTTCACGGGAATAGAGACGAAAGAAAAATCGAGTCGATACTCTTCCAATCTATCCATTTACCTGTACTGGTGGCAGAGTTGCTCTGTCCTTCATCTGAATACTGACAAGGATACTGTAATGGCTCATCTGCTCCTGGAAAGTACTATATATAAAAAAGTAAACCACAGCTTAAAATTTCCTTAATACAAATTAAATCCTGTTAATGCTTTATTTTCCCTAAGGTATATACTAAATTTGTAGGTGCCTAAATTTTTTATTTTACAAAGATTACAATAATGTACTCTTGGATTTCAACTTTGATCAATGCCATGCACCTACCTAAGAATCTAGCTTACATTGGAGTCTAGATAGTCTTGAAGAAAACAGCAAATATTTCTCTAGAGAAACATATGAAATAAAATAGTATCATTTCTCATAATTATATAAAACATATGCATGTTCTCACAATAGTGATGTAAACTTCCGTATTGTTGCAATGACTGTTAGTCTGATAACTGAGACTATTATACCATAGAATAATTGTTAGAACATTTTAAATATTAAGAGAATAGATTATGAATATCTTTCTACAAACTGGAGGCATAATATTCAAAGTATATGCTGGACAAAAATATTAGAATTTAGAGAAAAAAAGGAAAGGTATTCTCCTCAAATTAGACAAAGCACAGACTTCAACAACTTATATATCCCAAAGTTTTAAGTAATCTGACTACAGAGACTAAGTTGTTTTCTTATGCAAAAGGTTCTACATATGACTGGTATCCAAATATGATGGTAAACTTTTAGTAGATTAGTTCAAGCTGCTTTGCCTAAGAAATTTTTAATAGATTGAATAAACAACCTTTTACCATTTAGGAAATCACTCAGTCTATATTTAAGAAGATTGTAAGATTCTTCTACTGAACAAACTGTTCCAAAATTCAGGCACTTTCACAGATACGTGAACTTTTTAAAGTCAAGATATCACTTCACAGTTTTTGTTAATGTACCAAAAACCAGACGTGTAAAATATTCCAAATAATTCTAATGGTGCTTAATTCATAGACTAGGAAAATTTGATAATAATTTAAAAAGGGTTCTTCTAAATAGAAGGAAGTTTAACTTTTTACTGGGATATAAAAACCTGATAATAGGCCAAATAGTAAAAGTCACTCAAATAAATGTGTCTGAGAATGCAACCTATTGCCTTGCATAAATGACTAAACGCTTGATGAAAATTGGCATCAGAAAAATGTAAAATTTAGTTTAGCATATATTGAAGTCATAATATTAATGTATCTAAGTCCTGTGACGGCTTTAGAGATTATTTCAGTTTCTCCCGCATTACAGATGAGGCAACAGGCCCAGGGACAAACATACTTGTCCACTAATGTAAGCAAAAAGAAAAAAGCAAGTCTAGAAACCTAGTCCAGCCATCTTTCCAGTGATAAAGAACTAGATTTTTCCTCTCAAAATAATGTTTCCTCTTCTGACTATGAGTAATAAATGCCCATTCTCACTTAGAAAACATAGTAATATATAAAGCAGAATATCATTAAAACTCAGCACATATTAAATTCCCCTAAATCCAAAGCCCCTCAAAAGAAGGATTATACCCGCATCAAGTGAGTCATTATTTTCACAATTTCCTCCATTGAAGGGCGCTGGGAAGGATCTTTAGACCAACAACGAGTCATCAGGCTCTCAATGGGCTTAGGTAAATTTTTTATCAGTGGTGGTCGAGTACCTACAGTTGAAAATTAGAGGAAGAGGGGAAGAATGTATTTACCCAAAGAATGATGCAAACTCTTTGTACATATTTCCAAAGTGGTATTTATTTTATAGATCTTGTAGTTTAAGATCTATATTGGAGTAATAAAAGTGCTTTGTAATTTTATCAATTAACAAGTTAGTTCTTTTATTCCTTACCTCATGGACGTTCAATTATTTACTGAAAACTGACAGAAAGCAAGCAAGCAAGCTGTCCTGGTCAATGCTGTCACAGTCTCTACAATGATACTAATGGTAGTAATATTAAAGGCAGTATAGGAAACTGGTAAAAACAGCTAAGATTACTCAGATGATGGTACTGTTTGATAAATCTATGAACGACCTAAATAGTTAGGCAGACATTTGTTTTTATACTTGTGGAATAATGTAAAAAATGGCCATTAGTTACATGATTATAAATAAGGCATAGAAATGAAATAAGAGTGGCGCTAAAGTTAAGAAGCTAAGTAATTTTCCTTCATGAAAAGCTATTTTCCCAAGCAAATGTAAAGTAACTTTACTAATGAAGGATGCATTCTAACATCATATGTGGTTAAAAACAATACCAGAACTATAAAAGAAACAGGATGGATGCAAGGACATTGAGTCCATAAGTCAATATGACTGAAGATATGAGCATTCAAGTCAGAAGCATCTGGATTTGAATCCCAGCTCTACCACTTACTAATCTTGTGATATTAAGCAAGTTATTTAACTTCTTTAGGCCTCAGTTTCCTAATCTGTAAAATGAGGCAACAGTACTTACCTTCTAAGGGTAGGTGAGAATATAAACAGGAACAATATGTGAAGCATTATTATGCTTTGCTTTTTCTCCTTGATGAGGCCCTTGCTTCTTCAGGAGAAAAGGGCTACAACTCTCCAGTTATATTAACCATGTCAGAGATTTTATGTATGTATTTTTTTATTTTTTCCAGGATCTAGCCTGAGGTTTCTCCCTAAGAGACAGCCAACCTAGACAGTGGGCTCTGGTTGTGTACTGATGGCCTTTCCCTAATTAGCGCAGCCAGTGAACATCCTCAGCTGCATGTGTAGACCAGGACTACTCTTAATCCTGCTCTGCTGGACTCTGGGGCAGGGACAGGGCAGAGTCTGATAATGGTAAAGGAGTCTCTTAACAAAGAATTGTACATTTTAATGTTACAGATAAATGATATTATTTAGGGAAGGGGACAGGAGCAGTCTTCCAAGTAGAAAACACAGTAAGTACATTTAAGAAAAATTGCGTTTTACGAACCATTATGAACAGCCCACATGATTCGGAAAGCTGGGCCACCAATCTCATCAAAGGGTTTCCGACGCGTTATCACTTCCCAAAGAATAATACCCCAGCTGAAGACGTCACATTTTTCACTGTAATTACTACCTAGAAAAAAAAAGGTGGTATATAACCTAAAGACTATTTTTCCACATGACTTACAGAAACAATGGCTTACATTTTGAGAATGGGTATCATGGATAAAAACAAGGCTGTCACACATAGAACTAAGAAACTACTCTTTCTGAAGTACTTTGTCTTTTCAACAAGTACATTTTTAAATTAAGTATCAACGATACACTAAGAAAATCTACTTCAGAAACTTGGTTATTTTCTATCTTTTCATCATGAGGCATAGGACTTGACTTTTATGTATTTAGACTGATACTTTCTCTGGGGCAGAGTATGAAACATCTGTACGTTCCTTTATGTTGTTCATTATTATTTTATTCTGAGACAGGGTCTCATACTCTCATCCAGGCTGGAGCTCAGTGTAGCCTCAAACTCTTGGGCTCAAGTGATCCTCCTGAGTAGCTGGAGCTACAGGCATGCGCTGGCATAACTGGTTAATTTTCTAAATTTTTTGTAGCGATGGGGTCTTGCATTGCTGCCCAGGCTGGTCTCAAACTCCTGGGCTCAACTGATCCTCCCGCTCTGGCCTCCCAAAGCGCTGGGATCACAGGCATGAGCCATTGTGCCTAGCCTCCTTTCTGTTACATTTTAATCTTAAATTTTCTTCCCATTCTCTGATGGACAGCACTACTCTGCTATCAAAACAGAAGAACTTTCTAATTTAGTGTTACAATTTCTTCCTTAATATATGGTGAAGGGAAATTCTTAATTTGTAACTTACATATAAGTTGTAAGTAATGAAAATTATGGATAACCCAAGTTATACAGCAAAATTTACAAACTAAGTAGGTGGTTGAATCAGCACAGTAAACACCCTTCATAATCTCCCAAAAACAAAAACTCAACCCACTGTAAGAATGAACAATTATTATAGCTATAGCTTTACATGCTAAGCAGTACACTGTAATATAGCACTACAACCATGCTACAATCTAATTTGGGCTACAGGTTGACTGACATCTTTCAGAAATGAAGAAACACAGCCTAACAGTCTGCATTTTGTTGCTCTAGACAATTAAGGGTTGTCTAGAGCAATAAAATTAGTCTTTTGTATAAACAAATCTTTTTGCTCTCCACATACAGTAACATTAGGTCATTTTAACTCACATAAAAGTATATTAAATAAGTAAATAATTTTAAAACAATGTCAAATGTATACATTCTGTATATGAAACAGGAGGCATTATTTAATCTTATGTAATATAACACCTGATTGTTCATTCATTATTAAATTGAATTTTAGGGCAAAAGAGCTCCACTCAGGTGACTAGTTGCGTTGCAATTTCTCTTTCTCTGGGGTGGCTAAAAACAAACAGAAAACCCAAAAACTTTAAAGTCATCAAAAATAAAAGAAATACGCTATAACCAGAGTCTGATTAACTGAATGTATCTGAATTTTATGGGCATTCACACTTCCTAACATACAAATCACACATCTTCAGTTCCACTTCTCTCATTTAAAAGATAGTTTGATGTTTTTATACACAAACCTAGTATATAATTTACAGACAACTCTTTCAGAACTTCAGTGACATATGGAGGTATAAAAGAAGGTAAACATATAAGCTTGACCTTTATTGGTGGTCAAGCAATTTATTTGTAATTCTTAGTATCTTATTTCTGTCCAATTACTTGCATTCTTTTTTTTTTTTTTTTTGAGACAGAGTCTCGCTCTGTCACCCAGGCTGGAGTGCAGTGGCGCGATCTCGGCTCACTGCAAGCTCTGCCTCCCGGGTTCAAGTGATTCTCCTGCCTCAGCCTCCCGAGTAGCTGGGACTACAGGCGCTGGCCACTACACCTGGCTAATTTTTTGTATTTTTAGTAGAGATGGGGTTTCACCGTGTTAGCCAGGATGGTCTTGATCTCCTGACCTCGTGATCCGCCCGCCTTGGCCTCCCAAAGTGCTGGGATTACAGGCCTGAGCCACCATGCCCGGCCACTTGCATTCTTTCTAAGGCATCCTCATTTAAACTGTAGGGCTCTCAATTTTTAATTGCTAGGAAACCAATACAAAAACACAGTTAATTCTCATTATTCCTGGTATTTATGTTCTATAAAGTTTCTGAGAACACTGAATTAGTGAAGACCGAATCATCGCTCCTAGGGAAAATACAGGGGTAGGTTCCTGTGCACCTCTGGTCACCACGTTTTTGTCAACTGATCAATATATAACCTTGTTTCATGTGTGTTTCTGCTTAAAGACACCTGATTCTTATATACTGTTGATTCATTACCATTGAACTCATAGCCAACATTTCTGTAACTCATGCCTGAATGAAGATAATCTAACACATGTATATTGTCTGTTAAGACACATCACAGCCTTCTTGTACTTAGGCAGTACTATGCTTGAGGGCCATTTTAAGTACCAAAATTACCAACAAAAATCACAAAAATGAAAAAGGGCTCTAAACGGTACAAAAAAGACACCTGCTTACAGCATGAGAGCTGAAACAAGACGGAAGAGCATTGTCTTGTTCAGGCTTAGCTGGGAACATGTGTTAGATGACTCAAAATGTGCACTGCTCAGTGCATGAACACTGTCTGCGAATACATGAAAGCACTGTCTGCAAATAACCATGAAAGCACCATGAGTATTAATTTTGGTGTTACAAATAAAGTTTAGCAAATAGGCAATTTTGCAATTAAGAAATTGGTGAATAATGACGATCAACTGTACATATGCTTGAACCTGCATAGAAGATTTAAATCTTACTATAAAATTTAGGATATAACACTACATTTAATATCCCCTTAGATTTCATTGTATACTTTATGTATTATGCAGAAGTAAAACCATGGAAATGGGGAAATCTATAAAAACATATTGAATTCACAAGGAGTGAGGGAGATTATCAAACATACCATACTTTTGCCATTTTACCTTCAAAAACTTCAGGTGCCATCCAAGCAGCACTCCCCTTGTTATTGGTCATGTGTGTCTGAATGTCACAGGCTGTACCAAAATCACAAATTTTCAGAACTGTCCCCCCTGCAACCAGCAGTAAGCTGTTTAAAAAAAACAAAAAACATCAAAAGTTACAAGGCCAACATTTTATTCTCAATAAAAGAAGAGACATTTGTGGAAATGGAAAAGGTTAAGCAAAATGAATGTTATCATTCAACTTCTGTGAAATGACTAATTTACGTAGTTACTATAAAAGCCTAATAGTTCAGAGAAATATAAGCAAAAATTAATTGACCATAACCTAGCTCTCTTTGGAAGGCTGCTAGACTCACATTCTGATGTCTTCATCTCTAGCTCCATAATCTTTCCTGACTATACTTCTCTCCGGCCAAAATAAAATGTGGGTTTAAAAAACTTCTAGTAGGTCAACATTACGGTATCCTAAAATGAGAGTTTAATCATAAATATGTACTACTTAAAAAATAGTAACACTATATAATTTAATTAAAGAAAATAAGCCAATATAGAAGGAAAAAAATGGTTTGTAATTTAATATCTTTATTTTGAAGATACTTATAAAAATGCTCAATCCCAAAACCATTTTTGTGCTTAGACTATGTATGTGTGGGAGGAATAAAAATCTATTATAGCTAAAATGACCTAATGAGAGACTTCCGGAAAATTTTCTGAACTTAGGATTCTGACTTTCCTAAGTGTACTGTTACCCAACTACAATCACCAAGTAGCATACTCTTACTTACAATGTTTTGCTTTTCACGACAAACAGAAATAGAAATGGGTAATATAATTTGCACAATCACATTGTAGTAATATATCCAATAGCAGTATATAGGAATTCATTTTAATTACAAATTTTATAAACTTTTTATATCGGGAGAGATTATTTGGAAATTTCTTCTTTTAGTCCAATGTGACTAAAATAAGCCAGATAAACTACTATTCACAGTTCCATAATACCAAAAAGACTCTCATAATCATTCCAATGAAAAGAATGCTAAATCCAGTATACCTCTACATGTACTTCAACAAAACTTTTTCCCCCATCTCGATGTTCTTGTTCAAACTCTTACACTTTTTACCCAAGAAAATTATAAGAACTCTGTAACTAGTTTCCTTGTTTTACACTGGTATATTCAAGATATCAAGATAATTTCTGATAATTCAAGATAATTTTCCCGAATGAGTTTTATGTTAGTACTCCTTTACTCGACTTCAAAAGTTCACCAGCCTTGAACAGGAAATTCAAGGCTCACTGAGATCTGAACTTAAATTATCTTTGTAGGCTTATTTCTCATGTACATGTGAATAAATTTGCAAAAGATAAAATACAAGCACAAGCACAACTTGATTGTGTATAAAACACCTCCCTAGATCATCAGGTACCTTCTTTAGATACCATTTGAGGAACTCTTCCTGACCACAGAAACTGTAGGTTTTCCACTGACAATAAGATATAGCAGGTATTGGCCGGGAGCGGTGGCTCAGGCCTGTAGTCCCAGCACTTTGGGAGGCTGAGGCGGGCGGATCACGAGGTCAGGAGATTGAGAATATCCTGGCTAACACGGTGAAACCCCGCCTCTACTAAAAATACAAAAAATTAGCCAGGCGTGGTGGCACCTGTAGTCCCAGCTACTCTGGAGGCTGAGGCAGGAAAATTGCTTGAACCTGGGAGGTGGAAGTGGCAGTGAGTTGAGATGGTCCCACTACACTTCAACCCGGGCAACAGAGTAAGACTCCATCTCAAAAAAAGAAAGAAAGAAAAAAAGATATAGCAGGTATTCATGTACGTCCAATTGTATATAAAAGCATAGCCATTCCAAAGAACTTTCTTTTACCCAGTACTTTCTGCATTAGAATCAATTCTGATTCTAAAGTTCAACTTGTATACCAGGGGCTCCAAAGATGATCTGCAAAATGAATCCAATCATGGAGAGGCCTGGAATACATGACCTAGACCAGACCTTCTGTAAATATATTAATGGTATTTACTAGCAAAAGAAGAGTGTCTATCTACAAATGATTTTAGAAGGATACATCTGGTCTAACTAGGTTGACTAAATAAACCTAAAATTTATGTGGCACGGTTGGGTGAAGATTAGGGATAGTCGTTTAAGCTGTGTAATTAGTGCAATGTAAAAGATGTTAAAAAATGGAAATGATTTCCTTTTGTAAGATACTTCTCCATATATTGTTCAATAACTAATAATTTATTCCAAAGCCAAAACATATTGTAATGAGGAGAAAAGGGATACTTTTGGGTGTTGCATCAGATGCGTTCAGGCTCTTTTAGGAAAAGAATGCTTTGGCTGTACCTGATGCTTGCCTATATCCTTTGGATCATTTGTCAATTTGCTGCTGGTTAAGAGCTGTGATTCTCATGAGTTTGCTTTAATAATTCAACTCTGTTAATATAGTGGGAATATTCACAACCAGGAAAAGAAAGATGGAGTGATTTCTTCATTAAGAAATCACTTAATTTTAAGGCAGGTAACCAAGATAGTAGCCTCAGGAAAAATAAAAGCTTAAACATTATTTTATCAGTGACCTGGGGAAACAGAAATCAGTTTAAGTTTGGGAGCAGAGATAAGATACACTAGCAAGAACAGTGATTCTAAGAGTTGGAACCTATGTAGAGTATATCAGATTAGACCTGAGAGTGACAAGTTACACCCAGAAGGGATGTTTTAATGCTTTAACCCAGTATCAAGAGAATGAAATAACTGAAGACTATATTGATTTCCTAAGGGAAATCTCTACTGTAAAGACTAATGTGCTGGGGTGGGAGCTTGGGGAAGGGTAAAGAAGATATGTGGAGACTATTTTTACTCTGTCACAGGGGCATAAAAGAAAAAAAAGAGAGAAAAGGAAACAATATGTTTTATGTGTATATTTTCTTTAACTGAATATCTATACAAACAAAAACCCCGAAGTTTTAGTCTTTTAAAATACTTATCTAAGGAATTTGTAAGTTTTTTAAAGTCCCAAGTAGTCACATTATGAAGAATCCAGAATATTTTCAATTTCTACCCAGATACCAAGAAATGCTCTTTTACTTCCCTCTGAAAGAGCAAGTAATAACAACTCTGCAAATTTTTGTAGAATGTTTATGTGCTAGGTGTTAGGGACACAGCAAGAAAAACGTCAGACCTGTCTCTGCCCTCAAGGAATTGTCTAACAGCAATATTATATACTGCAGGCACAAAATGAGATTTTTATAGGCTAACAGAGTCTAGAAGTATGCTAATCTAAGGTAGAAGTTACCAAAAATAAAAATCCCACTAAAGACAACATCTAAAATACAAGCTTAGATAAATGACTCAATGATGAAGGTGAGTTAGTAAACATTGAGTAAGCCAAATAGAGAAAAGAGAAACTCCTGTACAATAATCAGCTTGAATTCGAGAGTGAGAGAGAAGGAGGAAGGGGCTGAGGTGTGTCACGTTATTAGAACTTACTTTGGTGGTTTCAGGTCCCTGTGAATTAGCGCTTTGGGTTGCATGCTGTGAAGATAAGCCACTCCTTGGGAACACTGTAAACACCAACTCATTGCGTGGGCAGCAGTATAATATGGCAATGGTTCAGCACCATGCAGCACTGCAAAAAAAAGGCACAAACTAAAAAGAACTTTATTGCATATAACAAAAGACACAACGTGAATGCAAGCACTATCAGAATACATGACTGGGTATTTTTCTACATATACATATGCTCTATCAGTTCTGCTTTTAATTGTTTTCTTTCTTTTTTCTTTTTGTTTTTTGAGACGGAGTCTCACTTTGTCGCCAGGCTGGAGTGTAGTGGTGCGATCTTGGCTCACTGCAACCTCCGCCTCCTGGGTTCAAATGATTCTCCTGGCTCAGCCTCCCAAGTAGCTGGGACTACAGGTGTGTGCCACCACGCCCAGCTAATTTTTGTATTTTTAGTAGAGACAGGGTATCACCATGTTGGCCAGGATGGTCTTGATCTCTTGACCTCATGATCCGCCTGCCTTGGCCTCCCAAAGTGCTGGGATTACAGGCGTGAGCCACCATGCCTGGCCTTTTAATTTTTTTTTTCTAAATAAAAAGGATGAAAATATCTAATAATTTGGAGTGGATAACTGCCATAATAGTAACATTTAATAGTACATCTATTAAATGTTATTTCTACATTCAAGTAAAATCAAATATACATTACCACACTTTTTCAAACACATAAAGACTTTCATAAAGTAATATAAATTATGAGCAGTCTTACGGCACACTACTACAAGAGAGAGGCAGAGCATAGTACAGAAAGAAACAAAACAATGTATATCAAGATGTTTGCACCTGTATTTTCTGTAATGGCTAAAAACCAGAAGTAGTTCAATCAAATAAAACAATAGGGTATTAGATATCCACCAATAGTGAAGAACACATGGGCAGTAAATATAAGTAAAAGTTTACATAAAATAATATTAATTATAAAATAAGATGTAACAATTTGTTTTATATAACTAGTGCTACAAGAGACAATACATGTCTGCATATGGTTGGTATTTTTAGGGTAAAAGAGTTCTGTTCTACAAAGGTAACTACACAAGGTTTTTTTCATTGCTACAAATAAAAGGTTGTGTGAAATGAGTTTTCACAATTTTTTTTTTAAAAAAGAAAAAATAAAGCAGAGTGAAATGGAAATATGGTTAAAGAGTTCTAAAATGAGGAGGCTCAACGTTATGAGGGCAAAAAGAAAAAAATCTGAAGATATTTTAAAATCTATTTAAAAAGTAAATTTTTACTTAAATGCTTTTAATGAAATGCAAAGTACCATCTACTTAAAAAATTGACAGACCTCTGAATTTCACAAACTAATGTTATAGAATCTTATCTTTCCATTTTTATTCTTTAGTAGATTTTTAAAAATCATGTCCTTTTGAGACTCTGATGGCAAATTGTGAAGAATGTTAAACAACTTATGGTTTATATTAGAAGTTTTCAAATTATTTTAATCTGTTAGATAAAGACAGGTCTAGTGACACTCACCATTATATAAAGAGCCCCCTTCAGCATATTCCATCACAAGACACACCTAAAGGAAACATATACAAGAAGCATTAACCAAGAAGCTCCAGCATCTTAGGGCCTTTAATTCACTCCCCTGATTTTACAGATATATTAAAAATCATTCTTGGGCCCCCACTATGTGAACAGTACTAGGGAAAGAAAAGATATCTATGACCTAAGACTGTCTTCTAGGAGTCCGCTAAGAGTGAAGATATATGTAAAATACAATCACAAGATATTTTGGGGACTTTCTCCAGTGTCAGTAAGTAGGTGCTACCACAGGATATCAAAAGCCTCATAAGAAGATGAGGTTATTGGACAAGATCACCTAAAATAGCTCTTCCAACACCCTGTTTTGCTAAAAGACTAGAAACAAGTCAAATGAACAAACTATAACTGTTCTTTCAGAAATACATCTAAGATAGTAGATCAAAATAGCTACACAGGAGGTTCCAAGATGGCCAAATAGGAACAGCTCCAGTCTACAGCTCCCAGTGTGAGTGACACAGAAGACAGGTGATTTCCGCATTTCCAACTGAGGTACCAGGTTCATTTCACTGGGGCTTGTCAGACAGTGGGTGCAGCCCATGGAGTGTGAGCTGAAGCAGAGCGGGGCATTGCCTCACCTGGGAAGCACAAGGGGTCGGGGAATTCCCTTTCCTAGCAAAGGGAAGCTGTGACAGATGGTACCTGGAAAATTGGGACACTCCCACCCTAATACTGCACTTTTCCAATGGTCTTAGCAAATGGCACACCAGGAGATTATATCCCATGCCTGGCTTGGAGGGTCCCACGCCCATGGAGCCTCACTCACTGCTAGCACAGCAGTCTGAGATCGAACTGCAAGGCAGCAGCGAGGCTGGGGTAGGGGCGCCCACCATTGCCGTGGCTTGAATAGGTAAACAAAGCAGCCAGGAAGCTTGAACTGGGGGGAGCCCACCACAGCTCAAGGAGGCCTGCCTGCCTCTGTACACTCCACCTCTGGGGGCAGGGCATAGCTGAAGAAAAGGCAGCAGAAACTTCTGAAGACTTAAACGTCCCTGTCTTGACAGCTTTGAAGAGAGTAGTCATTCTCCTAGTATGGAATTTGAGATCTGAGAACAGACAGACTGCCTCAAGTGGGTCCCTGACCTCTGAGTAGCCAAACTGGGAGACATCTCCAGTAAGGGCCGACTGACACCTCATACAGCCAGGTACCCCTCTTGAGATGAAGCTTCCAGAGGAAGGATCAGGCAGCAACATTTGCCATTCTGCAATATTTGCTGTTCTGCAGCCTCTGCTGGTGATACCCAGACAAACAGGGTCTGGAGTGGACCTCCAGCAAACTCCAACAGATCTGCAGCTGAGGGTCCTGACTGTTAGAAGGAAAACTAACAAACAGAAAGGACATCCACATCAAAACCTCATCTGTATATCACCATCATCAAAGACCAAAGGTAGATAAAACCACAAAGATGGGGAGAAACCAGGGCAGAAAAACTGAAAAATCTAAAAATCAGAGCACCTCTTCTCTTCCAAAGGAACGCAGCTCCTCGCCAGCAATGGAACAAAGCTACATGGAGAATGCCTTTGACGAGTTGAGAGAAGAAGGCTTCAGATGATCGGTAATAAAAAACTTCGAGCTAAAGAAGGATGTTTGAACCCATCGCAAAGAAGCTAAAAACCTTGAAAAAAGATTAGACAAATGGGTAACTAGAATAAACAGCATAGAGAAGACCTTAAATGACCTAATGGAGCCAAAAACCATGGCATGAGAACTACATGATGCAGGCACAAGCTTCAGTAGCCAAATCGATCAAGTAGAAGAAAGGGTATCAGTGATTGAAGATCAAATGAATGAAATGAAGTGAGAAGTTTAGAGAAAAATGAATAAAAAGAAATGAACAAAGCCTCCAAGAAATATGGGACTATGTGAAAAGACCAAATCTACGTCTGATTGGTGTACCTGAAAGTGACGGGCAGAATGGAACCAAGTTGGAAAACACTCTTCAGGATATTATGCAGGAGAACTTCCCCAACCTAGCAAGGCAGGCCAACATTCATATTCAGGAAATACAGAGAACGCTACAAAGACAATCCTGGAGAAGAACAACTCCAAGACACATAATTGTCAGATTCACCAAAGTTGAAATGAAGGAAAAAATGTTAAGGGCAGCCAGAAAGAAAGGTCGGGTTACCCACAAAGGGAAATCTATCAGACTAACAGCGGATCCCTCGGCAGAAACTCTACAAGCCAGAAGAGAGTGGGGGCCAATGTTCAACATTCTTAAAGAAAAGAATTTTCAACCCAGAATTTCATATCCAGCCAAACTAAGTTTCATAAGTGAAGGAGAAATAAAATCCTTTACAGACAAACAAATGCTGAAAGATTCTGTCACCACCAGCCTGCCTTACAAGAGCTCCTGAAGGAAGCACTAAACATGGAAAGGAACAACCGGTACCAGCCACGCAAAAATATGTCAAATTGTAAAGACCATTGCAGCTAGGAAGAAACTACATCAACTAACGAGCAAAATAACCAGCTAACATAATAATGACAGGATCAAATTCACACATAACAATATTAACCTTAAATGTAAATGGGCTAAATGCTCCAATTAAAAGACACAGACTGGCAAATTGGATAAAGAGTCAAGACCCATCAGTGTGCTGTATTCAGGAGACCCATCTCACATGCAGAGACACACATAAGCTCAAAATAAAGGGATGGAGGAAGATCTACCAAGCAAATGGAAAACAAAAAAAAAGCAGGGGTTGCAATCCTAGTCTCTGATAAAACAGACTTTAAACCAACAGAGATCAAAAGAGACAAAGAAGGCCATTACACAATGGTAAAGGGATCAATTCAACAAGAAGAGCTAACAATCCTGAATATATATGCACCCAATACAGGAGAACCCAGATTCACAAAGCAAGTCCTTAGAGACCTACAAAGAGACTCAGACTCCCATACAATAATAATGGCTGACTTTAACATCCCACTGTCAACATCAACAAGACAGAAAGTTAACAAGACAGAAAGTTAACAAGGATATCCAGGAATTGAACTCAACTCTGCACCAAGTGGACCTAATAGACATCTACAGAACTCCTCATCCCAAATCAACAGAACATACATTCTTCTCAGCACCACACTGCACTTATTCCAAAATTGACCACATAGTTGGAAGTAAAGCACTCCGCGGCAAATATAAAAGAACAGAAATTATAATAAACTGTCTCTCAGATCACAGTGCAATCAAACTAGAACTCAGGATTAAGAAACTCACTCAAAACCACTCAACTACGTGGAAACTGAACAACTTGCTCCTGAATGACTACTGAGTACATAACGAAATGAAGGCAGAAATAAAGATGTTCTTTGAAACCAATGAGAACAAAGACACAACATACCAGAATATCTGGGACACATTTAAAGCAGTGTGTAGAGGGGAATTTATAGCACTAAATGCCCACAAGAGAAAGCTGGAAAGATCTAAAATTGACAACCTAATATCACAATTAAAAGAACTAGAGAAGCATGAGCAAACACATTCAAAAGCTGGCAGAAGGCAAGAAGTAACTAAGATCAGAGCAGAACTGAAGGAGACACAAAAAACCCTTAAAAAAAAAAAACAATGAATCCAGGAGCTGGTTCTTTGAAAAGATCAACAAAATTGATAGATCACTAGCAAGACTAATAAAGAAGAAAAGAGAGAAGAATCAAAGAGATGTAATAAAAAATGATAAAGGGGATATCACCACCAATCCCACAGAAATACAAACTACCATCAGAGAATACCATAACACCTCTATGCAAATAAACCAGAAAATCTAGAAGAAATGGGTAAATTCCTGGAAACACACACCCTCCCAGGACTAAACCAGGAAGAAGTTGAATCCCTGAATAGACCAATAACAGGTTCTGAAATTGAGGCAATAATTAATGGCCTATCAAACAAAAAAAGTCCAGGACCAAACAGATTCATAGCCAAATTCTACCAGAGGTACAAAGAGGAGCTGGTACCATTCCTTCTGAAACTATTCCAGTCAATAGAAAGAGAGGGAATCCTCCCTAACTAATTTTATGAGGCCAGCATCATCCTGACACCAAAGCCTGGCAGAGACACAACAACAAAAAAGAGAATTTTAGACCAATATCCCTGATGAACATCGATGCAAAAATCCTCAATAAAATACTGGCAAGCTGAATCCAGTAGCACATCAAAAAGCTGACCCACCATGATCAAGTTGGCTTCATCCCTTGCATGAAAGGCTGGTTCAACATATGCAAATCGATAAACATAATCTGTCATATAAACAAAACCAAAGGCAAAAAACCACATGATTATCTCAATAGATGCAGAAAAGGCCTTCAGCAAAATTCAACAGCGCTTCATGCTAAAATCTCTCAATAAACTAAGTATTGATGGGATGTATCTCAAAATTATAAGAGCTATTTATGACAAACCCACAGCCAATATCATACTGAATGGGCAAAAACTGGAAGCATTCCCTTTGAAAACAGGCACAAGACAGGCATGCCCTCTCTCACCATTCCTATTCAACGTAGTGTTGGAAGTTCTGGCCAGGACAATCAGGCAGGAGAAATAAATAAAGGGTATTCGATTAGGAAAAGAGGAAGTCAAATTGTCCCTGTTTGCAGATGATGTTATTGTATATTTAGAAAACCCCATCATTGCAGCCCACAATCTCCTTTTTTTTTTTTTTTTTTTTGAGACGGGGTCTTGCTCTGTCGCCCAGGCTGGAGTGCAGTGGCCGGATCTCAGCTCACTGCAAGCTCCGCCTCCTAGGTTTATACCATTCTCCTGCCTCAGCCTCCCGAGTAGCTGGGACTACAGGCGCCCGCCACCGTGCCCAGCTAATTTTTTTTGTATTTTTTTGGTAGAGACGGGGTTTCACCATGTTAGCCAGGATGGTCTCGATCTCCTGACCTCGTGATCCGCCCGTCTCGGCCTCCCAAAGTGCTGGGATTACAGGCTTGAGCCACCACGCCCGGCACAGCGCACAATCTCCTTAAGCTGATAAGCAACTTCAGCAAAGTCTCAGGATACAAAATCAATATGCAAAAATCACAAGCATTCTTATACACCAATAACAGACAAACAGAGAGCCAAATCATGAGTGAACTCCCATTCACAATTGCTTCAAAGAGAATAAAATACCTAGGAATCAAACTTACAAGGGATGTGAAGGACCTCCTCAAGGAAAACTACAAACCACTGCTCAACGAAGTAAAAGAGGACACAAACAAATGGAAGAACATTCCATGCTCATGGATAGGAAGAATCAATACTGTGAAAATGTCCATACTTCCCAAGGTAATTTATAGATTCAATGCCATCCCCATCAAGCTACCAATGACTTTCTTCACAAAACTGGAAAAAACTACTTTAAAGTTCATATGGAACCAAAAAAGAGCACGCATTGCCAAGACAATCCTAAGCCAAAAGAACAAAGCTGGAAGCATCACGCTACCTGACTTCAAACTATACTACAAGGCTAAAGTAACCAAAACAGCATGGTGCTGGTACCAAAACAGAGATACAGACCAATGGAACAGAACAGAGGCCTCAGAAATAATACCACACATCTACAACCATCTGATCTTTGACAAACCTGACAAAAACAAGACATGGGGAAAGGATTCCCTATTTAATAAATGGTGCTGGGAAAACTGGCCAGCCATGTGTAGAAAGCTGAAACTGGATCCCTTCCTTATACCTTATACAAAAATTAATTCAAGATGGATTAAAGACTTAAATGTTAGACCTAAGACCATAAAAACCCTAGAAGAAAAACTAGGCAATACTATTCAGGACATAGCCTGGGCAAGGACTTCATGACTAAAACACCAAAAGCAATGGCAACAAAAGCCAAAATTGACAAATGGGATCTAATTAAACTAAAGAGCTTCTGCATAGCAAAAGAAACTACCAACATAGTGAACAGGCAACCCACAGAATGGGAGAAAATTTTTACAATCTACCCATCTGACAAACGGCTAATATCCAGAATCTACAAAGAACTTAAACAAATTTACAAGAAAAAAATCAAACAACCCCATCAAAAAGAGGGTGAAGGGTGTGAACAGACACTTCTCAAAAGAATACATTTATGCAGCCAACAGACACATGAAAAAATGCTCTTCATCATTGGCCATCAGAGAAATGCAAATCAAAACCACAATGAGATACCATCTCACACCAGTTAGAATGGCGATCATTAAAAGTCAGGAAACAACAGGTGCTGGAGAGGATGTGGAGAAATAGGAACACTTTTACACTGTTGGTGGGACTGTAAACTAGTTCAACCATTGTGGAAGACAGTGTGGTGATTCCTCAAGGATCTAGAACTAGAAACACCATTTGACCCAGCCATCCCATTACTGGGTATATACCCAAATGATTATAAATCATGCTGCTATAAAGACACATGCACATGTATGTTTATTACGGCACTATCACAATAGCAAAGACTTGGAACCAACCCAAATGTACATCAATGATAGACTGGATTAAGAAAAAGTGGCACACATACATCATGGAATACTATGCAGCCATAAAAAAGGATGAGTTCGGCTGGGCGTGGTGGCTCACGCCTGTGATCCCAGCACTTTGGGAGGCAGAGACAGGCTGATCTCGAGTTCAGGAGATTGAGACCATCTTGGCTAACATGGTGAAACCCCATCTCTACTAAAAAAAAATACAAAAAGAATTAGCCAGGCGTGGTGGTGGGCACCTGTAGTCCCAGCTGCTTGGGAGGTTGAGGCAGGAGAATGGTGTGAACCCGGGAGGCGGAGCTTGCAGTAAGCCAAGATTGCGCCACTGTACTCTAGCCTGGGCGACAGAGCAAGACTCCATCTTAAAAAAAGAAAAAAAAAAAAGGATGACTTCATGTCCTTTGTAGGGACATGGATGAAGCTGGAAACCATCATTCTGAGCAAACTATCACAAGGACAGAAAATCAAACACTGCATGTTCTCACTCATAGGTGGGAATTGAACAATGAAAACACTTGGATACAGGTTGGGGAACATCACACACTGGAGCCTGTTGTGGGGTCGGGGAAAGGGGAGGGACACTATTAGGTGATATACCTAATGTAAATGACGAGTTAATGGGTTCAGCATACCAACATGGCACATGTATACATATGTAACAATCTTGCATGTTGTGCACATGTACCCTAGAACTTAAAGTATAATAATAAAAAAAGATATCAAAAACAAATAAGTAACTCAATAAATACATGAAGAGAAAGAAAGAAAAAAAAGAATAATGTGGGAGCAATGCTGTAGTGCTCTATTTTCACTGTTTAGAGTGTGTTGATGACATATTGTGTGTGTATAATAGTCACACGTACTCGTAATAGTCCTTGAACTATTGGGATCACTGCTGATATTTTAAAGTATTGGAGGTACCTTTTTATCTTGAAAAAATATAATATTTTTGAAAACCTTAAAAAAAAAGCCAAAAAGAAAAACAAAAGAGCTACATAAACTACACACATCTGCCATGTCATTTCTCATAGGTGACGATGAAAAAGTAACAAACTTACTGGATTCAAGCAGGCTCCATAAAGCTTTACAATATTAGGATGGTTCACACGGGATAACTGCCGAAGCTGTTAAGAAATTAAGGTTTCTTTTATAAAGTGATAACTTTTGAAGTACTGATTTCACAGTATCATTAAAATCTTACTGTTGTACAAAACATTTGTTTAAATCATTCAACAATCACTATTTACTATGTAACAGGCATTGTAATCATAGCCTGAAAATACCAAGTGCCTGCCCAGAACGGCACAAAATCCCTGTTTTCCAGTTCATACAGTTTAGCTGGATAGACATGTAAACAAATAATTAAATCAATGTGCAAAGTGCTATAACAGGAGTTATGAACAAGGCATGATGAGTATATAGAATAAAGAAGAGATGAACTCTGCCAAGAAATGTTAGGATATGATCCCAGAGATGGTACTGAGCTGCATTATCCAAAGCAGAAGTCATGTTATCATTGTTATCATCATCTTCATAGCTATGGTTGAACAGTCTAGCTACTCTGCCTGGGGCCCTAATGTGCAATTTAGAGATATCGTATAATTATCACAACTCTGCAAGGTAGGTATTATCATTTCCATTTTAAAGATGAGATTTTAACCTTAAGTCTCAGACAGAGTTAAATGACCTGTTCTATAGTTAAGTGGGATTTGAACTTTAGTCTATCTGACTTAAAATGTGCACTCCCTCTGTATACTTGCCTTCATTCCATTTCCCATTTCTTGAATTCATTCTCTCCTCTCCATTCCCACTGCCATTGCCTTAGTAATCCCAACATGAACTGCTGCAGTGATTATCATAGCCTACTAGCTGGTTTCCCTCTTTCAGTTTTAATCATCCCTGATCCAATGATCCATACTGAGGTCAATGAGGGGTTTGGCTATACTCACTTCTCTTATTCTAGATCTCAAACTTCTTTCTTTGGAGACAGGTTTTGCTCTGTCACCCAGGCTGCAGTGCAGTGGTACAATCTTGGGTCACTGCAATCTCTGCCTCCTGGACTCAGGCAATCCTCCTACCTCAGCCTTTGGAGTAGCTGGGACTATAGATGCACAGCCACCATGCCTGGCTAATTTTTGTATTTTTCTGTAGAGATGGGGTTTTGCCATGTTGCCCAGGCTGATCTCAAACTCCTGGGCTCAAGCAACCCATCTGCCATTCCCAGAGTTCTGGGATTACAGGTGTGAACCATCATGCCTGTCTTCAAACTTCTTTCTATTAATGCATCCCGCCCCACAGCAAACTGCTTCTTGCTTTCATTCTTTTCTCCCTTCTCCTCTCTTTTCTGCGCTTTTTCCACTCTTCTTCCTCTTCTCTATTACATACATTATGCTGCTGGCTCATATTCAGTCCACTAATGTCTCTAAACCTTCATACTGTATGCTAATAAAAAGCTCTATCTATATAGAGCCAACATGTGTGGATTTTTGGTCCTAATAGAAGAATTAGTATCACTATTTATTGTATTTATTTACTATATGAAAATATATTTACTATATTTCATCTTGCTAAGGTTCAGCACTGAGATTCAGATAGCGGATTATACAAGCATTTCTTCCTCCTCTTTCCCTAATTCCCACTAAGATTTAAAAAATTTTAAGGCATAACCTCAGAAGGATGAAGATAATGTAAAGTGCACAAACAGCATACATTTTTGGAAGCTGGAAAGCAAATGACTAGCAATAACTGATACAGCCACCTAGAAGAGCTGCATCATAAACTGGCAATGAGAAAAATGGAGAAGCAACCAGATTTATCTCACAAAGCTTCCAAAAGGTTGGGGAGTGGCGGCAGAGCTAGTTACCTATGCAAATGAGCTAATCAAAGGACAGGGCAGGGGACAGCTTAAAAGACTCAAAGATTCCTTCCTAGACTTCAAATAGCTCAATGACTATCTCTTCTCATCCCAGCAAAAGACTAGAGGTTGATTCTTTAGAGAAGGGGTAATAAATAGCATCTGGACTGGGGACACCAAACATAAATGAAGGAATGAGCTCAAAGTAGTTGTCTCTGGGAAGCAGAAAATTAGATTGGAGGAGGTATAGGAGACTGAAGTCTTTTTCATTAGAATTTTGGAGAACCATTTTATATTACATGCACATCTAATCTGGATTTAAAATTTTTCTTCACGCTATTATGATCTTTTTGACTTGTGATTCCTAATGTTTAACACATATGTTATTTCACTCAGCTTTGTGAAACTGCTAATGTAACAGGAAATGATAAATAGCTTTATCTAAACTGTAATAAAAATATTGCATAAGACAAAGCTGAGGCCAGACTCCTAGAACATACTACTAGAAATCATCTTTTTTAATGCTGACAACAAATCACTTATCAGCATTTCTCAACTCATTCAGCCACTTATAAATCACTTTCTCATATCACAATTAAGTCTTCATTTTTCCATGTTATACATTAAAAAATATGAAGCATATTTTGAAATTATGATTAAATGAAAAAACAGATATAAATTCAGAAGGCTTATAAGGTAGAGGCCACTTATCCATTGGCCAATGAGGTTTAATAGTGATAAAAACATTGATTTAACTAAATAATGTGATCCAAAATACAAAATAACAAAGTTAGTAAAGGATAAATTTGATAATATGCTAATCTCATGATTATTGGATTTTCCTTCGTCATTCAATCTAATCTATTTCTAAGAGAATAGTTGCAAATTTTCATGCTAAATGAGAAAAATCAAATTTGAAATAATTTTTCTTTAAAATAATCTAATTTGAGTTTCTAAAAACATTCCATTTAAAATAAGTGTATAAAATTTCTTAATGTTAGATAATGGGAAAGCATACCATTTCTTTTCTATTTTAAAATTAAAATACTATGCCTTGAAATAGATCTGAATTCCATGGATGAAACTGTTTTAATTCAGGGGTGAATTCACTTATGTAGTTAAGTCTCTTTTCCCCTAATTTTTAATCAGAATTAAGAGTATGAATGAGAAAATGTTCCTACAGCACTAACCTTTGATTAAACCAAATTGCTGATGTTCATGTATACAAAGAAATGACATCTAAGAAACCAATCTTTTTCATAATATTAAATTCACAGAGTATCTTAAGTGCAGAACTACACAAAAGAAATGACATCTCAACTTACCTCTACAATAAAGGCTTTCCTCTCAGATTCACTTTCTATTTGTTTAATAGCAACATCTTTTGCTCTCCACTTAGCTTTGCAAACAACTCCAAAGGCTCCTCTTCCAACAACCTGAGTTAAACAAACAAAAAAACAAACAAAAAATACCACAAGAATCGGAATCAAATAGATCCAGCCCAATATAAAAAACTGAAGCCAATCTTTAAGACTTTAAATTAAAAAAAAAAAAAAGTGGAAATCAACAGTACCTGGATTTGCCACTGAACGAGTATGAATTTTTGTTAAAGTGAGAAGATAATTAAACGCACGCTTGTCTCTATCTTTGAAAGTTTGTTTCTGTACACCCATTCATTCTCAAGAAAAACCAAAAAAGACACACGGAGGAACAAAGTAAAGTGATTTGTTAAACGGAGAAAAAAAAAAAAACTAAAACAGGCAAGATGAATGAGAACACAGAAGATGATTTGGAAAAACAAAAAGCAGGAACATATAATAAATATTTTCAGCTATCATATTTAAGAAATTAAAAATAGCCTTTGAATAATTCAGTAGGGATAGGGAATGGAGGAGAAAGGATACAAATATAGATGTTAAAAAGACTGGCCATAAAGGACAGACAAAATATAGTATTATTTATTCCATGGAATTTTATTCCACAAGAAAAACTACTGATATATGTCATATACAATATGAACTCCAAAAACATGCTAAGCAAAAGAAGTCAGACACCAGAGACCACATGTTGTATGGTTCCATTTATACAAAATGTTCAGAAAAGGCAAATCTATAGATAGATACCTGGGTCCGAGGGTGAAAATAAGAATTAACAGTAAATGAGTAGCTGGTATCCTGACAAAGTGATGAAATTATTTAAAAAAAAAAACAAACAAACCTAATTTATGGTGGTGGCTGACAACCTGGTAAATTTGCAAAACCCACCAAATTGTACACTTCACATGGGTGAATTTTATGATGTGTAAAATATATCCCATTACAGTTATTTTTCAAAAGTCATAAAAATAAAGATCAGCCATGTGTCATACTATTGTTGAAGCCAACTGATGGGTACTGCATGGGTTCATTGCTCTCTCATGGTGTCCTATTTTTACAAATGTTTGACATTTTCCTTAATATAAAAAAATGAAGAAAACAAAAATAGCTTTTGATACTTCTTAGAGTAAATTCATTAGATTTTATCATTGTGAAAGGACCTTAGTTCAGTACCATCTACTCCAATCTCTCAGTTTCCAATGAACCTAAGCACTTTGTATCAAGGCCTTTTTCTTTAGTGAAAAATCTCCATCTCTAACCATATTTATATGTACTATCTATATAGCAGGCACTTAAATAATGCTTTACATATCTCATTTACACGGGCCTAGAGGAAGGTACTAATGCTATCCTCATTTTACAGTTGAAGTCCCTAGCTTTAAAGAAGTAAACTAACTTGCCCAAGGCTATATAGCTAGCAAGTGTTAAAGTGCAGTCTGATGCTGGGTAGTGTAACACCGGAATGTTACCAATCCTAATTTGTAACATATATAAAGCCTCATGTCGGGAAGCAGAAGTTAGTATCTTCCCTTGGAGGAACTTTCACTTTAGACTTACATGAACAAATTCCTGGCACAAAACTCTTCTATAACAAAGCTGACTATAGCTAGTTGATCAAATGAGTTATTATCTAACTGAGGGCACTTTGGAGATTAAAAAGGGGGCATTAATAATAATAATATTAGGATACTAGTTGTAAACTGGGATGTGTATGGCCACTCTAGCCATAGCTTAAATTCCACTTCATGAATCACATAAGGCAGAATGAACATTTACCATATTGTTCAATGTCTAAATCCACTCAAATGGTTAACATTTATTGAATATTTACTATGTACCAGGTACTATTCTATGTGCTTTTCATGCATTAATATATTTAATCCTCTTCCATTTAAAAGGAAGGCAAATGGAGTCACATGGTGGTAACTTGCCCAAGATTGGATGGTCAGAAAATATTCAGAGAAGCCAGGATTTGAAGCCTAGAGCACGTAATAATGAACATACTCTATATTCAGCTTCTGTTCATCAGTGGCTTAAAGGAAATGGAGCTGCCTATAGGCAAAATTGCAAAGTAGGCCAACATCTCTGGTAGCTAATCTTTGTTTTGATGACTTTCCATTTTACTCGTCCTAGCCCTGGGCACTCAGTGTTCTGTGGTTTAGGTTCTTGTTCTCCTTCACAACTCTCATCAAACATTTGTACTTGCCATTCAGTTACTTTATTGTGAATAGAGGGTACTGGCTACCTGGTACCATTAGAATAAATGAAAGAGCACACCCAGGCTCTGAAATCCAATAGACTTGAGTTTGAATGCAGGGCTCTGTCCACCAATTAGCTCTTAATGGTGGACAAGTTTGAGTTTCTGTTTTCTCAACAGTAAAACAGAAGTGCTGACGTTTTCCCTGGTGAATGTCTACAGGATTTGTAAGTTAAAACCAGGTATTTCCTCAAATACTACGAAGAACAGTAAGTGCTTGGAATTGGGTATGAATCAGTGTAAAGAGCTACAGTACTCATTTCTTTTCTTTCTTTTTTTTTTCTTTTGGGTAGAGATGGGATCCCACTATGTTGCCCAGGCTGGTCCCGAATCCCTGGAGTCAAGTAATCCCCCTGCCTCAGCCTCTCAAAATGTTGGGATTACAGGAGTGAGCCATTGCGCCTGACCTGTAGTACTCATTTCTTTCGCAATAAACTAAGATGAATAGCAAGCAGGTCCTAAAAAATTTCAACTTTGTGGCAACATTAGTCTAAGAACACAGGCATGGAGACCAGACTATATCTATTGATATTACTATTAAATACAAAATGATTATCAAGTAATTTATTCTTCAACCATGTATTTATAAATACATCACAGCAACTAGTACTTACTAGGAATCCCCTTCTTTCATTTTCTCTATTTTGAAGAATGTCCATGCAGGGATTCCAAACATTATCTATATTTGTGAATCACACGTTTGTCATAAAAATTCATTTGACTATTTGTAATTCACAAGTGCCACCTAGTGATGAGAGTAGAGCTGATTCTAGGCTTTCGACTTAAAGCCATGGGAACAAAATGTGGCCAAATGAGGACACGATAAACTTTCTCCTTTTTGCTCAAGAAAGCAATTTTCTAGAACACCCTGAAATACAAAACAGGCCCATCCCTGTAAGATGAACCCAGGGGATCAAGAAGCCTCCATTCTTATTAGAGCCATAAGATATTTCACATGTACAGTGAAATGACAGGGTCTAAAATTATAACAAAGAAAGGTGAAGATGTCCAAGGTTGTACTGACCTGAAATATATGATAGAAATAATAACTGCTGTGAATTCAAAGGAGTGAGATTATAAGCACAGTTAATACTTAAAGAATTAAGTTTCTGTGTATCAAAAATGACTTCCCATTTTAAAAAATAGCATAAAGGTAGATACTCTGGGGATAAGAAGAAAAAATATATATAAAGAATGGACCCCTGCCTTCAAGGAATGAAAGTGCAGTAGAGAAGAAATTTAAGACTAAATAATAGTACTTAAAAACTTTTAAACACTTACCAGCTGAAGAGAGCCAAAGGCAAGGGTCCATGATGAAGGCTAATAAACTCCTCCCTCCCCCTTTTCAGGATAAGGTTAGGGTAGGGATTCAAGAGAAAAAAGACTCATACCCCTCTCTTCTCACTTAGATCCCCAAGAGCAGGCATCCTCACAGAATATGCT
Organism: Macaca mulatta; assembly: GCF_049350105.2. Lineage (NCBI taxonomy): Eukaryota > Metazoa > Chordata > Mammalia > Primates > Cercopithecidae > Macaca > Macaca mulatta. The sequence goes on along the minus strand of NC_133409.1, from coordinate 95,393,306 downwards.
CTGCAAACACCAGAAGCTTCAAAGGAGTAAGGATTGTGGCAAGGAAGACAGACCGAGGGAGGCCCTACCTCGGGTTCCCTCAGCCCCAGTAGAACATGTAAGGGATATAGAAAAACTCTTGTGAAGCAAAAAGCAAGGTAACTGAGAATTAAGGAGTCTTCTGACTGCAGGAAGGTGGCTGTGGTAGGGCAGAGTGTTGAGACCTACATGAGAGGTCTGTGGGATGGTAGCTAGCTCAAATACTTAATGACGAACACAGCTGGGTTTCAGAGGATTAATGAAAGCCAAGGTGAAGGCCTAGTCAGCAAGCAGGGAGAAATGGGTTAGGTCTTCTGCTTTCTGATGCAAGTGAGGCTTGATGTTGAAAGAATGATGAACTTCATTTGTTTACTCCTTAAACCAATATTTATTTAGTGCCTACTACATCCAGCTACTGTTTGGGACAACAGAAATACAGAAAGAAATAAGACAAAGGCTCTGATCTGATCTACACGAATGCATTTTCTAGTGTATGTGGAGGGAGGGGAGAAGGAGAAAAGACAATCGATATACAAACAAAAGATGAGTAAGAAAAAAATCAGACTAAAAAAATGCCACATAGAACGACGACAACAACAAAAAATAGGATGCTATGGCCAAGAGACTAGTGGCAGCTCCAGGCCGGGCAGTTTGAAAAGGCCATATAAAGAGGTTACTAATCTGACATTCGGATGACACAATGCACCAATCCCAGCACTTTGGGAGGCTGAGGCGGGCAGATCACGAGGTCAGGAGATCGAGACCATCCTGGCTAACACGGTGAAACTCTGCCTCTACTAAAAATATAAAAAATTAGTGGGGCATGGTGGTGGGCGCCTGTAATCTCAGCTACTCGGGAGACTGAGGCAGGAGAATGGCGTGAACCTGGGAGGCGGAGGTTGCAGTGAGCCGAGATCATGCCACCGCACTCCAGCCTAGGTGACAGAGCTAGACTCCGTCTCACCAAAAGAAACCAAAACCAAAACCAAAACCAGAAACAAAAAAACCCCAACAACGAATATAAAGCTTTGCCCTAAGGGAAAAGAAAAACCTCACTACCTTATTCACTTCAATATGTGAGCCCCATCTAAGGGCTATGTGCTATTCTAGGCACTGAAGATACAAGAGTGAACAAACAAAATCAAAATCCTTGTTCTCATTGTCTATATTCTTGTGGAAAGAGACAAATAAAAAGGGAGTTGTGTGCTAAGAAGAAAAGGAGTGTAATTGTGTGTGTATACACACATGTATGCACTCCGCCTTACTCCAATTTTAGACAAGGTAGTCAGTCATGGCCTCACTGAGAAAGCTGACATTTTAGTAATGATCTAGAAAAATACTTGGAGTGTTTGGTGTGGCTGGTGTATAGTGGAGGAAGGGAAGAGTGATTGTAAGGTAAGGCTGGAGGGACAGGCAGAGGTTGGATCCTGAATGGCTCTACCAACCATGAAAAGGAGTTTGAATTTCAGTCTAAGTGCAACGTGAAGGAACTGAAAAGATTCAAGGAAGTAAGGATGTTATATGACTTTAAACAAAATCATTATAGCTCTTAGTTAAAGAAAGGATTGTAGGGAAGCTAGTATATATAAATAGAGACCCATTAGGAAGCCATTATAGCAGTCCAAACAAGCAACAATAGCTGCGAGGGCAAGGTCAATGGTAGTGCAGAAACGGGGCAGACCTGGGACATGTTTTAGAGGTGGAATTAATAGGGTTTGCTGATGCTCTGCATCGGGGCAGGACAGGTGTAGAAGAAAAGAGATGAATCAAGGAAAACACCTAGACTGGACAACAGTTTACTGAGGGATAAGAATGATGCAGATTTTTTTTTTTTTTTTTTAAATAACTCAGAGTTTGGTTTTAGTCATATGAAGTTTAAGATGCCTACTGGATATCCAAGAGGAGATATCAAGTAAGAAGGCAGAAACGTGAGTGAGAGGATCTATGGAGAAGTCAAAGAGATACAAACTTGGGAGTCATTAGCATGTAGTCAGTTTTTCTAGGCAATCAGTTGGAAGAGGTAACCAAAAATAAATATGGAGATATTGGAGTCCAGGAACTGAGCTCTGAAGCAGTTCAACATTTAGATCACAAGAGAGGAGAAGGAATGGGCAAGGAATAGGAAGGAACAGTCCATATGGTAGCAGGCAAACTAGGACAGCGTCAGAGAAGCCAAAATAAAAACACGTTTCAGGAGGAAAGCAGATATAAGGACAGTGAAAGCATATGCCAATGGCTCTAAAAGTGTGGTCTCTGGTTCAGAAGCATCAACATCACCTGGAAATTTATTAGAAATATAAATTCTCAGGGTGCAACCCAGAATTACTGAGTCTGATGGTAGGGTCAAGCAATCCATGTTTTACCAAGCCCTCCAGGTAGTTTCAATGTTTGAAAACCACTGCATTAGGCTAATCTATTAACAATACATAATAAGGCAAATATTTCAGTGGAAGCCGTCATACAGACCAGAGAGCCCTCCCTTGCTGTTGATACTATTTGTGGAAGCTTTCCACAGCACCCATAAGTCATCTTGGGTAGGAGCAAGGGAAAAAGAAAATCCTTATGAGGGAAGACTGAATTCTGAAATAACCGAATTAATCTTGAAATTTCTGAATACAAAGATACTTAAAAGAGATAAGTATTACATTGTAAATATCTTTGTTGTGGCAAGATTAAATGCTTTTCTCTACTGAGTTGAAAAGAGGAATGACATAATTAAATAGTAGTTACAGAAAAATAGTTAAATTTCTGAACTTTTAAAAACAAGTAAGAAATAGAGACAGAAGGAGAGGAGTTTTTGTTGTTGTTGTTGTTGTTGTTTTTTGAGACAGGGTCTCCCTCTGTCACCCATGCTAGAGTGTAGTGGCGCGATCTTAGCTCACTGCAGCCTCTGCCTCTCTGGTTGAAGTGACTCTCCTGCCTCAGCCACTCGAAAGTAGCTGGGATTACAGATTTGTGCCACCACACTCGGCTAATTTTTGTATTTTTAGTGGAGACGGGGTTTTGCCATGTTGTTCAGGCTGGTCTTGAACTCCTGAGCTGAAGCGATCTGCCTGCGTTGGCCTTCCAAAGTACTGAGATTACAGGTGTGAACCACTGCACCTGGCCATAGACAGGAGTTTTGTGCTTTAAACAAAAAAGACTATAAGCATATATCCACAAGAGTAGAAGACAGAATAATTAGATGATATATACAACAAATAAAGTTGTTTCCTGGTATATTTTGCATTCTGATATTAGCTCTCTAAGGGAGAAATCTGAATGGGAATTAGAGGTGGCAGAAGGTGCTATGTAGCAAGGCAGGGCATTCCAATATACTTCTCATTCCTTTCAAGAAATAACATTCTAAAGAAATGCAATTTTATTATCTGTATAACAATAATGCAACCTTATATTTAATAATGTATTATAACTTGTAAAGCTCTTACAAACATGATGGAGTCTGTCACCATAAACCCATGAATATATAGGATTTTTTATTCCAACCTTAGAGAGAAGAAAACCAAGGCTCCAAGAACTGAAGTTACCTATTCAAGGATCATGGAATTAGTAAATCAGAGTCAGCTTTCAGGTATGTTTCATGGTGCCAACAAAACAGAAGCCTGCCAGATACACACAGGATTTGGTCCAGTGCCTGGTACAGAGAAAAATCTACTCAAAGGTAGCAAGTATGATAACAACAATCAACTCTTCAAAAGATTATATTTGAATCAGATTTTTAGCTGTTTAGAAGGGGGTTTTAAAAAGCCCTAATCTCCTTTAAGAAAAAAGAATGAAGTTGGGTTAATACAAGGCTTGTGTATAAAGGGCTTACGGTAGTCTCCAAAGACGGCTGTCAACAATCCCTTCTCTGCCTGTCTCTGCTTAAGAAAGAGTTTTATTTTAGCCTCCTTCACTGATTCTTCCTTCCTCTGTCCAAAGCTTAGATGCTGCTACTTTCCAGGGTTCTGTCCTTGTCCCTTTTCTTTCTGAATCTGTTCTCTAATCTCATGGCTTCATACTCTCAAATCTCACCCATCCAGGTTTTGCTCAAGCTCAAGATGTATTTAAAACTGGTTTGAGACTCAGGGGGCCCTACAGGCTTATTAAGTTCAATATGTCAAATGCTGACTCCATTATCGGTCCCTCACTTGTGTATATTGTAGTTTACTTGACATTAGTTAAGTAGATTTACAGATATTATCTCATTTTAATTAAGTCAATTCTCACATTTTAGAAAGGTTTTATTTCCAAAGTACTTATTGCAACTTGAGCCATGATCAAATGATAGTATGAAACCTTTCATCGCCCATTGTTTAAAAATATTTTATACATACACACTGAAAACTGAGTATACAAAATAGAAAGTGTTTTGTTTTACCAGTAGGAGACAAACAAAGAATTGTGGACACCACTGCTCCAACAGGAAACGCTCGTTAAGAAAGTTCATTACTGTCTGCATTCCACCTCTCTCAGGCTATGTAAAACAGTACTCCACTGACTGGGGAAAACCTTACATGTGTATAGATTAAAAAATATATATATCACATATACTTCTAAGAAAATGTTTCAAATGCAAATATCTTGGTAACAAATTTCCCTGTTGTATTAATCAAGAACATAAAATGGTGGAGAAGATCAGATGTAGAATAATAATATGTCTGGACTACCAAGGCCAAGCCTAAAAACACATAAGGAGATTATGTACATTATTAGATAAGGAATAAGCCAATGTTACAAACTACAGAAAGCAAATTTGATGTTTTTCTTGACATATGGTAGATCAATAGAAAAAACTGGGATATATGGCCACTCTTGAGACATACTGGCAATGGAGGTAAACGATGAAAAAACTTAATATTCAAGTTGTAAACCACTGAAAGAAGGCCACTTTTTATTTACTACTAAATTTCTAGTCCAAGTTCACAAATCAAACATGCTTTCTGAATTGTATTCTTTTCTAAATAATATAGTTTATTTGACACACTATAATTAACAATTCGGTTTTTCTGTTTTTTTAAATTTTTTATAGAGACAGGGTCTCACTATGTTGCCCAGACTCGTCTCAAACTCCTGGTCTCATACAATCTCCCACCTTGGCCTCCCAAAGTATTGGGATTACAGGTGTGAGCCACCGTACCTAGCCCAACATTATTTTAAATGACTGTTTTTTTCCCCAAAGATGAATTTTCATCAAAAGTGTAAAAAGGAGAACATATCAAGTTACAAGTATCTCCCCTACCATACGCATCCAACTAAAATGTTGATCTACAAATAAATATTCCAGATATTCTTCATGACCCTTCATTTGTGAAAAACAAGAGGAATGCAAAAAGGACTTTGGTTATAAAAGGGAGGTCAATTTGGAAATATTTCCTTCTAAATTTATGAATGTTTTCTAAATCACAATGTTTTTGATTAATTACTTTATGATAAGCATTGCTCCCCCTATGGTTGAATCCTCTTTGTTTTGGGTCTAAAACTTTAGTTTCATACAATTAAGTAGATTTAAATTTAATTTTTTAATAAAAATATAGAAGAATATGAGATGGTATATAGAATATTTCCATGCAATTACTATTGAAGGCACAAAAACAAAAGTCACGTTTTGTGTGTATGTGTTATTTTTAAAGAAATTCCTTTAAAAATTAGTTTCTTGATGATGCAAGATGACCCCATTCCTTCAGACAAGTCATGTTAAAGAAAACAAGCAAACACACACCTAACCTAAACTAAATGGAAAAGGATGTATGCCTTTGTGCTCTTAATTTATTATTAAATAATTCTTTTAATTGTTCCGAATTCATGTTATTTTTAGTTCAGTGACCATAGCTTCAGTTTCATCTGGCTCTGTTCTATGAACTATCTGAATGGACCCCTGGTGATACTGGCATTGTTCTGGCTAGAAATGCAGAACATGACAGAACAAGCATAGATCATACATTTATTAGTTAGGACTTAGAGCCTCCAACTATGTTAGAACTTCAATATCTATTAATAAACTGTGGTAGAGTGGAACTGCCATCTGCTGACAAGATGGATTTGATAACATAAAAGTAAAGCTTTGATTATTCAAGCTTTCTTCTGAATTTTTCATGCAGTCTTTTAATACCTGCCACAATACATCTCACCCGTTTACTAGGCTTTTATTTCAAATAATATGCTCATGCTATCTTTTAAGCTACACATGTACAATACAAAAATTATCTCTGTAGCTACCTCTTTAGTAATTCCAGATTTCTACTGAAATCAGTGGTCACTTTCACATCAAAGAATGTATTTATTTTAGGTATCTATAATTAAATAGTGACTAACAAATCTACGTACTCAGTTTGTTTAGACCACTATAAATTAGGTTTTTCTCTAATACCAATTCCCCATATATTTATAACTTAAACCTACAAAATACATGCAACTGTATAAGTTCTATCTATATTTCCTCTTGGTAGTATATTTTAGCTTTTAAAACAAAACCTTTGTGTGTCTCCTTAACAAGGCTGAAGAATACATACAAATGCTGCAGTAATTTTATGTGTCCAATACAGTAGCTTTGTTCCTACACTATAGTTGAGGTCAGCATTATGGGTCTCCCTTTTCAAAAGCAACTATTGTAAATAGGGTCTTTTTAGCACTCTGTAGTAAAGACCTACCATTCGTGGCTTACTCATAGCATCTGGCCCTTTACAGCATCTTTTATCCCTGCTAAACAAAAGTATCTGCTAACTATAATAGAGTTGACATTAAAACAAGACTCAGATCTCATTTCTAATGTAAGTGTTGCCTTAGCCAAATCACGTAACTTAGCTCGTTTTATCACATGTAATATAAGAGAACAAGATAGGCATTTAATTCTTATGATTATGCTGTGATACTTTCATGTACTAATTGAACAAATATTTATAGAGATTCTAGATTCTGGGCATTGGGGTTACAAAAGTGAATAAAGCACCTTACATTTTGCTGAAGGAGAGACACAATTTCAGTTACTGGTAAGTACCATGAAAGATAATAGAAATGACAAAGATCTAGGTTGCTCAGGGAATGCTTCTCTAAGGAAGTATTAATAACATTTGAGGTGGGACTTGATTGGTGAGGAGTCAGTCATTTTAAGTTCTGGGGGAACAGCACTTCAGGCAGAGGAACAACTGCAAAGAAAATTCATCTTAGTGACTTTCCCAACCCATGATGGTCACCTTATTCAAAACCTAGTTTTAAACTTGTCCCTACTCAATGGAACCTTCTGTTATTAACTCTATTTTCAAATTATGGCTTAAGTGTTTAATTTACACTATATTCACAGTTTTAAATCTGTGGTCTATGGTTAACTGTTTTGTGTTTACTCCAGTCTCATATCATACTAAGTCAGACATTTTAAGGAGGTAATCCTAGGATTCTTCTGTCATCTATTTTTTTTTTTTTTGACACAGAGTCTCGCTCTGTTGTGCAGGCTAGGGTGCGGTGGTGTGATCTCAGCTCACTGCAACCTCTGCCTACTGGGTTCAAATGATTCTCATGCCTCAGCCACTCAAGTAGCTGGGATTACAAGCTTGTGCCACCATACCTAGCTAATTTTTGTATTTTTAGCAGTGACAGGGTTTCTCTGTGTTGGCCATGGTGGTCTTGAACTCCTGGCCTCAAGTGATCTGCCCGCATTGGCCCTCCAAAGTACTGGGATTATAGGTGGGAGCCATCGCACCAAGCCCTATTCATCTTTTATAGTACCTCAGAGTATTATGCACAGATGAGAATGCTCATTAAATGCTCAGGACCAAGTACACTAAAAAGGAAATCAGTTTTTTGTTTCCCCTTTCCCATGTTAGGTTTGTTTATAGAGTACTTCAGAAAGTACTGAGTGACACTGTAAATCCAGTGGAAAGGGCAACTGACTCACAAGTGAGAAATCTCATATTCAATTCCCAGCTTTACCATTTACTTAGGCATGCAGCTTCTGGCAAGTCAAACTCTATGACTGCTTGTCAAGATCTGTAAAATGGTATATCATTTGCCAGGTCAACCCAGGATTAGTTGGTCACCAACTAAATTCTACAGGAGACCATGATCACTGTACGTAAAGAACTTCTAAGGTTACTGTAGAAAACAGTTAAATACTGGAAAAAATGAATGTGTTTTCATTTTAGAACTGGAAAAGACCTTAAATGATCTTGTTTAATCCCTCAGTTTACATAAGTAACCACAGGCCCAGAAAAACGTGGTGACTTCCTCAAAGTTACAAAAATATATTATGGCAGAATCAGTACAGCATCTACATTTTCTAATTTTCAGTCCAGAACACTTTCCACTATACCACCCTGTGTAACACTTCTTGCAACCCATCCCCTCTTTTATTCCAATATTCTTTACAGCCAGATCTAGATGGTAAACACTAAATGACTTTTAAAAAGTACCTAGGCAGATTTCTGAGGCTGAGACTTTACCTAATTTGATTGAACTGAACTGAATCTAAGATGTGACAAACTAATACTATTGAGTTACAATATTAGAAATGCAAGATCAGCTGATGTCTTAGAAATATGTATCTACTAAATGATTGCATATTTGGCCTGTGGTTGAATTATTTTTTTTTACAGTTTCTAATTATATTGATATAATGCAATTCAATTATATTGAGAAATACATAATATGATTTTCTTAATTTAGAAGGTAATATTCTCATACAATATAAAATATTGAAAGCAACATAAAGTAGTTTTTGTTTCTGGTCATCTTCCTCTGTTATCTTACAACTGAACTGGAAGTGTAATCTAAGTTGACAAATAGCTAATAAGTGTCCTTGGTTCACTCTGGATTGTGTAACACTGGTTTAATGTATGCAAATGAAGAACATGATGGAAATTATGTAATGCTTTCAATATCAGAAAGATCCAAATACAATCTTTAATGCAAAAATGAACTGAGTATTAAAAATGAAGGGGAATAAAACAAACAAAAAACCCAAATGACTGCCTAATATTAAAAACAAATTTTCGTCTAAAAACAAAATCCTACTCCCCAGAAATGTCCTAAACACACGCACACCCACATACACACAAAGATTGAAACATTATCTAAATTGAGAAAAGGGTCTTGGAAACACAGAAACCTAACCAGAAGTGAAATAGCTTTAGGGGAAGAACATCAAAATGATAACTACCTCCTTAGTAATTTGTTTTTCCATGAATCAAGAATGTAAAAAGCTTTAGAAAGTAGCATACAAAAACTAAGGTTGTAAGAACCAAATGAAGTAAGTTTGTGAAAGCATTTGGTAGACCATAAAGCACAAGTTATTATTATATAACAATTTGTAGACTACAAGCATAGCAATTCACCACAGAGGAGACGTAAACGCTTATTTAAAAACTGCAATTCTTGTATACTGACTCACGGAATTTTTATTCTTAAAAAAGAATATTAGCCATGAAAGTTGGATCAACTATCCACTTCTGGAAAAGGAATTTATCATAGCCTCAATGTAAAAAAAATAAACTTAAAAACATTCCCCCCTCTTTTCAAAATACAGGTCTTCTTTTAGCCATGTGACCTTAAAGCAGGTCACATTTCCTCTCTGGAACTAGGTTTCCTAATATGTGTCAGGCCCTGTGGTAGGTGTTTTGCATATAATGTCTACTAAGATCTGTTATGCAGATAAGATGAAACAGAATTTATTAGCCCTTTCTAAAACTAAAATTCAAAGGGGTTAGGAAACTTGCCCCAAATCACACAGCTAATAATGGCATATCTGATACATTGAACTTTCCTCTAATTCCAAAGACCTTGCTTTTCCCACCATATTATCTTGTAAAATGAGGATGTTCTCAATGATCTCTAAAGTTACTTTATGTGATAAAAAGTATATAATTCAGTAATCCATTACTCTTCCAAAACATGCACAGGAAAAAAAAATTTATTTGTTGAACGTTATCTCACTACTTCGAACTTGCTGACACTTAAAAATAATTTTAGAATTTTAAAGTAGACATAACTTGTTGACAATCTATAATATTTCACTAGGTTTTTCACGGGATATATAACGCAAGTGCTTAATAAATTAAAAAAACGGCAAATAAATGGTAAGATATAGTATTTTCAGCCAAAGTTTTTAACAAGTTCTAAAGTCTCTTTAAAAAATATATATGCAGCTTTTACTTTTCTAAATTTTATAGTCATTAGAACCCAATTTACCTCTCTGTTAATCTGAAAAGCAACACTTTAAAGTCACTTTGAAATAGCTTGTTCTAAAATAAATTACTGCAGAATAAAGAAAGGATATGGGTTTTCTGATAGCGATTTCCAGTCTAATGTTATATTCTGATTGTCACCGATCATTCGTTATCTCTTCAGAATATGCTACTTGAAACATCTTTTGATCGTAGACCAGTCTGTGTTACTTATGGTGAAATTCACCTACGTTAGCCCAACTGAAAGCCGAGCGTTTAAACATTACGAGTATTGCTGTGCGGTATCGGAGAAACTGAGAACCATTCGATGCTAAGGGAAACACTTTATTAGACTTGATGATCTACTAATTTAACAAGCATTTATTGAGCATCCCCTACATGCCAGATACTGAAGTAGAAGTCGAACATAATACAATTATTGGCCATTAAGAACTTCACGTCCAGCGGACTGAAACTCCAGAACGGCTACGATCTTCGCTGAAACTACTACTTACAGATACGAGAACTGGAGGACCACACTGTCTCACCAGTTCATTCTCCTGTTTATCACCGGAATATCAAATCCAAAAGCAAGAGTACTCAAGACAGGAAAAAAGGCAGCTACTCCCGAGCAGTTGAGCTCAGAGAGTAACCCCCACTCCCACGTCAGTGAAGGCTGTTGGGTCTCCCGGGTGGACCCCACAGGGTCCCGCGAATTAGAGGGGCCGGGGAGGCACCTTCAGAGCCGGGACCAGACAGAGGCAGGGGCGGGCCGGGCCGGTACCGGCGTCTCCATGCAGGGCCTCGCTCACCTCTTCCACCTCGATTTCCTTGTAGTCGATCTCTTCAAAGTTGAGGACTTGAGAAGGGGCTTCGATCATCTCACCGGCCGAAGACGAGGAGGAGGAGGAGGCGGCAGAGGCTGTAGACATGATCCCTCGCGGCGCCCGGTGGGGCCGGGAGCGGTGCCGCCCGGACAATCCGGGTGAGATCCACGCCCACCCGCCTCCGGACCGACCCTCAGGCTGGAGCCGCGCAGTCCTGCTACCCGGCGATCCGTGGCGGGGATAGCGGCAGCGGCCACAGCCGGGTCCGGATCTGGCTCCGCTGCGTTTTCCGCCGCTGGGCCCCGCCCACTACACTTCCGGTTCCGGGCTGAAATCGGAAACAGGAGGTGGGCCGTAAACTCCGGGGGAGGGAAGGGGAGAATTTTGTGACTTGGAAAGAAAAGGAGGGACAGGTTGGGGGTGGGGTGGAGTAAACTAAGAAGCAAGCTTGGACCTCTAGAACAAATTTCGCGAGACCTATATTACAGGGCCTCAGCAACCGGATGATACCGCGAGAGAGGACGCCTGACGTAATTAAAGTGCGCGAACGGAAGTGGCGCGGAACATGACGGAAAATCAGCACGGTTGGTCCCTTAAGGACCAGCGGGAAAGATAAAAGCTGGCGTTTGGTCTCTGCTGTGTGAAGTATGTCTTGGCCTCTCTTTCTCTCCTTTGAGCTGCCAGCAGACGGGCGAGGTGGTGTTGAACTGTGTTTTTTGTGACGAAGCTTGCTTTTAAGTTTCATCCCTCAACTAAGTTGACCTGTTTCTTTAAGACGGCTTGCAAAATGTGTTTTCCTCAATGTGGGATATGGAAGGAAGCAGTTGCTCCTGTTACTTTGAGCTAGTCCCTGACGCTATGAGAAATTCTAAAAGAGCGAATCAGATCATGCAACATGAATAACTATGGAGGCTGAGTGATCAAAAACAGAAGTTAATATTTTGGTGTTACAAACTTTACACAGATTAGGTGGATAAGATATTTACACTTTGGTGTGTTCATCTCAAGTTATGGATTACGAGTGCGGGGCACTAGTGCTTTAGATTGGTAAATGAATCATCAACAGTCTCCTTGAAAATCAAATATTTTCATCACCATTTTCAGGACATGAGAAAATACACTCAGAGTTTAAAGCAATTATGGTCCTTACAAACTAGATCAATCTGTCCCCAAGATGGTCAGTATTGCTCATGTTGTACTACCAGCACAAGTTTTAGTTTTAAACTAACTGTTGAACTTTATATAGTCCGTTTGACATAAAGCCTAACTGTGGAAAATTGGAGTTAGAGATGAAGATTTAAAGACCAAGGATGGATTCCTGCGAATGTCAAATTCTAAGTTTCAGTAAGAGACTGAAAGGAGGAAGTGAGGAAAATAGTAATTGGAACATCACCAGAGGTGAGCTTTCCAATGAAGAAGTAGCCAACCAAGTATATGCTGTACAGAATTATGTTAAACACATTTGGGATTGCAACTAGATCATTGGATTTGACCATCAAGAAGTTACAAACTTCTTGGAAACGTTCTGTCACTTTTTATTCACAGTTCTAGTGACTCGCAATGACAGTTTGATGAGTGGATAAAAAAATGAAAGAAGCAATAATTTCTTTCCACTGTACACTCTTTGTTTGCATGATCTTACCCAAGGTCTCTGTTTCTCATACCATTTTTATAATGATGACTTCTAATCTCCGAATACTCAAGATTTTTCCTGAATTCTGGACCTATTGGACATCTCTATTTAGATAAACAACCAAACTTCAAGATACCACAGCAAATTCAAAAGTTGTCACCCACCACAAATATATTTCTATGTGATTTTCCTATATCACGTAAGGATGCCATCACCCAGTTGGTTGTCTGAGAAGTCAGGGCATGTGAAATGATGTGTGGTGCACTGATACCCAATATAAGCTGATTTAATCAGTGGCACAGTCATTTTCACCTGTCATTCCCCTTGCATTTCCAAACAAGGATGGTCACTTCTTACCTTGTGCTATAACTGCAGGTCTATATCTGATTTCCCTTTAACACCTTGATCTTGCTGCCAGGTGGGAACTCAATAAATACTTACATATTCTGTACAAATGAATAGCTTTTGTCAGTCCTCCCTTTCCCTGGAGTATAAGACATGTTTTCTGTACCTTCAGTTTAGGACTGGAATCTTGACAAAGGGCTAATTACTACAGCCATGATGCAGTTCTCCTGCTTGATTATTTTTCCCCAAAATTTTGTTACAAAAATGTCAAATATAGAGAAAGGTTGAAAGAATGTTTATCATAATATACATATGTGCATCTCTCCATTCATCCGTATTTACATCCATCTACCATTTTGCTAGATGCATTTCGAAGTGAATTGATTACATGATTTTGAATATCTTCTACCCCAACACTTCTGTGTTTTATCCACTGATTTGGACTTCTGATATTGATGCCAGTCTAAAATCAATTTTTGTCCAACTTGCTTGGAGATTATTTTTTTCTTTTTTGTCTGCCTGCGCCTTTTCCCTAGCTTCTGATAATAGATGGAAAGTTTCATTAGTTTTTATGTCTCTGGGTTCAGTCATTCCCAAGGTTCAATCCATCGCTCACATTCTGTGATTTGGTTATGTGAGCTAGTAAATTACCATTTCATTTAAGCTGGTCCCAGCTGCATTTTTTGTATGACAAAAAATGCAGGATTATCTTGCAACCAAATAATCCTAAGTAATAAAGTTTAAATGCAGAGGAATGATGGAGGGGAACTGAACCTCTCTCAGTTCACTTCAATTTTGACTTTACATTTCCTTTAACTTTCATGAATAAAGGATAGAAGCTTGACTTCACAATTTCATGTCAGCTTCAGTCACCAGTCCATATGTCTCTACAAATTTCCAGATACATATCAAAACTATTTAGGTAAATTCCTTGAAGTCCCTCTGAGTTCGAGCACTCTCTGCCATTCTCCCTCATGTCAGCACCCTAATAACTACTCTCTAACTTCCAACTCTGTCTTCAATTTTGGCCCTTTTATACTCTCCAGGGGATGAGAGGACAAGGGTTTCAAAATCCATTTCCCACCTCCTCTTCACTTGTTCTAAATGAGGTTCTGATCCTATTTGGCTCATTTTGGGTGTAGCAATATCTGGGACCTATTTTCATGGAGGCTTAGCAGAAACTGGGACTAAAGTAGCAGCACTTTAATGTTCTGGGTCACATATATGTCAGACAAGTGCTCCATATTTCCATCATAGGCTTGATGATAACATCAATAATTAAGTTTCCATTATTCTCTTCTGCCTTTTGTGGTATTTGCTATAGTCTAGAATAGTGTTTCTCAATCTTTTTTTCTTTCATTATTGCTCTTTTAAGGAGCCTTTTTAGACTTCTTAATGCCCCTCCTCAAATTTTAATACCTCAGATACACTGTATATCTATTTATGTATTGTATGTATATTTGTTCTTTATGTGTAAAAAGGGTAAGATTTTTCTCTCCCCAGTTTTTGCCCCATTTGGAGGTGTTATTGCCTCCATTGAGAATGCATGTACTACCAGTTTCATTCTTCACATGACATATCACAAAGTACAACAGAGAGCATCGCTTGGTAGCCATCTCAGAAGAACAGGTAAACATTCTCTTTCAAAAGCCCTTGGTAAGTGTATCCTTGAGGGATGGGAAACAGGATGCATGAGGATACACACACAGTCATGCGCTGCATAATGATTTTTTGGCCAACGGACGTCATATGTGGCAGTGGTCCTATATGATTATAATGAAGCTGAAAAAATCCTATTGGCTAGTGACATTATAGCCATAGTAATGTCATAGCATGACACATTACTTATAGTTCATTACTCGTGTCTGTGGTCATGCTGGTGTAAACAAACTTATGCTGCTAGTCATACAAAAGTATAATACAATTATGTCCAGTGCATAATATTGATAATGATAACTATGTTACTGGTTTATATAACTACTATACTATACATTTTATTATTATTTTAGCGTATACTCCTACTTCCATAAAAAACCTATAAAACAGCCTCAGGCAGGTCCTTCAGGGGGTATTCCAGAAGAAGGCATTGTTATCATAAGAGGTGACTGATCCCTGCATGTTATTGCACCTGAAGACTTTCTGGTGGGACAAGATGTGGAGGTGGAAGATAGTGATGTTGATGATCCTGACCCTGTGTAGGTAGACGTAGGCCAACACGTGTTTGTCTTAGTTTTTAGCCAAAACGTTCAAAAACTAAAAAAAAAAAAAAAAAATTAAAAAAGTGTATAGAATAAGGACACAAATAAAATACTTTTGTACAGCTGTTCAGTGTGTTTGTGTTTTAAAGCTAAGTGTTATTACAAAAGAGTCAAAAAGTTTTAAAAAGTTTAAAAGTTTGTGAAGTTATAATAAGCTAAGGTTAATTTATTGTTGAAGAAAACTTTTAAAAAATAAATTTAGTGTAACCCAAGTGTACAGTGTTTATAAAGTCTACAGTAGTACACAGTAATGTTCTAGGCCTTCACATTCACTCACCAGTCATTCACTGGCTCACCCAGAGTAACTTCCAGTCTTGCAAACTCCATTTATGGGGAGTGCCCTATATAGGTATACCATTTAAAAAAATCTTTTATATTGTATCATTACTGTACCTTTTCTATCTTTAGATACACAGATACCATTGTGTTACATTTGCCTGCAGTATTCAGTATAGTAACATGGTTTATACAGGTTTGTAGCCTGGAAACAGGTATACTTGTTATACCTAGGTATACCATATAGCCTAGGTGTATAGTAGGCTATATCATCTATGTTTGTGTAAGTACACTCTATGATGTTCACATAATGATGGGATTGCCCATCAACACACTTCTCAGAACTTATCCCTGTAGTTAAGCAATGCATGACTGTACGTTGTTTAACTTAGATTGAGGGCTCCTGGAAACATGGGCTCTAAGGAGGAGGAGGAGATGCTAACCCGAAGAAAAATCTTAATACCGTTAGGAACAGCAAAGCAGGGAATGGTTGGTGGGTGGTGGCTGTGCAACCAGCAAATGCTCATTATTCATATGTTTATTCAGATTGAGCTCTGTGATGGTTAATTTTGTGTCAACTTGATTTGGCTAAGGGATACCCAGCTAGCTGGCAAAACATTATATCTGGGTGTGTCAGTGAGGGTGTATTTGGAAGAGATTAGCATTTGATTAAGTGGGCTGAGTAGATCTGCCCTCACCAATGTAGGGAGTCATCATCCCATTGTTGAGAGCCCAATAGGACAAAAAGGTGAAGGAAGGATGATTCACTCTCTCTTCTTGAGCTGGGACATCTATTTCCTCTGTACTCAGACATCAGAGTTCCTGGGTCTTGGCCTTTGGACTTCAGGACTTACACCAGTCCTCCCCTCAGGCCTTTAGAGCTGGTCTGAGAGTTACACTCTTGGCTCCCCTGATTCTCAGGCCTCGGACTGGATTACACCACTGGCTTTCCTGGTTCTCTAGCTTGTAGAAAGCAGATGGTGTAACTTCATGGTCTCCAAAATTACATGAGCCAATTTGCATAAGAAATCTCCTTATATATATCTTACAGGTTTTGATTCTCCGGAAAGCCCTAACACAAGCTCTATACCTAGAAAGTGCTATTTTTACTGCCTGAGAACCAAATCCACCCAAACCCAGTTAAATATTATTCTTTCCAGGAAGTTCAGAAATAGTTTTCTGCTGCACTATATTCAGAACTGGAGTATGCAGAGGATAGCCAGCCCCTTAGCATTTTAGTGACACTGCTAGAGAGCAGCATTTCTTTGATATATGCATTTGTTCTATATTTTCTACCCTCCGTATCGTCATCCGAGGTCTTTGGCATCCCAGGAGAAACTAAGCTGGAATTTAGCCAACTCATGGAGCTGAGGAAGGGTAGGTGTTCCAGTTACCCACAATGTAGCTTTTAAGGGTGAGCATTGCCAAGGTGGAGTAGAGGCTTCCGGCAAGTGCAACTCCGAGACATTCTCTGACATCACAGTTAGCTGACATTTCTGTTTGCAGGTAACATTCTCTCCTTTAACCCCATCCCCATCCAAGTTAGTTATAGGTGACTTTTGATGATGTCTGTGTGTTCTGCAGATAAAAATATCCATCATTTTCTAAACACTTGATGTGAGAAAGGGTACAACTTATCTCAAAATTTGCTTATATTACCACAAGACATTTGAACCTTGTATTTGACAACTAAAGGAGAGCTGTTTAATTTCAACTGTTGTAAATTTTAGAATGGTTATAAAAATGCTTTTTTCATTTACTTTTATGAAGAAAGTTTTTCTCTGGTGATGACTATCAAGAATTTCAAGAGATCATCCTTAAAAAGTCTGGATCAGGAATTGATGGTGGTCATTTCAAATGTAATATTTTATGTTAAAATTATATTCATGAAGGAAAGCTTATTAAAAATTCTTACTAAAATTTCAAAGAGTCCATTTGATGTTTTGTACAAATTTAGTGTTTAACATTGTCTCTAATATATTGTATTTTATTTTTCAAAATTATATAATGTAAAAAAAGGGGATGATTTTTAAAATTAAGCCCTGAATAGGTGACTTCAATTCCTTCTAGTTTATCCCAGAGTATCTTAAAATATTATCTTTTTCTTTCTTTCTTTCCTTTTTTTTTTTTTTTTTTTTTTGAGACAGAGTCTCGCTCTGTCACCCAAGCTGGAGTGCAATGGCATGATCTCGGCTCACTGCCACCTCTGCCTCCTGGGTTTAAGTGTTTCTCCTGCCTCAGCCTCCTGATTAGCTGGGATTACAGGCATCTGCCACCACACCTGGCTAATTTTTGTATTTTTAGTAGAGACGGGGTTTCACCATGTTGGCCGTGCTAGTCTCGAACTTCTGACTTTAGGTGATCTGCCTGCCTCAGCCTCCCAAAGTGCTGGGATTAGAATTGTGACCCACCACATCTGGCAAATATTATCATTTTCTATGTGTGCCATGAAAAAGTTTGGGAAACACCGAGTTAGGAGGCTGTTGCAGTATTCAAGGCAAGACATAGTAGTGGTTTGAACAACATGGATAGTGGCCATAGGGGTTATAGATAAATGGATAAATGGGAGACATTGAGGAAATAGAAGTGGTAGAGTTAGTGATTGGTGAAAGTTAGTGACTGACACTGGAAGTGGGGAAGGAGGTAAAGGAAAAGGCAATATAGAGGAGGATTTTTAGATTTTTCATTTGCGCAATTCGTTGTAGAAAGGGCGCCTTTTACAGGAGGCAAGAAGAAGAGCGGGAACAAGGTTAGGGAAGAAGAGAATACAGAAATAAGTTTTGAACATGTTGAGCTAGAGGTACCAGGGAGTATTATGATCAAGTAGGCAGTTGATCTTCGAGGAAAAGACAAAGCTAGAGAAACAGATGCTGACCTACTGATGATATTAATAATTAAATTCATAGAAATTGAAAGATGTGTAAAGTGAGACTAGGACTTAAGAAAGAGCCATAAGGAATAAAATGGTTAAGGGGTGGGTGGAGTTGGAGTAACTGCCAAAGACATTTGTGGAAAATAATAAAAAAAAACCTATGATATTGTAGAAACCAAGATGAAAAGGATGTTTGTGTTGAATACTTATAAGAAGTTAAACATGAGAAAATCTTGAAAAGGGTCTGTTGGGTCTAGGGACTCAGAGGTCACCCATAACCTTGACTAGGACAGTTTCCAAGATAGGAACAGAAACTAGATGAGTTGGACTGAGTGAGAGATGAGGGAAATGAGAACAGTAATATGGACAACTTTTTGAGAAATTTGATTTTTAAGGGAAGGCAAAATATAGAACAGTATAAATTAAACCCACATTGGGGCAAGGGAGTTTAGGGCTTTGGAAAGAGTATAGCTGAATGATGGGCCATGGGAGCTAACCTGAGGAGAGGATAAAGAGATAATAGGAGGGTATGATAGTTTGGGAGAAGGTAGAGGGGTAAATAGGGTGGAGGTTTGCCATGTGATTGAAGAACAGGTGTGGTGAATGTTTCCTGGGCAAACTGGGTGGATCTGGGGTCGTGTTTAGAGAGTGAAACGTTTGAATTTGTGATTTCAAAGGTGGTGCAGTTTCAGGCAAGGGCAACATTCGATCTGAGATATGATTGGGAGAAAAAGAAGGAACTGAGAAGGGCGGGAACTGAGATGTCAGGATGTCTGTGAGCCATTCATCTAACTGTCTGCAGCTGGACATTGAGGTTCTTTTTAACACTTCCCCCCAACTTTAAATATCACTGAGATGAACATCCTTGTATTTAAATTTAGTGTTCTTAGGGTATCTTCATGCAAAAGCTATTCTATTTCTTTGGTAGTCTTAAAATGCTTCAAGTTTGCTTATGCTTTAGAGAGGGGTGGTAAACTAATTGCAGTTAGGATTTCTGTGCTTTATCTTCAAAGCACAGGTTTTAGAATTCTGATAGAGTTCTTATCTTGATTCTGCCACATATCTTGAATAAATTACTTCAAATTTCAACTTTAGTTTATCTATCTAATACCTACATCAAAGGTTTTGGTGCAGATTAAAAGTGACTGGTTCACAGAAATTAAATATGAAGTAATTGTTAGTTTTCCTTTTTTCCTTCTTGATATGGTGATCATGGGGGAAAACAGTTCTCCATCACAGATAGTAGGAGGCTATTGTCCCATCATAGCTTAGTTGCTAACTGGTATAAAATTGGGAAGAAAAGAGTGGCTGGATTGGGGAGATTTGTTGAGGGGAAAAAAGTGTGCTGTTGATTTTTTTATGTATATTCTCTCCACTAGTCCCAGTAAGAGGTGTCTCTGCTCTGAGCCACATGCTTTAAAATGTCCTTCTACAGCATGTTTCTCATGGGATGAGAGCTCTAGGTATGCAGGACGCTGAAATAGCCCCCAAACAGCCCCGAAGCTATGTGTACAAGTTTATTCTCTGGGTCTGTCCTCCAGATGGCTAGCCAAAGAGTATCTGTGTATGCATATGTGTGTGTGAATGGGCTCAGATGGGCAGGTTGGGGAGCCCACATGCGGGTGTGTAAAGGCCCCTTGCAGTGTAGATTGAGCCCAGAGCAGGAGGACAGGGGTATAAATCAGGAGTTGGAGGCTAGCTTTGCTTATACCACTACATTCTGGTGAAAGGGAATATTGTCATGATAGGAGGATGGAATATATTTTGTTTTCCAGTTTACCTTGATTTACTGCTTATAAATATTTAGGCATATAATATGTGAGCCTCCGTTTGTACTCTTACCCTGAGCCCCACAGATGTTAGGAGAATGTCTGCTTTTGTATGTGTTAGATCTCTGTTCCTGTGTACTACTAGTGATTTACAGGTAAGATGTTCCCAGCTTGAATTTGCTATTTCCTAAATATTCCACAGATGTCTCTACCTTATCCCGTAGGTCTCAGCTCAAACAGCACCTCAGAGATAGTGACACTGTCCTCCCTTTGGCTCCCTGCCCCTTCACTTCTATCTATTACTAAGTTTTATTTCTAGCCCTTTACCTATCAACATCATCTTATTTAATTATTTTCTGTCCTCCTAACCCTTACCAGGCCCTGCCCATTGGATGTTAGCTGAACTGGGGTGAGAATTGTAAGTGTTTAGTAGATACTTAATAACTTTTTAGAAAATAAATGAGTATCTACATGTCTAAGTAGATGCTGTTTACTTTATTTCAGGTGTAAGGATTGGGTTAACCAAATATTTTCTATAACTGGGGGAAGATTTAATAAATAAATTGATATATAATTGGCATACCAACTATTTGTAATGAAGATTTCTTGCATATTTGAGGGTTTTGAAAATTCTTTATTCTCCTAGTCAGTTTCAATAGTTCTCCAATCTTAAAGTTACTAAGTTTTAGGATACTTTTTTTTCCCCCTGGATTTTCCAAGGGTAAACTTTAGTTCTTTCCAAATACCTATTTAATTAATTTGAAGAGTTTGCTTGTTGAAAGTTAATAAGATATTATTATGGCAGTAATGATTACTTTCAGAAATAACTGATATTCTAACCAAAAAATATGTAAAAATAGAGAGAATAGGCAGATTTTTATTTCCTGAGTTTCTGAGGTAAGCTTCATCATCATGATGTGCTTCGGCATCAGTTTTTCATGGCAGAAACTTAATCAGATAAGAACATGAGTCAGAAAAAAATAATCTTCATGGAAATAGTGCTCTTCACTACAAAAGTGTATTCACTGAATGTTTTATATCATAGACTAACATGTCACATCGATGTTCTTAGCTGATCTTTCTCAGAAGAAACTGCAGAAGCAATTTGGTTTCATTTATGGGAATAAATAAGGGTATTTCATTTCACACAGCCTCAGGGAATCAAAAATTAAAACTTTCCACTAAAATGGATGCCATCT
This sequence comes from Macaca mulatta, assembly GCF_049350105.2. Lineage (NCBI taxonomy): Eukaryota > Metazoa > Chordata > Mammalia > Primates > Cercopithecidae > Macaca > Macaca mulatta. The sequence goes on along the minus strand of NC_133409.1, from coordinate 95,371,976 downwards.
ACTATTCATTATTTCAACAAACAAACCACTCCACTCTGCTGAAGCTGTAATCAGGGTAAGGGATATTGTAGTGCTTGAAACCTGTGAGGCTGAGAGGGTCTACTTTGCATTCTTGTTCGTTAGCAACCCATTTCACATCTTCCTTCGAGTTCCCCAGCACCCCACAGAGCTACTCTCAGTGGTGCAAAGCTCCATTAAGTAAATAGAGGCTCCATATTTAGAAGCCATCTCTGGGAATTCAAAGTGCTCTGAGAGGGAAATTGGTACTATCAAGATTAAGGTATTAATGAAAAGTTCTGTTAAATTTCTGTTGGGATGCTAATTAATCTTCTAAAAATTGTTAATCAATTCAATTATGTACCACACTTAAACTTTAACACACTGTACAGGAAAAGTAACAGGGTCTTTTAATTATGCCCAGAGGCATTCAGAAAGTTAAGGGAAATAGTCTAATGGGAAAAGTGTCCCCAAATGGTGTTTTAGTTGGATCTAAAATATTCACTTGTTCTATTACACTTGATAAGTTTGGGAAATCAATATTTAGTGCTTAGATATCCAAAGAAATATTAGAAGTATTAGAAGAAATTCATCAAGTGGAATTATGACAACTATTTCTTAATGGAATTTCCTATCTGAAGTGCAGAAGACAATCTTAAGCACAGATTATTAAACTCATGCTTTAGCTTGAATTGTTAAATAAAGAAATAATCTGATAAAATTTTAATATTTGAAGCCTAACCATGCTAACTGTAAGTATTGAGCTAAATGAGCTGTGCTATATTCCTATCAATATTAAAATATTTTGTTTTAGTTGTTAATAGGAATTTGAATCATATCAGTTTTGTTAAATATTAAAATGTCAATCCATCTCTAACTATTTTAGTGTATATGAAACAGTATGTGAAAATATGTAGTACAGAGCCTAGAAAACATGTGGTTTTCAAAAATGTTAACATGAATGAAATACTATATAGAGGAACAGAAATAAACAACATGATGCAACAACAAGAGTTAGTCACCATTCTATAGATTCTGATCAGTAAGTCTCTGATATGGCAGCATTGGTTTCTATGTTACAGGCCAATCAGAGTTGAGAGCCCTTGAGGTCACATATAGGCAGCAGCATTTATTTTAATAAATAATTTGAATTATTTATTTTGAAGAACTAAAAATTAGTGATTGCATTTTAATCTCGAGCACATTTTCCTATTGTTTAAATGAAGAAAGTTGAAGTCTGTGCAACATAGTGAGACCTTGTCTCCATAAAAAAAAATTGAGGCAGGAGGATTGCTCGAACCCAGGAGGTTGAGGCTGCAATGAAATGTGATCATGCCACTGCACTCCTGCCTGTGTAACAGAGTGACAGCTTGCTTCAATCAATCAATCAATCAATCAATCAAGTTGGTGTTAGTGATTCTGTTTTGATTTATAATACATTTCTTTTGACTGAAGTTGAAGACTATTTCCAGTAGGGTTCATGGGGCAGTTACACATTGGTGAGGATACCTTGATCGTGGCTGTAATCTTTGGTTTCGTAAGTTTAATAACTCCATTTTATCAGTTTATTCAAAGGATGATTAGGCTTTTGATTCCTGCTTGCCAGAACCACTAGTGACCATATGAACTAAAGAGCCAATAAACTGTACTAGTCTTGAGTGAGAGGCTGGAGACTGGCTAAGCTGAAGACAATTATAATAGGCTCATGAATAAAAGGAGGCTTGAAAAGAGTGGTATATACAGTAGTTCTCCTTTATCCATGGTTTCACTTTCTGCAGTTTCAGTGACCATATTCAGTCTGTAAATAATTCAATGAAAATGCCAGAAATAAACAATTCATACATTTAAAATTGTGCACTGTTCTAAGTAGCATGATGAAATCTTGTGCTGTCACATTCTGTCTTGTCCCTTTGTCCAGGGTATCCATGCTGTAGAAACTACCTACCCTTTAGTCACTCAGCAGCCATCTTGGTTATCAGGTTGAAAAAACAGTATATAGAGTTTGGTACTACGTATGGTTTCAGGCATCCACTAGGGGTCTTGGAACGTTTTCCCCTTTGATAAGGGCAGTCTACCGACAAAAGATATTGGTGTAGTTGTGGGTGAACTTCTTAATGTCCTAGAAAATTGTGTTACCAACTTGGTCAGGTTATTATTAAAAATAAAACAGCTAGCTTTGTAAACACAGGAAGACATTTCATTTTAATGATCTCTAAAGGTTCCTTGTATGTAAAGTCACCAAAGCCTACCTGTCTGAAAGCTTAGAGCTGGATTTCCAGTTCTAGGCCTCTACGGAAGCTATCAGATGATCAAATTCCTTTGGGGGCATATTGGAGTTCCTTAAGACAAATGATTACTTGTAATCTTCCTTGTCTGGAGAATGTTTTTTGAATATAGACTTTCCTGGGAAAATACGAGGTTTTCCTGTTAGCTTATTTGATGAGATAATTATACTTTAGTGTTGCATCACTATGGTTTTCTTAATAGTATTCCCTTTTTTTATCTGACGCCAACTATGCTTAAAACTTGAGTAGGGTAGAAAGATTCTTTGATTTTAGGGGGAAGAAATTAAAGTTGAAATTTATGCAGAGTAAAACATTTTAAAGAATGCAAGGTCAATTAATCCCTAGAAATGAATCCTCAGGGACGTTTAGGAATGCAGGCTGTACTATAATGAGTGCATCAAATGTAATGTTATACTGCATGACATTAGGTATATAAATAGGTAATTTTGAGAGGATGAAAAATAGCAAATATTATCATTCAGTTTATGTTTGGGTTTTAAGCCTCTAAATTTCTTAAACTTTTCTAAT